>NC_137507.1:3227500-4530000 GCF_041902795.1 Electrophorus electricus
TTATGACTAAATACAGCCTGACCAATCAGGGTTAAGGGCCACACTCAGGGGCCTAACAGTGGCAAGCTATCAGAGGTGGGGCTTGAACCAACAAACTTCTTCAGCCTAGTCAAGTATGTTAACCACTGAGCTACTACTGCATGTGACACAGATGCACTTACGTTTCAGCAAAGACATACAGCATGGTGATACATTTAGGAGGCCGGGGAGGGTCCAGGTGGTCTAGCAGAGACACTGTGTTAATAACACCAAACATGACCGCTGCTTTCACCCAGTCGTAGACCAGATTGAAGTAGGCCAGACCAGCTGGAAGGAACACAAGAACATGGCATTTGACGGCCCATCCAAATGACCTACGCAGGCACCATATGTATTGTGGGGAAGAATACAGTGTATTCTGTAGCATGTGTACTGGGTGTTCTGTAACATGCACGGACTATGATTTACAGCTTGTAAAAGAAGTTTGGTTTTTATTAAAAGAAGAAGGGCCAGACCCAAAGACCAGTCAGACAACTCTTTCACTAGCTTCATGTCAGTGGGGATGGTCAGAATGTAGAGGTAATGGAAGAGCACGTCCACAACCAAGATGGCTCCAAGGTGCACCAAAGCATGGATGAAGATGTTCCACATTTCTCTGTCTTTACGAGTCAAGTCTGGGTTGTTAGCCTGCGTGCACAGCATTACATAGTGCAATATATTAACGTGCTGATATTAGAACCATGTCTTTCAGACACAGAGTGACAATCTGTCTGGCATCAACAGTAACTGCATTTATTGTAAAATGTTCCTATAAGCTGTGAGCTGCTAGGGGCTCACCTGCGCGTGGAATCGGTCAAAAGTCATGATGGGTCCGAAAAAGAAGAAGGGGAGGTAGAAGTTGTACTTCATCAAATCCATGAAGGTGTACTGGCCATCTTTCTTCTCGCAGTTCTCTAGCGCAAAACTCATGCAGCGCATGATGGAAAATCCGCAGCCTCCATAAAACAGGATGTCCTGAAGCTTGAAGGTGCCGGTGACAAAGCCAGCCTAGAAAGCAAAGACCAAATAACCATGTTAATGTCCAAAAAAACTACAAGTCCTCATTAAAAACTACAAATCCTCATTACCCAGGTTTTTTACCTTGGAGACATCTGAACTGAGAAACCATCTTGCACTACAGTGTCCATATGGCCGAACCACAACTCCACAAATAAATATGCATATATAATAATCTAATTTTGGGAACTGAGAATGAATCAGTCATCAGAGCAATTGCCCACCTGCCAGGATACGAAAGGATCCATCTTGAAGGTGGCCAGGCTGGTGAGTCCAGCCAGGAAACAGAGCCACTTCCTCTTAATGAGGGCCACGCTATAGAGCACGATGCAGTGGGACAGGATGAGGGAGACGTACGTCCAGCCCATGATGATGAGCACGGTCAAGCCGCCATACAGCATGTAGATCAGAGACCTGTGCTGTGGTCCAGGATGGGGGAGGGAACAGCATTACATCAGTAACATTTCAGATGGGGAAATAGTTATATCATGGTTTCAACCAGTCACTGTTGCTGTTTATTACAGTTGGTTGATGAATCCTTCAGGTATATGAAAGACGTTTTATATGGGGTTCATTTATGTTTTATGGCGATTGTTTTTGAGTGGTAGTAGCAGGATTACTAGTACCATTTATGTACAATTTATGTCTGTAATAATATATGTATTTCTGTAGTATTCCTCTAGGCTGGAGGAAATAAAATAAAAAATTTGGGTTTCTAATTATTTATTTTACATTTTCCTAATACATAATACATAATACACATATGATGCAGTACATGACATAATTACACTTTTACAAGATTCATTGTGTTATATTTTAACAGTCTTACAGTGATTAAAATATCGAATGTGAAACGATACCCAAATGGTTTTCGAAAGTTTCCAAATCATGGTTACCTTACATCCATCTATACCAGCCTTCCCCGGAAGCAGAAAGAACACAGTGAGATGGTGTGTGATATTTATGCCATAGAGATAAGCTGAAACCGTGCTTGTGCTTTAATCACAACCTACCATTCATTTAGTAAACAACCCTGAAAGCACAATCGGCAGCTCGTTCCGTCTTCAGCCGATGTTACAGCGCAACGCTACTGGGAAGGTTCTGAGAGCCAGGCATACCCACCTTGGGTGAAATCATGGAGCAGATTTTGGCAAAGATCACATGACCAGAGAGAGCAAACAGGATGTGGCTGCGGAAGGTAGTGAACCACATCGCCCACTCGAAATCAGCCACGTCCTAGTGAGAGCAAAACCAATCAGTGTGATAATGAATAAATATCACAGCACAATTATTCACCAGAAAATAGAATTAGTGCCACTTATATACTTGCAATGCACAACGCAACATGTGCGGGAACCTAAGCCCAGTGCAGACAGCTATGATATCCATAATGTGGTACTAATGTGGTTTAATGAGACCCTAATGCGTTTAATGTGCTTCTATGAGGGGTGAAGCTCTTTCAGTGATAACAAATCTCTATTTGTCAAGCCTGTATTTGTCTGTTTACCATTTTTCTACCAAAGTAGTGCCAGCCTGGTTTCATGCTCTCCTTAAAGCTCTTCCTTTGCACATTCTCTGGAAGAAAGGAAATTTCAGTGCATCAGATACTTTACATTTAATTTCCTCTCTCAATCCCTTAAATACCCACATACATATTATGTTTGGGCCATGCATGGCCAACTTCATTTTGTGTACAAAACCTCTGACATACAGACAGATATCCCAATTGACATGTAAGATAATACCAATAAACCAAGCTACTTATTATTCTCAATAGACATTTTTGGTTGTACCACTGGTGAGGTTAAGTCCAGCAGAGTGCAAAAAACTCACCAGGAAATGTATTTTGCCCTGCAATAATCCAGATCTATATGTGATCTGGTCATTTGGAATATGAATAATTAGAGATTACATAATATGTGTTGCAGCATCGTGGTGGTGGTAGTGTTGGTGATGGAGGTGTGTGTGTTACAGGGGGTGGGGTGGTGAGGAGGAGAGAGGGATATGTGCTCAGTATTAGAAACTCTCACAGTATTTATGTCATTTTAGGAGTACACAGATTCACACCTCAGTATGGAAATAGCTTGCTCTTTCCAAAGGCACCCTAAGGTGATCATTTTCAGTACATAATACTGAAACTACTTTTTTCAAATTTATGGTGAAAGTTATACACAGTAGCTGTTAAGTATGTTAGAATGAGAAAACTAGCTCAACGACTCTGCTGGGACATCATTAATTGGGTCTTTTACTGTAGAGAATTGATGTCTTACTTTGTTTCAGTCCTCGTTCCTCACCCTTTCCAAATAAGGTGATGGAAAGCAGATATAAATTAGGTATGTCTTTTGTCCAGCTTTCAGAACCGTGGCACGACTTACCACTCGAAGCCTCCACGATCCAGCTGGCTGCCCACAGAAGGGCCAGCGAGAGGATGCTAGTGTAGAGGTAGAGCTCGATCTTAGGAAGGGCTGCCTTGATCCCCATGGTCAAAATCTAGCACCAATCACTAAGGGGTACCTCAGATATAGGAGACGTGTGGTGATAAATAAACAACAGAACAGGCAAACAAAAAAATATTCAACCTGGCCACATTAATGTATTTGTAACTTTAAATTTAGCTAGGTCTGTTATATTACTAAGCACAACACATTATAAAACAATTAATTGTTAATGTGCACAATATGTATATACATTTCTAAGGCCTGAAGATACAGACATCTGATGGGAGGTTTGTGTGTGTTTGTGTGTGTGTGTGTGTGTGTGTGTGTGTGTGTGTGTTGTGTGTATGTGCATTTGTCTGTGTTTTTGTGTTTAATGCAAAGTGTGTGTGTAGGATGGAAGATGTGTGTGTGTCTTTTACAGATATCTGTATCAAGAGATAACATTTAGGCAGCAAAATCAATGAGTCATTCACTTATTGCTATTTAGACCATTCAGAGTCCACTAGGTGAACAAAAAACTTCCTGACCTTTATTATTGTCAGTAAAGACATTATCCATTTGATGCCATACCATCTTGGTAAGTGTTCGCTATTTCTCAAACATGGTTAGCCTGGGTATATTCCCATATCATGCACATCATGCATAATCCTACATTTTTATTCTTCATTTGTAGTTGTAGTTGTCACATACTATGCCATACTGGCAAAATTACATGTTGACAAAATTACATATTGACTAGTATACATATATTTGTCCTTTTTGCTTGGTTTTCTGACTGTTGCATGCACCCCTCGGCAGTTTTGCTGTAGGCATTATTATCGGTCCATCCCAGCTATGGAGACAGAAGTGTAACCATACACCACATCTCTGATCTCTCTCATGGTTTCATGTTTTCATAGCCAGTTGCCACAGTCACAGTCAACAGTAATACAAGTATTTTATTTGTTGAGGGCATTTTGAACATTACAATTAACACATTTTTTTCCATTCATGAGTGATTAAAACATTAATTAAATGACTTAATCCTACAGAACAACTGTCAGTGTAAATTAAAAGGCATCATAGGTTTTATTCACAATATTTAAATCTATTAAGCTATTCTGGAAACAAAGCGAACTGGAAACATTTTTAATTCAACCAAAATGTTTGTGTAGTTTCAGATACAACTGGCTCACATTTTTGTCTGTCGAAAGCTTTCGATTATAGGATAGAACCAACTATTGTCAAACTGAGAAAATCAGCGTGGGCACTATAATTACCACGGAGACAGTAATTCAACGAGGGATCAATGTAACCATATTTATTTATTTTCGTTTTTCATCACTGGGTCTGTATTGAAACAAACGCGCTACATTTTGCTCAGTATTAACCACTTCAGAGCAAGCTGATCAAGATGGCCTGCATTCGTTGCATTCTTTATTGGACAAAGAGCTATTTTAAATGCACTTGCCTCGTACCATTCTTTTCAATGCAAATAAATGCTTTACATCAAAAACGCAGGTGGTGCGTTGCCCTCAAAAACATGAAATAAACTGCTACTTCATGTCCATAGCCTAAAGATTTTAAGATGTAAAAGCAGAACAAAACCAAACTGTTTCAAAAAAAATCCAGTCATTAAGCCGTATAAACCACCAACAGGGACCGCGGCTCTGGAGTTAGTGACTTAAATGGGAGTGCCCTGTTTCACAGCTCCTCAGAAACAGCACCGTCAGCTGCTCCGTACAACCTCTTCCTATTTTAGCACGATCAGTTGATCATCGCTACAGTATAGGACATTTGCTGTGTAGAGCCCTCCAACTAATAATTTATAACTCCTTAGAAAGTCCGCATTGCTCAACTGTTCACGAAAGTAGCTGAATTGGGGGGTGGAGGAGGGGAGGGGGGTTGTGTGCGTGGGTAATGCGGGGGTTAATGCCTAATGTTTAAACGTTAACATTGGAACAGAAAGCAAAATTTTTATCTTGTGTTTATGCTGGGATGATTACATGCCTAAGCATCGCATAAGAAATGTTGAGGAATAATACACTGTACGATTCACAAAACTCAAGTAAATATAAACTGCGTTTTGCAAATACTAACCTTGGGTCCGTTTTCCTCAATAGGTCAGCTATTTTGGAGACTTGATCCCCCCCACAAAAAGAAAAAAAAAAGAAAAAATAACGTGAATATGTGTTTGTCTTAACTCATCCGTCCTGATTTTCTAGTAGCGATGTGCAGTGAAAGACAGTAGTGGCGGTAGTGGATGTTGTGAACTCAGCGGCGGGAGGGGGTGCTGAGTATATTTAGCTCGCATTCAGTCCGGCACTGCAGTGAGGGGTGGCTCCAGCGCTGTCCGTCAGAAAAGCGCACACTAAAAGATTGGTCTCTACACAACTTAAGAAAAGCATGCTCTAAAAGCAGGCTGGAAACCTGAGTGCATAGCATTTTATTTTTAAGTCATTTAACTGTGTGTGCATTTGTAGTACTTGTGTGTGTTTGTGTGTATTTGTGCTAGAGCCAGTAATAAAACAGTAATGAAAACCAATGCAGTAGCGATTTCCCAAGAGATCAGAAAGCATGTGTCTAAATAGGACTGTAGTATGAACAAGTATTAAAAAATAAATGTTAAAATATTTTTAAAAATATATTTGATTGTTATTCTGTATAAATCATATATATCAAAGTCTGTGTCTACAGCGTGTAAATATGAACAATTACGCAAGCTCTGAGAAAATAGTTTTATTGTATGATGCAGGTGCGTGCAATAATTGAGCATGAAGGTGCATGAATAATGAAGGGCCGATGACAATTTTTCCCACTAGAGGGAGACGTACTACATCTCAAAAAATATTGAAAATAATCCCCGTCGAGATAGGAAATCATTGGAGAATCATTTTACAACTTTTAAAAGTTTATATGCAGTTCCATCATCAACGTTTATTCCTTTTTGATGATTTTAATAATTTGTTTAATTAATATGCTATTCAATCGGGCTTAACAGTTAGCCTGGAAGGGTCATAAAAGTCCTTGAAACAGAAGACTGTAAGGATCGCCGTGCTTTTATTTTTAATACGAGGGGCGGGGGATGTTAGACACTAGTGTGCCTCAGGTCTGCCTGGTGAATTTCAAACACTCACCGCCACCATATTGGAAAAAAAGAATAGCGTTCCTGAAAACAAGACATTGGAGTGGGGCTTTTGACGATAAACCGACTGGATATCAGTTTCCCTGCGTTTGGATCGGGCATTTACACGACGATTTCGAGGTCATTTTCTTCCGTCCATGTTTGTTAGTCATTGGATTCATGGTAAAATAGCTAGCTAACGTTAGCTAGCTAGCTAGTCTGTTCCAGGCAGTAAAACCCCTAACTAGTTAGCTGGCTAGCTAGCAACACGGCTTTTATAAGGCGTTCGAAGTTTTTTCCCCTTCATAACGTTTGTAGCTAGGTAATATTTAAATATGTCAAATGAGTGTCTGCAAAGTCCCGTTGGGTGTTCAAAATACTAGATGGTTTAAGAGATAGCGTCGGCGCTCCCTGTTCGCTGAAGCTTCAAAACAAATTGGTTTCCCTGCTCAAGCGACTTCAGTTAGCAACAAGCTATCTCCTCAGGACTCGCCTCTGTTCCGTTAGCTCGTTGGCTAACTAGTCTGTAATTGAGGTGGAGAAGAATTGCGCTAGCTCACTGACTAGGCTCGCTGCTGGGGAAAAGGAATAACGTCTGGGTTTCCATGGACAACACGTCCATAATAACGCAAGTTACGAATCCAAAGGAGGAGGAGGTACTATCATCAAATCCTGAAAAAGGTAAGAGCGGTTTGTTGCAACTTGAATTGTAGGTTAGGTTAGCGAGCGGAGGACTCGGTTGTGTGGGGTTATCGTCGACGGGTAGCTAGGCAACCACGTCAACTGGCGGGCTCGCGAGGTAAACTCGACTCTGCCAGCCTGATTGACGCCCTAGTGACGGCTGAAGTCGCGAAATGATGTTGGGTTATCAGGGACATGACAAAGTGGAGGTCGAAATGTAGTTTACTTTAAATAATGCCCGGCTATTAACACTGCGTGTAACGCGATGGTGGCGCTTAACAAAAACCATGTAAAACTAACGAGCTAGCTAGCTATATTGCCAGCTAATGTTTTGCTACTCCTGTTTTGATAGTTAGCATAAATTAGCTGTTAGCTGGCATGAAAACCTCTGTTATGAGTAGGGTTAGGTAACTTAACCAGCTATAGCTAATTAAACATCTGTAGGTAGGATATCTAGGTAAATAAAAAAGCTTAGCTCTAGTTTGTAACTAATAGCAAAATGGAACGATTCCATTGAGCTTAACGTTTAAATTCCAACTAGAGTATCTTAGCTAGGTTTGAAACCTATTTAGTTCCTCTGTGGTTCATATGTGCTAAAACGCTTTAGTTTGATTATGAGCACAAATTTTATATCTTGATATAAATCTTGCACGATAGTCATCTAGCGAGCTGTTAGATTTTTGCGCCGTAAATGGAGTGGGCTGTGACTGGCGAGCCGTGTAATCAGGTGACCGTGTCGTATGTTTAGTTTTCAGTTTTCCGATGTTTGTATTGATAAAAATGAACACCAAACACCATGACCTAATGGAATAAAAACCAGCGATGTTTTTATTTACCAGTACTACTAAGAAACCTTATGCATCCGCAATACTAATAAAATAATGGCATTTAACTCGCAATAAATTGTGCAAAACATCATCAACGTATTAATTTTGTGGCTGCATGTACATTCTGCCGGCTCAGATTGTCCACGCTGAAGGACTGAGAGCTTGGCCGACTGTTTTCTCGGGATTACCTTTGACCTCTGGATGTGCAAGGGGAGAAGCTCTACAGCAGATGTCTTTCTCATTTAGGCAAAGAATAATGCACACTCAAGAACACTGGCCCTACATTTTGAGATGGGTTTGTCTCACATGTATAAGGTTCACAAAAACTGTAGTCAAGCAAAGCAGCTTGTATGCCTAGTATAGATAACTGTTTTTTCACTTAGAGAAATGAAATTAGATATGCCTAAAAGATGCTTTGGCTATACAGTAACTGAACATGGTCATAACATTTAAAGCTTTTTTTTAATAGAGGAGTAGGGGGTGTTGAGTGCAGCAAGGGAACACTGATGGGAGGGAGGGAGGGAGTGGGTGACCAAGTGAGAGGAGGACAGTTTGAGACAGCTGCATCTCCACATAGCTTCTGATTTATCAGTGGTTGTCTACTCTCATGTAATTATGTAGCCTTTAGTGTGGAAAAGTGGTACCACAAAAAGTGGAGCCCTTCTGTGTTGCTTAATATAGGCAAAAATAATAAATATAAATTTTAGGTTTGTGTATATTTTAATAACAGCCTTATTTATGAATAAGTAATATATAGACTAATGTAAAATTTAATTGCTCTGTAAAATAAATGTGCTGACAATTCTAAAAACATTAGATCAAAAAGCATGAGCATTTTGGATGCCTGGTGCTATTTCCTTAATAGTCATGATTATAGCACATCTTGTGATCATACCATGTGGATGATTTTTTGCCATGTTAGAAAATTCTGGATCTTTGGTCGTTATGATGTTGACACAGTTAGTCATTTCAATTTAGCAGAATATATCACTAATAAGATATTCAGACCCCGTTTGCACTTGGCTGCAGCATGTATCTATGATTTCAACCATATGCATTTACACTGTGTAGTCATATGGATCTATGGTTAGTCAGATTTAACTTCTATTGCTGTTTAGTTCAAATGCACATCCACAATACACCAGTCACCCAACTTCTTGTTGTTTCTTTTTTTGTTGTTGCTTATCATTGAAATAATTATAGTCGCTTTGAAAGCCAAAATTTTGAATGGTGCGTGTTTATTTTTCCTGAAGTTACAGGAAGACGCCAACTTTGATATTTCCAAAATGAATTGGTTCCTGGATCTCCTGATACAGAGGGGAGATGTTTTGCTGTAAAATGCCTTTTAGATGCATATTGGATGACTTCATAATTGCATTTTCATGTGGCTAATTTCTATTGACAGTGTTGCTTGAAAATGTGTGAACTCTTTATAATTTTTGATATTTCTGCATAAGTATGACCCCAGACATCAAACGATTTTCACATTACATATCTGTGAGTGGCAAAAGTATGTGAACCCTTGCTTCAGTATCGTGTGTGAATTAGATTTAGATGGTATACTTCAGAATTCAGAGTTGATGGCAAACTGTCCTTGCCCAGATGCAGCAAAACAGGCCCAAACTACGAAACAGGCCCACCACCATGTTTCACAGATGTGATAAGGTTCTTGTGCTTGAATGCAGTGTGCTTCCTTCTCCAAACATAATACTTTTTTTTTGTTTTAATAAAATCAAAATCTATTTTGGTCTCCTCCATCCATAAGTCATTTTTCCAGATGCCTTCTGGTTTGTCCATGTGATCTTTAGCAAGCTGCAGATGGGCAGGCTTGTTCTTTTTAAAGAACATTGGCTTTCTCCTTGCAACCTTGCCATACACACCATGTTCAGTGCTTTCTTGATGATGAACTCATGAACATTAACCATTGTGTTAGAGGCCTATAGTTGCTTAGAAGTTGCCATGGGGTTCTTTGTGACCTTGTGAACTGTTTTTGCTCTTGGAAAGAATGCTTCATTGGTCAACCACTACTGAGGAGGGTAAAGGTGGTCTTGAATTTCAACCATTTGTGCAACTGTCTGTCTGACTGTGGATTAGTGGACTCTTTTTAGAGATGGCTTTATAACCATTTCCAGTTTGATGAGCCTCAACAACTCTTTTCCGGGGGTCCTCATAAATCTCCTTTGTTTGTGCCATGATACACTTTCACAAATGTGTTGTGAAGAACAGAATTTGACAGAACCGTGTTCTTTGAATAAAACAGTTAACTTAATCACGCCTGATTGTCCTCCCATTGATAATACCTGATTCCTATATCACCTTCAAATGAACTGATGATTAACACACCAGACACTGAAAGCAAATATTCACATACTTTTGACAAACACACACACACACACACACACAATCTCTCTCTCTCTCTCTCTCTCTCTCTCTCTCTCTCTCTCTCTCTCTCTCTCTCTCTCTCTCTCTCTGTGTGTGTGTGTCAGAGAGAATGTTTGTTTCATGAGCAAGTCATTAAAACATATTACAAGTACAATTTTTTCCCCCAAGGATTTACCTTTGTTTTTGTCAGCTTAAATTTTAACCATTGTACTTTTGAAGTTGCTGTCAAGTGGGTGTGGGTGTGTGTGTGGGTGGGTGTGGTGCATTAAAGGTACATTAGTTAGAATACAAGAAACACTACCTGTAGCGGTTGAGTATGTAAACACAACACTGGAACTATTTTATTTTTATTTTATTTTAAAAATATATATTTTTTTTAGCTTTTTGGCTCCGCCTTCCATTTCAGCCCACAAACACAAAGCCACACCTTTTAAGATCTACAATGGCCAGCAGAGTTCAATTATGGTTTTCAGGAATTACCAAAGTAACTATGACAACATTCCATTACATTTAATTTTTTCAGAGAGACTTGGTGTAATCGTGTTAAAGTACTCTACAAATTCTTTTTGGCACAAGCATTTGGTCAAATTGGGCTTCCTTCGGGGGGGATTGTTTTGGCATTTTACCCTATGTGGTGGTACACACTACAAAGATTTTGCTTCTTGATGATGAATAGTCTAGTTTTTTCACTGTCTAATTCACTGTTTGTAATAAGATCCCATCAATTTATCAGTCACTACCTTATTATGACCAAATTAGATTCATGCAGCTTACTCAGAACTTTGTTCACACAAAGTTTCTAACTCAGTTGTGTAAAGTCTGTCACGTACACAGTTCGATGTAATACATGTACAGCATTTAGCTGACACTTTTAGCCAAAGCAACTTATACTCAATTACAACTGAATACAACTCAAGCATTTGAGGGTTAAGGGCCTTGCTCTGGGATCCAAGAGTGAGGGCAACTTGGTGGGTCTGGGGCTAGAACCAGCAACCTTTCAAATACAAGTCAAGTACCTTTTACCTTTGAGCTACCGCATTACACAGACTTATCTACCTGTCTAGGAGGACCAGTGCTAATTCAGCTTCATCCCCTTCCCATGTAATCATCTCTATTTTGGAGAAGCATTTTAAGTGTTAACTCATGTTTTATTACATTTCAGCATTTCATGTCATGAAGGTTTTTGCTAGTGCAAAAAATGTAATCCCACACTACAAGTACCTGAAAATGCATGGCGCTTACTGGGCACTGCCAAACAGGCAGGGGAGTTATGAGGAGTTGTGGAGCGTATCATAAAGTGACTGACAGAATGTCAGTGGCATGATTCTGGTCCGGAAGGGGGTTTATTAGGTGCTTTCTCAGGTACCTAATACACATGTGCTGATGCCATTACTAAGGAAATATTTTTATTACGGTCTATGTATTTCACATTTGATTTGAAATAGTATGAAGGTGGGTGTGGAATTGACAAATGCACCTTTAACAGTAGATTTGCGCACACACAGAGAAAAAACATCTGGAATCCGAGCTTACCACAAATGTTATTTAAAAAAAGTGTAGACTGTTTGTTTTGATTGCCTCCTAGGCCTAGCATTAGACTTGAGAGATTTTGCTCTCAAATATAATATTTTGGTCTGAGGAACTCTGAAAGAGCTTCGGCACTACCCAAAGGGGTGGGAGAGGAATACTGCCTCTCTATTGGCTGTGGTGCACCTGACCCTTCCTCCTTTTGTGCTGACCCTCCCCTCCTCTCTCCCTTCCTCCTTCCAACTCTTGCATGCTTTCCTTTGCCCTGTGCCGCCACAGGAGTTGTCACTGGAGCTCCAGAAAGAAACAAAATATCTGTGTGCCCTTAAAATGGAGCTGGAGGCAGCAGCCAATGCATGGCAAGCCTGCATCTGAGTGAGCCAAAAGAGGACTGGGTGGAGTCAGGAAGTGAGGGGGTCTTGTTTCTTTTTTCCTACTCCCCCATCCCCCAGATCTCTATTTTTAAAGGGCATTCTCTTGCTGATGACCTCAGTGGTGTTGTTTGGAGCGTTTTGCCTGTGGCTTTGGCATGGCAGAAGGTTATTATTAGTGAGGGTGAGAGGTGTGAGTGACTTTGATGGCATCTTGCTGTATGCCAGAGCATGAATGTGGTCTTAGCCAATGCAATTCATGATATTGCCAAGAAAAAAGAAATGTACACTTATGTTAGAAATGATAGAAGACTGAAAGGTCCAGTGGTTGGACTTGTCCTAAAGGGAATTCGGGTTCTTATGACATCCAGTGTTACTTTAGCTTAACTATTTTTAATAGCAATTTTTAAGATGGTTTTATTTTCTAGGCATTTTGTTTTGTCCTTATATATAATGTGTAAGAATCTAATGTTATATAACATTAGAGTATCCTCTGGAGCCGTTTAACCATTGTAAGGGGAAAAGTGCTACCATCATTTAGGGCTGTAGTTATATTGCTACACATATATTGCTATGCATTTATGATATATTTGGCAGTATAGTTTACCACATTAGCGAACCTAAGGGTGAAATTTATTCTGTTGTAGTTCGTAGATGACAGTAGAATGCACTGGCTACTATCCTGGTGCCAGAAATGGTCATTTTGGTTTCATATTTGAGAGTTAGAAATGTTCTGTTTTCTTTGGTTGGTGTCTTATACCACTGTCTGTCATATCTTGATATAATAATATTAGAGACAGTCGATGAGTCATAAGACTTGGTTCCATTCGCAATCACATTTATTCAAAATGTGTCCCTATCAAAGCATACATCTTTATTTACTGATTCAGATCATTCATTTTTTCCACTTCATATAGATGTGTCTTCAAGTAAAACTTTGGCATCTGCATTATTTTTTTTCTCAGTTATAGTTTAATTAATTTTTCTGTTTGACATTTTTTTACATGCTTGCATAGAAGTACTGCTAATAACATATAGCTAAGTCGACGTGGCCATGGAAGCCTCACCCCGAGTACACGCTTCTGGATTCTTAGAAATACTCAGATTTGCCCAAAGCTAATCACCCTCCACTTTGTTCTGAAATGCCCTAACATGCTCTTTCCCTTCTCCCCTTTGCTCAGTCTCGCTGTCCAGCAGCAGTCTGAGGAAGAAGAGTCGCCGCAGTCTCTTCAGCTCCTTCTTCTGCTGCCTGCAGAGCTATGAAACTGAGCCGCCTCCCACCACCACCAACAACAACACCGGCCCCTTGCCTCCTCCCATCGAGGAGAATGGAGCTCCACCCAAGGTGAGAGTGCCCGGCATGGCCTGTGGCGATGGTGGCACCCACAACTGCACTCAGTCTTCGGGTTTTGGCTGATACACAAGTGTAGGCCATGTAGTGCAACTTCAGCCCCGAACAGCAGTGCCACTGGATGGATTTCCATGCTTTAATGCACCTGATTGATTAGTTTATGTAATTAGCAGAGCTTCATTAGCTGAATCAGGTGTGTTTAAAGGTGGGAAATCACCATAGCACCCTCAAAGCACACCATATTGCTTTAGTTTCCTGGGCTAGAGAAGTTTGGAATATACCTTTTAATTTGGTTTCATGGCATCTTGAAGATAGCTTGACTATCCAGGTATCCTGGCCCTGCTTACATTTGGTCTGTACACAGTTACATCGTCCTCCACAGTTTCACCTCGGGTCTTTCTTTCGGCCCAATCATTGTCTCTCTTGGCCAGCACATTGGCCAGTACATGTGTCTCATGTTGGTCACAGCACTTCACCCTCTCCTGTGTTTTGTGTGTCTTCTGTCTTCATCCTTCCTGGTGTATCGTGGCCCAGTGCGAGCAGGTCGAAGTCGCCCCCGTGCCCGCTGTATGTATTGCCTCTCTCTGTCCCTCCTGCTTGGGTTCGTGCATGCGGAGCGGGGTGGGGGGTGCTCTGCATCTGAGCTGGCTCTGCCGCTAACACCCCTTCCACCAGCCTCTCTCTGGTAGCCTCGCACGTGCCACGTGTGACTGAAATGTTTCTCACACGGCTTCGTGGGTCAGGGCTTCTGAAAATGTAGCCGTGATCTTATCCTTTGCTTCATTCTGTCACATCCTAGAGGCTGGCGTAATGAGAAGCAGAATAGTATCAAACAGCGCATGTACTTGTTAACATGACACAGTGGGATGTTTCTTTGGTGTGTAGCTAGATTTATGGACCTGTTGGTGCAGATTCTGTCTTTATGATGTTGATGTTTTACTCAGTTGCATTTTATTTGTCATGATAGTAATAGCATGGTCTTGTAGTCAGTACCCTAATAACAAGAGGACTAAACCATCACTTATTTCATTTCATTTCTTAATATGCTGCGGTGTGCAAGGGAAATTTCTGTTTTTTGTGGCACTTCTCTCCAGGCTCTGTGCATATTAACCAGTAGTTGGCAGGGGTCTGAGACTGAGCATGTATTATTTGAACTCCTTCTGTCATGCAGCACCACAGGCCACATTCATTAGTGCACTCAAATGTACCTTACTTGTTTGCTCTACCTAAAAGACAAGGTTTCTGATTAGGTTAGCACAACAAAATTAGCATTGTTCTCTAACACCACTGCTCCTGTGTGCACCGTTGGAATATAGTCGTCATTCATAGTCATTGAAATAGATGACAGGAAGTCTGAGACCTCGCTTTGACCCACTTCTGTCTGTTTTGTTTTTGTAAGTGGGCGAGTGGCAAAGCAGAAACAACTAATTCTTCCTCATAGCATAATCTTTCCCTGCTTCCGTTTTTGAGGAATATGTTGGGTGGAGCTGGAACGTTGCTACCTGATTGCATTCCTTTTCATATTTTAACATCCACCGCACACCTGAAGCTACTGCCACTCACTGCGTGCCGTGCATCAGCCACCCTCCCCCTCTCTGGTAGCCACCTGCCTTTTTCACCCTGCTCACCCTTCTCTCTGTTGTGCCCTTCCAGCCTCCAGAGAAGTACCTCCTCCCTGAGGTGAACATCAACGACTACGGCAAGAAGTGCGTGGTCATAGACTTGGACGAGACTCTAGTACACAGTTCGTTTAAGGTAGGCCATTTAATAACTAACCCTAGGGCATCCTGTGCTATTAGCCTGGCCACTGTGCAAACTGCGCGTGTCAAGTGCACACGTCGTACTGGAGCTCTGCTGAGAGGACCAGTGAAGCTCATGGTGGGTTCATAACTGGTCACAGTGATGACCGATACACCCATCATCCCGCTCACAGCATGCAGGTGCCCTGTGCGCCAGATGGGCACGTCATCAGGGAGAGCTAACTGAGAATGCAGGGGCCTTAGCCTGATTTGTTCAGATTCAATCTGGGCTTTGGTGTAATCCTCCTCAGTCTTGTGCATAATCCATTTTTAGTGCTTTTGGAAATTACATGGGGCATTCCTAGCTAGATCATTTTAGCTATAGATCAATACTATCCAGTAGCGAAATTGTCACAGACAAGTCCTTTAACAATCTTGAACTTTTGTGTGAATTATCCTATTTGTTTGGCTACTGTCTTAATCCTGCAGTACATCACTCTCAGCGTTAATGGAAATATAAAATGATTGTAGCATTAATTTATGACAATCTTTATATTGCCATTGTTTTGCTCTTTAAGTACACAGATGCCCCCTGCTGTTCAATTTGATTATTTTGAGCATAATTTTTAAACAAGTTTACAGTATGTGCTGTATGTGATTCATTGTGTTGTGGAAAACGTTGGTAAAATATATTTTTACATTCACAATATTATAATTTCAAGTGTTGCAAGTATTCTCATTTTTAAAATACAATTTGTTATTTTTCCTCTACACAGCCCATTAGCAATGCAGATTTCATTGTCCCAGTGGAGATAGACGGCACAGTACATCAGGTACTGTTACAGTCATGCACACACAGTCGCAAAGCCTGACATATCAACATAACCGTGACATTTCCTCCAGCATAAGATGTTGGATTCTAACACATTACACGTATGGGAAGGTCTTCTGTATGGTGGCTGTACTGAGATGGCATGTTGGGGCCTGTATCAGTTTTCAGCTTTTGAAAAGGTAGAGATGGCTCTTACCTTGTTCAAGTAATCCAGGATAGGCTGTGTCTGTCCTGGTAGGCCTATTCATGATTACTTGGACTGGGTGGCAGCCGTGTGTCTCCCCACAGCCTGGCCCACTTCAGTGTATTGTGGTTAAATGTTAATTGCTAGCTAGATAATTCATACATACATACATACATACATACATGCATGCATGCATACATTAATCCATACATCATTCGAAATATGAATGCTTTAAACTGTTTTTGTTGTCCTTGAATAGGTTTCCATGGTAAGTAATGTATTAAAGCTTGTATCCTTGTATCCGAGGATTTGAATGTGTTTCCCTGTTGAAGGAGCATGTCACAGTCTTGTGTTAAGGTTTCTAAGCAAATGCATTAACGCGGATGCCCATGTTCCAGGTGTACGTACTGAAGAGGCCGCACGTGGATGAGTTCCTGCAGAAGATGGGCGAACTGTTTGAGTGCGTGCTCTTCACAGCGAGCCTAGCCAAGGTGTGGCTATCTCATCCACACCCCACAAAACCTGACAAATGCCCTTTTAACTGTGCTGTTTTCTGAACAGGGGAGGCCTGAATGCGAGTGTCGTCTGCATACAGCTCCTCGGTTTTACAAATCCCCACCGGTGCCATACGTCCATGCACAAAACACAAGGCTGTCATGGCTAGCGATGCCTTTGAGTTTCTCAAAGACCTGGTGCTATCCCCCACTCTGTTATTACCATCTCACACAAATATTTGTGCTGTGACATCTTTGGAAAAACGAACCCTGATTTATTGATTTTATATTTAAAAAAAAAAACTTTACACATTTTATTTTTTATTTATTTTGATCCCACCTGTTAATGAGGCATAAGAGCCTTTTGTCCACCGTGTGGCAGGGCTTGTTGACTGTGATGCTTGACGGAAGCATGCCTTACGGCTTGTGAATGGGGTGTGAACTCTTCTCCTGCTCTCCTCCTAATATCTGACCCACCCCCTCCCCTCCCCTTTCTGTCTCTGTGTGGCCAGCATATGTTTTAGCTGCTATTGCATGGGTAAGTGTCTCCGCAACTGCCACCACGACTCCATGCACCAGTAGCGTTAGCCCGCTGAGCCTCCCTCCCGCTCCCCCCCCCCCCCAAACACGCGCGCGCACGCGCGCGCACACACTGCCAGCTTCACTGCTCATTTTTTGTTCTTGCTTTGTTATTTACAAGCTTGAGTTGTGTTTACCTGGGACGCTTTGCCAGCTGCTGTGAAGTATCCTCTTTTGCCGTGACTGTGTATGACGTCTCAGACCCTGCTTGTTATTTTTTGTTTGTTTGTTTGTTTGTCATCTTGTTAGCTGTATATGGCGCAGTAGCTGTTGAGAGTTGAGGCTGTTTTAGATTAGTATGTGAGTGCATAGTTGCCTTATTTCTTTGGATGCCCTAGCCTGCCTGTTAGGCTGAGAACCTAAATGGCTGAATGCTTATTAGCTAGGCTCCCTAGAGCTGCACTGTTTGAGAGTGTATTGATGCTGACTCTAATCATCCAGGTAAGTCCCATGAGGTTAACACACCTGTTTAGTGAGGGAGACCTGCATGTCCCCATTGTTCATTTTAAATTGCTCATTTCTAGAAACTATCTGCATCTTTGATTTTTGCAGATGACTGGTATGAGTTTTCCCTTTTTGTATTTTTTTTTTAATCTTGTCTGTCTGTCTGTCTGTATCTGTCTTACTTGCAGTTTTGGTTTCTTCTAGCATTAGGATCTTGTTCTTACATGTGAAGAGAAACTGGCACACTGTGTAACAACTTTTAGATACTTTTAAGTCCAGAGGTACATACAGTCCTAGTACTGTTTTAGCACTCAAGATGAACATTAATCTAGTGCACCTCTCTGTTGCAGTATGCTGACCCAGTGGCCGACCTGCTGGACCAGTGGGGGGTGTTCCGGGCACGACTCTTCCGAGAGTCCTGTGTGTTCCACAGGGGGAACTATGTGAAAGACCTCAGCCGGCTCGGGAGGGAGCTGCACAACGTCATCATCGTGGACAATTCTCCCGCTTCCTACATCTTCCACCCAGAGAATGCTGTGAGTTTCACCCCACACTGCTGGTAATGAATGTAAGCTTCAAAAAAAAAAATGTTTTTTATTGACATAGGTTAACCTCAAGTTCGTGAACTGAGTTCTGTTCAGTTCTGTTAATGGAACACATACAAAACTGTGTTTTGGTTCTGTAGGTTCCAGTGCAGTCTTGGTTTGATGACATGGCCGACACTGAGCTGCTGGACCTGCTCCCGTTCTTTGAAGGACTGAGCAAAGAAGAGGACGTGTACGGAGTCCTGCAGAACTTCAGAGGCAGGTAGCAAGCTGAGCTGCCATGCCTCAAGGGGGCACCCTGGAGAGGAGTCTGGCGGAGGGCAGCTGGTGGGCAGTCTGCCTCCATCTCTTTCCTACTCCATCCCACCCCTGAGACGTCACCCTCCGGCACCTCAACACTCACTACCAGGTTCAGCAGAGCCATGTCTGCCGCACCCACCACGGGGACCCTTATAGTGTGATGAAATTCCACTACACACAGACCTTGACTGCTCAAGAGACTCAAATTTGGCTCTCCTGTTAAGTGCTTAACAATAAACCAAAAACACAACTCCTTTTTTTTTTTATCTCTTGTGAAATGCGAGAAATGCAGATCTTTGGGTTGTTGCTATGCAGGCAGGCCCTGTGGCCTGCAGATGTTAAAAGGACTGGGTTTTTTTTTCCTTCACTTCCCAACCAAGTGCCTTTTTTGAATGTCGTTTTTATGGGGAAAATAAGTTTTTTACATGGCATATTTCCAGAGAATTTTTTTTCAGAATTCTACTCTTTAAAAACAGAGGCAGGTGAGAAGCATTTTGTAAAGGCACTGTTACTGAGGCCAGATGGGATTTTTTTTTGTAAACTGTCATGGGTAAATGTGTCCGTCTGTGTTTCTTGTTTTCTTTTGCTTGTGCTATCATTCAGACATGGTGTTTATCGTTGATTCTTTATGGACATAAATGTTTGTCTTGTGAAAGCAAGGGAATGCATTTGCACTCGTTTTATTTTATGGAGGCATCTTTGCTTTGATGAGCAGTAGTCTGACAGTGAAGGTTACCCTGTGCCAAAAGACAGTGCTTCACATCCCACTTTATGCCATTCACTTGCTGAATCTTTCCATCAGCTGGTGGATCCATTTACCTGGGTAACTGACTTTACAGAGTATGGAAATTAGTAAAGTTGGTTTTATATGGTAAAGGACGTGTCAAAAATTTGTCTGGCCAGTTCAGCAATCTCAAGAAATGTTTGCAAATTGGAAATGATGATGAGTTTTAGTCCTCAGACTGCAGTTTAGAGGCGTCTTGAGTAGTCTGTGTTTGGTCACGCTGCTCGGACATCATGCAGCTCACCCCATCTCTTTTAATCCTAATTAAAGGTGGAGTGTCATAAGTGCACTCATTACCTCTCAGGATGCATCATTGCAAATGTATTCCTTGTTTTTCTTTTAGCAATTTCTTTGTTTGGCGTAGTAACTTTCATGAAGAGCGTGGTTTGATTGAGCCGTCTGAGGCTTGCTTAGCTTGTGGTGTTAGGATTATTTTGAACTTCAGCCTGCTACTGCTGACCACACAGCAGGCTCCAGTACCTCACAGATACCAGGGCTGTCATCAGAGGGGTTGGGTTTGCGTGTCCAGGGCAGGAAGGGGGAGGAGGTGTAGGCAGGCGCGCGCATCTAACCGGCCTCTTGAGGCCAGCGAGATAAAGTCCACCTGCCACACCCTCCGCCGCACCAAACCCTTTGGTTCGGATGGTATCCTCGGAAAGATAAGGCCTCGCTGGAGAGGCCACCCCCACAGCCAAGGAGAGCTGGATGTGGCTCTGGCTGCTGTCTGGCAGCGTTGCTGGGTGGAGCCTCCCATACCACGGAGCCTAGGAGAGGAGCGGCGGCGAGAACGCAATAACCTCTCCACTCGTTTGCCACAAGCCACGGCGCTCTCACACACACACACACACACACACACACACACACACACACACACACACACACAGGAACGCGCTCACCTCTATCTAATGATTTGTCCATTTTTGCGCTACCTCTCCATCCTTCTTTTTCTCTGCAAACAAGGCAAGAGAGCATCGTGTTGTTTCATTATAGTATTCTGTCAGTATTTGGTTTGTAATGTTAACCGCCTATATTATCCTGCTGCTGTTTTTATTCCTGGTTTGGCCCTGCTCAGCTTCTTGTGTGGTTTCTGGTTTCATACCTTGTCATTTTTAGATAATCATGGTCTTCTCGGTGTAGAATATGAGAAGCTACAGGAATATAGATTTATCTTGTTTTATTGGTCTTTCACTGTCTGTAATTAACTCCCTCCACAGATTTCTCAGTCGTATCATTCATGATACGACTGAGAAATCTGTGGAGGGAGCCTTTCAACAGCCTGTCTTAATTGAAGCACTTGGTGTTGGTAAAGGATGTTGTTTTTGTTCTTCCAGGAGGTTTCCGGTAATACTTGGACACCACACTGGACCACTCGTGGTGTCAAAATTGTGTTTAGAATCGTAAAGCATTACGTCCACTTTGGATCCTCTCATTTTGACCTTGTTTCTCTTCCTGTATTGTTATTTAGAAAGCCACATGTTTTTTTGTTTTTTTTTGGTAAGTAGTCAACAACTCCTCACTGCAGTTTGAAACCAGTCACAAGGGGCTATGCTGTGGCATGTTTGCAGTATGTTTCAACCTGATATGATTCATGGTTTGTTGCAAATTTTCTTCCAGACTATGATGTTATATTAAAGCACCTTTTTAAGAAAAACAAATGCCTTTTGCTTTTAATTCATCATTTATAATAAAATGTAATATATGCCATGTAAATTAATATAAATGTAATATAATAAAGGGGGGTGGGGGTGTTGCCTTTGTTAGGGTTGGACATGATTAATTCACAAGAGGTAATACAAATTCCAAAGAATAGTTGAATGGGGAAATGATTATACAGTACAATATGAGTATGTTGCCTTAGGTGGAAAAACTGAATTGTGGTGTACTTTAAGTTGCAGAAAGAATGTTGCTGCTATTTCAAAATCTCTAAAATTTTTCCCCCCTTTCAATATTCTCCAAAAAAAAAAAAAAAAAAAAAAAAAAAAGTAAAAATAGTACTTTGTCAGGGCCAGTGTATGTTTTGATGTGTCTGTCAGTTATTTACCAACTGCTCACAACTGGAGCATGGTGTGGTTTCATGTGGCATCATCTCAGATGACGGTGGGTGGGATTTGTGACAGTAGAGTTCACATTTTTGCTGTGTGGTGGCTGTAATTTCTAATGCATGTGTATTACTTTCCTATGCTACCAAACGATTTTACTCTTGAAACTGTCCAGATGGCAGCACCAGGGAAACACTAGCCCTTGGAGAGTTCATGAAGTGATAAAAAGGCTATTTTTACAACTTGGGTACAGTGTTTTTTCTCTTACCATTATAATCCTACAGGAAACTTCTGGTAATGATTACAAGTGATAAAAATGTGTGGTGGCTACAAGCACCATTCTGACGATGCCGTCGAGACACTGCTGCAGCAGTCGCACCCTTTAACAGTAGTCAAGCTCTTGTCTACGCAAGTCTTCCTGTGTGCCATCCTGTTGGCAGCAGCGGTGTTTACATCTTATTCCAGCAAACCGGTGACATAAAAAAGGGAATGTCTTATAACAAACAAAACTGATCTGCCTTTGTTTGTGGTCTTGACTTTTCTTGCTTTTGTTTTTCCTTTCATAAATAGTGTTTACATATTTTTGTAGTAGATGCTTAAAATGTCACATATTTTGCAAGTAATGTAGTGGTGAAGGCATAAGTTTTGTATTTTAATCTATTCTTAGTCTGTACATTTTAACTTGCCCCGCTCCACCCATCCTGCCAGCGTATTAGGATACGTGTTCAGTTTCTCACTGTAATTGAGCTGTAAACAGCCGTATGTCTGGTGTGCTGACTGCAGCATGTGCTGACTGGCATTAGACAAATCTTCCCCATTCGGTATTCGAGAACCCCAAGCAAATCCTTGTTTTTGTTTTTGTTCTTTTTCGCCTTCTGGGCACCTGAGCCGTGTATCCTGTTCTCCTTCCCGGGAATGCCTGGCTCAGGTCTGTGAAGAGCAAAATGTGGACACGTTTGGGAATCGCTGGCATAAGAATGTCAGCAACGTGGACTTGGTTCGGACAGCTTGGCTATTCAGCATCCACAGCCATTGTGTGAACAAAAAGTCCAGCTGAAGAGAGGAGATCTCCGTTCTTGTTGAACAGCGGTACATGCCGATAGCCTGCGGGTGAAACCAATAGGGCAGTAAGCAATACATTTTCCTGTCTAAATCTGCAAACATTATTTAACTAGGACGTCTTGAGACGTTATATGATTATCGCAAGACCTAACGTCCTACCAACTCAAACTCTTGAGAATAAGATTTGATGTGTTCATTTAAATAATGTAAATTGTGAATTTCCTGAGATTATTGTGACTTGTAGCAGAGAGGCGAATGATCACTGACCGTTCTGTACACTTGTGAAGGGTATCGTGCACTGGCCAATGAAATCATTGCTGGATACGGCGTCATAATCTTCCACGACAAAACGCACCAACGCAAGTTTGGGCACGGACAAGTCAAACTGGAAATAACTGTTCCACATGGGGTTGAAACCTTTTGCCAAAGAGAGAGTGTGTTATGCCTGTCTTCCTCTATAATTGAGCTTTCTACATGAGTAAACAAAAGAATATCATAACGCCAATCTCAGATTATGAAGGCATGTGGAATTTCTCCACCAAACTGATGAGATCATGTAGTCCTGGGGTGCATGATTCACTCCTACTATAACCCTACTACAGCACACCTGATCCACTTAAGACCAATAACGTCTAAATATTAAGAGGTTGGAACTTAATTCCAACATAGCTGCCTCCAGAACTGGTCTGCATGAAATTGGCAATCCTCATTTAGGCAAGTATGAGCTTTTGAATGTTCAAAAACAATATTGTCAGAGTGGTGCTTGTTCAGGAAGCGGACCAGGTTAGTTTCAGTTAGTTATGTAGGCTTTGTGAGCTGTCAGTTCTGAATAATAAGGAAATAGGTCACATGAAAGCTTTTCTGATGACACTGCAAATACTACTGTAGTTGCACCACTGAACTATCCATGTCCTAATTCCCTCAGCAACTTGAAGGCAAATTTGCAAAAAAAAACCCAAAAAAACATTTGTTACAAAAAGGAAAACTTGCTTACCATTGTTATCCCTGCGAGCCAGAACTAGAAACATTTTTTGAGATGCAGTCATGCCTCTACTTCCTCAGGAAGCTAAGGCCCTTTGATGTTTGCAACAAAGGGCTTTTAACTTTTATCTTGACTTTGTACTGTGCTGAGCTACTCTTTGAAATGGGGTAATATACACTGGTGAATAGCCATTACAAAACATTCAGTTTCATTACTAATAGTCTCATTAGTAGGGATACAGTGTATTGTTTAATTCCACTATTAACCTGAATGTCACAGGTAATAATAATTACAGTATTAAATACACAAATGTAGTATTAACATATTTTCCTTTATGTGAAGTCATAAATATGAGGATCATAACTTCATTATGCAGTTATACACTGCTGTTGACCACTCATTTCATCTCAGTTGTTCATTCCAAACCAGTGGCAGTGTTTATTCGCACAGTTAATGTGTTACTGGCATTGGGGTTGAGGCACTCTACCGTTGTTCACAATGTAATCCGTTTCTTTCTCAGCCATGTCCGCTGGCACCCCGTGGATCTGCACTCGAACCAGGGGGTCCACAATGGACGATATCTTCGGGTTCACTTTAGGAAGCTGCTGAGCTGAGATCACCTACCATGCCGACCACAATATAATAAATAAAATGGTTTATGTACAGTATACAATGGGAGTGAGAACAACCCTATGCAATGTAATTTAAATGTCAAATGATTCAAAATTGCATTACCTTATAATAACTGCATTAGTTTACGCTGCACAGTAGGGTATTTGCGTTTATGTAAAATGAAAAACGAACAGTTTCGATTTACTATATTAAAAATGCAGGGCCCATAGGAGGAACTCAATGCAACAGAAGTCAGTCCATTGCAGAGACTGAAATCTTATTTATTTCTATACTTCATATGTCCACCTATATTTGTGAGAACAGGCTCGATCCTCCTCAGCATGGTTAATAGCAGTGTTGTACAAATCTCTGAAGATGTTCTGACATTCTTCTTTGCTAGAGGGATTGTGCTGTTCTACCTCTCTTTTTAAAATACCCAGAAAGGTGTTGGATCAGGCAACACACTCAGCCAGGCTTTTACTTGTTTCTTCTTTAGAAACTCTTGCATAGTTTTGACAGTGTGTTTTACATCGTTATTGTTCTGGTATATTCCTCTTCTGTCAAACTTCTGGAGTCATCTTGCCAGCTACTATTTTAGTACATCCATAGGCATATCATCACACACACATAGAGGTTGACTTTATGCAGTGTCCTGCACACTGTCTGCGCTGTCACAGAAACTCTGATTTCCATTGATAACCCTTGTGCCAAGTCTGAAGTACTTGCCTGTGTTTTTCAGAGCTAGACTGTGCAAGTAGCACACTGACTGTGGTGTCATTTTAGGAAGACAGCCACTAAAACTCTGGCTCGTGGTAATATGGCTTGTTCTATACTTCCTGAACACTGCTGCAAATTCAACTGATTTTTAGTTTGGCAACCAGTCATCTCTGTCCTTTCCTATTTTTGCGAATTCTCACAGTCAGATTTTTCAGTTCCTCTGCCAGTTCTTTTCCCACGTTGAGCCATCATGCAGATAAACAAAGCCCATAGGCTCAAAGTTGATAAAGTTCTGCTGTTCACACGTGTACTCAATCTTGTTTCAGTAATCACAGGTTTTTATTTTCTGCTTTTGGGGAGTTTCTAGTTTGGGACATATATTTTCAATACAGCCTTTATTACAGTCTTTCTATTACCACTGCTGTCTGTATTTGTTTTCATAGTTCATATGAGAAAATACTTGGAACTTAGAAATAATGCAGTTATTGAGAGGTGATACAAATCTTTTGACATTTATGTGATTTTGCACAGGGGTGCACTCACTTCTCTTGTATACTGTAGAACATTTCAAGTACAGCTCAAACTGTTTTACGAACATAAGAAAAAGAAACCTGTTAGAACCAAATGATACAGAAAGAACTGGATAATTTTAACTGGTTTTAACATCGTGTAAGATATACAATAGCTATTCTGTGGTCAAGTCACTGTTATTTTAAAGCAATGGCATGAAAACATTTCATTTTTTATTTGTGTGTGTGTGTGTGTCAACCAACTTTCTCAGATTATTTTGGTTTCATAAAACCTCCTCAAAACGCTATTTGAAACTACTTTCTTCCATGTGCCTAGAAGGAAAGGGAATGCTCACCATTACACGAAACTCTGTATGCTTGAGCCACGGTCCCCTGTTTAGAGTGATGGGGTCGAACTCCGAATCCCGGTGTCTGAGGAAGAATGGCTTCAGGACATAGCCACACATCCCATTCTGGCTAAACAAGCCCTGGTTCAGGTCCATCTCTGTGCACGGCGTCTGGAAGTTGAGGGCCACTGGAGGTCAAAGGTAAGAGTTCATGCAGTAGTAATTAAGAAATCTGTGAACAGACTAAAATGACTGCTAGAATACTGGCTTGTGCTATATACATTGTGTCTATGGTATCAGCTGTTTTTTGGGGTTACGCTAAATAAAAAACTGATGATTGTATGTAGTAGTATGAATATTATGGTATAAGCGCACGTTCTAGTCTAGATTTCCATACACTGTATGTAATACAGACAAAATCATTTTATCTAATAATTAATAGTCTTGAAAAAGGCTTAAGAACCATTTTAGCTCTGCCCATTTTTGAAATAATTTGCATTTTATGCAAAATCCCATTGATTTTTGAGCACAAACTAGTCATAGATCTTTCATTAGCCCTACTCAAATCTTGCCTCCAAATATTCACAAAAAAATCTGAAAATTTAAACACTACATAGATTTTGGAGTTCAGTCAAAAATGGGTGGAGCTTACACTTCTGATACTACACACATGCAGCTCCAACTCATATTAGCCCATGTTTCCATCCTGCTGTGTTACCTCCCCTGGCTCCCTGTAGTGGTTTGCATCAGATTTAAAATAATGATGTTCACTTACAAAGCCATTACTGGACCAACTCCCACATACAAAAGAACTAATCAAACCCCACTCTGCACTAAGCTACCTTCAAGCATCTTGTAATGCTCAACTTCAACCACCAAGACACAATAAAGACACAGAAATACACGCATAAAGTCTCTTGTCTATCCTGGTACCAGGATGCTGAAATGAACTTCAAAGCTGAGATACTGGCTATCTTCAAACGAAGACTGAATACTCACTTGCCACTAAGAACTTAAGTTTTTTTCCACTCTATCTAGGGATTTAACCTGGCAGTATTATTGACACTGATTACTAACACTGTTTTTAAATTGTACAAGTAATCAGGCATATCAGCTCACCAGAAAAAAAAAAAAAAGTAATTAAGTCAAAACCAAACTTCACACACATGTTCACATCATGTTATAGCCCTGTAGCAAGTATGGTTGGTTTGAATCAATCCGATTCAAGGCAGTATTATTATATAATCAGTGCAGTGCACATTTTAGTTTTGTATACCATCACCAAAAAGTCACCAGCTTTTCACGTTAGATACAAACTGCCAGTGTAAAAATGGTAAGACCTTTGAAAGCTGGATTTGGGGACACAGACATCCCAGTAACTGCAGGAGCAGCGTAGCTGTGTGCATACAAATGCGTTGCATTGTCTCTCAGAGCATAACAGTCCACAAAATAATACTTTGGACATGAATCAGTCATCAGAAAGTTGCCAGCTTTTCAAATTACATGAAAAATGCGTTTTCAAATTTTAAAACCCTTAACTTGCCTTTAAAATGTTCGAAAGTGATAGGCTGTTTTTACCAAACTTGCACAAATCTGACCTACAGATATTTTGACTGTAGCTCAGTCTACACCTCATTTCAAATACCTGTCCACAGCCAATTCTTGAAGCCCTCCACTACATCTGGTTGATATGAGTCAATCTGATTTAATGTAACAGTTCTTGAAATTTAATTCCATACTATAACAGGAAGTCTGGTCTCCAGTTAAATTCCCCACAATAACACACTATCCCAAAGGGGCAGTAAACTAATTCATTCATGCTGTACACTAACAACATGATGGTAAGGCACATAATTAATGCATATTTTCTTAAAATGTGTTCAGAGAATAAATTGAAAATACATGTAGTACATTGTTTTCAATCATGATTAATATCTATTAGACAATTGTCAAAAAAAGGCCCACTTTTTTCCAAGGTAGCAGGTGGAGCAGTAAGTTGAGCAAATGTCTCCTAACATAAAAGGCTTGGGGTCAAATCCAGGGCAGGCTCTGAAATAAGTTATCTGTTATTACAGCATTTTTTGGTGCAAGCACCTTTTTGTTACATGTTATTGAAAGCGGGGACAAGCCCAGGTTGTTGTGCATTGTGCATGGCATGCACTGCTCTTTGCATTGGACTAGCCAGATAATGGTTGGACACCGAGATCGCTGCTTTCAGCTATATTCATTATTACTTACTTATCTACTCATGTAGTTATATATTAATTATTTTATTATTTATTTACCTATCTGGCAGCCTGCATTCCACAGAGGGACTGGGTTGTAGTTGGAAGAGTCTGTCCTGAATCCTGAAGGGTAGATTCTACTCAGCTTTCCCTCATTATGGAGGATGTACTCATTTGCTGTACAAAATAGAACAATCATAGATAATGAAGCTGTATCTCTATATGTGGTGTACACAATAAGCCTTGTTCTTTCATTTTCTTTCTGTTTTATTCGAGTCTTATTCATGTGCTGGTGGCCATTGTCTAAGCATCTTACCAGTGTTTCCATCTTACCAGACTTTTCTGCAAGCTTCATGGCATCCCCTTCTTTAAAAGAGGATATCTCATAAAACGATTGGTTGTTTCGTGCATGTTCAAATCCATGGAATTTAACACTTTTGCAGTAGATGACAATATCAGACAGCTCTTTAGCTAGATTCAGCGTCTTTGATTTCTGAAATTATAGAGGAATAATTACTGTTACTGATGACACTGTTGTGAGCAGAAGGAGGAAAGTAAACTTCACATGCATGCATGCAGTGGACACTGAGGTAGTTTACAGGTCATGAGCAAGTCATCAGTCTTTCAGGGATCTCAGCATACTTTAGATGAATTCCTTTGAGCATCTTCTTCGTCATCATCATCACGGCTGTCTTCTTCTTCCGTCACAACTTCTTCCTCTTCTGTGTCCTCATCCAAGAACAAGGCCTCCAGTCTATTCAGACGCTTCCCTTTAACCAGAAAGCGACCCTTCAGCTCCTGAGGGACACAGAGTGGCGAGAACAAAAGTAGTCACTTCACCCTGCTCCCTGTAAAGCAATGGGTATTCATTAGTTACCACCCATCTCCTGGAGATGTACCTTCCTCAACGTTTCACTGCCAAATTAAGTATCTCTGCAGCCAATATTGTTTCAAATAAAGCAGATGTGCTGAATAAAGTGGAAACTAAGCTCAGTAGGGAGATAGACCTCCAGGAGAATGTTGGTGACCACAGCTGTGAAAGAAAACTTCACACCAGAATGACAACATGGCTAAGATAAAATTATAGCTAGTGGAACAACCCCCCCCCCCCCAAAAAAAAACATGCTAACTGGTCATCCAAGCGTTCACTGCTTGTTTTTGAGACTAACATTTTTTTTTTAGACTAGCATCTGTTCCTTTAAAAAAAAAAGAAAGCAGTGATGTTTTAGACATACATACGACCCAGAGAGGATCAGTAGTCAGCTCCATTGTTAAAGTAGGTCCAAAACCAATGGCACACCTTGACTGAGGTGAATAGAGGCACACAATAGGTGAGCTACAATTACCTATTACCCATCAATCAAAACAACTCCTCAGTCATTACAGCTGATGTGTCAGTGCGTCATCCCAGAAAGCGATAAGAAAGACGGTAATGAAATGCTGTCATGACTACGCTGCCGTCAATAAATAATTCAGATTTTTCAGAATACTCAGGTAGATAATGTAGGAGTTGTAGGAGGTGGCTGAGGACCAGGAGCGATTCCCAGCAGATTCCATCTGTCTTCATTCCTCACATACCACAGCAAATATACGCCTGTTCCAAGAGGCACTAAAATCTCAATTAGTGTGGCCACTTTAATAACCCCTAAAAGGTGGAGTGGAAAAGTGATATGACACTGCACACGGAAGTGAAACCATAGACTAACTAGCTAGATAACAGGGGTAACCAATTTCATCTAAAAAAACCCCCAAAAAACTATAATATATATTGTTTTACTCACTAAACTTGACACCTCTGGCACCTCATTGCATTATTTAAATCTGGCATCGTATAGAAGGCATGAAATTAAGCTTTTTTACTCTTTGAAAAGAAAAGATGTCCTGATCATTGAAAACTGAATTTGTTTTCCTTTTGGTATTTTCACTCTGTTCCAAACATCCTAACTGACTAGCACGTAGAATCCAGACTTTCAGTGGTTAGCTGATAAGTAAGGTACAAGGTGATCTGTTAAACTAATAAAAGACACTGTATTTGCTTTTATGTGCATTTGAACCAGTGACATGCTAAAATAATGGAATCACGGAAAGCAACTAACAGTTCACTCCATAAGAGTGTCCAGCCTAAAACCGGACATCTGGCCACCCTAGCCTCAATGAGTAGGTCTTGAGATTTTAGGTTATACTGCCATCCCTGCATCTACCCAGACAATAGAGTTGGTTTTGCATCTATTTGTTTATCTGTCATTGGTTCTTTCAAAGTGAGTTAGCCAGGAAACAATAATAAATGCCTTTTGATTGCAGCCAACCCTATAAAAGCAGCATTCTGCAGCCACCAGTCAGAATGAACTGATTTGCAAAATGCAAAATAATGGTGGTGCTATCATTACTTATTATCAGTGTTAGGCATGGTTGGCTAAACTGCAAATACCTTGGGCTCTCCGCAGTGACCCACCTCTGGAGAGGGCAACTCCATAGGCATGTGATCGCCCAGCGGCTTAGTGATCAGGGCATCCTCCAGAATGGTGGTCATGTGCTGAGCCATCAGTTTCTGCTGATCCACACTGCAGTGGGTCTCCAAGGATAGGATCACTGGATAATTTGATGTCTGAGGGAAAGCGCGGGATGAGTGATACATACGTGCTGAACGATGCAAAACAGGCTGTTGAGCATACAACCACAATGACCATGTCTGCCAATCTGCTTAGTGGCAATCTCTGAATGACTTGAACAATTTCTGTGATAATAGGATCAAGGATTAAAGTGAGGATTAAAATTTCCTATAGATAAGATATTTCTGCAGCCATTTGTGTGACCCTTGATTAAATGCACAAAGGTCGGAAATAAGAGACTACCTTAAAGGCATACTCCTTGATGGCTTTTATGACATCTTTGAAGAGGATCTTGGAGGTGAGGGTGTAGCCATGGTAGATGACTGGCTCCCCATCGGAACCATCCCAGACGTCCAGCTCCAAGCATCGGCAGCTCTTCATTAGGGCTCTGTTGGGAGGTGATTACAGCTTATTCATTTGTAATCATCATCAACTGCAGGCCAACAAATGGGAGCTTTAGCACAAGCAGCCATTTTTGACGTAAATGGTCAGTGGTGATCTTGAGAAGAGGAAACATGAACAGGCAAAAAAAAGGAGGCCTGTTCATGTTTCCTAAGCTTGTCTGGGAACAGTGAGTCCCACACACCGTATGTAGGCCTCAGTACTGCTGGGGCCTTTGATCTGGTCCTCCAGCAGGTAGGTGTTATGAGACGAGGAGATGAAGTAATGGTTCAGTGGCTGGGTCATATCCTGGTACACGCCCTTATGTGATGGCTTCATTATCAGACCCTCGGGCTGGTGTAGGTACATTAGGAAACCGTCCTTTGTCATCAGCTGCTTTTCTCTGGCTGTTGAGGGGGAAAAAACAAACCTATGTGCATGGGAAGCTGTACAGTCTCGTACCATAAACACTTCCTTTGGTTAGTGAAGATTCACGAGGTGACGGGCACCATGTGAAGAGTTACCTGCTTCGTCTAGTTCGTATTTCTCGATGAGCTGAACAGCATGAGCGAGGTCCACCTCCTCTTTCTGCTCTTTCGACAGGAACTCCAGCAGGTTGAAAGCACTCATGAGTCCGTTGGTCTTGGCATACTCTTCGTAGATCACATCGATCTCTTCCCTCTGGGTCAGGATCTCGTAAAAATGCTTAATTTCCTCTAACTCCAGAAAACCACAATGGGACTTATCACATACCTGCAAAAGGCGAGGGAGAGAGGAAGAGATAGATAGGGAGAGAGGCAGACAAACAGCTTCAGCCACATACTATGGAACTGTGACTATGGAACTGTGCATATTGAGTTTCTGATAGCAGGGAGGGTCATTCCATTTTTAATTAATTTGTGGTAGAGATGGCACCTCAAATATCAGCTTGACATAGTCATCATCCACCTCTATGTTGATGTTCTTTAGGAAGTTCTTTAGCTCTTCCTGGCTCATCTTGTTGTCACCGTTTATGTCGGCTTTGCGCAAACAGTTGAAGATCCAGCTTAAGCTTTAATGTAAGGGCAATAGCTTTCCAGACAAATCGTTTACAATATTTAATTTTCTGATCATTATTGAATTAATGGCTTTTTAAGTATTGATATTGTAGAGGTTGACAATATATAAATATTGTTACTCTAAATAGCATTATTACAGTGTGATATTTTGGCCTGTATTGGGTAGCCCTGTTTTACACCACACATTATGTTATGAAGTTTTAAAAGCAAGTAGGATTTTCATGTTTAAACAGTATCAATGGGTCACAGATTTCTTACCATGACATGATAGCCAGAGAGTCATGAGAGACTTGCATCTAAAACACTTAGAAAAATCCCTTACAAAGCCAAATTATTAGGACAGAACACAGAAATACAAAAACAGAATAAACAATTGCAAAGTTGGTGACTGTAATAACTCCAGCACACTCCATGCACAAAGATGCACGGCAGAGTAAACACAGTTCTGCCCTATGAAACCCAAGGCAATTGTGAGGATACTGTTCGGTCTTCTGCTGCTGGCTGAGGCTGTTCAGGTTGGAGATGATCTTTTGCAGGCCAGAGACCCAGTGCTTGGCTTCCTCCTCTGAGGCAGCGACCAGGTCCAGGTTTTTACGGCGACCCTTGAACAGGATGGAGAAGGCCCGCGTCTCCAGCGCCTCTTCTGTGTACTTCCTGAGACCCTCCGTCTGCCGGCCGGACCGCACACACTCAATGTCCTCAACGGAGACTGGTAAGCATAAGCAACATAGAGCACACTATTCATTCTGGAACTGGGCTAGATCGGGATCAGGACCAAACAGGGCAGGTTGGTAGATTTTCATGAGCCAAGCTGAGCACCTAAGCGCTAGAGAGAATGAGAGAGAGGAACAAAATGGATGTGATCCCTCACAAAACTGATCACTGAAACACACTCTTTACTCCTTGAACATACAGAAACAGATGTTGACACTGCAGCACTGGTAAACACAGTGACTGTGAACTCTGATCCAAAGTAATAATTTTCTTACAGCATATGTACACAGCGCAAGTTAAATTACATAGGCTGAGATTTTCTGCATGGGTCTGGCATCCAAAATAAATATAATCAATGTGTTAATTAAATATAATATTTAAGCACTAGATTATAATTTTAAATGTTGTCACCTGCATTAGGTATTTTGTCACTCTGCCAAGGTAGCACAGATATGAATAGTGTCTCTATGGCAACAGTCATGCTATCTGGCTTAACAGCTTGCTTCTGACTGGTGACTAGTTTGCCATTGTAAGTTCATAAATAAATGATTAAAAAAATACCTCTGATTGCCTTTGCTATCAAACTGATCTGAGTGGTTAACGGTGTGGATATGAGGTGATGGGTAGAAACCCAAACAGATGAAGGTTTGCAAGCAGGACTGGAAACGGGACTATGGCCATCACCGCAGTCATGCCCAGGATAGGAGGCACAAACTAGGGTGTAAACTAGCTTGCACTCTCACAGCAAAATTATGGAAGATCTTAAACAAAGTACACTTTTATCCCACATGGGAGACCAGTTCAATACCGTTGGGATACCGTCAAATTGACAAAGTTACCCTTACGCATGCAGGACATCCACGCACACGGAACAGACTCACATGTTTGTCGAGGTCTCAGAGCCTTTTTGGACTCATGCCACATGGTCTTGCAGTCTTCCTGCAGCTTGTAAAACCGCGTCTTCTTCCATGAACCGGAGCGAACTTTCAACAGGTCCGCGCCGCTTAGGAGGAACTGCAAATCCGAATCTCCTTCCATGCCTTAAGTCAGGAGCACATGGAAGACAATAATAATGACCTTTATTTATAAAGCATTATTTTAGTTTATAAAACATATTAAAGTTTATGTTAACAAGTGCATAAAACAATACGATACTACAATAAATGAATGGATGAATGAATAAATAAATAAAAGATCTAATAAGCTAACTGCAAGCCAGCCTAAAATCAAACTATTAAAACCTAGCTACAGAAGTTCTACTATTCTCCGGAACGCTATTCCGGAGTTTATGAGCTACATAAGAATTTATCTTCCACCAGCTGAAATGCAAATTACCCTAAAGATTAGCTGACATCTAATACTTTTCTAATGTAGGGATGCAGGCTGCCACATATTGAAATAGCTGAAGTTTAATTAAAAGAGACAGGACAAACAGACGTTGACATGCTGTAGTAGACTATTGTGGACGTTATCAAAGCATGTAGTAGTATACATATAGGGATAGCATACATACATATTTTGGGTATGTTTCTTAAATCATGAGCCATTTTAGATATGTTACTTAAATGGAACTAAAATGATAAACTAGAATCAATGGTTACACCAAGGTCTTTAATATTAACTTTTGTGTGGAGAGAAAACAACACATTTTTCTAACTTAGTTTTCCAGTACATTTGTATCAAGTGTTCAATATTCAGGTTTGGGTCAGGTGTGTTGGGAGGTGTGACAGAGCAAAGATACGAACTGTCTGATTATGCCGAGGATCAGGATAAGAAACGCTGATTTGAAACAATACATTCATATGGTTTTAAAGCCCCAGGGAATTGGCGATTGCTATCGAATTAGGTTAATGTTTGTGGGCGCACAGTATACATGTGCAAATCATGAATAATTGGTGACTTTCCACTGTCTACAAGTACTCCAGCAGAATATCTTCTCGTGTAAACTGGGCAGTCCTGATCTTGAGCAAAGCTTGCAGAGCTTTACCAAGGATGATGTTTAAAACTGCATGTCCTTTGCTTTTGCTTAATCTATCCTTTCTCACCTGAATGCTCTTTTCAGGTCGGAGCATCCTAGTGACTGAAAGCAAACTAGGGTGTGAAAGCTACACTTGCAAGCTTAGCTATCTGTGATCATTCTCAAAATCAGCATTGGTAGGTTCGTACCTGTACAGGTGAACAATCCTGATTCTCCCCGCATTGTGCCACTTTGTGTTCTGCTTGAGTGGTGTAGCAGGCTGACAATCTTGGACAGAGGGATGTCAATCAATCGTGCTTATTAGAATATTTGGACCATGCCCACACACTTCTTAGATAAGTCTGATTATTGAATTCAACTGGTGTTTGAGCAGGGGTCTTTTTTATGTAAACTTTGCAGGATGTTTTACGTAACACTCTTGTTTAGAATCATACAAATATATTTCATGTTTTGAACTGTTTCCTGGGACTTTAAACCATGTTTCTGTTAAATCAAGAAAACTAAATTTACAGTCTGTGAATAATTCATGTTCATAGTTTCTGCAGTGAGAAATCTTACCAACCCACATTTACATTTAAAATGCAAACAAAACATTACATAGCTTATGAAGAAGAGGTCTGAATGTACTATCTACCACAAAGAACTCATTAGTCTGAGCAAATCTTGACAGTAGCCCGGCCCAGAACTCTTAAACAACAGGTGAAGATATTCTGTTGTACTGGCTTTAACAGGACACACATTTGCATTCACACAAACACATTTGCAGACATGCTTACATAGGTGTTCCCCATACTGACTATTGAGCCTATCAGTATGAAGACGGGCTAGTTTAAAGCTAGCTCATTTTAAGGTTTTTCTGTATAAAAGTTTATCATTTGAAGTAATTTCATTTCAGATTTAGAATGACACCATACCCAACATGCACTATATGCCACACCACTGCATTCTGCTTAAGTGATGATAAAAGAGACGCAAAAACAGGCATCTCTTAAGAGTCCCTACGTTTAATATTGCGCATGATTCCTATTGTGGTGTAATAGCCATACAAAAAGCTTCGTTTAAAAAAAATCCACTCTGGCCACTTGACACCATAAGAATAAATGCATAATTTATAAATCCATAATTAATATGTAGCATCAAACTGCATTAAACTTTTCAAATAAACACACTAGAACACTGCGGTGTTTGTTACGATCTTGAATGAGAAAACAGGCGTCTAAAGTTCAAGTATATAAACTGTTTCGTTTTACTGTTTCGTTTTTACAACATAAGTTGGCAGGTGCATGCAACTGGCCCGGAGGTGCGAGCATTTAACTGTGAAAACGATAAGGTTAATAGTTGCGATGTATAACAATCATAAATTCGCAACAGAACTGATTAAAGCGACTCATGAAAACCATAACGTGCAGCTAACTGCTGAAGAAGGACGCAGACGAAACAATACGCCCGCGGGCCACGTTACTACTGTCTGACAGCGCTCGAGCGGAAAACATCACGCATCTTACCCAGAAGCCTCAAGTTGTAATTTGTAACTTGCTTGCTTCGCATATTACGAAGCAATTCCTCCGACTCCGTTCTCTCCAGCTGCCCTCGTATGCAGTACATCTTGGCACGTTCCCGAGCGAAAACATGCAGAAACTATGCGTGCGCTGGGAGAAAAGGAAGCTCGTGCTCGGGTCGGGCGTGTACCTTCCAAAGTTCAGCGCTTGAATTACACCGCGAGCAGGCGTGCGTACGCTCCACGGCCTGAAGGAGACATCACGGGTGTGCCCGGGCTGCACCGATACCCGGGGCGCAGCTCGAGTCCAGAGTCCAGTCGAGCTGTTCCGAAAAAGCGGGTTAAACAAGCATCAAGCGTGGCCAGTCTTCGCCTTTGAGTTGGACCTAACTCGACCCGGCGTGCTCAGGAGTTATCGGTCCAGAAGAAGGTGGTATTCCAAAAACTGGGTTCAAGAAACCTTAAACTTAACCTTGAGCTCTGCGTTGACCCAACTCGACCCGGTATACCCAGAGTTATCAGTTCCGTAACAGCCCGATTAGAATTTTAGCGATGGAAGTCGGTGAGCTCTGAGTAAACTGAATTTAAAGGAGGCGACTCAACTTCGAAAGTATGCACGCGAACCATAAAAAACAACAACTTTACAACATCTTATTCCACTTGAAACGAATGATTGCATGTGTAGGCTATTAATAAACTTTAAAAAGGTAACACAGCATCGTTAACAAAGGAACGACAATTAAAACATTCAAATAAAATGACAGAGTCAATAGACGAGTTCCTAAAACTTCAAAATTGTATAAAGACCATTTAGTCATTCAACACGTATCAGCCTAAACTAATGTTTAATTAATCAGCTATTTCGTGGGTTTCTGCCCTTTTAATTTGGGTTGATTGTGATTTTCTATTTTAATACAATAATAATAATACAGCGTTGACAGCAAAGAAAATGTATTTTAACGCATAATTCAAAAGGGTAAACTTATTACTCATAGTTACATAATTTCTGTATTGGTAGCCTAGGCTTATAGTGGTCTTGTAGTTGAGCTACACGCTGTAAATTACAGGAAAGTGGCTAATTTCCACAGGTTTTGTGCATAATGATTTTGAGTATCTTACATCAAGTTATTATTCATTATGACATGCCATGTATGACAACTATTAATTGATCTTACAGTGTTCTGTAATGGTTGGCTATACAGATGTGAGAGGAGACCAATGTAACTAGTGGGAATTGATTTATAATTTCCTAAGACCATATGCTTAAACAAAATGATAAAATACACAACTTTAGAATCTCAAGATGAATTAGGTGTCATTTTTACAACTACCTACCATTTACAAGATCAGACTGGACAAGCAAATCCCCAAACAAACTACATAAACCTCCAAGGCCAAGGCAGAAATTTGCAGAAGATCTGTACAAAACTTTAAAAAACTAAATGTGGTAGAATTTCCTAACAAAAATTTTAATAGTTCCTTAGTACTTCATAATAGAAACATATGTATATAATATAAGATCTACATGTGTCCAAAGTAAGAGCATGAAAGGCAGTATATATGAAAAATGTTATTGTGTGAGAAAGGGGCCAAAACTGTTTAATAATAAAATCATAGTAATATATGATTTTACAGACTTTTTGCAAATTGGTATCAAGATTTAATATTCACATGAAATGAAACAAATTTGAAATTCTTTTTCCCAGTAAAGAACAGCCTTGTTAAAATATCCAAGTTGGAGGATGCTGATACTGATTTTGAGCTGCATGCAGTTTTATGCTAGTTGTGTCTATTAAAGACGCTACTGCCTTTCACATCGTTACCACGGATGCGGTTCCACCTCCGGGTCAGTCATCATGTGGTGTGGGAGGGTGTCTGGACTAGCACACAAGCCTTGTCTGAGGTGACACTGAGTCCACTCGGGCACCGAACCTGGCCTGTCTTACGTCTCTGTCTCATTCCTGGCTCTAGTCCTGCAGCGGGACAGACTGATGTGGAAGATGTGGTGTCATAAGAAACAGCAGGCATGGGTACGTTCTGTCTCCAAGAAGGAAACAGTCTGTCTTAATCACATTACAAGGAACATGTGATTATAATGCAATGACATGTCTTGTGAGAATTTGTTGTGGCCTGCAATGTGGTATTATTATTATTATTATTATTATAGTTATTGTATTGATGATTGCTATTATTATTAGTTAGAATTATAACTATTATTAACTAATATTTATGATTGAGAAAATAAATATATTGTGAAATAAAGCCTTGAATTGGAAGAAATTGCCTGCACATTTATTAATTGTATGGAAATATTTCTTTTCACATAAATTTTTTACTGAAGGAGCAATAATAGGAATGGAGTACATTCATGGTAAGATTCGTAGTGTTAAACTGGCCAAACCTCATACATATATATTTTAAAAGTCTAGTTAAAATAGTTAAAATGCTATGGAGAGCTTGTTGACTTTCATTGATGTATGCTCATGGAAAATGTTTGAGTGCTGAATAAGCTGAAACGTGTACCTTGTGAAGAGACCACCCAGTTTCCATTCTATGTGTGATATAGTCACATAAATGGAAGAGTGTATTTCATGACATTGTCATATATCTTTGGAATATTATGCAACAGTATTGCAGTTTTCAACTGGAAAATTAACATACAAATTCCTGTGTCAGTTTCCTATGTTATGCGACAGTAACATGAAAACATTTTCTCATTTTACATGACCGTGAATGTGAATAAATGTCCAATAGGTAGGTCAGAATGCTGGAAGGTGATAGGGAAATAATTTTTTCTTGAAGGGTTTAGCTACAGTAGGACACCTATAATGGGAATTGCTTAATGGATGTAATAAAATAGTCTTTCCGTTTGGCATGACAACCTATGATATGTAAATTACACCTTTCTTACCTTATGTGAATGACAGAAAAATATTTCCTAATTTTATGCAACAGGGTCACAACTTAAGATTGTGAATCCATATAGCCACTTTGGTAATATCAGTCCTTAACACTTAAAAAAAGGTTTATAGCACAGCTTGCTGATCAGCTTTGTCATGGTCCCCCATCAACAATCTACAGTTTGGACGATGGGCTTTGATTTATGTAGTCTGGCTGCTTTAGCAATATTAGTCCCTACCTATTTGGAAAAATGATCAAAAAGCTGACCACATGTATCACCATAACCACCCGATAGAGCTGAGTTTGGCCGTTTTTGAGCTGATGAAGGAGATGCAGAAAGCCAACCTTTTATCTTTTGAGGTGAATGAAATCGTGGGTCAAACCTTATAGACACTCAGAATTTCATCAATGAACAGTGTGGCGGCCAGATGTGGACCGATCCTTATTAAACTTTGGGCCAGGGAACCAGACATATACTGGGCCGGAACAAAACGCAGTGTCTGGGCTAGATCAGGGCCAGGATTATTTTGAGGGCTATATGCAATATAAGTCCACAAAAAAGTCTATAAATAGAATTGTCTAGAGAATTGACTAGATTTTTATGAAGGTTGGAAGTAACAAATATATAATGATAGAAATGTATGTGAAATAAAATGAGAGTAAATAGAAATGCACGTGAATTGAACATTGTAGTGATAGTTATTTGATTTGATAAACTATTATTTGATCAAATTGTAATTGTGTTTCTTCTGTTGGCCTGGCTAAATGTTAAGCCGAAAGATCTGCTCGCCTATTCTCAATGAATCGCTTGACGCTGCTGTCTGTGAGGGGTATAGGTCTAGGCATGTATGTTGCATTTGCCTTTCAAAGTTACAATTCCAACAGAACTTTCAAAACCTCCAATGACATGTTTGTGAACTAGCTCAGGGCAAGCACAGATCTTTTGCCAAATTCTTTAGGCATAGCAGGAACCCCGCTTTAGGCATTTTTGTAGGTTTACAGGTCTTCTTGTTGAAGAACTGTGGTGAAAATAGCATCAATGTGTGAAGGCAGCAGCAGAAAATCAGTGCATATTCGGCCAGAGTCCTGATAATTCTGGTCTATGTCCAGTAAACCTGCTGCATAGCAAGTTAGCTTCAGTTTTTAATATAAAAAAACAAATTTTAAGAGCTCTGAGTCGACAGATCTAGGTTAACTACTAAATTCACTTTCTGGAAGAAATTGCTATATGAATGTGCAAACAAATGTTGCTCTATGAAATATTTACTTAACACTGAAATCAGATAAGAAAGTGAAATCAGAAAAAGAAAGTGAAATAACAAGGATGTGAAATCAGTACAAGAATGAAATCAGAACTTACTGTTAAGGACTTTGCTTCATTGGTACTATTCTACTGAAACTATATAATTAACTACCATGTGGCACAAGTAGCATAACTAAATTTAATATAGGATTACTTTAAAATGTGAGTACTTAAAGGAGCAATAAGTAATTTCTCACTGAATCCTCTTCACATTATGAAACATTATACTGACAACTACTGGCCTGGGTGTGTCAGAAATTCTGTAATCTATTTTAAATGCGCACACCTCCATGTGGGTGACCCACTCTATTGAGCATAAACTCTCTCTTTTTGGACTACAAAGTAATCTAACTCCTCATCTCCATGTTAGCTTCACTTTATAAAAAAAAATGTAAAAATCACTTTCATTTAGACAAGGAGGGATAAACTCATTTTCATATATATTATTAGTTACTTTTTGTAAAAATGACCAATTGCATTACATCAATAGAATCATGCAAGTCTTTTTTGACTACTTTTTTTACTAAATCCAACTACAGTTATGCCATTTTCATCTGTTTTTGGTTTATACTCTTTTCTAATTTAAAAGAAACAAAGCTTTTTTAAAAATCTTTATTAAGATAAAAAGGGAGGCGGGGCGGGTTCAGTGTCAAGTTTGAGTGGAGCAGTTTGAATCTACATTTTGCAGTCCAGTCTTGGTGAGTGAAATCATAAATCAGTTTTACAGTGGTTTTGTTCAATGTTCACCTCATGATGCAAATTTGGTATTTAAAACTCCCGAGGCTACAGCCACATAGGCAGGGCTTAGGCACACCCATGAGCGCAATGAGCACTAGAGAAATACATGCTCTGTGCATATTAAAACTACTAGAATTCAGTTGTGGGAGAAGTGTGTGAATTCTAAGATTCATTAGCTAATATATTTAGAATAGATTTTGCCTTTGCTGAGGTTTTATAAACAAGTCCAATGACAAAGATGTCTGAATAATAACAATTATTATTATTATTATTATTATTATTATTATTATTATTATTAGTAGTAGTAGTAGTAGTAGTAGTAGTATTTAATATTATTATTCAATTTTCTACACAGCTGAAAAAAACATCAATCTATCTGTGTACTTGACTTGTAATCAGAAGGTTGCTGGTTCAAGCCCCACCATTGCCAAGTAGCTATTGATGGGCCCCTGAGCAAGGCCCTTAACCCTCAATTGCTCAAGATGTACTCAGTCATAATTGTAAGTCGCTTTGGATAAAAGCGTCAGCTAAATGCTATAAATTTAAATGTAAATGCTTACAAGATGGATTGGACGTTGACATCAGATGCAATGACGCCATCTAGTGCTTAAATGATGTGGATTTGCCCAACAGACTCTGAAAACATACGCTGTACCTAAACTGACGCTTAATGGTAAAAACATTTGAACCTGCTGGAAGCATGCAAAGTTGCGATGACTTATCTTTGTCGTGGGATGGCTCGGCCACTGAGAAAATAAAGATCCACTCACTTATGGCTAATATTTCTGTATTTTTCATACTTTGTAGCATTTTAATAAGCAGGCCAGTTGTCACAGCAGCTAATCTTCCATCACATTCTCATGAAGCGTAATTTGACCTGAGCTCTGAAATGCTCCTGTGTGAGCAGTAAGCCACGGATTCTTTTTCTAATTTATCAGAGCTGATAAGGATAACGAGAAGGACTTGGATTGCATGCATAGGTGACAAAAGCTGCTTTTCATTTTTGCAGTGTTCAGAGTGGCATTGTGCACGTATCATATAAGGTAAACTCAGGAGAACATCTCCGGGAGTCCCCACCGCATCTCTTATAACAGTTGCTCTCCCATTGAGCTCGATTTTATTTCTTTATGTTTTGGCATTCTTACATTCTGGAGTCAATGAGTACAAGCTTTTTTTTCTTCTTTTTTTGGGGTGGGGGTGTATGTCATGTAATGAATGGTTTTATTTAAGTTGATCTACGGATCTATGGATCTCTGGATCTCCAGACTGGACCTGGGCGCTCCCTCACTGAGTGGAATAAATATGCTCCCACATTATATGATGTACACCTGTACTCAGACACTTCTTCAGTGCTACAGCTTGTTCTATAGCTTGCTGTAAGCAAATCCATTAAAATGGGTTCAGTGCAAACACGTTCAAGTATCAAATCAGCAGTGTCAGATCAAATGTAGTAAACGGTGGTCTGAAATAAATGGTGTCAGAGCAAATGGTGTAATATCGCATGTATTAGCTAAATCAACACCCACAGTGTGAAGTGGAAACCAGTGTGACATTGTGTTTGTTCATTAGGCGCTGCTGTTTTTGATGGCCTGAATGTACATAACAAGCACTGTTTGAACATTTGTACGTCCCTGCAGCGTATTACCGTTCTTAGTCCTGATGCCAAATAGCAAAACTTCTTATTAACATATAATAGCTGCTTATTATCATATCCCCAAGTTGTTATCCGAAATAACTGCTTAACAAAACCGAGGAACCCCAAGTAATAACGGCTTGGTGTACGCCTGTAATTATTGGAGGGATGTCTAAATGTGCAAGGTAAGTAGGCCATATGAATCGGGGAATATGACAGCAAAAAGCAATGTTATTTCAATATGTTGTTTATTTGATTTCGCGCCACCTGTTTGCTCGGAGGAACGTCGCTTCGGGCGACCTATTTATAGAACCAGGTTAATCAACTTTTTAACAAGAAAATAAGTTTAAAAAAAACCAGGGAAACTTCGTTTGTCTCGTACCTACATGCCTTCTTATTCACGGATTCATAACAAGGTGTTCTTGTATTATGCCAAAGACGGGCATGACACCACGGGCGTTGTTCATGATACCCCTCTGAGAAAACTTAACTTTGATTTGATTGTTCTCTTTCATACATTTACCTTTTATGGCCTTTAGCTGATGCTTTTATCCAAGGCGACTTACAATTGGGCCCAACAGTGAACCAACAACCTTCCAATTACAAGTCAAGTACCTTAACCACTGAGCTACCACTGCCCCTGTCATACATCGTTATAACACAGTTATTCATAACAGCAGAGTGTATGGTGGATCAATGTAGCCTAATTCAATTACAATTAGATAAACTCACGTATAGAATGAATTTATATAATATATCTAAATGATAATGTTTGAAGCATTATTTCTTTGAATGGAAAGTTTTTGTTATGTCAGCATCGTTTTTGACTGGAACCCGCACTGAACTAAACTAGAATTCCTCATTCATTCAGGCTCACAAAACGTCTTGAAAAACTTCATTCCTTCTCTGTAACCACGAATCCTCAAAGTGGATCTCATATGCTATCAATTATAAGAAAGCAATTTGCATCCTAATTTTAAACCAGGCAATAACGTTTATGACAGTTTAACTTACCCCGTCTGGGCCCCGTACCTTTTGATTCCATATTCTGGCAAAAATAAATAACGTAAGATTAGTGAACACGCTCAAGTTATTAGAGATCTGCTCAAGTTGACTTAATTTGTTGACGGAATACGCTAAGCAGAGGACCAGGAAAAAAAAAAAATTATCTCAACACTAATTGCACAATTATGCTGGAGCGACTGAAAAACCAAATCGTATTCATATCAGATAGACATTTGCAAAGGAAAGAATGACAGGAACGAGTATCACGTGCCATAAAACTCGAGTGGTTAAAATCATAATTGAATTGAACTTCTCCGTTTATTTTGGACCATTGAGTCCGTGCATTAGCATACATCTTATTTCAATAAATTTTATATATCGAAACCGTGATAGTATGGGAAGAGAATTCACACTAAGGCTTCGAAACTGATTAGTTATTAGCTGGTCAGTTTGGAATTATTTTATTGGAATTTCTTTATTTATTATTTGGAATTTGGAAAAAAATAGGCGAAATCGACTTCGGAGTTAAGGTGCCTGTAAACTCGAGCCAAATATTTTTTTAGCTTCAAGGTACCTTAACATTTGTCCCTGATTCACTGAAGTTTGAATGCATATCTTGCTCATCTAACCACTTGTGTACGGGTTTGTGAAGGATACATTCAGAACGATCAATCAGGTTTTAATAGAAACCTAAGGCAAGTACGGCAAAAGACAAAGTCAGAGGCACAAGTAAAAATGGGTCAAAACCAGAAAGATTGCAACAGTACAAAATACGGCAGACAACATTAAAAGCTCAATGTCAAAAACAGGTAGTAACATTACACAGGAAAAGACTCGGCAATGCAAACAGCACAAATGACAAGACTTCGGCAATGTATGGGTATATAGACACAGAATACATATGAGCAGTTAATCAATGCTGATAGTTCACAGGTGAGTCTAATATGTAATTCTCGAAACGGTTGATGGGGACCCCTGGCGGTGAAAAATGGAACTTCGTTCAGATTGATGAGAGGGGGCAAACTTGATAGGTTTGGCCCTATTAAAACGGAAGCCATGCAGTACTGGGTGGCTCCGTGTTTAATTGTGCTACTCAGCACTCTCATTCATTGTTGGCTTACAGCCATGGCGTAGTCAGCTCTGGGATAAGTGCAATTTTCCACTGGGACAAAGTAGAGCCTCGGGAAGATGTAAGATTCTTCAAATTCTGTCTCTGCGTTTTGGGGTCCAGGGATAGCCAAGGAGAGGGAATTGGGTAACAACAGCCACTGTTTATGTTACAGCACCTGGAGTAGCATTGTGGACATCGCACACTGTAAACTCATGAGAACATCTCTGGGTGTTCCCATCACTCCTCTGATAACAGGTGCTCTCCCCTTGAGCTTGAATTTTGTTGTTTATTATCTGACATTTCTTATTCAGTAGAGACGCAAGCCAAGACAAGGTTAACCATGGTCTCCGTAACACGCAGCTCACTTCTGTTTGCATCTAAATATCAGCAGTATGTTTGTGATCCCAAAGGAGTAGCAAAACCAAAACACAATGAATAAATGTATATCTTTATACTGCAATGGAAGTTTGATAATTGTGTCATTATGCAAAGCCTCCCTCTGTAACACTAGTCCTTTTGTTGTGTTGGTCACCAGTGACTGACTGTTTTTCAGAAAATGTTATCATTTATATGGCACTTAATAATTTGCATTAAAAACAAAAGAAAAATTAGTTGATACTTTTATCCAAAGTGACTTACAATTATGACTGAGTACAACTTGAACAATTGAGGGGTAAGGGCCTTGCTCAGGGGCCCACAATGCTAATGGGGCAGAGGTGGGACTTGAATTGGCAACCTTCTGGTTAGTAGTCAGGGACCTTAACCACTGAGCTAACACCATTCTACCATAGAACACTCAAAATCCCATAAATGAGTTAGAACGTAACACTAGTAGACCTGGCCTACACACCAAAAGTCTTTCATTTGCATTAACATTAATTATTTTCTGGTCTGATGGTATTACAAGCTCTGTTGCAAGTCCTATGTGCAATGAGCAAGTACTATCTATCCTAACTCACAAACAAAATGTAAGTATACAGTTTTCACATTTACCTTTCTTACCTTTAATCACCTAATGTAGGTAGGTGATCTATATCACCACTGATCATTGTATTTCAACGGTACAACGGTCTCGAACTCTAACCTAGTGTATTGGCTAGGGTACGTTCTATGAGTAGATGTCAAAGCACTTTTGTAAGTCGCTCTGGATAAGAGCGTCTGCTAAATGCCAAAAATGTAAATGTAGTCTGATATGTCAGGCCTCCATCAGGTGGTAGCCGAGACCGGCCGTTTATAGTCCTATTGAATAAATTAAAATACAAACTCAGCTTTGATGTCAAATTTAGATTCTTGAGTCTTAGTAAACACGAGTAGGTTAGACACGAATGGCAAACGGTGTGAATTCGATTCAAACAAAGAAAACAAATGAATCAATCAAATCAATATTGTTCTTAGTTCATTTAATACGCCAGCGATCATATGTCTGATTAAGTACATTACCTAATGGTAAATACCATTAGTTGCTTTATGATTTTAATAATTGGTGTTAATTGATCCCTGAAGGGTTACGGAATTTTGAAAAGAAACTAAATGTGCTTGTGTTCAGTAGAAACAGAAGAATGAGTCCGCTTTAACGCGTCAATTTCTTCTGAATTTAAGTACAAACCCGATGCTTGTTGTGCATATAGCGACCTACATTTCAAGCACATGATGAAAATGAAAACTGTCATCTAACGTAGCGCCGAAGAGCATGCCCCGGAAGTGAATTGTCGACATTCACCATGGCTAAAGAAGTTGCCCAGGGTCCGAGCTTTAGACATCTAAAGTCCTAGTTTCAGTGTTGATTTAAACCCAGTCGCTTTGTGCCGCGATGGCACACAGATATCTCCGTCTCTCCAGAGGCTGCATGAACCTTGTCCGCTTTTTTCGGCCTAATTTCGGATCCTTAAATTGCGTTCGACTGGTAAGGTGCAGACCTCTTGCATGTTATGGCAGACGGCTAACTGACCTAATGACCTGTAACCTAGCAACTCCTGAGTCTTTTACACAGCGTGTTGTATCTTATATGATTTATTTCACCTTTACCAACACTGTTGTACGTGGTTGCACTGTTACCCTTGCTGTACAACGGTTTGGCTCAAATGACATTTGCTAAGCTACCTTGGTTAGCTGGGATAGCTAGCCAGGTAGCCAGCTAGCTACGTTACTAAAAACAACAGTCTGGCGTTAGCTGTCAAAACTGTCTTGAATGCTCCTTTCGTTAACCTTAGCTGACTAAACTGCGTGTGTTATGCCACTAACTATTCGGGTCTGCAGCGTGGTCTTGCTTTGACAGTGTGTAATAACATTGTGCTTTGCATGGAAACCTGGCGGGCTTATCTTAATAACCTTGGTTACATTCAGGTTAGCATAGCTCACTGGTGTTGGTCAAAGTAACGAGATTTGGGCAGTTATTATTGTTGAAGAAATACGTAGTGCTGTAATCTCTTCGTTTAATGTTTACACAAGTGAGATTATTAAATTGGCAGTGCTACTGCAATGGCAGGTGGTGTGCATGTCCCCAAAACGTGGGTTTTCTCGTTAACAGCAACAAGTTGGCCTCCCAAGAGGCCTTACCATGCGTAATCATATGAATGTGTGTCTGTTTTGCATGTGTTTTACAGGTATCTACACAGAGTGAGGCTCGGCAAACTCTTGACAGAGGAGCTCTGCTTTCCCAGGTCTTGGTGACCTATAGAAGGTTAAGTTCTAAACCTCCAAAAGGTGTGTGTTCTTTACATAAGAAAATGTATATTATTTAGATGTTACTGTGTTTGTTACATTGGTCTTTTTTCCTCATGTGTTTTCTAAGGATTTGAGAAATACTTCCCAAATAGCAAGAATGGCAACTCAAAGAACAGTGAGACCAAACTGCCCAGTGCAGAGGCCAAAGGTGACGTGGTTTCTGTCATTTTTAGAGGTCACAGCGGAATTACATTTGAATCCACAAATGCTGCTAGACGAACTCTGGGCTTTAAATAATATGCAGATGGTTCACGATCCCTGTCTCTGTTTAAATACAGAGGCCAAGCCAAACAGTGCCCAAAAGCCTGCTGGGAAGTCTAATGCCGGAGGTGGAGGAGGAGCTGGTGGAAGTGGAGGCAGAAGGGGCGGGAGGAAAGAAGACTCCCACTGGTACAGTCGGCTTCAGAAGGTTTGGAAAATGTCTGTGATTGAGAATGATGGCCTTGGTCGTTGTCCTTGTGGCTGTAGAAAATTGCTGTGGATGGAACCAGTATCTTCCTTAAGAAGCTTTTATTTGTTACTGATGTAGGTAACCACATGTGAGTGATGTTAGCTTATCTTACCTATTCTTTAAATTACATTTATGTAAACAGTTGAGAATAATGTGACCATTTGTTAAAAACAAATTTGCTAAGGGCTTTGATTTAAAAAAATATATATTTTTTTTAATTACTGCACTTTTGTAGGGTGAATTTCCGTGGGATGACAAGGATTTCCGTATGTATTTCCTGAGTAGCACAGCTTTCTGGACATTTGCCACATACTATTTCTTCTTCCGGGATGGAGGGAGAGAAGTCACCTGGAAGGACTTTGTGAATGGTTACCTGGCAAAAGGAGTTGTGAGTTTGGAGTAACTGCCTTCGTATTGGGAGCTATATCAGTTGCAAGCAGTGCTTTAGAATTGAGGGTTGATTTGTGTCATTGCAGGTTGACAGGTTGGAGGTAGTGAACAAGCGATACGTGAAGGTTGTGTTCCCTCCAGGGAAAGTACCTGTAGATGGGGTGAGTGTTACTTTGCTGTAGATTTTCTTTTGAATATTTAAATGAAGAGATCTGAAAAATCTTTGTATCTATAGTAATAAGTACTAAAAGAGACCTCATTCAGAGGTATTAATGTGGATATCCGTGAAGAAAAGAGTTTTGATCAGTTGGAATGATTTTATTATCTGTCACCTGCTTGTGCGTGGCATCATATGTAGCTAATGTCATTAGCAGTTTTACTGTTTTCAGATTTATTCTTCTGACATAAGCAGTCAAGTGTATAAGACTTCAGAGCACAGTTCACTAACAGTGTTCAACCCTCCCCTCCCCAAACAGCAGTACGTGTGGTTTAACATTGGTAGCGTGGACACATTTGAGCGGAATCTGGAGACAGCTCAGCTGGAGCTGGGTATAGAAGGAGAGAACAGGCTGCCGGTGGTTTACTCCACCGAGAGTGATGGGTAAGATCAGCTTCCCAGACAGTGCACCACATCACCATTATCATTACCAAGGCTGCACAATCTCTGCTTTGTAAGCCGTTAACGGCAATATCGGCCTACTCGTATTGCAAAGGGCTCTTCTGTGTATATAAATAAGCTCTGGCGTCAACCCATGATGTTCTGTGGGTGTATTGATGAATCTGGCATTCACATGATCCAAATAATTAAATAATTGTGATGAAAATGCCAAATGCCAAAATTATTGCTACATCATATCAAGCTTTTTAATATATTGTAATGCACAGTGGTACTATGTAGTAATGTAATTGCAATGTTTTATTATTGTCCATGTATTGAAGCCATGTTCTTAACACATGATGGCGTTCGCCCCATGTATGTAAGGATTAAGACAGGAGCAGAGCCTAAGGAATTTGTGTTTTGTCCTCTGCAGCTCTTTCCTCCTGAGCATGCTGCCCACCGTGCTCATCATCGGCTTCCTGCTCTTCATGCTCCGGCGGGGTCCTGCCGGCGCAGGCCGTCCCGGGAGGGGCATGGGAGGCCTGTTCAGTGTCAGCGAGACCACTGCCAAGGTCCTGCGTGACGAGATCGACGTCAAGTTCAAGGATGTGGCGGGCTGTGAGGAGGCCAAGCTGGAGATCATGGAGTTCGTCAACTTCCTCAAGAACCCAAAGCAGTATCAGGACCTGGGGGCCAAGATCCCCAAGGTAACCAGCCTGCTTGCAGGCTTCAGACCAGAATGTAACACAGTGCCATTAGAGCGCTGATCAAAATGCTAATAATAACTAAACCAAGCTACTCGTGCCCAAACGGTCTTCATTTGGTGTTAACCCTATTACCATTTTAGGTGAATTTTTCCTTAAATGGAGTAATTAGTGCTTAAAACTGTCTACCACTGGCTTAGGGCGCCATCTTGACTGGACCTCCTGGTACTGGGAAGACTCTGTTAGCGAAGGCTACTGCGGGTGAAGCTAACGTGCCCTTCATCACTGTGAATGGCTCTGAGTTTCTGGAGATGTTTGTGGGCGTTGGTCCAGCCAGGGTAGGTGAACTCGTACCCTTCGTGGCTTTTAAAACCAGCCAGCTTTACCATGTGCCTTTTGGACCCAAGCTGATCACCCAATCATGACCATTATCCACAGCCCTTCTGCAGAGTTTGGATTTCACCCGGTCCAGCTAAGACAGAAGTACCAGAGTGTGTTGGATGATTTTTGTAGTTGAACTGTGCTGGACGGTAAAACTCGAGGAGAGCAGCGGGAGTTATGTGCTGAAACGCTAATGGCATGCTTTATGTTGCTGGTGCTGTTTGTTGGATGATTTGCCATGATGTGTTTGTGCCAAACGCACTCCGTCACATTTCGGTTAAACACTTTGCTTTCTGTCAAGAACACGAAAGCTGTTTGCCACATTTCGGCAGTATCCCCTGGGAATATTTATGCATGCTTAAAATGTGACCCATGATAGACTTTCTTGAGCAATGGCTTCCTTCATGTCACCATTCCAGATGTGCTAGACAACAGCCTAAATATTCCACAAATCTATCATGCCATGTGACACGCAAGCTTAGGAGTGCTCAAATGCAGTCCAGTCGGCTGGAGTCTAGCACATTTGATGCATCTTGTCCTTTAATTACCATGTTTAGCTTGTCTTTCTTTTTTTTTTAATTAGTATGTGTTTTAGCAGAATTGTAAATGTGTGTCTTCAAAAGTAATCGACACTAAGTTGTTAATCATTAAAATCTTTAACCAACAGGGGTTTACCATGCATTGCAAGGCACATCGTGATTGCAGCAATAGGGTCGCAATATATTTGATCCACATCATGGTTATAAATCACAAAGTTATAAGCCACGCCTCCGCCTATTCATTTTGTCAAGTCTTTGAAATCTGTTTGATTTTAAATATGCCAGGCTGTGGAGAGAAATGGTCTGAACAAAACAGCCTGCTGACTATAAAACTCTTGTGCTTTAGTGCTGACATCTTTTAGTTTGGTTTAAATAATTCTGTCTTGTGATTGTATGTGACTTTTGAATTTCTTCAGGTTCGCGACCTTTTTGTTTTGGCCCGTAAAAACGCTCCCTGCATCCTCTTCATCGATGAGATCGATGCTGTGGGGAGGAAGCGAGGCAGGGGCAACTTTGGTGGGCAGAGTGAGCAGGAAAACACACTCAACCAGCTGCTCGTGGAGATGGATGGTGCGTGTCTCCGGCCTTCGCTGCATAACAAACACGCTCGTTCTGTAAAGCTGTCTTGCTGGTTGGCTTTAACACTGGTTCCCAACGCTGTGCACCAAACTGCCAGCATTTGTACAGCATTCATGTTCAGTCAGATCGTTCAAAGATGATGGGGTCTTGGTCAAAGTACCTGTACCTTACATTTTCTTTTAATTTATTTATTTTTTCTTGATGTTACGTTTGTTTGATATGTTTCAAAAGCAGTCATAATTTTTTTTTACGACCATTTTCCAACCTGTCTTTATCCTTTAGAAGTAAACAGACTTTCTGTTAAGATGGCTATTAGATAGGTGATCTCCATTGTGATTGGCTACTCTTTATTGCCTTGTTCATAAAGAATGTAGAGCGGAAACCCTGAGAACTGAATTGTAAGCGTGCAGGGCTAAGCTACTGTAGAGGGTGAGAAATGCATTTGTTCTCATGACATCAGAGAAGTAGTCATCAGAACTGGCCGTGTTTGCAGCTTGGAGTCCATACATGAACTGGGGGGAATTAACGATGTGTTTTGAAACTTTTAACAATATTTACAAATCACTTCAAAATTCTTTACTTCAACAAAGTGAAAGAAATTCAGTTTTTCACAATGGTGCCCCTTTAATATTGCCGGATGCTGTTCTTTCCCTGTAGGGTTTAACACTGCCACCAATGTAGTGGTCTTGGCTGGCACGAACAGGCCAGACATCCTGGATCCAGCACTGATGAGGCCTGGGCGCTTCGACCGTCAGATATACATCGGTATGGGGCCTTTTTCTCCAATGTTGACAATGAAGCAACCTAAAGATGGGACTAAGCTTGTTGACCAGTCGCCTGCTGCATGTTCCTCCACGGTGCAGGTCCTCCAGATATCAAAGGACGGGCTTCCATATTCAAAGTGCACCTGAGACCACTGAAGCTGGATGCAGAATTGGACAAAGAGACACTAGCCAGGAAAATGGCAGCCTTGACTCCTGGCTTTTCGGGTGAGGTGTTGTTTTTTTTTTTTTTTGTTTTCTGTACACAAATAAGAGTACTTTGGAACAATAATTTGTTTATTGCAGTATTGATTATCATTTTTTAAACTAAAATGTAATGTCAATTTAATATAAATGAGAAACAAGAAATACCTGTTCTGAATCTTTCTAACAGCAAACTAAAACATAGGAATTTACTTATTCCTTATTGATTCAGCTTTCAATAAACTCCTGTCAATAAACTCCTGCCTATTCCTGTGTAAATTAATGACCACTTCCTCCTGTGGCCAGGTGCTGACATCGCTAACGTGTGTAACGAGGCTGCCCTTATAGCGGCACGCCACCTCTCCGACGCCATCATCCAGAAACACTTCGAGCAGGCCATCGAGCGCGTAATCGGAGGTGAGCGCGTGAGGGACGTCCTTCACGTAGCCGCGGGAAACTCCGTGTTCTGTCTCTATGGGGGGAAGAAACCAGGCAGTGACTGTTTGTGAAACTCGCGGGGGTATAGGAATGTGAAAGTGCAGAGTTGCTCAGATGGCACGTGGGGGCGTGTGCAGGTCTGGAGAAGAAGACGCAGGTGCTGCAGCCAGAGGAGAAGAAGACGGTGGCGTACCACGAGGCCGGGCATGCCGTGGCTGGGTGGTTCTTGGAGCACGCCGACCCTCTGCTCAAGGTACATACCAGCTTACCCCTACTCGCTACCCCTACTCATCTGATTCAACCCATTCCCAATTAAATCCATTTCTTACTTCAGCACCTTGGAGAGTGAAACTCTGGTGCAGTGTTGCCATTCCTTCTACCACTAACTAGGGTCAGTCTCCAGGCTGTCCACATTTATGCTGTGTCCCCACTTGCCACAGCGCTGCAGCAGGTATTCATTGTTCTTTATTGTCGGAAGCAGGCATGCACAGTTCTGTGACGGAGTAAATGTGTGTCGCCCTGGGGACTGGACAGGGAAGCACTGCTACATTCATTAGGATACTGAAAACATGGTCTGATTCTAAATCAGCAGACTTTGACATCTCTAATAAATGTGTGCTTCGGTGTGCAGTCCTGGTCTGCTCTCTTGCGTGCTGTAACATTGGGACGGCGCACGGTTCCCGCAGGTGTCCATCATCCCGCGCGGGAAAGGTCTGGGCTATGCGCAGTACCTCCCCAAAGAGCAGTACCTGTACACCAAGGAGCAGCTTCTGGACAGGATGTGCATGACCCTGGGCGGCCGCGTCGCTGAGGAGATCTTCTTCAGCCGCATTACCACCGGGGCGCAGGACGACCTGCGGAAGGTCACCCAGAGTGCGTACTCGCAGGTGGGGCCAGGTTTGAACCTCTTACGGACATGAGCATTGCCGGAGGTGTGCTTGGGTAATATGCAGGATGACTAAACATAGACAGAATTTTCCCTGTATATGTTACATGAGGTGATTATGAGGCCAAAAGCGACAAGCTGTTTGAAAGGTTTGGGAATTATTTTAGCAGATGAAAATGGTGTAGGAACCGACAGTGGACATAATCTAGTTCCAAAAACTAAAATTTGTGTGTTGCAAACATTTTAATGCTACTACTGCCCTTCGATCATAGTAAAATATCGTCTTGCAGTCAAAAGTGGAAATTTTCACATCTCTTCTAAGGCCATACTATATATCTTCTGAAGAACTTGTACGATATTTAAAAATCATTTAATTCACTCATTGAAGTTTAGAGGGCTAAAGCCATCAGCCATCATATGGCTGGTTTGTAGAAGTGTGCTGGTCCCTGAATCATGTCCGTCCTTGCTGGTCTCTCACAGATAGTGCAGTTTGGCATGAATGAGAAGGTAGGCCAGGTATCGTTCGACCTCCCGCGGCAGGGTGAGATGGTGCTGGAGAAACCCTACAGCGAGGCCACGGCACGTCTCATCGACACAGAGGTGCGCATCCTGATTAGCACGGCCTACCAGCGCACGATCCAGCTCCTGACGGAGAGGAAGGCCGATGTGGAGAAGGTACGAGGGATCCTGGAAGAACACAGCTGTTTATTCTGGTACTGGGGTTTTATTGCTAATGCGAAGGCTGAGCAGACCAAGGCAGGTTGCGCCACAGCAAGCGTGCCACAACATTCTTCCTGTTTTCAGTGTATTCGTTAGTGTTAGCTTAGTAGGACAGCCCGCCACTGCAAGTGGATTCTAAAAAAAAATAAATGCTGGGGCTAATAGAAGAATGTCTACCAGGCACTATTTTACCAGGCTGATAAAGACCAATGTCGTATGTGGGAAGTCATGAATTGAGTTTTGCGTACAATTAATTTGCTTTCCGCTATGTACATTTACGGCATTTGGCAGAGGCTCTCATCCAGAGCGACTTAAAGTGCTTTGTCATTTACTCATAGAATGCCTCCTGGCCAGTACAGTAGGTTAGAGTCCAAGATGCCACTGAACTAGAATGCTGTTGAAATCCAGGGATCAATGCTGATGCCTAGAAGTGCTAAACGCAAAAGCTCCAGCGATTAGTGCACTAAACAATAAGTACTAGAGTTTCAGTTAGTCAACATGGGCGTAGGATCAATGGTCATTTAAATATTCCACAAATGGATGAGTCGTCTGTCTGCGTTTGACCACCAGGTGGCGCTGCGCCTGCTTGAGAAGGAGGTCCTGGACAAGAACGACATGGTGGAGCTCCTAGGCCAGCGGCCATTCGCTGAGAAGTCCACGTACGAGGAGTTCGTGGAGGGCACGGGCGGCATGGATGAGGACACGACACTCCCTGACGGCTTGAAGGACTGGAACAAGGAGCGCGGCGCTGAGACGGAGCAGGGCACAGACGAGCAGGTGGCGCGCCAGATCTCGGGTGACGTGCCGTTCTAGATGCGGTCCGTCCACCAGAGGGCAGACTTTACTGCCCCAGCGCTCCTTTACAGGAGACGGGGGGAGATCACGGAGCCATGGTGCTGCCCAGGAACGGGAACGAGGTGGCTCTCTCAGCAAGTTCGGCTGATGGGACCTTTGCGTAGGATATCACTGGGTGTTTGTGTGGTGCTGCCAAAGACAGGGCTGTAGAGAGATGCTGGGGGTGTGTCATATGTATCCGTAAAATCTTCCCAAGCCTGGAGCAGAGGGCACGCTCCAAGCTCGATGTGGTATCATCACGTTACTGCATTTGCTGTAAAGTCAATATGTAAAAGTCAAACAACAAACGCTACAGCGCTCTTGAATTTTCAGTGTCTACATTTTTTTTTTTGCTTTTTGCTTCGATGAGCTTGAAGTGTAAAATTGAAGTATGAATGTTCTTAAAAATAAAATTGCGAATATATATATATATTGGACAACGTACGTCTTTCGTTATCTCGCGGAAACGAAGATCTCGTGCTTTCTATGGTTTTTTTTTCTTTGGTTGCTGCGCTTTGTTTGGTTTTTAGAATGCTTTGGGAGGTCGAAGAAAGCTGATTGCTTATAGGGACGGGAGAAATATGAAGTGAATAACGACTTGACGGTGGAAAGGGCACGAAGTCATCATGCATCTGCAGTTTGCATCGTCGTGCGTATCCTTCACCTGCACTCTGCGCTAAAGTGACCAACGCGCTCCTATTTGACCAAATTCCTCAGGCGTAGTTTGGTGAAGGGTCAAAATGACAAGGTTTCCTCTTGCCCCAAATTAACGCAGATGTGTTGGATGTCCAGATTCTGGTCGTTTTAATTTTTCGCCGTAGTGACGATGCTAACGTAGCTAGCTAACGCTTAAGGAGAGCATGTCTGTGGCTTGGCTAGCAAGCACTGCGCAAACCGCATGCCGAAATCATGACATGATAAAGCGCGAATAACAAGGAGACGGTGGTTTCTGACTGTTGATATGTACATCAATTACTGTGCTGTTTTCAACAACGGTCAAAACAAACGTAGCTGCCGGTTGAGGCACATACCCGATGATTTGGGGGAACAAGTGCAAATTAAAGCTCCTCTATAAAAATAAAGCACAGTTGTAGACCCCTAACGTCAGGGTTGATTGAATTTGGGGAAAGGCAAACGGTGTACATCTGCGTTCTCGCTGAAATCCTCCTTTAACTCCTGTGTCTCATCAGACGTTATGCACTTTTTCTTTGTGACCTTGACTTGAGTTTTGCTTAATTGATTCTATAAAAATGGGTTCCGCTCTGATTCTGAAACGGTTCGTTTAGTTTACGACCAGCGGATAAGACTGGGCACATGCAGCGCTCGGACTTTTCTACTTTTATAGAAATTTCCACTGAGCTCGGAAATTTTATTTATTGCACAGTGCGCTGGCTAATGTAACGAGCATCGAAATACATAAATTTACAGTTTCGAGCCCATATCAAATTTTTCAGGTTTGGAAAGCATTGCAGCTGGATTCTGTAATATTACATGTATATGTCAATTTTGTGCAAATGGTTTTCAGTGTACGAATAAATGTATATGGTATATTGACAAAAGCTTGTTGCTTGTATGTCGCCTGGTGCCAAGTCTTCTGTAAGTATGTCTTGGGCAAGTGGCTGGCGATCTGATGTCATGTCTGATCTAGAGATCAGACTTTCCATTTTGGTAGTGTCCAATAGGGAGTGCTCCACAATTTAGGATTATGTCTGGACCTTGGGCAACATGACTTAGACCGTGGCCACACATGAGGGGAGTGGGGGAGGGGGAACAAGGAAAGCTCAAAACAGTGACGAGAAGTTGTATGTCACCCAAAAGCACATGTCTAATGGTGTCATGAAAACACGTGTTGATCGGAAATAGATGCCCCCCCCCAACCCCTGGCCCGTGTTTCATAGAGGCGCGTTTCTTGCGGCACCAGTGAGAGTGGCATGATTCATCAGCCAAGGAGGACATCCACATTTAGCCATGAGAGACGGGAGAAGGGTTCCCTCACCGCAGCCTCTGACTCTGCACTGAGGGGATGCAAATCCTCCCCACTCCAGCAACCAATGACATCACCTGGCCCCAGAAATCCTGCCTCAGTAGAGTCTCAAATGTGGTATTGGCTGTACATGCACTCAACCCCCCCCTCATGAGAAGTTTGTGAACTTTATGTGGGTTTCAGTTGTCATCTGTGCTGTTTTAAACCCTTTATCATGGAGGCAAAGTAAAGATTAAACTGGATTAAGTCACGCTGCTGTGGTCTTGGGGGATTAGTGTTGCCATTTATACAAGAGTTCACAGAGGTGCTTTCAGTCCATTTGTATTATGACGCAGAATAAAAGGTATCAGGGGGCGGCTTCGGTTGTCTTGTGCAGAGTTGTTGCCAACTGTTGATTGATCATAAGTGCGTGTTTGTGTGCCTTACATCACTGTCTTTATGATGCATCATGGGTCGAAGTAAGAACTGTTTACTGCCAAACTGCATTGTGATGCTGAATAAAAAGTCTACCACGGGGGGCCTCTTCATTTGTCTCTTATAGAGAGCAGTCTTAAGCTGTTTGTGTATCTTATATAGGTACCTTTTTAAAGGGCCTGTATCCTTCATTTTTCTTTTAGGTTTTCCCATGGTGTCTACCTGCATTTGCATGGCGTTATGTTCCAAAAACATAATTCTTCCAAAAAATTAATTTGTTCAATTTCTCTTTATGCCATAGATTCTTAAACAGGCTATTTCCTTTACAGCACCTTTTAATATAGATATAAGATAAATCAGCTCTGTTCTGATTTGACTGCCCTGTATTATGCCTCATTCAAAACACATACATATCTTCAACACACCTGAGAACTTAAGTAGGCAAAGCCAAACTGCTGTAGGCTGAATAGGTGGAAATATGCAAATGAGTTTGTTCTTGTGACAGAAAAATGGTGATTTCAAAATGATCTGTTTTTGTATTTTAGATATTTACAATATTTACATATTCAAACTTTTTTATTTCAAAAATGCAAGGGAAGTTTAGTTTTCAACAATAAGGGTCCTTTAAGTTGTCACACGTTGAAGTTAGTCGAGGGCTGACGAAGTTACCTGAGGCTGTTACTCATTTTGTGGCCGATGGTAAGAGACTGCATAAGCAAGGACGAGGATGTATATGATTCCCATAGCAACTGCAGAGGCAGTCTGAGGTGAAGGGGACAAACATGACTTGGGCTGAGTCATCTGCGCTGATCAAGGACCCTCTAAGCACTGCATGTGATGAAACAGGTAGGGAGCGTCATAGGCGAAGGTAGAATACAAGCGTTGGAGTGAGAAGGGGAGAGAGATGGAGGGATCCCGCCTACCCAGCTTGCTATCAGTACGTAGGGTCTGACTCAGAGGAAAGTAGCAGTGGGTGAGGACTATCCTGCCAAAACTCACACGCCACCTCCTTACTGTGTCTTACATCACCATCTCTCTCTCTCACACACACACACACACACACACACCCATCAGTTGTACCTTAATGTGATGTGATTAAAATGCACGCTACCTCAGAATCTGTGGTCTTATGGGTGTAAAGGTGAAGTAGACTCCTTGGCTCTATGACTGATTCTAACTACAGAATATATTTTTTGATGCCTTGACTGAAAGGTTTTTCAATGGATATGGTACAATTAAAATATGATCAGTTACAATGCTTGCACTACCTCAAACAGTGTCTCACTTGATTTCATATTTATCTTTTCACCTTTAGTGTCCAGAGAGGCTGAAGTATAACAGCGAGCAGCAATTCTGAGGGTCAAGCCTATTATAACAATGTGGCTTTGAAAATAACATCAAAAAAGAAAATCATTTAGACACCTCCACTACATTGCTGGCAGGATGTGACCAGTCATGGCTGTTAAATTTAAACTGTCCAGAAAGGATGTTGCCTGGGATTCCATTGAAACTGAGCAAGCTACTGGAATGGAGTATCCTTAATGGAGGACCTGCAGGTAGCCTGAAAGAGGAGTTATTCAGCCATATTGGACTGTGGGAAAAATTTTGTCCCACATCAGTCCAATGTAGTAAGACCCTCATGGCAGTTTTGATTGACATGCTGATAAATATGCTACTTATAAAACAAAGATAGTGACTTCAGATCAAATCTAAGATTTGCTCTGGTGTTGTACTGGACTCAGAGTCCAGCTGCTCAGTTTCTTTGTCCAAGGAGGAACTGGTGTTCATGCCTTTGATAGGTTATCTATCGGACCTTTTATCAAAAATCTGTATGTGCACTAGATTGAAAACTTTGAAGTATTATACGACAAGAAAACAATTAAGAACGGTATTTGCAACATGATGCGCAAAAAGAAAGCTGTGCAATACATAACAGTGAAACACGTGAGGGAAAGAAATGACAGGGACACTTATGCACACACACACACGCACGCACGCGCGCGCGCACACACACCATAGAGAGCGTGTCAGCGTTAGAGAGGAGCCACTGCAGTCAGTGGGACGTGTGATGGCACCGTATGCGTACCCTTCAGAAATAGCATGCTCACCACACGCGCACGCACACAGACACGAGAAGTCACATCCACTGCCTAGGCAAACATGAGGCTGCACTAAGAATAACGAGGGGTAGAGTTAGATGTAAGTATGATCCAGCAGAATGCTGCGTCCTTCTGCACTTCTGAACATCATATCCCAGAACAGGAGGGGAGGGGAGTTATCCACGACAGCACAGCACCGAGAGACCTTTGAACAGAGACACATTAGGGATTAATCCTACTTATATAGTGTAGTAGTAGCGTAGTCTGTAGTTGTATATTAGCAGATGAAAGTTGGCACATGCTTTATTAAAGACATTTTGAGGAATGTCTGGCAAAAAAAAAAACTATTTTGAGGAATGACTAAGCAGATTTTGGATTTTGCTAGGTTAATGTTTAACAATACATTATGTTGATAGAAAACGATACCCACTAATAACCTCTCAACGCAAAGTTGGGCACAATTGATAATAAATAAGATGAATATAGTTACAAAACAAGAAGATATTTTTACTCTAGTCCTAGTATCAGTATCAGTTTCATAAACCTGGATATGGGCTTGTTTCTTTTTACTGAATGACATGTGAGTGACATGACGTAACAGACAGACACCTGGACCCTGTCACTTTGGAGTTTTATTCCCAAACAAAGCGTTATGTTGTAATGACCATTGCAATCTACTAGCATATGGTTTTCACATGTAAAGATGTCAGTTTACATATGTGAAGCTTTGAAATATTTTTTTGAGGATCTAGCTACTTCCAGTTACATGGACGGCTCATATTTGGTGTGATGGGGAAAATCTCAACAAAAAAGAGAAAAGATTTACTGTACTATTGTTCTTCCAGTTAATCTTTTAAGTGCATTTAAATCAGCTTGCTCCACCCCTCCTCACAGTTCCCTTCACATGTATAAGTAACGCATGCCTTTTTAAAATTGGTCTTGAAGCTTAGTCAAACATGTTAGATTCTTTAGACAGGGAAATGCATTACGAATTGCACTGTATGCAGCTTAAAGCAAGCCTAACTGCACAGCCCATTAAGGCTACTTACACCAAAGGACCACAGACCCATTCAAAGTAGAAAAGCATGCGATACTGACTTTTATGGACAAAGCAATACTGGACTGAGGATACCAATACAATCATCACTTGTTCTGTGTAACTATATGCTGTCCTACACTATTAAAAAACTGTTAATCCTAAAACCATATAACATTACATAATCCAATGATGGAATAGAATTATATAGCATAACCTTATATAAAATTATTCTCTTCTGTTGTGGGATATGTTTTCACTCTCCCGCACGCATGCGCACACAGGTCGTCACCTCATGCTTGTCCTTACAGGATCTTGAACCCAAAATGTATGGAGACCGCTGACATCTGCAACAGCACTGTGATCCCGACTACAGGCGAGGACCACGCTGTCGGGACTGAGCGGCGCTTGTTTTCACAAACTGTTTTATGTGTTTTGTACATTACTGATGCCCAGGGTTTTTCCCCCTCCCCTATGGAGGAATGGGGAGGTTAATAAAGAATGTTACTGTGGAGCATGCACACTGTTGCCACTAGGTGGAGCAGTGAGGTTCTTCCCATTGTGAGCAGGGCTGTGGCTGGCACAGGTGTCATATACGTGCCAGGCTGTCCAAGCATCGTCTGTGACAAAAACCCCTCTGATAAAGCGCATCTACCCCTCTCCCTATATTAGTCAGTCAGTTAGTGAGCTAGTTATCGCAATAGTTTTTCTTCGCTGCTTTAGACATCATGAGTAATTGGCTGTGAGTCGAGCTATATTTAGCAGAAGTCCAACAGGTGACATAACATATGTTTGCGTCATTCCTCCAAGTCGTCAGACTCTCAGTTTAATGATTAAATGTTAAATATGTAACAAACTGGTAGTTTGAGCCATGTGGCCTATGATAATATCATGCTGAGTAGTTAATTTGGTGCACAGAACACCCCTATTGGTAGAGGAAATGCCCAAGCTGTGCTTCTTTCTAAGGGGTGTGTGTGTGTGTGTGTGAGCGTGTGTGTGTGTGTGTGTGTGAGAGAGAGAGTGAGAGAGATTGACAGAGCATGAATCAGTCTGTGTGTGTTTGCATATGTGTGTGTTGTGCACACAGATAGTCATGTCGACCCCTCACCTTCCCCAACACCATGTCCCGACCCACAGTTAAATCACTGTGCAGGTCAGCAGCAGATGGATCGATGCCTAGAGAGAGAGGGGGAGGGAGGGAAGGAGGGAGGGAGGGAGGGAGGGACAGAGAAATAGAATGAGAGAGAGAGAGAGAGAGAGATGTACGAATGGAAGAGAAGTGTGACAGAGAACGTGCGCGTGAGTGTTAGGAACTCTGTGCCAAGGACGAAAAAAAAAAAACTGTTACACATATTACTGGAGGAGTTGCTGAGGAAAGAGAGAGAGAGAGAGAGAGAGAGAGAGAAGGGAAAGTAGAAGTTAGTGACTCAGAAGTAGTGAGGAAGATAGTAATAAACTGAGAGGGAGGAAAGCAGGGGGAGGAAGGTATAATTACAGAGAAAGAGAAAGCGAGAGGGGACACACAGTGAAGGCAGAGAGAGAGAGAGAGTCAGAGAACTGTCTAACCCTGCCCACTTTCCACAAAACCATTCAACTCCGGCGTAGAGAGCACCACTCTGTCAGTTTCCTCCAGAGCTCCTGCACCTCTGCTGCCAAGCGTTCAGACCAAGCTCAGCTGGACCAGATCGGGACCAGGACCCCCCTCCCCAGGACTACAAGCAGGGAGGCACCACAGCAGAGCCAGCTCCAGAGTCCGAGCCACAGGAGCAGAACGCAGTGCCCGGTGCCGCCCAGGAAACGTCCGGTGCTTCTATTCCGACCAGCCTTCGTTCTGCGTGCTATGGCTGCCCCTCTGAGATAAGGATTTTACTCCAGCCTTCGCGCCTTCAGCTTCCGCTTGCTGCCTTCTCCTGACCAGCGGGGCGGGCGCTCGTCCACTGCTCCTGGCAGCGTAGCCCAGCACGCGCCGACCGCGACAAGTGACGGGCCGAGCCGCGTGGGAGCCTTGCGCGTGCGCTCCCCGGATGCACAGGATGCCCTCCCTCGCTGCCGTGGCGACAGCTCTAGCACTGCTGCTGCTCCTCTCCGGCTGCCCGCGCGGGAGATGCTCCCCGACGCCCGGCGGTGCCACCACGCTGCCTGATGGCGAGAGCCGCATGCAGCAGCAGCAGCAGCAGCCTGGGACGAGGGCAACGAAGGTGCAGGAAGTAGACGATGAAGCCGCCTCGTGCCCGTCTTGCGCCCTGGCCCAGCTGGATATGGGCGCGCCGGCCTCCGAGCCCGGCATGGTGGAGGCGGTGAAGAGGCACATCCTCAGCATGCTTCACCTGAGTGCGCCGCCAAACATCACCCGCCCGGTGCCCCGTGCTGCCCTGCTCAACGCCCTTCGCAAGCTGCATGTGGGGCACGTGGCCCAGGATGGCACGGTGGAGATCGAGGAGGAGGGGGAGGAGCTCGTGGGGCACGGAGCGGAAGCCGACGGGCAGCCCTCCGAAATCATCACGTTCGCTGAGCCAGGTGAGTGTCAGAGCCAAGTCAGGCGTGTGTGTGTGACAGAAGCCCTGCGGGCATGTGCAACGCTGCACCGATTGTTGACTAAGGTTGCTTGTCGCAAATAAACTGCTGGTCATTTTTTGTACAAAATGGGGAAAATCTCTGTTTAAGGTTTGGATCATACAGTGATTTAGAACACTGAACTTGATGTATGTGATCTATTTGTTTTCATCTTGAAGACTTTTATAATCATCTACAAAAATGAAACCAAGTTGCAAAAAGTGATCAGTATGCATCTGTCTGAATCAGCAATCTGAGGAAGCAGCCTATGATAGGATCAGACATTTCTCTGTGAAGTGCATGCAGATTAAAAAGGTTTGATCTGTCTCCTGCGGTAAAGGAGATTAAGGCAAGAGATAGAGAGAGAGAGAGAGAGAGAGAGAGAGAGAGAGAAAGAGGGAGAGAGAGAGGGAGAGGGGGAGAGAGAGAGAGAGAGAGAGAGGGAGAGAGAGAGAGAGAAAGAGGGAGAGAGAGAGAGAGAGGGAGATATTGCTTTCTATGGGTCAAAACACTACAGAAACTAACACATGTTCTCCAGCTGTGGAACATCCAGCCAGGAAACTGTCTGTCTGCACTGCTACCGATATGCTGCACAAGAACCAAGCCCCTCTGTAGTCTTTTTAAGTTGGATTCCATTCGATGTGATGCTGGTAAATGTGATCCTTATCAGTACTGTTTAGGCATACATATTTTGAGGGTAGAAGGTCTGATATGTAGGGTCAGTTCTCCAGAAAGAGATTAGTCCTGTTCTTAGATTATCCTGTACTAAGGAACTAAAACTGAAAAGACCCTAATTTGAGTGTAATCTGTGTACGGAAAGCCTACCGCAGAATATGAATATCCATTCCAGAAAACAATCACTTCAGCCATGACTGGCAGTTAATGACAACCTTGGAGCCACCTCCGAACACTGCATCTGATGTCCGTGCATTTCTCTCCATGTTCAAAGACGTTTGGCTGCTTGGATGTGGCACCTAGGAGAGATTAGGTGAGACTTCTGCTCTCTCCCTGCTGTGGAGGAACTTGGCTACTGGCTCTAAGGCTCTCTCATCTGTGCCAGAGTGCACCATACCTCTAATCGCAGAGTAGTCTTCAGAAAGAAGGATGTTGTCGATACCCTCGGTTTGATGTGGGGCGCAGGCAGGGCAGCGGGAGAGTCCTGAGGGAGAAGCACGCGCCCTTGTGGGAATACAGCATGAGAATCATTAATAGCCCATGTTCCATCCCGGCGGGTTCGGCAGAGACGGTGTGGGATGTGGTCTGCAAAGGCATTCCACTTTTAATTGGTTCCTCGTGACTTATTTATAACAATGTCATGGAGCCACAAATCAATATGACATGCAGACAAAAGGCGAGTGACATCTACCTCCACAGGCCCGGGCCCTTCGGGAGGCGTAAAACAGGCTCACGCAACAGCACCGCCGAAGGCTCGTTCGCAACGCCGCAAGCCGTTCTGGATGGTAACGAGGCGGATGCGTCTTTATCACCGTGCGGCCAGTGTTACTGTGGCAGCAGCCGCTCTGTCCACTTTGGCAAAACCCCGGGAGGGTGGGGAGTGGTGTCAGGGCGTGGGGTGGTGTGTGGGGGGGTAAGGTTCTTCCAGCCCTCCTCGCTTACGTAAACGTTCCTGTCAACCCGTGACTATAAAGCAGCCCTTTCTCAACGGCCCTGAGATGAAAAAAGGAGCCTTCTATGTCTTAATGAGACCGCAGGGTGATAACGACGCACCCGGGAAGGGAGTACAGCGGGTGGTCGGCTTGAGTCCATCCAAACACGCACGGTCATTAGTGGGATATAATTGCTTCATTCATCAAAATGTGCATCCCAATAATTACTCTGAGCTTGGCAGGGACTGGGGAGGTGACTTTCAAAGTGTTTACTGAAAGAAAAGGGAGAGAGAGAGAGAGAGAGAGAGAGAGAGAGAGAGAGAGAGAGAGAGAAAGGAGTGGATAGAGAAATCTTTGATACTCACTGATGTCCAGGTGTCTTGATCATTTATGAAGAGGAGAGGCAAGGGGGAAATGTTTCAGAGGCCAATGAACCATCCTCACGCCTTCCTCACGCCCTCCTTACACCTTCCTCACGCCCTCCTCACGCCTTCCTCACACCCTCCTCATGCCTTCCTCACACCCTCCTCACGCCTTCCTCACGCCTTCCTCACGCGTTCCTCACACCCTCCTCATGTTTTTCTCACGCCTGCCTCACACCCTCCACACACCCTCCGCATGCTCTCCTCACGCGCTCCGCACACCCTCCTCACACCCTCCTCACACCCTCCACACACCCTTGAAACACCTTCCACACACCTTCCTCACACCCTCCACATACCCTCCACACACCCTTGAAACACCTTCCACACAGCTTCCTCACACCCTCCACACACCCTTGAAACACCTTCCTCACACCCTCCTCACACCCACCTCACACCCTCCCTGCCAGCTCACTCTGCTCATACATGGGTTGATCTGTTCTGGTCGGCTGGTTTGCTTTAATACCCTACGACTGAATTCACGGAATAATTAAAAATGTTGTCAGCTCTCTCAACACAAACAAGCTTTACCATTTAATTCACATTTTAGTGTGCCGAGGGCATGTTTAATTTTTTAAGAATTCAGCGTTGGGGAATGTTTTAGATCCCGGTCATATGTCATCAGTATAGCTTTGTATGGGTTTAATCTTGTAGTCAAACAGTGGAATAACTCCTCACTGAAGTTAGAGAAGCTTTGGTTTCCACAAAAGGAAATGTGCAGGTTCCACTGTGGCAGGGTGGCATGCTCGGTTGCCACAGGTTACCACAAAGCTGAACAGAGCAGGGCGCAGGTGCAGGCCAGACGTTTGGGGCCGTATCCTCAGGGACCGGTCACAGAAGTGTCAGTGAAGGTACTTCTCCAAGTGCCCGGCCAGCTCATAGGGCAGATGTGCAGGGTGCATGTTAATAGGAGACGCACACACACACATGCACACACATGCATGCACACTGCAACTGCAAACGCAACATTTGGTAGAGCAAACAGGCTCTTAGATTAAGAAATAAAGTCCAACTGACTTGTGGTCCCAAATGTTAAATCTGTGCAAATAACATCCAGTGTTGATAAAAGACAGGGCTGGTATTTATCTGTAAATAGATAACAGCTCTGTGTCACTGCCATCTTGTTAGTATATGTGGCATGTGTGTCTCACACTGCACCCAGTAATAGCAGTAATAGCCATACATTGCAACTAGGGTTCACCATTAGGGTAACCATGTTATTATTTATTGATTTATTTGTGGGTGGGTGGGTGGGGGGAGGTCCTGTATACATAATCGCATTTAACAATATTAGTAAACTTACACATCCGATAACAATTGTCTTCAGAGCAGTGGCCAGATAATCTCATTTTTTTAATTTGTTTGTTACTAGTAAAATACTATGTAAAACAATTTTTAAAGTAAAAAAACTTTTTTCATGGTCATTGAATAAATGAAGAGCAGTTTCCATTAAAGTCTCTACGTCACTAGACACCTTACAATAATTCTGATGTATAATTTTCATAAGCTCTGTCTGTTTTGACAATCCACATGTGAGAATTTAGACAAAGTTTAAAAAAATTCAGATTTATTAGACTTACAACCCTGAAAATATAATGTAATCAGAGTGTAGGTGGCGTAAGGAGACTGATGTACGTCAAATTATTTTGTTACATGCATGCTGTACATGGCCAAAACAAATCAAGCCCAACCCTCAAAGCATCACTGTCAGCTCTGTGATTGGACATTTAACACATCCAACCCTCAGAGCATCACTATCAGCTCTGTGATTGGACATTTTTTAGGCTTTGTTAAGGCGCCATACAAAAGCCTGTATAGAAGGTCAACTTCATGTATCCTCTCTGGCCATACGCTTCTGTGAAGCAGCTACACATACACGCTGAGAATCGGTGTGACCAATGGTTGCGTGTAGGGCGTGTGCATGATCAACCAATTGTGATGTGTGAGAAGGCGGGACCTATAGTGAATGTTCGGAGCAATACAAAGACAGCCGCACAGTGTAAGGAGACTATAGAACGCGAATGTCAACATGAAAGGAAAGACATATCCCGGACGCTTTACGCATTTTAGAAATACCATCTGGACACATTTTTTAGGTCCCAAAAAGGACATGTCTGGGAAAAAGGACATCACCCAGAATAACCAAGCCAACCACAGAGGCAGGCGTGAGTGCATGTGAGTGCATGCTAGTGCAGGCACAGCATCCGGTAGCTTCCACCCCCACTGACCATCCTGCTAACCGTCCTGTTCGGCGTCGCGTCGGCTGTCCCACTGACCGTCCCGTTGACCTTTCTGCGGAATGTTTTGCTCACTGTCCTGCTCACTGTCCCACTGAACATCTGTCTGAACGCTCCCTTGACTGTCCCGCAAAACGTCCCGCTCGCTGTCCTGCTGACCATTCCTCTGAACGTTGCACTCACCGTCCTGTTGAGCGTTTGGCCGAACATCCCACTGACTGTCGTGCTGGTCATTCCGCCGACCGTCTAACTCGCCGTCCTGCACGAACGTCCTGCTCAGCATCCTACTGGCTGTCCCGATGAACCTGCCATGTGCTGAAGCTCGCCCTTCAGACAGGAGAAGTGGCACACTCAGTCTTTGCCAATTACCGTTCCCAACATTCCCACACAGTGGTGTGGCGCTCGGCAGCCCACACCACTGTTCAGCGAGTGAGTTCTGAATGTAATCAGTGGATTATCAAGCCAGATTTTCTGTAGGGAGAAGCGTAATCCATTCAGATACTGTTATGGACAACCTGTTGCTGAATAATGAATGGATGAGTGCTAGGAAATCCTGCTTGGTGTGCATAGAGCTCTATTCTTCTGCGCCATATCGGATGACAAGGTGAAAGAAAGGTGAGAGAAAGGTGAATGAAAGTATCACACTCCTGGTAAAACCTCACCTGTGCTCCCATAAAGAAACATTTCGGAGTCGAGCCAGGGTATAGGACGCCCGGCTTAAAAACAGGGCGGTTTTGTCATTAGATGGGCTGTCTTCACCGGGATCAAATAACAGATCACGTATTTGAACCTGACATGTTGACTAAATAATTGAATTAACAGCTATTCTTCAGGAGGTGGGGTCTGGCTGGGATCGGTGTGAAAGAGCTAGCATCTCAGATCAGTAACTCACCGGAGGTAACGGAATCGGAGCAGGCTTACAGCAGCGCAGTCATGTGCGAGGTATTGGGAAGGCCCTTGTCATAACATGACGGGCTTTATGTACACAAATGGAGTGCCAGGATTTTAGCAGCAGGAAATGTTTTTATGGAGAAGGGCTAGGTGTTGATGAAGGACTGCAGATGGTGGAGAATGACTGTGAAAGCTCCCAGCTCTCAGAGAGAGAGAGCGAGAGAGATAGATAGATAGATAGATAGATAGATAGATAGATAGATAGATAGATAGATAGAGAGCAAGAGAGAGAGAGAGAGAGAGAGAGAGAGAGAGAGAGAGAGAGTTTATAAGGGTTTATGCTAGTTTACTAAGTCCATGGAGGATCTCATTCCATTCAGCAATTTCTAGACTGTTCGGATCCTCTCCAACACACACAATAAATTCCAGTTTATAAGTACTATTTTACCATAAATCAGCTGAGTAAATCTTGGGAAGGTTAATGGTTATAAAGGGAACATCTGGTAAGGTGTCTCTCCAGAGAAATTTTGCACTGGGTAGCACAGAACTAATATTTTGGTTGTTATCATTAAGTGGTGTAGAAATCCAAGCATCCAGGTGTCTGACAACCTCCTCTGATTTTGTGCTATTTGCTGCAGATGCCCCTGGCACGGTGAAGTTCGACATCTCCAAGGAAAGCAGTGGGCTCTCTGTGGTGGAGCAGGCCAATGTATGGCTCTTCCTGAAGGTGGCCAAAGGCACCCGGGGCAGGGGCAAGGTGTCCCTGCAGCTCCGGCAGAGCCGCGGCACCGCCGGGGCCCGCCGGGAGGAGGTGGTGTCCGAGAAGACGGTGGAGACGCGGCGGAGCGGCTGGCACACGCTGTCGGTTGGCGGCAGCGTGCAGGCACTACTGGACGGGGGCGCCGGCGAGCTACGCGTGCACGTCTCCTGTCCACTGTGTGCTGAGGCAGGCGCCACTCCCGTGATGGCGCTCCCGGACGAGGAGGAGAAGGAGCGCTCACACCGGCCCTTCCTGATGGTGGCGCTGCGGCCGGCTGATGAGCTGCGGAGGCGGCGGGCCAAGCGCAGCCTGGAGTGCGACAGCAAGGTGCGCACTTGCTGCAAGCGGCAGTTCTATGTCAACTTCAGGGACATCGGCTGGAACGACTGGATCATTGCGCCGTCTGGTTACCACGCCAACTACTGTGAGGGCGAGTGCCCGAGTCACGTGGCCAGCGTCGCGGGCTCCGCCCTCTCCTTCCACTCCACTGTCATCAACCACTACCGCATGCGAGGCTACAGCCCTTTCTCCAGCATCAGGTCGTGCTGCGTTCCCACGCGCCTCCGCGCCATGTCGATGCTCTACTATAACGAGGAGCAGAAGATAGTCAAAAAAGACATCCAGAACATGATCGTAGAGGAGTGCGGCTGCTCATAAATGAGGAACCCAGTGCAAAACACCCCTGTGAGCTGCTCCTAAAAAACTGCCCAATGATGCTCGGGTCACGGCGACAGCACGTCTGGTGGATTAGCGGTCCGTGCTGGCCCGCACACGTGTCTCGAAGTGTCGTTGTTTCTGGCTCAGACGATTTCTTTTGTGATATGTCTGTGGGCTGTTCTGTTCGGAGGCTGACCCTTGACTCGAGTGATCTCTGTGGCACTTTCGTATAAATGTAAACAAGACTAAAAACATAATATATTTTTGTTATTTGAAGGGGAGTGGGAAGAGTAAGTGGGAACAGGTGCATGGTCAAGATCAAACGTCATTCCATGTTCTCTGCGCCGCAATAAAGAGTGACGTCTCGGAACTACGAGGCCGAGAAAATGAACTATGCAACTTGTCATGTGTTGTTATTGGATGTCTGTTATTTTTTCCCCATTCATGTTATTTTTATGGTTTTCTTGTCGGGAACCCTTTCCCAACAAAAAGAGTTACTTTTATTTCCTTTTCTTTAAAAAAAAATACTTGAAAAAAAGTAGTTTGACCAGGTGGTTTGACCTGGAGCCAAACTCTTATTATTATTATTATTATTATTATTATTATTATTATTATTATCAATTCTTATAAATTATGAATGTTGATGAAAAGTGATGAGAATTTGCACTAAACCAACATTCTTATCATATCAGCCATGCAAGATTATAATGATGTACATTTGGAACTTACATGTAGTATACCAAAGAACCTACTAGCTTTCACTAAAAGAGTCAAACTGTCCAGCCTGGCTGCGGCATTAGTCAAATTATCCACAATACATGGCCAACAAAATGTTTCAATGTAACAAAAGTCTTTTTCATGTCAGCGTTTTCTTAGTTTCCCACAGTCTACGTGTTGTCCCTGGCTACATTGCCGTCTGACAGCTATCCAACAGGCTTTATGCAAAACCGCTTTCTGATTGAGATGTTGTTCATACAGCGAAACGAAATACGGGGGCATGGAAAAAGTGACCATGTTTGTCTTGACAACACAAACAGCAAGACATGGAAAGAAGCTTTTGGATATTAAAAAATGTTACCTTTGTATGTACAGATATCAAATATGTTACAATGCGTTGTTGTACAAATCAAATATGTGCTTGTTATGTTTTATATCTAATTTATTTTGCAGCAAACTCTTTGCTTCATTATTAAAGCTACATTGTAAAAAAAATTCCTGATTTTGTGTTTATATTGACTTTATTCTTCAGTACACGCACATTACCAACCCATAACACTTGGTTTCTAAATGAATTCTACTTCAGCATACTCCCTTTGTCCCGTGCCGTTACGGAGCTGAGGGCCTGATTTCCGCACCAAGCACATATGCCAGAGTTGTCACCTCCTGAGGCTGATGTGGTGGGTAGCCTATAAAATCCCGTCTTCTGGTCATCCTGTCACTCCTCTCAGAGACAATGGTTACCAGTGCAACCTTCCGCTCTAGCCAGATGAGTTTACTGTGTTTCCTGTTGGAGCAGTTTCCAGCGGGGCGAGACAATTGTGGGCTTGTGTCATCAAGTAGCTCAGAGGTATTAATTTTCCGGAGGTGTAAAATAAAATCTCTGAGATCCGATGAAAATGAAAGGGTGAACTTTAGCTTCCAGTGTGTGTTATAAAGGAGCAATGCGTGTTATAAACAAACACATGTGTGTTATAAACTAATGTGTGTTATGATCAAATACCTCAGAGATTTCAACGTTCCGCTGAATTTCCCGCTGAATGTGTCATGCACCCTTCAAATGGGATAAATTCAACTTCTGTAGTGATTTGTGCACATATAAACCATTTAGTTTGAGTCTTAATAAATATCATCAAATGATAATATTTAAATATTATCAAGACATTTTACCACATCACACCCATTCCCCCTATAATCAACAATAAGAGATGCTTCACTTCATCAGATCATTGTGTATTCGTCTTAGACTCTATTATTTTCACCATTTGTTAAAGCTCATGACGTCACATAATTTCAAGCCCTTTTGGCATATGTAAGGGGTTTAGGGGAAATATAACATGGGCCTTTTTAGAGCACTCACTTTTCTTAGGCCAGACGTGTTTGTGAAGTGCACTTGTGAAATAACTAGTGGTGAAGTGTCTGTGTTTTCCGACTGCAGCATTTATGCACTGCAACACATGAGAGTCAACCTCGGCAGTGATGCGGCTAAAAAAAACAAACCCAAAAACCCAAAACAAAACCACATGTCTGCATTTAGTTAGTGTAGCATAGGGCTATACTGAGGGACAGCCCTGCTGACCTCAAGCTCTTTATGGTACTACTATTGCGGGTCAAGTGAAGACAGACGTGGTTGAGCATTCATGCTTTTGTTAACCTGGGGCCTGCATGGAGAAGAGTTCATCTGTGTTCCTTCGCAGGCTGGGGGCTAAACCAATAATAGACCTTTCAGAAAGTTCCTTTACTGTAAGACAGATCATAGACTGTAAGACAGATAATATTAACCTAGTTCAAAAAGCATTTTTCCCATTTAGTAATAGTCAGTTCTTACTGTGATAATACAGTCTTATTAGGATTACACAGCAGCAAAATATTCTTAAAAAGTAATGATTATTATATTGATAATAGTGCACTAACCTCCTTCTAATGACCATGCATTTTACTGTATAACCAATGTCATGTTATAGTCTCAAGAGGTGCATAAACAGGAGTGTGGACCAAAATGTTGCTACAGAGGGACCTGCTGAGAGTTTTAAGACAGACATTTACATGCGATTCACCAATGAACTTGAGTTAGATGGTTTGGCTCACATTTGGTAGATGTCCTTCATTAACGGGTGTGAGACAAAATTGTGGTACTTTTGTTTATTGCCAGAATGAGCCAACCACTGACCCCCCAGTATCTTCAGTTTCCTCACCACAGACCCTTGCTGAGCTGTATCACAGTGGAGTTCATATTGATCCAAAGGCCTAGTTATCATGTGTCCTCATCCCGAGCCCCATGCCCTGACACTGACTCACGGCCTGCGGGGGACACCTGAACTGAATGAGTTATCCCAAGCCTGTCAGGAGTTTAATCTGAGGCCAGATTTTGCCTGCGCAGATCTGTCTCGACACCCGTCTCAGACGATAGAGGAGGGGAAAAAAACGTCCCGCAAAGACGACAAACCGGTCGGCTCGGGCCTCGCTGCGCTGACCTGTGGCAGGACTCACACAAGGTGGCCTGTTGTGTTCAAGGCTGAGAACAACCTCTCCTGTCTGACGGCCTAGTCGGCTTTCTCACTTTCACAATGAGAGTGAGAGTGACAGGGAAATCTAACACTCGTTCCTTTGTTCGTGGGGGGGGGGGGTTAAAGATGGAGCGGTGGCCTGCAGACTTGCCGGCTCCGCCGTTATCTCCGCACGGCCCTGCGCGCCCCCCCCCCACCCCACCCCCTCCGATCTCGTTGTCCCAGTGCTGAGGCGTGGTGCGCGGACGTGCACGCAGGGCGGAACGCAATACCTGCTGCAGGAAGAGGGGCACAGAAAAGACATTCAGTACAAAAGGCGCGGCACAGATAAGGCAAAGGCTGGTGTCGGAGAGCAAGCGCTACACGGGTAGCTGCGCTAGCACGCTGACCCAGAACCTCATCGGTGTGTCTGGCACAGACATGTGACGAGCACGGGGACAAAAAGGTTTTCAGGGCATGCTGCCCATTCTAAGCAGCACTATCTACTCACAGTGTCATACTCCCTGCAAAAAAAGCCCAGTGTTAACACATTCACATCACGTATCAAAGGGACATCATGCAGACTATAACGTGCTGGGGCCACTTAGAGCTGCTTAGCCACAGCCAGATACATGATATAGACAAAAGTATTGGGATACATGCACTAGCTTTTAAGACATCCCGTTCTAAATCCATAGGTATTAATATGGAGTTGTCTCTCCTTTGCAGCTATAACAGTTTCTATTCTTCTGGGAAGGCTTTCAGGATTGTGGAGTGTGTTGCAGGACGTTTTGACCATTCATCTATTTGTGAGGTCCAGTGCTGATGTTGGACAAGAGGGTCTGGCTTGCAATCTCCATTCTGGTTCATCCGAAAGGTGTTTGATGGGGTTGAGATAAGGACTCTGTGCATGCCAGTCAAGTTCTTCCACACCAAACTTGCCCAACCAGGCCTTAGTGGATCTTGCTTTGTGCATTGGGCAAAGTGATTCCCTAAGCTAAGATGGAAGCATCCAATTGTCCAAAATGTCTTGGTATGCTGAAGCATTAAAATTTCCCTTCACTGGAACTAAGGGGCCTAGGCCAATCCCTGAAAAACAGTCCTATAGCATCATCCCCCCTCCACCAAACTTTACAACGTTCTCCTGGCATTTGCCAAATCCAGACTTGTCCATCAGACTGGCAGATAGAGAAGTGTCATTCATCATTCCACAGAACATGTTTCCTCTGTTCCAGAGTCCAGTGGCAGCATGCTTTACACCACTCCATCCTACCCTTGTATGGCTTGATGTTATGCTTGGTGTTGTATGGCTTGTGTGCAGCTTCACGGTCATGGAAGCCCATGCCATGAAGTTCCTGGCGCACATTTTAATGTGCTGATGTTAATGCCAGAGGCGGCTTGGAGCTCTGCAGTTATTGAGTCAGCAGAGAGTTGGTGACTTTTGTGTTCTATGCACCTCAACACTCAGCGACCCTGTTCCGTGACGTTAAATGGTCTGCTCCTTTGTGGCTGAGTAACTGTGGCTCCTGGTAAAAACTGTGGCATCCTTTAATATTTCTGTGCTCGAATTCACTGAGCTCTTTAGAATGATGCGTTCCCTAACAAATGTTTTAAAGGCAGTATGCATCACTAGGTGCTTGATTTTCTATTCCTGTGTCAATGGAACCAATGAAACACGTGAATTCAATGATTAAGAGGCGTGTCCCTATACTTTTTTCCATATAGTGTACGTTAATTTCTATCAATGCCACTGAAACGTTTCTTGCATAACCACATGCACACGAAGAAGAGTAGCTCATTAGAGTCCTTACAAATGATCGGCTTGACTGCGTTCTGTTCGATTCATACACCACTGCATCGAAAGAGATAAAACTTCAGAGCATGTTTACAAGGATGCAGTGCTCAGCAAAAGTAAATATCTTAAGGCAACACGCTTCAGATGTCTGATCCCACTGTTTTCTAAACACAGATGTTATGGAGGAAGGCAAATATGTACAAAAGCCCCCCACTTGGTAGTGATCATTTTTGTTTGATGATTAAATGAAATAAAAACCAGCTGGAAAACATAATCGTGGTGTCCCATTCTATTAAATTGACAATTAAATTCCAGCCCAATTCCAAAATCTCCCTCTTTATACTGACTTAGCATTCACCTTGACTATCGGCTCTGTTGCAGCGCTCAAATTCATAAAATACACAGGAAAGGAAAGCTAGGATCCTCTCTGCATGCCCGACCACAAGGCCCAAACCAGCGGGCGAATGTGGCAGATCGCCCTGCAGTAAACTCTTGGGTTTACCCCACATTTCATAAATGGCTAAAGTTCACTGAAGGGCCTCTCTCCACCAGGCACGCTATGTGCTAAGCCGACCTGTCCTGATAAACGCAGTGCTGGTGCAGAGGCGACGGGCAGAGCCCATGGAGCCGGTCGATCGGCAGTAAATACGGAAGATAGTCTGCAAACAAGACAGAGTGCGTCGACCTTCCTGGGCAGTGGCCACTGCCGGTGTCGGAAGCACTTTGTGTGGATTGGGCTCAGGGTAGAGCAAAGAGTTGTGGTGCAATGCTGGCGGTCCAAGATGCGCACGGGCTTGCTCCTTTCACAGCACTTTTTTTTTTTGAACCACTTCCTTTGTTCGTTTTGTGTTTATTTCTTCTTCTAGTACCAAGTCCCATTCTTAGAAGGAAAGTTCTGCGTGTCCACTGCTGTTGTCTGAGAGGAGAACCAGCTTCCTGTCACCACGTCTTTTGAAGATGGCTTCATGTGCTTACTGCCCCTTGGTTCTGATTGACCTGCCTTAAGCACAGTCTGGCCAGGGTACTACAGCCTACCATCTACTGACTCTGTGAACGCAAGCCGTTACACCTCTGGGACCATGGCCATCATAGGACACTGGTGGGTCACTGAGTCACTCCCTGGAGCTGATTGTACAAAAGAAATGCGTGAACTGGATGAACTTCAGAAGTCACTGGAGAAAGCAAGTTTTTTGTTTTAAAACAGAGCAAATTTGATGCAGATTATCAAATGTTAATATTCCCATGCATTATACTGTGCCTGACTAGGCTTTACAGAGTTAATCATATACTGTTTTAAATTTTAAATGCATATGTATTATATTATATGTAAGCCTGAAAGTTTGTTCCACTGTATATATGAAAATGCATCAACCAAGAATACACTGATATATCTCATGGTTCATAAACAGCTGGTGGTTCTCTGAATGGACACCACAGAGAAAACAACTGTCTCACTTTGGCATGAGCTAGGGCCCAAGGCTTATGTTTTCTTGGGCTATAGTTGTTTCCTTGACAATGCTCGCCAGCCCCACTGCGCTTCTCAGGTTCAGTCTTCCTGGCCGTGATGGGACCTGGGACATTTTTAGGCTGATAGAAGCAGGACGTCAGTGCATGCAGGCCAAGTTTCTCAAGCCCAGAGTGCCACAATTGGGACACTCTCATGGGATCTCCTTAAATGAGCTCCCACTTGGCACCAAGCTATAAGTCAGTATTGTTCAGAGCAGAAGTAATACCCAGCTATTATGTCATTTTGTTACCATCATTAGGGATACTTTATCCCTGCAAATGAAATAGTAGTTTTGATGTGCAACTACAAAGGTAAAAACAGAAAAAACATTTAAAATTTTATGACAGACTACAATTTTTATGACAATACTATGCGTGCACATGCATGCATTCACACACACACACACACACACACACACACACACACACGTTAGAAGATATTCCAAATCTCCTGAATCTTGACCACCAGAGGGAAGAAGGAAAGGATAAGTGTCTGTTGATATACCAGCTAGCCAGGTTGAAGCCTCATTCTTCGTGGACCAGTATTGCCCTTGTGTTATTCTAGGACCAGGGTGGGAGGTAACGTGTAAGGTGGTCCGTTTCCTGCCACGCTGACCTCAGGCTCCTGCCGCTGTCTAACAATCATTTCTCTGACCAGGGCCAGCTTCTCTCAGGATCCCATCTCTGTGCCACGCAGAAAGGCTATCATTTTGAAACAAAGGCACAAGCATAAAAACAGAACCTATGTTCAGGCTGTTTTGGACGGTACAGAGAGTTATTTTGGAGGGCAGGATCATGTCTGAGGGCGTCTGAGGAAAGGAGGGATTGTTTCCGACTAGCCACAAGCGCTGTCCTGGAGCTTGGTAGGGGACAAGCATACAGGCACAGCAAATCACGTGGAGGAACGGTGTGTGCATGCATTAATGGCCTGCAGTCCTGTAGGTTACGGTGATTATGGTACAGTCTTCAACGACATGAAACAGGACATTAATGATGTGGCTCTACGGTGTATAGCTGGGGCCGCTTTTTCGCTTTACAGGGCTTTGGCACACGTGCTGGTTCCAAGTGAACCGTCATGACTTGCTGCTTCCTTTTCCTTTGTGGTCTTTGGCCATTTTAAATGTTCTATTCATAGATGGCTTCCGTCCAATTAAAGTATGATCACGACAGAACTTTTATAGTAACGGTTACCACGTCGTAGTCCAGACCTTTGTAAACACAGTGAACACACATACGATACACCGAAGGACATCCAGGACCCCAAACATATAACATGAAGAAAAATGGTTATCATTTTTAATGGTTTGAAAGCAGTAGAATTGAAAAATTCTACATTTTAACACATGCCATCTTCATGAACCCGAGTCATTTAGCACGTATAATCCTCTACAATAAGCCTCGTTTTTTTGTTTTTTGCTCATTTCTACAACTTCTGCAGACTATTCATGTTTTTTTGTCCCTTTGATACGTGATGTATTTTTTTCCTCTGGTTTTCAAATTCATTGAAAATAAATTCATCAAGCCAAAATTAAGAAGCGTGCGGTGTCTTACTCAGCGGCTGTGGACCAAGAGTGAGGTGGTTACTAGTGAGTTGCACATGGTGCGATGGCAGCAGGCCTCTCATGCATCCTTCCACTGATGGTACTGGACATGCTGACTCACTCCCACTGCAACTGTGGGTGATTAAAGTGTAATGCCATGTGTGCCACCTCCACATACTATGCACGCACACACACACACACACACACACACACACACACACACACACACACACACACACACACACACACACACACACACACACACACACACACACACATATAGCAGGCTGGGGAGCACACACTCACGTGTGCAAATTCTCTGAAAATTGATCTATATTCCATGCAAGTCCTGTATTGCATGCTACACTGCTTGTATTGTTCCGTACATGCGTCATAGCTGTCACAGGTGTGTTGAATCAGTCGAAGTACATGCCATGAGATTGTGTGCGAATCGGTAGCCGTAGGCTAACGTGTGCCACGCTTCTCTTTGTGGCAAATTACAACAAGCTTTTAGGATGGAGCACGTGCTGGGTGGAGGCCCATTACTGATGAATAATAATGGCTAGAATGGGGCGAGCGGGCTGTAAAACATTATTGCCAGTGTGTGTGTGTGTGTGTGTGTGTAATTTGTAGTTTGCAGACTCGCTCTGTTTGGTATCAGGCACACCTAACCAGAATCAAGGGATGTGGGGGAGAAGCAGGTCACTCTCTCTTATGACCTATGAACACTGACTCAGAGAATATAGGACTTGGTTATAATGCCAGTGATGAAAACAATAAAACATTTAAAACTTTCTGAATAAGCTACTCATGTTTTAAAAGCTAATGGAACAAAATGTACAGAATAAATTAACTGTTCACAGCTACTAATCACTGGCAAAAATACAATTAATATATTTTTATAAAAATGCAAATAATTAATATAAAAATACAAATAATAAATATATTTAATTTTTCAAGAGTCTGTCAAATACTTGACATTTTAAAAACTGGAGTAAGCAGCATGCTTAAAAGACTTTATGACCGATAAAATTTCTACATACCTTATCTTAAGATTGGCGCCCCAGTCATGAAATTACCCCAAATCCCCCATTTCCTATGAATGCCTCCTTCAGGAATCATTTTATTCTGGAGTAGCTGTCATAAAACAGGCTGGTGATCACCACAAATGGCCTGCCATTGGCTGAGGCTGCCGTGGCGATGATGATGCATCCGTCACGAGGCAGCAACTTGCTTCTCCTCGTCCTCACTGTCCCTGTGGTACTGTCTTAACCCCCACACATCCACCCTCTGCTACAACCCACTTAAAGCCAGGCCTCTCTCTCTCTCTCTCTCTCTCTCTCTCTCTCTCTCTCTCAGTTCTACCCGCTATGCTCCTAAGAGAGAGAGGAAAAATAATATCATCATAATAAATCTGTCCTCAGAAGGTTACCCCTGACCTGCCCTACACCTTTTGCCCCACCCACACTCCCAGCTGGGTGTATTACATGCTGATGCTTCTTGCTCATAGTTGGACACGTGTAGTCGCAGGGTTGCAGCACACACCATTGTACCTCCTATAAGCAAAATATCTTCAGAGATCTGAGTTTATTACTTCACTTAAAACAGATGGAGTTGTTGGAACAGCATGTAAGAGTGATTGCACAATTTAAATGGATTTTACAGAAACAGCATAGAATGCGCCAGCAGTACAAAAAGGTCTTCTTCAAATCACCTGTGCGAACACCATGGCCATGTTAGAAGTTGTGTGCAATGCACTGACACTATTTCGGCTCTTTTCGCTCCAGGCGTCTGGCTGAGTGTGGGAGGCTCCGCCCTCCCCGAAAGTCTCTTCAAGCAGTCATGGAATTTCTGAGGTGCAAACTTTCGTCAGGGAAAATCCTGAGGGGCGGCACAAGCTACATGTCCGAGTGTCCACCGAACACGGACGGCTGCAGGCACCACGTTTGGCCTTCGCTGACTCCAATCACATTATGTTTCACTCTGCTGTCACTGTTTAAGCAGAAATTTCAAAAACATTAAAAAGTAAAGATAAGAAGGACACAAAAAGGATCCTTATTATTAAAAGAGGAAATAATTTATCTGCCTTTAAATATGAATACTGTTCAGACTTTTTGTGTTGTTGGATTTTTTTACTGTTCACATCCACATTTCTAAGTGACCCATAACTGTGTCCTGTAGATCTGTCCGCGACGGAGACGTACGTGCACATAACATGCATGATCTGCACTCACACACGAATAACAATGAAAATGGAATCCATCAGTGGCGCAGGAAACTGAAAGAATACTTCCAAAAGATGGTGGACACAGCCAATCATTGAGGATTATGGTGGAAAGGTGACAATGTGAAAGAGCACTGTTCCTTTAGCTGCTATTGCTGGCATTTCTGTGCAGAAAGATATGTGGGTGCAGGGGGAAAATCAACAGGGCAATTCTCGGGGGTTTCAGATGGCCATGGGTAAGATCTATATCCAGCCACATATGAAAGTGGCCAAAAGTAATTTAATCAGATTCAGTGTTCACAGTAAATAAATAAAACACATTTTGGGCCACTTCCTCCATGCAATTAGAAAAAACTTATTAACCTCATGCACTTATTCATTGTTCATTGATTAGCCTTGTGCACAGTGTACGGTGCCAAACACTCAGTGTACTACTAGCTAACAGCAATGGTTCGATGTTCTTGGCATCACATAAATTCAGCATAGGCAGGTAAACGCGCAAGACCCTTACATTAAGGATCAGGTTTTACCACTCGTAATAGAAACGTTGTGCTTCTCACAGCTGGGAACGGTAGAAAGCTCACTCAAGCCTGTCTTACTGACAGCTTGACAAGGACGGCGCATATTTTAAGATTCGCCACGAGAAGAACTTGAACTGACCACAAGACAGCTTGTCAGGCAGACAATCTCTTGCTTATCCCTCTGTTAGGAAAGGAGGCCTTGCAGTGGTGGAATACCAGTTGTAGCCCATTATTCAACCAAGGACTGTTTTAGAGTCCAACAGGCCAGTGATCAGAGGCTAGAGACCCATAACCCTTATTCCGCATATGGGGATATTGAGAAAGGCCAGTTTGTGTAGAAATTGAATATCTTCTTACTGATATTGACTAAATGACTGACTTTGTGTAAAGCCTTGTACGGTCAGCCGAAAAGTCTTATGACTATACTGTGAATGGACCTACCAGTGTCACCATCTGTAATATAAATACCAAGTATACAAGGTGATTTGTGATTGGATCTGCATGCCATTTGTGACTGGAATTAGGCACAATTTACATGCCAAATGCATATGTAGTCATTCCTACTGGTAACACTAGTGATCAAAAAATACACTCACCAGCCGCTTTTTTAGAAGCAATTACTTTGATCCTACGTACACTGGCCACATTTTCTCAAAAGTGCATTGTAGAAGGGTAGAGTTATGGAATGTAGCTCAACAGTTGGGTCAGTGTCTGACTACAGAAGTATTGCTGATTGGGCAGATCATTCTCAACATAGTGTTAAGACTGTCGTAGTAGAGGCAGGGTAAACGGTTTCGAGCTGGCACAGGTTTCTTGGGCACGGCGTTGCTGATGCAGTTTTTACACGCATCAGTGTTACCGCTGGATTAATAGTGGTCTGCACTCAAAAACACACAGTGGCTGTGTGGTCAGAAACAGGCCAGTCATGAAGAGATAGACAATGACCAACAAACTGTCCGAGGCAACACATAGACTATAGACTAACGGCACTCTAACCTAGATGTTATTTATTAGATGTTTCAAATACAGTTGAGAGTATACACTAGCCACTGGAATTTGCTCGGAGATCTCACAGTGCAAAAAAGTGCATCAGATGTTGAGTAAAAAAATGGTAGTAGACAGGACTGGGTTAAACGAGGTACCACGCATACCATGGGAAAGGCCTGACTGGAAAAGATATTACCGAAATATATTATTATCAACTTCAGCAACACGTTTTGAGCAAGTTATCTAGGTCTGAGACTTCATTACACCAGTGCCATTACCCATTACGTACATAGCCATAAAGTAAGCAGTTTTCCTGGTTTCTGTAGTAAAAAAAAAGTTGCCCTGAAGAATATATACAAAAGAACTGCAGAATAGATTATGTGATTGAGGTGATGAACATGCAAGCCTTCCAAACACATGTTTTCCTTAGACCAGACAAACTGTCCCAAAATTATATTTTAATCTATTTTGGGGGAAACTTTGGGAAGTCATCTTCGGTAAGAACAGCATTTTTTATGTTTTATTGTGTTTGACTGTTATTCTGGGGTTTCTGGAACATCTTATCCTACAATAGGAGCAGTTTGAAAAATCTGCACCCACAACACGAGTCCCTTAAGTCATAACATCAGCCTCATTTTAAACACATTTGTCAGTTATAGCTTTACAATGGAAGGAGTAATGGAACCGATTGTTTTATGACATGATGGAGGAACGAAAGAAGTGAACATTGCATGAGTGTTGGAATATTGGATGGAGGCTGTTGCTTTGAAAAGCAACCATTGCTGTAGCTTCACAATTCAGGAATGAGTGAAATGAATGTGTGTCTGTGATGGAGGATTTAAAGGAAGGATAATTGGTGTAACTACATGAAGGGTAGTGGTATGGAATGCCATCGTTCTTTAGGTCAACAGCTGAATTCCAGAACAGTCCTGAAAAAGTAAGTGAACAGAGGTATATTTAAGCTAGCGCTACTATGTAGGAGCACAAAAGATCATTGTAGAAGCAGTGAAATGTGTTGCAGACTATAGGAAACAAAAGAAATGAAGGAAATTAGGGTTCTTTGATATCATGGATATCAGTTTTGAAAACCTCCAGAAGTAGCTTGGCTTTACATGATACCAACTTGGTGTCTGCAAGCATTAATTTTTGCCCTTTTCTTGTCATTCCATTCCTTTAAAAGGCATTCAAGTTCTAGATTTGTAGATTTAAAGTCTTTTTCTTCAAGCACATCTTAATGAATGAGATTGGGACTACACTCCCTATGGGCCAAAGTGCCTATATACATGCCAGGCCACTGCACAGGCCAATGGTTTACCATGTTTAAACCGCACGTCAGTCCCTGATACGACCAGGAGCTCTTTTTCCTCCGTGGATCTCGGCTAATTGAGGAGTATCACGCACATCAAACCACAGTGGCGTCTGCCCTGGCTCATGCTTCTGGGCTTGCTATGGATGACGATGTGTTCGTGGCCACATCAGACAGGGCTGCAAGTCCCAGCTGGGACTTGCAGGCTGGGTCTTGTGCGGGACCATGGCGTCTCAACGCTTGATCCTAGGGTCCTGCGGTGAGTCGCTAAGTCGAGTGCTCGGTCCTTTCATCTGCCCGTCCTCTGATTGAGGAGGCCGTTCTCTCATCCAGGTGGCTGGTTGGTTTAGCTGGTTCCCTGTTCCTACTTAGCGTAATCAACGCATCCAAACTGCAGAGGTGAAGCAGACATGTTACTGCAGGGAAAACACTAAGCAGTTCGGCGCTGTCTAGTGTTATGGATGTTTGGGTTGGTGTTTCCATCCACTAGTGCATCTGTTTAATGCAGTGGAATCTCCTTATTTGTTTGTAAATAGCCGATTTTGCCTATTTCTGCATTTCATAAACATATGAAATAAGCACCAGAAGTACCCTCTAAAGAATACCAGGTACTCCCATTTAGTAATAAAGTAGACAGATGCCAACTCTCCAAATCATAATATTGATAATATATTGGGCTTTCAGCATGTGTAAATGGCTTTCTTTTCTACTTGGGATTAAGTGAAAAAGTAAAGGCCAATGGACATAAATATAGATGCACAGTTAACTCAGTGGTGTTAAATCTACCCCTACACAGTTCATTGACATCACGGAGTGGGCTCAGATGCACACTGGAGTAGACCATTCACTCCCTAGATCTTACTGTACAGAAATGGGCAGTCTGCTATATACATTGCACAGAAACTGTCTATAATAAGATTATGTGGTGCGTGACATCAGTTCCCTTTACCACCCATAATCACACGGATACACATGAGCTCAGCATCTTGAGCCAAAAACATTGATTCATCTTGCCTTTGAATGTCATGAGTGTTGAGGCAGGATGGAAACTAACACACGAGTGTTTTTGCTTCAAATCCAGGTATTATTGTGGCCTTCATGTTTTCAAGCAGCCTGCTACCATAACATGGAAACCTGACTGATAACATGCCATCCACACGTAGGACTGAGTGAGATATAAGCAGGTGGCTTCGCGGCTGAGACACGTTGCTTTGTGGCTGAGAATGCAGCCGTGATTCAGCACCAGCCTCGAGCAGGCTGCGGTATTTAAAGTGTCGCAGTGGTATGGCCAGGTGTGGCGTGTGTATGTGTGTGTGTGTGTGTGTGTGTGTTTGGGTGTGTGTGTGTGTGGTGGCTGGGTGTGTGTTGCTGGTGTGATTCAGCGACATGGTCTTATCCACCTTCAGCAAAAACTATTTCATTCCTATTATGGCTCATTCTTCCTGTACTCATTTAAGGCACACATGCATATGCCTTAAACACAAAATGGAAATCGGTCATTTGGAGCTCCTTTGATCTTGTAAACCAAAACCCATTTCTGACTGGGGTTCACAAGTGGTGCTGTGGAGGTATGCTGTAGCCTTCTCTGGACTGCAGAAGGCACAGTCACTATAAGGTACCTAAGATAAACTGCTGAATATCAGGGTGTGGAACGGTTTCACTGGAGCTATCCAATACCTCATTGTATGGCATTCACGCTTAGATTTGAAATCCATCTTGCCATGTTTCAGTGTGTCGGCAGTTGATATCGAGGCAGGTGCTGAGGCTTAGAATGCATGCGGCCTTGTTGACATTAAGACACAAGAAGGGTTTCGCCCCTCCCCCACAGCTGCCCTCTGTGAATCACGCGTATGGCCAAGCTATGATGAATTTATATTAACCACGTGCCAAGAGTGCTCACTGTGCTCATCTGTATGACTTGAGGTATTTAAACAATGTTGTTAGGACCAGTAGCTTATTAAAGCACATCTGCAGTTTTCTCCAGAAGCTAACTACCTGAAGTACCGTTCAGTTTTAAACCGGATTGGCGGAAATGTTTTTTTAGTCGCAGTGTCACTATATTACTGAGATGCTTGAAGTACTACACACCAATTTTATAGCCATTATACAGTCGGTTTGTGACTGAAGAGGAGGAAGTGTGGTGATGCACGCACTGGAAGGGAAGCGGCCATCTTGTTATCACACCCTCAGCAAGAACTTGCAGTCATGACACCCTGTGGGGAGATCTGCCTGTGACAGCATTGTAAACTCCTGCTGCACGACATTGTTAGCAAGTGAAAGATGAAAGACTGTAATTCCTACTGGAAACTGTGCTGCTCACATACATGCGGCTGTTGTCACTTTAGCATCATGCGCTAACCCGCTAACCTACAAAGGCCGAGTACACGGGAGCGTGGCGTTAGTCATTTTCAGTTAGGTCGGTGCAGCAGCACTGGGGACTATTCCCTTACATTCAAGACAATTTTACTTGCATAGATATTTTCAAAAGATATTAATCTAGCACTGTGGAGTTTGGTTATCAGTTAAATTGGCCATGCATGTGCCCACCGTGTGGGATGGAAGGTCGGCATTCTTTTCCCTAAGAGACACATTGGGGGGCCATTCGGCTAAGCTAAAAAAGACCATACTAATTGGGAGCGAGCATTTCTTTTGAGGATGAGGCTTGTCTGCTTGTGCCAGTGTGCAAGTTTGTGTGTTTCAAGGGAGATGAATCATTTGAAATGGAGACTTTGTCCTCGCAAGGGCCACAAGGTCTTCGCTAGATGTAGGTAGCATATCTGCGGGGAAAGTGTTGATTAATTAAAATGTGTCTCAGGCGATTCATTACTGTTACGTGTGATCATCTATTTCTGTCTATATTTACTGATGACACAGGTTGTGGTTTTTTTTAATGCATGTGTGTGCGTGTTTTTTATTTATTTATTTATTTTTATCAGCGTTATGACCAATCCGCCCAGTGTGACGTGTGAAAATGGTGGTGTTCTCCATCAACACCTTCATTACTTAGCCTGCGTGATGCGTCCACCCACCCACCAGGCCTCGGTGAGTGACTCTGATTGGTGCGGAACAGGCCATGTGTGGGCGCAGAGGTGTCATTCTCATATTAGTGGCTCGCACACTGTGTGTACCTACACCCCGCGGTCTATTCCATAGCTCTGGGAGGACGATGATAACGACGATGAGGATGGTGCCCACATACTGTAGTCGAGGTACAGTATATTTTATCCACAACATCCGACCAGAGATGGGAGCGGGGATACCATATTTTATCTCTCTCTTTCTCTTTCTCTCACACAAACAAGGATAGGGAGAATAGGGAGAAGACGTGCGGGATGCGAAGTTGCACAAACACTCACGCACACACGCCCACGTATACAGACATGATCTGACTCAACTGCCTACCTCTTACTGTGTCATTAAGCATACATCTGCGAGAGAGGGGGAGAGAGAGAGATAGAGGGAGGAAGTGAGGGAGAGGGAGGGAGGTGAAAAGAAGTAAGAGGGGATTCCTCATGAGTAGTCTTTTCTCGACTCTTTGCACAAAAATGGGGAGTGGGTGGGAGATATGATCGTTGCCCACAACATTCACCCTAACTCCACCCTTGGCCCACTGCTCCTCGAGGGCTTGGGTCATGCTGTCAATGTTCAAAGTGACATGGAGATAACTTTTTTAGCCAAACACCAAATGTGATGAAACATTTACATTTTATTGCTACAGTTCACCTGGCAGTAGAATTCACACCGCATTTTTTCTTTAAGCTGACATGATGCTGATGGAAATTTTGCATCTCATCTATGGTAGTTTGCAACTCTTAAGAAAACTATTACTACAGCTGATAGTAAAATTCAATAAGTTTTGAGATAAAGTTCCATTTTCAAAAAGAGGCGGCTTCTTTAATAGCTTTAAATAGCATTTCCTTGTGTCTCATATTCAAAGGGACCACAGCTGAGTTGCAGGGCTAGCGCTGTGGAAGCCATTCAAAGTCCACGTGTTTTCCATAAACTTTTCATTACCTCTGCATTGCCCCTGTGTCTAGCCAGAGCAACTGCAACCATGGCTTATGGGGAGAATGGCAAGAGAAGCCTTCATCAACTGATCTGTTGCTCTCCTGCTGAGCCAAAGAAGCTCTGGAGCTGATACATAAACTGTCCGTTTGTTTTGGGTTTTTTTACATTGATGGCCGTTAGCAGACACCCTTGTCCAGAGCGAGCTTACATATTCATCAGTATTACAGTACATGAGCTCCCTGGGAATCAGACCCGCGATCTAGGAGCCGCTAGCACTGCGAGCTACCTGCTCTGGCAGGTGATGTGCAGGAGCTACAGGAGCGGTATTAAGTTACCGATTGTGCCCGCGTGCCCCGATAACGTAAGTAGCAGCCGTCCGTTCCCTCCTGCATCGCCTTAGTAGCACAGTTTCTCATGAAAGTCCCCTTCTCTGGTATTGAAGCCCACCATGGAAATGTCCCCTAAGACATGGCATGAGTAGGGAGCTGCTTTCCAGCTGTGCCCAGGTGTGACGGCAGGTCACGCCCACACCACTGCAACCAGTGGGACCAGATTAAGAACATGTCCCATTATGCGTCTGGCGGAACTGGCTCTCATCAGATGAGCATGTATTCCTTCCGGAAAGGCCACATGCACAATCTGTGGGCCACATGCACTAATCAGCCTACAAAGCCTTGTGGGTCCTGGTCGGCAACGGGCATAGTTCCTCTGTGGTTTATGAGAAGCATGTTGCATCAGTAGAGGCCTGATCTCCAGCTGGGGGCATTGGCAGACCTCTATGAGTCTGTCAGCATTCAAGATGTGATAAATGACAAACAAATGCCTTATATACACAGAGCTGAACTCACTTTGATAGGCGAATTTGTAATACACAAATAAACGGAATTAAGGCCCCAGTTAGGAAGTGGTGTAACTGGCACTTTTTTGAGAGAATCTCAATTACATAATGAGAACACATCCAGTAAGACTACTATGTCCTAGCAGAAAAATACACTCATCTGGCAAGTGAAACTGTGAAAAAAATCTTTATTTTTATCTATCTGACACCCGATGAACACTTTTGGAAGAAGGAGAGAAAAAGAAAACGTGTGACAGTTTTATTGTTACTTTTATAAAGACCATAATGTCAACTCTGTTGACCAATGAAAAAAATAAAGGTTTTTCATTTACATTACTTACATTGAGGATTCATATTTTTTATTACCATTTTCCTTTATTACCATGCATTCCACAAAAATGTATATCATCTTTACTGCTTCGCCTGTTTGTTACAGGTGCAGCTGCGTACTGGCTCTCTTTTGTAAGTTGTGAATGGGCATTTAAGACTAAAGGCTGCCCAACGGCTATTGGTTTCACAGCACGTTTGTATTCTCCTTGATCTCTCGTGACTCCTGTTGCCCGTTGGCTCACAAGCGTGAGTCAGAGAGGCATCAGAGAAAGTTCTTTCAGTCAAGGGGCTGTTTCATGTCCTGCCATGCTGACGTCCAGCAGGTCCCCCGCTGACCCTGACATCAAGGTGATCTCTGGGGCACAGCCACCCCCTACTCCCCTGGGTAAATTCAGCAATACTGAATACCCTCTTATAGCAGGGGTCTGCTACTGATTCTGTCAAGATCTGTATATGCTCTAGAGACATCATCGTATCTGTGATTTCACAAAACAGGTTCGCTCTCTTTCTCTGTGGAGGGCATTAATAACACTGTGCTTCCATTCAACTTGGAATAATATAATTTCTGTGGGGCATTTTTACAACAGACATTGACAATAACCAACTTTATAGAAACCCACATCTAATGAGCAAGCCAAAGGTGTTGGTGTGAAGGAAAAACTCCGTGATGGCATGGGAAAAAAAGAGAGAAGACAAACCCAAAAAGGGGAGCCCATCTTCTTCTGGTGACACCACATACTGGATCTGGATATTACGCACGTTGCTGTAGAACCACAATAAAACAGAATCCTACATAGGCCTGGAAACCATGCTGAGTGTTGAACATATACAGGAGTTTAGGTATGAGAACAGTGGTGTGCTAGAACATGACCAGTGCACCCTACAGCCTTCTTAGAGTAGCCTGATTTTGGTATCATTAAGTCTACATTTCCAGGTTGACTCTATATATATCTATATAGGGTGTACTGAAATGAATGCCATATAAACTTAGTTCAGTATTTCTGACGTTGGCATCAGCAGTAGATCTCAGTGCTGCACTGTCCTCTTTTCGATGTCTCTTTTCTTATTGATCAACAGTGATCAAAAGTTATTATTGATTAATTAAACAAACAAAAGCAGTTTCCTGGTTCTAGTGTTCACATACAACAGAGCCAGAAAATGTCATAAAAACTCATTCATTTTCACGTGGCATTTCCATGTAGCAGATGTGAAAACAGTGCCACGTGACCCTGCGTCAGACATGTGGTTTCAGTCAAGGCCGAAGTTTTTAGAATGGCTTTATCCCTCATGCTTTTGTTACTGTGCATGGCCAGGAAATGTCATTTCCATCACCAGTCTGTCCACCATTCATCTTCACTGGACAATAAAGTCCCCCTTCAATTTCCTATTTGAAAGAAATATTTTAATGATTTAAGGTCTTTTTTTGTTTGTTTGTTTTTTTGTTAAAGGTACAGTCTGCAGTTTTCAAGCAACTATGGGCAAGTGTTACCCTACCAAGTAATTAATTATATATGTAATATGACCCCTCAGATGCAAAGACAGTACTCCTTACAGAAACTGTGAAGTAGCATGCTTTGTAAGCTTTAATGATGTTCTTTGTTACTGCTGTGGGGCAGGAAGGTGCCCTTTCATTAGGATATGTTTAACAGTCCCTGGTTCCACTCTTTATGGCAGTCTGTGATGGTGGACCAAATGGATTATTTATTTATTTGCAACTCATAAAATGTTCTTTCTTCCAAATTACAAAATAAATTTGGTTATTATTTCACATTTTATATGTTTTATATTATGCTGGGAGCAGGAATTGTAATGTCAGTGTGTATGAACAAAAACAAAATGTAAACAAGATGGGTTTTTTTTTTAGATAAGATCAGATTACTCTGTTAGCTCACTGACAACAAAATACCTTTTTATTTATCAGAATTAAAACAGAAGGACGTTTTGTAGAAGGACATGTAAGTGGAGTTAAGATAATGACAATGCCATCTTGTGGTTAAAGTGAATAATGAAAAGGTTAAGGTTTCAGGTTTATGGTTAGATTAGTATAGTATAGTAAAACAGAACTGAACGCACTTCTACTCACTGTTTTGTGTTTGGGTGAATTTTCATTTGCTGAATATTTTGAACAGAGTGGGTACAAGACTGGAATCATCGACTCATACATGGACTGCTTATTTATCACAGAAATACTACTGGGGAGGTGAAGTAAAAGCTTTCATTAAATGACCACTTGTGGTCTGTCCTGTGAGTTTGGTATTGTCCATAAATTGAAAGACCACTGGGGACACTGGGGACACCAGCTACTTCCAGGAACAGGATGAGCCAAGGCATTCAGGAAGTGCAAAAACAATTTGAAATCAAAATGGCCTGTGTTTATTTATTTATTTATTTATTTATTTATTTATTTTGATAACATATCTAACAAACTCAGGCTAATAAAAGTAGGAGGAGAGAAAACATTGTGTTGCATTCTCTGGTCCTACATGGGAATAATGTGTTTCTAGTGTGCTTCTCACAGTTGATTCACGAGCTCTTGGAAGCCATGTCATAACCGAAACATCTGCTGAAAACCCTACTCACATCAAATTACAGTCTAAAGAGTTATTCAGACCACCACTGCACTCACTCATATTTACAGACCATTACTGGGTTTTTCCATGTAATTTTAAACACTTTTCTGAGAAAGCGATAAAGAGGAGCATGTAGACTAAAAAAAGTTTAAATACAGATTTTATTGTTTTATATTTTACTCCATAAAATGCACAGAAATGCTAGAAACATGATTGAGTACTTCTATAGGTTAAACTTCATTTCATTTAGGAGGTCTTTGCTCTCTCACCATGGACCAGTCTGGGAGTTGAATTCAAACCTGTGCACTCTTTGGAAAACACCTTTTTTTTTTAACAGTAGAACTTTTATGAAGTTATGAACACCTTCTTCCCAATGGAGTAACAATGTTGCAAAATCCAAAGCTCAGATGATATGAGGATGGGTGGATTTCTCTGTCCTCAAAAGAACTCAGACTCCTGGAAAACCACTCCCAACCATGGAGAGCATGAAGTGGAAAGGAAAGGAGAAAAGAAATCGAAGTGTTTTTTCAGCAGCTGACTGAGATATCACAGATGTGAGCACTGAAGGATCCCTCCACGGTTTCCTCCTTTTTATTCTGGACAAATTGTGAAATTATTAAGAGTATGAGGTGTGAAATAATCTTTTCCTAAGAACAACTGTCAACCATAAAATATCCCTTTCTAGCACTGCATCTGTCCCAACGCCCCTGTATTTTTCTCTGCATTTCTGACAGGTACATGATAAATGTCTACAAACAAAAGGCTTTGGAAGAGCAGGAAAAATGGATGCTTATGGGATAGCATAGCTGTCTCATCACAGATCCCACACCTGCATTGGGGAGGGGGGGGGGGGGGGGAAGAGAGAGAGAGCAGGGAAAATGTGTACAAGAACAAAGCAGCTTGCACTCATTCATGGCCAGTTCCATAAATCTCCTACCTCTGGCTCCCTTCCTGTCTGGTTCACTGCTGCAGGTAGAGCTGCTCGGAGACATTTTCGTGTGGGTTTTCTATAAAGGTCAGGCATTCTCCAAATGCATTTATCCACAGCAACAGAGAAAAAGAAAACTTTTGACATTATATCCATCATGGGAGTAGCAGAGCTCTGGTATGATATAAGTGCACAGCAGTCTTGGTGCATATGGGTTCCACTACATGTAGATAGTATTCTTTAGACCTGATGGAGGATCTTGTCTTCAGGTTCAATTTTCTTTCAGTCTGTTGTAACTTTTTTAGTTGGAGGAAAACTTGAACCCCAACTTTCCTGCCAAAGAGAAAATTTTGATGCTACATTTATAAAATTGGACAATAGCTATACAGCAGTTCAAACATTGGCTAAACATCTAAAACATGCCTACAGATAGATGGTCTAAGTAAACCATTATAGTAACAAAAATAATCACAATTATAAGACATTCACTGTAGGCAAATATCACAATTAAGGGTAGAATCTTTGTAGCTGGGCCACTAACAGCAACTTTGGCAACTATAGTCACTACAAAATGAATAGGGCCATGCAAAATTTCAAAGACACTGTGAAGGGGCAGTGGGAGCTCAGTGGTTAAGGTATTTGACTAGTAATCAGATTGCCAGTTCAAACCCTACCGCTGCCAAGTTGCCACTGTTGGGGCCCTGGGCAAGGCCCTTAACCCTCAGTTGCTTAAATTGTATTCAGTCATAATTCTAAGTTGCTTTGCATAAAAGCATCAGTGAAATGCCATAAAATGTAAATGGATAAGGCTCTAAGTGTTTTGGAGAAGAGTGAGGTCTACAGGTGTTCTGGACCATTGGGGAGGCCAAATGTCATAATGTATTCCAAGATGTATTCTGAACAGCCTGATAGAAACAAGGCTATTCAGAACCTACACTGGACTTGGTTTTCAGTGAACTAACATAGTGGTGCCGACTTCTAGTCCCTGAGGTTCATTACATAGCACAGTTTCATGTTGTTCCTGCTCTATCACTCCTGATTGAACTTATGAAGAGCATGATTAGCTATTTGAGTAAGGAAAACAGTACTGGATGATCAGTTTACAATCAATCATCTCTATTCCTCACCCAGAACCAGCTGCATGATCCCAATCAGTCTGGCTACAAACTGGCACTTTCGACAGAAACAGCCCTCATAACAGTGACGGAGAAACTTCATGCGGCTAAAGCTGCCAAAAAGCTGCATAAAGCTGCTGTCATGTGTCTTGATTCTTCTGGACCTTTCGGCAGCCTTTGACACAGTAAACCACAACATTCTCCTCTCTGTTCTCTCCATGCTTAGTGTGACTGGCTCTACATGGAAATGGTTTCAGTCCTATATGGAGGGACGGTCCTATCAGGTAACATGGAGAGGATCCACATCCAAACCATGTAGACTTTCTACCAGTGTCCCCCAGGGCTCAGTAATAGGCCCTGCCCTCTCCTCTCCTCTCCTCTCCTCTCCTCTCCTCTCCTCTCCTCTTCTCTTTGTATACTCGTTCCCTTGGTGATGTAATATTTTCTCATGGTTTCTCCTACCACTGCTATGCTGATGACACCCAGTAGCCTGGTCATAACTTTAAACAATGAGTTCTCGTTCTCAACTCATGTTTCAAATCTGACCTTGTCTTGCAGATTTCTCCTTTGTAACATACAAAGGAGTCTGCCTTTTCTCCCGCAGGAAGCTGCCCAGGTACTTATGCAGTCTTTTGTAATCTCAAAGCTATCCTACTACAACTCGCTACTTGCTGGTCTTCCTCCAAGATCCATCAGACCTCTACAACTTGTCCAGAATGCATCAGCATGACTGGTCTTCAATCTTTTTTAAACCTTTAAAACCTTGATGCTTGCCTACAAAGCCAAAAATGAACCAGCTCCTCCATACATGATGTCAATAGTCAAAGCCTGATCCATACTATGAGTACTTCAAACCTCAAGTATGGCTTGGCTTGATGGAAGACAAGCATTGAGAAGACAAGCATATTTTCCTGGTATCACGATCAGTCCCTCCCAGCTTCCGTGTTCTGTGTTTTCCTTGTCTTGTGTTTTTAGTTCCATTCCATAGTTTCGTTTTCTCCACTCCTCGTTTGAGTTTCAACACCTGTCCTTCGTTTAGTTCATGCATTTAAACCCTGTCTTGAGCCCTGTGTTGTTGTTGTTGTTGTTGTTGTTGTTGTTGGGTTGTTTTTTTTTTTGTTTTTTTTGTTTTTTTCTCATTGAATGTGTTTATGTGGCTGTGGTTGTTTCTTGTATGTATATTTTGAATAATTGTATTTAAGTTTGTTCTCCTAGCCTTAGCCCTGAGTTTTCCCTAGTCTTTTGTTATAGCCTGATTCCCCTGTTTGCTTTCATGTACTCTGGTGTTTGTTTAGACATGTATCCCTGTAGTCTTCGTGTCGGCCCTATGACCCTGGACTGTTCTAATGACTCTGATTTTTGATTTGCCCATGATAAACATGCATCCACCTCCTTACTGCTCACTGTTACACCTGGCTCCTAGATGGTGGAATGAACTTCTGCTTGCTGTCCGGACAGCAGAGTCCCTTGTAGTCTTCAAACGCAGACTGAAGACACATTTATTTTTGGAATATTTAAATGAACACTGGCCCTGCTCCTATGCTGACTAACTGAAACTCGTACTTATTGTAGGATATTGTTTATTGCATTGATGTTGACTGCTCCTTTGTTGACTAACTCAGTACTTATTGTTAATTGCACTTCTTGTTGTCTGAGATGGAGCTTATGTATTTTTGAACTTCTTGGCATCAGCACTGATCCCTGTATTTTAACAGTATTCTAGTTCATTGGTATATTGGACTTTAACGTACTGTACTGGCTAGGATTTTTTCTATGAGTAAATGACAAAGCACTTTTGCAAGTCACTCTGGATAAGAGCATCTGCTAAATGCCATAAATGTAAATGTAAATGGACTGTATTTTGATAAGTGCTGTGATACCTAGTCAAGTTTCAATGACCTGAGGGGGAAAAAATGACAACCCTATGAAGAGAGCTCTATTTGGGGCTTTTTTTTTGTGATGATCCATGATGACAGACTGTTACTTCTGCTCTATTCCTGCCCACTCTATTCATGCCATACCTGATCATCCCCCTTTGGTAGAGTACAAGCTCTTTATTCACAGAGTGTGTTTCTTGCTTTGATTGCAAAGCCCCCCAAATGGAAAAGCCCAAAAGCAGTGGCACCAGTTCATTCATAGCTATGGCCCGATTCCCATTGGGTATAAATATTCAGGACAATGGTGGTCAGAGGAGAAGCAGAATACAGTGAAACTGTATGTGCTGAAAAGATGTGAGAAGGGCAAAATTTGAGGAAAAAATAGAACATTATTCTACAATAGGACATTGTATCTCGTGTAACAGACACAGACACACTCCCATGTACAGTGGAGTATTTAGTTCAGTGCATGATGTGCAAAAAGAAGAGCCATTTTGCAGCAGGGTGTAGGTCAATACAGCGAGTGGAGTCAAATGAAGAACTTATTAAGTTAGATACAGGAGCTGCTATCACCAGTCATACCAGAATCCAGGTAGTCAAAAGGCAGAGATGGGAAGCTCCAGAATGCACAGTGGATGTGGAAGGATGAAGAATATGCATGTCATTCTACAGATTAAACCGCCCAGAGAATTGTGTACGGGAATGGTGATCGTATCAAAAGCCAAATGAAAACATAAGGATAAGCCCTTGATAACCTTCACCTTATCTTTTGTTAAGTATTGATTTAAGCGGCTGCCATTTGGGATCTTGACAGCACTGAAGTACCTTCCGCTGTGAATCTCTCAGATCGTTCCTCAAGGGATTGAGGCAAACCCAGACCCAATATTGAAAGCTTTATCAACATGCTTGAACCTCAGGATATTCAAGGAGTGAGCCACTTCATGGGGGTGGTGAACTATGTCAACAAGTTTTCCCCTTTTCTGCCTACTCTCACAAAAGTCTTTGAAAGAGTCTTTGAAAATGACAACACCTGGACATGGGACATAGGGCAAAAGATAGCTTTTGAGAAAGTAAAGAAATAACTCAGCTCACCAGCTGTCTAAGCACAGTACAGTGCAAAAAGAGAAACTCTAGTGTCAGCAGATACATCATCATATGGCCCTGGAGAAGCACTAATGCAGCAACAGCCCAATGGAGAATCAAGACCAGTGGTGTACATGTCCAGGAGTCTGACACTCACTGAAACCCAATATGCACAGATTTGAGAAAAAGGCCTGTGACGGGCATTTGTGCAACTGAAATCGCAACTACTTGGGTCGGGCTTCGCTGTGTGTACAGACCAAAAGCAGGTCTCCTTCGCTAGGTTCTCGGCCAATTGATGACTTATCTCCAAGAGTACTTGGATGCAGGCTAAGGATGATGAAAATCAAATACAGAATCACTGATATCCCTGGGAAACAATTGGTTGCAGCTAATGTATTGTCACAAGCTCCACTTGGATTAGAAAGCACTATGAACAGTGGCACGCTGAAAGGGGAGTGTGAAGTCTACACCCATCATGTCACGGAGCACATACCAGTGACAAAGTCAAAACTAAATCACATCAGAGACAGGCAGAATAGAAATGGAATCACAAGACAACTATGAGGGAACACAAAAAGAAGCTGGCCACTGCACAGGAAAAGAGTCCCAGAGAATCTCCTGCTGTATTGAACATTCAGAGAAGACCTACATGTAGTAGACAAGAGCCTGCCTAAGGAAGAATGAATCCTTATTCCAGGACCAATGTGCAATGGAATGGTTGAGTAAATCCACCTTGGACACCAGGGCATGATGAAGTACAACACCAAGTTACAACTTGGTATATATATTGTATATATATTGCATGTATTGCAAATATATTGTATTAGACAATCTGTCAGATCAGAGAAATTGTAGACAGACTGAAAGTCATCTTTGACAGGTTTGTCATTCTTGAAATAATGACAGACAATAGGACACAGTTTGCATCTTCTGAGTTTGCAGTATTGTTTGATTTTGAGCATGTCAATAGTAGCCCCAGATACCCCAGAGCAATGTGGAGGCAGAGAGAAATGTCAGAACAATAAAACAGATACTGAGCAAGAAGAAAGATAATCCAAAAGCTGTCTTGTCCTATAGAAGAACCCTATTAGTCTCACCAGCAGAAATGTTGAAAGGGACATGGTTAAGTTCCACAATTCCAGTCTCTGCTGAAACAGTCAGACTGGAGTGGCCAGACCTCCAAGCATTCAAAAGGAAACACTTGAGGATAAAAGAGAACCAAAAGACAACTTATGCAAAAAGACACAGAGCAAGAGAGCTGCTAATACCTGAACTGGGCCAGAGAGTATGAATCATGACAGCAAAGACCCCAGTCCAAGTCCAAGTCCAAGTCACATAATTTCTAAGACCATACAACATGAAGACTGAGCTGGGAACAATTAAAAGAAACACAGCTCAGCTTACTGAACTCTGAATCCAGGTCAGCCTGACCCCAACATGACAGTGATCAGATCTGAGAGAATTTCCCATCCACCAGAAAGACTAGACTGTAAAAACAGACCATGTTCAGTATCGTTCAATTTACTGTGAAGAATAAGGCACTATAAATGCCTTAAACAGAATCTGAAGGTTTATGCAGTCTACCCTGTCTTACTGTGTCCTTCAAAAACTAATTCAGATCATGTTTAAAAAATGTACAACACTGAAAATGTGCTATGTTTTTTTTATCAGCTATATTTGATTTAAAAGGAGAGTTAATATGTTAAGTGACTAAAGGGGGTTGTAGTGAAACCAAGTCAGGACAAAAGCTGGTGCTTAGCATTGGGGCATAATGGCATACTGTCAAGGTACGGCCCCTCCCCGCAAACGTCTCCCTGTGTGTGTGTGTGTGTTCGTCTGCATGGCCACACCCTCCCTGTGTTTCACACCTGCTCCTTATTGCGTCATTAGTTTGCATGTATATAAGTCTTGTGTCTGAGTATAGGTGTTGTCGATGTTTAAACCCGGTTAGCCTACTAACCACGTAGTTGTCTTTTGTATCACAATAAACGTTCGTTGTGTGTAACATGACTCATCCTCGCATCACACATACATCAAACAAATGTATGTAAGGATGGGTAAAATAAATGACAATGTGTGTTTACCAAATATGTCTCCATTGTCTCTGCCTGTTGAAACTTCACACAACATTATACACTCTGCTTCCACAGTGACCATGTCTCCCATGTGTTACAGGACCTTTCTCATCTGCTTATCCTTGGGGTATTTTGCTTGAAGGAATTCATGGATGTTTTTGTGTCTGGTCTTGATGTAGGCAACTTCCAGATCTACTCCTGGCCATCTTATTTTACCTGCTGGGTATCTGATTTATGGGCATTCATATCTATGATTTGGATCTCATTATTCCCAATCAACTAGCTCTTGAGGACCTGCCTCACTATGTGGATGCATTTCGCTATTGATGTCCTTCTAGTTTCTATCTTGTGGTTCCTGTGAGATTTTTAAAAACCCTAGGTATTTGTAGCTGTCCTCCCGGTCAGGTGTATCAGCTCCTGAATCTGTATCCATATCCAGTCTTATCAATGATCTGCCTGAGAGGATTCAGGACTATATAGAACTGCAGTAGGCACTATGCATCATTTGATGGTCACTTGTGTAATTGTCAATGTGTTGCCTTCTACAGTTATCCTCTGGATAACTAAGTATCTAAATAAAGGCAATAATTAAGTCTCTAAATAAAAGCAAATCTCCAGGGTTAGATGGCCTCCCAGCAGAAATACTTTTCACACTTTGGGACAAACCTTAAATTTCTTTAATTATGCTCTAGACTTTGGTAGTTTTCACAGATATTAAAGCACAGCTCTTATTTCTCTCCTGTCTAAAAAAAGCAAAGGATCACCTTGAGTGTGTTAATTATATTTTGCTCATCAAATGTGATATAAAATTCTTTGCCAAAGTTTTAGTTTGAAGAGAATAAATGCATAATGTGGATAAATGCATTATGATCAGATAGGTTTTGTTAAAGGACGTACTGCTTCTGATCATTTATGCAGATTCCTGTATGTTTTGGATATAGGAGACTTATCTGTTGAATTTGTCAGTTCGTTCGTTCGTTCTCTCTCTCTCTCTCTCTCTCTCTCTCTCTCTCTCTCTCTCTCTCTCTCTCTCTCTCTCTCTCTCTCTCTGTGTGTGATGAAAGCCTTTGATGGGCTTGACTGAGAATACATATGCGTAGTGCTGTGAGACTATGGTTTTGGAAATAAATTTCTATCTAGGATCACGACACTTATACACTGCCCAACAGCATGCATAATGACAGGGTCGAGAAGATCATCTCCATTTTGGTTTGAAAGAGGCACATGTCAAGGATGTCCTTTGTCCCCTTTATTTGTCTTGAACTTTTAGTGCAAAAGATAAGAGAAAATAGACTCATAACTCCTATAATCACCAATTTTCTTTTTTTTTTTTTAGTTTAGGGGCCCCTCTGGGTACAAAATTAACTGGGATATACCCATATGACCTGTATTAATATTGTAGCTCAGCAGCCATGCCATCATGTGTTAACATAAGAGACTTCTTTCTTTACATAGGGATTAAAATATACCCAGCTATGGCAAGGACTGTTAAGGAGAAATTTGTTAAGATATTAAGTCCGACATCCACAGATAGAATAATCTGCTGTTATCACTCTAAGGCAAAGTGAATATAGTAAAGAAAAATACACTCTCACGATTTTAATTTTGATCTTTATGTTAGCTACACTGCCTCCACATAATCATTACAAAAATGTTGATTCGGTGATTTGTAAATGTATATGTTGTGGTAAATGCCCTAGAATAAGTTGAGCAACTTTTCAGCTCTCTTACCTATATGGTGGCCTTTCTGTTCCAAATTTTAAATACTATCACTGGTTATAGACTACAGGACTTATCGTATATTGTTTATTATGGCTGGGTTGTATAATGTCCACCTCCCTGATTATTTGGAATAAATTGGAGATGTTTGTTGTGGTTCCAGTTGAAGCCAGTTTACAGACTCCCCTATGGAATAATTTCAGGTTTTTGAATGGGGGTGAGGCGTTCCATAATTGTTTTGGTCTTTTTGAGGTATAAATACAATAGGAGTGGTAAAAGTGGTATGCAGTCATTCCAGCAGCTTTAGAAGCTTTTTAATCGCCTCAATTTTTCATACATTGTTTATTTACAACTTCACTGTGCACTTTGATCATACAGAGTATCGTGGGATGGTACTTCCCCATCTCACCCAATGGCAGATTGGATAAAGTCTTTTGACAATCTATGAGGCACATATATATATAGTGCTCTGGTAAACTATCGTATTAAGCAGTTGGCAGTTGAACAGCCTTGTTTTAAGACCTTTTATCTACTGGTCCTGCTTTAGATTGGAATGCTATATGGTATAATATATAAGTTCAAGTTCAAGTTTGGTTTATTCGTCACATACATAGTCATACACAGTATAACTCGCAGTGAAATGGTGGAGAGTGCTCTGTCCAAACTGAGGAAAAGAAAACAGGGGTGCATAGAGAAATATAGATATTCTCTATATGTGAAATATATATATGCAAGATAAATATATATATTCTATGTATGTATAGTGTAATATATGGCCTAATAATAAGTCAAACCTCCAAAAATCAGTTTATCCACTGTAAAATCATTCACAGATAATATGCAACACCTTACAGAAGGTATCACATGAAACTTATTTGTAGTTTCACCTGCAATATTTATAACTTTGCACCTGGTACATTTATGCACATTTTCTGGGACAGTTCTAAAATAGATCTATGGACCTCTACACTAGATATGTCATCAAACGATTTAATTTCAATATTCCAGTGTCAATGTATTTGTCTCTTGACATACATGAATACTTGACATACATAATTACTCATTCATGTTTTGATTAAGTCATCGAAAGATACAAATTTTGACTTTCACTGCTACCAAAAACTTACAACTTTGGATTACCCCATACATTTAATCTATCAAATTCTGGATATCTAGTTTTCAAAATATAGTTTGAATGGAATATATTACACCCAAGCTTAACAAAGCAATGCTAAGTGTTATGTGATGTGATGATTCATTATCGCATATGCTCTTCTAGTACTGTTCCATTTCAGCTCTGAGTGGATCCACAATCAAGCTTCTGTTGCAGAGAGTAAGAGAGTGCACTGCTTCTTTTGGGTATCTCTGCAGTCCAGCTGCCAGTGCTGTTAACCTCTGTTTAGCCTCCAGGGACTCATGGGCTGCCCACTGTATTTCTTTTGTAGCCAGGTTTGCACAGTTCATTGTTTCTCAACTGTACACATCCACAAGTTCCAGCACTTGTCTTGGCATATATGCGATTTCTCAGCCATTCAGATGCACTGTACATGCTGATTTAGGAACTGGGGACTGCTTTATGATGCCTCATGTGGAGTGTTCAAAACCTGAGGACAGTTAAGTTGAGCTCATCATCCCATTACAATGTCCATGCTGTTCTCAGAGTTGCACCATCATCTGCTACCTTTTCTACATAGACAAAGGAGTAGAAAAAGGTATTTGTTCACCACTTCTTATCGTTTTGTAACATAGCTGGGTTGTGTGTATGTGACACCTACTATGTGATTCTCAGAAAATCACAAAAAGGAGCTAAAGTCAGCATCAACCAATTCAGCATCAACCACTTCAAAAGTTACAAATGGCCAAGGCCTGAGCTAGAGACAGGTTTAGGTTTCATAACATGCAAGCACTGTGATTTGTATAGAACCAAACAAAACCCAAGCTCATATCATGTGCAAGAAATCTTCATGATGTCAAACCACTGTGTCAAATTCCAAGAAGGATTGGATGTGTATATGCATCTGGGGTGTTGTCCTCCCTCATGAGGTAATCAGCCAAGCTCCACAGTGTTTCCTGGGAGTGTTCCTAGCTGCTTCTTTAAAGAAACTGCACACTAGCTGTTTTTGTTTTTGTGTGTGTGTGTGTGTGTGTGTGTGTGTGTGTGTGTGTGTGTGTGTGTGTGTGTGTGTGTGTGTGTGTGTGTGTGTGTGTGTGTGTGTGTGTGTGCGTTTGCGCATGGCTGGCTGATTTAGGAACTGGGGACTGCTTTATGATGTGTCTGGGTCTGTCACGCAGCTTTATGCCAAACACCACCAACATTACCTGAGAATTATTCTAATTTTTTTTTTCTAATAGTGAAATTTCTCTTGGATGAGCACACATTATAGAGTGGATTTCTAAATGTGTTGATGCAGAAAAAAAACAGCTCATGTAAAGATTTAAATTTGATGAATAAAGTCATAATCTGAAAAAAACTGGCCATATTACCTCAATACCTTAAAGAGGTAGCTCCTTCTGCTCAGGGATCTAGGAAACTGCCTCTGTCCACTTCTCAAAGCTGAATGGATAAGCAAGGCATCTGATGAGGTTGGCCAGCTCCGCCAGAAAGTGCAGCACATAACTGATACACACACCGCTGCTGGATGCTGTGGCATTCGTATATGTAACACTGGGCGCAGGTGCTAGACACGTTAATACAAGACATCAGTCATTCTTCACTTCAGGCTTAACTTCCTTACATGCTATATTTAGAATCTGCTTCAGTTAAATAACACTGTTTCACACACTAGAAATGTGGCCCTATTTATACTGTACAATTTCACAGCAGGTAGCTAAGCTGGATCGTCACGCAATGCCTTGTACTGATGAAATGCGTGGGCATAATATTTGGCCATGTCCACATGAAATATGTAGGAGTGAAACCCCCTACACACAGAAGGAGAAATTCTGCACAGTTGCCTTCGAGACACTTTTATCTTAAGTGGCATTGCTGTTGCATTGTTACAGCTTCCCTCCTGCAAAGGAGCACGGGGGGATTTGGATGCCGCTAATGCGTTTCCCATGGATCCTGGTACACCCTTCTCAGCACTACTGCAGGAAGCCTCTTCTTTTCCATGTCAGATAACACCAGCGTGCCTTGTCCAAGGTAAACTGGGTGTGTGTGAATATAAACTTCCACCAGGAGGTGTGTTATTGTCATTCGTGCCCTTGAACAGGATGAGCAAACCCCTCTCATTACCATCGAACAGAAACATCCTCTGCCTGTCATTCTGATGCCATGCAGAAGGCACGTGCTTACATGCAGGATAAAATCCTACCCCTGGTTACACCACATCTTCAGTAGAGAAGGAATCTCCACCCTGTTGTATACCACTCTATTATTATGTACATAAGAAGTAGCAGTCTTCTGCAGGCAGAGAAAGAAAGCAAGTCACACACATTTTAACACACTATCTTCACATTTTTTCACAAGCAATGTGCAATGTAACTATAAATATTTAACCATTAATAATTAAATCTAATACTGGATATTAAATAGATATTTTAAAATATTTGATTAAAGTGCTTTTAGATTTGTGCTAGCAGAAGCTATGCAACAATATTCAGCAAACACTGGTATACAAATTATTGCTCGTCCTCTACGAAGGAAGAAAACATTTGAAGGACATTATTTGCTCAGCATTATAAAACACATAATTTTTTCAAGTCAAACTAGGCCACACTAGATATGTGTGGTAGTGACTCCGGGTGTTACAAGCTCGAACTGTGGTTTTCAGTTCCAACCCAAACTAACAGAGATCTTCTTCCGCAACAGTTTTGCACAACAATGAAAACTCATGCTTGAATATGCTTGCGATTTATATCATCTAACATGCCTGAGCCGGCTAATCAACGTTCTACAGCTCTCACTTACTTTCTGAAATAAAACCGAAAATAGCAGTTGGTGGTCTTCGAAGGCTAGACAGTAAATCGTTGCTGAGAACTATAGTGTTATCATCCCAGTCTCTCCCAGAGCAGAGGCCCAGGGTCACAGAGTTCCTTCCTACTCATCAGAAATAAGCCTGTCCTGAAGGACTGGTGACAGACGGGAGTGGAGGAGCCCTAATTCGGGCTGGCATAAGGAACAAAAAAAACCCCCAGCCTTTTAGGACCCCAGCACTTCTCAGTTTGGAGGTTTTCTGAGTCTAATTCATCTTGTAAATCATATTAATCTCAGGAATGGCTCAATATTAGCTAATAAGTTGAACCAGGTGTGTCAGAGCTGGGAAAACTATCAAGTTGCACAATGGACTTAAATCCGCCAAGGCTGCAGCCAAGATGTTCCATTAAAGAGTGATTAAGATAAAAGTTTGTATTTGTTGCTTCTAGATAGTCGTCGTATACGTCGTGTAATGTTTCTGTTACAAGAAAACCTTTTATCTGTGAAAATTTAACTTAATAGGAGAAAAAAAAAACAAACAAACAAAACCAAATTCTTAACATCTGCCAGTGGACCCTTAAAGGATTTGCTGTATGTAATTTTAGAACATTTGTATTGGCCACGCAATATGAAATGTTCCCACAATGCAAAGGACTGATGACATTTTTAAAAGCCTTAAAAGGAAAAATAAAATGGATAAAAAATAGAGTTACAAGGTTCTCTTATAACAACATCAATAAATAGTACCTCAAATATTGGACATCCAATATTGGAGTATCCAAGCTCAAAAGTGTTGAATTGGATGGTCTGTGACCTTTTATCTTCTCCATGTGGAACTCAGAGATTGAGAGGGTCAACAGAGGACATGGACATTCCAATATCTCGCATCCAAAAAAATCTTGGCTTACAATTTAGAGCCCATTATCACCTCAGTAACATGCACGTTGAGGTGTCTTGTGAAAAACAGAGCTGGTTTTGCTAGCCACAGTCTCCAAAGACCCCTTCTTCTTCCACTCCTGCTGAGCTAAAATAATGGTCTGTATTCTCCGACAGGCCTGCTCATATTTTGTCTATCTTTTCTTGTGAACAAGAAAACTATTACTATTTTTCAACAAGCTATGAAAAACAGTCCTGCTCAGGCTATACATCAACACACTCAACAAATCTTAATAGTAAAAGCAGTTACAATTAAAAATGAAATCATCGTTGATTAGTGCATCTGTTAACATACATACTTTATAATCATGGTCTCTGAAACAATAAGGGTTCAGTTAGACGGTATTAGTTTATCTATTATTTGAAAATGTGTCCCCCCGCCCATTATTGTAACGTTGCTGCCCCGAGTGCCGCAGGACGCGGGGAAGGATGCACAGACTTCCTCGACAGTGCAAGACATTTATTAACATTAAACACAAATGACAAAGGCATTCACATATATCGTCTACACTGATCATGATAAACACTTAACGACTAGCGCACACATGAAACGGCGAAAATGCGCAAACAAACGTTACAGCGATGCTTCACATATATTCTTATGTAGCGACAACGACCAACAAATAGAACACACACGGACAGGGGGTTTAAATAGACCCCAGCCATTAACGTTAAACCCTATACACGTGTGTGCAATCCCGGGGGGCGTGGCTACCACAAACAAAGACACGGTACATTTGTGAATCCCCGGCGGGCCGTGCCACGTGACTTATGGGGGGCGGAGCAGTCCGTGACAATTATCATTTAAGACAAGACAATAAAAGAGTTACGTCTGGTGCAATTGAACGAATACGTGACCAACCTTGACAGACATCACACAATATGTAAATAAAACAACAACAGCAATAATAATAATATTCCTATGCAAAGTAATGGTTATGTAATTAAACAGTAATTATATTTGCATCGTCGCTGCTGTACTCCGTTTCTCAGGGCGTACTCTGAAAACATATCAGGGGAAACATCTTTGTACTTCCTTAATTATTCAAAGGTGTGTATCTATTCTCCATATGTCTGGCACGGAGCAGAGCAATCGGTCTTTTTATGTTTTTGAGGATTAGAGAAGGGAAATGGTAATCTCATCCTAATAAACCGAATGTGTTTTTGTGCTGACAATAGTCTCATGGTGGAACTCAGGTGCTTATCCGGCACGCATCTCGCCGAAACATCCCTACAGAATATAAAATGGACGGAAAATGAGATGGTAATGCTTGATGGATGCGGCCATTATGCAAAACCACTCTTGAAAGCCACGATGCAAACGAGGGACAGCAGTTGATTTAATCATGCTCTAGGTTCTAAAGATTCCGTCTCTTGTTTCGGAGTCACGCTGAGGAGAACTGTTGTGCTTAGCTGTCTATGAACTATGACTTTAATGGGTTTCAAATGGCTTTCTATGGTAACATAATCTCCGGACAGTGAAGAGAAAAAACCAGAAAAATTAACGTCTCATCCAAATGTCCTTAAATGAGTCAAAACCAGCTGGATTCCTCAACTCGGGAAAAGAGCAATACATAACATCATGCATACTGTTACTACTAATCATATAAAACCTACTTTTAGAAGAACACATTTCTTAATGGACTGTCCCAGCTATACCTTAAAAAGGCACAATGTAAAAAGCTATGCCACATTAATATTACTATTGTATATCCTTTTTCTCTTGATTGACGTTGGCTAAAGACGAATGACAGTCGTTGAATCCATAGTGAATTTTCGTTTCCTATATTGTGCACTAGGGCATGAGGTAATGGCTTTTACACTTAATGTAGTGCACTATACATCATATATGGAAACATTTTGGATTAAGCCAATATGTCACACATTATTATTTTTGGACAAACTCCATTCTCCTATACTACATAATAAGAATTATGGAATATTGGTTTAGAAAATATAATTTCTTTGAGTAATCATCAACAGGCTCACCGCAATGTGAAATGGGTAATTTCCTGCATCTTAAGCTTTTCAAAACAGAAGGTCTGTGCACTATAAAGGAACACAACAAAGCTCTAGGACTGAACATCCTGTAATCAGCAGAGAATGCAATTACATGACAACATTTGATTATTAGAGTGTGACTGTTCCCAACCGCTGGGAGACCAACAACTTTAGACAAATAGTCTGTCTTCTGAGATTCTGTGTTGTCCAGACCCTGGACACAGAAGTGAAGGTTTTAGCCAGTGTAGCACAAACTGACTAGAATCTATTGCCTTTTATCAGAGGCATTTCAAGCATTTTCAAGCATTTTTCTGTCTGTTATTTTACACAGGTGGGGAGAAGTTAGCTAGCTGGCTAGCTGTATAGCTACAGCTACATCATATAGTTATTAGTGTTTGCAGTTAAGGGGTAGCCTTTGTCTTAGTCTTCAAAAGGAAAAGACAGAGTAATATTTGCTTTGTGATTACTTTCTTGCAGACAATATTGCACCACAACAATATACATATATTGGACAAATATAACAAAAGTGACCTCTGCTGACAGAAAAAAACATTGTGTCATCAGATAACCAGCACTATTACTGTGCAATATTTTAATAATTCTAAGAATAATAACTGAACAAAATCTAGGGATAACATGATGGAACACAGACCTAATGTTTACTCTTAACAATCTTGTTTATTCGGTCAATATCTATTTTCTGTATATCTACAATTTTAATCTGTTGCCAATTCCATATCTATATCACCTTTGGTTACAGTAGAGAGAGTGCTAGGGAGGGAGCCAAAGTGCACGTGACTCCCTTTAAAAAAATATGGCAAAAGAGGTCTGGAACAGTGACGAGTGATGTGGGAGTACTGCTCGTCTCAGGCCTCCACTGGCTGTCCACTCAGCCTGTGCTGACTTTGCTGACACTGTCTCATACTCAGTAGGGTCATGGTTGGTCATCAAGGCAGGCCACATATCTTAGTCTTTTGTTACTGTGTGTATTTTCTTTCCCGGGGGCCTTTTGTGGTGTTGGTCGGGACCGTGACGAAGCCTGTCCCCAATGAGAACCATCATTGTTCTTGTTTCCAGTAATAAGAACAGGACTGTTTGTGCAAAGTAGAACTGCTGCCGCTGACCCTCATGTACAAGAATGACACTAAAATGGGTCAGTGGGACAGGGCTGCTTACTTGCCTATGAGATTATGGTAAATTATGGTTCATACATTTTAAAACCGCAGGAAAAAATTATGAAGCTATTTGCTTGAAGACTTGAATGCCATTTCAGGACTCAGCCGACAATAGAACAGCCATGCTAATGCAATTTCTGTATTCAATAGAGAGCATAAACATGTTGCTTTGTTTATTGAGTGGTGGCATATGGCACTGTGATAGACAAAATCTCACTACGATGTTCAAAAACAACTCTGACACTTGCCCTTAGGAGTTTTAGAGGCAATATAGCTACTGCAGCCTGAACCTGGTTGTAGTCCTGTCTAGTCTGTGTCCACAAAACCAAGATCTAAAGCATGCTATTATTCTGGACACTGCAAAAACCCTGTTCAGCTTCTACTAACCATTCCACATGTACCATAATGACTCAATCATCACTGTTACTGAAATAAATGATGATCTCGATTTGGTCACAGCTCATCTACCACACTTTTAAGGCAAGGCTATAGTAATTTTGTTGCTTTGTTGCATAACTGTACGTACTAAAACAGAAAAATCTTTATAAAAGACATGCAAATACTACACATGCACACACACAAAATTTACAGTCATGGTTTGACTTACTAAGGAATGTATGAAAACAACATTCTGAACCGAAAACAGGAATCTCTTAAATAAATAAGCATGTCCATTACACACAGAGGCTAAAAACTCTCATTATAATTAAAAAAAAGACCTACTAAAAAGACCTGTGTATAATTGTTTTCTGTTTACAGAGCTGAGTGACTAATAAGCAGAGATGATGTCAACAAAGACCATGGAGCTGATCATCATCTTCCCTCCACTTCAAGTCTGAGCAAATGTATGTGACCTGCCATATACCTCTCCAAATCTGCTCTGACAGTAAAAAATTGTTTTCTGATCACACGGCTGTGCTTCCATATTCAACCTCCATTAATAAGGATAACAAAATATAAGGCATGTCACCCTAACTACACACATAATGTACATCTAATGACAATATAAGTAACACAGTCAACTTCAACTGTCCCAGACCAACATCAGTACATATACCCACACATATTCAACTCCATCAAAGTAGGCCTACAGAGGTTTTCTCTACAAACATTACTTTCTTGTGGGTTTGCTTTCCATCTGTTTTTGCACTATATTAAGGATCAACCAACCAAACATCCAAACCACAATCCCTCAATTAACCAAGGCTTACTTTTATTTAATGTTTACACAATTGCACATGCATGCTATTGGACTCTGATGACATTATGAAATCTCTTGGCACACCACAAGACATCTGAGCAGCTAACAGCACCCCATAGTGGTGAGTGGACTGGCCTGTACTTCCACAGTGCTTAGCCCTATTACAGAGTGGCAATAAACTTTGAAACGTTTAAACCTGCTCCAGTGTATGCAAGTATGCACATTTACTGATTTTGGGTTAGAGTCTGTTGTGATAAATTGGTAAAGTACCAGTATTAGAGATGTAATTTCTCCTATATTTTTTCCTTAATTTTGTGAATGCCATTGGGAATTAATCTTATGTAAAAGGTATTGTTTGTTTCTTTCAACCTAAACCATGCTTCGCTAAAATCATAAGTTAGTATTTTCAGATATTTCTGTAACAAAATTAATGGCTCCCTTTAATTAGCTACAGTAATAGTAGCCCAATAGTGTGCATGCTAGTTACTTCATGTTATATAATTATCCAGATCGAAATTCTCTCACTGCAGTGTTAATGTCTGCCTACTAATTGATTTGTCTAGGCAATTGTTTTATCACCACAATTAAAAAAAAGAACAATCAGCAGAGTCCAGAACATTTGCATCTCTTAATCATTCTAAACGTACTGCCCTACAGTTCATAGCATAATTTTATAAGGCTAGCTAATAATACGAATTCTTTAAATAATTTAGTTTGGGGCAAAGCCAAAGCTAATTCGAAACTAAGGTGTGAACAAGTTCAAGGCGTGGATGGAAGTGTGGGAGGGGCACTCTGCTACTGCTATGGGGTGTTGATGGGCAATTACCATTCAATGATATCGTGAATATTTCATGGCTGCGCCTATGATGGAGGTAATATAAACCTATTGTCTACATAATTAAAATTTCACCAAGACCTACTAAAGGCGCCATTTCTAACACATTTATACCCCCACCCCCAACAACCGAAGACGTTTACATTAAACGTTTTAAGGCAACGTCCTGAGGAAATAGAACAAATCTGTGAGTTTGGCAGACATTATTTTCGAGCTTCCCATTGTGAATTTAGGCTTATGAAAATACGATATGCCTAACAATTAAATAAGAATGAAAAATTAATAAATTTATATAGATGTTATATAAATGTATCAATTTATCATTCTTATTCTTATTTAATATATAATATAGATATTACAAGTTTCAAGTTTCAAGTTTCAAGTTTGGTTTATTCGTCACATACATAGTCATACACAGTATAACTCGCAGTGAAATGGTTGAGAGTGCTCTGTCCAAACTGAGGAACTGAAAACAGGGGTGCATAGAGAAATATAGATATTCTATATATGTGAAATATATATATTCTATGTATGTACAAAATATATTAACAATGTATGTACAATATATGTACGTTATGATTATATACACAATGTACAATGTATATGGTTGTGTATATATGTACACAATCTACAGAATGTACAGATCCATTTTGTAGAATAACATATTTACAGTTGTTGTGTTACAAGGTAATTGAATATATATATATATATATATATATATATATATATATATATATATATATATATATATATATATATACTATATATATATACACAGTTATGTTACATGGTGGTGGTGGTTCCCACAGTTTATCAGTTTCCCTGATTCAGGGCCTGAATGGCCTGTGTGAAGAAGCTCCTCTTCAGTCTCTCTGTCTTGGTCTTCAGGGAGCGAAAGCGCCTCCCTGACCTCAACAGAGAGAAGAGTCTATTGTTGGGATGCGTGAGGTCCTTTACAATCCTCCTGGCCTTGGTCTGGCACCGCTTGTAGTAGATGGTCTGCAGGTCAGGAAGTTCCGTGTGAGTGATGCGCTCTGCTGAACGCACTACCCTTTGGAGTGCTTGTCTGTCCTGCTTGGTGCTATTCCCAAACCAGACCGTGAGGTTCCCCGTGAGGATGCTCTCGATAGTGCAGGTGTAGAAGTTCCGCAGTACCTTGGAGGGCAGTCTGAAGTCTCTTAGGCGTCTGAGGTGGTAAAGACGCTGATGAGCCTTCTTTGCCAGGGAGTTGGTATGGCGGGACCAGGACAGGTCCTGCGAGATGTGAACACCAAGGTACCTGAAACTATCTACTCTCTCCACCGTGGTTCCACTGATCCTCACAGGTTGGTAGTGCCGCTCCTGCTTCCTGCTGCAATCCACGATCAGCTCCTTTGTCTTACTGACGTTTAGGAGGAGATTTTCCTGGCACCAGTTTTCCAGGTGTTTAATCTCCTCCAGGTAGGCCCTCTCGTCGTTGTCCGAGATCAGACCCATGACAATGGTGTCGTCAGCAAACTTGACAATGATGGTGGAGCTGGAAGTGGCTGTGCAGTCGGGGGTGTACAGTGAGTAGAGCAGGGGGCTTAGGACACAACCCTGAGGAGCTCCAGTGCTGAGGGTGAGGGTGGATGAGGCGCAGTTGCCCACCCGTACTGATTGTGGTCTGTCTGTTAGGAAGTTGGAGATCCAGTCGCACAGGGATGTATGCAGTCCTAGATCCCCCAACTTAGTAGTGAGTAGGGAGGGGATGATAGTGTTAAATGCTGAACTGTAGTCGACAAACAGCATTTTAACATAATTTCCCCTCCCTTCATCCAGGTGAGTCAGTGTAGTATGGAGCAGATGTGCAATTGCATTGTCAGTGGAGCGGTTGTGGCGGTATGCAAACTGCAGTGGGTCCATGGAGGGTGGCAGCGAAGATGTGATGAAGTCTCTGACTAGCTTTTCAAAGCACTTCATCACGACTGATGTGAGGGCAACAGGGCGGTAGTCATTGAGGTCGGAGGGTTGAGGTTTCTTCGGGACGGGGACGATGGTGGATCGCTTGAAGCTTGAAGCTATTATACAAACTTATCAATTTATCATTCTTATTCTTGTTTAATTGTTAGGCATATCGTATTTCCATAACCCTAAATTCACAATGGGAAGCTCAAAAATAATTTCTCTAAAATAATATAATATAAAATAATATAATTAATTAAAAATAATAATATAATTAATTATATATATATATATATATATATATATATATATATATATATATATATATATATATATATATATATATATATATTATTATTATTATTATTATTAATATTATGTTATTAAATAATATAATTAATATTATATTATTATATAATATCTCTATATATTAAATTAAAAAAATGTAAGTGTAATGATTTAAACTTATCTGGGGTTGGCCGCCCCACGATCTCCAGCACATACCGGAACTGAATCTCTGGACGGTTGGACATATTGTGCTTGTAGGTTAGATCAGAACTTCTTTTTTTTTTCGCGTGGAAAGATTGTACGGATATTATTCACAGTAAAAATTTAAACGATTGATGCTCCACCAACTTCGCTTGTGTAGCCAAAACAAACAATCCGACCGTACAGGAGCTGGACACAGACGTGACCGACGTTAGTTACTGTTTAGGACGGATTTACTTCGGGTTTGTATCTCAAACTGCATAAGCTTTGCGACGAATCTGTTTTGTATAAAATATGAGAACATTATAGTAAACACGGAAAGTGAGGCTTTTAAATTCGCGACATCGCTGTTTGAATGTTTTAAATTTGGAAGGGGTGCTAATTAGTTATGTTTGTGATTTAAAACGTTCATTTGTTTCCATGTTGTTTGTATTTCCTGTTCCGGGTCGATGTGGCTGGCTGTTCTGTTTACGTTGAAAAGCTGAGTGAGTATTTATTAGCACAGTTAAGATAGCGGGCAATCTAACGAGCTGTTCTGTCGAGCTTGTAACTTGAACCTGGAAGATATTCTGATAGGGGGATTAAAATGCAAAGGCAAAACTTTCGGCATCAAGCGATGGGCCCGAGACCTGGAGGATTCCGTAGTCCGCCACCAGGTTTCGGCAGAGCAGCAGGTCTAATGCCCTCGCCCCCGTGGCCATTTCCAAACCCACCGCCGCCGCCGTATGGACCCCGATTTGGACAGTACTGCGGCTCACCCAATACCCCACCCAGAGAGTTTAGTGGTAATCGAGGTGGCGGTGGTAGAAAGTACAACGGCAAATCAGCAGGGCACACGCCGCGCAGACCAAACTGCAGTCCCCGCGGCACCACTCCGCACAGGCACTCGCCGTATCAGACTCCTGGACAACACGCTGGACATCAGGTAGACAGTTCGCTTTCTCACTCTTTCATTTTGTAAAGGCCGTCAGAGGCAGTTTATTGGCGACTAAATATAACTTGTAGCCAAATTGATTTAACCGATCTATTAGTCTCGTGTCCGAGCAGGCGAGCCAGCTGCTCGGGTCTCCTTGTTAAACTTGCACGTAGCTACTTAAGCTGCATAGCTACAGACTGTAGATATGCACGACGTGTAGATGTTTTTGCAGTGAAGTAGTAACGTTGTCTACTATATGGAACAGCCGCTTCAGATTGACTGTCGTGTATTTTTTACATAACTGTCTCCTAAAGGGTTCACCGCGGATATCCACACCAGTTGGGTCATCGCATGGCAGGGAGAGAGGGGCAAATGATATGGAAAAATATTACAAACCATCTATGCTTCAAGATCCCTGGGCTAATCTCCAGCCTATCTCAGTCACAGACACCCAGTCCAAATGCAGCTCCCAGCAGACCACAGACACAGGCAGGACAGGGAGGTACTACAGTCCGAATTGAATCAATTTTAAAGTCTCGTCAGTGGATAGAAGGGCACCTACAGCCATTTTATTTAGTAGGACAGCTGTCCACGTTCAGCTCAAAAAGTGAGTTATTGGTAGGAGGTGGGAAAACGGATCTGATTTAGTTGGACTTGGGACAATAGCAATAACTCATGGAAAGCTGTTTACAGCAATTTTTTAATTTTTATACAGCAACCTGTTTGTACACAGATGCTATTATTGTACTTTTATATTTTACGTTAATTTTGACTATGGGATTAGAATAATATTGCCATTTGGCACAGTTAGTTGGTCCCCTACAACTTGTTCAGCTCCAGTGGAGTTTGATCACACAGTGGGTGTGGGAGCAGTATATGAGATTTGGACAGTACATTTGCCTACCTCTGAATTGATGCTGTTCCTGTTTTCAACCAGCAGTAAAATGATTTCCTAGGTATTACTTTCTAATTTTGTACAAATTGTACAAATTTTATTTTGTGAAATCTTTCATTTTATCTTGACTGTCAATTTCTTTTCTTGTTTAAAAAAAAACCCAAAACAAAACAAAAAACAAACAAAAAAACTGGACTGATCTTAAACCACATTAAAAGCCCAGTAAGGGCTACTGTTGCATTCAAATTTTGTTACAAAACATACATTGTAAAACACTTAAAATTTCAAATTTTTACATTCTCAGGATTTTCTAAATGCTTAAGTACCTCTGAGTTGAATCTGATTTGCGTTTTGTATTTCTCCTTTCCACACAACACCTGCTAAATATATACTTGATAAACCTGGACATGTCATATCATTTCTTGTAATAACTTTTTATATATTTGAATGTTTCAAACATTGATGACTGAACGTCACAAATACAACAAATTAATATAGCAGTGTAAAATAAATTTAAAACCTATGACTTTTGAAGGAAAAAAGGCTTAATTCCAAGTGTCCATTCCTTACATTCAGAGCATAATGCAAAGGTCCATTGGAATCTTGAGCAGTCTACAAAATACCCAAAACTTACAGGTTGAAATGAATCAGATCATTAAGCTCCTAACATTGTCATAACATCTCTTGTAAATCTTTCCATTTTAGGTAAATATAATACATTTGGGACTATTTTATATTCAGCATCAACCCAACAGCACAGAATGAAAGAGTGACATTAGCTAATAAAGGTCCAACCTGCAGTAACAGCTTCAAACATACATACATACCAACATGCCAAACACTATAAGGCCTGGTCCAATCATTCAATCATTAGTGAAGCTGGCACGCTGGGTGAGATTTTTCCAATTTTTGTTGGGGAGCACAAACAGGATAAAATAGTGGATGAGGTGTAAACAAAATTGGTACATGTACAAAATTGGTTCTTTCCCAAGGCGTTGAAGAACGTTCCCAAGGATGTGTACGTAAAGGTTCAGCTACCACCATTATTCCAGACTTGGTGGGATCGAGGTGAAAGGCCAGCCCTCCGCAGTAGTTACTGTGTCCATGTACAACAGCCTCTAACCAAATGCTTCAGATTGCACGCTGACTGGTGCAGTTTATGCAGTCCTCACACATGACTGTTCTTGCATGTCACACAGAGTTCCTTTTTTCCGTACTACATTTGTGAACATCTTATACTAACCTTAAGCCATGGTTATGATGTCCTTCTGTTTAATAAGATCAAGCATGATAATGTTGAACTCCTCAATATAATTTTATATCTTTTTAGAATTATGGTGTAAAACATTAAATGTTGCATGGAAAACAGCCTTTTATATTATGGTTAAAAAAACCAAAACAAAAAACAAAACCCAAATTCTCAATTTGTCTACGTGTAGACTTCAGATGTTTCTATTTCTACGTTTAAATTTTTGGAAATTTCAAGTAACCGACAAGCTCACAGAAATGGCGAATATGGTAAACTGAAATGGAAGGATTGAAAAGAACTGGAATTAAAGTTAATGACCTATTGGGTGGATCAAGTTCATGGTGCAAACAATAACCAAAAAAAATATTTAAACATGGCCTAAACTTAATCATTCACTACACATGTAGAGTAGTTTATTGCCTGTTATTGCCTGATATTTAAAAAAAAACAAAAAAACTCTTAGCATTAGTAAAATGGGAATTTAAATATGCCATACTGGTATCAGACACTTTTTTGATAATGGCTGCTCATTATTCATAGCACATTTTTATTTGTTTCCATCTTAAGGCAAGGACGGATATACAGTTGACACTTTGATCTGTGAGCAAAGTGTCAGCTTTTTGTGCAAAGTAAAGCAAATACAGTATGCCTACACTTCACACTGCATTTAAAGCAGTAGTGTTACGCCCCCTCTCGCTACAGCTTGGGGCCATATTCTCCCGAAGACGTGCACTTCTTCATCTGTTCCTCACCGTGTAGTTTGACTCATCGAATGTGCTGAATACTTAGCGGGGAAAACCCAAACAAATAACTTTTTACTTCTGATTCACAACTATAACCTTCAGCTTACTTGTGCTGACATAGAAATTCACAATTGTGAAGCCTGCATCTGGTAGTTATCTGCATAGTAACCTAAGTATATAGTATAATTATTAAGGCTCTACACCTTAGACCTGAAAACCTAATCTTAAACAGCAGCAATGTTTCTTTAGCAGTTTAACAATGTTTTTTAATTATTTAGAGGGGTTATAATGCTTCGAGAAGTTTGTGAAGTAAAAATCAAGGCACTTATTTTGCATATTATTTACAGATATGGAAACTCTAGTAACTAGTCTTTTCTAACAAATTTAAAAGGTCCACTAAGTACTAAGTCCACATTCACCTGTAGCCTTATCAAGGATCAAAGCTTGGCATAAAAAAGAAACATGTTACTGAAGGAGAACAGAACAGTGATTGGTATTTAAAAAAACCCCACAAGCCCTGGTTGAGCAACTGAAATGCATGTGTCCTGTTGCCATACTACTAATCATTCACTAGCTCATCGCACAGTGAAACATCACACTTTGGTATGCAGATATATGGTATATAGTAAGTGCCACATAGCCATCACATGCAAGGGGAATATGGAGGAAGAAATGACGAAGTTGACATGAAAGACTAATTTAAGCAGGACAGTCAGATTTCTATGACTCTCCTCTCTTTGAGCAATCCTTCCACTAGGCATACAGCTGATGAAGTCATGGGAGAATAGGGCCCTGTTTCCTTAAACACCAGAAACAACAGGCAAATGCAACATATGTGGAAGTGCCCCATTAATTTAAGTAATGAAACCAAATTACTTTATCTTAAGCGTTCTAGTTTAAAACCATTCAAGTTGTGGACACATTTCAATTCTGCAATCTTCGTGTACATACCTGATTCCTTGTTCCTTATTTACACTCAAAACTATGTAAAACAAAATATGAAGCTGTTCGGTGGTCTTGAGCGTGTACGTTAGGGGCCAGAGGAGACATTAGGAGAATGAGGAAGAGTTGACTTCTCTGCATGGACCAACATAATTTTTATAAAATGCAGCATCTCTCCCGGACCCTCTTGGTTAAACTCTTCCTCTTGTTTTTCCCATTCTTCTCTTTGTTGTCCTCCATTTTCCTGGCTCTGATTTCTCGCATAAGGTCAAAAAACACCTGGATGGGTTATAGAATAGGTTTTTAGTGGCAGCCTCAACACCATCACCCGTAAGAAAGCTAATGAATCTCAGTAGAATGTATAAAACTTGCGATATGTAATTGACACTGAATCATAAACTACAGTGTGATGCAGGTGGGCACAGAGTCTAAGAAACCTTGTCTACGTTGGCACGAGTTTTTGCAGAGGTCTCCACATAGCTGACTTCCCATTGGTCCGCTCTGGCTTTGGCTTCCTCCACTCCCACCTGTCGTCGGTCCTCCAGATCGGACTTGTTTCCAACCAGCAGGAAGGGCACACTCTCATCCTCCTTGACCCGGAGGATCTGCTCTCTAAGAGACAAGACCATCTTACACCAGCAATTGCAGGTACAGTTCTTCAAAACCACCATGCAGACCGCAGTCCATGTTTTAGACACAAGTCCAGTAATCAAGTGCTGCAGAATACTAATTTGATTGGCTCAATTATGCTCGTGGGAAAAACGGAAGAAAAATGCTGACGGTCTGGTGGTCCTTGAGGTTTGGGCTCTCTTTCTTTGGCCTACATGAATGCAGAAGAAATTTTAGCCTAGATTAAACTGGTGAGTGAGAGCATCAGGAAATAAAAAACAAGGGGGGAAAAAAGACTGTAAACTGCCGGTTTGTACTCACGTTAGAATTGAGCGTATTATTTTAACTACAGACAGGTTTGAGGTATTATTCCAACCTGAAGTCAGCAGTAGCAGCAAAAGACTCCGATTCTGTGATGGAAAACACACAGAGAAAGCCCTCTCCACTGCGAAAATAGTTGTCTCTGATGGCCGCGTAATCTTCTTGACCAGCTGTGTCCAGTATGTCAATCTGGACCTCCTCTCCATCCAGAACCACTTTTTTTCTGTAGCTGTCAGCTTTAGTGGGCTCATAGTCTTCCACAAACTTGTGAAGCAGAGAGAAGGTACTTGTTAGAATATGAGCAGTGTTTCAAGAATCCACAAAACATGGCATAGCGAGCGATCACGTCCGTCAGAGCGGCTACATTTCACCACAATTTCAGTCAAATTGAAGTCAGGGTTAATCAAGACTGAAGTCTCACCTCATCGTACATAAACTGCAGTGTGAGTGCAGACTTGCCCACTCCACCATTGCCCACCATAATTACTTTGTGAAGGGTCAAAGAGTTCTGCCCCTTGGGTTTATTGGCCGCCATCTCCCCAGGCAAGCCAAAACGAGCAAAAGAACAGGCGGGGACACAGGGAGAGGAAGATATGTTGCTTATCCTACACAGGGCAATCTAAGGAAAGAAAAAAAACAATGTATATCACAGTAATGAAGAAGCAGACAATACACCTAAAACCTCAAACTGCTCAATGTGTCATGACAGGCATCAGAGAACACTAACACCCGCCCTGCTTGTGATGACGCATCAGACACAAAACAATGGGGCTTTTTTCAGAGCTAGAACTGAATTAATCCATTCCCTTACTCACACTGACATCAGAGCCCTTACTAGAACTGAGACGATTACCATGTCTCATTATGAACACTTGATCCATATTTGGCTGCTTGTGCACATGGTGTGTCATGGCACATGTGCACAATGATCCCATTTCCCTAATAAAATAAATGTAGTGTAGTGTGGCTTTATCCACACTTATTAGTCAAGCGAAACAAATGGGACAAGTCCGACATGTCAGTGTAATCAGAAGAACATTTAATCCCAAACTAGTATTTGCACTCTTACTAATAATGGAAAAGCATTAGGTTAGTTCATTTTTAGCCATATTAATATTTCTGAATGAAGTGCTCCAAAAGGAGTCCTGTATTCAAAACACTGATATTGAAATCCGCCTAATTATAGCTGCACAACCAGTCATTGCAGTCCATAATTTAGAGGTTAGGTGTGTCTCAAAAGTTAAAGCACCCAATAAGAAACTTTCACTTCCCTCTCATTGTATGTGTGACAACCCCAGTCTCACAATAAAAGACACAGGGCGGTAGAGCAGCAAGGCTGGTGCTAACCGCCTCTTTTGTTCACTTGTACACACACTCAATGGTCAGAGCAGAAACACACAAGCTGAAGGTTGTTGAGGTTGTAACAGCAGTCTTTCTAAAGCCACATTAAGACACACTGCTGTGGCAAATTAACTACAGTTATTATTTCAGTGGCTGAGGAGTTAATAAATGAGGAACTTTGTAGTGCACGTGTAGATTTATAAATAGATTATGCTTAGAGTTTTACCCATTGCTCTATTAAATGTGATTACATTCCTCTCCAAGATGGATTCTGCCTTTCAGTGGACTTTACTACTTCTCAAAAATACTCTCTGACTAAGTAGTAAAGGTTTCACTCCAATGCATATTCCAGCTGTTCCATCATTTGTTATTTTGCCAAGCTGCCAGAAGCACTGTGAAAACAACCCAGCTGGAAAACATTCTGAGTCTTGAATATTTTGCCTTCAGGTGTTCACTATATAGAACTATCCCAGAATGCATAACAAGTTTGTTCATGCATAAGATATATGTGGAGAGTCATAATGGCTGTACTACAAACCTATATTTCATTAAACTTGTTTGCTTCTTAACTCATATAGCTGAAGCATTGGAGACCAACAATTCAATCACTCGTCTAAACATGAAAAAGAAAAGTTGAAACCGAGGAGTTGTACCAGTATTTAAAAAGTCTGTAAGTTTTCGACGCCTATCACATTTCAGTGGTACCTCATGACTGACCACTCACACTTTACACCTACACATCATTACTCCTGTTGACTAACGGTAGCCCACGCTGAATGAAATTTTGACGTTTTTGTAAACCAACCCTAAAAACTCCGATTACGAAACCAAGTGGACTGCATTTCTAACGTCTTAAACCACAGAGGCTACGAAAATCTGGAACCTGTTTCATGTCACACTTCCATTAGATAAAATCTAAATAGCTGACCTAGCTAGCAAGAAAGTGCCTCTTGTGTCATGGTATCACTCAGTGAGTTAAAGTGAAATCCTAAAGCAATACATGGGGGGGGGGGGGGGGCCTTGACGAACTTGATTCAAAATAATATCATATTCTTTATTTATAGTTTAGTTAGCTAGCAAACTAGATTTCACGGATCCGTCTAGCTAGAAAACTATAAAAGATCTTGACTTGGCTAAATTGTGAGCACGTCGAGTTGGCTAACCTAAATAGACATCATAGCTATGTTAGCTATCTTATGTTAGCTAATGTTTGCCCATGCCGCCGGACGTGTTCACATGTAAACACCCAAATTAAAGCCAGGCTCTTGGATCGAACTTTAGCAAAATACTTACCAAGTCGACGTCCTATTGCGAGCTTGATGCCCGTAAATGCACTTTGCGTGGGTGAATGACCCAGGGGACAGACGCGCTGCTTCACCGTTAGCTAGCGGCTGGCGAGCCAACACAGCACGCAGCGCGACGTTCAAAAACACTGGCCTAGTAACCGCCTAGCGACTTCAGTTAGAGCTAGCCAAGCTAAAAAAGTTCATTTAGTTTATTAAACGAAACCCATCGCGATTCCAAACATTTATTCCTAAAGTCAACATTTAATTACTAAAGTAGAACTACAAGTTAAGAGAGTTTCAAATGAGTTTGTTTGTTTGTTTGTTTTACCCCCACGCTCTCTGTTTTGTATGCTTAGCTAGGGGCAAGTTTGACAGCTTTGTTTTGTAGCCTCGTGTGTGATGTCACGACAGCGTGACCATTTCTCCCGGTCTGGCGGGGCGGTTCCCTAGAAACCGTCTCCGCTAGCGCGGCGCTCTGAACTCCGCAGGTAACCTTGAAGAGCTTTTAGCCTTTTGATAAAATCTCACAAACTGGAGACTTTCCATCTTTATCCCAACTTCCTTCTCTTAACGAAAACGTCAGATACGAATCTACCACTACAGAGTCTGTCGAAAACATAACATCACGATTTAAAAAAACAAACAAACTGGAAAAACCATGTTAATGTATTCTAAAACCAGTCGTTTGTAAACCTGAAAAAAAGCGCACACCACACTCCCGAGTTTAGGTATCATCCATCAGCAGCTAACAATTTGTGAATTGTTTTAAATGTGTAAATTTGGAGGAGTCATTAAAATGTAAAAACTGCACATTAATGCACATATAGTTTCTTGTAAACTTGGAAGTAGCTATTTGATTTTGCCTCTTGAGCTAAACACTGCCCTCTAGCGGTCAATTTGACCTAGAAGCTCAAGTCACAAGAGAAAAGCTAGCTAATGTCCACATTACCTTATTTCTTGTATCCTTTAGCAAGACAGCTAAGATCGTTTTATGCGATAACGTGAGGTAAGATTGCACATTGTTCGCAAGCATAAGTGTGGCTTTTTATTCACGGGGCTGTTGCTTGGACAACTTCAGCTCTGCCTTGTGAACAGCTCGACCACATCCCTGTTTATAGGACCCATCTTCTGTCGTGAATTAGGTTACCACAGGGTGATTTGGCAAAATCCATTTTCGAAGCATGACTCACTTTATTCCCCCATCACTTAAAAGCCTCGTCCAGAGTTTCCCTTACTGCAAAATGGAACTGAAATGTCAAACAATCCTTGATACTAACTCCAGTAAAAAGTTGCTGAGGGCAAACTAGGAAAGGTGACACCTGAAAACCTGTTTCTATAACGCACTCAGTTTTACGTATTAAGTTTATGATACAGGCAAACTTGCCATACATTTTGTAAACGCATTAATTCCATTAACAACGACGAGAGTTAAATTAAGACTGGTCTGGTTCCCTCAGAGACCAAACTGCTATCTTATAAAGAACCATAGAGTGACGAAAGAGCTCGACCTCAGGACTTTACTGAAGACAGTTATAGCACTGGTTTAACCATGGACTGTGCCATAAAAATGCTGAATTTGTATGTTATTTTCTGCAATGTACTTCTGTTTACGCCTACAGTGTTTATTAAGTAAATGTGTATTTAGAGCACATTCATCTAAGATTCAGAACAATGGACAGACTTGTCCCATAGTATCCAAGCCCACAGCTAAAGCACAGCAAGACAGCAGTGGCATAACATTCTTCCAGAGTGAAAGACTGAGGAGGCAACACTAAAAGGGTAAAGGCATCCCAATAGGCATAACTAAAAATGTTGCAGCCAAACAGAGTTGGGATGAATAGGGGTAAGATGTTGTTTGTGGTGCAAGCCACACTTCTTTGAGATGTCCTGAGTTCTGCACTTCATGTTTAATTAAGAATTGAGTTTCCAGAACAAAGGGTGTGATGTTTACCGGGTGCTTCTAACTTAATGTGAATAAATTCCTTTTAAAGTTTTGTTTATTCAATCAGGTCCCTTTACTTAAGAAATGGTTTTAGTTACATGAAACACTATCAAAATATGCAGCAATAAGGTGAAGGATAAATGCATTTTTCAAGACACTAATGAATTATGCATTTGAAGTACAAGGTGTGCCTTGATGAAATTCCATACCAAATGGCACAGCAGTATTGAGAAACCTTGTAATATTTAAAGGTTTTGCTGTTATTGATTATGTAAGCTGTAAGATGTGGCAGTCTGCTTTATTGTTAAATTTCTATGCGGAAAGCACTAGGCTCACAAGATTTGAGAGCTGGTGGATGTGTCTATGCCTAAAAAGCCAATTGTAATAGTTTAATGAGAATGTTAAATTACCAATGTAAACACTGAGCCATTATAACAAGTTCATTAATCAAAACTAGCCAAGGCCACGATAAAATGAGCAAACATGTTAGTAATTGCATGGATGTTTATTTTAACCTTTCTCAATGTATTCTTATGCAAAAGAAAAATGTTCCAATGGTAGATATAGAAACTTAAATGTTACACATCAAAGTACACAGATTGGAAAACCAAAATTTCAAGGGGGGAAACTATAAATAAAAGCTAATTTTTTGTTGTAGACAAGTCACCATATACGATATAAACACAGTGTACAGTATCTGTTGTTTGACACAATATAGGTTTCTGCTGATATGACATTTTGGTACATTCGATATCTGTGCAGGCTATGGTTGAGGCACTGAGCTCACAGAAACAGAACATCCTGTAAAGGGTTAACCCAAATGCAGCTCACACTGCCCTTATTAGCAGCCAGTTGTGCAACTTACATACAACTGTATAATGGCGCCTCTTGCAAATGTTTCACTTTAAACTCAGAATATAACGGGCCTGTTCATCTCTTGCATTTAAAGTGCTATTGCACGTTATTCCACTTGTATGATCTGTGCCGTTTCATTGCATTTCAGTCATTTCTCATATTGGAGTGGCTCTCCATTCTTTGCCCTCTGTCAGCGCACGTGGCTGGTGGATGAACACACTGTAGCGCACCCCTTGGTTGGCGGCTGCGCGCACAAACCCACTGTTGGCAGTCATGGTGACGGCGCGCAGCGAGTCGCCAGTGCCAAAGATCATGAGTGACCTGCGGTTCACCTTGGAGCTGGTGACGAGGCGCTGCGTGCGCTCTGATGGCTGGTCTGGCACCACTGTGAGCCGGGCCAGGAGCTGCTCAGCCCGGGCTTTCTCTCCAGGCCCACCCAGCGTGTCCAGGATGACACGGAAGTCGTGGACAGCTGAGTGGCAGGCAAAGAGCTCCTTTCCCTGCATGAATGCATCGAGCTTGGGCTGCACCTTCTCCTGGCGCTCCTGGGCGGCCTGCTCTGTCAGCACTTGCTCGCGGAATGTGTAGTGACAGTTGCCATGGCTCAGCGAGGACACGTACGTGATGAGCGTGGTGATATCTAGGTTGGCTCTGTTGCATACGTCCACCTTCACCTCAGTGGGGAAAGCCAGGCTGGCCACAATGGTGTCCCGGTCCACACAGGTGTGCATGATGTCAGCGTCATCGTCCTCATCTTCCTCCTCCACAGCCTCATTCTCCTCCTGGTCGTCTTCTCCGAAACCAGCTTCGTCCTCGCCTTCGTCCTCGTCATCCTCCTCTGCCCGTTCGTCATCCTCTCCTCCACCTGCAACTGTGTTTACAGCGACAATGTCACCCCTCACTGAGATGCCCATCTCTTTGAGCCTGTCAGCCATGGGACTAGAGACACCGTTGTAGAAGGCAAAGATGATGTGAGGGTTGCTGTACTGCACAGGTTGCTGGCGGCTGGCCTCGAGGAAATCTTCAGCCTGCCGGATCACGCTCTTATCCCCATACTGCCCCCGGCCCTGCCAGATGTTGTGTAAGGCCTCTGCTTTCCGCCCAATGGCTTTAACCCACGTGTGTCCATCATTGGCGACCACATCCACCACCAGCGTTTGCTTCTGCCCATCTGGGCCCTCGTACGCGAACACATGCAAAACACTCATGATGTTTTCTAGGCTTTCAGCGGACTCAACGATGGCTCTCAGGTGGGTGAGGTTAGTGCTTTGCAAGTGAGACTCTTTGATCACGACCTGCCCAGCTTCCACCTTCTGCAAGAATTTGAGTTCGGCGCGAAGCTTGCTGCATAGCTTGGCACGGCCCTCTACCTCTCGGGCCTGACGGCTGCATAGCAGATCCACTCGCACTAGCAGCTCCTTGGCTGCTTTGATTCGCTCCTGAAGCATTGGGCTGGTGGCCATAGCTGGCACATCATTCCTTGAGCACAAAAAAGGGCAGGGTTAGGGTTAGAGTCTTGAGTCGGAACACAACACCAAAACACTAAAGTTCCAAGAGTGTATTACCAAACCGCCTGTTAGAGGCTCCAGTATCTAACACAATCTAAAACATCCACCTAGCTATTCTTCTAATTATAACATATATAGGGGAATAGAATAAAAAGATTTAGTAAGCATCCCATATAAATGCTTATTTAGCAGCACATTTATGCCCAAGTTACCCACCCTTACATATATGCTTATCATTCGTTAATGCAGTGTTTTTTAGCTAGTCTGTTACATGAAAGAAATTCAACTGTTAAAGCAATTAGCTGTTGCCATGTTGGTAGTTAGCTAACCAATGCCATTCACTGACTGCAAGGGCTACTGACAAAATAAAGAAAGAAATAAGTGAACAACAGCAAAAAAAAAAAAAAGGATTGTGTATGATCGCCGTTAAAACTATGATACACAATTGGTTTGGAAAAAAAAGTTATACTGTTGAAAAGAAAAGACTGTAATTTAGGAGTATAACTTGTCAATGACAATCCACACTTTAATGACAGAACTAATGGCTCTGAAGTAGCAGGCGATGGCGACGTAGATAACGGCTAACCTAGCTAACCTACCGTTGACCCCAATTAGCACTGATCAGCGGGGACAAAACCACCTTACCAAAGTTACGAAAACGCTTACGACGGTAACTACATATTTCATGTTAGAAATGGACAAATAAAACGTGAAATTACAACGCATTTCAAACACATACAGCGGACATCCACGAGCTTAACTCTTCCCTGGTTTCCGCGGCGGCCGACTTGTTCGACTGCGATGTAGAACTTCACTACATCGCGCATTCCGCCGCCTAGCGACGGGCTTAAGACATGGCGCGAAGTGCCTCTGCAAAATGTCATTAGGATTAGGTTTTTTGCGTAGACATTTGCTAAAATAATATATATATATGGACACACACACACACACACACACACACACACACACACACACACACACACACACACACACACACACCAGCAGGGGGCCTATCAAAGATTCCGATTAAGCGAAGCGACAACGGTTGTAAAACATTTTAGAATTTCAACTGAACCGACTTGAAGACAAAGTAATCTTGGCTTTATTATAACATTATTCAGTCTGATAAAATTTCGCATTCCGCATTTTGTTTCATATTTTGGCACACAACTGCAAGACGGGCTGAAACTGTACACTCTACTTTTCGGGGCAATACAATTAAAATGATGGTCTGTATTTGACCTCATGGCCGATTCTTAAATTATAAACTACATCTTGTGGAGAGTATCAGGGACTACAAAAAGGCGCACCGGGGCCAGTCCGCATTGCCTCTTGTGGACGGGCGCTAAGGTGCCCGCACGGTAACGCATTCTCCCCTGAATGCGCGGTCCTGACGCAACAAGTCTCCTATCTGGTATCCCACTCTTCTCCACTCCACGATTATGCGCCGTCTGTCAGGAACTCGATTTATTTTAACATGGGGAAGGTCCGGACACTTTCTAAGTCAATTCGATTATGCATTTAAAAGGATTTCAAATCGCAACCTTCGGACCGCTCCGTACCGCTATGGAACATTCTGAAGTCTATTAAAGGACGGAGAAGATCGAAGCAGCTAGCGGTGGACTTTATTCTTTTTTACTTTATACTTTTCTGCGGTTTTCTTGATTTCATGTCTATGGATACTTTTACGGAGGTCAGTCGGTAGATTATGCATTCCCCAGGATGGGTGCGAACAATGGCAAACAGAGTGGGAGTGAAGGTGAGTGGCAAACCCAGATTTCAGCTCTTCGTTCTGGGTGTACAGTGCGTCCCGCAGCCATAGTTGATGCAACGTCATATTCCTCCTTATTCTTTGTGGACAACAGCGGCCAAGACGGCAATGGGGTCTTCGACGTACAACTTGCTCGCAGTCGTACATCCAACTCGCGTTTTCTATGCACATTTAAAAGATGAACGGTTAGATCGGTGTTTTCTGTTCTCTACTGTCGTTTTTTTTAAAATCACACGGCCATACAGTAATGATGCAAGACGTAGTTCTTTTTTAACTCATTCAAACTGTAGGAGTGTGTAGAAGTGAGTAGACTAGACAGATGCTGGAGAACTTGCTAAGATCTTCAGGCTGTACACCAGAGGTCATGCTTATGGGATTCTGGATTGTGGTCTTAAATTTGCATATGCCATCATCACTGGAAGAGCACAGCTAAAGATATGAATTAAGCATACAAACAATTGATTTACACTTATAATAGTAGAAATTAGAGATTGATCTCTCTCTTTTTTTTGTGAAATATGCATGCTGCCGAAACACAGGGGTAAAAGTATAGGCACATAAACAAACAAATAGTGAGTTGTTCAGTGATGGGGGGGGGGGGGGGGGAATTAATTTAAGAGGTTGTACTCTCTAACTTTGCACCTGTATAAAGAAGAAAGATCAAACTGCCTACACACTGCTGAAACCTAAATATTTCTGCCCGCATGCACTACACATAATCAGAAATAGTTTCTAAAAGCAGATAAACTTTACAAGACAGAAAAGGAAAACAGACCACATGTTTCTCTGAACATGACTGTTGCAAGTGAGAAACTCTGAGCAAAGACTAAATAAATACATACTAACAAGTGGTAGCTATAAACAAGTCCATCTAAGATGTGTACGAATACTCTAAATTGTTCTAAAACCACATGTGAGATGTATGGCATAATGCTAAGTTTTGCTACCATGTTTTTTCTGCAGCACATACAGTAGGTTTCGATGCAGTCCCCAGAGCAACCCAGCCAGTCCACCTAGGGCAGGCAATCAAGTGTCAGTACCTTGATCAGGTGTGTTAGGACCTGTAAGAGAATTCTCAAGGTATGGATTGATGTAGAAATGTTTACTGTGTTTAGTCATGTTCATCCAGTGAAGACAGGCACTGACTCATTGAATGCTGGATATGATGACTGGCATTTTGGCTAAAATAGTGTTTGGAACATTTCTCAACCATCAGCACTCATGCCAGAGACCTCTCACCCCAAGAATGATTTCTCTGCTGTGTTCAGCCTTGTGGTACACTAAAGCATGGAGGATTTCTTGGAAAGGTTCAAGTTTGGCTCGCCTTGGAAACTGGCAGTCAGGGAGCTAACCAATACATTCCCACAAAGGTGGTACTACTGAGCTTGGAATTTCCAAAATTCACACGTTCCATTCTGACATTACACTATTTACAGCAGTTTCAAGATTGAAAAGGATCTGGAGTGTGGAGTTTAGTGACTTGCTAGCTGTTTAACTTGCTTTCCCAAGCTGAACTGCAGTCTTAGTATGATGGACTGCAGTATAGCCCCTGCCCTGGCATCATGAAAGCCACCAAGAGGAAAGCAAAGACAAGCTTGTATTACCTCTCAGTCAACTCAAAATAATGGCCGTGTTATTGAGGCCTTCAAATTCTTTTTGACAAGCAAGGACAGAAGCAATACACCTTTGTAGCAATGGGACTGGAATGCTGCTTTCGCAGCAGTCAGGTGTGCCAATCAGAAGAAACAGCTGGATTTTGTAAGATATCAGTAGAACACCCAAGAGATAAAACACATTTTTGAACAACTTGTTTTTCCCAAACCCCCAAACTGTTAGCAGCTTAGCTTGGGCATTGATGGTATATTAAATCATCCAATATAAAAGCAAAACAACCTTTCCAAACATTTCATCCTGGTTGGTGCAAGTGGTACTTGCTCTTATTACAGTTATAGTTAAATGGTTTTGGTAGTTAAACTGTGTTTTGCCATTAACCACACAATACATGGATAATGAATAATATGTCATATTAGCAAAGATGCATGAGAATGCATAATTAATAACTTAATAATGTGATGAAAAGTTGTATAGTTCTGTCTATAACTAGTAATTGGTTTCTCTTTTATATCATTTTTTTTTACATGTATGCTTAATGTAGGGTGTTTGTTGAGGGTGTAGGGTGTACCTGAACTAGATATCATTTTGAACATATTATTTGCTGCTAATGAATGATTGTAATCAGCTTTCCTCCTAACTACTGTGGTCCTGTTGGCCTGTGACTTGTTGGGCCTGTTCAGTTTAGTGTGCACTTGTCCACACCTCAGAGCTACATGTATTTGAACCCATCCATCAGCTTTACAAGTAGAACGTCCTTGGGAACAAACTCACGCCTATCCGGAGTCTATAGTTACAAATGCGTTTCTTCAGGGACAACGGACAATAAACAATGCTGGTGATATAGATACAAAATCAGGGGCTACAGTGCGAGCGACTCCGGGTTACAGTGGATTTGCTGTTCATTTTGATGAACGCTCACAATTTTAACGCACTGATATCACTTTGAGACAGCTTCATGGAAAACAGGTTTGTTTACATAGCAAAGCATGTTTTTTTTTTCTCAGTTTGTGAGTGCACCCCCTGTCAGACCATGTATGGTAAAATAAAAAAGCTCATGTCTGCTTTAGTTGTGTTTGCACTTGTAATGTTGCTATAAACATATTTCTTGGTGATGGGGCTTCAGTGTGAGTCTCAATCTCTGTTTTCTTTTTCTTCGTTTTTGAGGAGCACTTACACCACTCCATCATTGTGTCACTGGTGGTTCCAAGTGTAATGTAAGCTTCAGTATAACCTCATATAATTCTTTTAACAGCAATGAAACTACAGTACTTCCTTGAATATATATCATTAATCAGAGGGCCTTCATGATCACAAGATCCTTCCGGAATTATATAAGCACTGTGACTCATTTCAGTTGATTGGTCAGACTTGTTGCTGTTAGGTTTTAGATGGTCTTTGGGAGGCACCTGGATTATTAATTTAAGAGATGAACCAAAAAAAAAGAATGCAAGGCATACATTGGTTAGTTTTTGTAGATGTTGCTGGATAAGACTATGGAATGTTGCACAGTGTTCCTCTCTCTGTGTTAGTAAGCTACTGTTTATGCAATGTGTACCATAAGCACACAAAGTCTCTCTCTCTCTCTCTCTCTCTCTCTCTCTCTCTCTCTCTCTGTCTCTGTCTCTCTCTCTCTCTCTCCCCCTTTGTCTCCTGCCTTGTGACCAATATGTGCCAAGCTGGTGAGTGATGTTGCGTCTTGATGTGTCCTGCGGGTTCTCTCTATGATTGCAGGCAAGGGCAGTTCAAGCATTTCCTCCGACCTGAGTTCAAGTACGGACCAGACATCGGCCAAGGCTCCAAAGAATGCGGCTACCAGCGAAGGTAGGGCATCTGGTCCTCATTAGCTGCCACTGGACTGCCTTTCTTTTTAACCTCCTCTTTGCCTTGTTGACTGTTTGGGGGGGGGGGGGGGGTTGCTAGATGCGTGATAATGAAATCAAAGTGGGCACAATGGTCATTCTGGAAGTCCTGTCTGTGTCATTTTTCCTTTCTGTGTTTTAACAATTAAGTCTGCAGTTAGTGGAGGAAATGCAGTTGCCTGTTGGTGCTGGTTAGAAATGGTGCCTGTGGGAAAAAGCTGAGGTGGAGCGCTCATTTGGGACTTTGTATGGTAGAGAATACAAGACAGGAGGCTGGGATGTGTGGGCCTTGATGTTGAGGTCAGCTGTGGGAAACCCCCTTCAAATCTGGTGATAAAGGTGAGTTCAAGGGTGACTGGGATTTTTTTAAATCAGTAGAATAAACGTGTTGGTCCACTAGTCCACTCTGGCAAGACAGATAAGAAAATTGTCCATAATTTTGCTAACACAACAGGCAGCAAACTCTTATATCTGAAAGTAAAAAAAAAAAAACACGAGACAGAAACACATGCACATATTCAGAGTTAGCTTTTCTCAGTGTGTTATCGGCAGAAGAATTAGCAGAAATGTCCCCCTTTTCAACTCTGTAGTGGTAACAGTAGCGTGGGGTGTGTGGAAACAGGCAGGAGGCCATGAGTTCGCATGTGGCAGGGAGAGTTGTGTGTTGAAGCTGGAGCTCTGTTCTCCAGGAGGTGGACCCGTTAGGGGCACCAGGCTGTGCGAGTGTGTGTGTGTGTGTGTGTGTGTGTGTGTGTGTGTGTGTGTGTGTGTGTGTGTGTGCGACAGGCTGGAGTGGCCTCCTGTTCTTGCGTGGCATGGGCGTTGTCCCTCCCCCCGTCCAAATACAGTAATGTCGGGAGCAGTGCTCCGGCTGACGTCCACTGAGAAACTGATTTACGCCCACCTCTCTGCGCGTCAGAGTAAGGGGAGAGAACAAGGCTTTATCCCATCTGGCTTAGGCTACCTTCGGCCTGTGCTGTGCCTGCCAGGGACACAGTGGTGTGCAGCATCTATTTCCAGGTGATGAGGCCACTGGTATGTGCTGCACTGCTGAACTGACCTTAAACTCCAATAAATAATTATTGTGGCTGACCACAGATATACCCCCAATACCCATGTTACAAAAACTTTGCATCTCTGAGCAGATTATTGTTTATTATGAGCCCATCTTTTACTAACAGGGGGTGAATGAGGATGAACTGCAGTCAGTATATCATGATTCACTACTACTGCATGATTGTGCTGCTCAGAATCATCCATGATCCTCTCCATGATCCGAACAACCGATCCCATTGGCTTTGTAGAACTTTGGATGACTGAAACCTTCACTGCAGGTTTCATCCTGTGACTCTAGTATGTGAAAACCCACTTGACTGGGTGCCCACTGGAATGAGTTCTCCCCCTCACATTTCAGCCAGCTGCACACTGAAGCATCATACAGCGATTTATGGCAGTGGAGAGTCATATGAACAGAAGGATGCAGCTTAGTGCAAAGTGCATAAAATACAAACTATTAAACGAGGATTTGTGGGTGTTTGCTTGCCCTAAAGATTACGTAGTCACAGAGGACCCGAGTGCTGTGACTAGCCAAACTAGGCACAGACTGAGAAAGCTCTGTGTTTACTGAGACAGAGCGCTCTGGCGTGGGATTGCATTAATGCATATCTGCCACCCTACTGCATGGCCACACTGGAAGAGCTCATTTGCTCCTGCGGGACTCACCATGGCCATACTCAGAACAGAAAAGAATGTTACGCTAAGCCTGCTGCCGTGGTAACCTGCCTGACAGACACAGGGCAGTGCAGTGTCAGCTTGTGCTGATAGCATTGTTCCAAGAGCTTGGCCTTTCCTGCCACTTCCTTAGTGATAACCTGCCAAGGCTGATTGCCCCTTGCTGTAGCTCAGGGTAGTTATAAATGTGGTGTATGAGTATAGGCATGCCGAGCATGGGCAAAAGCTGCTGCTCAGGAATAAAACGATGCCGGACCTCTGTCTACTGAACTTCTTTGCTGGGAATATTTGATTCCGTCCTGTTCCATAGCTTTCCCTCGACCCCACTGTGCCCGTATGTAGTCGTTTGGCTTTGATCTTCACTCTGCAACCATGTTTTAAAGTTCATCGGTGAACTGTACCTTGGAGCAGCAAAGTTTTAGTCCCTGGAATGTGACTTTGGACCCCAGAGAACATATTTTTTGCTAGTCTAGACTATTACATGACATTCGTAATACAATGCAGCATGCTGCTAGTTATATTGCTAAAACTGAGTGACATTTAAAAGCCTAAATAAAGAAAATAACCATCTTAAATTAATACTTATGGTTTACACTGGAGGTCAATCTGATTAGAAGGTTTTGGAGACCAGTCAGTCAACAGAAATGTTACTTTGTGCTTGTAATGTAAAATCAGTCATAAAGTGGAACAACCCAGAAAATGTGGCTGTTTGGAGGAGTTGTTCCCCTGTCCAGGGTATGTTTGCCCTCTTGTTTTCAGGTTTTCCACCAGGTCCATCAAAAGCACTGAGGACTGGAAAGCCAAGTTTGGATTGGTTTTATCAGATGTAATTAGGTCGGTGAGCCTCACTGGCCCTGCTGGAAGCAATCATTAGCCCCATGCTAGCTACATCTTTGGGCAACATGTGCTCTCTGGACCAAACTCCTGAACTGTAAAACCAGGTTAGCTCTCATGGCTCTCATATGGTGGCTGAGGCACTTTGCTCACCAGCCTGCAGGAAGACATAAGCATCTCTACCCTGTGTGATCAAAACTGTACTAACAACGGACTGGAATCTGGGTATTACACAAATGAAAACAGCAACATGTCGAAGGCAGTCAGCAGTTTACAATTTGACTTGCCGTGCTTGAGGCAGGTCCACTATTGCAGAACAGCCTTGGTGCCTCTGAGTTCACCCTCAGTGATAGAGACAGGGGCTCTGAGCGTGTGCGTCAGGCCAGAGGAATTCACTCTCTCTGTCTGAAGGCATTTAAAGGGAGAGTGTGCTGCCTCACCACAGGAGAAGCCCTCATTACTGGCTCGGCTCAGGCTGTACCACTAAGACAAATATTGTTTTGTTTCATGCAGAGGCTATAGGTGATGGTTAGTGGTTAGCATCTCACTGCAATGGGTCAGTGCTCCGGGCAAGGCAAGAAAGGGATCCACCACGGAAATCCCAGCACTCCGCAGCCTTAACGCAGGTCCGTGTTTAACTTGTGTACTGAGGGTGTTGCTCTGGAAGTGGGCTGATATAGTGTTGCGTGGTGTTTTCTCTGCGAGTTTCCTATGGAAATCGGAGCTCTGTGTCTGGAGCCTGCTGGGGGGGGGGGGGGGGAGTCAGGGTTGAGCTGCAGTTCACTCAAACAGACGCACACATTTGCACACTGTGGAAGGCAGGAAAGGGTCGCACACACACACACAAATGCAAAATCCTCCACTAGGAAGGTAGTAGTTTACCATCACCGATGGTTATTTTCCCAAAGCACACTTGCCCATATTCCAGTTCAGTTTCTGTTTATGTATACATATGATTATTTTTAGATTTAATACAATATTTTCTACATGCACAGCTTTTACGGTACAAAAACAGATATGGAAAGTAGATGGTAATCAGAGCCTTTTTGTTAAACCAAACTATGAAGAAGTTTAGTGAGTCTACCCAGTATCAACACTATTTAATTCAGTTGATTTATGACTTCAGCATTTAATTTGACTAATAGGTGGTCAGTTTACCCAAACACAGATAAACACAGTTTACCCAAAAACAGATAAAGATTTACAAGGTTTCTCAAGCCATTCTTCCAATATAGGAGCAAAATGTATTATTTGTCATACAATTGAAAAAAAAGTTTTTTATTTGTATATAAAAACATTTCTCAATTGAGTAGGAGCTCCAGTCTTGGGGGCTTTGGAGGTTATGCAAGCCATGGTGTAATAAGTTTGGAACAAGGCATCAGGTTCCTCAAGAGGGGCATAGAACAGATATAAGGCAATATGTTTCTTTTATACATTCCTTACAGCATTGCGTTGTTGCTCTGCTATATGGGGATTGTGTCAAAGCCAGTTCCCACTGACACTGGATTTTACTCAGTGCCCTGTACAGTCTTCAGAAGCTTTGTTCAGTCAGTTATAAGCATGTAGATGAGTTATAAGCATTATAAGCACGAGTTTTTTTTCCCCCCACTTGCTTTGTATTGTTCTGTATTTCAGTTTTTGAGAATCCTAGGCCAATTGTGACTACAAATAAGTATTTCTATGTGAAAATAGCCACAGATGGAAACTGCACATCATTTATGTTGTTTGGACACAATCGCAACATGAATATAATCGGAGGGGAATGGCTGATTTGCTCTCTCTGCCACTGCCATCAGTGTGACAAGATTTAAGAGTCATTTGAATGAATCATCCATTAATCAGGCAGTCAGAAATAGTGTCTGGCTTTAAACAATCACTCTGACTCCTTTTAGAAATATTGGCCTCTGGGCTAAAACATAGCAGCTGAAAAGCACTGAGGTGTTCTGTCATGGCGCGCAAACACTGCATTACACAAAACGTAAATAGACTTCACGGAGCAGACTTCACACACAGTCGGAAAAAGATAGCCTGCATAGTCACAATGCAAGAAGTCAGCAGTTCTGGACATGATTTTAAATTTGATTTCTTGCCTGCGCTCCAGGCAGTGCACGCCTGGTACAGCATGAATAGAGCTATGTAGAAAGGCGCCCCTTCTCACGAGACTCCAGATAACATTCTAGCTTCATTTTATCCTGGATCTGGAAAGCTGGGATCAGTGCTGCATTATGCAGACTTGGGGAAACATGTGCTAGCTCAAGATTGCATGGGTTCTGGAAGGCCAGTGCTGGTTTTATATTATCAGGACTCTGGAACGTATGGTCTGGGCAAATTTTCTTTGGCTCCACATGGAGTTTGTTTTGGAGGGGAATCATGGCTGAAAAGGTATGCAGCGCAATTTGATAGGCCTTCTGAGGTTCCACCCAGAAGACTGCCCCAACAACGTGTGCTGAAGAATACTCATCAATACTGGCTTTGACCCAAATGCAGCCTTGTGAACCTGTCCACGCTTTGACCAAGGGAAGGCGAGTGTTAAGTTTGCAAGCCCAGGAACAGATCCATGTTTTAATGAGAGCAAATGCCGAGGCAGAGCTTAGTCAGCAGATTTAGAATAGTGGTTTTGTATGTTAAATATAGAGTTTGGTGAAAAATCTAATTTACACAAGTTTTGGACCTTAACTATGGTGCTACATGCCACAACAGCAGCTCTATAGAGGCTGGAATTGTGTTCAGTTTATGCATGACAGGCTGAGAGGCCACAGTATCAACTCTATTTGAGATTCCCTACATTTATAGCATTTGTCAGATGATCTTATCCAGACCATATTCATTAGAATGACAGTACATGGGTTCCTTGGGAATTGAAACCCTGACCGTGGTGCTACCAGTAACTTGTTCTACCTGCTCTATCAAATAAGCTGCTTACAAAGCCTTTTGAAGTGTTTGGTCATGTGCAGTGCTAACTGGGGGTATAGATCTTCCTTGATAGATTGTTAGCACTGTCACTCACAGAAATAATCAAAATTTAGACAATAAGCATGTCTTGGATGATTAACTACATTTGGGATAGTTGTGTGAATTTGATTTTGTTTTGTCCAACTATTCCTATTGGGTGTCATATTCGTTGAAAAGATGGTATGTCTCTTAAAAAACAGCAGATAACTGCTAAAAACAAGATTTAATCCAGGTCATGGTACATATGGACACTGGAATGACTCCATTTTGATTTGAGAGCCCTCAAATTATCCTCCAAGAATGACACCACGATGTAGTCTAACTCCAGCTTGTGTCTTCTTTTTTATCCTTTTGTTCCCTGGGTCTTGTTTTTAAAGAGGAAGAGTGTTTTATCAAGTACAGCCACAGAATTCAGTTTCAGGGGAGAAACATGACAGGTATACATATATCAATTTCTCCTTCCAGAGATTTCACTTTTTCCATCGATTTGGACCATGTACCAAGAGTGCTGAACACCGTCCAACTGCAGATGTCATGTTTCCGAAGGAAGCTTGCACATTTAAGCAAAGTTTTTATGTCCACACAGTACACTTTTCTGCCTTGCCATTGCCCTGCCCATCGTGACAAATGATCAAATTTCATTGGCTCATCATGACAAATGAATGATACAAATCTCACTGGCTTCTGGGAGGAAACAGGTGGAAAGGGGGAGCCTAGAAATGGCTACGACAAAGGTGAGAAGGTTTCTCAGTGGGGAAGGAATTTGCTAAGAGAGAGGACTTTCAAGTGTTGTCTTCCTACCACATGTCAGTTATTGTATAACTCCATACTTAGTATTGCTAGACTTAGCCCTGGAGCACTGCAATATGTCACACTTGCACTGCTTTATAGCATACCTGATCACCTCATGCACTTTATGGGTAGAGTTATGTTCTGTGGAGTAGGGAAAATCTTTAACTTTGCAACTGGGAAACACAGATCACGAATATATTTTATAAACATCCATTTGGGTCTTAGATCTGCTTCACGAGGACGCCCTGTTGCTTTGGGAAGATGGAAACTCAGGAGTAAGTTTCAACCTTGCGTTTGAGTTTAACTAAGAGAGAAGTGGGTAAACCCACTTGTTGTGCCGTGCCAGAAGACGGAGCTGCCAACAAATTCTAAAACAGAACTGTCCAAGGCTGTAAAGAGGGAGGAGAAGACCAGGCTGACGAGTGGAGTGTGATCTTTATGTCGGACCCCTGTGAGGATGGCCACTTTGAGTTAGTGCTTTGAAAATGTGTTAATGAATACGCTGTAGTTTCACACATGCTGGGCCCTGTGGCCCTGGCACATTTTAGTGCTAGAACTTAGTGCGGCCTCTTTTGCAGCAGTCCTGAAACTTAGCCAGCCGTTGTAGCGATTTCTGATTGAGGTTTTAAAAAATGGAAAGATCTTTTGATGTCTGAAGACACTTGCCAGAACATTGCATTTAATGAGAGACACATACTCAACCACAGTGTTTTTCTTTCCAGAGCCCCAGCTATTACAAACCAACAAGTGGATAGTGACGATCCAGAAGGCAAGGCAGGTTTTTCAAAGGCAGGAGCTGAGTCAAGTCAAAAAAATGTCTCTGTTTCATTTCTGATGAGAATCTTGCGCGGTACATCAAGAAGGTTTATAAGCAACATATTCTTGCTGGGATATTTTAAGACAAGACTTAATGGAATCTTGGAATATATCAAATTATGTTTGTTTGTTTTTTCAATTTATGCAGACTGTAATCATTTTTATTGAGATATTTATCTAATGTGGTTTCACTGGCATTCCTGTCTTTTAATGTAGTCGTTTATCTCTAGTTACTATTCAAAACCAGAACTGAAATTTTTTATAATGTAAGAAACCATGGGAGAATAAGATACTTGTCATGCTTTTTGCGCCTTTTGTGAGCATTGCAGGCATATGAAAAAGTGTAACTTTTCTTAATCAAGTTGCCTTGTGCGTACAGTTCCATAATCCTACATTAACCAACCTATATTGGTTTCGTCCAGGGAGGTTGGAAAGATTTATGCTTATAAGAGACCAGCCTGCCTATATGTCAATACTGGACTGATTAGAGCAGTTGTACTCAACTACCCACCTGAGGACTCCAGCACAATTAACTTAGGAGTCCAGCACAACTGACTGAATTCAAATTTGTTGATCAGGAAAATCACAAATTTGCTGGATTCCGGACCTCCAGGACCATAGTTGTGCATGTCTGGATTAGAAAAAGCACAGTGTACTGTTACTGTTAGAAACATGGTCATACCAGGTCAGTCAGGAGTGGAGGGGGATTGCTTTTTTATGTGGGGAGGATAGAGTAAACATGACCCATGACTGGAGGAGTACTCTCGGAGGGAAACATTGTGCACTCCACCGTAAGGACTATTTTGGGGCACCTGAAGCCTTCCTGACTTTGATCAGCACTTAGCCTGGCCTTGAAAAGCCAGCAGGTTTACAGTGTGCACTGCAGTAACACTGCAGTAGGGATTCTGGCTTTGCAGTAGAAGCTGCTTTAAGGATTTAATTAACTTCCCATTGTTTTTGTATGTTTGTGTAGTTTAAAATGTTTTTTTTAAATGTGTTTGTTATGCTTTAGATAGCAAATAGTTTCTGGTTTTCTTCACAGTTCTTAAAAAGTTGTTTTCCTCTTGTGGTAGGCCCTATGTGTTGCTGAAATATTCTTCAATTTCTGGTAGTTTTTGACATATTTCTGCCTTAACCTAAGTGTTGTGATCAGTTTAGCAGCCTGTTAGCCTGACGCTGCAGAGGCAGTGAGTAATGGGTGGGGATCCCAGCACCTGAGAGGAGGTGTACACACAGGGCCATCAGCCCTGCCTCTCTTTCTCTACTCCCATCTTTTATTGTTTGCTTTTGTCAACATGTGCCAATCCACTCGTCCTTTTCCTCCTTGTTTATATTGGTTCCCCCCTTTATTGCCTAGACTCTTATTGTTGTAATAAATGTCCTTATTATTTAAAAAAAAAAAATCCCCTTTTGTGTTGTGGTTTTGGTAAATAAGATGGCCATAACATCAAAAGGTATCCCTGCGCCATACACTACTGCGGCCTCTTATGTTGCGCTAGGTTGTTTGCTATTGCTAGACTCATCCTTTTGCATTCTTGCTTTCTGTAACGGCGTAACAAGCAGTTGATTCTGACATGCCTAATGTTTACCTCCTGTTTCCAGTTGCTCTGTTCTGTTCTGTCAGCCCTGTGGTGGCTTTGCCAAAATACCAGCACGACTTTGGTCCTCGTACTGAGAGACAACGGCAACAAGCTCCAGATATGAATAGCACACTTCCATCACTTCCCTGGTGCATAAAGTTCTAATACAGTAGTGACACACAGCTGGTCATAAAATCCCCGGGTAGCCAACTGTGGAATTAGCTGTGGTCAGCTATAACAATATGGAGGGGGAAGTGTTCTGTATAGAAGGGACTATAATAGCTATATAGTTTACCCAGAATAGACATACGTTTGCCTTGAAAAAACGGGTATTCCTAATTTTCACAGTCATGGTTTCACAGTCATCTTAGCCAAAACAACACGAATTGTGTCACGTCTCAGCTCTTTATGAACTGCACTATATGTGGTTTATTTGGCGCAAAACTCACACTCAGAAGTAAAGCTTCCATGCCTCTGTGGTCGACACGGGCATCTTTGTCTCTAAGCTGGTTTCCTGCACGGGGGAAGTTAGAGCACCGAGCAGGAAGTTGGTAGACAGCTATTACTATTGTGCACAAGGGATTTTGATGAGGTCATTGCTTCCCTTTAGGAGGCCATGTGCTGTGCGGCGGCGTAAGCTTCTTGTTCTCTTTGATGTCAGACTGGAATAGGATTATATTAATAGGATTATATTAAGGTGGGCCAAGTAAAGCTGGTAGAAAAGTGATGTTCGTAAATGACACAGTGTAATAGCCGTCAAGGAGAATCTCATTTCATTAGTCCTGATAGGCTTTACATGGAATTCAGTAAACTCTTCAGTGAAATCTTCTACAGGGACCCATGTGGTAGTGATTTAAACCAGCGTATTTAATTGCATTATGTCTATGATCACATGAGCACTACATGTTGTATGTAGCACTGCGCAGCCCGTCCTGGTGCTTAGCCTTAGTAGAGATTAGGTCTCTGTAACGGACACTGAAGGTCCTGAATGAGGACACTTGCCAGTTCTGGTTTAGAGGGGTGGGAGGGGGCTAACTGGCCTGCACAAAAAAACTCTGGGTACTTGGCTTCATACCGGAGAGCCAAGAGCAGCTTGAGTTATATTCCAGACATGTTAACTTATCGCTCACGCTTGACATGAGACCTGTGGAAGTCATCAATTAACATATGTTGGAATGGAAGTGTCGGAACACTTATGATTACACTTATAGTTTCAGCTATGAAATGAACATTAAATGCACCTGTGTTTCAAAAATGTCTCTTGCTGCCACGTTGCTGTGTGTGTGTTCTATAGGTGTAGTTTTTGGTGGGATGCTATCATTTGTGCTCAAACTACTCATGTAATGTGTTAGGTTGGGTGGAGTGAACAACGTTCCCCCCAAAGTAGAAATGAAACCACCACCGGTGTGTTCCATTTCCCACTTTTGATTTTTGTAATGCATTTTTGTGTGGTTAATTTAAATGTATGGTGGCTGGGACACAGATTGATCAGAGTCCAGAATACCTCTCTAGATCCTGGGACACAGAGTAATCAGACTCCAGAATGCTTCTTTAGATCCTGGGACATAGAGTGATCATACTCCAGAATGCTTCTCTAGATCCTGGGACACAGATTGATCAGACTCCAGAATGCCTCTCTAGATCCTGGGACACAGAGTGATTAGGCTCCAGAATGTCTCTCTAGATCCTAAGACACAGAGTAATCAGACTCCAGAATGCTTCTCTAGTCCCTGGGATACAGAGTGATTAGGCTCCAGAATGTCTCTCTAGATCCTAAGACACAGAGTAATCAGACTCCCGAATGCTTCTCTAGATCCTGGGACACAGATTGATCAGACTCCAGAATGCTTCTCTAGATCCTGGGACACAGATTGATCAGACTCCAGAATGCCTCTCTAGATCCTGGGACACAGAGTGATTAGGCTCCAGAATGTCTCTCTAGATCCTAAGACACAGAGTAATCAGACTCCAGAATGCTTCTCTAGTCCCTGGGATACAGAGTGATTAGGCTCCAGAATGTCTCTCTAGATCCTAAGACACAGAGTAATCAGACTCCAGAATGCTTCTCTAGTCCCTGGGACACAAAGTGATCAGACTCTAGAATGCTTTTCCAGATCTGGCTCTGCTCTGTGCATCAGCAGCGAGGCTCCCCCAGAAAGCAGGGAGGGGAGAGAGAGGGCGAGGCGGACGGGTTGAGGACACGAGAAAGGCCTTTCTTTCGCCTCTTTTACTGTGGCAAAGCCCTGGTTTATAGACCAGATGTTTGAATATTTCCCCCATGATGTTTTTGATTTAATAAAACAAATCCTATGCTTGTTGGAATGAGTCACTGCAGAAGCGAGGTTTGTCATAGGGCCCCTGATATTTACAGTGACACAATTACTTAGCTTCTCTCAATGATAATTAAACCATGGAAACATCAGCGAGGAGGAAGGGAGGGAATTCTGACCCCACGATATGCTGCGACGAACAAATGAAGGGAGAGAGAGAACCGAATATCCTATAGCTTCAGCTCTCCCGCTCTCTCGTAGCTCAGCACTCTTGCCCCAACTGCTTTGATACCTGATACAATATGCAGCACTACTGTAGCTCAAAGACTGCTGTGGTTAATTGCGAGTGTGGTTAACAGCGAGTGTGGTTAACTGCAAAAGCCGTGAGACCAGTTAGCATGTTGACATTTGCACTAGCTTTCATTTAACCTTGGCTGCATTATCGTTCCTTGCTGTCCTTTGTAGAAGACTCTGCCCGCAAGCCACCGTGAGGAAAAGGAGTTTGAGAAGAACCCAGTCTAGCTACTTCTCTTCCAGTGATTTACTGCTCTGCTGCGAGAAAGGATAAAGAAAGTTTGATTTGTTTGGACGCAGTCCCTTTGCGTGATGACTGACTCTGACATTTTGCAGCGACTGACCTCGGCACCGGGTAAATGCGAAATAGGTGTGCCCCGTCGGAGTCAGACATTGGAGCAGAGTGCGGCGAGATGCCTGCGAGTCATTTGTCCATGTGGGCGCCAGCAATGGGGGCACACGGGGGCGCAGCTGTTCCCGAACACTGTGAGCGAGAGGAATCTCGCGCGAGCCACGTGGGAAGCATTTTAATCAGAGCAAGATGCCTTGCTGGAAGCTGAATGGGACACAGCTGAGGCGGGTGCAGGTTCCCCGTCTGTCCTGGGTGGGGGTTGTGGGTGTGGGGTGTGCGCTGGTTCAGACATGCTCGGGTCAACTCCAGACACAGCCAGTCCCTCTGCAGATCCACATAGCTAACCATTTCAAGTCTAGCTTTTTCCTTCAGAACCACCGGTTTGTATTGAATTAATGGCGTTTGTTAAGGTTTCCCCCCGGCAGGCATGACGTGGTGGGGTATGCGTTTGGGAAAATGCAGTGCCCTCGTCCCAGGGCCTCCAGTTGCGAAATGTGACAAGCTTCCTGGGGATCATGGCAAGATCAGGTTACTGTCTACTGCCAGAGATCAGACCCTGTGATGGCAAGAAACGTGCTCCATGACATCACTTCCTGCTTCTTGTAGCTGTAAGGAGGATGAGAAATCCAGGGAATTTTTTTTTCACAGAAAAGCTCAAATATCAGTGCAGAGTGAATGTGAGTGGTTAGGTCTATGGAACAATAGAGCTGAGTTTGACTGATTTAGGTTTTCTCTCAGCTCAGGGTACATTCCGTTCAGATTTTAAATATTGAAATTTTGGCTTTCTGGTTGTGAGTCTTTTGGAAACCTGAACAATATTTTTGTAAAAGTGAACAACATGAGAGAATGTGTGTGTGATGAGGGAGTGTGTGTGTGTGTGTGTGTGTGTGTGTGTGTGTGTGTGTGCGTGTGCGTGACCTCCAGTTCACCTGTAATAAAGGCCTCGGGAGTCTGCTGAAAACATGGAAACTAGCTCTTACTCCAAACATCTCATTTGCATCCTTCAAAAGGGTGGAGATTTTTGCTCAGATTGCGTTTAAGAGTCCTGTCTAAAGATAAGTGCCAATCTGCATTGTGCGTGTTCCACAGCAATTACCCCTGAACTCTCCTGAGATGAAACAGTACTTGTGTTTTTTTTTTTTTTTTTTTTTTTGGGGGGGGGGGGGGGGGTGGGGTTACAGGGATGCTGTTGATTTTCTGAGATGGTGAAATATCTTTCAGTCCCCCTTTACATCTCTTGCGTCCTTGCCGTTCTGTTCAGTCTCCACGTAAACGGGTGTTACTCATTATTGTGAGCAAGTTCGGTAGACGGTTTATCTGCATGGTTGTTGAAGGGGTGCTAACTGTGAGTGGTTACAGGAACCCCATGCAAAATATGCTAATTGGCACGGTGGCATTCTCTGAATTCCTTTCTGCCATTTTAAAGGACTCATCAGTGAAACCTCCCACTTCTCTTCTTATGGTCAGAGGATTCGGGAACTGGGATGGTTTTGTCATATTGAACTGTTTATGCACGCATTTTTTAAACCGAGATAGTCACTCTTTTGGCATTTTGAAACTTTCATGAGTTTAAAGGACAATTATCCATCCATTGCTGCCACTATGGCTTTCTGTCATTGCCAGTAAGTTGGATACATTAGAAATGTTTTGAAGGTATTTTAGCTGTCGCACTATAGTGTTCATAAATGTCTAGTAAATATAATAGTACATACATTCTAATTGTTATTTGCCAGTTACCCTAAAGTGACATAGAATGACTGGTTGATTTTCAGGAACTTTGAAATTACTTCTAAAACTGACATGATTTGACAAAAACCTGGAAACACAAGCCTTTGAGTTGCCTTTGAGTGGGCCATAGTGGGTAGCTTTGGCTGTGTATTAAAGATGGATTAAACTGAATTATTCATGTTTGTCTTCACAAGCGCTTATCCACTCTGCGAGGAGTACTTGCCATGCTCTGCCTCACACTTCTCCACACACTCCTTACACTCTTCCTCAGGCTCTGCTTCACACTCCTCCACACACTCCTTACACTCTTCCTCAGGCCCTGCTTCACACTCCTCCACACACTCCTTACACTCTTCCTCAGGCTCTGCTTCACACTCCTCCACACACGCCTTACACTCTTCCTCAGGTACCTCTCCCCACTCCTCCACACACTTGTCCTCACACTCCTCCATACACTGCTCTTTACACTCCTCTTCACACTCCACCTCATGCTCTCCCTCATGCTCCTCTTAACACTCCTCTTACTCACCCTCCTCTTCACACTCCCCAGCGACCCTCGGCACTGACTGTTTCCGTCAGAGAGCCAAAGTGAGATGGCACGCAACGTTTTACATGAGTTGTGCTACACCCGGGGGATAAAGCTTTATTTCGGAGTGACAGATTAAGTGTGCTGTCACACACAAACAAAAAAAAAGCAGATCCCCGGGCTTATGTAAGTTCATACCTCAAAATTCTTGAGGTGGATATGAGAAATTTACAGGAAAAATGGTTCCTTACTCTGTGGCGGACAGAGATTTTGTGTGAAGGGTTAATGGTCTGTCAGCATAGGATCCTAAGAAGGACAGTGTCCGAATTCCTCATCATACCTGTCTGGAATACCAATTTGCAGCCCATTATTGTCATGGCAAGCTGCCTTTCTCCTTTATGTCGCGAGGGCTCCCTTTCTGGTGGCATCTGGCCAGCCTGGTACTGGGTGGCCGCCGGGCATTACATGCTGTGTTTTGTGTTTATGTGTACATGGCACCTGGAGGTTTGCGTTCACTGGACGGACATGTTGGGAGCCATGCCCCTTGGGAGGGGGTTCTGTCACGGAATGCTCGCCTCCCGTGTGTCACGTGGTTTGGCCCGCCACGTGCAGTGGGAGGATTCTCGTTTGTGGCCACGCCTGCACACACCTGTACCTCATCCTGTCTGTGTATTTAAACCCACATCAGTGTGTGCAGTGTCATTGGTCATTGTTGATGGAACGTGTTAATGTTAAGGTTAAACGTATGCGTGTTTATCGTGTTTGTTTAATGTTAACCGTTCATGTTCTTCGTTTGTAATACGTGTGAGTGCCGTTGTCGTTATGTGTTAATAAATGTTTGGCCATGTCGCTGGAGTCTGTGCATCCTGCCCCTCACCCTTCGGCACTCGGGCCACCACACATTACAGAATGACCAACCACCACAGGACGCCAGCTCCCACGGCAAAAAACGGACTTCCTAGCGGGAGGTGCGTAGGCACCCCGCGCACTGCTGCCTGGATCCCAGGACACTGGGGAGAGGACCACGACCACTGTCCATGTCTTCTCCAAAAGCAGAGGGGAACACCCCCGGGGGGGGCCTAAGGATGTTGAGCCTAGGCCAAGGAGGACTGAGGGGCACCACACCGACCAGAGAGAGGGTGGTTGGGTGGAGCATCGAGATCTCCAGTTGGGAGAGCGGAAGCTCAAATCCCTTCCATTCAGCGGACTTGCCAGCGAGGCTGGAGGGTTCTGCTCAAATCCCCGGAGGAAATCTGCCTCTGGGACACTCCTAGAGCAGCGGGAGAGATGAGGACCATTGGGGGAGGTAGCACATTTACATTTACATTTACAGCATTTAGCAGACGCTCTTATCCAGAGCGACTTACAAAAGTGCTTTTTCATTTACTCATAGAATATATCCTAGTACAGTACAGTAGGTTAGAATCAAACATACCAATGAACTAGAATACTGTTGAATACAGGGATGAATGCTGATACCTAGAAGTGCAAAATACATAAGGTCTATCTTAAACAATGATAAGTGCTATAAACAATAAGTGCTAGAGTTTGTTAAACAACATAAACAATACCCTACAATAAGTACTAAATTAGTCAGTCAGTATGGGAGCAGTGTCAGTTGTCCTTTAAATATTCTGCAAATAGATGGGTCTTCAGTCTGCATTTGAAGACAGCAAGGGACTCTGCTGTCCGGACAGTAAGTGGGAGTTCATTCCATCATCTTGCAGCCAGGACAGGTCTCGATGCTTGTCGTCCACAAGACTTGAAGCAAGGTATTTCAAGCCAAGCCGTACTTGAGGTTCAAAGTACTCGAGGTATGGATCGGGCTTTGACCATTGACCTCATGTATAAAGGGGCTGGTCCATTTTTGGTTTTGTAGGCAAGCATCAAGGTTTTAAATCTGATGCGTGCAGCTACAGGGAGCCAATGAAGGGAGTGCAGCAGTGGAGTAACGTGTGAACTTCGGAAGATTGAAGACCAGTTGTGCAGCTGCATTCTGGACAAGTTGGAGAGGTTTAATGGCTCTTAGAAAAGACCAGCAAGTAGCGAGTTGCAGTAGTCTAGCTTTGAGATCACAAGAGACTGCACAAGCACCTGGGTAGCTTCTTGCGAAAGATAGGCTGGAATCTTTCGTATGTTACAAAGAAGGAATCTGCAAGACCGGGATAGATTAGAAACATTCGTTGAGAATGACAACTGGTTGTCCAAAGTTATGCCCAGGCAGCTTCGGATGGTGATATCAGGGAGTTCTCAAAGGAAACAGTGAGGTCATGGTAAGGGTTGGGAGTACCTGGGATGAACAGAAGCTCGGTTTTACTGGGGTTGAGCTTCAAGTGGTGGGCTGTCATCCATGACGCGATGTCAGTCAAGCATGCTGAGATACGTTTGGAGACCTGCGTGTCAGAGGGTGGAAAAGAAAGAAATGATTGAGTGTCATCGGCATAGCAGTGGTAGGAGAAACCATGAGAAGATATTACATTACCAAGAGAACGAGTATACAAAGAGAAGAGCAGGGGGCCTAATACTGAGCCCTGTGGAACACCATTGGAGAGTCTACACGGTTTGGATGTGGATCCTCTCCATGTCACCTGATAGGACCGTCCATCCAGATAGGACTGAAACCATCTCTAAGCAGAGCCAGTCACACCAAGCCTGGAAAGAACAGAGAGAATAATGTTCACTGTGTCAAAGGCTGCTGAAAGGTCTAGAAGAATCAAAACAGATGACTGTTTGGCAGCTTTAGCGGCATGAAGTTTCTCAGTCACTGTTAAGAGGGCCGTTTCTTTAGAATGTGCCGGTTTGTAGCCAGACTGATTGGGATCATGCAGATGGTTCTGGGTGAGAAAAAGAGACAATTGATTATAATCTGCTTGTTCAAGGGCTTTTGAGAGGAAAGAGAGACGTGATACCGGTCTGTAGTTGGTAGCGCTGGAGCTGTCAGGTGTGGCCTTCTTGAGGATTGGTACCACCCTGGAGGTTTTGAATGCAGTAGGCATTTATCCAGAGGATAAGGAGTTGTTGATGATGACAGAGATGAAAGGAAGCAGAGCACGTCTGGGGCGGACATGCACCCCCGCGTGTCCGTTGAGGCCACGGACACGTTTGAGGCCACGTCACGGCGCCTTATATGTTTGTGTGTGGGCACTATTGTGTGTTTGTGTTTGCGCCTTGTGTCTTTACAGGCGTAATGTCACTGGGAGCGTACCGGAGTGCTCTGAGAGAGGCAGGGAGGCTGCCTTTCTCCCTTTCGTCGCGAGGTCTCCCTTGCTGGCAGCCCCTGGCCCGCCTGGTACTGGGTGGCCGCCAGGAATTGCCGTGCTGTGTTTTGTGTTTATGTGTACATGGCACCTGGAGGTTTGCGTTCATTGGACGGATGTGTCGGGAGCCACGCCCCTTGGGAGGGGGTTCTGTCATGGAACACTCATCTCGCGCGAGTCACATGGTTTGACCCGCCACGTGCAGTGGGAGGATTCTCGTTTGTGGCCACGTCTGCACACACCTGTACCTCATCCTAAGCAGTTGCTTAGCTGAGAGAGCACTGGAAGAGGCTTGTGTCTGTTGTGCTGTTCATGTCCTGTTGGCTGTGGACTCTCAGTGGGAAAGGTGGATAACAGGGGCAGACCTCTGTTTGGTGTCATTAGGCAGAGGTTTTTCGAAATGGGCCTCTGATTAGTGCTGAAAGGGGATTAGTGCAATTTTGAATCCCCTCCGCAATACTTCCCTCTTTCAGCATCTTAGCAGTGTGGCACATGTGGTCTGGCATGACTGATCAGGCTCAGAGATTATCCAAGGTGGGCATGTAACACGTGCGCTAAGAGTTGTGCTAAGTGTTAGCCGATCATTGTGCTGCAGTAGCAACTGGCCAAAGTAATAAAGCAGAATGATTGCCCATGGCCCCAAACAACCAGACATGACCTCAGAGTTATGCTACATCATCCTAGTTTTGCTGTCTCACACACTGTGTCCAAACTTCCTCGCTTAACGAGACTTGTTTTTAGCTTGGTCTCGTGTTTGCTTGATGCCAGTGCAGATGTGGACTGGAGTCCTGAAAATCCTGTCCGCCGCAAGCAAACCCCAGGGTGCAACCGTTTCGGAAGGGCCAACTTCTGGTCACGGGAAGGTCGGCGTTCTGGCGACCGGGGCTGAGGGCCGCAGGTCGGCCGCTCCGACCACTTCCTGCTTGGCCGTTGCCGGCAGCAGCATTATACGAATGGATGCCGTGAGCTTTGCCCGCCAGCCCACACGCTAGATTCGGGGCGAACACAGCAGTGCGGTCTCTTCAGTCACGCACGTGAACCTACACATTGAACGTTCTGGTTTTCTCTCTCGTTTTTCTCTTTCTTTTGTAACGTGGTTTTGGCTCTCTTTTTAGCGTGCCACATTTCACATGCACTAAGCCTGGACACTCATGTATTTGTTTCGATTTAGACGTGCATTTAGATGCGATCATCTTGTTCCTTTAGTCTCGTTTTAAGATGTATTGACCAGTCTCCCTGGGCTTGGCTGAGTCTGCATTGCTGCTGTGTTTATGGCGATGCAGTTTCCATATGGGGACTTTTGGTGGCAGTGAACCAGAACGCCAGACGCCGCGGTGCCAGTGCACCACATGACGCCGGAGCACCAGTCGTCTACGGAGTCGTGCGGCAAGAGACATGCTTCCACTCGGAATCCTGCCACTTGTGGTCTTGTAAAACTTCGAGGACTAAACAGTCTGAACACATGCTGGGAATATCGTGGGGTTATGTGGGGTTATGAGGCTTGGGATTTTTTACTGTTCATGTCAGGGGATTACTATATACGCTTTAACAGAGACGGCGTTCAAGTAAAGTTTCTTTAAGGTGGAAAGAAGGGCGTTCCTCCAGGCCACCAGTACTGGCCCACAGCTGAACACAGTGGCAGTAGGGCAACGGGGAGATGAGGCCTAGTTCGGTGTGCCCAGCCCCTAGGATCTGGATAGGTTTGTGGCGCTCAGGAAACACGCCGTCTGTCAGGGGAGATTAGCGTTGGCGAATAGGGCTTCCGCGCGGGGGACGGCATACGCCCCAGGCCTGAGCTGTGGCCCTCTAGTGGTCGTGTTTCCGGAAAATACCACGCCGTGGCCATCGGTGCACGATGAGGACCGGCATGTAGGAGGTGGAGAAAGATCGGCAAGTGCCTCGAAAAGAAAAAGGGCAAGATTGGTTTACATGATTTCATCAGCTTGTCTCTTTCACATAATGAGTTTCAGAGGGCATTGGGTGACACTCTCTCCCACCCTCTCTTGCTGTCCATCACTCTCTTTATCCCACTTCTCCCTCTTTGTATCTTTTCCTCTCTTCATCTTCCTTTCTTTTTGCAGACTCTCATTCTTTGTTTTTCACTTTGTCTCGTTGTTATTTCCTCTCTTTTCCCGTCTGTGTCTTCAGACTCGGACATCAGTATGCGGACGCTGAGCACGCCCAGTCCTGCTCTGATCCTCCCGTGCTCCTCCCCTCCCCTCTTCAATGGCTCTTCCACTTCCTCTTCCTCCTTCACTGCGGAAACCATCGCCATGGTGCACTCTCCGCCCACAGGCCTCACACACCCACAGCGGGGCCTGTGGCAGCCCAAGGACCAGCAGGGGGCGCCCATCGACATCCTTCCTGACCACGCCTTCCTGCAGATCTTTGCGCACCTGCCGACCAACCAGCTGTGCCGCTGCGCCCGCGTGTGCCGCCGCTGGTACAACTTGGCGTGGGACCCACGCCTGTGGAGGACTGTACGCCTGACCGGAGACGTGCTGCATGTGGACCGTGCTCTGCGTGTGCTCACACGCAGGCTCTGCCAGGACACTCCCAACGTGTGCCTGACCCTGGAGATGGTGGTGGTGAGCGGATGCCGGAGGCTGACCGACCGTGGGCTCTACACGGTGGCCCAGTCCTGCCCGGAACTCCGCCGCCTGGAGATAGCCGGATGCTATAACGTCTCCAACGAGGCTGTGTTCGAAGTGGTCTCGCGATGCCCTAACCTGGAACACCTGGACATCTCAGGTAAACTGCTATTCTATGATATTTTAATGTCAGAACAAACAGGGGAATGAAATCTTGTCAGCAAGTTTTAAACTGCTGTGTCCTCTTTCTGTTTCTTTGCTACTATGTATGTCCCTGTAATCAAATTAATCAAACACTCTCGCTTGGCACTAATTTGCTGTGTTCAAAGTCCTTGATGTCTTTTCTTTTCAGATTTAGGGGATTTACAGATGCCTGTTGAAAATAATGACTGTTACACTGGAAAAAAGTGATTAGGGATAAGCTGTTGAAGCTGTCTTCATCTGCAGTTGGCATGATAAATGCACATTTAGTGTGCTTGTTTGGTTCACTCTCTGTCACAAACATGGACTGATTTCATCTCCAGAGAGTTTTAATGGAAGGCCCTCCAGTAAAAACATTTATTAAGCAAATCCTTAATATTCTTCTAAATCAGTTCGAAATGCTCAACCCTGATGGTTGAGGAATGTAACCATGTAAATTCCTCGATGTTTCTTAGGCATCCTGGCCTCCTGTTAGTGATTTAACTTGTTTATCCGTTTGTCTCTGTAATTCCAAAGCAATGTAATTCTCCCAGTAGAGCAGCGAAACACATCCAGGCCAAAGCCCATAATGGCCCAAATGCAGCCTGGCGTGAACACAGGATGGCCCAAACACAGCCTGGCCCAAACATAACCAGCCAAAAGCCCAGCACGGCCTAGATACAGCATAGCCCAAACACGTCAGCCTGGCACCAACTATACACTACCTGGTGCAAATTCAGCTTGACCTAAACACGGCCTCATCCAAGCATTGCCTACCCTAAATACTGTTCCACTGCTAAAATTAAACCGCACGCATTCAAACAGACCGCTTGCTTATTGCAAAGGACAGCTGCAGGCATCATTTTCTCTGATTATTCTGAAATGTCCATGACTTCCTCTTGGAGCTGGGAAATGTATTAATAGATTCGCACTTTCTGTCCAAATGCTCTACTTTCCATAAGGAAAATGAGCCCTTGTTGAACCTGGACCTCTGACATCAAGGTGCTTTGGGAAAATCTGCTCCACTCATTAAGAGTGTGACTGACAAAGGCATTGACTGATTTACTATTTCTCAGATGAACAATACTGTTATAAGCAGTTAATAAACAGTTATAAATCAGTTATTTTAGTTGAATACATTTTTTTCCCACCAACATTCCTGATCTATCTGGATATGCTGTCACATCTATTTATTTATTTATTTATTCATTGTCATCAAGCTATGTCCTGAACTAGCATGTCTAAGCCAATACACAATCTTTTTTTTCCAAGTTATGTCTGAACCCCAAGGGGACACCAAGGACGGAACAACATGAAATGACCGTCCAACATGGAATGAATATCCTCTTCCTTTACCAAGCCCTTTCCTGGTGTTTTATTTCAGACTTCCTGTATTGCACTTCTGTTTGGAGTACATTGCCAGGGAGGAACAAGTGGTGTAACTTCCAGTCTCTCCGGGTTTACGTCCCCAAAACGGAGTAATACAGCATGGCTCCCTCTGCTGATCGATGTCGTTTCTGCAGACTAACTCTCCTCCGCAAAGAGGCTTGCTGAGAGCTTTTCACCCCACCCCTCCATACAAGAACTAAGAAATCCTTGCTAAGTTTGTTACCTCTTTTTATTCACCTCATTTTTACAAGGAGAAGATTCAACTTTGAGCGAAACCTTTTATTGACGAAGGAAGAATAGGATTGAGGTTTAACTTGTCCTTTGAAGAAAGATTCATGTCCTTGTTGAATCGATTGAACCATCCCTTTTCAGCCTCCCCTGCAGTAGTGTTTCTTTGATTTCAAATTCCGAGCCATTTCCCATCACCGTTTGGTCCACCACTTGTCTTCATTCGTGATGCGATCGTGCCGTGAAGTGACAAGCGCAACATCCGTGTCTCCATCACATGCGGTGCCCGCTCACGTCTTGCGGACACTGAGAAGCACTCCATCCCGTACAGGGTGACTGGGCACACAAAAGCCTTGCAGACCTTCATCTTGAGGTACATGAGCATTGCAGAGGACTTCAGGGAGCCTTTGGCCATCCTCTGCTTATTGTCCCGCCTGTTCGTGTTGCCGCAGTCTCGATACTCCGTCTTCCAGATGTTGAGGTGGAGGATGTCTCCCCCTCCCTATCTGCCATTTCTGTCTTAGCTGCTCAAGTGCCTCGTACATTTCTTCGGGAACAGAACTTTCCCCTGATGTCTTTGACGTGGTTGATATTTTGAGAGGTTCCGGTAGCAGATTTTATTTGTGCCACCGGGTGCATGCAGTTGTTTAAACAGGCTTTGAAAAATATTTATCCCTCACTGAGACCCATTGCACAAATGATGTCAGGGTCTTGTACAACTGGTGATCGGAGTCCATGCATTATCCTCGTCTTCTTCTTTACGGCTGTTTACACGTCGTCATTCCCCCACCAGACCTGTTTGTTGATGACGCTCATTCTGAAATTACAGAATCATTCTGAAATTACACAGCATGTTCAAAATATAGACTAATGCAAGTTGCTCAGAAACGTATTTTAAGAGGAGGGTTGAAGCCCAATTGAAGCAGAAGACAATCTCTGTTGATTGATAAGATGCCTGATTTATAATAACAAATATGGCCTTTGCCAGTCAAAACAAATAAACAGATTTTCCCACTCTTGTTCTTTTTTCTATCTGACAAAAAACTCAGATAGAATATGTGAGCTGTACCAATATAATATGGTAAATTACAGTCTGGTGGAGTTTTTATTAATATTCTAAATACTCTTGTGATGAACACTCCCTAAACATTCTTCATCATCTCTCCCTGGCAGGTTGCTCTAAGGTGACCTGCATCAGTCTGACGCGTGAGGCGTCCATCAAACTATCTCCTTTACATGGCCAGCAGATCTCCATCCGCTACCTGGACATGACTGACTGCTTCGCCCTGGAGGACGAGGGCCTGCACACGATCGCGGCGCACTGCACACAGCTGACGCACCTGTACCTGCGGCGGTGCGCACGCCTCACCGACGAGGGCCTGCGCTTCCTGGTCATCTACTGCCCATCCGTGCGTGAGCTGAGCGTCAGCGACTGCCGATTCGTCAGTGACTTCGGCCTGCGGGAGATCGCCAAGCTGGAGGGCCGCCTGCGCTACCTCAGCATCGCACACTGTGGCCGCGTCACCGATGTGGGTGTGCGCTACGTGGCCAAGTACTGCGCCCGCCTGCGCTACCTGAACGCGCGCGGCTGTGAGGGCCTGACGGACCACGGTCTCGAGCACTTGGCCAAGGGCTGCCCCAAGCTGAAGTCCCTGGACATCGGCAAGTGCCCGCTGGTGTCAGACGCCGGCCTAGAAGTGCTGGCGCTCAACTGCTTCAACCTGAAGCGGCTGAGCGTGAAGGCGTGTGAGAGCGTGACAGGCCGCGGCCTGCAGGTGGTGGCGGCCAACTGCTTCGACCTGCAGCTGCTCAACGTACAGGACTGCGATGTGCCACTAGAAGCGCTGCGTTTTGTCAAGCGCCACTGTAAGCGCTGCATCATCGAGCACACCAACCCGGCCTTCTTCTGAGAGCCACGGCGGACACTGACATGGGCAGGTCGAAGGCAGCGTGCCACTTCGTTCTAAAGCCAGATACAGAAAACAGTAATTTTCAGGAATATTTCCACTAAACTTGCTCATTCGGCTGAAGGGAATGAATGTTAATGTGGACTACTTGGTTGATTCGTGGTTGTCTAATGTTAAGTAGCCTGCTTTTCATTCAGTATTAGTAAAGCTAGCAATTTTGGTTGGTGTATTCCAGTAACCTCTGGATACATTAAAATGTATATCCACTAAAGGAAGTAATCAAAGCTTTGATCATCTTGTTTATTGCCACTGTACATCTTCATTGGGTAACACTTTACACTTCAAGCCCACTTTTACAGCACAACTGTAGCACTAATTACAGTGTAATATACTGAGTACCAGTGTGTAATGAATAGTTTTGTGTATCGACATTAAACAGGTCTCTGCACTTGTTCTGTTCACATTGATACTGCGTCTTCCATTATGTAAGTGTCAGTGCATTGTTAGATGTTGTTTTTCAGTTGTCAGTCTATTTTCATAAATACTGAAGATAAAACATAAAGCATTTGTCCTTGTTTGTGTGAAATGGCATTAAAATGTCTGTCAAAACCAACACCAGATTTTTGGAGCAAAATCAGCATAATGTATCCAGGCCTGAAGTATCACAGATGGAGACATCCACTGCCAATTCATTTCATTTTAGTGTTTTTAAGGGACTTTTTGTGTTTTAATCCATATTTATGCTTTCTTTGTATTTTCTGAAACCTTCTCCTTACAAATGTCTGACTATATTACAGGTAACATGTACAGTGGTTTCTATTCTATTTCAAAGGGATGAATGAACTGGTGAACAAGGCAGTTTGTGTGTCTGTTGGACATGGAAGAACCAGTGACGTGTAATATAAACAATAAATCATGACGTTCACTTTTAATTTTACACTCTACGTAATAGAATATCTTGACCCTACTCGTCTACATTTAAATCCTACATAATGTTTACATTTGATTTCACAATGCTAAATGTTAAGTGTTTGGTATGATTCAGATGAATTAAATAGAATTTTTTTAATGAAAATTTTAAAGAAAATCATTTTTACTTAAATAGTAGCATGCCATAATACATGGGCTTGCCAAGTGAATGGACCCTTAGCTAGAGTAGCTAATGGATCTTTGCTAGAGTAACTGGGTTCAGTATTCAGATGACTTCCTCTTCCCATTCTGATTGTATAGGCCATGCAGCCAGTCACGTGACACCTAGTGACCCAGCAATATGCAACCAACATGGAAAAAATCTTGCAAGCTTTTGTGCTGGCTATGGCTGTTTCAGTGCCAAGACAATCCATCAAGCAGTGCCTTTTTTTTCTTAACAATAAAAACAGTCTAAATAATGGTCAGTAATGCTTGTTTCAGGCATTTAAAAAGAGAGAACATTATGGTGGATAAATAAAGAGATCAAAGCTATATTTAAAAGAATCATGTTTCATTGTGTGTCTTGAATTAATATATATTTATATTTCACTTCCGAGAGCTTCAGAACTACTTTGTTTGCACAGCTGATGAGGGACCTCTCTCCAAAACATCCTGTTTCTGTGGAAACCTTTAGCTATGCACTACAATTTTTACTACCTCCTCATCATTAAAGTAAACACGCACACACACACCCTCCTCCGGACGGTCTTTTTACTTCAAGCTCGGGTTCTCTACCAGAGGCCTGTGAGCTTAAGGGTCCTGTGCAGTATCTTAGCTGTTCTCACAACTGCGCGCTTCCGGATGGAGAGCTCGGATATTGTTCCTGGGATCTGCTGGAGCCATTCTCCAAGTTTGGGGGTCCCAGCCCTTGGATCTCTGATTATTACAGGAACCACCGTTGCTTTCACCTTCCACATATTTTCTATCTTTTCTCTCAGCCCTTGGTATTTCTCCCTTGCTGGTGTTTCCTAGTTCCTGATTTTGCTATTAATTGGAATATATAATTACGGCCCTCTTCTGCTGTTTATTGACCACTACTGTGTTCAGTTGATTAGCCGTTACCATTTTATCTGTCTGTATCAGGAAGTCCCACATTATCTTAGCAGGGTCATTCTCCAACACCTTTGGGGGTGTATCCCACCTTGACCTTGGAACCTCCAGTCCGTACTTGGTACGGACGTTTCTGTATACTATGCCAGCCTCTTGGCAGATGTGGGACGTGGACACTATTGAAACTGATGAAGGTACCATGGGGGGAAAAAACCCTCCATGGAATGTACCAGACACATCCCAAATGATAGAAGCGTACAAAGAAAGGAATATGAGAAGTTGGGGAAATACCAGGGCGTGAAAGAGGAAATAAGGAGAAGGTTATTACCAGGTTGTTCTTGGTGTGGTAGAGGTCCTAGACCTGGTATAGCATTTAAAGCAAGGTCATGGGTTACTGTCACACTGATAAAACATAAAAGCTATTCTGCTTAAAAGTGTATGATGTAAATCATAGGGGCTGTGACTGCTAAGATGGAAGAGTAGCTCCAGTAGAATGACAATATTGACCTCAGTCCCTGAAAAATGCGATCCTAGTAACTTCAGAAATACTGAATTACACCCTTAAACTCTTACGGTTCTGTTACAATGCCTGAGTGTGAGGGAGAAAAAGGTATTGAAACGACCCACTGAAAGAATGAGACAGGGAGCTTTTATATTTTTATGAGAAATACAAAACGCGACACCATTTATAGTCCATTCTCTAAACAGTGTTTTGAATTTAGTAACAAATTGTATCTAACAAGTAGAAGAGGTGATGAAAGAGCTCTTTGTTTGGCTAACCTGACAAGGTGTAGTCAGAGACCTCCTGTCTCCAGTCTCATACTTTACTGAAGGCCCTGCGACTCCTTAATGACCCCTCCCCCTTCACACTGAGCAGATTAAACCTGACCTCTGACCCAGACAGCCAGGGAGAAGCATTCCTCACACCCACTAAAAACGTGTCATATACTTGGCTAGCGTGCAGTAATACATTAACATAAACATTACCTGTGTAAACCAAAACCCCTTATTATATCACTCAAGGAAATGTGCTCAGAAAAAGTGTATTTTAATGATGAATTCATGTATGAACATATGAAAGAACAAACAAGGTACAGACAATAAATAAGTCATTAAAAAGCCACATCACGAACAAATCAAATCAAATAAACAGTCAAGCAAGTAAACAAACAAGCAAGCAAAGAACAAACAAAGAACAGTGCTAGTGGGTCCTCAGTCAAATGTAACTTTCCAGTGTGTGTTCTGGGATCAATTAACCTTAATGTTCAGAAAAAGTTCCTTCACTTGAGCCTGCTGAAGATACTGAAATAAAAGATGTGCTAAATATATATTTTTTAAATGTTCTTTATTATATAGAGAATACACTGATAGAGACCCTTTCAAATATTATATAGTGGAGAATATCTTAGTGAAGTGTGTTTTCCATTAAATTACATAGACTAAATGGTACGAAGATTTTATGTGGTTGGCAGACAGATAACGTATGACAGATAATGTTATCTTAAAGAACTCTATAAACTTCACCACGGGTTTTTTCAACTGTTTCAGTAAACATTCATGTGAAACTATTTGTGTTATACCATAACGGATCGAGTTAAGACACATGCCAGCCGAAGACTGCTCTACTAATGTCCTATACACAGTCCTTCAATCTCCCTCTATTGGTAAATCTGCATTCTAAGTCTAGCAACTCTCGTCACTTAAATGGTCACCTAACGCTGCAGTAAGTACATATATCCTCTAGATGGCGATGAGCGCTGGTTATAGATTCATACTATAGCTCAGATTTCACAGTAGAAGAAGACAGTATTCCCTCATACTACTTCCTGGTTGCCTTTTGGCCGGTCTGTATTTTTCTGTTTTATCACTTGTATTGTAAATTGTTTGCACAGTGTGACAAGTCTGCGTCCTCGATGTGCTAGTGCCACGTCCTGATTCACAAATGTCATGGTTACTGATCGTTCCCATCGCTTATTAAGATTGTTAATTAATATACTATCCGGATTGACGGCGTTTCGTTACTTCCTGAGTGCATATCCATCCAGCTAAATGGCAGTTGCACATCGGATAAAACAGATTTTAATTTATTATTATTATTATTTAGATAAAAACCTTTATTCTAACACAATCCCTCTTAATGTCCGCAAAATGACCGATTCAGCTAACGTAACTTACATTGATGGGAAATTCACTACTACGATTAGATGATTTCATTTTAGTTTAACCGTCGGACCGGATTTGATCTCAGCATGACATCTCTGGCTAAGCCGCAAAGGTTTATGAACGGAGCTCTGTGCACCACTGGAGACTCGCATGAAAGAGAACGGATCCAGTAACCCACTGCAATATAATGTAAAATCACTTCTTAAGAAATATACAAGAAGGTGCCATTACTGTTTAGTTGCTGCCTTACAAAGTAACTAGATCTTTTTTAGTCATTACGTTTTAACCACTGTCCCTCATTATGTTATATAAGTTGTATATTTCAGCACATGACTAATGGGTGGTTTAGTCTAGGACCATGGTATTGGTTAGTGTAGCCTAATTGTAATCATGTTTGTTTACAGGATTTCAAAACAGAAACTGCTTTGAGGCAAGATGGCTGATCTTTGTCAGGAAGCCATGGATCATGCTGTGGCCCTGGCCAAGAAGGCAGGAGAGGTGTGTGTGTGGTTTTGATAGGCTTGACCCCCCCCCCCGCCACACACACACACACACACACACACACACACAGAAACAAAGTTATTGTCAGATTTGATCTCTTTCATTTGCAGATTGTTAGGGATGCTCTGCAGAATGAAATGAAGATCATGTGCAAAAGCTCCTCCGTGGACTTGGTCACCAAGACTGACCAGAAGGTGGAGCAACTCATCATAGACTCAGTGAAGGAGAAGTTCCCTAATCACGGGTATTATCACAGGCCCTTGTCACTTTTAGATCGGCTCCTTACGGATCCCACCTGTATCGCAAATTCAGTTTATGTCCTGCTCGTTGCAGTTTCATCGGGGAGGAGTCAGTAGCTGCAGGTCAGCCGTGCCTCCTGACTGACGACCCGACCTGGATTGTGGACCCGGTGGACGGAACCACGAACTTTGTGCATGGGTACCCCAATCGTCTCAGCCACCCTTCTAAGATTTCGATGGTGTCGCACTGTCGTATACACTGACATGTTTATGTATGTGACGATGTGCTGCAGGTACCCTTTCGTTGCCGTTTGCATTGGCTTTGCTGTCAATAAGATGGTATGGGACACTTCTGCCTACTCATGTTGGCATGTCTCACGAGTACCATATTTTTCCAAAGGCCAGAATTTGTGCTCCTCTTTCAGTTAGAGTTCGGAGTAGTGTATAGCTGTATAGAGGATAAGATGTACACAGCGCGCAGAGGGAAGGGAGCCTTCTGCAATGGAGACCCTCTCCAGGTGTCTGACCAGAAAGGTTAGTGCTTTCTCATCTTTGCATATAACTGGATATAATGCATGAATTCACATTTGAGCATAAGTGGGAGAGGCATGTTAAATGCTTTGACACGGACCACAAAACTCAAATCCGCTTTCAGAGATCAATCAGTCCATCATTGCCACAGAGTTTGGCTCAAGCAGAGATCCCGAAGTGGTTGACAAGATATTCTCCAACATGAGGAAGATTTTGTGTCTGCCAGTGCACGGGTAACGCACCAGGCCAGGCTTTTCCTTAGCTCTGCTGCCGCACGCAAGTCTGGGCACAAATGTGGTAGCATCACACTTTTACTTTTAAAAGCGACCAAGAGCCGTCACACGACCGGTCACTGTAGTGAAGAACGATGTTCATCTTTAAAATACTCCATTTCCTAATCGTGACAAACGCATGACAGTTGAGTGATTGGACCTGTGCACACTGTCCTGTTTCATTATCCTAAGGATACGTGGGTCGGGCTCGGCTGCTGTCAACATGTGTTTGGTGGCCGCTGGCTGCGTGGAAGCGTACTACGAGGTCGGCATCCACTGTTGGGACGTAGCGGCAGCTGCTGTCATAGTGGCAGAGGCTGGAGGCGTGCTCGTGGACTTGGAGGGTAAGAACGAGCGTCGCGTCGTACCTGTAACCCTCGATCTTTCACAGTCATAAATCTGAGGCTGTCAGGCTGATGCGCTTCTAATGCTAATGTCCTGCAGATGGACCGTTGGATCTAATGTCTAGAAGAATCCTTGCAGCCAATAACGAGACGATCGCAGCGAGGATCAGGAGAGAGATCGAGGTTTACCCTCTTGTCAGGGATGATACTCCTATAGAGACTAAACAATAAATGTGCTAGTATTATTAAACTAATTCTCTGGTCTATTCTCAGTTTATTTTGAACTTTATAAAAAAAATCCCAAACGTTTGTATTTTTATTTTGTCAAAGCAATTTGTCTTTAAAAGTTAAAACTATGACTGTGTTGTTTTTTCTTTTTTTAGTTTAAGGTTCAACATGTGGGCAGTTGAGGTTTTTTAATCTTAATTTTGGGAACTCAAATAAAGGCACGGTACAAAAAAAATAAAACATTTTTTATTTTCTCTGTTATTCACAAAGTTATTCAAAATATTAATGTTGTCAAAATGTTTCAGATGCAACACTTAATGTAAATCCTTTTACACACCCACTTCAAAAACAAGCAAAAAAGTACATTCATGTGTTCATTACACTATATACACATACCTGAATTAATAACTTATCATCTTATGGATTAATGACTTCTAATAAACCACAGCACAATTATTCCCTTGTGTACCAAATAAAAACAAAACTCTTAAGTGTTGGAACTGCAGGCACCTATCATAATTGGGCTCTAATGAGAAGAGCGAGAAGTTATTCTAATGTGGTCAGTATTTCAGCGGGTTTAAGTGCTAAAACAGTAAGTGCACCTGTCTGAATGAACACGGCATGGTTCCGGTTGCTGCGCTGTAGCTTAGAGCAGGCCACTTGAATGTGCCTTTGTTAAACCACTTGACACATTGTCAGATCAACAGATCAAACACACCGTCTATCCGCACTGCACTCTGCACTCCGACACACTGAAATTGAAATGAGACAATGACTGGGGAGTTAAAGTGCTGACTGTTTTAATTTGCAGCCACTTGGGGTGAACTTTTACAGCCCTATTTATACTTATTCTTACCCAGGTCTGCGCCTTGCATCATTCATTTGTATTAATCCACGCACAAGGCAGCTAAGGGGATTCCAGATATGGAATTTTTATTTGAAGTCTCAGCATAAGTACCAATGACTTGAGGCTGAAACGTCAGGAGATTGGGGATCTAGATTAGATGCCAGTGTCCCAGACCAAGGTCCTAAGCCTAGACTAAAAAGGCTTTCAATGCTCAATCACTGTTGAGAAAAACAAAACAAAAGAGTTTTAAAAGTATTTTAAATGTCCAGAACCAACCAAATGCTTCAAAAACCCACTGGCCAGCAATTTACCTTGCAACAAGACAATGACTCTGCATATACCGTTAAAGCAGCTGTGAAGATTTTTCACTTCAACCACCTGACCTGAATATTAAAGTGCAAACAATTTACCAACTGAAGATGAGGCAGAAGGCAAAAAGCGCCTGCAACAGAGGCAGGCAGACATATGAAAAGGGCCGTAATTCCAACATGTCTCCCATTCACATAAAAGTTACACAACAGTCTCAGAATGAAAGCTGACATTCTGCACTTTAACTCACATTCAGAATCATTCCAAATCCACTGTGGAGAAGTACAGACCAGGCAGTGAGGACCGTCCCGCTTGCATATGCACCATGCGTAACATGGCTGAGCATACCGATTGAGCTCTACAGGGATGATCCACGGTGTTCTCCACCCAGGGCTCTTGTTCTAATCAACAGCAACACCAAACAAAAGCTATGAAAAGTCCTGTATCTCATCCCTTTGGTTCTGGATGGTGACAAGAGCCCGAGTCCATGATGATGCCCTGGCGCCTGGCCAGCGCCAGCTGGAGAGGCAGTCGTCCTCAGTCGTTGAGGAGCAGCAGCAGCTGGGTGTCGTCAGGCCCACCCCTGCCCGGGTGCAGCACCGAGTACCAGGGAGCCACCGCCGCGGGAGGGGATGTGGGAGAAGGCGACGGGGTGGGGGGGCCGGCCGGCCTCAGGCCCGGGGTGGCGCCCCCGATCAAACCCACCCTCTCCCTCAGGATCTGAGGAGATAGGAAGCTTCCTCTGAGTCAGGAGGCAGGGCCGACATTCCTCACCAGCCTTCACTGGGAGCTTTCGTTAAGCACAGATGCCTCATAGGTGGAGGCTTAAAGATCGCAAGACAGGACAGCTGTTGGCTGGACATTTTTAGCTGATGGATGAAGCTCAGCATAGCACTGACTTGGTCCTAGGTGTTGCACTGTTCTCTGTCTGGCAAACAAGAGCTGCTAGGGATTTTTCACATCACAGTCATTGCTGTGTTGATAGTACTAATATCCAGCCAGTAGTGGTCCTGACCAGGAATAAATGCATGTGGAGAATGGATGACCAACCGTGCATGGCACATAGATTGACCACATCTGTGACGATCAATTTGTCTATACTGATCTGTAATATATACCTATAAGTGTAATACAGCACATTTTAGCTCGGTTTGGCTCAATGGTAAGGGACCTAACGTTTGAGTCCGTCTGTCTGACCTGCTTGAGGCGCTCCTTGTAGAGCTTGTCGGACTCTAGAGGCTGTTTCTCCGGGACTGGAATTTTCCAGCGGCCCAGTTCTGCCTGCAGTTCTGAGCCATCAAGCAGCACCACGGGGTCCAGCCTGTTCTGGTTGATCAACTCCACCAAACACTCCTTGTAATGCAGCCTGCAGCAGACAGATTATTCGAGCAGATTATTTGGGGTGGATCCTGGGCTCCTGAGGATCTGGGGGTCACCAACGTGTGAGCGGAGCCCTGGTGCAGGGTGCGAGGGGGTCACCTATGTGTGAGCGGAGCCCTAAGGTAGGATGCAAGGGGGTCACCTACGTGCAGTAGCCGGCGTATTCTGCGAACGCCACCCGGCCGCATGGCTCCTCCTTTGCGCTACCTGGCTCTTTGTGCTCCATCACGGCACACACACCTACATCTGTGTACACATGGATTCATGCTATTCTTTTACTGCTGAGTCTAAAAATTACTAAATAATATTAATTGTCCAAATTCCCTTCCACCAAACCCGAAAGCAAAGCAGTAGATGTTAGAGCAATACAAATTTAGCAAAAATCCATCAAATTAAAATCTTTTCATAAAGCAAAACAAATTCCTTTTTTTTTAACTTTACCTACATTCTTTGACAACTGATAACATTGTTCGTAACGTTAAATGTAGTAAAGCTCTGAATACAAAAAAAGATTATAAAAAAAGGATTAAAAAAGGTGCCGTGCAGCATCTAAACACATGGTGGCATTACCTCTCCGACCTCTCTCCACAGCGCCATGTCTCTGCCAGAACATGATGGGGTGGGTCACTCCATGGTGCTGAGAAGGCAAACAGAGGGAATGAAGCGGGTGGAGCGGGTGGAGCAGGTGCATCTGCTGTGAGCGGAACACCTCAGTAGGGAGGGCCCACCTGCAGCAGGTTCCGCAGTCGAGGCACACTCCAGTCTCTGAGGTGGTACAGGCAGTCCCTGGGGTGGTGGGCATGTAACCCCTTAGCGCCACACTCAGCAGAGAAATCGCACTCCTGCAAAGCCGGGAGAAAGAACGTTACATCACGCGCAAAAAAGAAAGAGAGAAGGGATCAAAGGCGTTGACAGTCCCGAAGAGAGAGAGCAAGGGACTCACAGGGCCCAGCTTGAAGGGCCGGCAGCATCCCCCGCAGAAATCGTGCTGGCACTGGGAGCACTTAAAGTGCAAGCAGCCACCTTTGGACAGGAAGAACCGGAATTTGCACTTCGGGCAGTCTGGAAAAGAGCAAAGTGATTCAGCGTTCTTGCGCGTAGCTCCTGTGTAAAAGTCGCGTCACGGAACCCGGCGCAGGAGGACAGTGGGCAGGACCCGTGGCGGACAGGCTTGGATGGGGTCCGCGCTCCAGGAGCACTCGCGCACCTATCTTATTTCTGCTGAGGAGCTGCTCCAGGCGCGAGTTTTGGTACTCGGGGCTGTTAAGCTGCTGCCACTCCTTGAACTTCTCGCAGGACAGTCCATCATGCTGGGGAGCCCACTGCAGCGCGAGCCATGGTGGGACAACAAATGTGGCAGACTTGGAACATCTTTCACTCCAGCAAAAAAAGCGCTAATGAAAACGCTGATGAGAACATGAACGAAAACTAGCACCTTTCATATGCTTAACGCTAACCAACCACTGCTTTATTTCATTTGTTATAAATTTCAAGCTCCGTCAAGGTGTTCCTGACGTAGTAAATGAAAATGAGCTCTCTGAACTTGGGGCCACATTTGTCTCTTTCAGCTTTACTTACGGGGCTCTTGCACTTCGAGCATGTGCTCTTTCCACAGCTGGGGCAATCCATCCTCAGCCTGTCTGCCTCGTGGAGCAGCCCGAAAGAACACTGCCAAGGAGAGCAAGAGGGAGAGAGAGAGAGAGAGAGAGAGAGAGCGCAAGTGAGAGAGAGAGAGATTTCCAAAAATGCTAATGTTGTTAATGCTGAATGATTACCACTGGGGGCCAGTTAGCATTATGTAAATGCAATCGCATGGTCTGCTCCCCGCTAGCTCTCATTAACCACCAGTCGCGTTAGCACTTTTGCGCACTCTGCTCCTCTAAGTGGAGGCAGGAGCGGCCAAGGTGCTTACATGAGCGCACCAGCGGAAGTCTGGCATCTCCTGCAGAGCCTGGTCCCTGAGCTTCCTCTGGAAGAGCTCGTGGGTCTGCGGGTCCAGGTAGTGCCTGATCTGTGAGAGGCAGATGCAGAGCGTGGTGAGCTGGCAGCCATGTGGTGAGCTGGCAGACAACCTGAAAGGAAACAACGTGCACTGGTCCATCGAAAACAGCGGCTAAGAGCACGTGATGCACGGACCTGCGTGTCCAGCAGGCTGAAGTACTCCACGGACACCTCCCTGTGGGCGGGGCCGCGCACATCAGGCTGATTGCACAGCGGGCACACAGCGTGGACGATGCTCTTCTCCTTGATGACGGACGAGAAGAAGGCCTTGAAGCAGCTCTCGCAGAATGCGCACGAGCAGTGCGTCATGGTGATCATCTGAGGAAAGAGGGAGGGGCCACGTGTTCACTTGGGAGCTGCCGTTTGAGGCTCGGCCATAGGAATGCGCTTTCTCCTCACACAACCTTTCGCACCTAAAATATACTGCCTCGGGGGTGGGGGGTGTATGGGGTGTCCCCATATGCAATACTGTCTCTTCCACACCTGGTTCTACTTATTATACAGTGATCAATTAGTGGTCTGTGGCAGCACTGATATCAGACAACGGCCTGAAATTAAAATATCAGTGTCGGGTTGATATTAACATTCAATCAATATGTGTGTAAACTGACCCATGTGAGGGATGAGCAGATATAATTCTGGTTTTGCAAGCAGATGCTTTTTTTAGCACTGAGAACAGTGCTCAAACTGTGCGCTAAAGTCAGGCCAGACCTGAAGCTCTGCAGGTCCCCCGGGGGACGGGGACTAAGAGCAGGCCTGCTAAAGCAGGACAGGAAAGACTGGGCCGCGTCGCCTGACCTTGCTGAAGGACACGCGCTCCTGACAGATGGGGCAGTCGTGGGAGAGGTACTTGAGGGCGGAGGGGACGTCCCGGCATGCCTGCACCGCCTCCGACACGTCGGCAGGGCTGAAGCCGCAGCCCTCCATGCCCAGGATGCTCCTGAACATCTCCGCCTTGTCGCCTCGCACATCCTCCGGGACGGAGACCTGGAGTATTCGGAATGAGAGTTCGGAATGAGGGTCGGGTGGATGGCGCCGAATCGGTTCCGGTTTTGCCGCCCTACTTACCGAAGGAGCCTCGAACCTTTTTAGCTTCATGAGAATTTTCATCTGATCATCCACCATCACGATTCTGTTTGGTTCTTTTAGAACATTCTCGGCATCTGAAGGAAATGGTTGCACAAGTCAGGTAAAACAGATTAAAAATTTGCCCCTGCAAATAATGACCCACATTGAATCACAGACCAGAGTTCACCATCTCTCTGCTTCTTTATGAAAGTTTTTGGCGTATCTGAAGCACTCGTCTCCCCCGGTACCTTTGTAGTGTCTGAAGGTGACCATGGCCTGGTCTGGCTGAGCCAAGGGGTAGGTGACAGCCACGACCTCCCCGCCCCTGCTATGTTTCCTCTGGAAGTAAATGGTGAGCTTGTTCTTCATCCGGCTGGGAGTGATGCCCGTGGGGAGGTGGCTGACCACCACCCTGTGCCTGTCGTCCAGCAGCTCTACCTGGGGACCAGGACCCTCCTCGGGGGCCTGGCAGTGCCTCCAGGCATGGGGAATGTCTTTAGGGGAACAACACAAAGCCCTTCCTGTATATTCATGAATCTATACAGCAATATGTGGATTATAGAGCTTTTAGCCTTTTAATAATAATAATAATTTATATAGCACCTTTCACAGACTCAAGGTTGCGTTACAATAACAATATAGGACGCTTTACAGGACGTGTAACATGAGATGTGGGTTAACAGTTAGTGTTTACAGATCATGGCATGATCTGCATTGATGACAATAGCATTATTCAGACATTACTCACTACTAAACGCAGCTTAAGCAAAAGGTCAAATAATAATGATTTAAATGGGTTTAATGCATTGAGCCTTCTCCATGAGACATACATCAACCTATCAGCACACGTTATGAAATCTACAGGGTCGCTCTGTCTCTCTGTTTCCACGACCTGTTTGTGCTGAAGTCTTTTCATGCGTACAGTATTAAGGCTACCGCCGGGCGAGTGATCGGTCGAATTGCATCGAGAGCCACTTGGCCGACGGTCAGCTACTGGTTAAATACGCCCGTCGAGAACACGCTGTTGTCCTGGTAAACTCCACATGGTCACAGCAGACGCAGGTCTTATAATGTGTTCTTTAATAAGGCCTTATGAGATCATAATGAATTCTGTGTAGTAGGTTCTTTTAGTAGGGCCTTATGAGATTGTACAGAGCTCTACGTGATGATTGTTTTGGAAGCTTTGAGAAGTTATGCTTAGGTTTTACCTAGAGTGCTATGAGAAGCATTTTCCACCTGTCGTTGTAAGTGCCCCAAGGTGCTTAGGTGTGAGTGTGTATACACATTTTGTTGTTTGTTCCCGTTTCTTTTTTTGGAGCTGTGGGGGTGGGTGGGTGGCAGTTTCTTTACCCTTTTCTCCTGTTTTGAAGTTAGGGAAGTTATGTTGTATTTGTCTCTGCCCACCCTGAGGTTACGTTGCAGATATTGTGAGTGTGTGACTAAATATATTTATCATTATCATTAGATATATATCTAGTGTAATGATAAAGTGGTTCATTCTATTCCAAATCTTCCACCTCCATGTGTTTTCCTTTATGTTGTGTCCCTTCGGCCTCAGACCATCGTGCTACATTAGGGTTGTAACAACAATCTAACTTGGAATAAAATTTTGGAAATTCAGCATCAATAAAAGAGAATGCTGTAATTAAAATGTGTTGCTATTTACAGGACTTTCTTTTATACTACAACAACTTTTGTTGTTCTTGAAGAACAGGTTTCAAGTAATAACCGTGCAACTAATACACAGGCGTGTCAACATGCCCTGTTACTGAAGTCAGTTTATCATGGGGGATGTCAGAAATACTGAAAAATGTTTCCTTAACGTGAATATGTCACTCATTTTGGGTTCGTTTATAGCCAACAGACACGCAGCGCTGGCAGTAAGGATGGCTGTAGCAGTTTTTGAGCAACCGCGTAACCACAGTATTTTTCATAAATAAGTTAAATCAGATTTAAAGTGCTCAGTCAAGCTCCTATTTATTTCATGTCAGCGCCCTGATAAAGTGTCTGATAACATTCAGCATTAAAGACCTTCAGCCGGGGCGAACACTCTCAGAGAAATCTTTATGCATTTTGGTTTTCTTTAAAGGCACATTAGTGAGAGACCGTGCTGCTCCATTTAAGTGAGTGAAAGCTTAATTGGGTTAAGCTCTTTGATCATGTAAGTGCCATGATTTATCAAAGCAGCCAATGATTATGAAGAATTATGAACAACCGAAGTTGCACAAGATGCACAAAGCACACAACAAAAAAATGTAATGAGCAATTATTGGACTTATTTACATATTGCTGTCGTTTTGGTTTTGCAAAGTCCAAAATTCTAATGATCAAAAACAATTTATTGTGCATCCCTACTGCATATCAAAAAGACCACATCACGGGCTTTATCGGAGGTTAGGTTTAACGAGGTTGTTTCCTACCCTTGTCTTTCTGTTCAAGCTGGTACATGTGGACAACCCTTTCTAGCTGAAGGCTTTTGAAGAGGCTCGAAATATCATCTGGACTCGAGGCACTGGAATCCGGAGCTGGGAAAGGCAAAATCGTTCAGGCCTTGAAAAACTCAAACATGTTCACAAAAGCCTTAATGACAGAAAACATAGCGGGGAAATTGAGCACCTTGGGACCTCATTTAAACATTATAAACACGTTTCTAACTGAACAAGAATATTAAATGTCGAGAATGTAGGCCTAAGAATAAAGCTTTTGCATTTTGCTTCTAAGTAATCTGGGATTCTGGGAGTCAGGAAGGAGGCCATACCGGTGGCACTGGTGACAAACGGGTTGGTTGGGGTGTTGTTCCGGGTATGCGTCTCTCCGAATGTGATCCCAAAGTCCAGCAGCTCCTGTGTATAGGACCTCTTCACGCCACTTGTCTCTTCTGCGCTCGCTGCCTGTGGCTGGCTGTCCTTGTCGCTCTTGGGATCGGCTGGTTGGGAAGCATTATAGTGAGTGTTACAGTTTTACAGTGAGCATTACAGTGGGCACCAGTGGCACTGTGATGTCATGGAAAATGCACGAGGCTGAGAGAGGTTTTTGTTTTTTTCGGAGGTCGGAGTACTCGCATACAAAATAAGCACTGGGCTGTGAGGTAGAGCTTACTATTGCTGGTTGCCTGGGACAAAGATGACGATGATGATTCAGGGTGAGAGGACTTCCTCTGTGCAGAGTTACTGCTGGTGTTAGGCCAACTGCAGGAGGAAAAGAAAACAGCACATGATGTTCCCAAACTAAATCTGAACAATTTAAACATCAAAAGTAAAATCTTTAAGGGTGGCTCTAGTGTAGGCAGACGTGAAGAACCACACCAGGCTTCAGACACAGGGGGTGCGCTCCGAACCCTGGGGTGCAGCTGCACTAGGCAGCATTTTCTCTGACACTACATCACAGTAGGTTGTTCTGAGGTGAGGGACCCTTTGAATACAGCCTAGAAATGCAGCCTACATTTGGAGCGATCTGACGGACACAACTGATGTATCCTTCCTGGCCCTCAGTTACCCACAGTTCTCTGTGCACATACGACATGAAGGAAGAGGAAAACACAACAGCACCATGCAGAAAATTAAGCCTCCAGAGCAGAGTTAAATTTTAAATTTTAAGTTGTAATTAAAACATCCATCCATATATCAGATTGTAATCAGAAATTATATATATATATATATATATATATATATATATATATATATATATATATATATATATATATGTATGTGTGTGTGTGTGTGTGTGTATAAATAAATAAATAGATAATAGTGTACTTTGCTTGCACACCACATCAATGTATCATGTCAGTCTCTATCACAAAAGAAAAGTCCAACAAGCGATGGTGGGTAATTTCTTGCTTAATAGTATCTTTATAGACTATGGACAAGAGCATCTGCTAAATTGTATGAATGTAAATGTAATGCCGTGTAATCTGCCTGAGTGCATGCTTCACCCTCTAACACTCCTCACTGCACCACTTCACATCAGTCAACAACAGCATAAACACAACAATACACAAGGATCTACATTACAAATGAGCCTTGAGGTGATTTTAGCTGTAACAAATCCATACGAATGAAAGCACAAACCATTACGCAATGTTATGTTACATTAGATGCTTTCGCCTAACCTTGTTAGCAGCTTCCCATGCAGCGAATTTTCAAGCTATCGCGTCTATTAAGTAAAATGTCTAAAACAAAAGACATTTGAGAATGACTGAAATTGCAAAACTCGAGTGCTGAGTAACAGCCACGGGGAGACTTGATCAAATGCTCTGAAGTGCACAACATACTGTAATTAACTTTCTATTGTTCAATTAATGCAAACAGTAATCTACATGTTATGTATGCTCATTCCTATGAAGATGTGTGCACACATATGAAAATGTGCGCTGCAGCTCTACTGAATGTAGACAGTTCTTCAAGGCAATTTTTCAAGTGCCTGCTGGTGAATTGTGTCTGCCTTGACCATCAGCTCGTCCGTGGTAGTGCTCGGTATATATCAACAGCTCTTGCTCGACACTTTTTTGAAGGCTGGGTAAAAAATGACCCCTCCCCCCTTAACAGCATCCTATAAAAATGACCTGTAACGCTCATCAGTGTTGTTGCGTGCACCACTGACCTGTTGTGGGCTGAAGCAGGTCTTCGATGACCCGGCCACTCAGTAGGTTGCTTGGCGCCTGGAGGTAGTGTCGGAGCTCTGATTGGATAAGTGGCAAAAAGGGGCGTTTCCCGCTGAAATGCGGCGACCATCTCCTCCAGAACGATGGACAGGCCTGACCAACCCTGCCAGCCAAGGACCACAAACTTACAAAGTTGCAATGTTCAGGGCAGCAGGGTAAGAGGTGTAATGTGTGATGCGAGGGCCTTGCTCACAGGCTTCCAGTTGCTGAGGCAGTGAAGCAGCACGTGGCCTTGCGCGTCTACACTGGAGCTGTTGCCGTTGATCATCATGCAGGGGGAGGGGCAGACGAGGCACCGCGGAGGGCTCTGAGGGTGGGTGATGTGGATCCAGATGCACACTGGAATGTTGTACTTGTTACCTTGGTGACCAACACAACACACGTTTTCTTAGCTGCCACACAGTCTGACTGGCACCAAGAAACTGAGAAATGTTTCTGAACCCTGGAGTTACCTTCATAAACGATGGGAACTGTACCACGTAAATTAACCAACTTCTTCTTCTCATTGTTAGGATAATCTACATACGCAACAAGATGTGATGCAAACATTAGTATGTAGGAGATCACCAAAAGATCAAAAACATTGTTCAATGTTCATTCCTCTGTGAAACTCTGATGGGAAAACATGAAAACTACATTTATACTAAAATCATAAAGCCCTGACTTACAGTAATAGCCCTCGTGCAGATGAAGGTCTGGAAAAGCTGCTCTGGCTTCCCAAACATCAGAAAGAACTTCAGTTGGGTAGCAGTAGTTACACTATCAGCAGAGACAAAAGGTTATGAGCATATCACGGTGCAAGCAAACGTCTCTGTCTGCAAAACTACAAAAGGGCTTCAATGCCCTCCACCCCGCTCATTCTGTAATGCTTCATGTGACACATCGGGCTGACGGCGACACAGGCCACAGGAAACCCTGATCCATTTCAGAGCTACGGCTCTGGCAACTAGAGGACTGTGGCCTTGGGATCTGTTTTGTTTTTTAAAGCTCTGAAGATTTCTCATGTCTAGTCAAAGCACAACAAGTCTTGTTAAGAAATGGTTACTTGACACGTGATAGTGAAAGTGCTAGCTTGATGCACTGAATACGGAAGGCAGACATGGTGTCTGAACGGTGTGTGTTTTAATAATGCAGAGAATGATGATCTTCAAACAAGTCATTATGTCTCAATACTTCTCTCTTAAAGCTTTGTGAACCCCCCAAAAATTGCACAGGCGGCAAGAACAAAGATGAATCCTTCGCAGGAGTAAATCATGGTCATGTTCTCTGTGAGACAAGTGCCCCTGGTCACTAAATAATGTGATTTCCATTCTAGTGCAATCTTCATCCCAGGGATGCTGACGGCAAATGTGACCAGGAAAAGACTTTGGCTTCCTGCCTCTTGCCAACCACAGTGTGTCTGAAGCTTGTCTAACAATATTTCCTAACTTTCAGTACAAAGCGAAAAGTTAAGTTTATTCTGGTGACCAAAGTCCAATTTTAAAGTCTACTGACAGTAGACAGCAGAAACTCTAAGAGCTAAAGTACATTCTTCTAGCAAGCTCCCTAACAAACCTATAAAAGTAACATGTTTGCTTATGCAGGAAAAGTGGAGGAAGGTAGCTTTAGCTATCTTTTCTGCTCTTACTGAGACATCATGGGACCTTTATTCGTGCAGCTATCAAACTCAAATGACGTAGTCCCATGTCCTAGATGGAGACATCGCCAACAGAACAGACATCCACCCCCTCAGGACCACAGTCGACTATAAGTTACAGTTGATCAAGTTGACACAACAACACTAGCTAGCTAGCGATAGCTAGATCAGTGCAGGCACTGCCATGATGGTTAATCGTCTACCAACTAACCAGCTATTTTGTTATGCTAGCTTTCTGAATGTGAAATTATTTGCCATGCTTCAATTCTACCTTAGATAGCCAACTAACCTAGCTATAGCTATGGCCACCACGTTTGTGTGCTTATTACATGGTTATAGTGCAGGTACTACATTCGGCATCAGCTACAACGTTAACGTTAGCGTAGCTGCTATAGTTACCGAGCCAGCCAGCTAACGTTAGCTAAGCTAGGCTAGCAAAACAATGTCAGAAAAACACACCTCCGCTAGCGTCTGGTACTCCAGATCAGGCGTCACACGAGACATTGTCATCTTAACGTCAAAACCCTCCAGCGACTGCCGATGTAGCGCATCTGTCGCTGTCAAGTGCAGTCAGGGAGCACTTCCATATCCACAAGTTCCCCCATCGCTCAAAGTTTTACAACGGCAGCAGGGAACGAGTTTCGGTTTTCGTTTAGCCACGTGACATCGCTAGCTCCGCCCAAAGAATACGAGACCACGCCCAGATATTTGATCGACGTTTAAATATATGAATAATACATTTGTATTAGGAGAAAAAGGGCAGCGAATCAGCGCAGCTGGGAAGGTGAAAACTCTTAATATTAATCCACTCTTAATTAAGAAGGGCGTGGTTTAATCCATACTGAGTGTGACAATGTCTCTACAGATGCCCGCAAGTTAATTATTTGAAACACAAACGAAATCTGCATGCAAAGTTAATGCTGCATCGAAAATATAATAAAGAAAACTGCATCAAAAAGACATCAAATACATAAAAAAACACCCCCCCCCCCATGCACCAAAGACAAATTAACAAACAGCATTAAGCCTGGCATTACTGTAAAAGTGACACTAGGGGTCAGTATAATTCTTAAAATCGATGTACTGATTAGAACTACAGAAACCAATGAAACCGAACCTGCGTTACCAATACTATGAAAGGGAGTTGAAATGTGAGATCAGACATAACGTCTTTCAAATGTTCAATTACTGAATGTTTATTGTTTTTGTGCTTTGACTAACATTTTATCAATGTTGGCAACATTAAAAGAGATTTGCAACTTCGAAAGAGACGTGTAGAAATACAATGCTAACAGTTTTGCTGTGGTGATTTGAAAAGCCGCTTTGTGATGTGTTGTAAAAAGTGCTACGTAAATGCATACATTTGAATTTTGACTTATTTGCTGCCCCTATCTGAACTTTTTGTTTGTTTGTTTCAATAAGCCAAAAAGGAGTTTCAGATTCATGCTATGTACTTTTGACATGAGACCAGGAATGAAAGAATAGAACTGAGGATTCGCCCTAGATCCATTCAACCACTGAGTTAGTCATATTGAAGATGGATGATTAGTGTATTTCTTCAACGGTTGCATGGTAGTTTCTCAATGCAGACTTTTCTTATCTCAATGTTGGCCAATGAAGGAAGTGACTTACGCAATCAGTGTAGGGTGATGAGTTAATGCAGTCTGAAGGGTTTTTGGGGGGAGAGGGGGTCTAATTAGTCAGATTGGTCAGGCAAATGTCCTATGCAAATGAGGTCATTTTAATTGGCTCCGCTTGTTTTGCTGTTAGCAACATTAAGCTTCCTGATCAATAAGCAATAAATGCCAAGGCTCAGGCTATTGTCATTATTTCCTGTCTGTCTGCGACAGATTTGGGATAACTGTGTGAGTTGCTTACCATGCTTGGTGATCTCCTCTTAAGTGCAGCGGGGCCACACGGCACTCCCAGTGGTTTCCGAAAGACGTGCATGAAAGGAACCTGCGTGCTGGCCTTCCACCTACTGGACTCTTGCTAAGGACTGCGACTCTGTCCATTGTCTTTCTGGTTAGCAGGCCGAACTGTGGACAGTAGTGACGATGCAGCTAACCAGAAACTGGAGAATTAGTTTGCTAATATGAAAAGGGTGTGCTATGGCACAGAAAATCAATGTAGTTTTGAATTTGTTTTTAGATCATTTCAGAAAACATTTTGTTGTTCTTGTTGTTGTTCTTGTTGTAAGAAATCAAGTGCCTCAAAACATATCAAATGGCGCTGACCAATACTGAGTGAAATGCTCTAAATGTTGTTTCGGGTTTGTTATTTATTTTACAGCCCTTAGGTGACAAGTGTGCAGGAGAAACGTAAGCGCAGACTGCTGTTCTACCCCTAGATCACGTCTTCATTTACTTTACATGCTCAGCAACATTCACGCATTAGCCATTTTTAACAGTAGCAGAAATCAGTACTGACACATTGCTTATATTCAAAGCCATTTCGGACTGAATCATATGCATTTTAACAGGACATGTTTGAAGTAATTTCTCGAACGTCAGTCAGTGTCAGTTGCCCACTGTGTGGAACAAAATAAAAGCAGGTTTCAGGAGTGGGTGGACAGTCACAGGGTGGGACGGGGGGGCGGGGGTAGTTACAGAGAAAAGCGCACCAGTAGAGAGAGACGGAGTGTTTAGACAAGCAGGGAAGCTAATGCACTTTTGTTGCATATGTCCAGCCCTCTTTTCTTTGTGCCGTGCGGAGTGAAGCTGACGAGTCTAGGACCACTGCTAAAATAGAGAGTAAATGCAGTGATAGATGCTTTACCTATAAAAAAAATGTTTATACGTTTTTAAAATATTATACTTTTTTTTTTTTTTTTTTTTTTTTTTAAATCAAATGTACTAATTGTCTGTTTACAATTCTTTTTGGAGAAGTCCAAACCACAAATCCTATATATGAATGTTTTTAATATATTACAACATTCTTCTTGAAAACTACATTTTAATTTGATCAAACGCAAAAACACATCTCATACGCTTTTCTACAGTTTTTTTTTTTCCTTCACAAGAAAGCACCGTGGGGCCCCTCATAGTGAATCACCTGGATGTAGGATAATAGCTCTTTCCAGCCAGGCCGAGATAGTGTCTCTGGTCCAGAGAGCATTATACCACTGCCCTACATCCAGACAATAGGTGCGCACTTCATTACACTAGCTCTCCACGCATGTTGTTGTAGAGGAGGATCAGAAACATCAGGCCCAGAACAATGGAGTAAATTTAGCCAATTGCGCATTAACGGTACCGACAGACGGACAGACAGACACACACACACACACACACACACACACACACACACACACACACACACACACACACACACACACACACACATACACACAAACTCATAGAGGAGGCATCACAATCTTTCTTGGTTCTTGGTTAGGCAGCATAACCCCAATGCCAAATTCAAAGAGACCAGCACTGCCTGACAGCCCATTTAAAAACCTCTGAGAGGCTTAGTGATACAGACATTAATAGTAGCTAAGTGCTTTTGTCACAGACACGCACACACACACACACACACACACACACACAGACACATACACTGCTTTCCACATGAAAGTGGTGGGAATCTGCGCACTGCCTGAAACAACATGAAAGTTCCACAGGCACCACGGACCCTTTAAATTACTCAGAGCATAAGAGTCAGATTGGAGTGCAAAGTAAAACTAATGGCCCTGACCAAAGAAATGTAATGAAAACCTAACATTGGGTGGAGGGGCTTTGGCTACCAGGGTGGGACCATGAAGTCACAGATGGGAAAAACCTTGAACTCTATAAAAAAAAATCTCTCTCACTGAAAGCTCCACATGATGACTGCAAAAGGCGAAACTGCAGCTTGGTGATTTCACTTTGTTCCACTGCACGAAGAGTATTTTACCCTGATCATCTTAATTCTTCATTCATTTATCCAGACTACCTGCAATGCAATGGATCTCAAATAAGCAGTGCAGGAAAAGGTTATCACTGGAAAAATTCCCATAAAGAACAAAGCAAGTCCTAAAAATCTCTGCAGAGAAGGGAGCCTAAGTAGTTGTTTTAGCCTGACATCATGCAAGAGTGTGTGTGTGTGTGTGTTTAAACAGGGTGTTTTATCGTGTGTTTGATCTAGTTGAAGGCTAAAGAGGACTTGTCACATCCACTCTGGTCTGGTATGGGGGACTGCGTAATGGGGTTTGTCATCTGCTAATGACTGCAGTCCTAAGCCGCTAGAGGTGGGCTCCTGGGAAGGAGGTAGGAGATCCATAACGATTCAGTATCCCATAATGAAATAATGGGAGCCAATGGGCAGTCCAGGCCTGGTGCTTCGCCTGCTTCGTCCGAGGGTAGGAGAGGAGACATCCCAGAGGAGAGCAGTCGACCGTTATCCCCCCAGCCCACCAACCCCTCCAGCACAGTCTGCCATGGTGCATTTGGCATCATGCTCTCAGTAGCAGTCCATCTGCAACCTTGCATTAACCCTTCATCTACCCGCTGAGCATAGATTGCACCATTTCAGCTGGCCATGATGCTCTCTTGTAGGGCTGAGCAGTTTAGCTCTTGCACTGCTGAATGCCATTTAGCCTTGAAATTGTTAGAGGAGTGTTTTGAGACTGTTACTCACAAATGATGCAAGCCAACAAAAAATCCTTGAGATTCTTCTTTTCAAACATTCCTGAAATTGTTGAAACCACTGCTAAGATGTACACAGCAAGGAACAAATGCAGCTCAACCTCTCAGAGGCCTGTTGTCTTTAATATTTAGGATGGTTGAAACCTTGTTGAGCACAGTAACAAAAGCCACATATGGATGTTATGTGTATGAGTTTACAGGGATTTCTTGTAAATCACTTATAGTGCAGTTATATGCATCCAAGCCTGTGACAGCTGAGAAACGATAAAAACAAAGCCCTTGTGTCATGTATTTCAAACAGACTGCCTTTCTTGTATCATTCCATTTCCAGGATAAAATACAATTTATATCTGACGGCTACATGTACAATCACTTTGTGTGTGAGAGCAGAGCATAATCCAGTGCAATGAAGTTTGTACAGCTAACAGGGCATTTGAGTGTCTGCAGTATTTAGTGTGCCCCACCAACCCAACCTCATTATTTGTTCAAACTGAGTGCCTTCCAGTTTTTCAAATCCTTGTGCTTTAGTCTGATTGGAGGACTAAATGCAACGTAATAAACGACTGGACGACTAAATGTTATGTAATATATATGTGTAATTATAACACAGCTTTAAAATGACTCGAATGCATTAAACACTTTATTGCTTTATTTAAAAGCAAATGGTTATACCCCATGAACTTCCCCATTGCCTATATATTCTAAAACCATAATGGACATCGATCCTGACCATGTAAACGTTTTTATCACCTTATTGTCTTTGCATGTCTTCTCCAGCACGTGAATTCCCCTCGGTTTAGCTCTCCATGCTTAATCCATTCTCCTTGTGCAGAGTGAGAAGGGTGGATTGATTTTGCAATCCGTTTTAATTGGAGCTGCTTTAGCACCGCAGGCGTGACGCCGTGCCCCGCCCCGTCTCCATCACATGGCAGCACGGCTGTCAGAGGCCGAGGAGGAAAAGGTTAAGCGGATGGATATATAGTCCAGGCTTTTGTGTGCCGAATGCCTAATGGTGGGGCTGAAAGGAGAGTAAAAGTGGACGCCACACACCAGAGGGAAGGCCTAAACATGGTAAAACTTGTACAACGGCCAAAGCTACTGATTGTATTTATATTATGCATACTGATAATCTGCTGGCGATGTAGCAGTGTGCGTTCAGCACTCTTGTATGGAACCTGGTTTATCTTATTTGTCCACCTGGTCTTGATTCAGCTTGGCTTATGTCCATGTCCTAAAGACACCCCACTACGGAGCCAGTGATAAAATGGAATATATGTGTTTATGTATATTATTAACTAATTGCACCATGAAACTATGCAGAACGGACTATTCAGATTCAGTCAAAATGATTCCATGTAGCAGAGATAAACTTGTTTTCCATTCAGACACAAAATTTGCCGAATGTCTGAAGAAAACTGAAGAGCCTAACACAGACACAACCAATCCACCAAACATACATTTAGTTTAAATATTAAGTGTCTTCTACTGAGCATATGCCATCAATGTGTTCCTATTTCCCATGAGAGTATGGGGTTCATCTTATCTGCAATGAGCCAAGTTAATGGCTATAAGCTGTGGTTATTGGCTTAAGACCAGCTCCACTCTGTTGTGGAAAAGACAAGAAATGGTATATATCAACAGTGTCTTGAAATACAGTGTGTGTGAGTAGTCAAAATATAATTATTAGCTGGAAGAGAGGGGAGAGGTTTTGTTCATAGAAGGGGGCAGTGTGATCAGGATGCCTTTGTTCTCATCCGAACCCCTTATACCTGCTGTCTTTAATATTTAGGATGGTGGAAACCGTGTCTCATGTACAGAACGCAAGAACAACTTGTGTGCATCAGTGTGCAAGCTGATGATTAAAAGACCCATAACCTTGGATACTGAGAGAAGTGTAAGGTAGTCTCAAACCCAGGCCTCGGCCTGCGCAAACCCTTACAGTACCCGCCAGACATCCAAGAGACGCCTGACCATGTACGCCGGTGCCCCGTCCACCATGTGCGGACCCGGTGGGTCGGAGGGGCCGAACACAACCCAGGCCTAAGGCGAGACACATGGAAAGTATGTCTGACAAGATGGCGCCGGTGAGGTTGGCTGCCGTCACAACTGCTCCGTCCACACGTGGCACTTTTTTAGCTCCTTTTGCTATCTTCTTTGCTCTTTTCGCTCTTCCCACTACCCCTGATTTCTCCGCAGCCCTTCTCTCTACACCATGAAGCGTGTCTCATACAGCAGAGTTGCTGTTATTTCTCTTAATCTACATAGCACTCACCTCAAGCCGTCTCTGACCCCGAACCCAAGATGGCCGACGGAGATCCTGAGGGAGAATAAAGGACGCGACGCGAAGAAAAGGCCTCAAGAGAAGCGAGCTGGTGTCAGGAACAGGCTGAGGGCTTGGGCACACCAAGCTCCCTTACCCAGCATCCTGCTAGCCAATGTCCAGTCTCTGGACAACAAGATCGACAACCTCCAGGCCAGGATAAAGTTCCAAAGGGACATTCGGGACTGCAACCTCCTCTGCTTCACCGAGTCGTGGCTGAACCCAGCGGTACCAAACCACGCCATCAAGCCGACCAAGTTCTTCTCGGTTCACCGTATGGACAGGACAGCACATTCGGGGAAGTCGAGAGGCGGTGGAGTGTGTGTGATGGTAAACAACAGCTGGTGCAACAATGCCAATGTTGTTACTCTCGCCCGCGCCTGCTCACCCAACCTGGAGCTGCTCGCCCTCTAGTTTCGTCCTTTCTACCTTCCTCGGGAGTTCACTTTGGTCATCATCAACACCGTGTACATCCCACCTCAGGCCAACATGGACACTGCACTGTGTGAAGTTCATGAGGCTCTCACACAGTTTCAGGCACAACACTGGGATGCTGCACTTATCGTGGTTGGGGATTTCAACAGCGCTAACCTCAAGCATGCAGTGCCCAACCTTTACCAGCATGTAACCTTCCCCACCAGGGGAAATAGGACACTCGACCACTGCTACACCCCATACAAGGACAGCTACAAGGCACTATCTCATCCATCGTTTGGTAAGTCGGACCACGCTGCTATCTTCGTCATACCAAAATATAAGCAATGGCTGAAACGGGAAGCTCTGGTTCAGAGGGAGGTCGCCCGCTGGACAGACCAATCGGTGGCTGCTCTGCAGGACTCTCTGGATGACGCAGACTGGGACATGTTCTGGTGCAGCACTGATGATGTCAGCAAGTTTACAGAGGCAGTAGTAGGGTGTATTGGGAAACTGGTGGATGACACGATTCCAAGAACCACCATCAAGAAGTTTCCCAACCAGGAGCCCTGGGTGGCCAAAACCATCCGCGAGGCTCTGAACTCTCACACTGCTGCCTAAAACGCTGGGATCATCAGCGGGAACATGGACGGGTCTGCAGCATACGGAGTGCGCAGGGTGGTGAGGGAGGTGAAGCGGCGCTACGGGAGGAAACTGGAGTCACAGTTCCAGCAGAGTGGCTCTAGATCCCTGTGGCAGGGACTATGGATGATCATGGGCTACAGGAGCCCACGAACCAGTCTCTGGCGAATGAGCTGAACACATTCTTCGCTCGCTTCGAGGCTACATCTAGCAGCTGTAATGCTAGCAGCGGTAATGCTAACAGTGCTAATGGTGCTATCGGCGCAGCCAACGGCGCATGCACAGAGCCCACCATAGAACTGCACCCTCTCATCATCATGGAGAGTGACGTGAGGAGAGTGTTCAAAAGAGTGAATACCAGGAAGGTGGCGGGACCAGACGGTATCTGCGGGAGACTCCTCAAAGCCTGTGCAGACCAGCTAGCCCCGGTATTCACCGACATCTTCATTCTCTCCCTGATGCTCGGTATTGTCCCATCCAGCTTCAAGCGATCCACCATCGTCCCCGTCCCAAAGAAACCTCGACCCTCCGGCCTCAATGACTACCGCCCTGTTGCCCTCACATCAGTTGTGATGAAGTGCTTTGAAAAGCTAGTCAGAGATTTCATCAAATCTTCACTGCCAGCCTCCATGGACCCACTGCAGTTTGCATACCACCACAACTGCTCCACTGATGATGCAATTGTACATCTGCTCCACACCACACTGACCCACCTGGACCAAGGGAGGGGCAATTATGTTAAAATGCTGTTTATCGACTACAGTTCAGCATTTAACACCATCATCCCCTCCCTACTCACTACTAAGTTGGAGGATCTAGGACTGCATACATCCCTGTGCGACTGGCTCTCCAACTTCCTAAAAGACAGACCACAATTAGTACGGGTGGGCAACTGTGTCTCATCCACCCTCACCCTCACCACTGGAGCTCCTCACGGTTTTGTCCTAAGCCTCCTGCTCGACTCACTGTACACCTACAACTGCGCAGCCACTTCAGGGTCAGGGAAGCGCTTTTGCTCCCTGAAGACCAAGACAGAGAGACTGAAGAGGAGCTTCTTCCCAAAGGCCATTTGGGCCCTGAATCAGGGCAACTGATAAACTGTGGGGACCACCACCACCATGTAACTGTAAATATGTCAATTGTAAGCTGGAACTGTACATTGTGTACATACATTTATACATATCCATATATACATTGTACATTGTGTATATAAACATATTATACCTATATTGTACATACATTGTTAATATATTTTGTATATATATATAGATATATATTTCCCTGTGCACCCCTGTCTCTTTCCTCAGTTTGGACAGAGCACTCTCAAACCATTTCACTGCGAGTTATACGGTGTATGACGATGTATGTGACAAATAAACCAAACTTGAACTTGAACTTGAAGTAGGGTGGACACACAATGATGGGGGGAGGGCAAGGCGATAAGAAATAGGGTTTATGTGGCAAAGAACCCTGAACAGCCCAATGTAGCGAGGGGCGAGTTTGCAGGTATAACCACGCAAAGACAGGTCCTTGGCCGATAGCCAAACACGCTGTCCCGGCTGATAAGTCAGTGCTGGTCGCCGTCTCTTGTCGGCATAAAGTTTTTGAGCAGCCGTAGCAGATAAGAGAGCCCTGCGTGCCCTCCGCCATGCCCCTGAAAAGGGGGATGCATGTCCCCACTCGAGGACCTGAGCTCTAACCACCTTAGATACATACAGCCGTCCTGGTGGGCCTCCACCCGGGTCTGGTTAAGTCATGAGAGCCTGACATACTGCCTTCTCAACCCCCCACTGTATTAGCTCTACTACGCGGGCCCTTGGGACCATGGTCGAGGGCGGCGCAGAGGGCAGCGAGGATTCCCACTGGTGGAAGAGGGCATCAGGTTTAATGTTCTTAGTGCCTGGCCTGTATGATAAGGTAAAATCAAACCGGGCAAAGAACAGTCCCCATCTGGCCTGGCGCCGATTAAGTTGCTTGGCCTGCTGTATGTAGGCCAAGTTTTTGTGGTCCGTCCAGACCAGGAATAGGTGTTTTGCCCCCTCCAGCCAGTGTCTCTACTCCTCGTCCGCAAGCCAGTAGATCGCGGTCGCCCACATCGTAGTTCTGTTCTGCTGGGGACAGACGCTGAGAGAAGTAGGCACAGGGATGCAGTCTTTTGTCCTCTCCTGATCGCTGGGACAGAACTGCAGCAACACCCACCTCAGATGCATCTACCTCAACTATAAATGGAAGCTCTGCATCGGGGAACTGAAGAATAGGAGCTGTGATTAGATGGTGCTTTAGTTTTTTGAAAGCCTGCTGGGTTTCGGTGGACCAGCAGAACCGACCAGATGCTTTCCTGGTCAACGTAGTCAGTGGGGGTGCAATCGTGCTAAAGCTCTTCACGAACCTGCGGTAAAAGTTCGTGAAGCCCAGGAAGCGTTGGATCAGACGCACTGAGGTGGGTCTAGGCCAGCTTTCCACAACCTGTACCTTGGCCGGGCCCATGCATAACGTGCTGTTGGAGATGATAAATCCAAAAAAGAAGATGGTTTGTGCATGGAACATGGACTTCTCCAGCTTGACAAAGAGGTAGTTCTCGAGTAGGAGCTGGAAGACCCGCCTAACATGGGTAACAGGTTCGTCTACCATTTGACTATAGATCAATATGTCACCTAGGTAGACGAACAAGTACCTGTCAAGAGCTTCCCTTAAGACTTCATTGATGTACCGTTGGAAGACGGTGGGTGCGTTCATCAACCCGAACGGCATGACAAGGTATTTGTAGTACCCAGAGGGGGTGATGAATGCCATCTTCCACTCATCCCTCTCCCAGATTCTCACCAAGTTGTAGGCACTGCTCAGGTCCAGTTTAGTAAAAACTGAGGCCTGCTGGAGTGTCTTGAAAGCTGAGGTCATGATGGGCAATGGATAGCGGTCCTTGACAGTTATTCTGTTAAGGCCCTGATAGTCTATACAGGGGTGTAGCCCACCATCTTTCTTCCTGACAAAGAAGAACCCCACGCCAGCCGGGGAAGTAGACGGTTGGATGAACCCTAGGGCCAAGGACTCTTGTATATACTCATCCATTGCCTGATGTTTGGGCCCCGAAAAGAAAAACAGGTGGCCTCTAGGGGGACTGGAGCCCAGAAGGAGGTTTATGGCCATGTCATATAGGTGGTGGGGAGGCAATAGTTGGGCCTTCTCTTTGCTAAATGCTTCCCCGAGGTCCAAGTATTCCTGCGGGACTCAAGACAGATTTGGACAGCCGAAACCATGACCGGACCCAGACTGAGGCTTGGGTAGCTGCAAGCAGGAGCTCTGACATGACAAACCACAAGACAGCACATGGGGTCCGCATGGGGATTATGTCGCTGAAGCCAGGGGTACCCCAAAATTAGTTGCAAATCGGAAGCATGCATAATATATGGTGCAATCTGTTCAGTGTGTGGGCCGACTCGCAACGTGATTGGACAAGTCTGATGGCTAACAACCCCTGGCTCCAGGGACCAACCATCGATGGCAGCAATGGGTAAGGGTTCGTCCAGTGGGACTAGCGGCAGGGCTAACTTGTTGGCTAACCCAGCATCGAGAAAGTTGCCTGCCGCTCCCGAGTCCACGAATGCCTGGAGACATGTTTTGGACATTCCCCAGGCAATTGTGGTACTTAAGAACAACCTCTGGGCTCGGGGAGGACGGGTTAAGTCCGTCAGTGGTCCTCCCTCCCCTGATAGATGTTGTCTTTTCCCTGGAGCTCAGGACAAGCTGGGCGCAGATGACCCGAGCTTCCGCAGTACAGACACCTCCCCTCCCACATCTGAACGTCGCGTTCATTCCAGGAAAGGTGGGTGTGTCCTAGCTGCATTGGTTGGGATCCGTACTCCCCCTGCTTGTCAGGCACATGAACAGGGCTAAGGGGGTACGGAGCTCCACGGGAGCCTCGACTGATCTCTGGTCCCCGTGTTCTGTGCCTCTGCCGCACGTGGTTGTCAATACGCAAGACCAGATCGATCAGGCTGTCGAGAGAGGCGGGAGTATCACGGTGGACCAGTTCGTGTTTAAGGTCCTTGCTGAGGCCCTGGTGAAAAGCGGCCATCAGCGCTGTGGGGTTCCATCCACTCTCAGCCGCCACAGTGCAGAACTCTTTTCCCTTGACATATATTAAGAAGACGGGAAATCGTCTCCCCTCCAGTGGATGGTCTGGATGGTCAAATGTTTGCTTGAGGGCAGTGGTGAACTCCACCACAGTGGAACAGAAAACGGGGAGGAACTTGAATGGCTAAGGGAAACCTCCAGAGAGAGACGGACTCGAGAGGGAAAACTGGAGAGGGGAGGGGATGTGTAAAAACAGGGACACCCTCACAGTACAGAAGTGAGGTGTAGCACGAGAGCTCACAGACCTCAACACCATAAGTTACCGGCTAGGAGCTTGGCTCAGAACTTTGGCAAAGACCCAGAACTGAATGACCGGTTCACTGGGCTTATATAAGGTCTAGTCCAGCTGTTGGGTGTTAAGCCTGATTAGTGGTGTGGTTGACTTGAGGCCTCCCTCTGGTGGCTGGAAGGGGCCTCGGCCTGGCGCCAACCCTTACATGAAGCAACTACACATAGTTCAGAGCTTTCTGTCCTTTGATGGCAGAGGAAGCTGGGAAATGTCTGTTTTGCTTTCAAAGCTGCTAACTGGTCAATAAATCCTCACTTACTAGACATTATACTTTTCTTTATATTTACATTGCAATTAGGCATTGCGATTAGTCAGACAAGCTGGCACGCTAGCTAGATATCCTGTACTACTTAGCTAACAACTGCACCTGTATATGGTCAAAGTAAACCTTTATAATCTTTATAATCTTGAAAATATCCTTCAATATGGGGCATGCATTCCTGCAAGCCATGAGTTCAGTTCAGCTGCTGCATTTATTTTTCTGTTGCTTGTAGTTTATAGCTAGCCAAGCTAGTCATTTTTTTCTTAGAATATCATTGATATCAGACCACTTTCATGTTAATGTACTTTGGGAGAGAGCACCAATTTCACACACAGATATGTAAGCCTTAAAGAAAAGGGTATATTATGAGCTACTTTTCTTAAAGGTAATCATTTGAGTTTTATGCGGGAAAATGTGCCTGTTTGATGTTCCTTATGTTGATCTACTGGCCAGTTGTTTAACCGAAGCAAAGTGGTGGCACTCGGTGATCATCGTTAGGGATTTCAATAATGCTCCCACACTTGTGATGAAATGTTACTGCCCACCTCTGAGAATGGGCCATGCTGCAGGCAGTGACTTGTGAAGTTCTTGGCTTTGAACAAGTTTGAAAAAATGTAATACCATGATATGGTAAATTTCCAGGCAGTCACGTGGCTTTGACTCACAGATGAGATGAAGCCGTCAAAATGTTCACTATAAATAACTAATGAACTGCAGTGAGGAAAATCAAACAAGTCCAGTCATACAGTGGCAGGTATATGGGAACAGATGCTAAAATTTGATCTATTACTAGAATGGCTTGTTTTCTTTTTATGTTTTACTTTGTTTATATCTTTTATATAAACATTTAATTTGTTTATTTCTTTTTATATGAACAGTGAGGAAAGTACAGCTAACAGATTTAGCGCGCAATGCCGTGTATATTTTCAGTATCTGATCACCCTGCTCCTCTGGAAAATGTACAGGTACTGTTTATAAGGTCATTTCTAAGGGGTAAAGCACTGGAGTTGGCAGATATTATCCTTACGACTAGGGCTCAAGAAGTCTGGACTGTGGAAGGGTTCTTATTCCAAAACGTTTCCTAATGCTTTCGGGTCTGCCCACTCCTATTTTTACTGCCCCACGAGTAGGTGTTTCTCCCCATCACTTTACTATAAAGGGAGACACCACAGACCATAGGCACCTTTTTTTTTCGGGGGCGGTGCCCGCAAGACAGACCTTTTTGTCACCTCTTTGTTCATGTTATCCTGTTTGGTTTTACCCTGCCTTTTTGTTAGCTTCTTGTGAAGTTTGTTTTATTAGTTATCTAGTGTTTGATGTTTGCTTTTGTCTTTTGTTAGACTATTTTGTTGTTGTTTTCACTTGTTTCTCTGGCTTTCTATTAAATATTGTCTCTTGCCTCATCCCTGATAAGCGTTAACACTGCAAAGTCTATGAGTTCACTAACTATAGGTCTCCTGGAGGATAAAAACATGCAAATACTCCAGTGGCCTACAAAAAGAAAAAAAGATTATTAGTGCTCCTTCTCTGCTGAATTGCCTCAAGGCCTTTAACATCCCGTTTATCCTATTGTGGCTAAAATATCCAAAACGTCCTGAGGTTTCCATGGTGACCTAAAGCCCTCCTTGCTGTAGATCTTCACAAAAAAATCAAACAAGTCAACAACTCCTAATTTTGAGAATTCTGATTCACTGCTCACCCTTAATTAAGGGGCAGTATCTTCTGGAAAATAATAAACATGTAAGAATTAAATAAATATCAGCCCTTTCTCCTTCATGTGTAATCTGCTGAGTGTTGTTTTAATTTTGTATATTCGTCTTTTGCTTGCCTCCCCACACCCACCCCTGCTGACTTAGTTGTGCGCTTTTCCTCTCTGCGTTCTCACCCTCCATGACCTGGCGTTCGGGAGATTTAGGACTGTGCACTGGATGCCCCGTGACTTTGAACGAGCGCCAGTACTATTTCAATAAGTCGTTGTCAGCTCAGCAAACCTCGTGTTTCTCCACTCTGCATGGGAGGATCCTATCGCTCCGTACTGGATTTAGCACTTACAAATAGCTGTTATACATTCACACATTTTTTTAAGGAGACATAGGGAGCCTGCGGGAGTGAGAGGCGGTACAGACGATTGGTTTCCCGTTTTTAATTCATTTCTCCATCTCGAAAGGTTTTACCTCGATGACTTTGCAATTCTTTTATGCAAGGGTCTCAGATACTACATTTAGGATACTCATGCATGTAATGAACTGACCGTCCATCCATCTGTCCATCCATCCATCCATCCCTCCATCCATACATCCATCCATCTATAGAAATCTGCAATATGCAGAAGTTTGCACAGAGGTCTGCAATACGCAGCCTTCAAGCTTGACCAGATGTGATTGCATGTGTTCTTCAGGTGCTCTTTGTGAATCAGTTAGATGAAGTGGATGCCCTGAATTCCGCCTTTCAGCTTCATCGATTGCTGACAAATGAGATTTCTGAAACATGGAAACATATGCACAGAAGGAAGAATAATAAATGATAAATTATATATATTTTTTCTTTCAGCATAAATGTTAAAAATGTTCATGTAATGTCTGGCACATCTGAGTGCTCTCCATTTCAAAGACCTGCACCCACACAAGTCTCTTGCAAAAGAACAATCGTACCAAGACAGAACCAGCAGGCCTGGGGCTTTTTTCACCTACCTCAAATCAGCATATTTCGGGAGGAATCCTAAAAGAAATTCCCTTCGGATATTCTCTGGTACCTGACAAAACTGCTTTGTAGACCTGTGTAAGGCTAAATCCTGGACGATACAACATTTCCACAGCTGAAACATTTTTGTAATGTTGGCTCTACAACCCCCCTCCCCCCCATTTGTATGTTGGAGACATCATAAGTGGCAACAGAAGTTTGGGCATGGTTCCCGGGCACCTCTGCAGCCTCGCAGGTTTCTTTTCTGTCCCCAGATGAACCTGGGTGTCTCCGCGCATCATGGCTCTGGTGCCAGCCCATCTCTGAGTCTGAAGCAGCCGTCGGCCAGCTGCAGCTGTGGTGGTTTTCAGCTGGAACATAAATCACCGGGAACATAAATCACTGTGGGCCACAGCGGGAAGAGCAAACAAGCCACTTTTGTGTTGTTGTTTTTTTTATACCTCTCTCCACCAGCAGCACATAACAGGAGTCTCGGACACGCTTGGCCCCTGCATGGCTTTGCTGTAATGGTACTTGGGCTGGTGTACCATGCCAGCCTCCTTCCCCACCCTCCACCTTCACCCTGCACCACTGCACACCCACCTCTGCCTGGTCCGGGGCTCTCGTTAGCAGGGACAGCGCAGGTATGCGTAAGAAGGAAGTGAGGCTCCACAGGAAGGTGAAAACAGGAGCGTTCTGAAATTCCTAACCCCTGCTACATTATTCATGCACGTAATGGGCCCAGCACAGCATGGCGAGTTGGAGAGCGTTCACTTCAAACGCGGTGCGCCTAGCGCTGTGTGGGTAACCTCTGCATGCTTCAGTCGGAGGGAAAGTCTTTAAAATGCACGCATTAACATCTGAAAATGCCCAGCACGCTGCACGGATCCATGCTCCAGCAAAACGGGCGAATATAGCAAAATAATACAGGAGAACAAAAAAAAGAGGAGGTAATACAACACGTCTGTTCTGAATGTGATTTAGTTGCATGGCGGGGGGTATAGAGTGGCAGAGAGATGGGGCTGCATGTATTGACTTGGTGGATTTTTTTTATAATCTTCTTTGTCCAGAACGCATTCTTGTATTTTGCCAGATGCCCTGTTTGTCTGGCACTGTGTACACTGTATTTCTGAACACTTTTCACCACGGGAGCAGGGCATGACCTGGAAGAAGACATGCGCGGAGGTCAAGGCACCGTGATGGAATAACTCGCGAGTGTCACATGGTTGGACGGGTCAGAGGACGTGGGACAGTACTGGTGGGAAAGGTGATGGAGGAGTCGGCTCTGGGGCGAATGGTGCAAACATCGCTGCTGTAAACACAGAAATTATGTTTCGGATTAATCAGGGGGTTCAGTGGGTGTGTTAGAGATGTCTGAAGTTGAGCAAGATTGGACAGGCTGTTGGACAAATGAAGTGAAAGCAGGAGAGAAATGGCAACTGAAGAAAAATGGAGGAGGAGAAGAATTAGAGGGCTATGAGAACAGACTGAATTATGATTGGTTATAATTAGATTACAGATCCCTTATTGAAATAAATCTACATTTCTTCACTTTGTATTCCAATCTTGTGCTAAAATCAAGCCGCTGTTTTATTATTAGTATTCTTTTTTTTACGTTTAACCATTCAAAAACGGGTTTCTCATATTCATATGATAATGAAATCCCTTTGTATTTGCCTGGGTTTTGTTTTCATGCTTTCTGCAAATTAGACCAGCCTGCATTGTGATGCCGTGTTCCAGCACAGATGTTTAATTAGTGCAAAGCCTTTATTTGAAGGAAGTGACAAATATATAAAGGAGTTTGAAACTTTTTTTTTTTTTGCATTTATCTCCAATTTATCTCAATGCCAATGAAGAATATAAATGGAGATAGAGCAGAATGACCCAGAATGACCCAGAATGTTTTTGTAGTCATATGAATGAAATGATAGAGTAGTTTATAATGAAAGGTAATTCGGATGCATTTAGGAGAAGAGTGAATTGTCATCCCTGTAGCACTTGTGTATGTGCTTTAAATGACTGCAGATGTAGATTTTTATGTAGCGTTTAATTGAAAATTTGGTTCAGCAAATTTAAGAGTGAGGGACCTACAAGACAGGTCCATGACAGATGCAACACGAGACTTCAAAATCACAAACGTGCCAGCCACCTGTATCGTAACCCTGAGCCGAGATGTCACGATGCAAATAAACAAATAAGAGCAAAATGGAAAATAACACCAATTCCTTTTGAAGAAGTGCACTAGCAATTAATTAAGCATGTAAAGATGGCCATACTGCCCAAGTGTGCCTAATCGCGTTTTGTCACGAAAGATGTTTACAGCTTAGCAGCTAATTGAGCACATGCTGCGTGCTAATCTCCATGGCTAGGCCTATTGTCTGCCGCTAAGCCCTTACAGCAGGCTGAGGGTAGGTGAGGCGTGTTCTCCCTGCGCCCCCTCCGGATCTGCTGCTGCATGCTGATGACTGCACCTCGACAAGAAAAAGACCCCTCCCAGGTTGGACCCCATTTAATTTCATTAGGGAGTCATCGGAAGAGGAGGGAAGGAACCACGGTTGGAATGGGAACAGAAAGAGAGAGGAAAAGAAATCAATTACCTTCTGATTTTGATTCTCTCTGAGGAGACAGGGGACGTGCCACTGAGCGACACTGAAACAAAAGTGTCCCCCTATTTTCTTTCTTTTCTTTTTTTTTAAAGTAGTGGTACAACGTTCTAGTTGCCTGGAATCATATGTGCCAGAATGAGCTATTAAGTCAGGTCAGTGGACGCAGATGTGCTGTGCATGAAAGTCTAAGTGTAGATCTCTGAAGGGTAGCCTTAAAGGATGCTGACTATGTTCATGTGCACACACACACACGCACACACACACACACACACACACACACACACACACACGCGCGCAGACACACACGCACACGCACACACACACACGCACACACAAACACACACACACACAAACACACACACGTCACTCATGCGATGACACTGGTTTGTCATGTTGCACATACCCATGCATACAGATGCAAAGAAGGACAAATTACACACCTAGACACACCTATACTGCCACTGAGAGAAGAGCAATGTGCCCTCATGGTTCTTCTGAATCAGCACTATGAGTTCTGTCTGATCTCTGGCTGACTCTGAACACTGCCTGTTTCCAAAAGCATCGCCGCATCTATGTCCAAGGAAGAGAGAGCGCTTAAGCAATGGATGCTTTCTTGGGTTAAAGGTGCAATAAGCAACAAGGCAACGCTTTCAGCAATAATATTACTGGTTCAGGTTCACACGGCTATTTGCAGGGTTTGACTTCTGAATAGGAAGTTTCCTGCTTCATCTGAACATTCTCCTGTTTTCTTAACTCAGCTTATCTAGAAAATATCCAATTTCACTCTCCTTGCAAATTGGAGGACCACATATAGAAAGACCCGTAGTTCCTATACAATTAACCTGATGTGGACATATATAACCAGATGTAAAGTCTGCACTTGTACTTCATGTACTTTAGCACAAATAAAGTGGACTGGATTACAGAGCCAAAAGGATAAAAACCGTGTCTCTGTCCGAATACTTATGCACTGTACTGTGACTTTTGTACATTGTGTTCTGCCAAGAAAGCTATATGTGGATTACTCAATAATTTACTAGTTTTATTGACATTATACAAATATATCTTTATATATGTATATTTTACTGAAATTGTTTTTTTCTCTTATTGTTAACCTCGACTGCATTCTATGTTTTGCCTAGGGCACGGGAGGGTCATGTGATCTCCCAGTCAGCCTACAGAGGAGAAGGCTGTTTGGCTCGGCAGGGGTTTGGGGGGTATTTAGCCGAGAGTATTTAGCCGAGAGGAGGATGATGGTAGCATCCCGGACGGGAGGATGGGGTTGCTTGGCGACAGTGCTGGGAGTCCAAGACTGGAAGAGCCGTGACTAACATGCACCAGTCCCTCAAGGTGAACGTCATGGCCAGGGCTGCCGAGCAGAAGTGACGGGAGGCAGCACACCCGTAAATCTGCTTTTCGTTTTAATTAGCCTCAAAGATAGGGGAGGGCAGAGGACACAACGCAACAGGAAGGAAGGATCCCTTACCACAGCTTCCAGGCCAGCGTGTGCATGCAATGCTAGGACTAATGGATTCAAATGCACTCACCCTTGACCTGCTAATGTTCTTTGTTGTATTGCTGATCATGTCCTTTTGCTGAGGAGAATAAGATGCCAGACTAACACAGCTAAGACTGAACACATCGTTTAAAATGATACATAATTCTTTTTTTTTTTTTTTTTTTTGGTGGATGGGCTTCAGTCAGCTCATGCCAGAGAAATGCTGCTATCTTTAAAGCAAAACTTATTCCATAACTTCTAACATGCAAATATGTCAATTGATGCATGAAATCAGTTAACATGAGCTCAGCTGCTGAATGTAAACAGGACTCTATCAGCCTTCATTCAATGTTAACAGCACAGTATGATCAGAAATAAACTGGATGAACATCTGTAACCTCTGTGTTAACATCTCTAGTTTTTCTTTGCAGTCTGTCGTTTTTCAGAAGCCTCGCAGATAAAGAATGAACACATGCTTTACACAGACTTCAGCTAACCTCCTGTTCATGACCTTCTTTATGTGATTTAAAATTGGCCAGTATATTGAACATGTGATGTCCTCCATAATAAAATGACTGAAAGAATTTGAGGAAATGAGAACACAGCTGTGTACATACTCATGATACTATAGGGAGCTTTTTTCAAGGAATCAACCCATCCAGTTATGTCCAGCTATGTCCAGCTTGGACCCAGCTATGATTCATGAAGAATGGTACAGGGCTTTTACTGCTGTAACCTCACATGGTCCTACCTGACCGCAACTGGAATAAAGAACGAGATTTAGCAGGTGTGCGATATTCTTCCATGCATGTCATGGAAGAACTGACATATTGTATGCAGGTACTCTGAGTGTAGGACATAGCACAGGATAATCATTTCATTTATGCTAATTTGACTGCACCCTTGGAGAAGTCCCGAATGATATATGGAGTGTACTTTAGGGTCCATTAGGAATGCCTACCTTATTGATGCAGACGACCTATTAGGTGTTGTTGCAACTCACAGCAGGTTGTATGTTTGAGTGGCTTGACTAAGCAGTGTACTCACATATGAAAGCACCTTCCCTTAAAAAAAGCACCGCATTTCGTCGCTTCCACCCCATGCGCCCGAGCAACCGTGTCCGAGTGCGGAGTGGTGCGTCGGTGGCCCTCCGCGCGGCAGGGAAGGTGGGCGGTGCTCCCTCGTGGCACCATGGCGCGCAGCGCAGCTGCGGAGCCGAAGACTGGCCCCGCCGAGGACATAGAGCACGGGGGGCCGCGCCAACCTGCTAATCTTCGCCAGCACGCCCTCCCCTCTCCGGCTGCAGTTGCCTGGTAACAGACCAAGCTTGGCTGCCTCTAATTAGCTGTTATGGCAAGTTTCAGACGTCTCAAAGAGGGTGGCGAGCTAAGGCGCTGCAGAGCCATATTCACGCCTCTCGGGCTCCAACAAAAGGTCTCGATGCGGGCGTGCCCGCCAGCAGCTCCAGCCGCTCTGGCTGCTCTGCCTCTCAGCGCAGACGCGGAAAACTAAAGGCACAGACGTCACGAGTAATTGCGTCCCATTGTATTGATTTTCCCCCAGGTACGGTTTCTTTCTTTACCGAGGCAAGTCATGCCGAGGCGTTTACAGAAGGGCCCCGGAAGGGTTCATTTGTGGACGGACTTTCTGCAAGCGACATTTTCATGAATATTTTAGAGGTTTGGGTTTTCAGTGCCTTCAATAACAATAGGGCCAGAGTCGGTCTCAAACGCTAGGAACTGCACGACGTTTAACTAGTTACCGCCACAGTTCTTTCGAGAAAAGGGCAAAGCAGTGTTTCGGGGCTAATTGCTGAACGTTATGTCCCTCACTGGGTTCTCACTGCACCGACACTAATTCTGGGTGTGTGGTTTGAACAAGTAATGTCTAAAAATCCTTTGACTTAGTATCTCACTTTAAAGTTGTTTATTCTGTTGCATTTTTGTTTTGGATATAGGACACAAGTATGGTATAAAACATAGTGTAGGCAGACTGAATGGCTTTAAAATGTGGAATCTGAGGTACTTTTAACTCTATCAAATTCAGAGCGATATTCATGTATGACATCCCAACTGAACAAACACTTTCCCTTCCTTAAATCATTTACATTGCTGAGTTAAGTTTACGTACTGCAGTGTAGATGCATAGCAATGTTCTCAATACAAGGAACAAATATTGAATAGAGTCGGGGAGATGATGGCTCTTTAAATGTGAGATGCCATTAACAAATCCATCTCACCACAGCCTGGGCATTATTCACTCCCGCATAAAGGCATGGGGGAGAATGTGTCTCTCTGTCTGTCTGTGTGTGTGTGTGTGTGTGTGTGTGTGTGTGTGTGCACTGTGTGATATTCAAATGATAGGGTGGTGCACACACATACACGCACTCACAAACCCAACATCAAAGAATGTTTGTCATCATCCAAAATGATTTTGCCTTTGTGTCTCTGTATTTTCGCATCTCTTCTCCTCCCTCTCTCCTACCCTCTCTCCTGCTCTCTGTCCTGCTCTCTCTTGCTCCCTCTCTCCTACTCTCTCTCTCCTGCTCTTTCTCCTACTCTCTCTCCTGCTCTCTCTCCTGCTCTCTCTTGCTCCCTCTCTCCTCCTCTCTCCTCCTCTCTCCTGCTCTCTATATATTTCTTATTTGCTTCAGTATTTTACTTAAAACTCAGTTATTTCTTAATAGGTAGAGGCATAAAAATGGTACTATTACAATAGTGAAATACTCATCAGCTGTACACAATACCATTAAACATACACACGCACACACACACACACACACACACACACACACACACACACACACACACACACACACACATACACACACACACACATGCACACACACACAAACATACACACACACACACACAAACACACACACACACAAACACACACACACACACACACACACACGCACGTATGCATGCACACACACACACACAAACAAAAACACCCACACACACACACACACACGCACGTACGCACGCACGCACGCACACACACACACACACACACACACATGCACACACACACACGCACGCACACACACAAACATACACACCCACACGCACACGCACACATGCACATACACGCACACACATGCAAAAAGAAAACAATTCCTTTAACAGACCTTATGCTGCCTTCACTTACCATCAGTAGTTCCCAGCTGGGAATCTGGACATGGAGCAGATGCTGGTTTTCTCCCCTGCCAGCTCAGAAGGATCGGACTTCAGTCGACACAGAGCACCATGGACCTCAAGTAGTGGCAATGAGCTGGTTACAAGCCCTCATATACCAACTGAAAACTGGAATGTCGGAAATACTTTTGCTTGAGAGTTTTGATTAGTCATGTCTGATGTGTTATGACTGGCTCCCATCACTTCATACTTTGGACATGGTTTGATCAATATGTCTGTTCCTATTCATTATGTAGGAGTACTGTGCAGTAAACACCACTGCTGCTTCAACTCGGAACAACAGGCTACCTGAATTGCATGATCAAACCCCTCATAAATACTTAAAGCATTTCTTCTACTTCAAAACAATTTGAACTTCTAATTACAACAAGTGAGAAAAAGCTCCTCAGAAGCATTCAACTCTTTGAGAAACTGCCACGTTGAAGACAATGATAATACGGCTGGCTGTTATCATACACAGTGCAAATAGAAAATAAATTCATATAAACTAAGAGTGCAACAAGCAATGTCATTATATAGTGCTTGGCCACACTGGGGCTTTATTTCTATGCGCCTCACGTTGATGTTTTCCTCACAGTGTGAAGGAGAACCACAGCGTGAGAGAGGAACCAAAGGAACACACAGGAGGAGAGAGAAAGGGGAGAGGAGAGAAGGCCCACAGGAGGAGTCTGCCAGGGAACAGGAGGCGAGGGCGAGACACGGAGATGACAGGTGAACCTCCTACCCTCTTTGAAAGTGAGTAGGGACAGGCGAGGGTGGGCCGTGGACCGGAGGAGCGAAGGCCCGTTTCATCCGAGCTGACGCTTTGGGTCCAGGCGAACAGCACGAGCAGACGAGCAGACGTTCAGAGGAATGGGGAATTAGCACAGGAAATTTTAAAATTAAGCCTTTGAATTATGCGCATCACAAGTACTCTCCGGGCTACAAGATAAACATGTTATTATGCCTGCATAATAAGCCACTTCTTCCTCATACAGGTGGGATAAATTCAGCTGGGTAGCACATTCTTTTAAAAAGCTGCCACCGCCTCTGCCTAAAACGGCGCAGGCGGCATGCATTTCTTTCCATGGATTGGCCTAAGCCACTGTCAATCGCGGCGTCGAAGTCACCACTGTAATGAAGGTCGCTTGCGATAGTGATCCGCCAGGATAGCCCATGCGCCCCACATCTCGGATGGCCGCAGTTTGTTTGAAGAATGGTGCTTATTACAATAGAGACATTTGATACATCTGGGGGAGAGGGAGACCACATGTTCTGCTTGGCTTGACTGGGAGGAGATCTTTCAGGGGTAGGGTTGGCAGGCGGGGTTTGGGGGAGGGAGAGGGGGGTAGGAAAGCTACCTTTGTTCCTGCAGAAATTTTGAGTTATCAAGCAAGGAGGATCCCCCAACATTCCACAGTTCATGCAATTTAATGGTTTGGTGAACACGGCCTTTCCTGCCCCGACCCGCATGACAACTCTACTCTTTTCGCGGGATGGTGACGGGAGCGTTAGAGGCACACGCCTGCTGCTTCCTGGCTTCGATGGGAAAGTGTGCGTCCTTGTTCCACCGGCTTTATAAGAGGCTCGCTCAGTGTCCCGATTACCACTCTCTTTCCAGGATTTTTTAACGAAGATCAAGGGACCGCGGCACCTGAAAACGAAGGCTTGTTGCTGGGTCTCGCCCCGAATGAGTTTCAGAGTGCCGTGTGACCGGGCCTGCGCGCGTTGCTAACCTGGCGCCAGCCGAGCCGCGTAAGGAGCATGAGGTGCGGCCGACGGTCCACGGCCGTCGGGGGTGGGGCTGGTTATAAAACACGGTGACATGCGGAGGGTATCTCTCGCTCCATCTTCCATCAAAGCCTGCAGATGTTTGCCCATTCCCCTCCAGCAAAGCCTCCATCACGCTAGTCCGCTTGGCAAATGGAACAGCAAAGGGGAAACAAGGAAACAGCAGCTAAGAATAACAGATAAAAACAAAGAATGTTGCCTAAAATGTTGCTTAAAAAGCATTTGTGCATTTGAAACCGTATATTTGCACAGGCTCAAAATAACTGAATCACTGCTGCTACATACCATATGCATTCCTCATGCTAATATAAGCTAAATTAAATGTCTACTGATCACAGCATTAAAATAATTAAATTGTAAAGAAATAGTAATAAAACATAGAGAAAATACAAAAGGTATTGAGATGACGACAGTTTGGACTCTGGAGTGGTGTGCTGCGTAACTGACTGCCCATGCAGTTGTGGATCTAAAGGCTGGGATCAGGAGCTTTGCTGACCCTGCACATGGGGCCTTGTGCTCTGTGGATCTTCAGATGAATGCCCTGGTGCTGAGGCTAAGCAGACCTTGCCCCAGCGTGCAGTGACATGTTCAGAGAGTGAGTCCCATGTGCCCGGACTGCAGTCGATCAGGGAACTTCGTCAGTGCCAAACCGGAGCAGGATGTGGATGAGGAAAAGCAATGGAGGCAGCAGAATACATCCTGTTAATGCTGTCAGTGTAACACACGGGTATACAGGTCAGCACTGCTGGTGTTGGACAGACGAGGTGTGAGGCGCGTGAAGCACCTGAGGCGCGTGAAGCGTGAATCACCCGCCGTCTGAACCGGGAGAGGGGGGTAAGGCCTGCGCCATCCTAGCAGAAAACTATCACCAGTTCCAGAATGGGACTCGTTCCGAAACCGAAGGGAAGCAGCCTTGTTCCAGTAATGCAGGTCTGCGTTCCAAAATCGCTCCCATCCTCCGGGCGGCTCACTCGACACATTGCTGTGCACCTCGCCCGCTTCCATAATCAGACTCCCTCTGAAGCTGGAAGCGTGCCACCATCCCCTGCTGGAGTGTGCTTTATTTGGCTATGACCGATAAAATCTTGCCGTTCATAATTAAAGCTTGGTGCGAAATTACTGCAGACTGTGGTGGGAGAAAAAAAATGGGCTTCTGAACTCTGCCAAAATACAAACCCACTGGGAGATCTACAGGTATCATAAAGATTTAGGTTTGTTCAGGATATTGCTAGGTCAGCTAGAAATAACATCATAATCACTGGCATCCTTTTGGGGAATGGTTTTTATTTTTGAGAACTTTTCAAAGAAAGTCACGAAAACATTTATCAACAATGATTCTGTTCAATAACACTGAAGCGAGTAGTCCCTGCACCTGTTTGACCTCCGGTCCGAAGGAGGCTGACTTTTCACAATGCTATGCTCTTTTAATAAGTCCATTATCCGTTCCAAGCATGAGCATTTGAGACCTCGCAGTGCTGTGGTGGTCATCGCGATTGGTGCCATTAACACTGGGCTGTGGAAGTTGATGCCAAAAGCACCATTGGTCAAGATTCTCCACTGCACTTGTCAGAGTATGGAGTCAGTGACAACTTTTCCAAACTGATGTTGAAACTAAAGCAACAAAGAGGTAATATTTAGTATCAAAGCCCTACACAATGTGGAAATCAGAGTGACTAGTCAGAACTACAAACTATTTTACTTCTGCTAAGTTTAACTGTTAGGTACTGCTGAGTCAGTATATTTAAACCATCCTTTCACATTTAGGCACATTTAGGCACTGTAATTAAACTGGAGAGCTGGAGGTAACAGTAATCACCTTTCAGTATCCACTGTGACTCAAACTGTTTTCAGTGGAACAGTTAATAACAGTTTAAAACTGCTATCATCAAACATCAGATTATCATTGTCAAAAATCATCACTAAACACAGGATTTAAGATAGTAGTTGTTTCAGTAAAGGTTTCCTTTCATGTCTTACCAGTGTTTTCAGATTAAAGGAGCTTGCTATTCTGACCTTTGCATAGCAAAAATCTGCATGAAAGTATTTGGTATTGTTTTTTTGTCTTTGAGCTGCTTATTATATATGACTGTTGGTGCATTCAGCCACACAGGTGCACCAAGACGGATATGTTGCAATTAATTAAGCTAGGATTTTTTTTTTTGTGTGTGTGTGTGTGTGTGTAAAAGTGTGTGTGTGTGTGTGTGGGGGGGGGGGGGACACAGAGAAATGACTTGTAATTAAGTCATGGATTTGTGCATAGGGTAGTAAAAATGACTTTATTGTATATGCACTGCTGGTGTTTACAGTTAAACATGATATTCTGCATGGCAGCTAACCATGACAGAAAGACAGAAGAGAGAAAATGCCTATTATGTAAAACTCTTTGTGTGTAAATCTGGGTTGTGTGTTTACTTCTGTGCATGCATGTGTGTGCTTCAATATGCACTAGAGTCTGTTGAGCTGATACACAACTGCAAACACCATATGTTGTGTAGGCTACAGTGCACAAGCCCCTGCTCTGCTGTAATTTTTATAATCATGACATAGCCTGCAGGAGGTTATTGGAATTCTCATTGTCTTTGTAGCAAAGTTGTGACACGGCATCGGTGAAGAATGTAACGCACTCAGGAGGGGAGTGAAAGAAAGACAGGTGGAACTGCACCTCTTGAACAAGTGCATTGGTGTGTGCATGTGTGTGGCTGCTCTATGATGTGAAAGCCCCCTCCTGAGCCTTGCCATAACATACCAAATATACACTTACAGAAACCTCACACAGACAGAGAGGCTACCACCATACACACACACACACACACACACACACACACAGAGAAAGGCTACCACCAGGATGTCATCATGCACACATCAGCTCTTTGGATCCATCCTGTTTCACTTTATTTACAAAGGTCAGATAACTACAACCTGCATCAAAGTCGAGGTGAACAACTACAACCAGCATCATAGTGTGCTGCCAGCACTTTCTGATCCCACTTGCATTCCCACAGCTCAATGCACTCCACAGGAACCCTTACTACAAAATCATGCCAGGTGCTGAATAAAGAGCAACTGATACTGGCATTCAGGTTTCTTTCCTTTTTTGATAAAACATAATTATGCTATATAACTTCTGCAACAAAGTGGACAAATATAAGATTAGAGACACGGATGTTTAATTGTTGCTATAGTATTAAAGTGTTTTTCCATTTAATATTGAGATACGTTTTGAATCTTGCTTTTTGTACTTTCATAGGATTACTTCCCCAAGAATGTAACTGAGATATAGATCTATTTTAAATGATAAACTTAATATTTCTGAACAAATAATTTAAAAAGTGGTTTAACTAAGCCTTATTAAACCTATTTTCCTACAAACAGAGAGAAAGAGAAACAGAGAAAGACAAAATCTCCTTCAGACAGACTTCTTACTGATTGGATTGAACCTTTTTTTTTACAGTATGCGTATTTTTAAAAGCAACACGAAACACTGGCCTTTATGCCTTTGCATTCCAAAAGCAAAACATTCATATGTCATCTGCTAATGTGGAAAGACACTTTCACAGAACAAATTAAAGTGTAAAATAAGTCATGAAACCAGAGGAGCCTTGCATCAGTCTCCGAAGTTCTTTGTGGCAAACACACATAAGCTGTGGACCATAACAGCTGGAGTTTGGTCCTCGCTAATAGCACCACCTTATTAATACAACCACAAAAGGTCTCTCTTGTGATTAGTGAGGGGTTGGTCATAATTAATGCAGACATTCTGTCACCCATTGGAGGACTACTGGAAAACAAAAGATTATTTATGCGGCATTCTAATGAATACGTTGCCCAACAACCGCTTCTCTGCTCACATGCTTTAGTTCGGCTTAATTAAAGGGACACGTGTTGTGTGGTTTCCTGGGTGCCATAAGTCACACATGAACACGAGCAGGGCTGGACAGTCTGGGGCCCTGGATGAGCTTAACGAGGATTAATGTGTGCTGGAGATACAGGAGTTGATGGAGGCGTGGGCAGAAAATAAGGAAAGTGAGGAGGCTCAAAATGTCTTTGGGTCAGTCAAAGTTGGCTTCCTTTTTTCTCCCCGGTCCTAGTGAGGTCTTGTTTATGAATTCCAAAATTATCACTTTGACAATTCTTCCTACAACAATACAACATTTCTACCAATCTGTCCTCCTGGGGAGACTAGTTGAGTTACAAAATGATATGAAATGACTGAGGATTAGAGGTGCACAAATATATAATTTGTTAATCTTTATCACAATACTAGTCTTTACGATACTGATACTGCAGATATGGATATTAACCCTCACAATATGGACTAATCACTTTTCTATTGGGCAATATGAGCACCCTGTCCAACCTGTGATGTTTCCATATGTGTTGTGTTCGACGAGTTTTCCGTGTATATTGTGACAAATCAAGGCCTTCACAACTGTAAATCTTTTTGGTCACAATAAAGAATGCTAGCCTTCAACCATGCAATATTCAGGGTTACCAACCAATTTTTAGTATATTGCAAGGCATTACTGCAATCACAATCACAATGTATTTACAATATTTTGCCATAAAATCACAACGTAATCAAAACACTCAGCCTTATAATAACAATGTAATCCCAACATGACATATGCTGCAGCCCTACTGACAAGAGGCAAATTTTAGTTCCAAAAAATCAACTATAATTATTTCTGTTCAGTTAATTTATAATAACATTGTTTTTACCCCAAAGCCAAAATCACAAGTAATTCATATTAATTTTGTTGGATGTCATAAAAGCAACAAAAGCTGTGGTTTATGAATGTGCCCTTAGCCCTAGCTATTAGCTCCAAAGTTTCTTATGAGTGGGCCACTGAACTCTTGCTGCGGTCAGGTGCTTTTGTTGGTCCCTTAAATTAACTGATAATTATTTTAAGAAAGTGCAGCTAATAATGGTGTCACGTAGCACAAAGAGTGCTTGAGACGCCAGCGGGTACGAAGAACACTGGGAAAGTAAGTCCTGAAGCTGCCTAACACAGCAAGGTGTGAAACTGACTAGTATAAATTACAGAGACAAGCACCCTAGATAATTTAATGCAATCACAGAATTATATTTCAGTAGCAAAGTGTGAGCCTTTACAAACACACACACCACACACATGGAGACACACACACACACACACACACACATACGCATAGCATTTGGCAGGTATAGGAGGAGAGCACAAGAAGCAAGAACACCCACCATGAATGCGAGAAGATAAAGATGAGGGGATATTACACCTCGGCTCAATTGTGATGCGCAGTCTGACGCTATCACCCGGGGTTCAGAGTCCACCTCGCAACGCATTCAATTCGGCACAGAGGAACTGGGCGAACAGCTCAAATGGCACCCTGCCGAGGCCTGCCAATTCTAGCTTGCAGCCAATCGCGATGACATTTCAGCCAGGACACACTTCCCACACACGGCAAAAGCCGCATTGGTAATCTCACTCCCATACGAACACGTTATCACCATCATTTACAGTGTAGTGACTGAAATATAGAGCAGGTGGCGACTAGACTCTAATGCCATTTTATTTAGATTATTTATGTGTATATAGGGGTTGTGCTAGAAAAAGAGTTCTGAATAAGAATTTCTTAGCTGACACTTTTTACAGAGCATATTGCGTGTCCACCTCCATATGGAGATGTTGTTAATTTAAGGACTTTTTTCCTTAAATTATTTCCTAAAATAAGAGAAACAAAATGTACTCAAACACAACAGTACTTCATTATATTTACGGCACTTGGCAGATATTTCTTATACAGTGAAGCTTAAATGTTTATCTGTGCAACAGAACACAAACTTCATGGGAACAGAACCCATACCCTTGCTGTTCCTAGCCCCACACACTACCAGGTAAAGCTTCTCATTTCACTGATCTCAAAGAGTGATAGTTTGTGCTCCAGTATTCCGGCGAGATTAAAACAGAGAAAAATATCATGAGAAAATCAGACATGTGGTACAATGTTTGTGGACGTGGGTAGTTGACAAGCAACACAGTGGAAAATCGCCCAAATATATTGGAGTTATTTTAGATTTTTCTGTGGATGGTTTGTTAGACACAGCTGTGGTGGCTCCTGTAAGCAAACTCATTGCAGCACTCTGAAACTGGAGTGAAGAGAGAGGGGGAGATTCATGTTGACAGATGACAAGCTAGCTTGCGATATTACGTGGAGGAAACGGTACTTGTAAACACAGTCGGCTATAAGCCAATGCGGAGATTTCAGAACACTGTCTGGCACTGTTTAGACATGGACTAACAGAACACACATACGGTGGTGCACCAAATGTAGCTTTGATTATATGATTAGTGTGACTTGAAGTTGGAAATGCAGTAAGTTTATGCAGCAGTTTATGCAGAAATCCTGTAACAAACAAAGTTTTGGAGATGAATATTGTAGTTGAAAAGAATTCGTAATAAAGATTATACACTAAGTTAGTGGTTAATACACCCCCAAAATAACCTTCACACAAACTGCACATTGCAGTGAGTAACAAATGTAGCTGCAGTGTGGTATAAATCACACCCAGCATGAACATGCGTGTTGGGTGAGCCAACCATAGCCATTTACACCTGGCATTTTAAATGTGTCATGAGTGACCAGATTTCTTCCATAATTTCTACCGAAGTGTCGTGCACAAGAGTCCTCGGCCCAAATGGAAACGAGACATTACGTTTCACTGGCACACCAGCCACGAGTATCACTTTTATCCAGTATCTTATCTTGCTTAACTATATTTGCAGCAATTTCCAAACATGTCTGACAGGGTTGATGTGGCCAATACTTCACTACTGTCGAGGATACACAAGGCACCTTACCGTTCAACTCCGAGATGTCATTTGCTTAATGGGATTCCATGCGTCTCTGTGACGCCCTGTGTCCTATTCACACTTGTTCTTACTTCAGGCCACTTATAATCACCCAAAACACATGTTAAAGCTCAGACAGACCAGTGTTTCTAGCATAGGTTGGTATCCATGTTAGTACTGGTATTGGCAAAAAGTGTGTCTTTAGTGACTTCAACCATGACATGGTAATTGATGTTCTTCTTGCATAGCTGTTTCAAGGATTTACTCATAATGGTGTAAAAGAAAACTGCCAATCACCTGTTAAGCAAAAGAATTTGTGGAGGGGTCAACGAAGGGGGAATTGTGAGCAAGCGGACAACAGCCAGAGACTGTGGCAAGAAAAAGAAAGAAACCAGGAGAAAAAGGAAGAGCAAAAAAAGAAGAAAGGGCATCTCCAGTGAGCACAGAAGTATCAAAACTGAACTGCTGAGGGAAAACAACAACAAAAAAAAGCACCTGGTTGGTCCTTGATGACACAGGATCAAGAGCAAATCATCCCTCAGTACCAAAGACACTGGCCTGTCCTCCACTTGTTCTGAAGAGGTGCTGTGATGCCCTTGTGTGCGGCTTTGACAGCTTCTGAAACTTGCCTTTTACCTTTGTGGAGACGCGCCTTTCTGCAAGCTGCCTTTAGCGTCACGTGCTACGAGGGTGTGAGGACCGGCATCACACAAAGGATACGGCGGGCGAGGCCGCGTCAGACGCTGTCCTCCTCCGGCTGCCTTCGCCCCCTCCACCCCCTGCACTCCTCCGCGCTTCCCATCCTGAGCCACATTATCCTTCAAACGTATCAACAGGCAGAACCTTTCGCGACTGCAGTAATTAAAAGTCATCCATATATCTGGGGAGAGGAAAGTACCAGGAGAGCAATGCGTAAAAACACAGGAGCTGGGATAATGAGGGGTCGGGGGCTGTCGGGTTGGTTTTAATCAGGGGAACTTTCACTGCTAACTGCATATGACCTGAACTCGCTTGACCAGAAGAGACACAAGGATATGCCAGCACTATCCCTTCCCCGGGGGCCAGTGCGACATCATCAAGCTCCCTGCCCTTCCTTTTATCTTAATTGCCATACTGAGTTATGTTAATATTCTTCCCCCTTCTCTTGTTAAAAGGTATTTTTCCTCAACTAATTTGAAGTTTGTGAAAGCTTTGTTGAATACAGAGAACTTTCAGTCCCAGGATAATCTAAGGCATGTCCCAACAGAGGTGAAACAGGAGTCAACAGTTGGAGCTGACAAGCTCTAATAAGACGTCCGTTAGATAATAAACAAAACTCCAGAAGTGAAACAATCAAGGAAACACTCTGTCATTTATCCATGAATAAGGGACTCTGCTTTGAAACATTTTAATTTGCTACGTTCATAAGGGAGGATTTGGCAGCTTCCATGTATGTGATGATTTCATTTGTTAAGGGATCATAGTCAGCAGTCAGGCAGGTGAGTAACCAAGATGCAAGGAAATCCAAGGTATGTTCTTGTGTTTAATTCCAATGGGTGACAAAAACATAGAAAGGCTAACAACATACAATGGACCAAAAAAAAAAAAAAAAGCAAATACAACAGGACCCAGACAGGCTAAGCATTGCAAAACGTAGCCAAGACTAAAACCAGCATTGCACTTCTTCTCAATGTGACTTCACTTCTCAGAACTTCCAGATCAGATTTCAGGTCAGGTCATGCTCAGCTTCACACATGAAACGTATGATATGGGACTTATTCATAATGCTCAATATTCTGAAAATGGGCACTGTGTGCAAGAGAAGCTGTAATCATGTTCATGATTTTTTCCTATTGTGTGAGTGGATCTTGGGTTTAGACCACAGTGCAGGCAGCTGTATTATTTAGTACTACTCTTAAGAAAATGGATGGAAGCCATATGTGGGTGGTGTGCTTGGTAGTGTACTTGGTGTGGTGCATGGTGGGGTGCACGGTAGGTGGTTGGGAGGGCAGTGAAGGCATGATAAATGAATGATGTTTCCTGCAACCTCAAGATCGTGGCCAGATATATGTCCACAACAGGCCCAAGATCTGGTAGCAGTGTGAACCACGCCACTTCACTATGTGGATTCTCAGATCAGGCCTCAATGTCAGATGCATCCTAGTGTAACCAGTACTCCAAGACTGAAAAGCCAATGGTTGCATAGTCCAAGTTAGAGTCATAGGAACAGCAGGCAAATGTGGCGTGAAGGAATAGTTCTTCATCCTCCAAAAACAATACATCAACCAATAACATTAATATTAATGAATCAAAGCTTGTAGGGACCAGTTAGTATTATTGTAAACATATAATGGTAATTGATCTCCTAGCTTGCAGCTATGTTAGTCTCATTAGCATGAACATATTCTTTCCGATGATCCAGAGAGAGACTTGCAACGTCGTTAGTATATGTCTCAGGGTAACTTGCCGCAGATGACATCTTGTTTCGCAACAAGGAGAGTATGACTGTACACCACGCGCAGTGCGACAAGTGTCCTTCAGATGACCTGTGCCAAGAAAGCCAGCGGTTGCCGTGATGCTACACCACCGTGCCTTTGTGCTCGGCCTGGAGAATGGATCTTCCTTCCTTCATTTCTTTCCTTTTTTCCCCTTGAGCTCAGGGGAATATTTAGAGAGGCTCGGCAGACTGCCAGACATGGCCAAAGCTCTCTAATGATCAGTCTGTGGCTCACCTTGCCTGAGGACTGACAAATAAACGTCACCCTTATTATTCTGACAAATGTCCTTTGTCATCCGGCTGACAGACGGGTCTTCTGCAGGCCGGGGTGCGATAGATAGCGTTTGAAAACAAACGTCCTCCTTGCTACGTGTCATGGCGCCCAGCTGGCAGGGACAGGACGGATTGACTCATATACTGCGTAATGCGGGCTTTCGGGAGGAAGATGATGGCTGTAGCAAGAGTTGTCATGCTAGGCTCACTTTTAGGTTAGCAGAAGCTTATGGGTGTGGAGAACCAGTGGGATTTCGAGAAGCAGCCTGCGTTGTAGGATATGGGAATGTGCCAATGCCAGTAATGTTTTGCTCTTCTAGACTGCTGCTATCAAAGAAAAGAATGCACTCGAGAGCACCAGCTCCTTGTGCGATAAGTGTTTTGGGTCAAAATGAATGCTCTTTGGCAAAAGAAAAGGAGGGTCAGGGATGAAATGGCTCTTCTCCAGACTCCTGCTCCTTCTCCAGACTCCTTAATACTTTGAGTCAATTGAACAGTTTTGCTGAAACCGACTATGCTGCAATGATGTTTAATTTCCTCTCATCAGAAGAAGAATCTCTCATCAGAGATTCCTTTTGGCTGTGGGCTGCGTCTGAATGTCCTGTCAAAAACTTGGAATTCATTAGTAAACAAACAATTTGTGATGACACTTAACAGGGAGCACTTACAACTGCATGCTGCCGACAGCATGAATTAAATCCTGATGGTGTGCATCCATGAGACGTTCCGTAGGCACACTGCATTCCTTTAATCGAGAGGCGCTTCAGCATGGAAGCAATCAGCCTATTCCACAACCAACCACTGATAATTAAAACAAACAGACCGAAAAAGGCACACTGATGGAGCTGCGATCAGGAGGAGTAGTGGCTCCAGCTTGCCGCCCAGGCGAAGTCCTGCCTCAGCCTGTTCACTGTACCGTCTCCCGCCTTCATGGGCATTTTTGCGCCTCTGATTGGCATTTTCAGCCTTCAGCTGAAGGCACAAGAGAAGGGCTACTTCCTTATGCTACAACACAGCTTCATAGTTAGCGCACTATAGTTTCGTCACCTGCCTGCAAATGTCCCTGTCTTCACTGGTTGATTAGGAGTAATATCGAAGCTTTGAGCAAGGGGCATTTTGGATAATGGTGAGGGGACAGAAAAAAAACACACTCCTCCCACTAGCTTAGCATTTCTAAGAAAAAGCTGTTACATCAAAAAGTATATGTATGTTTGAGTAGTTAGATAGTCACATATGCTAACCCAACACATCACAATGCTTTGATATGTAAAACTGCTTTTCTAGGTTGAGGTTGGCGTAACTGAACTGAAATATGTAGGAACTCCGCATGAATCATATGAGACGGCAGCTTTATGTTGTTATGATGACTGTTGAGTATTAGAGGAACAAAGGCTGTGGGCCCAAATGCCCAAACTTCTTTTGCAGGCTGATAGGAACACAAAAAAGGTTTAATGAATAAAATGAATGAATAATAATGAATAAAACATACACACACACAAGTTATATGAGTGTATAAATTTACGAAAGAGGCAAAATAACCCGGGTGACAGTAAGAAATATAACATAAAATATCTAACATAAAATGGGCCTGGTTACTCTAAGAAGAAAATAATTCTTGTCTAACCACCTTTCCAGTGGGTGGTTATATATTTACGCACACACACACACACACACACACACACACACACACACACACACATATATATATATATATATATATATATATATATATATATATATATAAAGGTATTTTAAAGAATAGTATCTTACTCAAGGAAAGCAGTCTTCAGAGCAAGTGTAAAAATCTCCCCTACTGTCCCCTAAGACATTGTCATAGTGGCTAGATGTCATCTTTGGAGATGTAGTTAATAACAGAAAATGGTTAGATTTATCATTTCTCCACATGAGCATGCTAAACATGACATTATCTTCTCCAGTGTAAAAAGTACTGGACAGATTTTCACTCACAGCTGCCTTTAAATGAATTAGACACGAGAGTGATTCATTTCTAATTGTTGCACTTTATTAATCCAAAGGTACCTAAACATTTCCTATTACTTGCAAATGACATCATTAATGTTTCATAAACATGCTATGGGACGTTCCAAATGGACATCATTGACATCTATGGAAGGTCTGCCTAATGTTGCGGAAGCAGAGGGTTCACACTTACACATTAGTATAGATTTTTTTTCCACAAACTCACTTGCATTCTAGCTATTTGTGGAACATCACAAGCATTAGTGTTCTTTGCAGAAGTTTTACCACACGTTCAGGACATTGTTACCAACAAACCTCACAGGAATGACAAACTGTCACAACAGATGCTTGTCCTGTTCTAATTCTAATGAGTGATGTTTGGATGTTGGTTATGTCTGTAATCATATATTTATTTATTTACATAGTTTTTAATTTTGGGGGTGTGAAGTGCAGCATTTATTTTATAGAAGATAGGGATTAATGTCCTTCTATACCAACATGACAACTTCAAATAACTTGCTCTTTGAACACTATTATTCTCAATTTTCCGGTTCATGAACTGGATTAAAGACAGCTCTGCTCGGGTTCAGAGGGCAGCCCCAACACTGTTCTTTTCTGCTTCTCTCAGCCTTCTCTGGGCTAAGCAAAACTGTCAGAAATTGGACACTTTGAGTAATTTGGTCCCAGCTATGAAGTAAACTGCTCAAATCGTGAAGTGCGGCCATTTCAGAAAATAACAAGCAACTGACTATTGTGCTGAACTGAGATCAGCACACGACCGCTTGGCCGCGACTGTTTCGTATACAAACATGAAGCTATTGGGTGGAAATGATATGGAACATAATGAAAGATGTGATAATGGAAAATTAAAGCTACAGCTATGAATAACATGATGTTATAGAAAATGTGTGTGTATATATAAATTAATTCAAGGGACTGAAATAAGCAATAGAGAAAATGTGAAGGGTTAGCTCCAAGGTTGTCCCAGTGGTGATGGGGGCACTTGGCTTTGTGACCTCTAAGATGGAGGAGTGGTACCAACAGATCCCAGAAATGAAGCAATCTCAGTGCAGAAGAGTGCAATCCTAGGAACAGCAAAAAATACTAAAGTGCACCTTCAAAGTCCCAGGCCTCTTTAGAAGGACTGAGTGTGAAGAAAGAATATATGACCAGTATACATGTCTGTCTATCTATCTATCTATCTATCTATCTATCTATCTATCTATCTATCTATCTATCTATCTATCTATCTATCTATCTATCTATCTATCTATCTATCTATCTATCTGTCTGTCTGTCTGTCTGTATGTATGTACAGCTACGATTACCTAGTAAATTCTATGTATTTAGCCAAGAAATCCAGATTTATAGTTACATTGAAGTTCCAGCATAGCCTATCCAACAGGACACTATATTTAGGGTCATTGTCCGAAAGTATTACACTAAATGCCAGGTGGATTTAAGTTTCTTGAAAGGATTTCCATGAATTGTGTTATAAGGACTGAGATCAGCCCCAGTAATATGATTTGTGTGTGTGACAGCATACATACAGTCTGCAATTAACCCCCCACCCCTATACACACAAACAAATCATGGAGACTGAATACAAACTACTCACTTGTGAAATAACATCTTCAGGCAATTACATGTCCCTCTGTAAGAATGCAGGGTATGGCACTGCTTGGCTGTATGGATTTATAGATGCACCGATCTTCAAGTATAGGTGAAGTTAGCAAAATGTGTCTGCACTAGCGTGAAAGCACACAAAGCACCCAAGATATTACACAGAGCACTGGTAGTTAGCAGCTGCGTATACATCTATATATTTAGTAGCTTCTTTAGCCAGATCATTAATGTGTCTGTAAATTCATGAATTCTATCTGCTTATTTGCTCATAATTAGTGAGCACTCTGTGTCATCACATCTTGCATTATACTGACAGTTGTTTCTGGCTGAAATCATGACTTTCTAAACTGCTGTGAAAATAGAAGCCTTCCTTGTAAAGCATGTCATTCTAGCTGTAATTTCCCATGAAGTCTTATTTATACACTAGGGCAGAGGGAACTGTTTTGGGCATAGATTGTAGTCTCGGGCTGTTTTACGACTGTTAATGTTCAAAGACTTCCCACTTGCACTTACGGTGTCATTTAAAGAAACAACTAAACTATGGATATTACTAAACTAATCCTTAAAGCTTGTCCAGTACTTATGACTGAAGCATAGAGTGAAAGCTGCATGACAGCTAACAGTTCAGTAGCATGTATTAAAGTAAAGTGATCTTCTGGACAACAGCACCAGCAAACAGGTCACCTTAAGGGCCACGCCGCTCTGATTCCTCCCCGCCGGCGTTTTCCAGCGAGCTCTTAACCTGTCAGTTAAAGGCAGAGGTTGCTGTTGATTCATTATTAGTATGCGGGCGGATTGTTAGGAGCCCCACTGTATGGCGGTGGTGGCGCAGGGCGTAGATGCACGCTGTCCGTAATCAGCAGCGCTCGTAAGCAGCGGGGGGAATGGTCACCTTGGTTCTCTGTGGCAAAGGGGTCTGCCACGGAAGCTTCATTAGCATGCTGATTACACCGCCAGCAGCAGCTAAGTGGCCGCCGAGCCATAATGAGGCGTGGGCCAGGATGTTGGGGCGGCACCGCCCAGTCCGGCGGCCGGTGTCAACCCCGTGACCTAGCCCGCGGACCACCCACTGCCCCCCTGCACACCCCCCTTCCGTCCCTGCTGAGCTCTTCTGGTACTAATCAGCACCAGGGCCGCGGGTCATGCGTTTCGACATCGTGCCTGTAATTACTGCTCCAGCACGGTTACAGTGCGCGCACACACACTCACGCCCACGCTCACACATAATCGCCCTCAGCTGATCGGCTGCCTCACGCCTCTACTGTCCTGACGTTTCTGCATTATGTGGAACAAGGTGTTAAATAAGGAAGCTGTGAGAATCACGTTGAAAGGGATTCAATAAATGCGAGATAAAATCAAACTGAGAAAGGATGAGCAAATGATATGACACGTTTGTTGATATAACCTGCATGGGGATTATATTTACATGGACACTCGGGCACTTAGAGGGAAAAAAAGGAGCGGAAATTAAAATTGACAGAAAAATGGAGGAAAATGTAAGAAATTGACTTGGAAAAGGTCCAAATGACTATAATTACACATCTAATGTCTGAAGGCTTCTTAGTAGGGGGTTGACATTAAATGAGTACTGAGCTTTTGTTTTATTGCCATTAATATGAAGTATAATCACCAATCACTCGATCAGCCCCTGACGAGAAAAGTCTGCTGCCAGCCTTTAATAACAGAAATGACTTCTTGTGTCACACAAATTTTTTTGCACTCAAAATGCCACAGGATTTAGATGCAACTCTAAACACTAAACAGAGTGATTTCATTCTTTGTCTGCTCTTCTGATCTCCCGCTGAATTGCTTTAAGTCACCTGGTAAAAAGAGAAAAAAGGGGAAAAAAAAGACATCATGGTGAAACCATATCTAATATATTGATAACTGTTAAGGCCAACTGGTGATGCCCACAGCAGAACGAAGGAGCCACTGTGTGTGGAGACAGACCAAGGCTGAAGGTCAGAGTTTGGGCTTGGTGGTGGTGGTGGTGGTGGGTAGGGGATGAGGGGTGGGTGGTAGAGGTGCGGAGGATGGCCGAGGAACTGGTTATGGGGCGTGGAGCCTCGAGGCTACTCCAGGGGGCCATGTCATGACATCTGTTCCCCCAACAGAAGGTAACAGGCATGGAAGAGAGCACTTATGTGTATGGAAAACAAATCTCCAAAGGACAACATTGTCGCTTCCATGGCAGTAAGAAGGATTTTAATGATGAGGAAGATTATGTATTGGCCAGATTCCTCTAAATTTTTGGATCTTTTTACATTTTGGTGGATTATTGGATTACGGTGAAGGTATATGGTGAAGGCTTCCTTAAATCTCAAATAGTGCTGAAATAATTCTGAAATAATGTTTAGTATTTTAAGTCAAAGAATCGGGAATGAGGACATCAGAATATGAATCATATACATTTCCAATGTTTGTCTGAGTCTGTGAAAGGAGCAGAGAGGACCGGCCTGTCGAGCACAGATATGGATATACATATTTATACCCCCAGACCAATCTGAATTTGAATAATGCTTAAGGTTAAGGATGCAGTCAGTTTCTGATCTTCACAGTTACTGTAACGCATCTAGATGAACGGAGTAATAGCACACTGGTTCAGCGCTAATTAATAGAGCACACACTAAAACAGCACACATACAGGCCCACAGGATATCTCCTGGTTATTGAAATAACCACTGAGAATTACATTCTCACAGTGTCACTTTGCCCTCAGCATGCATTACTGAAATATCTAGTGCTCGGAGGGCTCGGCACATGGTATCTCCAAGGATACCACAATGTTGTCATTTAAAAGCGGATCTGCTCCAAATATCACCAAATTTATCGACAGCATGTGACAGAATAAATGTCAACAGCTTGTCAGCTGTTGTTTGCTGTTCCTCCCAAAACGGTACTTCACGTGACATTCCTAATGTATGCCCAATTTTCCCCACAGTAGATGAAATAAAGCTTGCTCGTGCATGTCACTTAACTCCAGAACTTCGACTAACACAACATGAATCGCAATATACAAGATGTGCTGTAACATCTGAGACGGTAGTCACGGCTTTTCGTCTTATATAAAGATATTCCTAAAATAAGGGTGTTGTGAATGATATTTCAAAAGATGTCTACTATGCAAGCTGCTTGAATTATGTTTTCCATTAATTACCATAGCAGGAGCTGGAGATGGGTATTGTTTCATTTGCAGTAACGGCTAGGATCCCACTGAGACTGTATGTTCCCCTAATAAAAAATAAAACACATTATTTTCAGTTCTGTTGTTATTCAGCTCTGGTCTGTGGTAGGTGCATATCTCTTTATTTTTAACTTTTCTATCCCTGGGAGACTGGGCAGCATTAATAACAACCAACACAAATACCCTCATTAATTGACATATATGCTTTAGAAATAAGTGCTGCTACTAATCCAAACCAAATGTTTTGTGTGCTTTAACAGCACACAACATGAAGGTATTTAATACAATTTGCTAAAATGGATTGTAAAATACCACGTGCAATATCCTAAAATGCTACACTATAGCGCATGCAAGTGGATTAATATTATTACTCTTGATTTCTTTACCAATTATGATTTTTGATTCTTTGCACGGAAGACAATCCACGAACCCAGCACTGATTGGCTCTGTTCGAACCTGCTAATTAAACCGTTCCTTGAAGTAAAAGCATGTTTATGCACACAAAGTGAACACTGCCACTGAAATAAGTAGGAAAATGGTAATAAGCATGCTCCTGTGCGCAGCGGCTTGCTATTCTTGCACCAGTGGACCTGGTCCCCATGAGATACGCTACCTGAGTCAAATGCATTATTACTACGGTGCCGCGTGTCCTTTCTCTTGTACTTTGGCTGATCCTTGGCCCGCATTTGCATTGCTAATTTCACTTGTGTCTCTCACCGGGCTCCAGCATGATAAATCAGAGCCCAGCAGATGGTTTTTAATACCACTGTCGAGAACTGGTGCATGTTTTGTGGCTTCTTCTCATCCGGGGCCCTCTTGTTTAACTTCCCCTCCTGAGCATCTCTCAGTTTCTCGGCTCCAACTCTGGGATTTTATTGCTACTCTGATTACAGAGTAAATACCACTGAAGATGCACAGTGTTTCTCCGAAAGTCAAAGTGAGGTAACACATCGGACCATACATTCTGATTGCTTATGTAGGAAGCACAAGGTAAAAAATTGGAAAACCATGTTTCCTTATACTTTTTAATCCCTCCTTGAAAAGTATATAACATTTCCATAAGTGAAGCATCACACATTTCCTGCATTTCAAAGTGTAATACTCAAGCTCAACACATACTTTACATGGATCAAACTGCAATGCAGACGTTGTTTGGCGTAAAAAGAATCCTGCTGGAGTAGCCACAGATTCTTCAAAAAAGGGACGAGAGAGAGAGAGGGAGAGAAAGAGAGAGAAGGAGGGAGAGAGAGAGAGAGAAAGAGCGAGAGAGAGAAGGAGGGAGAGAGAGAGAGAGAAAGAGAGAGAGAGAGAGAAGGAGGGAGAGAAAGAGAGAGAAGGAGGGAGAGAGAGAGAGAGAAGGAGGGAGAGAGAGAGAGAGAGAGAGAGAGAAAGAGCGGGAGAGAGAGAGAAGGAGGGAGAGAGAGGGAGAGAGAGAAGGAGGGAGAGAGAGCATGAGAGAGAGAAAGAGTGAGAGAGAGCGAGAGAGAGAGAGAGAAGGAGGGAGAGAGAGAGAGAGGAGGGAGAGAGAGAGAGAAAGAAGGAGAGAGAGAGAGAGAGAGAGAGAAAGAGGGAGAGAGAGAGAGAGAGAGAGAGAGAGAGAGAGAGAGAGAGAGAGAGAGAGAGAGGGAGAGATGTAAATGGAAGAGAACAAGACAGGCGGAGACAGTGATACAGAGGCGCCGACAAAGTTAGACGCATTAAGCACAACTTAAGCACAAAATTGTAAACTGCGCCATTGAACGGAGCACTGCTTAAATGACACGTAAGAGTGACTCGAGGTCGGCCAGGATTTGGGCTTGGCAAAAAAAAAGACGAGACGGAGTGGTGGGGGGATGGGGGGTGGGGGCTGGATGTGAAACAGTCATTTGAGAAACATTGCGGAAACGGAGAAGATTTATTTTGACGTCGGAAGAGCGATGCGGAAAAGTAGCCACTCGGTGTTTTGACATGCATCAAAAGGCAGCTAGCGCAGTGAGTCTTGGGTGGACTGGATTAGTGGCGACTGCATTGTTGCGGTGTCTTATCATGGTGCCACATTCTCTCAGAGAGCCCACGCTACCAGGCCTCAGTTGCGCACTTGTGGCATGTGGAAACTCTGCTGCACCATTGTCCTCAAGTTCGAGTTCTCGGTCCCGCCGTCTCCGGATGCTCCTTCGCCCCATCTGCGGCTCTCTCCCAGACGCGCTCCACCGCACGACGCCACAACGTGCTCGGCCCCTGCCGGTCCCTGAAGTGGCTCGGGTGTGCAGGTAATGCCCCGTTGAAGTTCACCCCACGTTCCACTACTGCTGCTACCGAACAGAGCTGGAAAGAAATAGAATTTTTCACATGGGGTTTATTCCCTCATGCGGTTCATACATCATTAGCCTGCAGAGCATCTTTCATTGTCGACAGCCCTTAAAGGATGAAGGTGGCGCTTTTCATGACTGAACTGTGACTGGTTGCATGAAAACCGTCGGTGACCGCCCCGTCGATTTACAGCTTGGCGTCCTGAGTTTCGACGGGACGTCGCAGGACTCTGGAGGCCGGGCGGCTGCGTGAGGTAACACATGTCACGGCGTGGGACCCGTTCGTGGGCACGAGCAAGACGAGTGGCAACATGCCTGTGCTTCTGTCACGTCTGCAGACTGACGTGGCCTCCTCCGGGGTTAGAGGATGAGCTGTCATTTCTCCCTAACGTACACATTAAATGTCCTTTATCCTGAGGCTGATGGTTGGCATTTCTTTACGTGGGCCCACAAATTAAGCCGCTTTTTCATGTGCTTGCAGAATGAAGACTAAGTCCCCACAGCCCCCCCAACACCATTCCCAGTTGCTCGCTAACATCATTTCAGAGTAGGCTGGGCTCTGCCAAATGAAAGAAAAAAGGAATATCAATGCTCAGAGGCCTGTGTCCCCCATTCATGTTATTTTTATCATATATTCATGTTATTTTCATTATATATGCCAATCAAGCATTCCGAAAGTGACCTGACTCAACTTCCGAACGTAGGAATTTGGATTAGTAGGACAGCTAAGCAATGGAATGGTAATTATTGACATGTTTTCCCTCTGACATGTAGAGGTATTACAATTCCCATTATTCATATTATTCCACCATTTATGGTGAATATGTATGCCTGACGCCTGAGGGGGAAAATGTACCACAGTTTCTTTGTTCCCCCTCCCCATTTTAATTAACACTGTGGGAGTGAGAAAGTGCTGAATTCTATGTTCTGAACAAAAAATATTTATTCATCTCCGCATTAAACATTAATACGTTTTTAAGGGAGGAAGAGGAGGGGAACAGCTACAAATGTTTGATCGGGCAAGAGGAAAGAAAAAGGATGTATCGTGCGATTCTCTCGAGGGGGAGCTGATCTCAGTAATGGAAGTCAGTTTTTTGAGGCCACCGGTTGTAGTTATGAAATTTTAATCCTTACCTCTAAACTTCTTGTTGGCAGGGGTCAGTCCATTACTCCTGGGTCATGCACGTATACAATGCAGGTCACCCTGGTTTGGATGAAAAACACAGACATTTGCTAAGCTGCTCTTGGCGCACTGTTGTTCCAATGCACAGAGGTTGGTCGTCTAGCTACTGGGATTGTTTCCTTTCGGAGAGACCACTAATATCGCTAGCACTTATGTTATCACTGACAAGATCAGTCTAACTGGATTCGTTCTTTTTTTTGTTGGGGGAGGTGCTCAGGTCTTCCTTCAGGCGCCTCGAGAAATTCCAGGTAGCTGTGCAGAGTCAATCCCCACTTTCAGCGTGCCTCGCAGACGCTTAAGACTCTTGTGGTGGAGAATAAATGCTCTCTTTATCCATGCCTTGGACTGCCTCGGGCTGAAGGGCAGCTCTGGTGTGCCTGTCAATACCGAGTCCATCCCCGGAGAACCAAACAGATTGAGGTCTTATTGGCCGGGCTCAGTCAGGTAATGTCCTCCAGGAGTTATTGCCAACCAGTCCTCTTTTCTTTCAGTTAAAAGACTCTTGGGGAGTAGAACTTGGACATGGCCAGGTGTGTGAATAACCTCAAGAAATCAATGCCAGCCACAAACCTCACAATTGATTGTGTTTATATGTAAACAAATTAGCTAGCTTATTACTTCATGTTATTGGTACAGATATTGACAAAGAGCCTTATTCACAGGCTTTTCATTACTATAAACAAGAGAGATCAAGGTATTTGGGATTATTGATGTTAAAAGAGACGTCTTACATTTAGATGGAACTTCCTTCATTACATCACGGTTGTTTGCTTAGATTGTTGTTTGCAATTAGATCTTTTTGGTAGTGTCCTTCATACCTACCTAAGCAGGTGTCCCTCCCGTTCAGATCAACCCAAGTAAATGAGAAAATTTTGACCCACAGCAATACACAGTAACAAGGTCTGCTGACCACTTTTATTATGTAATAATAATAATAAGTTTTCACATAATGCATTTCATATGCATGTCATATTAAGTGAACATCATAATTGAATGAAACTGCCCAAAGAGAACTAAATAAGATTTGTGCTTCATCTGCTACATAAATACTTTGTTTAGTTCCAAGGTCTAGAATATATATATATAGCCCTGGAGCTCTTCAATACTGACAGAGGTAGCTCTGGGACAACGGCCTCTACTGCAGAGCACCAAGGCAGCCCGTCATGCACACACAGCTCTGGGTTCAGATGACGAGACAAATCTCCCTGCTATCGGCGCCGGCTCTCGACCCCATAACGATAGCGGAGCCGGCACCATGGAAACGGAGCAGCCGCATTTCTGCAGGAGAGGGAGGGGACGGGTGGCATCCGTCACCACCCAGGCTTGCTAATTAGATGCTTCGTAGTTAATTTATGGGTGTTTGTCCAGGCACTGATTCTGCTGCCCACTGCCAGGTTATTGAAGCTGTTGTCAAGGTCACAGTTGTTTGAGGCCAAGACTCTGACCAGTCTGCACAAGGCCAAGACTATGACTCAGACTAAGACTCTGATTCAGGCCAAAACCAGTTAAAGGCCAATTTCATTAGGCATGGCAGAGCAAGGCATGCTTATTTGTAGCCTATAGCAAACAAAGCTATACAAACAAACCTAAGCACTAAGAGTTAGACCTAAGATCAACAAGGTGAAAAGGCATTAGTGGTGATTTTATGGAAAAAGAGGCCTTGTACTTATGTCTTCATCAGAGGCCAAGACTTTGGTCCAGAATAAGCAAACAAGTACTTAGATGAAGAATCAGAACAACAGCTCTGTTCTTCACCACAAATCTATACTGGAGTGTTAATGTTGCTAAGATATATTAAATATTTTTATTTAGTAATTTATTTGTTTACTCACACACATTATTATTATTATTATTATTATTATTATTATTATTATTATTATTATTAGTCATAGTAGTAGTAGTAGTAATAGTTAACTAAGGTTGGCACTTAACAAAGCTGAACAAAGCCTTCCTTTCCATTAAACTGAAACAGATCATTAATCCATCTTCTAGTGGATAAAAAGACCTGTTTCAAAAATCAGATTTTCTTTATATAAACATATAAGAGCACATAAAGAGAGTTTGCTTTTCTTGCTTAATTTTTAAAAAAGGCATTTATCCAAGAGCCTTTTAATATGGTATAATGCCCCACGGTATTCATGTTTATGGACGTGTCCTGCCTGGAGACACTTTGTCCTGTTGGGCAGTCACCTGGGGCTTGTCCCTCTCTGATGCCCGAGGCAACATCCGCCATCCCTCCCCCACCCCACCCTGCCCCTTGATCACATGATCCCCCGTCTCTCCCTGTGATTGACAGAGCCCGTGTTCCCCAAGGAGCATGGGCAGATTAGGCAACTGCAGAAAAGCACGGCGACCACAATAGCTTGTGGATGATTAATTCTCTATCCTGATTAGGATCTCCAGAGGAAGTGCTTAAAATACAGTATTTTGTGACTAGTTTTATCTGACGATACACGCCCACTAAAATCAGACTCCGCAGGTTATTCATGGCAGGCTCTGACACTACATGCATGACTAAACACCATAATTAAGAGCGAATTTTCTTAACCTGACCTTGGTGATATTTAGCTCTGCACTGTTGCCGACATTTAATTTTCCAACATTTTCCTGGCTTGAAAGAAACTCTCAATTACTGAATTATCTACATATTAATAGGCCATTATGTATGCCACTGGAGGTGGGGTATGCTTGTGTTTTGTTTGATAATAGACACAGTACGTTTGAATGACCAGAATCAATGTAAGCGCAAAGTGAAAACACAAAGCTCACTGCTATATAACACCCTAATATTAAATAAAGTTCATCACTGTAGGAATGGCCATTGGTACTTTGTACCGCATCATTAAAATCATTTTGTACTATTTCATTAAAATATACAATTCCATATTTACGTTATCAAAGAAATACAAAATAATGTTAGGTAGCTTGTGGTATTATAGTGCTATATTTTAACAGGGGATATCTGAGCTCAGGGTTTTTAATTTTTTATTTGTGTGTGTGTGTGTGTGTGTGTGTGTTCAGGCTATATGCAGACGGTGGACTCATTGCACTGATGTCCTCCTTTTAAGCATCACCTAAATAGGTAATTGAGGGCTTCTTTGTCTTTGTCCTGCTGACGACTCTACATTTTTAACGAGGCTGCTCCCAGACAAAGTGAGCAGGGTGAACGTTTTTGAGTGACAGCGGAATTGAATACGAACAAAAGAGGCATAATATGGTCAAAACTTTATGATGGCCCAGTTTGACCCATTATAACCATGACATAGGATTTCTCTGTTCTCTGCTCGCTGAGTGGGGAGGTCTTTCACACACACACACACACACACACACACACACACACACACACACACACACACACACACACACACACACACACAAATAGTGTTCTGCACACAATTGCTTTTCTGCCACTTTTCTGCGACTTCAGGACCTGACATTTAATGATCTTTATACAGAGAGATGTCCCATTTATCAGTCTTCATCAGAGCAGACAGATCCCAATCCATGCTCCAAGTGTAAATACTGACTTGCACATCTCTCCAGCAAATACACACACACACATACACACATTCTCTTTCTCAGTCAGTCATCCAGACACTCACTCTTTCACTCATTCACTCATTCACTCACTCACTCACTCACACACACACACACACACACACACACATACACACATAATTGGGGCAATTAACCAGCTTGGACATTTACAGCCCATATGGACTCACAGTAATCCTAATCCTTTACTAAGCCAGTAAAGCCAGTTCAGCCAGTTCAGCTATTTCTTACACAGCGTGGTCTACCCCTGTCAGTTTCATGTCTCATAGCAGCCCACTGTAAGCCCTTCACTGTTATTTCTCTCAAACACGACATGGTACTTTTCATTCCTGTAGTCATTACGATCTCAGAACATTTCTGAACTCATCCCATTGTACATTGAATGTGCATAAATATCTCTATAAACAAGGGCAATGGGTGTGTGTGTGTGTGTGTGTGTGTGTAGTGTAGTGTTTCCATAATGATCATCTCTGTATGTAACATACTGGAGGAAGCAAGAGAGGAGACTCGTTTAATTGCGTTTGAGTACAACGTCGAGTGCTTTCATCTTCCCGAGTAACTCATCTCTGAGAAAATGGTCATAAAGAAAGAGTCTGGCATTAACAGCCTGGCACAGGGCTTGCCATCAGGATGGACTGGACTGATGGGCTAGCATTGGACGAGGCTTATTAGCCAGCCACAGTTCGGAGAGCCGGTGTCAAGGTGGCTTCCTCTGCAGATTTATGGGGAAATGATGCACCTTGGCCCAGCTTCCTCTCGCCCTTAACACCATATCCTATTAACCTTGGTAGTGTTTATCAATTTAAGTATGGCCACTGGTGTAATATTGCTGAAATAACGTTATTGAAGCATTGACCCTGTGGTTGTGACCCAGGGTGGGATGGGATTGCTGGGAAGAAGGTCATGACGAGGGTGAGCGGAGCAGAGGACACCCAAGACATTAACTTCTTCTCCCAACCTCCCCCTTCGGCCACCGCGCGCTGTCATAAGGAATAGATAAGCAGTAGTGGTAGGTAAAGGACATGGCTCTCATGGAAGAGAGATTGCTCCCAACCATGGAGAGAGAAAAAAAAACAGTTGGTTCTGGTCAATTGTATCTCCAGTGTCAATACGTTGTCGGTTCAGGTCCTGTTTAACTCTCCTTGCTGATGAGTGAAAGTGTGAGGTAAACAATGCTCTACAGATCCAAACTCTACAGAGCAGGGTTTAGAATTACAGGACATCCGTTGTAGTGACGTTGATACGTTACTACAGATAATGCCTGTAATGGGAGGTGAATAATGCTTGAATATTTAATTCTGCAAGTTATGCAGACAGACCATGCTGCATGGCTAAATAACTGAAAACAGACCACAGGCTAGATTTTCTTTTCTGATTAGACCTCATGAGTGTTTAATAAAAACAGAGTAGAAACATTAGCGCCTTCGGGGACCGAAATGTCTTACGTAGGGCATGTAAATGAACACATGCACGCACAGGGGTGCCTGTGTGCATGCTGATGAGTCCCCAGCCTCTAATGTACCACGTGCAGCTCTGAAGAATCCAGCCACAAATCATGTTAGCTCCCCTTCCGCTATGGCTCGATGTAAAATACGCAATGTCGCCTCATCACATGGCCAGAGCAGTAAATCGAGCATGATGGGAGACGGGAAGGGTGCAGCGTCTTACTGCCCCTCCGGTCTCCACCCCCCCCCCCCCCCCCCCGACTCTCTCCATGCTGCGGGCCCTTCCGGAGCCTGAGCTGCAGGTTTGCCTCAGCTGTGAGCTGTGCTTAATAACTTGATGAGCTGGAAGATGAGGAAATGGGTCAGACGAGGCAACCTGGCCTTCAGCAGAGGAGCAACTTTTCTTGCCTAAAATGGCTCTGGATGACCGATCTCCATCTGTGGTGCTGGATTCCACCTTATCGATTTGGTTTGACTTTTGAAACACGAGCCAACAAACTTTAATTTATCAGAGTCCTGAATGAATCATTGTGAATGCTGAGTCATTTTAAATGGCAAATGCGTATAAAGGGTATACTGCTTGTAATTTCTCCTACATTTCTCATTACTTTGGCCTAACAGCTCTGTAAAAAGCCCTGACTTGCTACACAGCTGAGCCTTGGTTTTAAACTTAAGCTTTCCTCATCCAAAAACCTTCATCAGGCACTTTTAATGCAGCCCTGGAAATTATTCTAGAATAAATTGGAGATTTCAAAGAGTGGCGTGTCTGAAAGCGGATTCTAGCCCCTCACTTGGCATCATTAGCACAATTAAAGGTGGCAATGTGCCTGTCACTATAAGTACAGCAACATTTTTTGTTTAATCTTACAGTCATATATACACACACAGAAAAACACACACACACACACACACACACACACACACACACACACACACACACACATACACACACACATACACACACCACATTATAGGAGAATAAACCAGAGAGAGAGAGAGAGAGCGCACGTGGGTCTTCTGCTCCCTGCCTACTAGAACCACAGTGTAATGAGGAGGGAGGGAACGTGTTGGATGTGACTTGCATCTCCTCCTTAGTATGAAATGCAGTGACACGCGGCGCAGGGCCAGTTAACTCGCAACAGATGCTGTGTAATGTCAAATCCACTTTTTTCTAATCATTATTCCACAAATGATTTGGCGAGATAATATGTCACTATGCCACAGGTTACACTTGCCAGTTATTATCCTTAATTATTGGTTGCACAATACAGTATTTTGCATCCTTTCATTACTAATTACTACTTCTGCTGAAACACTATTGATGGTCATGAATGAGGAAATTAGTATGAATTTTTTTGTCACAATTTGCATGCCATCATCACATACTGGCTTTCAATGTTGCTGAAAGGTGTTGAATGAAGACGAAACGTACGCATGGTGTTGACAAACTTGACATTCTTTTCCTCTTTTTTTGGGATTACAGCGTACCACATCCTGCTCATTAAGTGTCAGGAAAATCACAGACGCGTAACTAAAATGCAATGTTTCGACTGCTCACATGGTTGAGAGGAGTCCGAGGTGTCAGAGAGACAAACGCAAATGCATATCAGCAGTGAACAAATAAGTTGTCCACGCGAACAAGCCAGAATAGAGCTGTAAATAAGTTACCGCTACTGTAACAGCACAACAACGCTGGACAGGGGCACCCAGGCTGGTCTGCGCTAAGAATAGCCCCATCTCATCATTAGTCTCCAGTCGTTCAACTGAAGTAGGAAACGATTAGGCCTAACATGCAGGGAGGAGCCTGTGATAACAAACGGAGATGTGTTGTTTGTGTTTGTGTGCGTGCGCATGTTTGTGTGTGTTTGCGCATATGTGTATTTGGGTGTGTGTGTGTGTGTGTCGTGTGTGTGTGGAGCCTAGTGTCTGGAGCGGGTTTCCTCCACAGGTTCCTCAGAAGCGTTGCAGCACAAACATCACTTTGCAGTAATTGTACGAGCAAAAATAGCATTGAACACCTACCAGACAATAAATAAGATTTCCTTAGCACTATAGTAATTTCCCTAATTAGCTCTTGATTTTAAAGACGATTAATACGAAACAACAAAATTTCCATTTAATTTATTTTTTACCACCACTAAATTCTGAAATAAGTGTACATGACTCTAAGGACTAAGTCAGAGTGGTAGAACAGACTGATACAGACCTCTGGACCAGTTCCAGTGAAGGAGATTCGCAACTTGCCTAACTGAATCTGGAGTTGTGCTGAAGAGTGGACACGATCACTGGTCAATACAACACCAGAAAAAAAAGGAGACCAGCAGAGTGTTAATAACGCTGTTACTAAGAAGACAACAAACACAGCTGGAGCCTTTTTTTTTGGTTTAGAAAGAATCAAATACTTATCACAAGACTGACTGCCAAAAAAGCCAAGAGGAAAGGTAAAATTTATACAAATGTAAACATGGCAGAATGCAGGGAACTGTTTCATCACATGGTGTGGGGAAGAGACTGATGCAGATGCTGATGGCTTTAAAAGAGAGTAGGTACTGTCTTAGGCGAATGATTTAAAACAACAACCGGCCCATGACCCAATATGGTGCTCCAGTATCACCACCAACATGCATCAGTTACTTGGATAGATTAATGGAGAAGTTAAAGAGAGTGAGTCTGGTTTCACAGTACACGATATTAGCAGTTATATTTGGCTTTCTCAGATGATATTGATCTTATGGCTGAATCAAGTGAAGATCTGCAAGAGAATGTTATTCGACTGAAATGTGCAGGAGAACACGCTGGATGGAAGATAAACTGAGAGATGATAAGGACACTGGTATTTGGCCAACAAGCGTTAAGACAACAACTTGACAACACATGGAGTTTGTGTACCTGCGTAGTCTGTTTGCACTGGTTAACGGCTGCAGGAAAGAAATTAAAGGAAGAACAGAGAACGCACCACGGGCATTTAGAGGGCTCAGCACAGTTTGGAGAAGTAAAGGTGTAGCTTTGTGTGCACACAAAGTTGGTCATACTTTGAACGTGTGTGTTCAGCGTAATTTTGCATGTATGTGAAGCAATGACTCTAAGGGCATCAGACGAGAAATGTCTAACAATTTATGGGATGAAGTGCCACTGAGGGATGTTATAGAAAATTGGAAATGTTGAAGTGGGCAGACAGATGATGTATATCAGGCGGCGACGGAAGTTGAGCTTGTATGGACATATCCACAGAATCGTTGTGACAGAGTGGACAGAAAAGGCTAAACAAACAGAGGATGGTTGGATCACGTGGTGAGGTGCTATGCAGAAGACACCGTGTTGAGGAAGACAGACGAGGCCCTGGACACCAACAGGCGTTGCGCCCATGGAATAGGCGAGAAGAAGAAGAACGGACTGAATCGTAAGGTTCGTGTGCTTCAGTCTGTGGCAGTAAAATTACTGTCATAACATGAGTGTAAAAATAAACGGATCACCCTATCTCTAGAGTTCTCCCGAGTTGAGAGAACTTCCTTCATTAAAGGCATGCGGGTGATGAAGTGGCCGTCACTGATCCGCACGGATGGTGAGGAAGTTTCGCACATGGCAGGGCAGAAATCGTGCTGGGCTCCTCCCTGCAGCCGGAGGGAGATGGCTGAGGTAATGGAGCAGGGCCGTAGGCACGGAGAAGCGTCCCCCTGCCCACAAAAGGAGCCACAGGAGCCCCTGCCAGCCCCGGCGCTCGCCGTCAGCTGGGGGGGGGGACTCTGGGACAGGGGCCGGGGTGCGGCCTCCGCCGTGCGCTGAGACAGGGGGTGGCATGTATCCTCTCCCTGCATGTATCCTCTCCCTGCAGGAGCTCCGAGGACGGAGAGAGAAGAGAGTGCAAGCCGGAACAGCAGCACTCATCCCTCAGGAGTCTCGGAGGAGACTTTCACATTGCAGAGTCCTTAAAGCAAGCACATTCTCTCTTAGTCTAAATCTTTCTGTAAACATGCCAGCAAAATGTGCCCAAACAATGCTGAAATTTATTACTTTTTACTTATTAGTTTTAATAAGTTTGTACATGAATACGTATTGTAGGTAAAAAAAAAAAAAAAAAAAAACATACATCACTGAGCACATGTGAAAGTGTAATTTGGATTAGAATACTCTACATTTTAGAACACTAGGGCAGAACCCTCGCATTTTTGCCAGATTTCAGTTAGGATCAGATTTCGGATTACTACAGTACTGCTTGTTATAGTCTTTGCCAGTGTACAAGGCCTGGACCAAAATTTCAAAGCACCCTTGGATCATCCATCAGCTTATATGCAGTGGCTTAGCTAGCTTACTACATTCAGACACGAGCTGGGCAGCTCCACGGCTGTTGCCCCAGCACCCCTTGGAGAGCGACAGTGGTCTCATCAGGTCAGTCATGCGTGGTGCTGTTTTCCCGTGCAGCTTGGGAGCGCTGCATGAGCGGGAAGCCCCGTGCGCAGCTGCAGGCTGCTATTACCAACGTTCTCCTCCATCCATCACGACGCTGCTGAAAGCATGCCACGTCTCCATGACAAAGACCAGGAGTACTTGTAAAAATAAAGGCGTCATTTATGGCGCTGTGTACGCACCTCGAATGACCCCAGAGGACCTTTAGTGTGCACTTACAGCAGGAAGCAAGCATCTTTTTTTAAGGCTGTTGTCTGAAGATGTAAAGCTTCGTGTTGAGCTGTTTTGCATCTTAGTTGTGCATAGAGTTGCACCTTTTGTTATGGGGAATGACACTGAACATGGCAAAGGGGTGCTTGTACTCCAAGCTTTTCCAGGGGCTGTAGCAAATTGCTGCAGAAACTGAGCTAAAGCAGTGGCCAGCAAACAAGCACACGACCATACACACACACACACACACACACACACACATACAAATACACACACACACGCACACACAGACACACACACACGCACGCACACACAACCACATCGTGCATGCAACATCAAAGTCACGTTCCTTCTATGTATCACAGGATGCCATTTTGCAGTCAAAATAAAGATATTGTATCTAACAGAACTGGATCCAGGGGAGTTATCTTTAGAGCTCATTTTTCTCGTGAACATGGCCCGGTGAGAAATCTGCTGAATGTGTGTAAACTCCATCGTGACAGCCGGGCACACCGGTGCCGTCCGAGGACACGTTCCCGATGACACGCTCCGGCAGTGGGATCAAGGCTCCCTCTTCACGTGCACGCCTTGGAATGCGTCCGGTGCTCTTGAATGCTGCTAAAGTATGACACGAAGGCGCTCCACGACGACGGGGCCGGGTCGCTGGAGATGCCTCCTCTGCCACCTCCCCCAAGAGGCCCGACATGACACTGCTGTAGTCCTCCACCACCTCTCCACCCTCCTCCATCACTCTCAATCCATGCACTGGAGAGGTTTGTTTGCTTACCTATAGCGTGCAATCATAGCAGGCCTACTCTGGTGAATATTACTTATCTCGGTGTTCATTACTCTTCTCCACAGCACACCCCAGGGAGAGCGTTTCCACCGCAAGATGAATACTAATGGTACAAGAGGGTCTTTGCGTTTCTACCAAAGTTTCCATTCTCTTCTCTTCAGGCTTTGAAAAACAGCGCAAGTAAAAACACAACACAAGTTCAATTCAGCAAGTTAACAGCATTTGGTTCAAATAAACAAACGCAGAAAAACCAAGACATAAACACACATATGATGTGCACTTGTTACTTCAGACTGTGATTTTTGTAATTATCTTTTTATATACATTTATTATTTATTTATTGTTGTGTTTATAACTATTTATATTTCTGACCTCTAATTTTTTTTTCCCCCACAGACAATTTTGTTCCTATGCCTCAGAAAAGCTTTCATGATAATGTACAGGTAACCTTCTTACAGCTAATTGCTGCATTTGGGATCCACGTCATATGGTTGTGACTCAGATCACAGCTTAATGTCTTCTTAAGCCATTTTCATTACGGAACTGGCAGCCACCTGCTCTGCGCATCTCTGGTCGTTCAGGGTGAGAGCGATGCAGGCGACCAGAACGAAATGCGCTTTAAGCCCCTGGACCCACCATCGCTGATTTTTATTCTGGCACCCAGTGCCTGAGGTTGTGATTATCCTTATTCAGGCCAAATGTGCCCAATGAAGAATTGTTGATTAGTTCTGATAAACGACACGTAGTGAGAGACTGAAAAAGACAGTAAAACCAAAGTTTCACTGCAAGGTCACCGGTTTCCCGATCTTTATTGTTTCCCGATCTTTATTAAGACGGCCTGATGGATTAACTGAGGAGTCATCACACTGTTTATTCACTGGGACATCTGACTGTGCGTACAACAAACTTTTCATACTTTTCATACATCCTTGCTCGTCCTTATTTCTGTCCGCTGGCTGCATCCTCAAGGCCACAGGAGCGCTCCATACAATAGGCTTGTATTCCTGATCAAAGAACAGGCACACGTGATCTCCCACATGATAATGTCCAAGGACAACAGCTGCACAGAAGAAATTCTCTTCGCGAAGCAAACATTATTTTCCAAGCTCAACAAAGCGATTCAGTGCCGCATAGTCTGAAGAGTTACAACGGAGAGCTGTGATGAGCTGTAATGAGGAGCGACAATTAATCACTTTAGGTGATTTCCTTAATCATTTGCAACGGCACATTTGAATAAACTTCGGCTTGGCGCCTCATCTATCAGGACGCTTCTGATTGCTGTTTTGGACCTCCGAAAACACAAAGACAGGGAGGGTAAAACAAAGCGGGTTCTTTTCTTTTTATGGCAACAAACGGATTCCTTCTGATCCATAATATTCTCACAGTGTAATAAAAATCCACAGCATATAATGTGATACTACTTTCAGAGCATTTCAGCGTTTAATAACTTTTGTTTTTTTAAATTCAGCAGATAAACAAATCATTGTTGTCTCACCGTTGACTGTTATTAAGTGCAAACACAAGTAATTTGTGGCTCGGCAGTGATGGTGGCGTGGCACATGGTTTTGGAGGCAGCGACTGTAATTGTACCTGAGGTTTAAGATTAGTGTACAGGCTATTGATTGGCACACACCTGCACAAACACGTGAGCCAGGCAGGAAAGAAAAGAGCGTGACGAGGAAAAAAAAACGTTTGTGGAAAACAAGATTTAAAGTGTACAGAATCGTGTACTGTGCATGCGCAGTTCAAATCCAACCCAATCTCACAAGCAAATTGTAAGACTTATAACGAGCAAGGGCGATTTGGATGGATTCCACGGGAATGAATCTGTCCCTGGCCTGAACCTTCAACATTCAGTGCTTTTCATACGAACGGCCTGGACAACTTCCCATGACTAGGCAATTGTGAAATTCTTTTGTCCTACCACTACCATGAAAACCAGTATGCAGAAGAGGACGTGGTGTTCAAGGCCGTCTGACAAAATTGACAGAATTATAAAACACATAACCTAATTCTTGGACAATACTCCTCCAGCCTTACATCCCAAAAACATAACATCCTCTTCTTCACAAAATCTGATCCAAAATGCCAGGGTCCTGTTCTACTGTTACAGAATTCTTCATATAGTGTAATCAGCATTTCCCAGTGCTGCTTGGTAAGCCAAGGTTTATATTGAATGCATTCATCTTAGGCACCATCAAATCCTTATGCCCTCTTCGAAGAGATCTGGCTCCACAATTGCTGGTTTGGTAACTGGGACGACTGGTTTTCCACTAAGAAATTCGTGTTGATAAACGTGGCGATGTGCATTTGCTATTTGCGCTGGCAAATCACAAGCTGACGCTTTAATGATGCCCTCATGCACGAATGAAAATGAAGCAGATTCAAACTGGCCCCTGTCTGCTTATATAACAACCAAATCCTGGCTGCAACATTTCACACGAGATCATATAAAAGAACGGCATGACAGACAAAGCACTTTCCTTAGCAGCCTTGCATCAGCCGTTCGTCCTCATTCCAATTTCCGTGGACAAATATGAACAACTAATTTCCCTCATATTCCTTTTCAGTTTCCTTTGTACAAATATCACTGTAAATGAAGGGAACAGATCAATTTAACAGGAAGACTGCAATGATTAGCATATTTTGACAATATAGGTAATAAAAAAAAGCCGGCGCACCTGCTGTGTTAGGGCAGTATGTTTTAAGAATGAGGTCATGGTAAAAACACTGAAACCATTTACTCACGTTAAAGTAGAGGTTCTCCAAGATTCCGCTCCAAACTGACTTAAATATTGAAAATTAAAGCAAACATGTCCAAATCTTAAACTGCAGTACAATTTTCTTTCTTTATTTATTTCTTTATGATTCACAGTTTGCAATACGGCGAGAATGGGTTTCTAGACCACACGAGCTGTTTCATTTAATTTCAGTTAGGCTTACTTATGGCTTCAATAGGCTTTGCTTAGATAATATTGCTGGCTTCTGCTGTCACACTCTAAGCTGCAATGATCCAAGAAGTCTTTTCGCAAACATTGCAATCTGAGCTCACAATATTTGCTAATGCCACTGTTAAGACTAATCCCTGCCATTAGTTGAGTATCGTTTTCTGTCAAACTGCGCTGAAGTTTAAATGTCAATGTGCTTCCCCACCCTAATTGAAAGTTCATATGCCCGTCCATCATAATGGCTTGCTCCAACCTGGCTCTAAACAGAAATAATGTCCTTCCTAGCTAGCCCCACTGAGAGCACTGTCTGTGGGCAAGATAGCATTTTCTTATTAAATATGTTTTGAGGAAGGAGTAGGGCCATGGAATGAGGGCTTTTCTGCTAAATACATTTTAGGAGTGGACTTTCATGTCACTAAGGCAGTACTCAAGAAATGAAGGTAAACTTGGGAAAGGAACATAACACCCAAATAGTTATACTTCACCAACATGATCTCTCAGAGCAATTGTACTATAGTGGGGCAATTTTGTTGTATTATTTACTAATGATGTAAAAGTTGAACTTTCTTCCCACCTAATCTTAAGTGTTCATGTTCAAGGTTAGTAGATGAGTGGATCTGAGTCAACCCGAGGTACACCTGTTTTCTACAGATCTTCAAGAAGCAACATGCAAATCCCACGATTCCAGGACTCACTGTAGGACTCAATACTTCACAGTGCCTAAACAGATTCCAGGTATATGTGTCTCTGAGAACGCCTCTCCTTTGAAGCACAACTGCATCGGACAGAGACCCTGATTTATTCAAAATCAAGTTTCACCAAGTTGCCATCTGCCTCAGCAAAGCACACTCTTGAGCCATCTTTTGCTTTCTTTTTAAAGGGCTAGTGTTGGCAGTAGTGTCAGAGGTGTCTTAAGCTTTGCTAAAAGTGTGAATAAATCAGGTCTAAAAAGAATTCAAAGTTTGACTTTGTATGTGTTGCTCAGAGGTGACAGTCTCAGAATGAGTGCAGAAACGCACGATGTCCCATAATGCAGTATATTTATTCATTAACTAACAGATGGCTGAGTTTTGCAGGCCTGTGAAGCTTGCGCTGATTAGGTTAGGAATCTGATTTGTGGACTAAATAAGAGTAGATGGCGATTTTCCGGGAACCGGCCGAGTACATGACGGGGCCAGAAGAACTGCTGAAGAGAGTTAAGCTGAACAGAGAGAAGAGTATTTCTGAAAGGAAACACCTCTGTTATGAGCCTGGACTCCGCAGAATTGCTTCAGAGCTATGGGTCACAAACTGCCAGGTCTGCTGAAGGCTGAAATGAGCTGTGACTGGGGACGTAGGTGTGGGTCAAGCTAAAAGGTGAGACACAGTTACTGCGAGGTTCTCCTGTGTTGTGCTTAAAAATTGCTGCTAACTTCAAGGTTTCTAAGACTCGAGCTGCTCTAGAAGGTTACTGGCAGTCATGGCAACAATCAAAACTGTTCTTTAGTCGGTTTCAGAAGGTGCAAATTGAATGCTCTTTTGTCATAAAAATGAATTTAATACATTTTTAGAATAAATGTTTTGACCAGCGCGGTTGAAAATTAATAATTTAACCAATACAGAATACACACAATAAATATTCACAAAAAGTTCCCAGTTTTTTGTTCAAAATTATTAGCTTTTGTTAAAATGAATGTATTATTATTTATAGGTGACAGCTTCTATTTGTTTGCTTTGTTGGACTAATTATTTACTTTTGTGTTGGGAGACACTTAAAGTATCAAAAACGTTAATTTTTGTTCATTTCCTCCCGTGCCCTGATTTTTCTTATTTCTCACACATGTGCAAAGTAACCTCCTTGCTATATTACCTCCTTGGTGACAGCCAATTAGTGTCATTATATGACATTTCTCCATGTTCCTAGCACAGCCACATGGCATCTGCAACTCAGGTCATTGGCTCAAATTAACTTCCCAGGACGCGTGTCCTAATGAACTAGAGAGGACAGCATCCAAGACCCCATATATACTGTTCTTTGTGTACATGCACCAATGAGCAAATCTCATTTAAATGAATAGAGCCTAATGCTAATGACTCCTTGAGGTCCTATAATACCGCTGTTGTTGCAGTACACCATGTGTGTATTTCTTCCCATCACGCACACACGCACATGCATGCACATCACATCCCCTCCTGCCCCTTGATCTGAGGGATAAAATGCCCATCATCATCAGGTCAAGTGCAGGCACATCAACCTTTCTGCAAGAGCCTCTTTTACTGCCTGCGCTCACACCGTAAAGCACTTTTTCTTTTTTTAAGTGAAAAAAAAGAATCTCAGACACCAAGTGCTTCATTTATCTAGTTTTACTAGGTCTAAGGGCATCTGGGTATGTACTTCAGGACATGCATGCTCTGCCTCACCTACCCACTCACATGCATTGCTGAGCTTCTGTGTGGCTTTGTCTGCATAATATTGAGAAGGTGTAGCTTTTGAAAAAATCACGGTGGTAATTTTTCAGATCATCTTAGAGTGCATGGGGTTCAAATGTTTTGTTGTTCTTGTTTATTTGTTTGTTTTTGCAAATCCCAGCGAGAATATGAGGTGGCAGGTACTCGGCAGGCGTGATGGTCAATACTGACACGCTTCCTCATTACACCTGTTCTTGGGCACCAACACAATCATACTCTTCCCCATAAATATGACTTGTATTATTTAAGCATTTGAGCCCCACTCACAGCAAATCTACCCGTGTCGGTGGATTCCGGCTGTGTGTGGAGTAGCCAGACATTAAAATGAATGAGGCTTTTGCTATGCAGCATGGCTTGCTGTGGTTAGCCATAGGGGAAAATTACTTTGAGCATCAGACAAAATAAGAAAGAAAAATAAACACTTTGACAATCTGCTGTTGACTTCGGCTCAAACACCTATTATGCATAAACGTCTGCAGAGGCTTCAGTTTATGTCTCATCTCAGGAAAAAAACAAACATGCAAATAGAAAACACTCATTTAAAGATGCATTGGTATTATAATTTCTAGTCTTCCACGAGGATATGCTGTAAAACTTCACTGTGTTCACAGATTTTAAAAAATCAGTTCAGTTTGATAGGCAATTGGTTGGCCACCTACGGCATCATTATGTTACAAGCTGAAAACGCTCTTATCACTCAGAGATGTCACTTCACGTTTATGCTAATTTAGGAGGACTAATTGTTCCGACCCAACACAAGAAAACAACAGTGTCCTCCCAGAAGCCTCTCTGTGATTTACCATTCCCACTGCACTCAGGTAGACCTGGGTTAAGTATGTTCTTGTGTGGGTGTCCTGGAGGACGAGCTCAAAATACTGTAATTGATTCTCCAGTTAGCGCCGACACTTAGAGAGGATCGGGAGTCCTCCGCAGGTGTCCTCGTCAGGGTCCGGCCACAATTCGCAATGTTTGGGCGGCTTCGCTCATCCCACACCCTTGCTGAGAGGAAATCGACCCTGAATCGACGATCTCACCTCCCTCTGCCAGAGGAAACGGGGATGTGGACAAGGAAAAATCAGATGACCTAAGCCTACAAGGAGGGACTCGGTGAGCGTGAGCGATGTGTTGCACGTTCGACACTGCCGTTAATTTATGTCCCATGGCTTCGTAGATCTGTAATTACCTTGTATCGAGTGGCTATGCTGTGCGAGCCCCCTACAGACTTACTACAGAGCACACTGAGATCAGTAAGTGTACTTTCCCCTGTTGAAACACACCCCGTATTCACTTTACTGCAACGTGGCTGTTAATTCTGTGTTAATTCTTTCATTGGAAGTGGAATAAGTAAGTATGGGTAGTGGATTGATAGTGGGTGCTTGGAATCAAATGACCACTTCCTGACAATGTCTGTTACAAAGCATACAGAGTAAACCAATGAAAACTAACTTGACATGACAAAGATACAATGATCAGAATGTAGAACTACTGCTGACCGCAGATATAAACAGTATATATTTGAGATAGCTTGTGTTTGAAAGAGCCTACATGCTACTCCTACATCCTACTCATGTGTAGATTGGACGCCATATAGCCCTCCATATACTGTATGCAGTATGTGAACAAAATCAGTTTTTCAAGTACGCAAAAGCTACCCGGACAAAGTACAACTCCAGTCCAACATTCCAGTGTGCAAAAAGAGGTGTCTTCATAGTGTACCAGATCCTGTAATGCAGCGGTGTCTGTAAATCTTTCACAAGTGAGTGGAACCTTCATATCCGTGACCCCGTAAATTAGTTTGTATTTGTTGCATACTGGATACTATATTTCATACTATGACAGGGACCACTATGCAGTGTAGAGTATATACCAAGTGCAGTATACGGTATATAGTATGTACTAGGCTATTGTGAACATAGCCATAGTTTGAAATTGCAGTGAGAGTTCTTGCATGGGGAAGTGCTTGGCTGTCTAACACTGCGCTTTTCCCGTGCTCTACATCACCCCGTGCGTCCCATGCGGGACAGGTCTTAATTAGATCCCTTCCGGGTAATGGGCTGGAGTGGGGTTTGGTCTGGCATGTTGGGAAGGTGTCAGCTCCAATGTTCTCTCACCATGTGAGATCAGAGTCTCCTCTCCCTCCCCTCTCTTACACTTGCACACGCACCTGCGCGACTACCCTCAACGCTGCAACCTCCACTCATTAAAAGCTAATTAGCCTCATTAGCATTTTAGCCCGTTGTTTTCGTCTTAGCGTCTCTGCAAGTACACGAGGTGCGAATTTATTCAAACTGGGTGCCTTTAATTGGACTCGAGTTAACGAGAGAGCTTTTCCACTTAGTTTTGCAGGTGCCAGTAACATGTATGCTTACACCCTATGTAGTCCTCACAATCATGTTAAAAGACTGTACATGTTAAAAGGCTCTGGCCTACATCTTGTCAGTAGCTGCAGCACATCTACCTGTGAACTTCTCATACCTCAGCAAACTGTTTGAACTGATACTGGAAGGCTAAAATAGTTTTGCGGAAACCTAACGGGGCTTCCAGACCTATCACACTCATCTTGGTGCATCAAGAGGTACTGTGTCCACCACCTCGGTTCATTAAAAATGTCTCCTTATAAAAGCTCAAATGGACTGTGCTGGGCTTGACACACCCATGTGTTGAAACAGTGTCCCTCTGCTGCGTCCCTGTTCCAACACTCCCTGCTCAGCCCGTCGGCTGGTTACCGAACCCTGGGTGAACCGGCTCAGGTGCGGAAACCACAGCTGGAAAACTGCAGAGAGCTGTGGCTCACGGCACCGGCACTCAGCAACAACGGCACTGGAAACCGGCCTCCACTCAGGAGCATAAACTCCCAGCTGCTACCATGCTGCGTACCCTCACAGGTGCCATTAACCAGTAAATCATGTGGATAAAATGACGGCTGAGCGAAGCAGGTGCTTGCAACAATGCACAAACATGGTGTGGATTATATTTAAAAAAGCATTTCAACAAGGTGCTAGATCTGAAGGAATTCTTAAAACGATGCCAATTTTGCCTTGGAGGCAAAACTACCACGACAGCACATCTAAGGTTTGCTAAAATGCAGCATCAGTGTACACTGAGCCTTATGCGTTCTGAAATCACATGGATGAGCTTCAGAAGCCTTTATCCAAATGACATCTCCCTTTGCCCTCCCGCACGTCATTGTGGTGCTGGCCAAATTCACATGGCAAATAAACATTATAAATTGTGCCTTTTTGCATCAGCAGTACATCTTTATAAAGCTGACATATTGATATCTGAACAGTTGACACCCTGTAATCAAAGGTGCAGGTATTCTGTTTTGATTTTCTTATCAGGAGCTGCAGCTTCAGGAGAGATGTACTACACTGAATGGGAACGTGATGTTCTCCCTCCAGGTCAGATTACAGACAAAAGATTTAATGCCTACTTAAGTTTGTCCATTATGGAATTAATTCATTTGCGAAATTCGCATGAAATGCAAGTAAGCACAACCCATGTATATCCCATGAATTAATCATCAGGTAATAAAATAAAAGAACCCAGGGAAATGTACATCAAAATATATAATGATAATGAACCCCAGACATTTTATAAAAGGTGAAAATCCTTGTTATTGTAGGTAAACTCTGCGACAAAAAAAAAATCGAATGAGAGAAGCTGTTTATGCTTCAAAGCCAGTGAAAATCCATTGAATAAAAGTTACTCTGGCCACGGGAGAGCCCCAGCTGTGATGTTGTCCATTGCTTTGTTTATTTACTTCCTTTAATGACGAAACGTTGAGTCCCTTCACAGTCCTGTTGGTGTTGATTATTAACCTATCTGTGAACCATCAATTAATCCACTTAAGGGTGGCGCTCATCTGGAGTGAAGCAATCCAGCACGGAGCTGCCCCGGCTCATTGGTATTCCGCTGGGCAGGGCGTGTGTATGGAGACTTAATTTGTTACATATGTCATGTTCCTCGTGCAATCCTGGTGCACATTATAGCTGGGACCACTTGGATATCCCTGCCCCCAAACCGTGCTCCAGGCCTCTCTCCCATTTCCTAAGAGAGCAGGGCGGAGACGGATGGAATTAAGGAATTAAAATGATTTACTGCTCTGAGGATTAGCTGTCTGGGCTTGGCATCACTGGAGCATGCTGGTGGTTTTGCTCACACAAATCCACTGCTCCACAATATACAATCTTTGATAAAAAGGTAAAAAAAAAAACAAAAAACAAAAAAAACAGGTTTGTCTCTGGGACAATATTAAAATCTTGATGGGAACTTAGAAGAGCCTCTCAGAACAGAAGAATGGAGACAGTGGAAATATAACCAACAGCAGAGGATTTCCTCCGTGGACAGTTTGTGAGAGTGCTGTCTGGGTCAGACGATATATTGTCTCCCTTACAGTGCTATCATATAAAGTAGGAAAGTACGCGAGAGTGGAGTAAAGATGGAACACGATCATATTTATATGTGCCAGATATGGCTTATTTGGAAGGAGTTCAAAAAGAGTAGTATAGAGGGAATTATGAATCTAACTACTTCCAGGATGCAAGACATTAGACCCAAACAGAATTGGCTGTTTGCTTCTTATCCCAGACCTGCAACTCCCCTTCCCCAACATCTATCTATTTTCCTCTCTGGCTCTCTGTTTGTCTCCGTCTTAAGACAGATGAAGGTCCTCACTGGCAGAGGGGCGGACCCTTCCCCCACTGCCCACTTGGCAAGTTGATTGACAGCATTCACTTTCGTCGGATAGATGGTCAGCCCATGAGTGCTCACTCCCGCCTCAGCTGCAACACAATGGTGGAGGGCGTCCCCGATGCCTGTGTCTTGGAGTCTCCTCACCGACGCAACCCCCCCCAGGGACTCTGCCTCAGTGACAACCCCACAATGAGCTGTCTGATGTCCAGTGGCTCTAAAAATGGAGGGACGTGTTCCCATCAGGCTGGCCCCAGGCTCTGCAGGGAATTGGCTTTGGCCCGAACACCTCTCCATTGTCCCCCTTTCCTCCCAGCTGCACATTTAAATCGTTCACGCTACTACCGCCGGGAAGAAATGGAACACACGTTTTCCAGCCATGCTAGGCTACTTTGGAGCATTTCCCCAGTTTAAGATACACAAAGAACTTCACCGTAAAGATTTGCACATTACCTCTAGGGAATTATCTATAGAGAACCATCTAGTCTTTATGACCCAAATGAATCATTTTATAAGCATTAGGACAGCAGAAGTTATCCCAACTTCGAAAAGCGATGGCAAAGTTATGTCAAAATTTCTCCTGACTGCCCATTCTGTTACAGGCTTAAAACGTCCAACCAGCAAAGGTAGCTTTGACAGTCATTCATCTGCTGAATGTATCCTTGATGGAGGAGGCAGGAAGCACAGGAGCTTCAGCACCTGCTTATGCAGCAGGCAGCAGTTACGTGCGGCCCTTATTAAACATGATATTCCTGACCTTTTACACACGCCCAGACATTTCCTAAGGCGATTAGGAGGAAGGGCCACAGCTAAGGGGAAGCATTTGCCCAGCATGCTGACCATGTACCCCACCAGGGCAGTTTCCCGGGGGGGGGGGGGGGGCAGTCTTTAAGCGCTTCCTTAAACTTAAGCGCCACACTGAGGAACCGAAACTCTGTAAACTCAAGCTCAGTCCTCATTTCCTATTGCAGATCCAGCAGTATTCAAAAAGAAGGCACAAAAAGGATTTCTCCTGACAGAGAAGGCGAGCTGAAGCTCAAACAAAATGAAGAAGATTAACTGTGGCTGATGGGCAGTAAAGACTAAATTAGTAGTTGTGTATAAAACTGTAGAGAGACAAAAAGGATAGTCGATGTAGCTATTCAAACCACTGCCTTGTGGGTCTAGTGTCAGCCATTTTTAATGGACCATTCACAAATGTAGCTAAGATGTATTGCATTTCATAATCAACTAAATTAGCTGCCAAGCAATCAAGACAATACTATTTTAAACTGAATTAATAACTGAATTTAGATGTCCAGATCTCACAAAAATTCAGAGAACTAACAAAAAAGGTTATGACCATGTTTTTTATGCATGATCTTGAGTCTTTTGGTATCCTCAGGTGTTTGCTGCTCAACTTTAGTCCCATCTGACTATAGGATCTGGTTCCAGTCAGTGTCTGTGTGATGTTTAGTTAGACAGCAGACGCTTCTGGCATGCCTTTAAAATAGTTTGTTGGTAAGCAGGTGGCATTTAATTGTAGTTTTAGAGACTTGGTGGCCCCAAGGCAGTAAGCACTCCTACAACTGTCCAGCTCTGGTCCTTGGAGAAAGTTTCCCCTCTCGTACCATCCTCCTCACAGTGAGTGGGGACAGAATATACACATGTTCTTTTACAGGCACATTAACTGCACCTGCTGTCTGAAACTTCTTAATTATTAGTGAAGTAATCAAGTATGAAGTTGTTTTATAGTCTTCTATTGCTTAATTTGCACACATTTATTTATTGTAAGCACGCATTTCCTCTCATTTGATTTATGTTACTTGACATTTCACATCTTATTTTGTGACTAAGACCTATTTACATTTGGCATTAACATCCATTCTTCATGGTCCAACCACGGTAATCAGATGATCACCAAATCAACAAACAGCATGCTCACACTTGCCCTGTTCACAGTATCTACTGCATCCAGATACCGATCAGATCTCATTTCCCCGAGCAATATTTACGTGTTTAAATCTGGTTTTCCACAAGCTACGTAGTGTTTAGATTGTCTTGAATGGAGAAAGAGTGTTCAGTGTAATACCTACTCTATCACTTAAAGGTGATCTTTATGTTACAATAAAAAAGTGCAGTAACTGTACAAAATGTTCCAGGTATCTTAAACTTGCAAAGAACAACTGGGATGCATTTCTCAAAAGCTTTGTAACGCTATGAGCTTTGTTAACTTTATCTTAAGAATGTTTGTTAATTAGTGTGTTAACCATAATGCTTCTTGATTTAATTAGGCACAGAAACTATCCTGTTTGCAGATGATGGTGCACTTCGGTTCCTAATTTTACAAGATCTAAGTGCTGCCTTTGACACAGTTACTGTATCCTTCTGTCAAGGGTCTGTGAGCTAGGCATTGATGGTTCAGCCCTCAACTGTATCACCTCATTCCTAACTAATAGAAAGCAGTTATCACTCTCTCTAGACAGATTTCCTCCACCTTTGTTCAATGAAGGGGTTCCACAAGGCTTAGTCCTAGTATCTCTCTTGTTTATTATCTACACACTTTGTTTCAAACTGGATTTTCAATGCTATGTGGATGACACCCAAATCTGTCTCAGGTCATTTAGAAACAAACCTTTTAGAAATTAAATTCTGGATGAAACACAACTTTCTTATGTTAATTAATGCCAAGACCAAGATCAAAATCAACCCTTGCTACCTCTCTCCATTGATGATGGAGCTCTGACTCCTTCCCATCACGTTATCCTTGACGCAATTACTTCATTCAACACTCATGTCTGCTCTTTTGGCAATACTGATGATATTTTCACCTGTGCAGTATCACTAAAATCCAACCATGCCTCTCTCCATCTTCTGTTGAATCTCTCATTCACACTTTCATCTCTAGCCACCTGGACTACTGTATTGTCTCTTTGCTGGCATTAGCTCTTCTCACTTTCCCAAGCTTCAGATGGCCTGGAACTCTGCTACTTGTCTTTTCATTCATAGCCGGTCACATCAGCACATCACACCCGTTCTCCAAAATCCTCACTGGCTTCCTGTAAAGTACCCCATCCATTTCAAAATCCTTCTGTTCACATACAAAGCTCTCAACAACCTTGCATTTTCTTATCTGTCTGCTCGTCTTCTCTACCAACCCCCTCATGTGCTCAGGTCTTCTTCAGCTGTCTGCTTACTGTTCCTATACCAAGCCTTCATAGCTTTAGCGAGCGAGCATTTTCCAGAGTTGCTCCATGCCTCTGGAACTCTCTCCCCTCACATATCTGACAGTCTACTTCACTTTCTCTATGGAAATCCATAGATGTCTTTTGACATAGCCTACAACCTTCCTCAAGCCTAATCTATCTCTGACTTTGTGATATGCGCTTTTCATGTCCTGTTTAATGTTGTATACCCCTGTGTTGTTGTGTTTTCTTGACTGTTTTCTCATGTTCTATGTACCATGTAGCTTCAATTGTAAGCATCTTTGGGTTCTTGAAAAGTGTTTCATTAACCCAATGCATTATTATTGTGATTATTTTTATTACTGTAAAAACTCACTCCTAAAGGACGACTAACAGGACCCAGTCATTATTCACAATGTACTTTTTTTGTGGTTTTTCCTGTAGTTCTGCACTACAAAGTCTGAGGCCACCAAAACGTATAACACTATGCATGACGACTAAAGGATAATAATGATAAATACACTGCAGGCACTTAGGCTATTTACAATGCTGTCTTATTTCTTATTTTCATTGCATTTCTGAATGTGAATGCCAGGGGAAAATGAATGCATCTCTGTCTTCTTTAGGGAAACAGATGCAGGGAGACCCTCCATACAGACTAGTAGAAATAGCTTTAATTAAAGGCTAGCTAGCACTTTCACATTACTGTCTGAACAGCTTAAACAGAATATTAATGTGCACGCTGCAAACCATGTGTGAGAAGCTAGTTGTGCAAGCTACAACTAACAGTATGCTTATGCGCGTGCACGCACTGTGAAGCTTTCAATCCAATGCCACAGTTTTTTAAACTAAACTTTAGAAAAAAGCCCTTCTTTGTGTTTTTTTTTTTCAGCAAGCTTCCACAAACGATTATCTTCTTCTGAAAATGCTGTTTTCTTTTCAGTTTCTTTTGTTTATGTCCCACGTGGGCCTGAGCTTGGGTCCAGGGAAAAATCACAGAGGTTGCACTGGAAATAAATGGGGGTGAACCCATTTGAAAAATATTTGAAAGCACTGATTAACTTCAAGAAAAATGACAGAGAATGCATACACAAATTCTTCTGCACTTGCATGTCTTCACTGTCTGGCTTTTACTTTTTTTATATATCTTCATCCCGACAAGGCGATTTGACTGTTCATTATCATATAAGTGGTGAGAAAATGGGAAACCCAAAATGATTCAATATAGCAGGGTGGCTTAACAGGGGGAGCTGATGCACATGCACACCTCATCCAGTTTTCATGCAACACCTCATTCTGTCTTCAGTTTTCATGTCAGAGACTGCACAAATGTTTGCAGAGATAATATGAATCTTTGAAGCATTTCAGAGTGCATGCGCACTATGTAACTTAATTATAGTCTTATAGCCTGCTTAACTGCATTTTCCCCAAAGCTCCACTGATGGTGCAGAAATTCAAACTGAAGGAGCAGTGCTTTTTCACCCCAGTCAACCCTGGACCTGTGTGGGTTATTCTTCCACATTTTTACGTGTTACTAGTTGATTTATTGACTAAGGGATTTTTTGTGTGCACACGTGTGTAACAAATACTTCGGTTTTCGTCGCTGTTGGTTGGTTTTAATGGTTGTGTAACTTGTGTTATTGCCAAACTCTATTTGATTTGCAATCATGTGTGCATATCAACATGGCTCAGGTAATCAAATTTTTGAATCAGTATAATATTAACAAACAAACTTTTAGAAGGTTTGAACTGTAAAGACAATGTACACTGGACAGCAAAAAATCAAGAGATCAGTTTTTAGGTTTGTTCAACTTAACAGCAGACCAGTTGCTGCCTGGCTCAGTACAGTGCATGCTGGTTAGTTTTATTTATTTTTTATTTTTTGAGGGGGGGGGGGGGGGGGGTTCGACTTGCATCAGCTCCATGAACGTGTCACAATGACATACGGCGTTACAGTATCATGAGAGTGAGGTGGCTACAGGTTTCAGAGCCAGCTGCTCTCCTTGGGCTCGTGAGCCTAGAGATGGCATGATGACTTCAGGGCTTAATCCGCATTGGCTAAAATATGTTTAGATTTAATTTCTTCAAAGAGTTGCCAGCTCATGTGTGGTGTGGCGGGTAAAACCATCCGGCTTGATGGCTCTCTGCTCGGCTCCTCCCCCGACTGCATTCGGATACTCTCGCTGACTGCCAAAGCGAAGTGCAGCTCATCTCAGTCAAGCCTAATCTGTCTGCTTTGTGTTTACATTACAAAAAGATCCAATCACAATGCCAGCCTACTACCGTATGATCAGGTCAACCTAAATCACTAGTAATACTAGTTTTTTAAATGAATACAGTGGATTCAGAAAATATTGAGACCTCTTGTTGCACACTTTACTGTTTTGTGGATTTGATTTTTAATGGATATAACTGCCTTTATTACTGATCAATATACACTTCATCATCCATAATCCATAGTAAATTAATTAAAAATCAAAAACTGAAATCTCTTATTCGCAAAAGTATTTGGACCCTTTATTCAGTACTTTGGAGACGCCCCTTCTACAGCAATTACAGTTGCAGGTAGTCTTGGATACGTGTCTACAAGCTTTACACACCTGGAATTGGGAAATTTTTTCCATTCTTCATGGCAGATCCTCTCAAGCTCTGCCAGATTGGATAGCAGGTGACTGTGACCTGCAATCTTCAGGTCTCTCTAGAGATATTCAATGGGGTTTAAGTCTGGGCTTTGGCTGGGCCACTCAAGGATAGTCAGAGACTTGCCCGGAAGGCACTCCGGTGTTGTTCCGGCTTCAGGTCATTGTTGTGCTGTAATGTGAACTGTTGCGCCAGTCTGAGTTTGCGTGTGGTCTGAAGGAGGTTTTCCACAAAAAAGTTTTAGTATTTGGCTACAGTGATGCTCCAGTATTTACTATTATTTATATATTATTACTATTTATATATTATTCCCCATAAGGATGGTATTAGTGAGGTGATGTTCAGCGCTTCATTTTCACCAGATATGCTTGCAATTTTGCCCAAAGATTTCAATTTTCATCTCATTAGAACATGGCTCAGCTAAATAAATATCTGAATTGGTACAATAACCTTTAGAAGTTCTAAACTTTTAGAAGGTATAAACTGTGAAGACATATTGTATATTGGACAGTGTGAAGTTGATAGTCAGGTTTTCAGTTTTCATCGTGGCTCTTTCTCACCTCGTCGAGTAAACCAAGAAGTACTTTAAACTAATTAATTACATTTTGGATTCTGAAAGCCTTTGGGAAACACTTTCAGAACTCAATCTTTTCTCACATTCTTTAATTTGTTCAATATTCTCCAAGATTGGTCATTTTCCCCCGAAGAGCCTTTATCTGAAGGCACTCCAATGTTATTTTGCCTCCAGGTCATTGCTGTGCTGTAAGGTGAACTTTCTCCCTGCCCCTGCTACTGAGAAACACACCTATGGCATCACGCGACCACCACCGTGAATCACTGTGGATTAGCTAGGTGATGTGCAATGCCTCTTTTTCTCCAGACATGTTTGCTTTTCTGCCCAAATTTTTATCTCATTAAAGCAGAGAATTTTTTTCACGTTTTGCCAGTGTCCTTTGGTTGCTGTTTAGCAAACTCCAAGCAGGTTGTCACATGCTTTTTACTTAACAGTAGTAGCTTTGGTCCTGCCACTCTGCTATAAAGGCCTGATTTATGGAGTGCTGCAAATGGCTATCTGGTCAATAGTTTCTACCATCTCTGCACTGGACTTTTGGAGCTCTTTTCGACTGATCATTGGGCTCTGTCTTACCTCTCTGAGCAAGACCCTTCTTGACCAGACACCTTATTTTGGCCAAGGATGGTTCAAGATTATACCTCTTCTTCCATTTCAAAATGATTGATGCCATTGTGGCACTGTGAACATTCAAAGCTTATTATTTTATTTATTTTCTGCCCATAGCATGGGCATAACTTTGAACAACCAGTTGTCGTTCTCAACTCATGTTTCAAATCTGACCTTGTCTTGCAGATTTCTTCTTTGTAACATAGGATTTGGCCTTTTCTCTCACAGGAAGGTGCCCAGGTACTTGTGCAGTCTCTTGTGATCTCAAAGCTAGACTACTGCAACTCATTACTTGCTGATCTTCCTCTAAGAGCCATCAGACCTCTACAACTTGTCCAGAATGCAGCAGCATGACTGGTCTTCAATCTTCTGAAGTTCACACGTTACTCCACTGCTGCGCTCCCTTTATTAGCTTCCAGTAGCTGCGTGCATCAGATTTGAAACCTTGATACTTGCCTACAACGCCAAAAATGGACGAGCCCTTTCATACATGAGGTCAATGGTCAAAGCCCGATTCATACCTTAAGTACTTTGAACCTCAAGTACGGCTCGGCTTGAAATATCATGCTTCAGTTCTCATGGAAGACAAGCATCGAGACTATATTCTGCCCTGACTCCAAGATGGTGGAATGAACTCCCACTTGCTGTCCGGACAGCAGAGTCCCTTGCAGTCTTTAAACGCAGACTGAAGACCTGTCTATTTGTGGAATATTTAAAGGACAACTGACCCTGCTCCCATATTGACTGACTAAATTAGCACTAATTGTAAGGTAGTGTTTATTACACTGATGTTGTTTAACAAACTATTTTTTATTGCACTTATCATTGTTTAAGATAGACCTTATGTATTTTGTACTTGTAGGTATCAGCATTGATCCCTGTATTTCTACAGTATTCTAGTTCATTGGTATGTTGGACTCTAACCTACTGTACTGTACTAGGATGTATTCTATGAGTAAATGACTTTTGTAAGTCGCTATGGATAAGAGCGTCTGCTAAATGCCGTAAATGTAAAAGTAAATGTAAATGCTACAATGTGATTATGGAGATCCACAGACAATTCCTTGGAATTTCACAATACAGTAAGTGTGCAACTCGTAAAAGGGTCTGAATACCTTCTGAATCCACTCTATTCTGGCAAAATCCAGACACTGGACATGTTTTAATGCCAAGTGGTCAAAAAGACATGGCCCAAAGGAGTTTGGCCTGGGTGTCACCTTATATCTACACTCCAGTGATGCTGGAAGTCAGAGATGACCACTTCTTAAAGAAATATGTATGCATAAAATGTCTGACTGGAAATATACTGTACAACAATGAAGTGTTAATAATTGTTTATAAGAAGTCCTTGGAGTCCCAATAATTGTGACAATTGTTTTTTTAAAGTTTATTTAAACATTTTTTTTCTTGTGTTATCAATGTAATTTAAAATACAATCAAATTGATAATGAACATGATCAGTTTGAATTTTAACGCAAGTGGCTGTCCTTTGTTTTTGAGTCATAAAAAAAACCTACTCAAATAAATAACTAAATTTGAATAATAATTAAAATAATAATGTAAGCTCTCCATCAGTCTTTCTTAGGGGATATGTGTCAGTGACCAACAGTTATGAGCTCTAGTAAATCTATATCTATAGTCCTCTCCAGTGCAATTTGCATTCACAGTGTTCACTAATTTGGTTTTAAAATAGATTGGGGGAATGGAATGGCAAGGCTGTCATTTAAGTACAGAAGCACTGTAACCCGCCTATGTCTATGGGGACCTAATGCGATTTAATAAAGACTTCCACTGAGCCAGGAGTCGTGATATTTCGAGCAGAGCTCTGATGTCAAAAGCAGCGTGACTTTTATGAACTTTTATAACCTTGTGCAAGGAGGACTGGCATCTGGGGTGTTGTTTTATGTGTCCTTGAGCTTTCTAATGTATCTTCAAATCATCTAATCCCACCCATTAAACATTGTTCTCAGCTCACGATGCATCACAAGATCGCATTTCATTATACTTTCTCTCCAAGATTAAACCATTAGTCTTGCAGCAAGAGCGTAATCAAAGCTTTCTCCTAAGTCCTTTGTGGACGGCTCCTTCCTCCGCTTTCAGCAAATACTACAGGGTGCCCGCTTCGTTTTCCATATGTTCTGTTCTGGACAGCGCGTTGTTAACTGCGCGCTGCGGAGTTACATTGCCCTCTGCCACAAAAAGGTCAGAGGGACCTCGTGTGTCTAGCTGTTAAAGGGTGAAGCCAGTGAGTGGGGAGGTGGCCATTCGTGCGTGTCTTGAGGGGGCTATAGATGATAAAGTCTGGGCAGTGTCAGAGGTTCATTGAGTCAGACAGCAAGCTGTAATTCCGCGGCTGCAGGTGAAGGAGCCTGCTCTTGCCCTGAGGCTGATGGCCACCAGCTTTGGGCCCCTTTGATCTGCCTGCTCGCTGTAAAAAGTCCTCATTAAAGTATGTTTTATTTGGCTCCCCTGGCCACCCGCCACCCACCCCATCCACCTCCGCCTCCGAATTCAATTTGCATGATGGTGGTGCGGCGAGATCTCGCTCGTTCTCTCCTCCGTCCCCGGGTATCAATACCAGTCTCTCGCAGAGGGGCTTATTACACGGGCGCACGCAGGCAGGTCCCAAAGACTGATGGGTCGGCGTCAACCCTCTGAACTCTGAATACCATTTAGGGGAGGAAAATAAGTAGCCGCTGCCCTGAGGCATAACGTGTGGATTAAACTTTGTGTGAAATGCAGTGAAGATTGTTTGTAGCTATGCCTCGCATTTTATCTGAAGCCGTAAATGGCAGTAAACTGCACGATGCTGAAAAAAAAAAAGAGATGAGATTGGGCTGGGTCCTGCATTCTTTATTGTGAGACATGAGGCAGTGGGCTGTAGTTTAATAATACTGAACCTTCAGGGACGGTTTCCCAGACACGTCTTACGTCTAGTCTTGAACTAAAGTGCAGCTCCAATGGTAAATCACAATTGGAAATTGTTTAGATTCAGGATTTATCTCAATCTGGGAAGCCGGCCCTTAAGGAATGAGAGCTGCCAGTTTGTGCCATTGTGGCTGTGTCAAGGTGCTCGACGAGGAATCACGACAGAAATGTTGGCAGGAGAAATACAACACCAGGGACTGAAGTACACTTTAAGCAATTATAATAGAGCTATGTCATTCCTTTAAAAACAGACCGTGGCTGTATTTTCATCGTATTAAAACAGGCCAAATTAAATCAACTGGGAAAAAAATCTTTCCTCGGGTTATCACACAAAGCAGCTCAATGAAGGCAATCACTTTATGTATACTTAGAAATTACTTACACAACTCCACTGAGCTAATTGAAAACTTTTATAAGTATTAAACTAATGACACTTTAACTTGTTAAAATCTGTCCCATGATCAGTGATCCATGATTATTGTGTAGTTGTACAGTTGCCTAGTAATGGGTAAAAACAGGCAGTTGTGTCCATTTGCACCATAACGTATTACAGCACTGCCTATGACTCATAGAGCATTTCTCTGATTTATGGTTCCCAAATACGGTTTTCACATGGGACAAAAAGCAAACCTACACACAATCTGAGGCAGATCTTGAGAACACCCCCTTCGACTGTGCGAGGTTTGCGTTCCTGCAACTCAAAAAGGTCTGGTTCATGGTGAGCACACTAGGTCACGCATGACTAGGTCCAGAAGGCACGGACACGTTCCTCTCTCTCTCTGGGCAAGTCAGCAAGTCCAACAGCAGCCCACGTGTGAGTGCCTGGACATTGCCCCCAGGATACAGGAGATGATTGAGTCACCAAATTTCTGTCAACAAATTAAGAGAAATTAAACTTTCATAAAGTATAAATGAAGAAAGAGTATTTTCTGATTTTTCCTGATAGGAAAGAGAAAATATGCTCTGTTAGATAATATTAGTTTAAACAAACTATTTGCATAGGGGCTTACACAATGGATCTTTGCTGGTTATGTGCTCTGCATATGTCGTACCATTTTGCTTTCTGTGGTCACACTCTAAACAAGGTGTTTAGAAGATGCACTGAAAGACATTGCTCTAACCCTGCACCTCAGCACTTGACTTCAGTACTTAGGTTCAATAGAGAATAGGGTTTCTTGTTAGAGAGAAAGGCTGAATTCCTGCATTTGGGACCTGCAGCTGATATGGTCTTCCCAGAAACTCAAAGTCTTTGAGTGGAACGTTAGAGACCTACAGCTTCCTATTACTTGGCTTCTCCGGAACAGAGTCACATGGCTTCGAGCGTAACGCAGCATCGCCGCTGGGTGCGGTTTTTACCGAAGTGATTAGCATCCCTTGCTCGGAATGGCTCTATCAAAGTTGCAGCCTTGCTGGAAGAGGCCCTGGCCTCATTTATATAACCCAGTTCTCTTATTGGTATTTTTACCCATTGCGTGGCATTTTCGTTTTGGCTGATACTCGTCAGACAAATCTGACAGGGCATCCTTAATGCTCTTAATCATGCAGTGCTGAAAAGATGGGGAAACAGCTTCAAACACTCGGGGCTTTGTCTGTGCACTTCAAAGGCCGAGCGTTTGTTGATCCCTCATTTATAAGGCCTTTGTTCAAATGTGGGTTTGTTTTTGGTCACTACTCTGTCAACAGCACCTGTGCGCAACTTTTACGCAGCATGGGCTTGGTCTGCCTTCTTGCACAGTCTCCAATCTAATATTGTCTTTTTAAACATTACATAGGGATCCGTCTGTGTCTCTGAAACCCTAATGAATAGCTGCATATGCTGACAGTAAAAACGCAGCTTGCTTGGTAAAATATCTGCGTAGCTGTTCGTTTTTTGTTTTGCTCTGAAGGCTGACTCTAATTATCTGTTCCTCGATGATAATTGTTATTATGTCTGAAAAAAAAATGGGGAGATTAAACTCAACACGGGGATTATAAAGGACGAGGCAATTATGGCCATTTCATTCAGAACTCAATATCCATCAAAATGAGGTCAGGGACGCAATTACTGTACCTGCGCTAACAGGCATCCCACAAAATGGCAAACACCGGGTAGTCAGAAGCGCGTTCTTTTCGCGTGGCCTTTGGTCATTACAAGGAATCCACACGTGTGAGGTCACAAGCCCTACGCTTTCCTCTAATGACCCAGGCTGTTTTCACCCAGCATCAACACAGAAAACCTGGAAACGTCCAGAATGACTGATCCCTCGAGAATGGGCCAATTCGTATTGTAACGGATGACAGTGTTGGACTACTTGATTAACGTTACATTTAGTTGAGTTTAATAGGGACAGTGGAAGCATGTATGCTTATAACATTTAATGTTTAAGAAACATATATTGTACTAAACAGTTTTCACACAAATACTAAATATTAATTCTGGACTGAAATAGTTGGTGTTAATTTGATACTGGTGCTTTAGCTGGGGACGTATATTCACTCATCCTGCTAAAATCACGGCGTTTCACTATATAATGTGAGTGAAGTAGGTTCTCACATAGCAGTAGACAGGCTGCCATTGACGCCTTCAGTGCTATATGCTGAAAAGGGCCTCTATCAATCAGCGCCGGGTGCACGGCATGATGTGCCGCGCCTCATAATGAAATGTAGCTGAGCGTCGTAGGGCAGCGTTTCCGCAGCAAGTCAACTCGTCACCGCCGAATCCTCCTGCAGCCGTTTCCCGCGGTAACGAGGCGAGCCGGGAGCAATCGTGATCTAATGGGGCGTGATTGAATGAGAAATAATTGAATTATGCGGGGGCAAAATCTTCACAGCAGGAGAGAACGCGAACAGAGGCAACGCGTCTCTGCTGCGGCCGATGAAGGAAACGGTTTGGGCTGTTTTCCAGTGGATCAGCTGGTTCTGACAGATGCACCATGCTTCGGCCTCTTTTTAATTTTCCAAAGGCGGTAGAAGCGAGTGTATATCGCGACGTCCAGTCTAGACGAGAAGGGAAAGAAACATTTCCCCGCTCTCTTGAAATTGTCGCCTGTGCACAGACAGGGTTGCAATAACATGGAGTAAACGTCTTGCGCCCAAGGCACATAGGCAAGTGGCAAAGAAACCGCACAAAAAATAAGTAGAGGCCTGATTTTGCATGGTGACGCAGTTAGGAAGCTCGTGTGCTAAAACAGTAGGAACTGAACATTGGACAGATCGTATCATTGGTACAATTTTGACATGCTATTTATAAATGTACACTTGCCCAGACTATGGGTTATATCAGATGACGTTTCTGTTCGCCCTTTATACGATAGCTCCTGAAATTTCGCTGTCTTTGTTGTTGTTGGAGGAGGGGGTTGTCAAAACGATTTCCCCCAGACTGCCGCTACTCTATTAAATACGGTCGTGAATGCCCGACACCTCGGTAGTAAAAGCTCACTTACGTAGCAGCGCTGCAGTCTACCCCCTAGGCTCCGCTCAATATGACCGCAACATCCACAATCATCCTTCTGTCGCCGCCTGGCGCGCTTCTGTCACATGGCTGGCGGCAGTGGCGAGCGCAATTTCGATCTAATAAACGTCAACATCAATAAAGCCGTCCGCCTAAAAGAAATCGGAAACCTAATCATGAGCTCAAATAAACACTCAGAGCCAAGGCTAGTCCCACGGTACCGCGGTCTCGTCAGAAAGGAAACCACATGAACGAACCCCAGACGTTATTGTGGAAACGGCTATAAGTCGGTCTGTTTTTGCATTTCATGGCCAGGTCTGCACAATGGTTGTCCCTTCGTCTTAATTAATGACCAGTATACAATCTGAACAATTTATGCATTATGGAAAAATAATGATCTCGTATATATAATATAGTCTTTCATAACATGTATGCCTGCGTATTAAATTGATTGCAATTTAATGAATGATATCAAACTGATATCGCTTGTTTTGCAATATGATCTGCAACTACTGCTGTTAGTTTGCTCACAGGGAGACAGCGATATGAAACAAGTACCCGCTAAGTCTGGCCACCTGCAGTTTTCCACACGAGAGTTACCCCCTCTGAATTATGGGCACGAATGAAGAATCCCCTTTTCACTTCGAGGGAACATGCTTGTAGATCTCATGTGAAATCCATTTCCACTGCTTGGAAATGCTCGAAATGTGCCCCGCCCGGGACACGAAATCTTCCGCTCTCTCCCGCGCCCTTCGGCTCACACTCGGCGGCGGTGACATCTGCGGGAGACGTGTGCGCTCTCACTCGCGCTCTGTTGGACCGCAGGCTTTTGTCAGCACGTCAGAGCTGCAAAGTGAAGTGTATGCGTTTACTCTTTTTTCCCTCTCAATGGGGGAAGAGAGAAGCCCTGAAGTAACCTGCAGGCTTTACCGAACCCTCCTCGCAAGCCTTTTTTTGCGGAAGAAAAAAAAACAGCATGTAGGTAATATTAACAACTTTGGAAAAACGGGCATTTCTCTTTACAGTAACTGCTGGGGGAGCTGCACTCGGAGGATGAGAGAGCTCCTTAGTTAAGTAACCCGCAGGCTTTTGGGAAGTCCTGTCAGTGCGCTAGCCATGTTTGTTTGGTACACTAATCCACTCTCGCTCCTTTTCATCCTGGCCATCCGTCCACTCTCTCCTGTTCAAAGGGGATTTCCATGGTCTAATTAGGTGTATCACAGTAATCTCTGTGCCCTCCACCATAGGCTACACCAGTCGCTGAGGGACAGCCACGCCATTGTAGGTCGGCCTTCCGTTCCCCAGGCCCGTGAGCCTGGGTGGGGAGCGTGTCTCCGTATTGGCTGTATCGAATCTAATCCCATGGTGCTTTGTTGTGTTGACCCAAAGTGCATGTTTGCTTTGAAACGAGAGCTAAAAATGTTCTCACCCTCGCTGGTGGCCATGCGGGGCTCTGATTGGCCACAGTGCATCTTTTGAGAGGAAAGAGATTTGTGGGGGTAGTGCAGGCAGCGGTCGAGGAGGAGGAGGATTTGTTCGTGTCTGAGCAAGCATGATGACGGACCCAACTGGGTGAATAAAAGCAAGACAGGGCCTCCCGTCTTTCACTGTGATTGCTGAAGCATGTGCCCACACACATACACATCAGCTCTGCAGGAGACAAAACCACAGACACAAACACACACATACACACACACACACAACAGCACCCATCTGAAAATCCACCCTCTCGGTGTGTGAAACATGATCAATAAAGGAGAGATTGTGTGTGCGTGTGTGTGTGTGTGTGTGTGTGTGTGTGTGTGTGTGTGTAAGGGAGGTCACCATGTGTGACAGACCCAGAGCCCCAGTGTTGTTGACATCTGTTCCCCTTCACTGCAAGCCTGATTGATTGGAGACATAAGTCCATCTTCAGAAAACAGAGAGCCTTTAAAAAAAGGTGGGGGGGGGGGGCACCACCTGAAAGAACCATAGGAGCAGTGGCACTTTTGTTCTGGTGTTCCTGAACCCTGGGAAGGGACTGATGTCATTTCCTGGCCTCAGCAAGTGGGTACTCGCCCCAGGCGCTCTTCCGAAGCTGACAAGAGAAGTGTGAGCCTTCCCTGCCCCTAGCAGCCCTGGGCCAGAGCGAGTGCAGGAGGAAGAAATTGTCATCTAATTACGAAGCCTAATAAACTCGCGCTGAGGGGACTGCATTTCTTCCTGTCCGTTGGATAGATACTCTTTCGGCTTGACAGTCACTGTGACACAAATAAACACATCTTTTAAATATCTTCACACTTATTACTTGGTGTCAACTTAGGGTTTTACTCTAGTGCAAAGTAATAACAGATAAAGCTATTTTAATCATCTGTCTCCTCAATATATTTACATTTGCGACTAGCAAATGTTGGGCTGGCCAAAACGCTGACGTTACTCCACCCACAGTTAAGTTCTCCCGGCTGTTGGTGCTCAGGTGTAGTCAAACAGCATAGGAGTTAAAGACATATTTGAATAAAGCCCCACAATATCTGGATAAGCTGAGCGAGCACATGTGGACTGCTTAACTAGGAAGGATCATTTCCGTCTGTGTGTGCACAGATAGCGTTCTTGGGCTCCTGCTTGGTTACCCAGTCAGTGTGGTACACTGGAAAATGAAAATAAAAGGTGTAATTCACAGCTCTGCATTGAAGGTACACCACATACCAGTTTCACAAAAAAAAAAATAATAATAATAATAGTTGCACATTGCCTTTTCAATTATCTACTGTAAATGGTTTTCCTTTGGTCACAAAGCAAGACATATAGTCCCCAAATGTTGGTTCCTCATGCTCTCTAGTTAAGCTAATGTACCGTATGAAAAGAGAAGACAGCTGAGGAATGTGGATAGAAATAACGTCGTCTCCTGAATCCTTAGTAAAAATGAGCAAAAAACACGATGAAAACATGTCCATGTTGTTTATCTTCTTGACTTTATACTGATAATATGAGAAAAACCCAAATTTCCAGTGAGATAAAAAATATTAAAAGAAAAGTCCTTATTTTCAAATAGAAGAGTCTATTATTGATTGGTACAACTATAATTTTATATATACAAAATCGAGTTGTTCATATTTGACCTTTTTTAGACAACTGGGTTTAAGGTGCTTGGAAGAGGCCGCAGGCATGCCTTGTCACCTTGCACGGTGGGGTGCCAAGTTTTCTCCAAGCAGCACAGCTGGACAGCTACAGGGGCTGGTGGCATCCTGACGTCACTAAGTCTCCATAAGTCCAATTTCACATCACCGTCATGCCATGAAAGGCTTGCCAGAAGAATGTTTCTAATCACAAATAGAAATTCAAATCACAAATGGAAGCATGTGGAACTTTGATGCAAACCTGGCTCTGGTTGGACAGCACAAAACCAGAGACAGAAGTGAGTCTGGTGTAGAAAGAGTCAATGTTAAGGTCATACAGAAAAGAACTTAATCTCTAATGTGCAGTAGATGGTTTAGGGGTTGTTTTTCTTCCAGAGGCCAGGGGAATTTTATTAGGTTACAAGGCATTATGTGCTCAATCAAATAGCAGATTTTAGATCACAGTGTGGCTGTTGTTGTCAGGAGGCTAAGACTGGGTCATGGCAACATCTTCTAGGGGCACATTTTCCCCCCAAGCCATACGAAAATTGTTCACTAACCACAGACCACAGAAGCTTTGGCAATAGTCATCCCTGTGCCCTGACCTCGGTGCCTTTGAAAATCACTGAGATGAGCTGAAGACGAACGCTTACATGAATGTTTACACAAACTCCGAAGGTACTCTGATAGGTCTAGACAGATTATATAAAGGAATGATAAGATACCTGCGTGACCAGATATATGTGTTATTTCTCCTCATTTAGCATTATAGCGCAAGACTCAGAGCTGTTATCTAAGAAGCAGCAGGGTGCCAATAATTGTGACATGTTTTGAATAAAATCTTTTTTTACACAGATTATTTCTTCTGTCATCGGATTTCTTTGTAACAGTTTTAACTCACTGAGAGATCAGATTAATGTCAGATAAAGAGCAAAGACATTTTCCATTACCTCCTTGGTGTCACGATACGGCTCCTCCCCTTCAGAGTCTTCTTGTGTGTGTGTGTGTGTGTGTGTGTGTGTGTGTATGTGTGTGTGTGTGTGTGTGTGTGTGTGTGTTTGCATAGTCACGCCCTCTCATGGTTCTCACCTGATCCTTGTTCTGTGTCATTATCGTGTGCGTATATAAGTCTCTTGTCTAGTCGTGGATGTTGTCGATGTTTAACCCCGATAGCCTGCGAGCTACGTCTTCTTTGTTGTGTGCTAATAAACGTATGTCTCTATTTTCCTCAGCTCATCCCCGCATCCTGCTCGGCCTCCTCAACGTTACACTTGGCTCATTTTTGCCAAGGGTGCTAATAATTCTGTGAGTCACATTAAAGTCCAAGTAAGGAAACACAAACAGCATCATGCTGTCAGACACACGGCAAAACAAATCAAGAGGTGTGCAGTTCATCAGACGAGCTCCCAGGCGAGTGGAAGCCAGACTCGGCAGCACACATTTCTCAGCCATTACCTGCTTTGTGATGCTGGTCTGGTCATCAAGGGAGGCATAAAGTGGCATTGTCCCACTGCCTGCTGCCCTTCAGGACTAATACGCAACTCACATGGGGAAGCGTGGATCACAGCATAGCCACTGTGGAAATTACCTCGGTACAAAAGGAGTGTTATCCTGGCTGTGCTTGCGCTCTCGGGGACATCAGGTTCCATGGCTCTGAGTCGGCAGCAGTAGCAGCCAGGGGCAGACAAATTTCACAGAGAGTGTAGGTGAACTCTGAACTGTAGCTTCTACAGCTTCTACCCTCCTCGCCCAGGTGGGAGTTGAGACACTGTGTGTTTAAAACCACAGAGCATTAAATGCATTGGCAAAATTAACACTTATTAGTAACAGTATGCCTGGTGTGATAAGGCACAAACCTTATGTTCAATCAGTCCTATAGAGAAACAGGACCAAGAAATGATTGCATTAGAGAATATGGATGGCATTTAAATGTCCAGATGGACTTGTTCTCTCTTTCAATTGAAAGGCAAAATCACTGAGGTGACTGTATTGCTGCAAGCCCTCAGCTGAGGTGACATCTATAACAACCTTCACCAGAAAAGTTCTTGATTTGCCATATACTGATAATAAAATACATGGATCACAAGGGAATGTATTTAATTTAATATATTTCATGTATTTCCATCCATCCATCCATCCATCCTTCAATCCATCCATCCATCCATCCATCCAAAAATAAATGCAGTTTTCTGCCTTCTAGCCCTACAGTGGGTCAAGATGCAAAGAGCCAAAGTGTTTATGTTAACTTTTGCCTGTTACCATAACTTCATGCCTCTGGCTGGCTGTCCCAGCTCACAGGTGAAATATCTGTGGGTACTCTTGTCAGGGAGTTCACCTGCTGTGCCCATTTCTCCTAATCAGATTGCTACATGTTGCGTCATCAGCTATTGTCAGGAAACAGGTTTCACACCAGAGATCTTCGGCTCGGCGACGTCACATGTCAACATATGCCTGTCCAGTAATTCTGTCATCAGTCACTCTGAAATAAAAATTCTTTTTTTTGTTATTTCAAGTAAAATATGTGGGATTGCCACACAGGGGAAAAAATAGTTTATTGTATTTTCACATAACATTGCTAACATTTTTGATAATGTTGATGCTAATAATGGATAATACTTAGTGTCTTCATTATTTCCTACTGATATTCCTTCACTTTTAGGCCCAGTAGCAATTCGGGGTGAAACGGTCCTTTAACATGTGCATGCACATATGTTTGGCCTAAGAAATATGGCTCCCCAGTGGCTGCTCTCACCTCAAGGCCATCGTCACATATGGCTAGCCATGTTCCTACCCGACCTAATGTGGATATACCTTTACTGGAGTCAGCATGCAGACACCAGGTGGGTGTACAGGACAACCACTTTTTACTGCACAACAGTGCACTTCACAGTCAGCCTGTATTTTCTTAGCAAAGGCTCCAGCGCAGGGTCCAATGCAGCACAGCCTACTGAGCTCAGTTCTGCAGCTAAAGTGTTCCTGAGAGGACACATGCGGTGAAAACTCTGTTCCCTAAAAATGGCAGCCCACTTCAGTCTGCCATACCTCCCACACTTCTAACGGCACCCGGGTGACACCGGGTTTAGTCTCAGAGGTTGCTGCTTCATAGGATGTTCAAGAAATCAGTAGATCTTTGCTGAGGATCTCAAAACAGAAGTGCAGACCTGAGATAACTTTTCTTGTTCTCATTGTCGTATCAGGAAAAACTGTCCTCCTACACAGCTGTTCTTTTGGTTTATACTGCCCGTCTTTTTTCTCTTAAGTGGGCCTGTTTCAGCTGTTTCCTGTAAGACTAGCATAAAGTGGCACCAGGGCTGTCGAACAAAGCTCTCTCACACTGCTTAATCCACGGTTGCATTAAGACCGAGCTCTGTGATGTTTGGTCGTACACGTACTGCTGTGGCATTCAACTGTGCTTCTACCGTGCTACATGTCCATCTCTGAAACCTAGTGATGCCAGAACCACCTAATTGAGTTTCTCATAAAGTCATTTAGACATCTAGGACTGGATTAGACACAGCATCTCAATAAGAGCCTATTCTTGTATTTGTCTTGAAGTCACAGAGAGATCACGGTTTGCTTTCCCTGAGAGCTTTCTGGAACTGTTTGACTCAGTTCAAATGGGTGACAGACATATGTTATGTGTTATGCTCATTGCGGTGTGTGAATGTGTGTGTGTGGAGGGGGCATGGTGGGGTGTTGGGCACGTCATAATTCCCTACTCCTGACTCATTCTCTCAGAGGCATCAATACCACATAAGATAAGTGACAGAAAAATTAAAAGCACGATCCCTTTTCTGTCACAGTTTTAGCCATAGACACAGACCATTGAACTTGTCAGTGAGCGGAGCATGTCAGTGAAAATGCAATTACTCTACTAACGACCTCCATTTCTCTCTCTCGCTCTCTCTCTCTCTCTCTCTCTCTCTCTCTCTCTGTCTCACTCTCATACATACATACATACATACATACACACACAATTACAACATCCACGTTGAAATTGGAAAAATAACATTGTGCGTCTGTATAGACGAGAAAATAACAGGCCAAAGCAGGAGTTTTATTTTGTTCAGGCTAAGACAAGTCTCAGGGTCACAAAACAACTCAAATTCGTTCGCATTACGATGACTGGGTATTACCTAAATAACTATGTTGCTTAGCCTAATTTGAATTTAGCGGAGAGTGTGAGGCATTTGCGCGCTTGGTCTGTTGAAGCCAATGCTGGATAGGGTGACTGACATCAGCACCACCCCTCGTTGCTACGCTACGTTTCCCCCTATGAACGATGGGGGCATAGCCCACCGATACAACGACTTGTCCAATGTGACAGGGCAGACACCTGTACTGTGGGGTGTTGGGAAGAGGGAAGAGCCAGGCTGGCGCAACACTTTGCTGTCGTTTCCGAAGAGTTTGGGTGATTGTGCCACTCCTGGGCGTGCTGCGCCGATGGCCGGGCGGCGAGCTGTCACTCCTCGTCGCGTGGTGCTCTCTCACTGGCCGGGTTTCGCTGCAGCTGCGACTTCTCAATGGGGTTCATTGTAACGGTTTCACGTTGTAGCGGCGAGGAACCTCGGTGAAGCAGCGCTGCGACTGCGATCGCGGTGAGGGAAGCGGAGCGCGGCGCTCGTCAGTGGCAATCGTCCTGTCGTACAAGCGCCGAAGACCACAGAAGTGCGCAGTGGAGGGAGATGCTGTCACATGCTTGCTAGACTTATTCGGGGACGGACTGACCAATATTTTAACAACGAGCCGGAATCCTTTTTCTTTCTGTTAAGACGGGTTGCTTATTTGAATGCGCAGAAGGATCGGGAAGCCGAAGGTAATTTTTTTTTTTTTTACGTTGCTGGCTGGCTAGACTGCGCATTGTTTAAAAATTGTGCTGTTGTTTTTATTACCTTAAGAGTGACGAGTGTGCGCCATAATGATTTAGAAACATCCATATAGCCTACTGGAAATTGTTAGTTTATTTGTAATATCTGTATATGCTGATTTCTTTTGTTTGTTTACTCCATTAAAAAAAAGATTTATAGTTTTTCTTACACTGAATTCATCCCTTAGCCCACTCCAGCAAAACTATGTTGAAACCTCTTTTTTTTTTTTTTTTTTTAAACACAGGCTACGCTGGTGATTTCTTAATTAGCATCCAATGGATCAAGGGGGCTAATCTCTGCGATATATTTTATACATCGCATGTGTATGAACATTAATTAATGGGCTGTTTTGATTCGTGTATAACTAAGTAATTATAACACAAGCGTTTGCCGGACTCAGTCTTGGCTAACGATCATTACGCTTCAAAAATAATTTGGTTAAAGGAACTCTGATGTGGAGGAACGGAATATCAGAAGGCATCTATCTATTTGAAAAGTTATGACCATATTGTTGTCTCCGGAATGTTATGGAGTCCTTTACGCACGAAGACTTCTGTGTGTAGAGGTCAGTGGAACCTGGGAGCCAGAAGGACACGTTTGTGATTTAAATAACATCCGGCGTGTTTCACCCGTTTAGACATTTTTAGTATCGGCTGTCGTAAACAAAAATGGCTTAAAACAAACACTTTTCGAAGAGAATATATAAAAAGCAAGCGTTGCGAAAACGAATAATAGCTTTCTTAAAAAAGATTTGTATGAAAACATGCGAATAACTTTTGTGCAGGCCTACTGATGCCTTGAAATCTAAATGTATAGAGACTGTCAGGGCGCTTTTGCGATACCACAGACGGTGCGGCTTGTAGTCGAACTTTCTCAGGCTTGCGCCAGTATTAGTCGCTAGGTGGCGCGTTGAATGAACGGTGGAGACAAGTTTAGACTTAATCTACAACAGTGAGTTAATATCGACTCCGCTGATAGTTCGATTGATATTTGTAAATGCGAAAGTGATGCCTGTATACTGAATGTACATTTCCAAGGTTTAATTTTTAGGGAAAAAGTTAAGGGAAACGTTACTTTTACACTGAACTGTGCATTTATAAGTATGCAAGCATTTAGATTGTGCGCGTGACGGGCTGGGATGGCGTTCATGTGAGGGCATCTCTCCAGTGCCCGTGCACAATCTGTGTCAAATTTGTTTCTTGTGAGTTAACTTAAGAGTAAATACATTTTAAAAAGTCAGAAGGGTATTGCTATAGTTGGCCTTCAGGAATGTACACTTTTGTGATGAAGTAGTGTAGTGATGAAGGCTCCCTGTTAGCTCCAGTAGAGTGGTGTATCTCTGAGCAGCCACAAAGTACCATGGTAAGCCTTTTCAGCTCCTTCAGTGTGTGGTGCTGTTCTCCTGTGAGCAAAACTGCGAGGTGGCCATAATAACAAGGCCATATGCCGCCAGTCCTTGCCATGCTGTGTTTGATGTCCAGATGCCAGGAGTTATGTACTGCTGCATGTTTGAGCAAGTGTGTGTGTGTGTGTGTGTGTTTGTGAGGGGTTATGCGAGGCTCACTGAGAGGACAGCTCAGCTGGTGAGTGCTTTGGGCAGGCAGGGGTGGTGTGGGGCAGGGGTGTTTGGAAGAGTCGTGGAAGTTCAGACTGCTCTTGTCAGAAGGCTGGGGAGGCTAATAGAGGAGTCATGGAAGTCCAGACTCCTCTCGTCAGATGTCAGGGGAGGCTGATGAAACTCCATCACCTGGTCCCAGACCATTTGGACTGTCTGCGAGCAACACGGCGGCTGAGCCCAGCAGTGAGACGATCAGGGCCATGCACTCACCAAAATCAGGTGATGACAAAGAGGAGGAGAAGGAAAGAAGAAGGTGGGAGGGTGAGGAGAGATAAATATAGCACAAAAAGACTGCGTGGGATCAGGCGCCACCATTATCACGTTTGGGGCCTCTTTGTGTGTGCATTAGATTCCAGACCTCTAAATGCAGTAAGACCAGACAGCTTAAAAGAGAGCCATTGATGGATCACAATTAACCAATGAGTTCTCCATGCAAGACACACCAATACAAGTTTTGCTCAAGGACTGAATTCTTACTGCCTTGGCTTAAGCTCTCATCATATCTAATGTACTGAGGTGCGTCAATGCACCTAATTAATCCTACACTTCTCATTCTTATTTAAGTGCCCATTACTGTGAAACAGGATTTGTTCAGTTCTAATACATTCTAATGTCACCTGAACTTTTTCTGTCGGCAACCTGCCTAGCCCTTTATTCCTGCCGTGTGATATGCTTCTGCTGTAGGGAAATTGCATCTTTTTTTCTGAACACTCATTCTTTGCATCCCATCTAATTCCACATGCACAGGACCCAGATGTCCCCCACAGTGAAAGTGCTGTAAGATAACTGGAGGTGATAGAGAGGAGAGAGTATTATTTTGGCACAATTGCATCCCCCCCTTGTAAGTGTCTGCTGCTCTTTGGCATTTGTTGAATTTACCTAGTGAAACGTGTAGTGATCTAATCACTAAGCTAAGCACTTGTAATTCCCCAGTAAAGGGAAGCTTATTGTGGAGATTAGAGGGTTTAGATGAGGCATTTTCCCCTCTGAGGCTGGCCTACTCTCCAGGTCGCTGGGATGCAAAGGCTCAAGACTGTCTGTTCCCTTCCAGCAGGGCTTCTATTCACAGTCTGGGAGGGAAGGAGAGAGATAGAGAGAGAGAGATTGGGAGTGGAGAAGTCCCTGAAGGATACTTACTTACTCTGCTACAGTTGCTATACTGTTCACTAGAGAGGGAGAAAGAAAGGGAGTGCGTTAGAGAGAGAGATAGATAGAGAGTGAGGAGTAAAGGGGAAAAGGAGAAAGAAAAAGGAAAAATGTTTGAAGGAAAGAGAGAGAGCATAAGGGGATAGAGATACTGACTTTCTGAAGGATGCTTTTTTTGCTTTGGGAAGGGCGCCTGATGCTCCCCTCCAGAAGACCTTCTTATCTCCACATTCTGCCCACCTTCTGTAACATATCTGAAATCTTCCATCTTACATCACCAGAGAGCACAGGAGCCATGTATTGATGGATGGATTTGTGTACTGATCAGCCCCCCAGAGAACATGCATGGTATAAAAAACCTGCACTCGGTTTAAGTTTAACCTGGCTTGGCGTTCGTGGGGTTTGTGGCATTCATATTGTTCATTGTGTTTATGGGGTTCCAGGGCTTTGTGTGGTTTGTGACATTCATGGTGTTTGTGGGGTGTGTGGGGTTCATTGGGTTCACGAAACCTCCTTGGACTGCACTGATTTTGCGTTCAGGACCTGGCACCTCATTGCCAGGTCAGAAGCTTTGAGGCACTAAGTGTTTCTGTCACTTTATATGAACTGCTGTGAGGAGGATTTCTCTACAGACTGTCTGTGGGTCCTGCCCAAATTCTGTTTAAACAGAATTCTTGTCCTCCCCAAAGAATGTTAGTTCTTGATTTTAAAGGGGCTGTTTGAAACATGTATAAGCCTCACTCACGCGGAGTTTAGAAGGTGGAGCTCTGAGAAATTAAGAGGAGGAGCTCCAAGATATTAGGAGGCGGAGCCACGTGAGTTTAGTCGTTGGATCCTAGAGATTGAGGTTGAGCTTGACTGTCTGGTGCTCTGTCATGTCAGTCTGGGGTTATGCCCTTTTGAACCATGGTTTTTCTGCATTACTGATGGAGCACGCTGGGTTCCCAGCCAACGTGGACTTGCTCTGCCATTTCTCTTCTACACCCATTAGTATGAAAGTGGAGGCAAGCCAGCGTCTGGCAGAGACGTCTGGTTGCTTTTTTCTAGACTGCTCTCTGCTCTTATCAGATGCTGCTGAAACAGACAGCCACAGAAGGCTTCACACAATATCACACAATCTACTATTAGGCATTTTCATTAAGCCTTTATTTTTACAGTGGGGACTTGGAGTGGCAGACATTTCAATGCTCTCAGCAATGATCTCTTTCTTTTTTCTCCACCCCCCCCACTCTCTCTCTAGAGTTTGGTTTCTTTTCCTCTTCCCCCCTCTCATCCATCTCTCTGCTCCCTGCCCTTAAGATGAATGTGTTCCACTTTTCGTGGCTCTGTCATTTGCTGTCTGGAGCAGAGAGCTATGGGTCTGTTTGGTCACCTGTAGGAGACCCACTCACTTCCATTGAAATATCAAAAGATGTCACTTAACCTCAGGGTCAATCGCATAATATTATTAGCATTGCATCTTAGTAAATAGTTGAAAGAATGAGGTGAACGCAAAGTCAGATGTCATTTTTGCCCTTCTCCAAGAGTGCATGTTATTGGATGAAAATTGGGGCTTGCATGTACTGAGTTCCATACAGGCATTCTCAAATCTCTTTGTTCTCTCCCTCTTTCTCTCTTCTCTTCCCTCTCTCTCTTCTGTTCTTTTTCTTTCTCCTTCTTTTTCTCTCCCCTGATTCTTTTGCTTTTTCCCTTTTATCCTTTTTCTGTCTCTCCCTCTCTCTTGATTTCTGTCTCTTTCTGCTTCTTTTTCTCTTTGTTTTGCATTGTCTTTCTCTCTCACTCCCTCTTTCAGGTTTGATGCCCCTGATTTGGCTGCGATCATCATCTGCTCATCTCATGCTCTGGCTCATCAATCACTTTCCCTCCAGCTGTCCTGCTCCGGTCTGTGCTGTTGGAAGCTCTGTCCCCTACCCGCTGCACCGCTCTCACTGAGAACCTCCAGATCCACACTTCTAGATCCTCCTGGTCACCAGAAAGCTCTCCTGCCTTCCCTCCATCCTCTCCTACTTTCTCCTCTGGCCCACAACATGAACGGGAGGCGTGGCCTGTGGACAGCACTTGCCCTCTTCCTGCTGGTCCAATGGGAGGCAGGCTCCTGGGGAATGACCCTCAACTCCATTCCGCTGCATCCAGCATCGCGCCGAGCCCATGGGGCGGACCCAGGAGCACCTCCGCCCAGGCACAAGAGGAACTGGGTGTGGAACCAATTCTTCGTTCTGGAGGAGTACACCGGCGACGACCCACTCTACGTTGGCAAGGTGAGGTGGCCGCATCCAAAAATTCCACAGAAGCTCCATGGTGATTGGAGGATTGTAGTGGGATGGTAGCCATAGGAACTGCACCACTAGAATAGACATTCCCATTCAGTGGGAGTTCTAGCTTGTATGGCACCCTGGGCAAACCCCCCTTTCTGCCATTCTGCACTAATTGTAATTTTTAATAAGATATTTGGAAAGACAGAAATATTTATAAAATTACTCAAATCTATCAAAATATCAAAAAGAAGTAATAAAGACAAAAAGAAACACATTATTGTATATGAATTCAAATAATAAGAGAAACAAATTATTATACTATTACCCTGCTCCTAACAAAAACACACATATAAATCAAAATTATAGTAGGAAGACCTGAGGTCAACCAACCCACGCCCAGTGTTATAAAACCTGAGATAACAGAACACCGATGGGGAGGGGATACAGCAAGTGGGCAAGGAGGGAAAAGGTCCAGGTACATACAGATGTAACAGTGTTCCGAGTTGTCCACCTTCGGAAGTATGAGCGGAAGTATGCTCACTGCAGTACAATGAGGGGTTGCAACCATAAAATCCCAAGGATTTTGTGGGAAGACTGGAAGTGTCAGCAGGAACATTTACAATGTGTTAAGCTATGTGTTCCACCTCATCACCTTTTTTAACACGAATACCTTTTTTCACCACTTCCAAACCTTGCCATTGGCTAGCTCTCCTGCTGTGTGAGCACGCAAAATGTGACCTGACTACGACTGTGGTTACCACAGAAAATTAGGGGTTTTAGTAAAGGATCATACACTCAATTAAGTATTATTTAACAACATTCCGTTCATTAATATCACTTATTTTCTGGATTTAATCAAACAAATAAACAAAAATACCACAGAGGTGCTGGACCTACATAAATAATTTCGGGAATCCAGGCGCTCCAAATTTGAGAGGTACCGTATCTTGTTCTGGCAGGATCCAGCACAAATGAAGCACTTCTCCTGTCCCCTCCTCATATAGTACTTCCCAGTGGGAGACATTCAGGCAGCCTGCCTGTCTCACAAACTAGAGTTGGGGTGTGACGCTGTAAGAGAAGAGGCAGACTGCACATTTCAGTGTTTTAATACAGTTCCAGCAATGAATGCACCATACTCAATGGGATAATCCACAATCAAAGTCAAGGGCAACGGTGAACATAGGTAGGGTTATGATGCAAACAGATGCACATGGAGGCACTGACAGAAAACAAAAAACACGGTGCACCCAGTGACCCACATGGTGACATGATTAATGTCATTGGCATGATTTGCAAATGTCACCGTTCCAATTTGTGTTTGTGTGTGTGTGTGTGTGTGTGTATGGACACCCTGTGGCGACCCCAGTAAGATGCCGCCCTGGCAATAGTCCATGTCGTCCATACCAAAATCCACCACTAGGGTCATCGTTAGGGGTGGCATTGAACATTTTGATGCTGGCGCCGATTAATTTTTGTCCATGTCAGGTTTAATAAAAAGTAACTTGGATAAAAATGGCTTATTATTGTTAGTGAATGTGAACACATGAACCATTATGTAAGCTAAGATGCAGTCTGATTGCAGCCTTAGCTATCAAGCTAAATGTATAATGTTAGTGCTCTTCACTGGGAAGCAAACCTAGTCCTTGATGATCTTACAAAAGTATATGACTCCTTCTCTCTTGGGTAACATTTTTCTTTTTAAGACAGTGTGGCGCTTAATTACTGCAGATAAAATCATAATACTCGACTAACGTTCCGCTCAACTCTGGTCGTTCTAGAGGAAAAACACTTCCTGGCTAGGTTCGAAACCTGAATAAACAAATGCCCTAGCGACACCCTACTGTTCCCATTTATGTCCATAACAGGTGAAATTTACATTTTTTATTCAACACCAGGTCATCGGGTATTGGCTGCAGTAACAGAGGTCCCACTCCTTCTGTTCGAATTCTTCTACATGACAAAAGTGGAAGTTCTGTTATTTTTCATGTCTATCACGTTTTCTCATCCCATCCATCATTGTCTCTCTGAGGATGGCAGCTGTCACATTCCTAATTGTGCAAAAAAAAAAAAAATTCAAAGAACCCAAGTCTAGGTTATCTTTTCTGAGGTCTACATTTGATGTTAAGATCCCTTGCCTTCAACCACCACCCTGGGCCCTCCCCTCATCACAGCCTTGCCAGGAAGCCTCACGTGGGCACATCTGTCGTGCCGGGCACGTGTCCGCAGTTTGCCCATAGGGTTTAGCCAGAGGAGCGTTAGGGCCAGGAGCCTGGGGGCTGCTGGCACCTACCACCCTCACGTGTTTGCTCCTCCAGGGTTTACATCACTTTCCCCAGCCTATCAGCTGTGCCCTGTCAGTTTTACCTCTGAACTCATTACTTTTTAAACTATAGTTGTTGTTTTTTTAATATATGTTTTTATCCCAAATTTTCACCCAACTTTAGTTGTGCCAGTTTACACCCACCAGCTGGCATGCTTCCTTGAAGACACGTGAAGCCAGTCACATCTTATCAAGCTGCGGCCCAGCCTGCAATGTAGGGCAGCTGAACACACCCAAGAGGAAAGTGTTAACTACCCTCATCCACAAGCACAAGCACGTCCACGCCCACTATTGGCTAGTGTTTCTGTGATTGACAGGGGACAGAGCAATGTCATCCCTCCCACCAAATGAGCAGCACAAATTTTGCTCTCTGACTGCTGGCCACGGATGGTTCTGGCATTGTTGGTGCGTGTTGGGGCGTCACTTGTTTAAACGAATTTCTGTTGACATGTCCTAAGCAGGACCTCCAAAACCAGTCCATCGATTGATTAATCAATCGATCGATAGGTAATTATTTTAGAAAGTGAATGTAAAAAGTTGCTGCTCTGAAGTTCAATTTACTTTCCAACTTCATACTGAGATTTATTACTTCTCCTGTTTTGTCTCGAGATTTCATGAGTCTTTGTCATGGCAATCTTTGTGATGCAGGTGTGCATCATGCATTAGGAGACCCACATTCCATCTGCCAGCTGATTTAGTAGTGCCGCACATTACTTGGGCTCCTGCTATTGCTAAGGCTCCTTCTAATATTTGCTCTTTGAGGCTTTCTGTTGGTTAGTGGAGCTTGGCTAAATGTAAGTTGGTGTGCACATTCCCCTCAAAGCCTTGCTTTGGCTTTTAACTGTGTCTCGCTGGCTCTCCACTAATGGCTGGATGTGGGGATGAACATGTCTGTTTAATGAATATCTGATACATTGTGTGATCTGGGCTCTTTGATATCAGGATTTCACAGTCCTGCTCCCAGATTAAAGATGTATGGATTAGTAACATGGGGAGTGCAAGAAGTCCTGCCTGGCAGTGAAATCGAGTTAGATTGTGTTGTGTTTGTATTACATTAGACACAGATTTTGGTGCTTATGTGGTTTTGTGTGTTCTGAGATACAGTGGCGATATTATTGCTGAAGTCAGAGCCTGAATTCACACCTCTAGAGAGGAGCTGAGCCCTCAGGTGGCCACCTGTCATTCACATCCCAACGGCGCCAAGCAAAGCCTCAAACAGCCATGGTGATCTTCATTAGGACCCGGGCCGTCCGCCACTCAGCCTGAATGGGAAGATCCAGGCAAAACAGATGTGACTAAACATGAGTTGAGCCTGGGCTCCGAGTGATAATTCAGCAGTCACATGCACATGCCATACTGTCTTATCCATGCACACATGAAAACACACTGCCTTTTTTCGTTTCCCCCGTCTCAGACACACTCTTGTTGCTGACTTGTTCTCTGTCTCTCTCTTTCTCTCTCCCTTACACAACTGGACACAGTGTCTCCTCCAAATATGATTATATTCTCACTCTCTCTCATACACACACCCAAACACACACTCACACACTCTTTCTCATTCACATGCTCTTGCCCTGTCTGTCTCTCTGGGATCCTGTCTCATGTTTTCTAACATCCATGCCGGTCTTAAGTAGGTGAATTTATTCACAACAGTGGTCATTGGTGTGCTTTAACCTTTCCTGGGGCTTCTTTTCATGTCTTTCATGTATTCCTCCTCCATGCTCTAGACGAACTAAAAAGATAGCTTTGGCCCACTTGGACCAGCTACAAGAAAAGGCGGAGGTTCACTTGCCTGTCTCTGCCCCTGTTTAATTATAGAACAAGGCAGAATGAAATATGGAGAACATTCATATTTCATGGAGATCATTCAGGAAATCTATCTTATATGAGTCCGATACATTACAACCCGACATGACAGGTCCCTTATGGAAAACTTTACTATTGAGGGATTGTACGTACATCCTTTTTGCCATGGGGTCTATTCTGTCCACAAAGAAAAATCAGAGAGGGCCACGTGAGGACCATGTGATGTTTACATTAAGATCATTACTGTAGAAGACTGTGGAGATTGCTAACTGGCTTGAGCATGTCCTGCAGGTGTTGTTGGCCTCGAAGGCAGGAGACGGCAGACATAGCTACAAACGAGTTGACATGCAGAACTCAGATCAGACAGGCTGCTGACTGAACGGAATTTTCAACGCTCCCGGAGGCGAGCACCAAAACCATTAGGAACGTTTTGTCATTGCTCATCTCTTTGGCAGCACATCATACCAGTCAGAGCTGGGAGGGTCTCCTTCGGATCAGTTTTTACTGATCCCAGGAATTTGTCACATTGGGCATGGAATGGGAAAAGACACTTGAACACGCTTTGGGATCAGCCTGTAAAGTTCATCGTATGTAAGACATACATACGGTGTGTCTCATGAGATATTTTTTAACACTCATAGGTGTATGCACAAACACAACCCTCCTCCTGGTTCTTTCCACAGTGCTGTTTTTCTTTCTCGGGAAACAAAACAAGATGAAGTTCCACAATTAATAACCTCAAAAAAAAAACTTTCAAAATGAGTCCAAATACAATGCTTGTGTTGCATTAATGAGTTGTCTAGGACTACAGCAGAAAGCGTTCACTTTCTCAGGTGTCATTTTTAACATGCTGATCACTGACAACAAAGGAATAAATGAGTAACCAGAAAGAAAAAAAGCCCAATTCTGTAAATAAATGACGACAGAGTTAAATCAATGCAATAAATGAGTAAATAGCTTTTGATGGCTGATTTTTGAAGAGCCTCCAGGCAGTGCATATATAACGCACTTAATATGTAATTATACCAGAGAGGTTTTAATGAATATTCTTTTGTCATCTTGATATTGTAAAAGCAGTAACTGAGATTATTGCTCATGACCCCTCCGTGGCCTGATGAATATTGATATGATCGGCCCTGCTTGAATAAAGCAGTCAAATAAAGGGGTATCATGGGGGCACCATGAATAATACATATCTTAGTCTCTATGGTGGATTCAGTAATTCCAATAATTATTAGTGATGACCCCAGTGTCTCTGACTAAAGAACACATTCATTACTGTACTCACAGACTCCAGTGAGTTTGCGAGGAGCTGAGCAGGAGTGTAGTTTTCTAAAAGCTCCATAGCGCTGGGTTTTAATGATTGGCAGTCCCGCTTAAAGGCTGGAAATGCAACTTTTGGCTTTTAGAATAACGGCCGTTAATTTGGCATGGAAGTGCTGCTGTAGTAGCGGCACTTGGCACGTTTTTCCCCTGCTCCATGGCAGCCTGCTCGCATCAGCGAGAGTCAGCCCGTCAGCCAAGGCGGCAGGGTGAGATCAGGGGAGACAGTGTGGCGCAGGGCCTGTCACAGGCAGTCGTGGCACAGGGCCCGCCCAGAACCAATCCCTGAGCCAACCGTCGAGGGGTGGCTCAGCCCCTGGAGAGAGAATGCCTCCGAGGCCTGCTTGCATCACATGGCGGAGTGTGTGCAATAGCTGCCGTCAGTGTTGCTGGTGCAGTCTTTTTGTATTTTTATTTTCTTTCCATTGTCAAATTCAGCTCATGCCACACCTCCCAAACAAAGGCCTAAAATGATGAGTAGGCCAGCAGTGACAGCATTACCTGCTGGCAAGGGTTGCCAGATACCCCCAAAACCCTCCACCCCTTGGCCAGGTTGAGCACATGACACACACTCTCCATTCCTTCCTTCTTCTATCACCTCACTGATCTCCCACCCATCCCCCCAGACAAATTCAACTGAGTGAAATGGAGAAGGAAAAGAGGCTTTATCATGTTGGGATCAGCAAGTGCTCCCTGGACCCTCCTGGGAGTGATTTCTAACATGTGTTTGATAATTAGGTGTGTTGCAGAAGGAGCCTTTTCGTCTGCTTCAGTAGAGGGCTGCTGCAGATGAGAGCCATCAGGTTGGCAATCATGACCCGCAATCTCACGCCAGTGGCACGCACACATGCACATGCACGCATACAAGACGTGTGGACTGTACACCTGCGCTCAAACACATGCAGGCATGATCACGTTGTACAAACACAGGTGGATACTGTACTTGCAAACATTCTGTTTCACACACACACACACACACACACACACAGCTATGAAAGATGAACACAAAGGTCTATTCAGATAATTAAGGCTGGGCATATTGGGTGTAGGTGACACCAGCACTGCTCTTTTGAGAGAACCTGGCAGAGTCTTCCTCTCATGGAGGACAATATGAAATGATGCCTCTGGATTTAATGACGAGGAATAAGCAAAGGATTCCCCTACAATACACAAGGAATAAGACTCTTGAGTCCCATGGCCCAGAGCCGCACCACAATACAATACGATTCCATTTGCATTTATATAGCGCCTTTAAGGTGTTGATTCAGGTGAAATATTGCAATGGGGAACGGATTCATCACCTTGAGACCACATTCGAAAGGCAGAGGCAGTGCAGTGCCACACGTGAAAAGCCATCAGGTACGAATGATTGACTTATCTCCCATAGTCAGGCATTTGCATTGTGGCGTGCCCCATCGGAAGCCGATGCTCGGGATGGCTTTCAAAACAGCCGGAAAACTCCAGTAATAAAGCGGCCAGTGGCTCTGGGAAATGGGTGGTGCTCTGCCCACACCTGTCGCTTGAAGTTAAATGTCACAAACAAAAGAGGGCGACGAATGCCAGCCTTGATTTTTATCACCCCTCTACAGCGCCCAAAGAATACCTTACATGCACCTGCAGGGGCGACGGAAACGTGTGCGAGTCAGGAGAATTGCCACAGTGAATGATAGCTGAACAACTTGTAATATCTTAAGTTATTGCTTCAAAACTTGAGTGTAGTTGGAGTGATTTCAGAATTGCGGGCTGCAGTGGGTCAAGCTTTCTGGGACTTGATTATGTCTCTCACACTAAATGATAGTGGGAATCCTTCAATGTCTGTGGGAATTTTTCATTGACAGTCCTTTTCAATGTTGCTTGGTCTGTGCCTGTAGTTGGCATTTTACCTGGATGGGAGCATGTGTGCTGTGTGCTGCGCTTGTGCAGATGATGAGGTACAATCTTAGCCTGAATTTGTGTGTACAGGCACTTGTTTTTTTGTGTGCACTGTTGCACAAAAGACACTGTGCATTATTGAATGTCGTCTTTAACATGTCCTAAAAGATGGGCCAAGTCATCTGTTACAGGCTAAATGTAATTGGAAAGAGCATTAAAATTACATTTGCAAAAGCTCTGAAATGCAGGCACATTTGGGCACATTCCATAATGCAAAGGGATGCGGTTTGAAGTTTCAATGACCTTAGGTCACCATACTGAACAGAAGGCACAGGCATGTTTTATATAGGATATTTATAGTGTAAATATAAAAAGCTCAATTTTACTATGTACACTTAACGTAGAGAACACTTAGTGCACATAGTAACTGCAGATGCTATTTACACCAAATGTGCATAGTCAAATCACACTATGTGTGCTAAATGTAGGCAGAATGTTACTATGTACATACGGTGTAAATGACAGCTATTTACACTTAAGGTTGCAATGTTCTTGATGATACTATTTGCAGTTCTTATATTAAGTTCATATAGAAACACCATGTATCATGTTTCATTATACTGATTTGGCCATAACCTTTATTCAGCAATAACATTTTGCTATAAGTGCAAACAGTGTCATGGTGCTTACCAGCATTATTCTCTCTAGCATCTGATTACTATTCTTGTCTGATTAGTACTAAATTTTCTCTGCCACATATGCATGTGTCTGATCTGTCTGATGAATAGTAGGGTACATTTCAATTTTGTAATACATTTTAACCACACTAAAGAATAGCTCTTTCTGTTGCAAATAACCAATTGCAATGCATCAATACTTAGGTCTGAAGGTATAATTAAATGTGTTTTATCGAAGAAAGTAAAACTTAGAGGAAAGAACATTATTCAAGTATGTGAATGACAGCTTTGACCACAAAGGAATCAAACTCTTGCTCTAAAATAGGTAGCCAAGTAAGTAAGAAAAGAAAAAAAAAATGAAATAAGGTAAAGTGTAATATAGTAGAAAAAAATAGAAAGGAAAATAAGAAAAAAAGGATGTCAAATAAATTCAACCATCATAAAATATTCCTGTTCTTGCTGCTGAAATGAGATGATGCTTAATGTATTTCGCTCCTCCACATTCTTTTGCTGAACAGTTGGGACAGTGTCCTTCAAGATGGCCTCTACATTCTAAAATATGACTATGAGATGACATGATATTTAACCATAAATTAATGCCCAAGGACAAATTTAATGATATCTAACTAGCTATCCGACTGGCTTAATTGCCCTAGCACATACAACCAATGGGAGTGATGCATTATTGGACTTTAAACCTCAAGTATTTAAGCTAATTTGAGTTTCTCAGTTATTCATTCATGCATTACAACATACAAATTTAGCTAAGCTAGCCAATGTATCCAGACACACTAATTAACTCAACATGGCTCCATACTCAGAAGTCATGTTAATGTTAACACGCAAATTTACCCACTTTCTAAAGTTGATGAGATATAAACAAACAATCTGAAACTTACCTAGCTAGTGTTTACCAGCTTAAATATTGAACATAACTGAAAATACAATCCTCTTGACTCTCTTTGTGTAACTTAACATTAACTGTTTTTATACTCCACCAAGCAATATGAGCTTACTGCTAGCATTATGATGCTATACTGCTAAAATAGCGACCACAAATGCTAATTAAAATTAGATAAAATATATTGCTTAAGTAATAAATACTACTACTACTACTAATAATAATAATAATAATAATTATTATTATTATTATTATTATTATTATTATTATTATTATTATTATAGAAATAAAAGTCAAACTTGATTAACCGAGTCTTCAGTTTCCTCAGTCTGCTGCTGCTGGAGCTGCTGATTCTGGCGCCAAATTTGAGCGATGGCCGTTATTTGCACGTGATTTACTAGGCAGGGTGCAAATAGCCAAGCTGTGTTAATGCTATTTTTCACTTAGTACAAATATTTACTCCCGATATATTTTACACGTGTTTATATTTTATATAATTTATGTATATATTGACATATTCATTCATATGTAACGTAGGGTTAACTCTTTTTTTTGCTATATAATAGGTTGTTATTGGATTAAATTCGTTTAGAAAGGTAAATGAAGGAGTGTGAGAGTGACTATGTGAAGTTTGGGATTTAAGATTGTAGATGGTTCAGTTTTGCAGGTCATACTGTAAAATATAACAGGTTTATTTAGACATGTTATGTGTGAAGTGTGTGTCACCTGTGGCTGAGGAATATGATGAATAGTTCGGATGTTACTATGCCACAGTCGGCATGGACACTCAGGGAAGTTGCTTTATTTTATCATTATTTACTCTTCGTGTGCTCTAGATATGTAATTCATTTCGCAGCACTCGGTTCTTTAACAAGAGCCATGTTCAAAAGCTTGATCGCGCCGATATAGGTAATTAAGAGAGAAGCCTCCATCTGTAATGCGGCCAGACTGCACAAATTCAGTCACACTTTGGGAATCGCAACCAACGAATTACGCCGAATCAAGGGTAACGCTTAGCCAAACACCGCAGCGAGGCAATCACTCAAAGAAACACGGCCCAACGCACGTTTTGCTGCAAAGTTTGTTTTAGCTCGAAATGCGCTCATTAAACGCGACTGCAAGGAAAGTAATTGATATGTGCTGGCAGGCAAGAAAGCACCACGTTTCTAATCAGCCGACAGAGCTGGAGAGAGAAGAGGAGGACGCCGTGTTAAGGACGCTCCTGTACAATCCAGGAAGGATCGAGACAGATGAACGGTAAATTAGCCGTGTGTAAAACACGCGCCGTGTGTAATCTCATCGCATAATTGGCCTTGCCGTTTTTTTTTTGCCTGAGACAGATGACAGGGTTGTAATGACTGTCTTCATTTGTCTTGCTTTATTGCGGCGTAATGCGCCAGCGGCACGGACCTGGCCGCGCTCCTGCCGAGCGAGGGTTTACAGGGCGGAATCAGCAGCCGCCAGCAGATTCCGTCTCTTTCGGCGATCCTTCACCGGAGCACTCTTTGCATCCGACAGTGCGAGGAAAGCGCCGGGGTCAATAACTCCTTTAATGGACCCTCGCCGAACATCAAGCGCTGGGCTGATGGCTTCGTTTACACGTGTGAACGGCAGCACCGTCGCCGCCTAGCCGTGCCTGCAGTCCCTCCGAAGATTGTTTAGAAATCCTTGGCTGCGGTAATGATTACTGACATTCTAACAACCTCAACAAATACTGGCATCCGTCCGGTTTTATTACGAGCGGCAATGAGGATTCATCTCACTGGAGTCTGGGGCCTCACAATGGCTCAATACAGATTAAGAGTGAAGCAGCTAGCCATTCACCCCACACCAAGGCAGAAATAGGAGTGATGGACAGAGCTCACTCATGGCAAAGACCCATAGTAAAAGAGAGAGAATATTTCAGGTGAAAGCCCCTGGTCTACTGGTCACTCTGCTGCCTCGTTCTCTCTCTCTCTCTCTCTCTCTCTCTCTCTCTCTCTCTCTCTCTCTCTCTCTCATCTTTTCTCTTCATGATGACCCCTCATTCTCTTTTCCTCACTCCCCTTTTCATTACTTTATTCTCCTGCCCAGGCTTCCTGCACTCCATTAAGCTGTGCTTGTGTTTGTGTGTGTCTGTGTGTCTGTATGTGTACCCACCCACATGCATATACGAAGGTAATAATTCTGGTTTGTACTGCCTCGGCTGATCTATATGTAAGTGTGGCCTTTGGAGCAGTAAAGCACAATACACAAATTGTAATAAGCCATGGTAGTCATTTTACAAAATTATACCTACAATAAAGATTTTGCATAAAATAACATGTGAAGTAAAGCACTGAGTTCAGCCAAACACCACTTCTTCATACTGACATTGGTCCCTAGAGAATCACTGAAACTCATGGCCAACAAATATTAACGTTTGAATAATTAGGCTTCACTGTCATGAAGAAACTAAATTTTTGTGAACGGTATTTCCTCCCAGATGCTGTAATATTTTGACATATTATTTTTTTGTGTTTTGGGGATAAAGCGCAGTTTCATCATTAAACTGTTGAGATAAATTGCACTAAGAGTTTTTGTGAAACTCAGTGGACATTATAAAACAGAACTGAACCACAGCAGTGGATAGAAACACAGTCACATGTGGGCCCGACTGTACAGCTGATTGGTGGATGTTTACATGAGCAAAGACAGGCATTGGTGCTTTTTTCACCAGGAGCCAGCTTGGAGGCTGGTTTCCTACTGTGCTATGGGACTTACTCATTTGGTTGGTTAAGATGACACATGTAGCATAGTTGGATGCAGATGAACACATCTCTTCAGAAGACCAAAGCGGTTATATGGTTTAAGCAAAAGGACAGAAAATGACAAGCTTAGTATTTGTGGTTTTGTATTCTCCATGAGAGAGCTCATAAATATTTTTTCAGCTCAAATGCAGGAATAAACAAGTGAGAAAAAAAGAGGTTTGGTTTTAACAGAGGCAAAAAAAAGAGTTGCAGAAGAGACTTGTTAGTCAGAGTCTGTGGACTGTGAGTAAAAATGGTCATGATAGATATTTCAGCAAAACTCAAATGGGATTTGCTACTATAGTGATTTTCATTTAAATACAAAGAGGCCCCTGAGACTAAGAAAAGGGTTTTACTTTGTCAAAATGGACTTGCGGTTCTTCACCATGAATCAATGGTGCTGTTAAAACGTGAAATTTAAGTAATATTTACAACAGACCATAGCTTAGAAAGAATGCTTAGTACGGATGCCAGGAGGCGTAGAGGGTTTATTGCATCTTGAAGACTGACAGTAATGAATATGCAACCTTCGATCTAGGAACATTAAGCCTAAAAATGTCATTGTCACTCAAAGGTAATTTTAATTTACTTCACATGTGATTTACAGTATGAAAGATATTATTTGGGACAAGGTTTGTGGTATTCAAAATGAATAAAATCAGTATTAATAAGTGAGATTCTTTCTCAATCTCTTTCACTTAACTCTCTCTCTCTTTCTCTCTCTTTAAATGTCTCTCTGCACAGCTCCACTCGGACGTAGATAAAGGGGAAGGGAGGATTAAGTATGTGCTCTCGGGCGAGGGCGCTACCACCATTTTCACCATCGACGAGAACACGGGCGACATCCACGCCACAAAGAGGCTGGACCGCGAGGAGCAGGCGTACTACACGCTGAGGGCGCAGGCCCGCGACCGGGCCTCCAACCTCCCTGTTGAGCCCGAGTCAGAGTTCGTCATCAAGGTGCAGGACATCAACGACAATGAGCCCAAGTTCCCCGACGGCCCGTACCAGGCCCAAGTGCCTGAAATGTCTCCAGTTGGTGAGTGACCATACTCTTAATGAACCCGGGTGACTGGGGAGACACTGACGTTTTGCTGTGATATTGGGCATCAGTAATTAGCGACTTTAAAGTATTAGTAAAGTGCTGTCATTTTATTAGGTACACCTGCTCCATAGCTGTACAAAACATGCTGCCATATGCTTCACTTTTTTATACAATAAGTTAATCCACCACAACTACAGTATTAATTTATCTATATAATTTATCTAATATTATACACTGCAGTCCTCTTCCCTTTGTGCTGTATTTATATCATTTACATTACCTTTGCAGCATTGGGTAGATGCGCTTATCCAGAAAAAAACTTATATCATAAACTAAAATATATGCATTTATATGTACATACATAAAATATCCAGAGATTACCTGCAGGTTTTAAAAGAGGTCATTAGTTAAAGACGCCAATGGAAACATAGCACCAAAAAAAGGATTGGTAGCATATTAACATACTTCTAGAGTAGGTGTACCTAATGAGATGTGTCCGCATCCAGAGTGACAGATAAATCCTACTCGTTTCATATACTTGAACATCGCAGTTCACTATCACAAAACATTTGTTTTCTAGTCCCATGGTCTGAGAGGTAGTCAGCATTTATCTCATACCAACAGTAGAGTGCTATATATCGCGCCAAGACATGAAAGGAGAGGAATGTTCCTGTCTTTATCGTCTCCTGTCGAACGGGTTTGACTTTTTCTATGACAAAAAATTTGTGTGCTTCAGAACTAAATGCAGATTTGTCACTGAAAGAAGTGTCTTTGCTAACTGGCAGCTTGGTAATGCCGTAAAAATACACAATTAGTTCAAAACGTATACTTTAAGTTACTCATCTGACCGATCATTAGAGCATCGTGATATAAACCCACCTAAATCAGTCACGAGGCAGGTAATATTTACACTCCACACATGCTGCTAAAAGCTTTTGTTTGCCACTGTTTGACCATGCAGAGCACAGAGCTCTTGACAATCAGTGGGAGAGGGCTGACATGCTGTTTTATAATAGCAATTAACATGTGGGCTGCCAGTGTCTGTCCAGACCTAGGAGCAAAACCATTAGCCTCTGCAAACGCAGGCGACCGCGTTCTCAGCGACCGCCTTACAGATCAATTTAAAATCATTAGTGGCTGAGTGCTGATGAATAGACTTGTTTAATGAGAAAATTATTAATTTAATTTAGTAATTAAGAAACAGGAGATTGTTTGCTACTGCAGACCTTTACGGCCCCTTTTACGCATCTCTCTCTCTCTCTCTCTCTCGCTCTCTCTCGCTCTCTCTCTCTCATACTCTCACCTGACACCCAGTGTGGAATTTCATAATGGACACTTATCATAACACCTCCGGCCTGGTCATTTTTCACGCCTTGCGGTTATTATTAACATGTGAGCGCGACCACATTAAAACATCATTGTCGAGTCAGCCTGCCAGACCACGTTAGGAAAAGGTGTATGAGTGCAGTTTCCCCCCTCTTCTCTCCCTAATTGAATTCCATTACTGGCTGAAAGAGGATAAGGCTCAGCTGTGCCCCCGGGAAGCCTTATGGGCACCGTGGCTGGTGCTCACAGCTGGGACACAGGAACTCTTTTCGCAAGTGAAATGTGGCATCGGATTGAAAGACAACATAGGTCTGATTGCGAAAGTCGCCCTCATCAGCACTTGCCTGGAAGAGCCACCTCTGTTCTTAACTTCCAGGTGAGGTTGTCATCTTGATAAGCTGTACCATGCATAACTGGTGTTAGTTCCCCCATTCGTGACTGGCATTCTTAAAGCCCAAACATTCTTTAAATCAAATGACTCACCAGCGTTCATTTTGTCACAGTATAGCCAACTTCTTGATGAGTGGTCTATTTATTTATTTATTTATTGTGCTGATAGCTCAAATAACTGGTTTTAGGGCTTATATTATATACACATATGCAGGGGCGGTTGTGTGAAGCACATTAATCAATATGTCATGTCTTATTACAGCGCTGAGCATTGGCTAATGAGGAAAGACAGTGTAACTGATGGTGGGAAAGATTTAAAGCAAGCTTAAAACAACATATTTCTGACTGAAAGAGCAAACAAGGTACCAATGTGCTTGTGAATGAGAAATCTTAGCTGTAGAGGATGCAGAATAAATTCCCTTATTGTCTGTGCCTGATATTACAGTAAGTGCTCTCTTACGCTATGAGTAAACCAAGGATTTATTCGGGTTCTGTGTGACCATAGCTATTAAAAAAAAAAAAAACTTAATTTTATCTGTTAGTTGCTATCCATTAGTTAATGTCTAAAGCAATTTTCTTTCCGAGCAGCAAGCTAGCTCTGAATGTGTGGTGGGAGAGAAATGAAATCACAACCCATCATCTGATAGCAAGTAAGGCCTTTTCACTGGAGGTCCACGTGCCATGGTATTTCTGCGGTGTCCCGGTTTCGCTCCTGGACTCCCATCGGCGTCCTCCAGATGTTCAGCTTTCAGATAGGACACGAATTGGGCCCAGGCCCAAATGTCTTATTTACTCTTTTCACGAGCAAATGCGTTTAAGGAAAAAAATTCTGTGCTTTTCCGGGGAACACCACAGCCTACACCAGCCCATAAATTGTGCTCGAATGAAGGCCCAGCACTTTCCATTAGCCGTTTTACCGTTTAAATAAAATCTATCTGGTATATATCAGCTACCCAGCCAGGCAATATTAAAGTTCCCCTGTGGTTTCATACCAGGGCAAAGACATCTGTGTTCCTACAGAACTACAGATTGTGCATGTATGTGTGTGTGACAGAGAGGGAGAGGGAGAAAGACAGAGAGAGATTTCTTCTGCAAAGAAAGGACCACAATGCATGGACAGAAAAATGAATTAAAGCACGAAACCTGTCTGGCAAACAAACCTATCTGCGCACTTGTGAGCAGAACTTTGAGTGGAGGCATAACAGTCAGGAAACTTTACAAGCAGAAGATTGAAAATGTGGCCAATCCGGTACGACTCAGAGGAAGACTACAGGCAGGCTTACTGTGATGGCATGTAGCATTGGCTGGGTTTGGATTCATTTGTGGATACAGCACTCAGGAAACGTGGAAACAATCACCATAACGACACAAACCGAAGTCACATGCCATAGAGGGAAGCCGCCCGCAGCCCTCCGACTTTCCATCCACTTTCAGGGAAGAATGGAAATTTAAGTAGCTCATTCCCATTTGATTGAATTGAGGGCTTTGAATTTATTTTGGTTTCAGACAAGTCCCTGCAGTGTTTCAGATTCTTCCAATTCCCAGGACATTTAAAATCGCCCCACCCCGTGCAGTACTTTAAGGAATAAAGATGCTGTTGTTGTTTTTCAGGCACATCCGTGGTCGAGGTGAAGGCAACGGACGCAGATGACCCCACGTACGGCAACAGCGCTAGGGTCGTCTACAGCATTCTCGAGGGGCAGCCATATTTCTCCGTTGAACCCAAAACAGGTACAAATTAAGCAACAAACAAGTTAATGGTAAAGGGCCACGTGCTCGCAGTGACCCGTGTCATCTTCTTGCAAGAGTCTTATGTTTCCTGGTTATCTACAACCAAAGGAGCCCTGTAAAGTTGGGAATAATGCAACAGCTAACCTTTATATTGTCTTTGGAGATCTTGTCACTTATCGGTGCCTAGGTACTTCGGCTGGTGTGTCGGGAAATTGCAGTGGAAATGTGCAACCGTTACACTGTAAGCATGCTGCGGTATCCTTTGCTGTGGGACAGTGCTGCTTTTAGGTCACTTGGTACTGCGTTCGGAATGTGGCGCCAGTTCGGGCCCAACCCGAGGCGAAAGTTTAGCTTCGTGCCACAGCTCAGTGCACAGAGACTCCAGAGAGAAGCGAAGGCATCAGTCTTGCACTCCCAGGCATCTAGACGTGGCTTTCATAGCCCTTGCAGCGCGTACAAGTTAAAAATGCCCCGTGGATGGCTTCTCGAGATGCACTGATTATTCTCTGAAATATTTTTGGAAGATTTATTGTCTGGAATCTTCAAGTGGGAACAGCACTGTGACACGAAATGACGTATCTCACAAGACCATGGTGGAGTCTTGTAATATATCTTGGCCTGTCACATAGGAATAGAATCCTGGAATTAAATAATGCAGTTTAACCAGTCATGACAGCCCAGACACTCTATAGTGAAATCTCCCTACTCCCAGCTTTCAGATGAAGAGAAATTTAGCATTCAGATTTAGAGTTTCTACAGTTTCAAAAACAGTTTTTATATATATATATATATATATATATATATATATATATATATATATATATATATATATATATATATATGTATGTGCTTCCCAAAGTTTCCCAACCTCTTTCAAAATCCCGAGAAGTCCCTATCATATGGCAGCAGCTAATCTGGAGGAGCTGTCCTTATTGCAGCACGTGTCCTCTGAGCCATCTAATCCCAGACTCCCATTCGTCTCCAAACAAGCCGTGCTCTCGCATCATCACGCTACTGCAGATAAATGCGCCTGACTTGCCCCAGGGGCGGTGCGCGTGGGACAGCAGACACCCAACTGAGAGCGACCGAGCCTTCTTCCTCCACTCGCCGCCAGTGGTAGGGTGCAGGCCTCTTTGCTGTGAACAGTTTTATATGCTGGTGAATCAGCCTTTTTACACATTGTGGTCTGTGTGGTCGGCGGTGCGTGCAGGGAGATCATTGCGGGGCCACTGCCTGGACCTGCTCCAGCACAGAACGGGCGGAAGGAGCCAGCACGACCCATACGCCGCACATCACCTGATTACAGGAAAAGATATTATGAATGCAATCAACGTACTAGCAGTAAACTGAGGTCATACCTCCTTCCGCATAGGAGGCCTGCCATCATGGACAAATTACAGGCCCTTGATTAAACTTCTTTTTTAGTGTGTGAACTAATTTTAGAATTTTTCGTTTCTCCCAATGAGCATGTGGAAGTGACGGGTGGCAGGCACAGCAAATAGCAGCTCGTATTGATCAGGGTTTATTCCGAATGTCTGGGGCGCAGGACAGAAAACAAGACGTTTAATCGCACGGGAACGAGTCAACGGATGATAATGCCAAAACTAACAAAGATCCAGGGAGGAAATGAATTCCAAATCCAGCGCAGACGTGGGTAAAGATGGCCTGTTGCCAAGAGGCATTCTCATGATATGCTTTCGCGACGGCCAAAAAGGTCAAGTCTGGGGAAGTTCTATGCTTCGGCATTAAAGACTTTAAAATAAGACAGGCCCTGTTTCAATTAGCATGCAGGTTTGGTCTTGCCAGAGCTGGGCAGACCGTGATCCATTCCAGAATCCTTCAGTGCTAGTTATGTTGTGAGCCTATCTCGGAGGACTGTTCTTTGTAACTATTTAAGTCTAATCCTAAACCAATATCCATTGAAAGTGCACATAGTCCAAGATGATGCCTAATGTTTGCCTGGAAAACCAGCCTCACATGCAATAAAAAGTTGCTTTTTTAGTGTGAAAAGTGCAAAAGAACAGATATAGACTGATAATAGCTGCTGGTTTTTGCAGGTATCGTGAGGACAGCCCTGCCCAACATGGACCGCGAGGCGAGGGACCACTACCTCCTGGTCATCCAGGCCAAGGACATGGGCGGCCAGATGGGAGGCCTATCGGGGACCACATCTGTGACCGTCACCCTGACCGACGTCAACGACAACCCTCCGCGCTTCTTGCGAAGTATGGCTGTCCACCACACGTCCGACCCACTGGGACTGCTGTCCCAAACGCCATACGAGTCAATGTGCTATTAGCCCTAGTGATGAAGCAAGGGCCAGTGTGTCATTACCCGATAGATCGCCTGCTAAATGGAAATCCCCACTATGTTTTTCTTCATCTCATCTAACAAATGAGGAAGCGTGGACCAATGTTAATTCAGGTTATATCTCTTTACCCGTGGTGTCTCAGCAAACAACAAAGGAAACGTGGTTGTGTGTAGAGCAAATGAGAGTGTTTCTAGGCAGTTAGCTTGGTAGAGTGGTTCATGCGTCATGGTGGGGGCAGATCCGTAGCAAGAACTAACCAGGCACAGTGGCCAGGTGATAAGAGAAAAAGAGAAATAACATCAATAATTTCTGTGTGTTTGTGTTCGTGTCTGTGTGTGTGTGTGCACATGCGTGCGTGCGTGCGTGTGTGTGCGTGCGTGCGTGCGTGTGTGTGTGTGTGTGTGTGTATGTACGCGCACGTCTGCTGGGTTCCTTGCAGAATCCTATCAGTTTCCTGTGTCCGAGTCTCTGCCTGTGGCCTCGGTGGTGGCCAAGATAAAGGCCCTGGACTCAGATGTAGGACCCAACGCTGAGATGGAGTATAGAATTATAGAAGGGGACGGCCTTGGGGTGTTCAGGGTGGAGCCAGACAGAGACACCCAAGAAGGGGTGATAATTCTACAGAAGGTAGGTCAAAGTGCTGCCATGTAGGGGATTCCTTCCAGCCCCCCTGGTCAAGGCCAATCATGTAACCACATGGAGAAGTGTTGTGCTAAGACTGTGAATTCATGGCTAACACTTGAGCTGCCACCTCTAAGGGCATCGTTTTTCCACTGTGCATTAAACCCTTTAATGACTTTTATTGGCACCGCTGCGAATGAGCTGGCGTGGTTGTGCATGCGAAGGACATTCGAGCTAATGGCAGAATTAGGGTGGCAAGCGAGATCGCACATGCAGATAATCTACAGGCGGTAATCCGAGGCTACAGATCCAGCTGCTTTTGAAATCTCCAGACCAAGTCCCAGATAAGATACCCGCCGGTGCCTTTGAGCTGTTGTTAAAGTCACTTGCTCCGTGCTCGACTAAAACCGGAGTGGAATATGTACTGCTACCACCGCTGTCTCAACTTGTCTAGCGGGGAATTTTCACATTGAAAGGTGGTGCCAGTGACTCTTTTTCAAAACAGACAGGTGTGATAAACGACTTTTAGAGAAGCTGTTCCGAAAGACATTTTTGGAACAGCATGTCTCTCTCTTACAATTGACAAAGCTTTGGTGCTGTCCTCTCATGATCAGTAGTCTGGTTAAATGTGAGCTGGGGGAGGAGCAGCAGATCATGAGGTCATTACGCTAGTTCTCTTATTGGCCAGTTTTCAAGACAGGATTCTGATGCAGTTTTCAGGATTCTGATGCAGTTTTCAGGCACTTCTCTTTCTGTCAGTTGTGTCGATGTTTTGAATTTCACTTTCTCTCTTTACTTATTGGTTACCCCAAAATGACTCAACTGTACAGTTCACTGACTGGGTGTTCCTCTTTCTCATTCTTCTTTCCCTCCTTCTTTGACCTGACCTCAGAGTCTCGACTTTGAGACCAAGACGAGCTACGCCCTAAAAATCGAGGCGTCCAACAGAAACACTGACCCGCGCTTCCGGGCTCATGGGCCGTTCAGTGACACGGCGATGGTGCGGCTGGCCGTGGACAATGTGGACGAGCCACCCGTGTTCGTGGCGCCGCTCAGCAGGATGGCGGTCTCGGAGGCGGCCAAAGTGGGCACCGTCGTTGGCACAGTATCCGCCCTGGACCCCGACTCCAGCAACAGCCCCATCAGGTAGGCTGGCATGGTGAGACCCACCCATTTGCCACGCATACGCACAGGCGGCATTCACCAGCAAGTGCATTTTTTTCCTTGCATTGCGTTATTGTTAATTACAACATCATTTTTTTCTTATTTCCTCCTTCAGCATTTTTGAATTACATTGATTAGCTTTGATATTGCAGATTGAGAGAGCATAAAGAGAATTGATTGCCACGGTTATTAATCCTGTCATGTGGAGCTAATACAGAAGTGTATCAGAGTGTTAATTATAGAACTCCGTCTGCCTAAATGAGCTCCACGCTTGACGCTTGTACTTCAAGATTAATGTTCCCAGCTAACTGTGTTTGGGTGACATGGGCAAGCACGAAATTATTCTGATTTGTTCTGCAAAATGGGGAAAGTGTTGATGTTGATGCAACACTGCCGTTAAAAATAACAGCTCGGCGCCACATCCGTCACAAGCGATTACGTTCTGCTGAACGGCTCGAGAGGTCGCCTCCTGCTGAGTTTGCTCCTCTGAACGTCCATCCACAGATACTCGATAGACCGCAACACCGACCTGGAGCGCTTCTTCAACATTGAGGCGTCGACTGGGGTCATCAGCACGGCCAAGCCCCTGGATCGAGAGCTCAATGCTGTGCACAACATCACCATCCTCGCTGTGGAAAGCTGTGAGTGAACCTCTCCTGCGTGGGTTTATCTCTGTAGGACCGAAGAGCCTGTTTTGCTTCATACAGAAAGGACACGCCTGTTGCAAATACGTGCTCTTTCCTTCTCCAACAAGGTCTGCGTCTGGAATTACTACACCGTTTTTTTTTCCTTTCTTACATCCTTCATAATTGAGACCTTCGAATAGCAGAGAGGTATTTCATTTTCTGGCAGATGAATAATTTTTCGTGTCCCATCACGACATGGGACTTTCAGCAGCTGGGTTTCACTCGCCACAATCCCAAATTCTATTAGAATGAAATCCCGCATACTGTAATAAGAGATAAGAATTTAAGCCTCCCGAGCAATTTCCCAATGAATATCATTATCATGAGGCTAGCGGGCTTAGACTGGCCCAACAGCTGGCTCAGAGCTGAAGTAATCAATATTTCAGACCGTATGCTGCTGGCGTGTACACCTCACCGCCTCTCTCACCGACCCTCTCCCTGAAAATCTCGAATCTGCATGTGCTAGTGCCGTGTAGCAGGTGTTCTGCAGCAGGGACGTCCGAAGCCGGCCAGCTCCTCCTGAGCCTGTGATGTGGACATGTTTAACCGGAGTGTGCCAGTTCATCATCCATCGATCTTTGTCAGATACATCTAAGCTTTCTCAAATGGACCTTGGCGTGGAAGATTGAAATGTCCGTCCTCTTTTATCTGTTTGAGGGATTGAGAGGGAAAAAGAAAGGGAGGGAAAAAGAGAGGTTGAAAAAAAAAGTTTTGGATCCATTTGTCTTTATTTTGCAGTGGCATGTTAATGACATTAGATAGCACACAGGATTTGTGATATTGGATTCTTACATTCTAAAACATTTTTTAAAATTTCCCAGCTACAGCATATGTTGTCCATTATATCATTTCAGCTTATTGCACTTGTTACAGCTCATCATATTGGTGACTACTGGTAGACTCCTGTATAGCACTGGTCATCTACAATGGCCAGTGTCCATGCCACTGGCACAAAGGGCTCATATAAGAGAACGGCAGTGGTGTAGTCAGGCATCTGTCTCTGGGCAAGTACACAGAGCTCCTGCGGTAACTGCGGGTGAACACCCAGATATCCGGTCCAGTGGCCAGTGTCCAGGCCGGCCGGGACGGAGGTGTGGATCCTTCAGCCTGTGCCATTTTTTTTTGGACTCACGGCTGTAGCCTATAAACCGCCATGGGCGGTGGGGCCCACAGGCTTCAGGCCAGCCCTGCCTCTGCCCAGCTGTGCACACGGAAGTGCAAACCTGCATGCACCACTAGACCCCCAACCAAAAAGGCCTAGCACTTCACCCACAGCACTGCTGGCAGCATGGGTGATATCAGCATGGTCCAGTGCCAGCCATCGGAAGCAGACTGAGGTGTGCAAACTGTGGTGGGAAATGATCCTTCATAGCAGTGTTTCTCAGCCCTGGTCTTGGGCTACATCTGCTCTGCAGAGTTCTCTGGTTCCCCTGACTCCACACACCACATGAGGTTCAACTAATCAGCCAATTAGTAAGCCCTTCCTGAGCTGAACTCTATTAAACACATTGTATGCATATTAGAGCAATGAAAATGTTAAACTGTGCAGGGCAATAGAACTCCAGGACCACGATTTAGAACCACTGGTTTATGAGGTCAAACAAATAGATGAATGAGCTGTAACTGCGGGCTATTTTTTCCTCTCCATCGTCCAGGTGCAGAGGTCTCGGAGGCAGATGTTGCCACTCTATCTCCAACCATGGATGCAGTCCATGCCTATTTTTCTCAAGATCTTCGTGCGGGTAGGGTTAGGGGACGGAGTTCGCAATTGTTTTTATTTCCCCCTTGCCGTCTCGGATTGGCGCCAGCCACGAAACACGCAGCGCACAGTGTCCGGACGTCGGGTCGGCCTGGGTCCTGCTGTGGGTGCGCACCGCTCGAGAGCCAGCCAGGCGTGTGCAATAAATCACATGTTTCAATGAAACTCCAGCAGCAGTGAGTCAGCGCTCACAGAGCCTCACACCTACAGGGCACTTAGAGGCTCACACCTACAGGGCACTTAGTGGCTGACACCTACGAGGCACATTTATTTAGGACAGCCATTGATTCCTTTGGCTTGGGACCATGCTCACCTTCTGTGCGCCATTGTGTGGGTCACAGATAAAGGCCTGCTGATAACTGGAACAAAGGCTCATTTAAAGGAGACATTCTTTTCGTGTGGCTAACAGTGAGTGAAAACTAACAGATAGTGTTTACTTCTCATGATGTCACTTGCTAGCTGTCACTTGCAAGCTTTATCCTTTTAAGATGAACTTGTGTTTTTTCGCTGAAGTATTCCAGTAGTCCATGGTGGATTAATTTATATATAACATTTTCAGGGATATATCGTCGAGCTAATAAATATCTGTGTAGTTTGAGGAGCAAACACACAGCCACATATTCACACAGAAAATCATGCACACACACACACACAGACTCATTCTTATTAATCAGTGTTGTCGCTTGTGCTTGAAGTTGCCGAGGATTGGCACAGTGCATTCTGCAATTTCTACCAGCTGCGTCTCTTCTGGTTGACTAAGCGCTGTTTGCCCTCCACAGGTGTTCGGGTTTGGCTTGTGTTGTGAGGAGCACCACACTCATAGCTGCGTTATACGCTTACAAAAAAAAAAGGATAGGTGGCAAACCCCCATGCGGCTTATTAATTTGCTGTTTGCCAACTGTTGCATAAATAATCGTGTCCAACAATTTCCTCATATACGTTGCCAATGTAGCAAAGGCGACCTTGATATGCAGCGCGAATTAGCCCTGTGGGCCCAGCAAACAGGCGAGAATCGAAGCACCTTCTTTCATTTTCCTTAATCTTCATTCAGTCTTTTTTTCCTTCTCGATAATGTCCGAGTCACATGAGAGTCTAGTGCTGTTGGTTTGCAGCGGTGCGGTGTGGTCCAGCCTCATATCTGTTGCTGCTGCCTTAAAGTCACTGAGCCTGGAAAAAAAGGAACATGCCTGACTCTAAACCCATAAATAATGCAGTATCCCCTCAGTCACATCGACACCCACACCTGATATTTACATCTTTCCAAGCACCTCATCCAAAAAGATGGGCTTCTAGAACATGTCTAAAACAGATTGTGTGGACTTTTTGTTAAATCCCTTCAGATATGTAATTGTAAACCTTGGGACTTCTATATTTGTTTTGTCTTTGAGCAACAGTAAGTCGTATTGAACCAGAGGTTCTTACACCAGAAGATCCAAAGATGCGTTAGATCCAGGATCACAGCGAGACATGTTGTGCTAAGCTTACTGGGAGGTCTGGGAAGGCTAACTGGGAGGTCTTGGAGGTATAATTGGGAGATCTGGGAGGCCTGACTGGGACTTTCCTCGGGTGCATGCTAACTCACTCCGTCTCTCTTCCAGTGGATCCGACGCAGGTGGGAAAAGGGGTGACTCTCATCACGGTGATGGATGTGAACGACAACGCACCAGTCTTCGCTATAGAATACGAGACGTTCCTGTGTGAGAGTGTCGGCCCAGGCCAGGTACTCCACCGCCTCTCCACCACGCTGCTTGGCGAGCAAAACTCGGAGCGAAACTCGACCTTGCCAGAGCAAAACAACTGCTCGCATCATTAGCGAGTGCCTCCGGGCCACAACACTCTCTCTCGTATCAGTGACATTTTCAGATGCAGACAGTCCACTGCTTTGCGTCTTCCCACATGCATGTTCACTGATGTAAAGAAAGCAAAAGTGGCACTGTCCTTTCCAAAGTGCAACAGTTCATGAAGAGTTCATGCTTGATGAATAAAACAAATTGGTAAGGGGGATAAACGAATGCAAAGAGAATAAACCTCATACTCCAAACGTACATAATTAGCCCTTAAGTCTTGTTTGATTGGCAGTTTGGGACCTTGGGAGGTTGTGTAAGCATAAAAAACAACAAAGAACCTGACTGGATCTTTTTCTTTTGGCAGACACGCTGGTCAGACAAGCCAAAACGTTCTCCTGAACTACATGCTTTAAAGCTGCACTATGTAAAATCTGTTTATTAATATTGAAAGACGTCACATTACTGACTCGAGAAGAAAATATCTTCTAAAAACCTGAAGCTGCGAGTCACCCTGTGAAGCATGAAATATTCATTTGAAAAGCAGAGATGTCGGGAGTTGTTCAGGCCACGCCAGACATTTTAATGTCACATGCACGGGCTGAAAAAGGTCTGGCTCACTGGCTAGGCTGATTGGCTGAGTAAAGTTAGTGGGGGCGTGGCTGATCTGTACAACACTGAAAGTCAAGGACTGGAAGGAGATATCGCCAATGGTGGGCACGTCAGAGCAACGAACCCGGTCATCCTCTGTGGCTTCAACCGTGGTCAAAGCAAAGAAATGTAGAAATTATGAGAGCCAGCAAGCGAAATGGAAGAGCATCAAAGCTCAAGCTTTGACCAGAATAAACACTGGCTTGGCTGTTCAGAGGACACAACAGCTCCATGAGCTGAAGGGGTCACAGAGGGATGCTTAGTCAGCTTTTGTTTGTGGCTGAACAGGTAAATTATATTGGTGGTTTGCTAGCTAGCTGTCACTACTAAATTATTGTATTTTTTCCTTTAGAGTCCGTCCTTTGTTTTTTGACACCAGGGTAGCCATTATTCTCAGATTATTTCCAGTTTTACTGTCTATCTGTCATTGTGTCAGCAATGCTATTTTCATGTCATTGTGTTTTTCTCATAGTATTTTTCTCATTGTCTCAGGCTTGAACCTGAATTAAAATATCTGGAGAATGTGTGGTTAATGATGGCTAACTTGCTAAATTAACCTCACTGATGTTTCTTGGTGTTGCACTGGACCACTGGCTCCTGTAAGAAAGTATGTTACCTAACTTTTGACAGAAGTGCGTCCAAAAGCAGACAATTTCAAAGCAATGGATATTGAGCCAAAAAGTCTAGTTTCAAAGCACAACAAATACATATTGTTTTTCCTTAGGTTTCTAAAGAACAGTACCTTCTCCCAGCTAAACTGCTCAGGATACTGATGATAGCAACCTAGCTAGATAAAGCAACACAGTCAGATTAATCAGCCACTTTTACAGCTAAAGTTTAACCTAGTACTCAGTGAATATGAATGAGTATTATCATATATATGTACAAAAGGTCTTAAATGCAAATCCAACAATTCCTTGCCATGTGTGACAGGTGTAAACGTGTTGGGTGAAATTGTGCTCCCTTTACTGAGTGGAAATACGTCTGTTACAGCGTTCACTGATGCAGAGTGGCATCCAAGAGGGGGTCTTGACCCCCAGCCAGCTGAGAAAGCAGAGGACCCAGCTGGGCTGAAGTGTCAGGAAAACAAGAGGCTTCAGTGCAGATTTTCATGGCAGGTCTCTCTAATCGGGGGATCAAAGCACTGCGTACTGGCATGGAAACAGCTTTATGGCCATGCAAATGCAGTTGGGTGGCATGAAATTGGTTTGTTGAGGGAGTGTGGCACAGAGTAACCAGAGATAGACCTCGCTATGGTGGCCAAGGCAAAGGGCAGCATGCTACTTTTTCTCTTCTCCTTCATACTGACCATTCAGTGGAAGCAGGAGGCTTCGATACAGACACATTCAATGCCGTAATCTTATTAGGGCATTTGCCTGCTTGAGAGTCATTAATGACCGCGTTACTGGATATTTCTGTAGTAGGCTGTATAAGTCGACAGAATGGCTCAGTCCAACTGAGAGTGATACAAACCTCTGCTGGAGGCTCCGCGAGCGCAGCCGGCCTCTGATAGGGTAAGACTTTTGCTCATGCAAATGCCGGAGGCGCCGGACGTCTGTGGCGTGGCATCTGAAGTGGCCTCCAACCCTGCAGAAGAGCCCACACGGCACGAGCTCTTATGAGAATGCACAATAAAGGCTGGATGTGGGCAAGCTCTGGCAGCAGGTCCCGCGCCGTTGCCCGGGAGAGATCTGGGATCGAACAGCGGCATCTGTCAGAAAACAGCCTGATTGAGTCTGAGTGATTTGGAGACCAGTGGAATGGCTGTATAGACAGTATAAAAAACACTCATCTCTCCCGTCGGAGCTTTTAAGCAGGAGAAGAGGAGCCCTGCAGGGGTGCAGGAGATGGAGCTCGGCAGCTCCCCATGGGAAGATCATTGTTTGTGGCCCCCAGCAATTAGGCCCCGTGTGCCTGCCTGTCGCCAGAACTAGTGCGCCATCTTCGCCGGAGAGAAGCATTAGCAAAAAGCTCTTCCTGTGCCTCTCTGGCCCACCCAGACCCACCCAGACCCACCCAACCCTTTCCACTTTCCCATATTGCTGTCATATTAAGAGGCAATTGACTTTGCCCGGTGTCTGGGGCCCTGGCAGAGTGCCTGGACACTCCCCTCTCTGCTGAGCCAAGAGCCGCAGTCATACGCGACCCGGTCACCCCCAGCCCACAGCCCCACCGCAGGCTCTTTGACCACGCTACCATCGCTCGGCGAGAGTCAAAGACACTTTTGATAAGTCATGTTTCCTGTTAGAGATTAGACCCTTATTACAGTTTCCATTTTCACTGCTCACAGCAGTGGAAACCCTTCTCTGAATTTGGAAGACTGATATTAAAGGCTCCAGGCTTCTATATAACCATGAGACTGATAACCACATCTTCCTTTCTGCACAGTTACTCATATGACCTTTTTACTTGTTGCCCCAATAGCAGGACTTTTTAATATTTTCATGTAAAGCATTGCAGCAACTACGCAGAGAGGAAATACGATATACAAATCCTGACAATCACGCTCACTTGTATTATCATATCACGCACTCAGAATGCGGACGGCATGGATGCCATCCCAGGCAGCCTCTGGGCGCAATTTCTTCATCGCTCCTGTGATACACGTCAGCCACGCATTTCTGCACCAGACGCGATAGGCCTGCCCCATCTAGGGCCCCGCCACTCGGAAACAGCTTACGCGCGAAGCCCTTGAATTCCAATGAGCTCCGCCGAGCTGCGGAGGAGGTGTTGCGTACTGCTGCCAGCGCTACCTGCTTCCCTCTTATCAAACCCGACAGATTTATTTTTCCCCATCGCCCCTCGCGGAGCGTCTGTGACACAGAGAAGGCGGCGCTCGCTGCGGACTAAAACAGATGGCTGGTTGTAAAGAAAAACTCCCCAGGCCCCCAGCGCCACGGGCGCCTCTAATGGGGTCGCGCCAGGCGCTCGTCTTCTCCCTCCGTTTCTGGCTGGCGCCGCTTAGCCCCGTCTCCTCGGACCGCACTTAAGAGTGGCCCGTGTCAATTCTCTCATTTAACGGGGCTCGTATGAATGGCCTCGTGTGAGTCAAGGCGACAATCGGCCGCTGATTCGGCATGGATTAATCCACCCGCGTGCGATTTAGCCGGACTGACTGAACGCCGAGCGCCTTAGCGGTTTCTCTTCGGAACGGATCCCCGGGTCCCCTAGCGGCCTGCCAGGCGTGTGTTCCAGACGGGCTGTGACCTCCACCGCTGCCTGATTGGCACGGCATGGACTAAAATATTTCCCCTCCTCGTTCACGGTGGGGCTTAGCTGGCACTGCAGACAGCCCCTACCCCCTCCAGCAACTGCTCCATGCTGAGTTGAGAAGACTAGGTCACCTATATTTCCTCTTGTGCATGTAGTGCTCCAAGCAAGATGCCATAATAGATTTATGATCGTTGCTGCTGTGAGTGTATGCTTGCTGCTAACTTTATTAGGAACATTTATTTCGTAGAAATGCATTGTACAGTAGGTAGACGCTATTGGCCATCTATTGTCACAAAATGTATTAGCCAGTCTCAAGTTTTTGACTGCAAGATTGGTGTTGGCTGCAAGATTGCTGTTGGCTGTGTGTGTGTGTGTGTGTGTGTGTGTGTGTGTGTGTGTGTGTGTGTGTGTGTGTGTGTGTGTGTGTGTGTGTGTGTGTGTGTGAGTGCACATTTAATATTGCATTCACCACCAGACTGACAGTGGCGCATAAAAATACAGCAACACTACCTCTACAATGCCATTGCCATGGTGACACTGGTCAAATATCTACAGTGGCCTGAAATTGACCAATCATGAACAGATGGCTATCAAATTGTGCATGGCAACAAACAGGTTCCTAAGTGTAATTGTAAAATTTTTCAAGGCACCAATAAGAGAGGTGTCCCTAATAGAACAGCCTTTGGGGCCAGGTCTGTATTTCCTGTAACCTCAGTAAGTGACTTCAGAACAGATCATTGTAGACTTATCAAGAAGGAGCTTCCTTGGCAAGGGAAGACCGGATCGTCCGATAGAGATTTCTGGCAGTATTCCTCCAAAAGGGGGAGGGTCTGTGTTGCAAATCCTTTCATGAGCAGTCAACTTCACTGCGTTACCCAGAAGAATATTTGTACTCCATCCGCTAAATTGTTGGTATGATCTGGAGCTTAGTATTAGAACATCCTGAACAGCATGAAGTACTTAGTGGGGAAAGTAATGGTTTTAATGGTTTTATGGTTCAAAAGTATTTACAGATTAAGAGATAAACCTGTCATTGGTTCCCCTGCCAAATAATCAGTTAATGCAGGGGATAGGGGATGAAAGGATGCCCCTAAGTGGATGAAAGCTTCGGACACTTTCTTCCTGATCGTGACTCCGTACGGTGAGTAACAGCGGATGAGTCTGCTTGCAGCCGCTGACTGCGGCCTGACCCATGGAGAGAGCTGGGTACTCAGTGTTTAACCCAGGCCAAACCTGCGGATGAGGCCACGGCGGTTTGTCCGCGGCGAGGGAGAGTTCTTATCTCACTGCCTGATCATTGTCAAAACGCAACATGTCTTCTTTGCCCAGGATGGATCCTCTGCTTGGCTAAATCCCGGGGTGCTGTGTAAGAGTATTGACTTGCTTGACCATTGTTTGGATTTGGTTTAGGACTCTATTTCATATTTGGCCCTGTTGCCCAGGCGTCACCATCAAACTGAAGGCCTAAAATTGAATTTCTCACTCAGTTACGAGGTGCACACTCTAAATAGTGAACCCTTGACACCAGATCAAAATAAAACCACTTAACTATTGGAAGCTGAATTTTACTTTTGCCATTTGCTCTGTTGGTGTGTAGCGGCAGTTAACGGGTGTGGATTTCTCAGGTGATCGAGACCATAAGTGCAGTGGACAAAGATGCGCCCCCAAGTGGCCATCGCTTCTTCTTCTCTTTGAGCACGGAAGCTGCGGGAAACCATAATTTCACCCTCCGCGACAACAAAGGTAGCAACACTTCACAATTTGGGGTCTTGTCTTCCTGAACACATTTAAACATGCATGCGAAATCTCTCTGGATATCCCCATGTAGGCTATAGCTGACCATTCCTGACCTACTTTAGTAGTTATATTTAACTGTAATATCTCCTCCCTTCTTCTCTTCTATTCTCTTCTCTTCTCCCACTCTTCATCTTTCCTCTCCAGACAACACGGCGTCTGTCCTGACCAAGCGGGGAGGTTTTCAGAGGCGAGAGCAGGCCACATACCGCCTGCCTGTGCTCATAGTGGACAGCGGGAGCCCGGCTCTCAGCAGCACAAACACCCTGTCCATACGCGTGTGCGACTGTGACCAGGACGGCACCCCGCAGGCCTGTGGGACTGAGGCCTTCCTGCTGTCGGCTGGACTCAGCACCGGAGCCCTAATGGCCATTCTTGCCTGCATCCTCACCCTTCTCGGTAAGAGCTTGTCATTGTCCTTATCCCTGTCATTATCACCACCAGCATCAATTATTGTCACCGTCATCATCATCATCATCATCTCCATCGTCATCATCGTCACCAATTGTGTTCTTTCTTCAGAGTGCATTAGAAGCTTGGGTGGGATAGTGGGGGCTGTTGCTAGTCACTTATGTAACATGTTTTGTACACCTTTCAGTTTCAGCTCCATGTCAGCTTATCGATGCAAAACAAATGGAACATCAATAAGACCATGAGGATGTTATCATGCTGTTTGGCTTGCATGTTTGTGCCTCCCTTAATCATTTCCTTGATTAACAGCAAATCAAATTAAAAAAAAAAAAAAAAATGCTGTTAATTGGCTTTTGGATAAAATGCAATTTTACAAACAAATAACATTTGTCAGTTACAAAACTATGTTAGATCCATTAGTTCTGACTGATTGCTACTATGGTGACACTCTTGTCACATGACTGGACTGAGATAGCTCAGTTAGATAGTGTGGAAGCTGTTTGCTGGGAAGGACAGGGCCTGTCTCAGGGTCTTCTCCACCAGATTGGCTTGTTTTCCATCTCCTGAGTTCATACTGACGTGCCTGATTAGTGTATTTGTGCCTTCATTGGCTGATTGTTCGACGAGTGTCTCTCCTTCCAATACGCTCTATTCAGAGGCTCTGATTGGTTGACTTTGCGTTGATTTGTTGACCTGAGAACTCCGGAGAGAGAAAGTGAATATGGCGCTGATGGTAGGATTGATTTCCTGATTATGGCATTGATGGCCTGCATCGGAGTCCGGGCTAGCTGTGGGTGGGCTCTCTCGACAGGAGAGCGGTGGTGGAAGCCTCGCCTTCCTATTCCTTTGTGTCTGATCAAGGCTCTTTAATAACTAGGACACGCACTATGCATCCTGTTCATGAGGAGACAGTAGAGATGGCACTCTGATTTGACCCGTGCCCCGTTTCCTGGTCTCCCATTGAACACTTGATATTGAGGTGCAGCAGGAAGAAGAAACATGAAGAGCACCTTTCAAGGCAGATTAAAAAAAAATAAGCCCAAGTTTTATAGTAAATTATTATTCAGCAGCATCATTGTTTCAAGTTTGTTCTTGCCCATTACAGTCTCCCACCGCCTTCCCTCCCCGGGTCCTACCCTCCATGGATCTCTCTTATCATTTGAAACGCCGAAGCTTAAATAGTCTCTCAGAAGGGTGCAATCAGTCAACAGATTGCAGTGTGATTGCATTTATTTTTTTATTTATTTTTCCTTTCCTCATGGCGGGACAGAAAGGCAGAGACAGGAGGAGCTCTTTCGCCCCTGCACACAACGCGGCTCCTCCTGTAGAGCGAGTGCTCCCTAATTAAGAATGACAGAAGCTGACAAGAGCTGCCGTCCCTTCCCGAACCCCTCGCTCCGGCAGTCTCCCGCTTCCTGTGTCTCTTTTGACTGCTGCATTCATTTGCAGCCCTTTCCTCGTTATATCCGGAGCATTAAATTCCGTGACCTAGTCCCTGCGCCTGTTTTTGCTGCAGCAGCTAGTGGCTCATGGGGCAATAGGGCTGTTTTGGCACTTTGTTGTCCTGCTCGGTGTTAAAGTCTACGGGAGAGCCAAACTCCTGGAAAAGTCTCTCCCTCTCGAAACAGCAGGATTAGACCACTGCTTTGCTATGGCTGAGCTGTGCGGTTATTTTAGGCTAAGAAAACCCAGCCCGGGGCAACTCATTCATGGTTAAAGAGGAGGAGGGAGGATGGTGTGTGTGTGTGTGTGTGTGTGTGTGTGTGTGTGTGTGTGTGTGTGTGTGTGTGTGTGTGTGTGTGTGTGTGTGTGTGTGTGTGTGTGTGTGTGTGTATGTGTGTGCGAGTGAGTGGGTTTGTGTGTTCGGGAGCTTAGATGAGGCACGGGGAAGAATAGCCCTTTTGTCCTGCCTTTTGTTTGTGAATAATGAATCAACAAGTCCTATGCCCACCGTCAGTTTTGTTAGTCATCTGCACAACATCCATTTGGTGCAAACCCATCCTATAATTTAGCAACTCCCAAGGACACAGGGGAGAGGGGAATTAAAACACATTTTCATTAATATGGCACATCCAAATCCGATAACATACTTTTCCATACCAGGATTTACATAATGTGTTATGAAATTAAATACACAATTAATTACATAAGCTGTGGCATTTGAGTCAGGTCAAGTGCTGTATTTTTGATTCAAAAAAATTCAAAAAGGAAAAAGACCTTTTAATTTCAAATGAAAAACTGGATTGCAGTTAAAAACAACAAGTGTGTGCTGGCAGACGGAGCCGGCCCCCCTTCTGCCTTGTTACCCTACAGCCTGGTGTAGAGGAGCAGAGAAGTTACCCCCTAGGTGCTCTGGGCCACTCCCAGCCACAGGGCCTCCGGGCATGAATGATCTCACCCTTTCTCTTCAGCCTGACCACGCCCACTCTGGGGTGTTCCATATTCCTCTAGCTCTGCCTCTTATCAGCTCCCCACCGATGCCACCAACAGCCTCCCTGCCAACGCCTGCTCTGCTGATCATATAGTGCTCACTTGCATACCTACTGAAGCTGTGGGAACTGCAGGAACTACCGTTTCCGTGGCTACCAGCAGCTTGGCCATGTAAATGTGCCGAGGGAGACCGGGCCCTACTGGGCCCTGATCTTCCCACTCATCTCCACTAGCGGGCGCTGCCCGACGGGCAACAGCAGCCACGATCTGGCTGTCACGCGCACAGAAGAAGAATAACAGCACATAATCTCCCCATGAAGCCTAATTCTGAAGAGGTCGATGAGAAGGGGGCTCCCTGCAAAAATATATATATATATATATTTCCCACTTGTTGTTTAATTGATTCGCCATGATGGATTGTTTTCTCGATCCAATTACCCTAAATTGGGGATAATGTTAAATTGATCCGTTGCTCTCCCCCGAAACATCCATCTTGTGTCAAAACTGCAGCAGTGCTGCCTGGGTGAATGGGGGCTTTAAGTGGGGGGTGGTCAGCGGCTGGACAGCCTCTGCATAACGTCTATATAACATGCACATATTCGCATGACAGCAGCGTCAAACACGTGTCCGGAAGACTGGTTTGTGGTGGAAGCATTTTTTCCCTCCCTCCTCTATCTTTCTTTTTTTTCTTAATTTCCCGGTCCTTTAAGTGAAGTAATGCACATTGATGGGGTGCGGGTTTTCATTTTATTTAAACGGGTTTACGGAAAGGGGAGGGTCCAGCTTCTCTTTTACTGTAAGAGACTTGATACTTTGAGGAACTCCCAGGTTATTGACTGTTTGAATGCAAAAGTTGGGAGTAATAAGAAATTGTATGGTGTCCTCATCTAATACCTTTTTTTTGCTTTGATTCGTTGTTCCGTCTGAGGCTTTGATTGGTTGAACACTTCGTGGAGGTTCTTCACAGGAACCTTACAAACTTCTGCCCATCATATCTACAGCTGCAGAAGCTATGGACATTCTTATTTTACATTTACATTTGGCAGATGCTCTTAGCCAGAACCATTTACATATTTATAAGCAGGGTTGGCATGGTTATGTTAAAAATGGATTCTAGTACAGATTACAGATTACCTATTTCAAAATATAGTAATCCTATACCAAAGGGTAATTATTGTATATTAAATTAAAGTAATCGGTAATTTCTCTTACTTTTGGATTATGGCACGAGTTAAACTGATAACAATTGCAGGACATAAGAAAAAATTTACATCGGTTACTAGCTGTTTAAATTTCAGTAATCTGTGTCTAAACACAAAAGAAAATGAATAAAAATATCTTATTTAAGGTGTATAAAGTCATGTTAAACAAATCACATACGATCAAACTCTTGTGTTAACCTTAAAAAGCCACGTGTTCATGCTAAACAAATCTTGCATTCACATGAAACAAGTCTCATAATCACAAACAAAATAGCAATTACCTCTAAGAGTGCAGCACGTGTTAATGAAAACAAAAAAATGCATGAATAGCACCGGAAAGATCTCCAAAACACATGTCTGTTTCCAGTCACGAAGGAAATAAAAGCCCCAAAATACACGCAGGGTAGGAACGCGGCGCATGGCACATATTTTAAAGCTTTAAGTAAAAGCAGGCTACATTCGACATTGATGCTGATGTCGCGTGACAAGAGTCTTGGGAACCCTTTAAAAAAGGGAAGAAAGAAAAGAAAGGAGAATGTGATGTTTAAGATGTGATATTACCCCGTTTTTAAAATGTACCGCTAATCTAATTACTGCCTTTCTTCTGTACCTGAAATGGGGAACAGTTGCTTTTTTTTTGCTCCTGATCACGTAACGCTGTTACGTGTATTTTGTTACGACCCAACCCTGTTCATCAGTGTGACAGTATGTACGCTCCCTGGGAATTGCACCCATTATTTCTGCCAGGTGAACCACAGAAACACAATGAACCTCTTGGTATTCACAAAGCATCTGAGTGCAAGAGTGATAAACTGACATCAGATTCTGACTGTTAGTCCCTGTGAGCAAAAAAAAAAAACCCCAAAAAACCAGCAGACATCTTTGTAAAGCAGCATGCTTTGTAAATACACTGAGGTTTATCATAATCCAATGCATTTAACGGAGCAATTCCTCACATACCCAAGAAACAGAGTTGCTCTTTTTGCATAGAGCCAGACGTTTTGATCTTCAACCAACTAGCCCCTCCACCCCGCACCGCTGCAACCCCCACCCCCCACCCGCCCAGTGAGCGTTGGTGCAGTGCAGGTTCCCGTGCCTGTGTGACCGCTTCCCAAAGCCAGTCTCCCCCTCAATCAGCCTGTCTGGCCCTTGGAATCCGTACCATGCCCACAGGTGAAGTATAAGGCTGTGGTGCCAGATTTCACGCTCTCCACGGCACACCAGTGCATGGAGCAGTGGATGTTTACTCCTTTCTCCACCCACACATACAAACTGTTCCTCTCTTTCTCCTTAGCCTTCCCCTTTCACATCTCTTTCTCCCTCTCTGTCTGTCTTTGTTTCTCTCTCTCTCTCTCTCTCTCTCTCTCTCTCTCTCTCTCTCTCTCTCTCATTCACACTCATTCAATTTCTGTTCAGTTCAACATAAATGTATTGCCATAACTGTAGCTAGTACAGTATATTCTGTATACTGTATAGATGAAGCAATAAAACAATATTAGTGGTAGAATTAACAACAGCCATATGGCATTGTGCAATAAGGTATTTCATATATTAGATCTGACTGATGGAGTAGAAGTGAATATGTTGTCATCCACTGTCTCTCAGGGGGTGTAATGTTGTGACAACGTAATCATTTTTTAGCAATGATTGCTAGTGCTCTCTCTCTCCCTCCCTCCCTCTCTTTCTCTTTCTCTCTCTCTCTCTCTCTCTCTCTCTCTCTCTATCTCCATCTCTGTTCCTCTCATCTCTGCTGTGCTCAGATGTCAGGCAGCCAGGCAGCCAAATTTATTGTGTCCCTGTGCTATCTGTGGGCCTTGGACAGAAAGCCCCATAGAGAGGATACTCGCTGGCCCTGCAGGAAGGCACGCCTTTGCATCTGCGCTGTGATTTCTCACATTCCCTAGTGTGCAGGGTGAACCATCCACAGCCATTATGTTGAGAGAATCCCATCATAGCCATGCTTGTAATTTACCATACCTGTTTTTTACATGCTTTATGTCTACTGCATGTGTATGGACAACCTTTAAAAGGAATCGCGAACATATGTTTTCGTCTTCCCCCGTAACATAACATAGTCTTTCATCGTAATCACACAGATACAGTATGGTTCGTTTTTATAGCGTGGCGATATTATCAATGATCATTGTTTAGCATGGAGGATGGCGGGTGTGACCCTTGCTTTCGGGGCCAGGGTGATGGTTTGCAATTGATGTATAATCCGGCCTCCTATTGAGGATACAGTAGGCATCTGATGGGTATATAAAGCAGGACTTAGTGCTAAGCCGTTAGTGGGGGAGCAGCGGAGTGCGGGGTTAACCCGTCCGGGTCGCGCATTCCCAGCACATTTCCGGCTTTAAATCTCTGTGCTCATGCGCCTGTGCGTTTATGGCCACTGGTTTAACTACACACAAACATGACAGCTCCTGAAACTGAGGACACACAAGGGCCAGCATGGGCTTAAATGTCTAACATTGAGCAGGAGAAGTGTGTGTGTGTGTGTGTGTGTGTGTGTGTGTGTGTGTGTGTGTGTGTGTGTGTGTGTGTGTGTGTGTGTGTGTGTGTGTGTGTGTGTGTGTGTGTGTGTGTGTGTGTGTGAGCTTGCAATGGCCAAATGTTCGCACAAGCAATTTTCCAGGAAAACTGGCCTAGTGTCAATGGGAGGGTGGGTTGTCTATTTGTCTATTATTTGTGTTTGTGCATGCATGTGTGCATGTCAGTGGATGTGTGTGTGTGTGGATGTGTGTGTGTGTGTATTCACTTGTCAGTTGTCTTCGGTGTTCAGTTTTCTCTTGTCATCTAAAGCATACAGGATAGTAATTAAATGTAAAGACTTGAAGTCCTTAACAGTCTTTCCTGCACCATCCGTGATAAACCACCCCTCCCTGCAGATCTGTCGGCTGAGCTCTTAAAGGCACTCTCTCCTGACCAAACTCTGATGGATATACTGATAAGACAAATGTACCTGCGTGGACAATACAAGTCAACTTATGTAGGGAACATGAAATTCTAAAGCTTGGGGGATAAAGCATTGCTTTTAAGGTGCCTAGAAGAATAGCGAAGTGTTTTGGTGCAGTGTCATAAATAGAGCAGAGATGGTATCTCCCCTGAGCTTTGGGGTATTCTGGACTTACAGACTCTTGCTATATCTCAAGTAAATATGCCGCCATCGCTGAGGTGACATTTGTTTTTAAAAGGTCCAGTAGTTGAAAGGTTGCTATTCTGTCTTCTAACATTGGCAAGATGGAGAATGTTATACTGAACATAACAGTATTTTTAAAAATTGGTACCTTTTTTTATAGGTTGTGTATTTCTGGAAAGAATGATTAGAGATGAATAAAAATTAACAAATTTGCATGTTTGTTATTATTTTGTTAATTTTCTTAATGTTGCGTTTTTCAATTATGACTATGACTAATTTAACTTGACATTTTTAATAACATTCATTAAATTCTGTGGGAATTGTGTCTGTTCTTTTGAATCGCTTTGGCTGACTTGCGTTTACCGACAGTTTAGCCAGGCACATGTGATAAACGTGGAGTGGCTCTGTGTAGTAGCTGTTCTCTCTGGGCTGTTCTGCATCATAGCTCTTCTCGAATGGCTCTTCTCTTTTGCTTGTGCGCAGTGCTGGTGCTGTTGATCGTGACCGTACGGCGGAGGAAGAAGGAGCCCCTGATCCTGGACGAGGACCGCGATGTGCGCGAGAACATCGTGCGCTATGACGACGAGGGTGGTGGCGAGGAGGACACCGAGGCTTTCGACATGGTCGCCCTGCGCAACCTCAACGTGGCCCGCGACGGCAAGGCCCGGCGGGACGTCACGCCCGAGGTGCCCACCCTCTATCTGTCGCGCCCCCCAGCGTACAGGATCGCCCCGGACAGTGGTGTCTTCCGCGAGTTTATATGGGAGCGGCTGAAGGAGGCGGATGTGGACGCGTCCGCACCACCCTACGACTCACTGCAGACATACGCATTTGAGGGCAGCGGCTCGGTAGCCGAGTCACTCAGCTCGCTCGAGTCTCTCAGCTCAGACTCGGAGCAGAACTATGATTACCTGAGCGACTGGGGGCCCCGCTTCAAGAGGCTCGCTGACCTCTACGGCCGCGCCGACAGCGGCACCGTGTTCTCCTCCTAGCCGGGGGACCAAGACACACTCAAACAAGGACATAATGGAAATGAACAATCATCGAGACAGTGCCAATGACTCACCAATACTTGAAAGGAGGTGGGGGGGAATAAAACAGACAAAACATTCTGTGTGTGGGAGAAGATATACTGGCATTGATTACCAAACGAAAATGACACTTTTTTTGTAACAGGTGTTTCATGACTTCATGTGATAAGATTCTCTGGGGACTGCGGATTTATATTCTGGCACTTTGGAAGAAAACCACAATAAACCACCAAGCCTTGACTTGGGATTTTGCTAAGAGGGCGAAGGGAAGAATCTCTTGCACACGTAAGAAGAATGGGCAGAGGGGCTGAGACCACGTGAGACCGACCTGGAATAAACTCTGTTCTGCAGAGACAATTGGAGGTGTTCGATCTCCAAGGTGATAAATCAGAACAGTGCCACACATCTTCTCCCTGTAACACTGTAACACTGTTCTCTGATCACTATCTCTATGTTTTTGTTCTCTCAGATGTTTCTATCTACCATGGGTTCCTCAGTAAAAAAACAACTATGAAGAGCAGCTGAGAACACTGAAATACTTTCCAAATGTTTGCCAGACATGTTGCCTTGTGAGGTACCACAACTGGTCCTGTGTAAAATATCTTTTCTGCATATCCTCTCGCCTGACATTAAGCTTTATGTTCATATAAAATGAAGTGTCACGATCGCTTAACTTCTGCTGAGGCACAAGAAAGCTGTGAATGCTCCAGTCTTTCAGAGAATGAGTAAATATGAACAGTACCTCTGGGAAAGAGGGTGGGAGTCCTTGCAGATGTTTTCATTTTTTTTCCCTGTAGGGGTAGGGGGCATCGGGGCTGGCCTCTCGGAGGGGTAAGTGTTGGTCATCCCGTTTCTTCTCCGCAGGAAGAATGTGGAGCCAGCAAGAAACCGAAGTTCAGGCCATGGAATTAAATCCATTCATCTCTCTCACTTTTCAACTCCAAAATAAATTGTTTATAGTGTCAGGCTCTGCCTTGTGTACCGTGTCCTGGAAATACACACTGGACAACCGTTGTTTGAGCCAGCTTTTACCGAAGAACAGCCAGGCTGCTGTTGACACGAGGGCTTTCGGTGGAAAAAGCCTAATGCGTTACATTCTTCAGTAGTTTTCTTTGAGAAAATGGAGATAATTCCAGACACCTAGCTGATTCTTGATGGCTATTATTATTGTTTGAGTAAACATGTTATCTCACAGCATATGTCACTTCTTGCCTAAGTGTAGATAATCAAGTTAAATTAAGAATTTGAAACCATGCTTTGAAATCTTCTTCATATGTGCCATAGTTGACTTATGGACACTGTTTTGTACAGACACCATCATAAGGTAAAGAAACATGGCCAGCTTCATGTTTGTTTCTGTCCAGGTGACTGTGGGCTTTTTTGTTTTTTTTTCTGGTAGTTCTGTGACTCTGGACTGTGACTATTGCACTGATCTCATAAATAGGTCGCCTGCATCTCTTGTATGCGGTGTGGGCCCGTGTAGTTGGACGGATGATTGGTAATCAGCGTTGGCGTGGGGCATGAATGGCGCCCCTGCTTTGATGAATGGTGGCAAGCCAGGGTGGAACATTTAAAAGGTCTCCTCTAAATTAGCCTCAGACAGAGGTGACTGATGACTCCGTTGTCTCGAAGAGGATAAACACGCATCCAGATATACGATCGCATGTCCGCGTGCAGCCGGACAAAATAGGCGATGCCCCAGCCCAGAGGAAAGCCCCGGTCCATAAATCGTCGGGCCGGCTCGGGAATGGAAGGAGGCTTGCTGCGCCCCTCCGTAGTGGATATGCTCATGTTGGAAGGCCGGGCGCCCGTTTAGCTAGGTTGGTCTAGCATAATCCAGCTGTCACAGTGTCTAACAGAGCTGTATACATGAATCATTTCGAAGTTGCAGCGTTGGGTTGGGTTTCGGCTGTGTTTCTGGTGATGTACTTGCAAATCCTGATCTCAGATCAGGACCTCTGCTCTGAGATGAAGAGCTCAGTGTGGGCTTTATGTCCTGAAAGCTTTGCAGAGTAACGTGTATTGTAAGGTGGTAGGGAGTGTTCGTTTTGTTGTTGTTTTACCCTATTCAAGATTTAAACACATAATGTTATCTACTGTTTAATTGTTTCAAGTCAAACTTGGGCACTTTGATAATCTGTATAAATTCATGGCAGCTGAGAAAACTGATCTGTTCTGGTTTTTGTCCATATAACGCAGTAACATATCTTGCACGTTACAAAAATGTGTTAAAGTGTTCAGAATTATCAATGTTCACACTGCAGCACTAAAATAATTCACATTATTTTTCATACGCACTCCATCCTAGAGGTTGGATTGTCTAAAAACCCAAAAATGAACGCTGAATTATTTATGAAGTCAATGGCACCTTGTTATGACGTTTGCTTATGTTCTCAAGCAAAGAATTAGAGCCTTGTGCTAATGGATTTTCTGTATGACCTCAATGGTAATTCAGTCATTTGGTCTCTGAAGCAAAGGTAATGAAGATTGAGAACACTGATCATTGGAGAGAGGCTGTTATCTTGAAAGCAAATGTAATTATTTGTTAACTGGCTCACTAAATGAAAACTAAAAGGGCAATCGAAATCTCGTTTGACTTAGCACTAAGTAATATTAAATAGCATTTTAATTAGCTGAATAACCAAGGAGCTGGAGTTAAGAGATAACACAGAGAGAGGGGCCAAGTCACCCTATCAGTACTACAGACATAAATCACAATGATTGAAAATCAATAAAAGTTTTGCATTTGAGCATAATCATAATTTTTGTTTACTGCACTGCCTATTACATTTGTTAAATGGGTTACATACCTTGTAAATGCGCTCAGTAATGACGGAGGACACGGCATGGGGTGAACTCTGCAATTTTAATTGTTGTCACTTAAGAATAGAAAAATCTAAAAAGCATAATTGCAGAAGGCTGTTCAATTTTAGCTGAAGTTCATTTTATATGCCATGAATGAAACAGGAATTGGAAAGACTTTTATATATTGGTGCTGTTGTGCCCTGATAAAAAGCTTTCTTTTGCACTGTGTACTGAAAATGTCCCATATGTTTCAAAGCAAAAACACAAAACAACTTTTGCCACAATAGCAAAGTAGAGTTACAAAACTGATCACTAATGGTCCATCTTTTTACTCCAGAAATTACATTCCAATTCGTTCGGCAGCATTGTGCGTTTTACATATGCCTCTTTTTTCCTTTCCACAAACTATGAGCGGTCTGCAGTACAAGCAGGGGAGGAAAGGATGGGTGTCTTAAGTGGCCTTCTGTCCAAAAATAGGCAAAGCAAGATCTTTAGTGCATTAGAACATGCAGAAGCCACCTCCGTCTGGCAGACAATCAGTGTCCCCAAAGTTACTTGCTTCATCTCACCAAGTTTGTACAGAAATGTTCGTACACGGAACCCGCTCAGTTTTTGTAACCGGATTTTCCAAAAACGCTCTCGGCTTAAAGGTCTCATGTATAATTTTCAATAAAGTAACATATTGTTTCAGTGTGAGTCCAAATTTGGGCGCTTTTCATTCGACAGTCGTCGTGTGTATTTATCTGTGCCCTGTGCATATTTGTTTGTCTACTGAATGGGCAGGTGTTATTTATAGCTTGCTTTACACAGTCAGACGTGTGAAATGGCAGGCCAAGATGATCCCTTCAGTTTCCTAATTGATTAGGGTAGTTTCACAAGCCTTAGTGCGGTGACCCCAAAGAGATACATGCTCAACTGGAGACGGGCCAAGACAGACATCATCGCCACACCTCTTCCCCCGCACATAGCCGAGCTTGTGTGCTCTGGTGGGGGTCTTTGCCATTTTCATTAATTAAAAGCCTTACATGTCTTACATATCTAGTTTTATTCTTCCAACACGCACCTCACAAAGAGACATGGAGAAAAGTGAGCAGGGCATCTAATTGTCTGTATTTTGCTGACAAAAAGATCACTAAGCATCATGAAAAATACTAGTCCATTTAGAAAATTAGCAGCATTGATAAAGTCACCCGGGGGATGATAATAAGGGCCTGTCTTTCTTATATACTTCCTATGAAATACTTACAAAGCCTGTGGATTGGATTTACTGGTTTCATTAAGCTAACGAGATATCGGTATGGGTGTGAATATACAGCCTTAACCCTGCTTGCTGTGTCTATACACAAAAGCCTCAGCTACATGCACACAGCCATCGATTTCCTCTCGAAATTAAATATACGATTTCACACATTTAACAAGATTGCTTCAAGAAAAATCCAATTACTGCTTCAAGAAGAAGTGGAAAACTCATTAAAACAGGCTGGGATAATTACACAAGCGATGCCTATTTGAGGCAAATGAGAGAGAGGTGAATGTGCCTGACCTGACACGCACACACACACACAAACACTCATGCACTTTAAATGGTGATGAGGACGTAAAGGTTACTGTGAGAATATTTTCAAGTCAAAATACAAATCATAAAAAGCAACAGGTGAGTTGCCAAGAAGTGATAATAACACACACACGCACACACACACACACTTTGATGTACACTGACTGAACTCGACCCGGAACTGAAGCAGCAGGGTGGTGATCAGTACCCTCTGCACGCCCAATAATGTAAATATTTGGTGTCAGCTCCAGGTCTTTAAGATGCCAAGTCTGTTTCTTATTGCCTTTGTACTGACCTTAAACAAATACAGCATCCTCTTTAAAATGAAGGCTCCTATCAGCATGTGCACATACACACATACACAAACTAGATGCTATCTGCCCTGTGGGTACCTTACGCACTGAAACAGTAAAAGGGTGTCATCTCACACAAAGAAAAAAGATGCAAAGGACAGAAATCTACCAGCTTTCCAAATTCTGTGTCTTAGGACATGACCGTTATGATTAAATTAAGCTGTTGCACAGGAGGAGAAAAATACTGGGACTCACAACAATCAAGCAGGGAAGCAGGCGAAAGCATGAGGGCGGGGGTGGGGGGGTTGATGGCATGGGGGTGGAGGTGAGAGGAGGGTGACCCTGTCAGTACAATCACACAAACATACAGTTATCAGTGGCTCAGTCTTCCGATTAGCACCCACGGGCTGCAGGCTCTTCTGCGGGAGGATGAGAAGGACTCTCCATGGCGTGTACCCGCTGCACTCACAAATCAACTGCCAAATGCCACCGGGAGAATGCCTTCTTTGAGAGTGGACTGAGCAAAAGCAGGCCTGTGGAACCTGGTAATCTCCTTCAATTACCCTAAATTCGGGAGCGCAGCTCCAGGCATTGCTGCAACATGGGGAGGGAATTTTTTTTCGGAGGAAAAAAAAACCAAACAATCTTAGCAACCAGAAAACTCACAAAGAGTGAAATAGATAAAAGAAAGCATCTTCCAAATGAAAGCAGCATGTGTCAAGAATGCACGTATTTACAGCTTCATCTCATTGTGACCGTTATATCTCACATTGTATAGGCATAGCAATGTGCCAGACTTGGGGGACACATTTTTCTCCAGCAGACAGCAGGACAGCTGAGCTGGACTATGAAGTGGGATGGGAGAAGTTGCGGGGAGAAAACGGGCCACAGAGGCAGGAGAATCTCAACCCTGATTCTCGAGGCTGCTGATCTTTGGAATTATTTTTAATGATTTGAAATTATCTTTGGAATTATTTTAATTATTCGGAATTATCTTTGGAATTATTTTAACTCCTGCTCCCAGCCGTGCCTTGCCTGCATGCCTGGTATTCACCCATCCCCCGCACCCTCCGTCTCAGGATGGAGCTCAAGAAGAAGAATGAGCCAAGCGTTCCTGGAAGCGTTCCTGGGTGTGATCCAGGGGGGGACATTCAGAGTGCCCTTAGTCATTGCGCTGTCCTAAGTGCTCTATCCACTGTGGTGTGCAATGCCATCCTTCACCCGGTCCACACGGCTCCCTTCTCTGCCAAACACTGTCTCCTCGCATCAAAACGACATCATTAGGCAGAACATCTCCATAAGTTTTCAGAGTGGGCCTTTAAAAATGCGTCAGGCCATATCAGCAAGCTGAAACATTTGCTTTTTTTGTGGGGGGATGTACTATGACAACACTTCCAGGCAAATATATTTTAAAAAATGAAGCTTGGAATTGTTTAAGTCTAAATTGCTTCCAGAAAAGTGGGGCCCAATTTGGCTTTGAGACCCACAATCAGGCAGTGATATTTCAGCTATCTTGTCAATGGACTTGCTGGCTTTTGCGACTTTGTCCAGGGGCGTGCTGTCTCAAGGGCATAAGGCACTTGGTAAACTGTGGTGGTAGGCAGAGGCGTTTGTGGCTGGTTGTGGGGCCGCACCGCTTCATGCAAATGAAGTCTGGAAAGAAATTGACCTGCATCCTTGATCGCTGCACCATCATTCATTCTGATTAGGGCACAGATCTACTGGACTCATCCAGGCTGCTGTGATGGATTAGTCAGCCTGGCAAAGACCTCCTGCAGGAATTCACAGATCCATGCCGTTCAATCTCCTTACCAGCTCCAACATGACAATATTTGCGAGAAGGCGAAAAAGATCAGAGGAAGGATCTTCCGACAGAATTGGCGATTTCCCGGATTTCTTAATGCTGGATTTCCGAGATCTAGGATCTGGGCGAGACTAAGTTGGCACGTGCTTCGTGTCTGAATCTCTCTTTGTGCCTGTCATCCTCGGGTGGCCCTATAAGAGACAGAGTTTTACACAAAGTCACTTTGTCCCTGTATCGATGGTCTTTTATTATACCTCAGCCACAGCAAGTATTGACTTTAAAATATGTCGCCAGGACTTCTTTGCCCTTCTCCTTGTCTGCCGTGGTGGTGATACTTTTACATTTTTATTCATATATTATTTTACTTCTATATTACACATTATTAGTGCTCGTAATTCATCTCTGTTAAGCATTATGCAAGGTTCATGGTCTGGCCAGATGTTAGGAGTACACCCAACATCTGTCTGACCTTCACCGTACTGGAACAGAGATAACGCAAGGATTGATAGCCCCTGAAGGAAGCAACAACCACCTGTTTGTAACTGGGCAGAGTGTCGTATGTCTTCTTTGTCTCCAGTGACTAATGTAGGATGACAACATGCATCTTAAGTTTATAGGTGAAGCGCCTTCTATGGAGATGGTTTGTGCTGCACGAATAAATGCATGCTGAATTTTCACCAAGGAACGAATTGTTTCTTGATCACTGGTAAAAGTACCGCACTGCCCCCACTGTGTTATAGCTGAGAGAGAGCAGACCCACTTGAATACCTGTTGCTTCTTTGCTGTCTCTGCGTTCGCCTGCACCATGTACGAATCTCCTCACAACCCCGCCATGCTGTATCCGTCACCAATAAGGGCCAGCCGTAACCATAAATCCGCTTCTTCTGGGTGTGGACGGCCCAGCGGCGTTGGAGGTGTGGTCCTCTTTTCTCTCGCCTCGCTGCCTCTTTGTGCACTGCGTCCAGGAACCAGTTCACAGTGAAGCATGGCCATGCTAACACACTCTGACATGGACCACAGAGGTTCTGCAACATTAGCTTTGCACCATATGGCGCATTAAGTCATGCCGGCGTGTTTGATGAGCCAGTCGTCCCTGCAGATAACACTGATATTGGACACCGCCGACGTCAACAGCAAGAAAAACAGTTCTGACTCACTGTGCATGATTCGTGCTTTCCTATAGGTGCCTAGAGCGTTCTTTCTGAGTCTGCACGAAGGGGTGTGTGTGTGGGTGTGTGAGCGTGGGTGTGTGTGTGTGTGTGTGTGTGTGTGTGTGTGTGTGTGTGTGTGTGTGTGTGTGTGTGTGTGTTTGTGGCTGTCTGTGAGCTGACTCATATGATGAGAAACAAATCAATATATACCATTGCTCCCATGGATTCAGGGGTTTGGCTGGGTCAGTTCCAAGCTCCTGGTAAAAACTCTCACCAGGGCTGAACTTGTTTTGTAAGAAACTGCATCATGTCCCTTGCTGTGGTTTAAGTGTTCATAAAATCTGAAGAGTAGCTAAAAAGCCTGAAATTAAAAAACAGCAGAGATTGGAGACTGTAATGAACAAACCTGTGATTACTGTGAATGCAGTCTTGGGAAGGTTCCAGAATGACAGACACAGAACAAACTTCACCTCCTTTCAAACCAATCTAAAGCAAGTAGACAGGATGTCTTTTCTTTCCTATTGCACCAAAGATTCAACAGAGTTCTGCTTCTCATGTCTGGGCATTGTACGAACTATGGGATACCTCAGAGTGGTGGTAGTACTGACACAAGCCCCAACCCACTTCACCTCCATTGCTGAAAAAGTGTGCGTAGACCTACAACTGAGCCACACCGGATAACCTCGAAAGAGCTGGATGCAGGAGTTCAAAGAAACTCATATAAAATGGAAATAAACATGCAAAGAAAATTTTTAAGGTCATTGTTATGAAAGTATAGGAGAAATTACAGAGGATCTGAAATTCTTGAAATCCTAACTTTTGTTCAAATTGACCAGCATCCTTGACTGGCAAGGTGCGTGTTATCATCAGTTATATGTTACCCTGTCACATCACACTTTGTGGCATGACATCACATGACATAGCTGTTATGTCAACTTGATGTCAAAGTTGACAAGAGGAGCTTGTATGATAGCTGACACATAGAAATAAGCATGCATACATTTTTATGTCTGTTTAAGTCAGTCATCATGAAGGGCTTATGTACACATTGCCAAAAAATGACAAATTTGAATATTAAAAATGTTAATGTGCGTGCAATAGATTTCAAAAATATATATCAATGCATATTCATGCAAACATATTTCAACAAGCGTCCTTGCTATATGAGAGCTTGTGCAAGGTGGTGATCTCCAGGCACAGAGCCCAGTGCCCCCAGACATCCACTCTGCTCGGCCAAAGTTAACGCCTTCATGGGAATGTAATTTTCACCATGGAAGGCCCATCATTTCTTCCTCACAAACGACAAGTGCACAAGTGCCCACGGCACCCCAACGTTCCGGCGGAATGTCCGAGCCGCTCCCTCGCTTCGCGCCAGCCTTCTGAGCTTTTGCTCTGCCCTGCATTGCCTGCCAGCCATACAGAGAGTTTGCAGGTGCTGGGACGTTAGCGGACACATCTGCCTCGGTAGTCGGTGGAGCTGTTGAGAGTGGAGTTAGCAGTAAAGCTGCATCATAAACACGGCAATGAATCAGAGCGGGCGTTTCGGAAATCAGATTCCCGGCGCAAAGAGAGGGAAGCACAATAGGCAGGATGAATATTAATGAGATCATTGGCAGTGTGCCACATCACTGAAGGTATTGCATTGAGGGATGTTTCGATGTGTACAAATATGTTTTATTTCTCATTATTGAGGAAGGGTTTTTTTCCCTTCAAAATTGCTAGGATCTTCAAAAATAAACATACAGTGTGTTTACTACAAATAAAACGACTTTGACATGATATAATGTTCAATATGCAGTATGTAACTGTAATTTGTAGATTGGATTCCTTGGTTGTACACTGGTTGTATTGCACATTTTCATATTTTTTTGCTGATCTACAACATTCTGTTTAAACTCATTAGTTAGCTTGAGTCAGGTGTGATGGGAGCAGGGAGAACATCAAAATGAATAAACCCCATTAAGATTCAGAAATAAACCCCATTAATGTACATGGAAACGTCCCCTGAAATGACAGCTATTCGCGCAGAAATTGTGCAGCTTTGCCACTTGCCACATTCCCCACTCCCCTGTGGCTGTTGGCCTCCCTCCTAGCAGCTAAGCTACACCATGCAATGCCGCAGGAGGGCTTATGTGGCAGTGAAGTAGGCGAAGCTAAATTGTTGCTTCCTAGATCCAGCCCTCATCACGAGTGAAGTGCCTGGTGCAGAGGGGTCCGGTAGACGGTCACGTGGCTTGGGCGGGAAAGCCCTAACGCGAGGTCACAGAGGGGTCAGTCAAGCCACTGCCAGTAAGAGGCTGAGACGCTCCTCCATTATGTAATTAATAGCCAAACGTCCTCCCGGAGCAACAGTGAACTGCGAAATACGAGCGTGAAGACGAGGGTGATGTGGGGGCGAGAGATGTTAACTTTTACAGTGAGTGCATTGCAGATGGAGGATGAGGTACAAAGGCCCAAAATGAATGTAACGCTAAAGTGCTTTGTCATCACTGAGGGACAGTGTGTGTGTACAGTGTATGCAGTTGCATATGGCTAGACCAAAGCAGAATCAAAGGGAGATGTCAACAGCCAGCCGCCAAAACAATAACAAAGCTGAAGAAATATGTGTGGCTTGGGGTGCACGTGTGTATGTGTGTTTGTTTGTGTACGTTTGGTCAGTGTACTTGCGTTTGTGTGTGCATATGTGTTTGTGTGTCCTTGTGTGTTTGTGTGGGTGCCTGCATTTGTGAGTGTATGTGTGTTTGTGTGTGTCCATGTGTTTGTCTGTATCTGTGTGTTTGTGTGTGTGCATGTGTTTGTCTGTATCTGTGTGTTTTTGTGTGTCCATGTGTTTGTTTGTATATGTGTATTTGTGTGGGCGCATGTGTTTGCGAGTGTGTATTTCTGTGTGTCCACGCATTTATGTGTGTATGTGTGTTTGTGTGTCTGTGTGGGTGCATGAGTGTCTGTGTGTTTATGTGGGTGCATGTGTTGCTTATGCATGTGTAAGAACTGTGCTTGTTTAGTCTATCCGTAAGGTGTCATCAGCATCAAAGTCCAAAGTGTTTACATAAAGTCATGCATCTGTTTACATGCATGCATACACTCAGATGCTAACACACACACACACACACACTCACGCGCCATGAAAAAAAGATAAGATGCTGTTGGTGTTTCTCTTGAAAAAGCACTTTTGTGGATAGGGAGTAGAGAACTTCTTTGACCCAGCCCAAGCACTGAGGATCCTGTTTGTACTGGACCTAAATTATACATGTTGCATTTGCATGATTTTGCTCTAAAACCCGAGAGCGCGGCATCTTGAAGCCGTGTGCGCCCGTGGATGAGGCCATGACAGCGTCACTTGTCTCTCAACCCACTCTAAATCATGCGAGAACAGTTGCCTGGGGTATCGTTATGGATCACAGTGTATACACAGAGTAAACCCCAGGTTCCTTCCTAATCATCTTGGAGTGTGCAACAGGAAGCTACTGCATGGCGAGTCTAAAAATGTGGCCTCTGTAGCCAGGTACAGTTTCATCTGCTGAGATTCTGCAGAAGATTCTGAATGAGAAACAAATAGATGCAATGTTTGGTGTTTCAGGATTTTTTGCACCTGTCACCTTTCTAGATCTTCCCATACACATATGAAACTGCTGTGTATTTTAGGAGGTGAAAGCTAAGTTACATGAATGAAAAAGGTCTGTCACAACTTGAGAATTATGCATTGCGAATGTGATCACAACCCCTCATATTAAATGTGTCAAAAGCTTCACTTAGTTCTTTCAGGTCTCCTTCTGAACTGCATGGGAGCATATGGGAAAATGGAAGTAACTCACAAGTTGAGTGTCAAAGCATCAAGGAGAGGGAAGAAAATAGAATGAGACATGCTGTGTGACACAGCCATAATTAATCGTGGGCCCAAAGGTGCCTTGATATTTATTCAGGTATGCAGCTGTGGAAATAAATCTGTATAATAATATTTCAGATTCCATTTTAGTGAAAAGCACTTGGAAACTCTTTTAGCCATCAGATTTTGATTAAACATTGGCTCTTGGTGAGAAAAACCGATTGGCAGAATGACTTTTTTATACATTTCTAGATAGTTTTGTAAGGGAACAGGAATTGTTTGGATAATTGTTCTACAGGGGATTCATGTAATTATTTTTGTATTATTTATTTGTTTGTTAATTGGTTGGGGGAGGATTCCACCCTCATTTGATGACAGCATGTCAAGGTTTCACACGAGAACAAGCCCATCTATCGTATTCTGCATATTGGCCATATCAATGATTTTTCTGTCAGGGAATTCTAATAATTTCTTGTGAAGCCTGCCTGCCGTTATAATGACTCTGCAGTGGTCAATCCAGGTCAGGTATAGCTTATGTTTTTCAATGCCTCAGCGTGGTTAACGGGCAGGTATAAAAGGAAACACCGTGATGAAAAAGCTTGAAAACGCAAATACAGCGGTGGTATAATCGAATCTGTGAAATTGCGGGAACGCATTTAGTGAAGTGGAACATTTGAAGGGGATGTGCGTGGTCCATGTGAATTTTGAAGAGAGGCTGGAAGAGAAATGCAGCAGGAGGCATGGTCGCAGCAGCAGACCGGTGATGTGGGAAGGGATTAGGCTTTGGACATCCCAGAGGCCCTTTCATACCGGAAGTATGAGTTCAAGAGCAGAGCACAAATAGTGGCATATTGGCTGGGGTTTAAGAGTTCAGGTCAAATTGACCAATCAAAAAACAAAGCTACAGTAATGTCATAAGGCCCACCTTATAAACTGACACTGAACTTCTTGAGCAGGAATGCTATTTATTTACCACAGGGAGTCATGAGTTGCCAGACTGGCATCGTAACACTGCCTCTGAAGTTCAGGTCTCAGTCAACAGTAGCTGAGAGTCCTTGTGGGCGCCATTGGCAACATTCTCTTTGGCTTGGTTCTTCTCAGATTCGATCAGATCTCCATCTCCAAAGTGTTCATGTTGGCAGCAGATTGATAAGATCTGCTGATGATGTAAGAACCATGTGTTATCCCTCACCCTCTTAATACTTGTACCTTAAAAAATTGGCCTGATCAACTGTGTTAAATGGCGCATGAAGATGAAAATATTTGCCCCTTTGAAAGTAGCTTCTGTGTCCTGAAGAATTATGAGTCAGTGGATAGGGAAAAAACTCACATCATGTGTAAATTAGGTCCTACATCTGCTCGTAGATTTAGTAACAATTAGTTTCATAATTAGGATCACTGCCATGTAGAGTAAAATTTGGAATATTTCACAAAATATTCCCAACTTATTAAGACTTATGATTGCAGCATTTACAAGCATATGGTGACACATTCATTGCTGAAAGTGATGCTTAATGAATTTACATCAGAATTCATCAGAACAACAGAAGTATAAAGTCGTCAAATTATTTCACAGTCCTTCGACAGCAGTTTGACTGTCGCCATGTGTACTGGTCATACAGTTTGCACTGCATGCTTGACTGGATGAAGTTCAGGGCACTTAACAGCACCTCAATCAGATTAAGGGGAAGAAGAAGTTGTTAGCATGACATGGTTCTGAACCCCGTTTTTTTGTGGTTAATTTTGAGGATGACAACTCCTGGGCAGTGCTGAGGTAATTAAGCATGTCTACAGACAATACCCTATATAAACTGGATGGAATTATCTTCCAATCTACGGGTAATTTAACAGCATGGTGTGATTGATCCTTTATTGTACAGAAATCCGTTTTCTTCTCCATTGCAATGTGTAACCTTAGTATCACAGAAAACAGCTTTGTGAAGTGTTTCCCAATGTCACTGTGGGCACCTGGCCATTATATCTTAACCAACAGCAGTTTCTCAGGTGTTCATTAGCATAATATTAGGCTGCTTACTGATTGAGAAGGGGCAATGTAAGAGATGGAACATCTGTCTTATATTGGAATAAAGACAAAAATTAACCGTAGCCAAGGTTAGTCGTAACATAACAAAATTACTGAGGACTCCCATATGGCCCTTTTGACAATAACGCTTCCCACATTTCTCTCTTTTTGTCCTTTTCTACTCAGCTGCAGTAATTATTCCGCAGCTTGTTTAAGGACAGGAACCAGTCCTGTCAGTGCCATAGTGTGTGGCGAATACTCCATTGTTACGTGGAGCCAGTCTTAAGCGGATGGTCTTCTGGTCCCTTCTATATAGCATGGAATTTTCCCTCAGTAATGTTACTCATTATGTTGCCGTTCTGACGAGTCGGTTCACTGGATAAAAAGGAGAAGTGCGTGATCTTTTTCTTTCCTTTTTTATCATTTCTTATCCATTTGCACAAAACGTGTAATCTGACCGCCCTTTATGTGTTGCCAGGTGCTTTCAGAGCTCAAGTTTTACCCCATTATCACGAATAAATGAATGTTTTGATATGTAAATGATTTAATTAATTATGCGTAGTGCTCGATTCCTCCTCAGAAGGGGGCTTGAGTGGCTGAATAGACTCTGTTGCACACTTCTTCTGCTTCTTTCATTAAAAAAAACTCACGTGCAGCAGACATTAAATAACTGCCTCAATCTAGGCAATTTAAACAAGTGGAGAGAGGCTGCATTGGTGATATTTTTAATTTCATATTATGAGCAGATGAGCTTACAATAATAACGTTAGTTGTGTGGTCTGATTCTGACGCCTGGTATGTAGAAATATACTAAAAACACTTAATCACTGCTCTAGCAACTCGAATTCTGAGACCATTCAGCTTTGGTGCTGTGAATTAAGAGTTCCATTGTAAGTTCTAATGTCATACATAGTAATGAATGCTATACAACACATCTGTTGCCAGTTTGATGATGCAATTATGTAGCAGTGCAGATGCTGAAAAGAAATACCCCTGAGACATCTTGACAAAGGAAAGCATAGGGAGGGGGTATCATGTGACATCAGAAATCATCTTTATTTAAATATTTATGTATTTATACGTGTGTGTTCGTTTGCGTTTCTGGAAGAGTAGGTCCACCCTATAGCCCCCCACCCCCGCACACCTCCACCCCAACACACCTGGCTCGACTCATCAGATAATTCTTAGGCATCTCATGCATCAAGCCCTTTGAGTGTGTTAAGAGAGGGAGAGCACTAGTCCATTTTTCAATCTCCACGCTTGCGTGCTCTGAGAAAGTGCACTCAATCAACTGTCAGTCAACAGGCGCCCTGTGTCGCTCTAGCAGGGAGAAATGTACAGTGCTGCATATAGTCCCTGCAGCGAAGGAGATGACAAATGCTCCCAAAGCTCTTAGCTTTAAGAGTCAAAATATTACTGGAATAATCAAACATGTATTAAATATACATCTATATATTATAATCCCACAATGGGTCTCTTCTTCATGGGTTTATCACTCACTGATGTGTACAATTTTTAAAAATAAGAACCGAGCTATTAAGGCGGGGTTGCTGAATCAGAGCACAAGTTAGCGGCTTTTTCTCCCAAAGTGCAAAACCCATCAGTCGGATGCAAAGCAACAGGCTGACCAGAGTGAGACAATGCCCCACTCCCTCTCTCTGCTCGTTTCTCAAGTGCTGTGTGTTTCGCAAGGGTGGTGTTCACTCCGTGGCATTTTGCGGGAGTGTGATGGAGGCAAAGCAATTCCAAATCCCCTCTCAGTCAACCACTCGCCTCCCCTCCCAAACGAACACAACCTCCCCTCCCAGACAAGCGCTGCCTCCCCATCTAAGCAAACCCTCATCTCACCTCCCAGACACTAATGCAAATACCCTCCCAGCCAACTCTCCACCCCTTCCATGAGCAGGCGTCCTTTTCAATCTCATAGCCCAACTTCTCAGCTGTATCCAGTGGAAGCTGCCTGTTCTTGTTGGCCTGAGTGGTTAATATTTTAAAAATATTTTACCCAAAAAATGGAACTGTAGAATGAAATTTTGTTTGGTCAGTATAGAAATAAAATCATGTTGGCTGTGCTAATCCCAGCTAGCTTTCCTAAATGATTGGCTACATTAGCAATTTTGGTGAACTGTTCCTTTAAATCAGAAAGTACTGTTTATTGAACTATGAACTCTTGAAATTTCAGAAAATGACAAATCTGCTATAGATTGCATAAACATTTTAATACAGTTTTAATATATTCCATTTAAATACATGTGGTTGTACGATGACTTAAGTTTCATTTGGCAGGAGATCCCACTTAAGAAAAAAAATGTTTATACATAACTTTAATTACTAGATGTAAAGGCAAGAATAATTTTGTCATTCTTATAATTTTCTGAGACTTAAGAGTATTTTGTCACTTCAGATGTTTCAAGCATACTTGCCCGTGTCGATTTACCGGTCTGCATGTGTTTGGGAACAAAACTTAAAAAGAAATCCCCCAAAAAGTTTCAAGATGACTCAGTAGCAGCTTAACATTCCTGTATAGACTCTAGATTACTTAGCCTTTGATGGACTTAGAATTCAAAACCAATTTACTTTTCATAATGAGAATCTCCATTAAAGGCTGCAGACTAACTGAGAGAAAGTGGGTAAGGAATGAAGGGGTTAGAGTAGTCACAGGATGGCGGGGTGTATAGGGCAGGGAGCCGGCAGTGTAGGGCGGTGGTGGTGGTGGTGGTGGAAGTGGAGGTTGAGGTAAGGGGGGGGTGGTTACAGCCACATTTGCACATTAATTACCAGGCAGGTGTTGGCGGGCCATTTTAATGGGCTGAGGGAAAGGTCAAGAGGGTTTAGCTGTCACTTTTTTTTCTCTCATCAGAGCTTTTTTGGTATTTCACAGTTTCACGTTCCCATTTAAATACATCAGCATCTTATTAAGAGGTTAATGAACCTATTGCATAGAGAAGTTTGCAATCACGGTTATATTTTCAGAAGGCAAAGTTGGGCAATTACACCAATTAACTAAACTCTATACATACTCTACAGTACAGAAGTTCAGTGTTAATCTCACCCTCCTTTCATTCACCTCTAGGGGAACACCTCTGTGAGTAGATCACAAAGAATATTGTACTTTTTTTTCCCCTTTTCTTTGTTTGGGTATAGCTAATGCCCTGTGCATAATAAGGCCCATTCCAACCTCACAACAGTGATCTAATGAGAGTTATAAGACAGTGAACCAGTTCTGCAGATGTGATTTGCTGAACTTGTCTCTTAACGTGGTGAGCCTGACTATAGATTCTACAGAAGCAAAGAGAAAGAGCACATCATTGACTTAGCAAATTCTCTTGAGATATCACTGTGCACTTCCATAGAATGTTATTTGCTTTGAAATAAATAATGCCAGTAGGGTTTTGATGTGTTTTCTGTCTGAGATCATTCTTTATTATTAAATAAAAAATGTCTGAGTTTATTTTAAATTATATTTGGCACATAGATAACTGTGTGAAACCTTTCAATCTATGAGCTTAAAAAGAGTAAAACAGTTATCTTATATTAGTTTTCTTTGCATACAGGTTTGCCTGGGAAATTACCACTACCAGTGTATCAAATAGATGCTTATTAAGGTTATGATGGCAGCATGCACATATTGAAAAGGCGTAACTCTTACAAAGTTAAACATTAATCTCTTGAAGTAGTTGGTGGGTTGTAGCATTTCTGTTTATACAGACTTACTGTAAACACAAAAAGGCAAAAGCAGTGTTTAGGAGCGCACTGCACTTAATATGACATATTACAGCAATTATTTGCCGCATTTTCCGCCATTAATAATGCAAGCGCCGTCGCGCAGCGCGGCGACACCGATCCATCAGGAACAAAAGCAAACTCGCCACACCGGCAGGGGCTACCACAAGGCTTGCGCCGGCGTCCGACGATTTTTCTAAAGCGAGATGCGTCTCTCCATTCTCCCTCCGGCGCCTCACCTCAGCGCACGGTCCTTTTCACAGCATCAGCGATTCCCTGTGCCTTTCATTTTAGCGGCCTGCTATTTAGTAAGCAAGTCGCGTTTTCGGGAGATTGCGGGGGGACGGGAGTGTGGGATAACAATGACGAGCGAAATAGCCGTGTGGCGTGTGGCGGGTTGAGAAGCCTTTTGAAAGGCAGATGAGGGCTCTCTCAGAGGCGCCGAGTGACTGACTCAGTCTGTTTGACTGCTCCACTCGCTCCTTATTTCCATACACCGTGAAAGCGCACCGGTGAGACACCTGTAATTAGAAGCAAGTGTGGACTGACACTTTCAGATCAACATCAAAGATGCATACTTCTGACCAGAGGACTACGGGAAGGAGGAAATGAGAACTCTGGTCTCAGTGCTTCAAAGCTTCGGTGTTCATTGCCTATACATAAACCTTTGGAGAGCAGGTACCACAGGAATCTTCTTACAGCTAGCAGTCAGCCCAGTCAATGCGGGCAGTAATACACGGCGTACAATAACTGTGTCATTTTTGCTGCTACGACACCACCTCAGTAATTCTTCAACTTCACCTTCATATACAGATTTGTCCTTTAAAAGTCTGGTTACAGTGGTATTGTCAGTGAGTTATTTTTGGTATATGGTCATGTGTAAAAGAAAATGCTGTCACGGGCACCGAAGATGGTCTTGTGGGATAGCAGGGTTCAAAGCAAGTGGATCTGACGTTCCGTTGCAGGTCCGCAATACCTACGGTCTGTCTGCCATAAAGTGCAAAAGACATGTGCAGACAGCGAGATAACCATCCATAACACAAGCTCCATAAACTTGGCATGGAACATAATCCGCATTCACAAATGTCGAGCTGTAATCAAACAACATTCTGACAATAAATGTTTTTTAGTGCCATGTTGTAAGACTGTGTAATTCAATGCCGTTATTCCCTTTGTTTTTGGATTGGGGAATTTGTCTTTAAAACAGACAAGCCTGAAATCATGACCGTAAACCTGTGGGTGTGATGAGAACACATCAAACTCCTCTCTGAGATGGAGGCTCCCTGGAGAAACTGCTCTACAAGCCATGAGAAGGTGCCGTTTCTTTTTTTAATCTGCTTATTCAATGTCGTCGACACTAATGCAGATGAAAGACCTAAATACCGAGTCTTGAGTTTTGGATTTAAAAAAAAAAAAAAAAACCTCCATATTTACACCAGTCACTAAGTACGGAACGTGTGTAGTGTTTAGCGACTGTCTTTTCGTTGCCCTTCCTCCAAACCTGATGTCCGACATGGATATCTTGGTATGACACCTCCCCAAGTGCATAAACCTAAACCTGGGCAGAACGGGGAGATTTACTGGGGATGTTAGCCTGGAAGGCAGGAAAGACCCCTATCAGCTTCACTAAGCAGAATAAGAGCTTTATCTCAGCCACTGAAACTACACCATCCACAGAACACCCCCACCCACTCGCACCACCTCCACCCCCACTTCCATCCCCCCTGCTTCAGATTTTGACATTTCCAGGCCTCGCGGATCCGGCTGGGACGCGAAGAGGAGAGCAAAAACGGAAGGAGCAGTGTATTAAACCGTTATCTGCCTACCACATTTGTCTGGGGCCACCCCAATCCCCCCCGAGTGCTAAAGTGAGCCCGCATTGTAACGGAACTCCAAGAAGGACATAATCGGCCGCGCGGCTCTGTGTTTGCGCCCGCTAAGTCGTGCTAAAAAGCCGAGCGGAGCCCAGGGGAGAGGGAATAGAACGGAGGCTTCTGCCGGCTTTTGCGCTCCCCTCTGTGGCTCTGCTGTACTCTGATGCATAATTGTGATGCATTGGAATAAGGGAAGATTCTTTTATTCCAGGGAATAACAGGGTTGTTTCTCACAGCTGAAACAACACTGATGAAAATGCTAACAAACAACACACACACACACACACACACATTATATATATATATATAAACTTTTATTAATTTTTTCTTTCTTCCAGTACAATATTATGTAGACAATTTTACATATGTCAGTTAGGAAGTGAACAGTTCGACAATGTAACATTGTTTTTTGTTGTGAGCTTGCAGAGTAAGGCATTGTAAAGTGCAACGAGGCAGGTCCTAATTCTGTGTTAAATTGGTCTGCAACGGGGCTATGACTCCATATTAGCATGCCTGGCAGCTTTTATTGGGCGCCATTTGGTATCGTAAGTCCAGACCATGTAATGTCACCAAATTTACTCATCAATGAAGCAAGTGTATGCTGTAATGCCGTTTAGAATTGGCTTATTACACATGGCTTTTGAAAAGGTTACCACAGGTAATGGCCTGTTTCTTCAAGGCCTGTGTCGATCTGCCGTATTGTTTACTGCTGGGTAGAACCTTTGCGCATCGCGTCTTACTGAGCTAAATTCAACATCAAGCACAGCATTTGTAAGAGTGAACACATTTTCACGTTAACATACATTTGTGTAGGTTTGTGACCAGTTTTAATGCAAATCCATAGTGAGACTGTCAGCAGAATGTTCACACACACACACACACACACACACACACACACACACACACACACACACACACACACACAAAGCCACTTTCATTGTATTTTATCCATAAAAAAAGTTATATTGTCAAGTTTGGGGAATTTGGTGTTCTGACAGCTGAAACAACACTGACAAAAATGATTTAAAAAAATCAACAAGAATCAACTTTAAACATCACTCAAACAAAAGGTGTTCCTTTGTTTTTACGAACTATTCTCTCCTCATCGGTTCAATGAGCAGCCACCATTGTGTTCGTGTTCTTATTCCCGCCGTGAAAGATTTCACATTACGACCACGGGCAGGAAAGAAATAGCAGGCACTTGGTGAGCCCTACCCTCACCGCTCTTGAACCAGTTGACCCGTAGTAAGGTACTAAATCACCATTATTGAGTCAGTAGGGATGGAGCACTGCAGGGCAGGCATGGGCTGAGACTCTACCGCGGGCTCCTGGGCCGCCTCACGCAGTCTACCCCTTCTTCTCGAGCTGATGGCATGGGTTTACAGTTCTTCGCGCTGCTGTTCCTGCCGCCTTCACAGTGCTGTTGATTAGCAGCCTTGTCAGCCTTTAGGGCGCGTGCTGTGAGCTAAACCATCCCCTTAGGGCATTTCCTGCAGAACCTCTATATATTAATATATAAAACTGCAAGTGTTGTATTACAGACCGGAGGTAGCAGCATGAATTTATTCCTGTAATTACTGCATAGTGAATTAACAAGCTTTCTCAGTTTTCGCAAGCCAAATGTTACATTTCACCCACGATGACCTTTGTTAAGTATTTTAAACCGATAATTCACCTTTCAAAAAAAGACCAAAAAAAGTCTGATCTCATTTTCATAATGCAGACTGGATTTGATTCATTGTTAACCACGTTAGCATTTGTGGGTGAGGTTTTCCTTTAAGTGATGGAGTGAGAGGGGTTGGGGGTGAGTGGGGCCATAGTGCTGATCAGATTCCTGATATGATATATGATGGAGATCGAGCTGAGGTGATGGAGGGGAGAACATTGCTCCGTTTTGGCCAGACTGCTCCTCTTAATCATTCCCTGCAGATCAGATAATGACATGCATTATTTAACATTAGAGTCCCGTTATGTCCCGTAATGTCCCGTAAGGTCTCTTTCCTCACTCTTGTGTTTCCTATGTGGCGAGAAGTCTGCGAGGTGAGTGCTATGGCCAGTCTGGGTCCAAATGACTGATTTGGGCCTGTTTTTAGCATAATTTGGGGTAAATAGGGCCTGATTTTGGCTTGATTAGGGGTAATTAGGGCCTGATTTGGGCCTGATCTGAGCTTGATTTAGGCTTATGGCTCAATAATAAGTGTTGAATTTCAGAGTTCAAAATGGAAATGCTATTCCTAGAATTTTGCAAAGACATTTCAGTGGTATTTAGCATTCAGTTTAGAATGCAGTGAAATGAGACAAAAACATGAAAGCACTGGATATGTTTTTTGGATATTGTATTCAAATCACCTAACGTGCAACATCTGCGGATAGACACATACCACAGAGACACATATGCACACAAACTCTTACCTCCCATGAGCTAATCACAACATCCTTCGAGAATGTACATCACTTTGCGTGATTGCAGCTGCTACAGTAGATGGATGCTCCTCTCACATACTGACACCTAAAAAATCTTTGTAGTCAGGAAAGGGGAGACAGAGACAGAGAGGATCCTCTGGGATTAATTTCAGTGTGTTCCAACACAGGGAGCTTTGATCCAGAGGTCAAGTAACAAAGCACTCAGTGCAGCTTAAAGAACAGCTGTCAGGAGCACTGCAGACACTGAGAAGTTTCTATCACACAGACAGCTAGCTGAGAGACAACAAACAGGAAGATCAAGTTCACATTAAGAGGCACATGTAACAGTTGGAACAGCAATGTTATCATTAGGGAAAGGATATATACACTCACTGGCAAGCAAAAGCCAGGTTTCCCAGATATTACTAATGTATGTATAAGTGCATGTGTTGGTCTAATTAATTTCGTCTGTTGGCACCCCACCTACCCTCCAATAGTGCCTAGCCTTGCCTTTCCATGCTGTGTGTTTCACTTAATAACCTTTCCCCACTTCTGTGTAGTAGGGAGTTCTGCTTGTTTGCTTGCATGTTCAAGTCTGCGCTGTTGCAAATAAAGAGCTGTTGTTGGAGCAGAAAATGTCTCACACACACACACACACACACACACACACACACACACACACACACACACACGAGGATAACCTCTTTGAATGTTTTGGTGAAGTTTGTAAATTCTTCACCGAATACCACCATCAATTAGAAACTTATACAGACTCATTCCTGTTTGCAATACAACTTCATATACCAAAGTCTGCAAAAAAACCATCCCTTACCCACAGCTACTTGGACTTAAGTGTATTTGCAGTGAGTATGAAGACTTCCTCCAGAAAAATGTGGAAATGCGTGAATATTTTTTTTACAAATTTTAAATGTGGGTTTCCTAAGGAAGTTAGAAGATGCATGTGTTCGTGTTTTACCTACACTTACCTTGAAATCATGAAGAGGCCACAAGGAAAGCAGCTGCAGCCAAAATACCTACAAAGAGTGAGGCAAGTCCTGAGAAGTCAGCTGAATGGGAAAAACAAGATCCAGACTATCAAACCTATGCTCTACCAGTTAACAGATACTCCGCTGGCATAATCAGCTGGCCAAAAGAGGAGATAGAAGACACTGACAACAAGACAAAGAAACTTCTCACAATGCACTGAGGATTTCATCACAAATCCGGCATTCTGAGGCTGTACACTAAGTGGAAGGTGGGGGCAGGGGACTCAAAGCCACTATCCAGGATGAAACAGCTAAGATGCAGGAGTACACCAGGATGTTGGCCTCAAGTGATGAAGTACTTAGTCAGTACCTCAGACAGCAGAAACCTGAGAAGGATGGATATGAGGAGGAGCAGGAACCATCATGCAAGGATAAACCACTATACGGTATGTAGCAGACAATAGAAGAGGCTGACATGGAGAAATTGTACCAGTGGCTAGAAAAGGCTGGACTGAAATACAGAACAAAGACATGCAGGCAGAACGTTCATGGAGCTCCATAACCAAGTGGCTGGCATAGTATACAGAAACATATGTGCTGAGTACAAGTTGGAAGTTCCAAGGTCTAAGTGGGATATTTCCCCAAAAGTGGTAGAAAATAACTGTGCTAAGATCTTGTGGGACTTCCAAATACAGACTGACAAGATGGTAATGGCTAACGAACTGGACATAGTAGTGCTGGACAAACAGCCATAGAAGAAGGCCATGGTGATAGATGTAGCAATCATGAGTGACTGTAACATCAGGAGCAAAGAACATGAAAAGAAACATCAAGGGCTGAGAGAAGAGCTGTAAAAGATGTGAAAGGTGAAGGCAGCAGTTTTTCCAGTGGTAATCAAAGCACTAGGAGCTGTGACCCCCAAACTGGGAGAATGGTTCCAGCAGATCCCAGGAACAACATCTGAGATCTCTATCCAGAAGAATGCAGTCTTGAGAACAGCCAAGATACTGCGCAGGGCCCTCAAGCACTGGAGAGGCAACAGCAATACAACCCCCAGAAAGGGAACAGTTTTGCAGGTGATGGCCAGACAATTACTCTCTCCTTATCCTTCCTGACTAATTCTTCTCTACAGTACTCTAGTTTTGCATTTTGATAGTATCCTTGTCACTACTGGTAACATGAGGTGACCTGTGCTAGTGGGACATGTGCTCACAGCCTAGCACCGTGCAACTCGATTGACATTTGCCAGATAACACCAGAATTGGCAGATCTGCTATTGGCACCCTGTTCTCTTCACAGATGAGAGGAGGTTCACACTGAGCACACGTGACAGCTGTGAATGTGTCATGTTTAGCCCCTTTAGCATTATTGTCATAGTTACCCTGTCCCGTGTATTTGTTTTGCTTCCATGTTTCGTTTTCTCTGCCCTTCATTTGTAGCACCTGTGTCTTGTTAAATTCTTATTAGTACATGTATTTAAATGCTGCCTTGTTCCTGCTTTATTGGTCATTGTGTTGTGCCCTAGCTGCTGTTTGTGTGATTCGTAGCCTGTGTGTTAATCCTAGCCTTTGTTCGTTTCCAAGCCTCATGTTTTCTCTCCCTGTTTTGTATTCGCTAGTGTTTGGTGTTAGTTCTTTTCATTACTTGTATCACTGTTACAGCCTGCTCCCGTTTAGTCATCGTGTGCTTTTGATTGTTTCTTAGGATGTATTCCCAGACCCCACGTATTGGCTCTAGGACCCTGGACTGTTCAAACGATTATGACTCTGGAATTGCCCATAATAAAATTTGCTCTTTGCTCTGCCTCCTAACTGCTCACTGTTACAGAAAGAGTCTGGAGATGCCATGATGAACATAATGCTGTCTGAAACATCATCTAGCATGACCGATTTGCTGGTGGGTGGTGATGGTCTGGGAAGGCATATCCATGGAGGGTTGCAAAACTTCCATGTGATAGCCAAGGGTATACTGTCCACTGTTAAGCACTGTAGTCCTCAGAGCCATTGTCAGACCTTATGCTGGTGCAGTGGGCCCTGTGTTCCCGTTGGTGCAGAACAATGCCCAGCCTCATGTGTCCAGAGTGTGTAGGCAGCTCCTGGATGAAGAAGGCATTGATGCCATTGACTGGCTGTCACATTCCCCAGATCTGAATTCAACTGAGAACCTCTGGGACCTCATGTATCAGTGCATCGGAATATGTCCAGCCACAGACTGTCCAGGAGTTCACTGATGCCCTGCTCTAGGTCTGGGAGGAGTTTCCCAGGATTCCCCTATGATCAGGGGCATGCCTGAATGTTGTTGGGAGTACATACATGCATGTGGGAGCCATGCACACTACTGAGTCACCTTATGAGATGCCGTGATGAAATTCAAGAAGGTAGGACCAGCCTGTGTGAGAGTGGGTTGTGTATATTTACAACAGTGCATGGTATAGAGTTGCCTCAAATGACAACGCAAGTGGACCAACAGGTTCTTTCAAAGGCCTTTCTTTTTCTTAACAAACTGATGCAGTCAATAAAGACGTTAAATAATCCCTTAACGTTCAGAGTTTCTTTCTCTAGCAGGTCCTCCCTCTCTCTCTCTCTCTCTCTCTCTCTCTCTCTCTCTCTCTCTCTCTCTCGTAAAGCTGTTTTGTGACAACATATGTTGTAAAAAGTGCTATATAAATAAATTTCATTTTAGATAGATAGATAGATAGATAGATAGATAGATAGATAGATAGATAGATAGATAGATAGATAGATAGATAGATATTCAAAAATGTAATAAAGTACACAGAGCTTCCAGAGAAACAGAATGTTTCAGACAGATGTCCTTCATCAGCTGTGCAAGCAAAGTGCTTATATATATATATATATATATATATATATATAGAGAGAGAGAGAGAGAGAGAGAGAGAGAGAGAGACAGAGAGAGAGAGAGAGAGAGAGAGAGAGAGAGTGTGTGTGTGTTTTGGGAGAGTTTATTTAGTTGTACTTTTCTTTGCCAAAAGTACAAAGACAAGAAAGTTTAAGAAAGGACAGTTTTCGCTGAGCAACTTAACTGTATTTTGTAAATATAAACAAATTTGATGCCTGCAATATACTCAAACAGGGTTTAAACAGAGGCACGATTACCTCTGGGTTACATCACCTTTCCTTTTTCATTATGTGATTTAATCGTTTGGGGACTGAGGATACTAATTGTTGTAATTTTTGCCAGTGAAATTTCTGCTTGATACAAGACTTCAGCTGCTCGCCAGTCTGTGGTCACCCTTGTCTCTCTCCTCTGCGTGATACATTTTCAACAGGAAACGAATCTGGACTGCAGATATGCAAGTCAAGCGTGCGTGTTCTGTTGTAGCATGTGCATATAAGTCACCCATATCATGGGCCCTGGTACACCTCCACAACATGACAGATGTTGGCTTTTGCACCTTTTGCTGATAACAGTCTGTATGGTCCTTTTCATCTTTGGAACAGAGAAGTAAACGTCCATTAACTGTGGACTCGTCTGACCACAGCACCTGTCTCGACTGTCATTCGGACCACCTGAGATGAGCTTAGGCCCAGAGAAAGCAGCGTTTCTACATAGAATTGATGTATTGCTTTCTCCTTGCATAATAAAGTTTCAGGTTGCATTTCTTGATGCAGCGGTGGACTGTGTTAAGTGACATCTTTTTTCCAAGGTACTCCTGAGCCTGTGTGGCTATATTTATCACAGTAGCATGACGGTTTCTCGAGCAATGCCATCTGAGAGCTCGAAGGTCAAACACGTTTAATAGTGACTTCCAGTCTTGCCCTACATGGACTGAGATTTCTCCGGATTCCCTCAATCTTTTCACAATATTATGTATGGTTGATGGTGAAAGACCTAAATTCTTTGGAGTCCTGTGTCGAGAAATGTTCCTTTTTGACTGTTTGACAATTCTCTCACGAAGTTTGGCAGAAACTGAGGAACATGACCCATCTTTGCTTGCGAAGACTCAACCATCAGTGGAAACTCCTGTTACCAGTTCACCTGTTTATTGTTGAATGTTTAAAAACAGTGCAAATTGACTGCTCTATGAACTTTTCACTTATATTGCTCCTGTCCCAGTTTCATTTCTGCAGGCATCAAATTCAAATGTTTATATTTATAAAATACAATTAAGATATTAAGATGGTCATTGAAAACAATACATATACTTTTGTCAGTATATATATATATATATATATATATATATATATATATATATATATATATATAAACCCTCTCATATATATGGAGAGAGAGAGAGAGAGAGAGAGAGAATAAAACAGGACGTTTCAGACAGAGGTCCTTCAGCTGTGCAAGCTATATATATATATAAATGCAGCTTTCTGATACCAGGAAGACAGAACAGTTCTGACATCACTCCACAGTTATGGTCATTCATTCAGTCCACTATTAATCATGCCATTTCAGCAGGACGCCTGCCTGATTCCACACGAAATCTTATTGTAGATAATTCTCGCAGCAGCCATTTCTGTCTTCTCTCTAAAATTTCTAAGGAAAACAATCCTGGACATACTATTGTAGCTACACTTCTGGACATATTATTGTACTATTTTTCTATATCCCAGTTTATGGACACTTTTCAACCAAATGTTCGATCCTTACTTAAGTATTTAAAAGACTTCACATTTTCTTCTAATCTTTGAACACCTAAAAGAGAAAAATGCTCCCCGTCAGCTCCTTACTTTTTTCAGCGGTCTTTAAAAGTTTATACATGGTTATCCCTAATGAAGATGAATTGAGAGATTTAAAGCATTTTCTTGATGAAAGATCTGAGGAGAACCTTCCCACAGATATTCTTAACGCTGTCGGAATTCACATTTGCACTAAACTGCTTCACCTTTGACTCCAAGCACGACTCACAAATAGGAGTTAGTATGGCTACTGTTTGTGAGATACATTGATGACATTTTTTGCTACGTGCACAAGAACCTTTTATTTCTTCCCAATGATGCCTTTGCTTGCATTTTACCTGTTCAGAGAGTAAATGCACTGACCTATAAACAATCTGCTGTTAAGACAAGAATCCCTTTGGTGCTCATGTATCATCCTGCATAGATGCAAAGACCATATCCCTTTTTAAGGATCCTCCACTATATATATATATATATATATCCTCCACTATATATATATATATATATATATTCACCCCTTTTGTTTCTTCGTAAGCTCTGCTGCATTCTGCAAGCGCAGTGCAAGTGCTTTGTCACAGCAGTTGGGGGTGTGAGGGACAGAGAGGGTGGGTTATAATTAACAAGAATGGAAGTGTCAATCAAACACAGGGGGACGAGATGCAGTCAGCTACAGCTGTCAGGCATCAGGAACCACCGGAGCCTCTACCCTTGGCGTGCACCAGCCCACCGATCGCACGTTACTACTGAAATCGACGTGCTGTCAGAGTGATCAGGCTGGACAATGTAAGGCCACGTACAAGTGCACTTTTTCATCCTTATGTTTGATAATGGTGAATGAAGCACTTACTGGGCTGATCATGATCCAGTTTTATTCCGTCATGAATTCAGAGGGCAGCAACATGGCCTTAAACTCCAGGTGTGGAAGGGACACTTCCAGCTGTGCTCTGACCATCAGACCAAAAAGGCAAATTTGGTAAGTTGTCCAGACCACACATTCACCCTCCCGACAGACTCATTCACAATTCCCTCTCCTTCATGGGGCGATGGTCCTGTCACACTGCCCTCCTTCGAGGAGAACACCCATGTACATCACACATTCCTTGTGTCCCAAATGCATGTGTGCAGCCCTTATTTATGATCATGCCCATGCTCCTCACCTGGGGGTTCACACTGGGCTTCACTTAATCTCTTCACGGCAGGGAAAGTTCCTCCGACCACAGGCACGTTCACGACAGCCTCCCATTTCCGTCTGTGCCGTCCCACTTCTGACCCCATTTTTGAGGGATGTTAGAGAATGCTCAGAGAAAGATGTTTGTTACGTTTGAGAGTGTTCACGTAAGTTCCAGAGCTCTTTAACTGAGCCTCTGAGTGACTCCATTAGGCTAGGGTCTGGGATATATCAACTCAGCATTTGTACGAGTAAATATTTTTAACCTTTTTGTAAATGATCTCAACAGATAAACTTTTATTATTTTAAGAACATTTTATTATTATTTGTAATACATGTAATTTAATATTAATACTTTTCTTAGAGTATTATTTTCATCCTCACATAATTAACAATATCTTCATTAACATCTCTCTTTAATCATATGCAACAACTTTCCAGGTTAGCATAGAGTCTTCCAGTGCCATCAATGATGATGCATACATCAATGCCATAAGTACTTAGATAAGTGTACACATCATTCCACATTAAGCATTTTATAGCATTGTTTTAATGTCTAGATAGAAGTTTTAATGACCAAATAAACTTCTTGGACTTTGCATTCGGTAGTCCTGGTGATGTCTACTGTCTTCATCACATATTTCCAAAATATATTCTGCACTTCTTATAAGTTAGTAGATAAACTGCTAGACCCACGGTTCATATTTATTGAGATTCATAGAGAGAACCAGTATCACATCAGATTCGCTGCTCGACAAAATTATATTCTTTCCTCTGGGAAGCTTCATGGAAATGGGCTCCCACATCCTTCAACAGGCAGCATCCTTAGAATAAAGGTCCACTATGGTCTAGGTTCATGCTTCTATAGCCTAACCTGGGGCAGTCAATTGCAAAATCCAATTATACATAATAAACGATTACATGCTTCACACGCGTCCTGCTAATGAAGGTCTTGGTCAAGTAATTGATCTAATCATGAATGCCTAATTAGTTTCTCGTTATGGAACCAGAAGAGTAATGTATGTTTTTGATTTAGTGCATAGTATATGAAGAACAGACTCAAGCTGTATTGCAGGCCTTCTTGGAAATGCTGCTTTGTGTGTATGTGTTAAGTTTGGTTCAGTCAAGTCATGTCATTTTAGTTTAATTAGTTAATTACTTAATTTCCTGCAGGGGAACAATAAAGGCTTATCTTAATTAGAATACTACAGGTTTGTCTATCTTTTTTGTGATGTGTTATGCAGTTATCCTCCCCCAAATTGTGTTTGTGCTTCGAATAAACAAATAAATTTTGAGTGAAGATGGCATTCACTGTCCATATAGATGTATAGAGAATATATGTGGAGTCTTCTTTCTATCTAACTATCTGTCTATCTAATATATATGTATAGATATATCAGGTCTTTTTTTTTTCTTTGTCATATTCCTCAATCCAATTTTGCAGTGTGGCAGAGTGTATTATCCTTCTGAAAGAGGCCACTGCTATTAGGGAACACTGTTGCCATCATTTTTAACAGTGTCTTTAAAATATGCCCTTTATGTGTTCCTGGGCTTATCCCTGATGAGAATCCCGAATCAGCCAGTAATCTTTAGCTTTCCTTACCAATAAGCTATTTTCTTAAGCCTAATGTTTTATGTTATTTCTTTGATAATGATCATAATAAGGCTATTATACCATAAAGGGTACATTACCACTGAGCTACTGCAATGTCCTACAGACAGGACACTATGATCTCAAAGAATGACTCTCAATTTTTTTTCATCCGACGGAGAATATTGCTTTGGAGTACCTTGAGCTTTTCAGAATTCCCTAAAAATATCTGCGCTACACGGGCAAAGGTCCTCCTGATTCCAAATAACTCTATGGAATGTTTTGGGACTTTCTAAGGTAAATGTTCAGGGAAAAATCTAAAGTGCACATTTTTTTTCTCTGCTCAAATTTTGTTGATCATGTTGTGACATGATGTTAGTCATAAACATCAGTTACTTCTTAACTGAGTTACGCTGAATACAACTCACACATTGGCTGGTCAACAACTTTTGAGGTAAGTGGAAAATTTTTCCACAAGCCAAACCACGTTTAAACTCTTGTATCTCAAACCCATTGAAAGCCTCTTGGGATCCTGCTTTTATAAATCTGCACAGATTAACAGCAAGATAATGTCTCTTATATAAGAGTTTCTATAAAATTATATATGTCACTTCTCAAAAGTCTTTTTTTTTTCCATCTGATGTTGGATCTTTAAAAAAATGTTTAAAAAAAACAGGAAAAATCTGTGAAAAGGCAGTCTGGGAGAGGAAATGACACGCTCAAGAGAGTGTGTGATTAAACGTGCTGCCTATTCAGCAGCCAACATGACATGACTCCCTGCTCATTGATTACATCGCAAGTGAGCGTGCCCGCCACTACCACCGACCCCCAATACCCCCCACACACACTGCCTAATCCCAACGGTGACCGCAGACCTCTACCGTGACCTCAGCCGGAAGAGAAAGGACAGAGGAAAGGAGAAGGGTATCCATCCTCAGGGCCTGCATCCTCTTCCAGACTTAAGCTGAGTTTCATGGAAATCATCACATCTGGTTTGCAGCATCCAAGCAAATTTCAGCATGGGGAGCATTGCCACCTAGGACCCACCATCAAACTACTAATTTAAGAAGAAAGTTCATTCTCATAGCAATTCAAAGTTACACTAAGAGGAGGGTAAAATCATCTAGTCATTAGCTACAGCCATCATGTTGGGCACATTATTTCCCCACTCTCTCCCAGTCCAAAGATGTCATGAAGCTCAAAATAGGAATGCACAGCAATGCTTTTATTAAAGGTTATCTCCTCACTCAGCAGGTGTGCTCAGTAAAGGTAACAGGAGACAGTGAACTTGCACAAGAACATTACTTTCTTAAATGGAACACTAAGCATTCCATTTGCGACCTCGCTCATGTAAACAACTTCCTCTGAAAACGACAGAGACTGCAAGTCATTATGCATCCTGTCATATTTCTGTCTCATCTTTGCGTTTAGCACAGGTTGAGGTTACAGGGCATGCAGTGTGTGTTGCAGTGACTCAAGCCTAAAAAGGGTAGATCTCAATCTAAGCATGTAAACGGACAGAACAGAACATACAAGAAGAACAGTACATACACACAGCTTCGGCGGGAAATTACCATAACCAGAACAAGACGAACCCTTCAGGAAAGGGCAGGAGGTTAAAACTTCTCCCTGATTTTCAATAGTGTGTCGATTCTGAAACGGAGCAAGCCAGTGGGGATTTTTCCTTTGGCTATGTGAGCTAAAAGATTACGCTGTCAGCAGACCTGTGATGTCACTGCCACTTGGCCTTGCATGCGGTAACCAATGCTCCAGAGTGCAAAGCTGCTGATATTATAGGCAAAAAGTCACTGTGGCATCAGGAGCAGGAATCCTCCTGGTCTCTGTGACCCCTATGTGTTGACCCCACAGACTAAGCTGTCGCACAGTGACTCTGACGTCTTTGTGGCCTCTGAACACCGAAGACGAAACTTGCTTTCCTGACAGCATAACAGTTTCTCTGCGAGCTGTTTACAAAATCACTCCACGGTAGTGACTATGGGTTTCACGAGCCCACATAATAGCAGTCCAAGGTGATTTCAGGAGAGAGATTTATTCGCCTTTCGCCTCCTCCTCCTCCCACAACAAGGCTGTGCCAGATGAATCCGTCAGTGGAACAAAGCTTTGCTTTGAGACAGAGAGATGAGTTTAGCACAGAGGGTTTAAGAGGTGATAGGAGGTGGAGAAGCTCTGCATACTGACCTGTGGTACACTCAACAGTGCAGAACACTGTAGCAGACTATTCAGGAATGTATGTGTTCGTGGCAAAAAAGACTGCCCAGAGGAGGGCGAGATATATATTTGAAGAACATTCCAGGTGAGTAACTGCAGTGTACTGTAGTAAAAGATCTAGAGATGTTTCAGAAAGAGCTCTTTCATCTGTTGTGCAAGCAAACTGGTCTGCTTACAAGCTACAAAGTCCTGAGTACTTTAGTGTGGTCTATACAGTATCTTCTCTGGATACCTTTACCTTACACTGACCTTTAGAAAAAAGGAAACAACAAAAATTACTACAGTACTACATTTTACAATGAGTGTCCAATTCGTGTCGGAGTACTCTCTCCTTTTCCCTCGCTTTTCTTTATTAGGAAAAGAGCGCAGGCTAACAGAGGACAAGAGTTTAGACATGATGGCGTTCTTTATTACCACAGCATTAAAACTCAGTCCCTGGCTTGTCTCCACCAGACGTGTTATTTCTCCTCGGGATCGCTTTTGGGGATTTATAGGATCAGTGACACAGAAAATGTGCACCGTTAAGTTTTTCCCATGCCGCAATTCAATCACGTCCTGAAATCCCTGCTTACCCCAATGCCCCCAACCCCCACCGTGCCGTTCTCCACGTGCTGTCGTGGGGCAGGTAGTCGGACTCTCTACCGCACCACCTCTAGGATTTAATTCCTCCGCGGACGACAGGGCTAGGGCCCTGCAAAAATCATTACTCTCCATAATCCCTGCCTCCCGTCCACTGCCACACTAATGTGCATATGACAAAAGCAGAGAGTGAGTGCAATAGGCATGCCAGCCTGGAATTAAAGAAATTGGATTAGAATAAGTAAAGACGGAGAGAGAGCTGTCCCCTCCAAAAATTGAATTCCAGGTTTAAGTGCCCTTGCTTGCCAAGGTCTTTTCTCTTCTCCAATTTTAACTTTGTTCACAAAAGCCACCTGGACTTTTGTTCTACCTTGTGATGAAGTGAGGAGCAAATCCCACCTATTCTAGGCACTGTCTTGCTCTTCTGACAAGGCATCGCTCACACATTTAGTTCCTGGCATCAGAAAGATTTATGACACTGCCGACATCATGCCCGACATTAAAACGGTTGTGCTCACTCTTAATTATCATGTTCTTCCCCAGAGCTGGATCACCGAGTATCCGTACCATCTGTTATAAGATGAACATCACTTATAATCAGAGAGCGGCGACACTTACCGCAATGTCTGATGGATTTGAATGGTACAGTTGTCAGCCACTAGCTGGTTCAGACTAAAGAAAATGTGCATCGTTTTGTCAGCGTCGAGAGGTACGCGAGCTGTCTCGGCACATACAAAGATATGGTAGCCTCGGATGTTTACGGAGAGAAATTGGAGCCTAAACCATATAATGGAGTCTGACAAGTCCAGGCAGGTCGTCGTGCTGCTTTCCTGCCAGGCTAGGGAGAGACGTGCTGACAACCTAACAGAGCCAAAAAGCGAAACAAGCGAATTCATAAACCCACAGCCCACACAGCAGGACTCAAAGCACTACCAAACACTTGTGAAACACTCTGATTATACCACTGGGTGGACGCTGGGCTCAGCGAAAGAGCATACACAAAGTCAGCTGGGAAAAAGAACTGAAGTAGTAACAGTATACAACTGCATTATGTTTATAAGGCACAGTGTACCTGACGCGACTTTGTTCTTAATTAAGATGGCACAATGAAAGTAGAGGAAATTATGGCCTAAAAGGTTATGAATAATTCATACATAGCTATCATGTATAAATGGGTTGGCATATCTTGTCGTGGCTATCTTCAAATTGTAAAAAGACAGTAGGAAGAATTATTGCCACGCTAGCAGGCTTGTGAACTTATAGCAGTTGGGGGGGGGGGGGGGGTGCACAGCTTTTGGGTTATCTTTGGGTTAGTAAAGTTGATTGTCCTAATGAATGAGTGCCTCAGGGCTGAAGGATATTGAGCAGGGTTGAAGGTGTGTGGACAGTTTCCTCACCCTCTTGCAGTTTACATCAGACCATGCCACCCCCTGCCATGTCGAACATGATCATTACCCGACAACCTGCTGTGATTTCTCCCCATACCTCAGAATCTTAACAACATCTCTTGTCATACAGAGAAGATAGACAGAGAGAGGTAAAGGAGAAGGGCAAGCGGGAGAGAGGGAGCGAGAGAGAAGGAGAGGGCATGGTTGATGAAAAATCAAGTGATGGATATACTTCTAAAGTACTTCCTGAAACCAATGCATAATACAGAACAGATTTCAGATATCACAACAGGTTCTTACAGCTATGACAGAAAGGCCTCAGTGGTAATGCATTATTTTTCTGCAATTTTATGTGTATTCTTGCATGCTGGCCAGTCTCAGACTGACAAATAAGGACCAATGACATCAAGGACATTTCCTTTACTTTAAATGAGCAGTCGATTCTATCTTTACATTATTTTGTGTATCGCTTTAAATGACTAAGTTTAAAACTTCAGGTTACTGAATCATAATGCAGTTATTTATCATTAATCTAACATACTCTGCACGTACCCTGTTTACATGTTTACATGGTGCCAAACTGGTGCTCTGTGTCTGGCACACATACAGCAAATTACACTTTCAGTTGTCCGGTTGTGTTCAGTCTAGTCCCACTAGAACCAAAATGCTTCTCAATCTCCTTACCGTTTCATTGCACAGTGACATTCTGAAGTATGAAAGTCTCGCTCAGCTTGTATGCGATGGGACTTCGGTGGAGGAACTGTTAATTCCTGTCATTCAAAAAAAGAGTAATTGTGGGCTCCTTTCCTCATGAGGGGGAGTCCCGTCTAAATCAGTGTCTCCCAGTTAAAGCTGAAATAACACTTCTGTCGCCTTTGTGCTTGGGCGGCCATGTTTGTTCAATGGATTGAATTGGTGGCTCATTAAAAGATATGGCCTGCACAGACAGAGGGAAAGCCAATTTACAAGTGATTATTTTGTTTGTGCCAGGTGCTGAGCCAAATCGGTTTCTTCCGGTTTGTGAGTAGCACCTCGTCTCTCCGCACATTAAGATCTGCACGTTTGCTTTCAGAGTGAGGAGCTCCCGGAGATCTTCCTGAATAATTCTAGTGCTTTCCCTCGGAGATGCTGAACATTTCGTGCCAGCGCTGTTACATTTTTAATTAATGCCTTGATCCAAGCTTCTGTGTAAGTTATCGGAGATCCTTTGCCATTTTTAAAATTGAACATATTCCTCATTAAATGTGGTTTCATGCCAAATGAAGGTGTGGCTCAGTCCTCTGTGAGGTAGGCGCGCACAGGATCAGCTTCTGGAGAGCTCTTGCACTTTTAATCGCCTGTTAAGTTAAATAGCAGTGTAAGGGCTTTAGAAACACTGTGACTGTCAAGTGCAGGCCTTTTAACTGAACAGGCATGATGTGTTTTAGCCTAGCTTCTATTAAAAAGCAATATTAGGTATAATAATCTACAGTTCATTTATTCTACTGCATGCATGAGTCACCCCTAATTGTTTGGACTAAACACATTATCCGATATGAATCTCAATCCAGTGTGATATGCCAACAACTACTGCACAATAATCATTATGTTGATCAATACATGGTTATAACATGCTTGCTCTGCGACTTCGTTGTTATGAGAATGCTATTCCCCCAAGAGCGTGAATGAAAGATATATTGACCCATTTCCTCGCACCTTATGGGCTAGTTAAGGATTACAGCAGGGCGGAAGGGAGTCATGACAGTCGTTGCCTGAGTTAATGTAATTACACACCTGCCACATGCAACAAAGCGATTTTCTGTTTGAAATCACCCGAAGGAATGCAATGATCGAATGATGCATTTGCCAAACGCGTTTGACTTGACGACCAAAGTCATTCAAAGACCAGGCGGCCTGTTCAAAGACTGCTTTCTCCAGTTCAGACCATAGGGAAAAAGGAAAATTAAAGTGACTAAATGCATGATGAGGGATTGATACTGTCGCTTAGAACTCAGTCCTGTCTCTGTGCACTATGGACATATTGTAAGATTTATAAAAGCAGTACAATCTTGGTACTATCGCTAAGGACTCAGTCCTGTCTCAATATATATCTTAGATATATTATCCCATGAAATATATTATCCTATATATGATATACTCTATATGATTTATATTAATATTCTACTGGCACACTTGTATAACCACCTTGCACTCCTGATTCATCTATTGCGTGTGAATGAATGGATGTGAGTTTTGTACTCCTAGCCTTTGTGTTACTCATAGCCTGCATGTTTGTTAGTCTCAGAGTTCTTCTTCGTATCTGTTATAGCCTGTTTTCCCTGTTTGCGTTCGTGTGTTTTTGTTGATCATGTATCCGCGTAATCTCCGTATTGGCTCTATGACCCTGGACTGCTACAACGACTCTGATTTTCGATTTGCCCATAATAAATCTCGTTCTTCTCTGCACAAGCGTCTGCCTCCTTAACGCTAAACGTTATACCATGTCTGCTGTCCCAAAACACTACGCACAGTGAATGTTTATACAGTTTATCTATATTATTTTTTGTTGGATTTTTAGATATTTGTCTTTTCTTTTCTTTTATTACCCTTGATACATACTTATTGCACAGACTGCAATGTCCAAGTTAGTATCTATCTATCTATCTATCTATCTATCTATCTATCTATCTATCTATATATATATATATATATATTTTTTTTTTTTTTTTTTTTTTTTTTTTTTAATTGCAATTTGCACAGTTGTAGAGCACCTGAGCCTCTCTAAACTTGAAATTTGTAACCTGAAACTTGACTCTTTTGTAGACAGAGGTTTAACTGTTTTTGCAGTCTGGCAGACGGAGATGACCAGTTCTTCTTTTGCAGTGATGAGTGAACGGTTTATGATCGAAAACGATCTTAGCCCTCCATGTCTGAGAGCTGGATAGGGGATAGTGACCTGCAGTGTCACACGTCTGCTCATTACGCTTTGGTGAGTTATAGGAGCTTGGAAAACACTATATTATGCAGAGCTGCATCGCTCCATGACTGGAAAGAAGTTTCGCTGATGCAGCAGTATTCATATCAATAATACCTCTAAATCTTGGGAAAGGAGAAACTTAATAGGAACAAGTTATATATGCATGCGTGTGTGTTATATACATTGTGTGTGTGTGTGTGTGTGTGTGTGTGTGTGTGTGTATAATAGAAAATATCTAGAAATTAATAGGTTCCCCAGTTTGGCGTTTAATCAATATGGCTTTAATCAATCAAATCACGATTCTACTTTATAGTAGAAAGTTAGATTTTACCGAAATCATTTATTGCTTGGATCACAAAAAGGCAGAGACTTGGATTTAGAAATAAAATAGCCACTCCTTGGTTATTCTGGAAGAGTTTTAATGATTACAGATTATACTGGGCAGCATGAATGGCAGCCTGAACTTTCTGAATAGCACAATCAAGGGGATTCACTCGTCTGTCATGAGTTTGCAGGTGTAGATTTGCATTAACAACAGCAGAGTCCAGTTCATTTGTGTGAATAGGGAAAAGAATATAGTCCAAAATGGGCCTCTGTGGAACACTAAATATAAAATTCATCTATTCAGAGCTAGTCAGCAACCTGAGGCAACAGGGGTGGTATTCTGCAACTATTTCAAGTTGAATAAAATTATTTAAAGTAATCTAACCTGAAAATTGACATGTTAAACCTCACCAGGATAACCAATTTGGAGGAAAAAAAACAACTGGTAACTGTATAATAAAGGATTACAATATGGAAAGACATTTTGTGAGTGAAATGTTAAATAAAACCCCAAATCAAAAAATAAGAATAAACTGGCCTTTACTGTGGTCCAGCTTTGACTCTAGCTGTTCTCTCTCTGCATGTTTCCAGCGACCTGAGCCTCCGTGTACACCGCAGGAGTGTCATGGTGTACATGGGCATGCTCATTAATTCACACTGAACCTAATCCCACTAATCATCCGGTCTCAGACACTCGGGTGTCTGCAAGCGTACCTGTTCCTAGGATCTGTTGGAGCCGTTTTCCCAGTTTGGGCGTTACAGCCTCTAGTGCTCCAATTACTACGGGAACCACGGTTGCCTTCACCCCCACACATCTTTTCTCTCTCTTCCTCCAGCCCTTGAGATTTTTGTGTTCCTTTTTTCCTGATGTTGATATCACTCGGGAATGCCACATCTATCACGATGGCCTTCTTCGGCTGTTTGTCCCCTACTACTATATCCGGATGGTTAGCCATTGCCATCTTGTCTGTCTGTATCTGGAAGTCCCACAGGATCTTTTGAGGGTACATCCCACCTAGACCTTGGAACTTCCAGCCCATTCTCAACACAGTCGTTCCAGCCCATTCTCAACACAGTCGTTTCTGTATACTGTGTATATGTTTCATGTATATCCTATGCTAGCATCTTGAACTCCACTGTTTTGTGCTAGATTGTCTCAGGGGCATTTTTGGACAGCCTGCATCAGGGGTCCTGCCTGGTGTGGTAGATCCCAGCCTCTTGTGTTTACTGATCTTGTGTTTAGTGCTTGTTCCTGTGCTGCCATGATTAGTCCCTCCATGCTGTCTTTCAATCTGGTCTTTTCCAGCCATTGATAGGATTTCTCCATATCAGCTATATATATATATATATATTCGTGTTTGTATGTGTGTGTGTGTGTGTTCGTGTGTGTGTGTGTGTGTGTGTGTGTGTGTGTGTGTGTGTGTGTCTGAAGAAAATTCCAGTGTCCACTTGTAGTGTACTGTAGCAAAAGATTATTGTAGTCAAAAGTCCAATGAAGTACACAAGGTTTCCAGTGAAACAGGATGGTCCTTCAGATATCAATCATGAGCTTGTGTAAGCAAACTATACATACATACATTTATATATATATATATATATATATATATATATATATATATATATATATAGTTGCAATAGTTGGTCAAGGTGTTTCCTATAGCATTACACCTGTAGGACAGACACACCCTTTTACTTGCACTGAGATCCCCTCGCCTGGACATGCTCACCGCACTGTAAATGGTAGATGTACAGCAACACTCAGAGGGCCAGCAGCTTTTCGCGAACTTAAAAGTGCTGAAACAGTTCTGGACACTGTGAAGATGGATGTGTTTAATGTACCTGTGCCGTTAATAGACGAAGGAAAGTCAAGTCTGCTTGGAGAGGAGCAGCAAGCAATTATTTCCCCACTATGAACCAAGGTACATCACACATGGTGTTTGGTATGAAAAGAAGTCACTACCATAAGACAATCAAAGGTCTGGCAGTGGAACTTTATTGCTGTGTATGTCATGGTTTATCACTTGCAGTGAGAATGCAACAGTTGACAATATTATCAACAAAGGTAATTGCTATATTACAAAGAGAAACTGCCGAGTGAATATTGCAGAGTCTTTAATGCTTTCCCTCATGTTCTGATAGAATATATTCATTATTTGTGTCATCATATGTTCACATGACTATTTCCATGAACGATGAATTGTATGTGACCAACAATGAATAAGTGTATGTATGTATGAATGAATGAATGAATGAATGAATGAATGAATGAATGATCCAGAGGCAAACTGGGTAGCTTCTTTAAGCAAATGGTGAGCTATTGTGTGTCTACCTCTCTTTGGACAGTTTGATAATTGCAGTGGGAGGATGGATGATGAAACCACACTAAGGTTATGCAGTTCCCCTGGGCTTTGGGTAATTTGTGGCATTAATTAATGTTTTCTAACGTTAATGTTAACTGTCAGAAAATTAATGGGAGACAGCTCTCTCCGTAATGAAGGTCTGGAAGAATGATGTTACCGCTGGAAATACCTGTGAGTTGCTTTCTGGTTTATTATTGAAGGCCTTGAGGAGGAAAATTGTGCACAAATTGTGAATACCCTTTAAGGAAGCCTTGTTACCTCGCAAATCTATACAATATCTCTGAAATATGACTTTAATTAGCTTTTGTTTTTTGGGAATACATTTTCCAAAATCTACTTCATTACTTTTATAACAGGTTCATTAGATTAATAGCATCTTTAAGCCATAAACTAAATGTGTGTCAGTTGAACTCCATTTGCCTGGTTGTGAGAATATTTTAAGAGATCTAAATCATATCTGGATAAACATTATTGAGACAACTTTAACATGGCTGCATCAGTCCAATCTTCTAAATATCATCTGTGACTTCAGTCCCCTGGATAATTGCTTTTCCACATTAAGGTGGGGGTAGAGCGAGCCCTGCGTTCTAAGTAGGTCATTGTGTGGGTTTTTTTTTTTTTTGGAAGAGAGCAGTAAATCACTCGATGGGCTGTGATATCCATAGGGTCCGAGGCAGATGATTTATTTGGATAATACCAATTCAAGTAATAATAATAATAATAATAATAATAACAATGTATTTTTGGTGGAAGAGCTGAAAATGGGTCAGGTCTAGGACTGATTTAGTGTTGAACCCAAGGTTGTCTTGAGAGGGCCAGACAGACGGAGACTCATCCATCAAAAACATCCACCCAAGTATAGCTAGCCAGTGAAATATAAAGGCTCCTTCTTCCTCCTCCTTTTATAAATTATGGAGAATCCTACCCTTCTTGCCACCTGGGAGAGAATATGCACAAAAGCTGTTTTTATTATGTAGCTTGTTTTTTAGTTTGTTTTAAGATGCAAAGCACCTCACAGACCTGCATTGTAACTCACTTGCTCACTCACTCACGTTTAGCATAATTAGCCATAAGAGGGCGCAGCTAGCACATCAATGACACTGTGTGTCCTTGTTATACACAACAATACATAATAATTAACCGATGATGTGAGGGGAAAAGTTGCTTACTCAAAGAATGGGACCATATAGAGAGTCAGCAGGATCCTCACACTCTCCACTGAATTTTAATTTGCTGCTCAATATATTCAGATATTTTGGATGTAGGCTGGGAAGTTTAGTCTTTCCCACTGCCATACAGGGCACAGCATACATTTATATGCACAAGAGATCTGCCTGTATCATCAATAATAGACAGACTGTATTAGATTAGATTTACATCCCCTAGATATGTGGTTCCAGCCTGTAGCCCCCTTGTGAAGGTCAAAGTAGAGATGATGCTCCATTTGACAACTAGTGCAAGACATCCTTCTGTCTCTCTATGTGTGGTATGGTGGGTGTGTGTGTGTGTGTGTGTGTGTGTGTGTGTGTGTGTGTGTGTGTGTGTGTGTGTGTGTGTGTGTGTGTGTGTGTGTGTGTGTGTGCTCCATGCAGCAGTGGAAGAAGTAGGATAGCTCACAGGAGAACAGTGTGGAAGAGACAGGGGTAAGAGGTGATGACAAGCCCACGAGGATTAAAGGGTCTGCCTCTGTAGCAAATAGCTGACCTCAGGTCTCTAAATAAGGAGGGGTAGAAATAAATTCTGGCTTCTCAAAGGTCTCCAGCAAAATACTGCAAACAGGTGGCTCGTTGAATCAGTTCACTGCATACCTTACTGCTTTAAGGCCTTTTTTTCACACTTTGCATCCAATTGAATAAGGTCACCGGTGTTCCTTCTTAGCATATATTATTTCCTTGCATATTCCTTGTCCTGACTTTATAATAAAATGTCCACAGCAACAGCACGGTCAGTGGAGGAGAGCGGCGTAGCTGTATCCAATAGATCTCATGGATACAGGTGAATAAAGTAAATGCATTGCTTGGAAGTTCTGTCACAGAGCTTTTGTTCATAACGGAATGATCAACACAGCCCCAGTCAGAGTAAAATCAGAGAAAATGTAATTTTATACAGTGGTGATAAGGCGCCCAAAAATAATAAGGCACGTATGTCATTTTTTTTAAAATCTACTTCTTACTCGGCAAGGCAGTAAGAGGCTGACCCATAACACTATGATGATTAGGATACAAGCGAAGAAACCGAGATCTCTGCAGCTTGACCTGTAATGTCAGGTGACAGGTGAAAAATCCATGGAGAAAGGGCCAACACGCTTATAGCACTGGTGTGTCACTTGCTTTCATTCTGATGCGTTGTGCTGTTCACTAGTAAACACATGCACTTAACCTCTCTTAGCCCGGGCTTTGAAGTATGAACATTCGTTCTACTTATGAAGTATGTGAGATACTATACAAGCTCGAGCAATCCAGACTTTTTTAATTGTTTTTTTGGGTTTTTTTTTGTCGCTCTGAACAGAACGTTTATATTTACATTTGCATCATTTGACAGTCTTATCCAAAGATACTTATAAAAGCACTTTGCTGTCTCATTTACATTTACATTTTCGGCATTTAGCAGACGCTCTTATCCAGAGCGACTTACAAAAGTGCTTTGACATCTACTCATAGAACGTACCCTAGCCAATACACTAGGTTAGAGTTCGAGACCGTTGAACTAGAATACTGGAGTCAGTGCTGATACCTAGAAGAAGTGCAAAATAAATATAAGATACAAAAACTACATTCTATAGTAAAAATAGAAGGGATACCAACAAGCAAAGCTTGCTTCACAACAGCTCGTATACTTAAGGTAATCCGCAAAAAAAAAATTCCTTTAATTTTATTTTGTCAGTTATCACAACTTTAGTAAACAAAGCTGGGCTGGAGGGTTGCATGATTCGGAGCTGGCTTGATTTCACATAAAAATATTCATACCATGTGTGTCCTGTTTTATCAAGAAAGTGTACATGACTAAACCATATTTATACAGAGCAAAAAAACATTGTCGCACTCCACTTACGTTTCGATTCCTATATTTCACAACGGCTTGAACAGGCGTTCCTAAAAATCGAGTTTAATTCACTAGCGACGAAATCCTGCGCTGGGCGGAACCCGCGCTGTTGGTCAGGTGTAGGTGTGGACCGCTTCAAATTGGAGCTCTCGCTCCGTTCAGTGTTCGTGCCTCGAGTCTACAGCCCATCGATTTAGTTTTGTGGCCTCGGCCCACACGGCTGTCACGCGAAATATAATTAACACGGTCTTGCTGCCGCTGTCTGCAGCCCATCCTTCTCGCGGTGCAATGAGCGTCCTCCTACATGACAGCTTGCGGTTGGGAGTTAGGACCACGAGCTGCATCCTTGTGGTTAAACTTTCGTAGCGATGTAATGACCACACTCGCCAAAAAATTTAACTAAACAAAACGTGTCGGCCCTTAGTTTCGAATGAAAGTGTTGCTACTGGACGCCCGGTGGACTGGCCATATCCCACTGGTAATCAGTGGGATATGGCATGTAACGTTACAGATAATTCCTCTATATGGACAGTCATTAGACTTTTACTTTATGTATGGAAGCTTCATCTGTCATAAAATGGGCATTTGAATGTAATTCACCCTCAAAAGACACAACTGTAATATAATCCTGGAGTTACACACACATGCCATGAACTTGCAGGTATTGTTCTCTGCTCAAATCCAGCACAAGCCAGTTTCTCTTGTGCAGAATTGTGAGCATTTGCCCATTTCTTTCCGGAGAAGCCACTCACTTGCCTGTCCAGTCACTTATCATCTCAAATCGGAACTACTGCAGCTAAGTCCTGCCAGTTCTCCTTGTATATATCACTCTTGCAGCTACACAACTTGCATTCAATCTTTCCAAATTCACTCCACTGCTGTGTTTACTCCACTTGCTTCCTGTAGTTGCTCACATTGGATTTAAGGCCCAAGTGCTTGCAGTACAAACACAAAAAAGCATAAGCCTCAACCAACCTGCGAGCTCTGTTCAAACACTGCACTCTTCATGCCTCAAGTTTGGCTCATCCTGAACCACTGCCCTTCAAAAAAACAAAGGCAGCAAGCCTCAAGACTCTTCTCTGTGCTGATGCCCAGAAATCCAAAAGAAGCTCCACTCCCTCTGTACATCTCTGGGTCCCTTGCTGTCTTCAGACTTCACAGACTAAAGATCAACCCCTTCAATAGGCACCCGAACCATCTCTAATCACATACTTGCATTTTAATCTTGTAATTTTACTAATAAAATATTGCCCTTACTCTTGCACTCAATGAATAAAAGAGCGAGTGCTAGATCTTAGCATACATAGTTATGCTAGCATAGAATAGGTTCCGTGGAGACAACAAAGTACTTCTCTAAGTCACTCTGGCCAAGGGAATTTTCTAAAATTCCATAAATGGAAAGCGTCAAACAGTGCATGCCACAGATCCTTTGATACCGGCAGAATTCCGAGTGGCGTCTCTTGAGAGAAAACAGCTTTCAAAACATCTTTTTCTCAGTACAGCCTCACAGAACCATTCCAAAACCACATCAAATGTGAGCCCAATGGCTTTCCATTCTCTGCCACCTCTTATGGGAGACTCATTTATTTAATAAGCATCAAGAAGACACTGGCACTGTTGAATATGACTACATTACCAACTAGACAGTGTAGCCTACTGTTCAGTTTCTGTGTAGAGCTTTAAAAAAAAAACTTTAATTGCCACCATGTGTATGACGTAAAAAGAGGCTGAAGAGATTTTGCCACAAAAGTTGGGCTCAGACTTCTATCTTATAAACCACACATGGCAGACATGATTTCACTTGAAGTTTTAGGGCTTTAAGATCTTTAAAGTGAACTATCTCATCAGCCCTTTTCTTCCCTCCTCAGGAGGGGGAAAACGCACCTCATGGGGCATTAGCTTTTTTTTCCTTTAACATAGCAAAAGCATCATCAGCATCTGTCTCCAATACTGGCGGGAAAGTAACCATTCGCGTGCAGTCCAGGCATAGTAAATGGGTTGGACGTGCATCTTAAGTACCCCGAAGAAAAAGGAAACCTGATAACACTGTAAACAAACCTTGTACGTTTCATTGAAGTTGGCAGAGGAGTTCGTCACTTCACCAGGCAGCATGCTTCCCCTCCAGTTTCAGCTTCTCTTTGTACCTTGGAAATCAAATCCAAATTTTGGGAGACGGCCATCATGTTGGTAATTATGCTGAAGCCTGGTCGTAATGAATTTTATTAAACCGGTTAATCGATTCCTGATGAAAAGGGAGATTAAACAGCTAGCCCCCATCCGGCCTCCGTTCGGGAGGGTTCCACCTACTTCCCTCAGTCCAGCCTGCAGGATGCCTTTGACTGAGCCATTATGTCTAAATGAATCTGTAGCATGCTGATGGCTGAGAGCCAAAAAGCAACGTCTATTGCCGCTCTGCTGTGGCGTATGGGCTTGAGAATAGAACGCTGCCTTGAAGTGATGAAGAAACTGTTCCATTAATTCCCAATACGGCAAGCAGAGCAGAGGCCTCTTTGTGATATAATGCCTCTGTCATCTCTACATGTTACTCTCCCTGATACCAGATTTAATGAAGCTGGTGATTACTGTAAAATTGGCGTCATGTTTTTTTTTAATATAAAGTGAACTGAAACGTGAATAGAGTGCAGTTTGTTTTCATATGCAGTTTTCTTTGGCTGCCTGCACAGTGTCTGTAAAACTGTTAACTAACTGTCATAAGACTCTAGTAATTAGACTCTAATATGATAATACAGCTTTGAAACTTATCTCTTTCAGTGTCAAAGCACACAGAGTACTGAATGAGATAGCAAAATGGATCTATCAGCAGGGTTTTCATTAGACAAGAAAAGGACAAGAAGAATTAGGATGGTTGCTTTCAGGAACATGTGGGGTATGTGTGTGTGTGAGAGAGAGAGAGAGAGAGAGAGAGAGAGAGAGAGAGAGAGAGAGAGAGAGAGAGAGAGAGAGAGAGAGAGAGAATAAATCCACCTTGCTTTTAAAAATAAGAGACAGCTTTCTGAGTGCCTCCTGACACGTTTGTATTACCTGCTAAAATGAGCTGACATTTGCATTTGAAAATCTTCACTTCTGAAAAGGAGCAATTAATTCCTGACACCTAATGCTATTTGCTTGGCAAATCTGTACTATGTCAAGCTCAGATTCCAGCCACTCCGTTGAAGGTCCTGGCATGGAATTTGGGGCGAAATATGTCAAGCTTCCGATCAGGTCCGTTTAGGCAGGAGATGAAATTCCCTAGTCTGTGTTTTTAATGCTCATAGGATGTCTCAGTGTCGATGTTCCAGTAACTGGATTTGGCCTCGGGTAGAGGCGCTGATACTGGGCTTGATTTAGCTCCAACAAAATGTGATGAAATAGGAGTGACATGTCAGAACGCCTCACTGTTGTCATAAACATCTGCTGCTGTACGATACTGTGTCTGGCATTCAAACTTGTTCTCGGGAGCACGGAAATGTGGTTGACATTTCAAGTTACGCACAATGCGAAATTGCCATTAAAACAGGAATGGGATATTGCACTAAGACTCCATAGCATTGGCGCAATCCTGAATTTTATTGTAATGAATGCATGGGCAGGCTTTCCCACCCACTGACTGTTGCTGTTAAGTCATATTGCTGGGTTGCAAATGACAAAAGCCTTAGTGTAATGGTAGAAATAAATAAAATTGCCTAACGGTGCATGTAGAATGGTGATGAGAGGTATAAACTCTGCTCTGCTGTCCTTGAACAAAGAAACTAGCTCAGGCCACAGCAGCTGTTGCGTACTAAAGCTACCAGCCATTTTCTCCATCAGAATGGTGCTCCGGAATGCATTGGGAATAAAACCAATCATATAACGTACCGCCCTTCTATTGTATATGAATTAATTCCCTTTAATGCGATCTTTAATATCTTGAGCTCTTTAGTAAAATGGCGTGTGATGTCTCGTTGATTTTACAGTATGATGGCATACACTCACAACAGCTATAATGCAATGCACTGTGGCAAGCTTGCTAAATTCTAAACCAGTAATATACAAACAACTGCTGAGCTTGTTTAAATAAAATGTAAAATATTACTTAGTATTTTAAAGTGGCGGTCAGCAATACAGTGAGTGTTTTTGCCCAGCTGAGTGCTTGAAGCATGCACTCAAACATGCATTACTCCAATCATGGTTTGCTGAATTAAATCAATATTTAATATTATGAGATGTTATTCAGTTTTTAACAAATACAAACATTTACACCCATTAAAAAATACACTGCCTACCGTTTTATTTTCCCTCATGCATTTCTGTGTAAATACACATAGAAATACTGCTGATACCTCTTGTCCACATGGCAGCATTATGAGAAATACGACTCATGACACAGTGCTAAATAAAGCCGCAGAGAAGGAAGTGGGATGGAATACTGTGCCATTTCTGATTTTGCAGTTGTTGCCATGCCAAAAAGGTGTCAAGCTGATATTGATGGCAAAGGTGCCCACAATGAACCAGGAATAGCATACAGTTTCGGTGTCTACTCTTAGAATCCGAATTACCCTCGTGCCGGAAGAGGCCGCGGGAATGGGATCGGCGTCTATGTGCGTCGCGGGTTGTGGACAGTAGTCACTAATCCTGTCTGCGTGCATCAGTGCGTCGTGCTGTCTGGCTCCATTAGGCAGAATTCCATTACTGCAACTTCAGGAGCTGTGCATCAATAAAACCGAACATCCTTATAATGACATAATTTCAACAGAGGTTTATTCTGTTCGTTTCTGGTTTCAATGCCGCGTCTTAGTAAAGCATATTTTGGTCCTTATGCTTTGTGCTTTTAGGCTGGCTTTGGGGAGACACACATGAACCGGGATGACTGCAAGCTAAAAAGCTAGCAGACCCTGTAAACGACACAGTCATGCTTAAGTAATTAGGGTAATCCATTAAAATATGCAAATGACTTTAAGTAGTTTCACAAGGCCATTTCAGATAAACAGCGCGTGTCCCCTACATGTTCTGCTGATGTCTGAGAGGTGCTCTGTTCTACAGTCTCACAATTCATCTCCCAGCTCAGCCAAAAACACAACAGAACAACCTAGCGGGAAAATATGGGAAAACACCCGAATATTACTTTCAGGAGGAGTGTCACTGACGGCAGAAGCGTTGCACCAGAGATAAAGCTCTTGTGCTGAAACATAGCGACAGCAGCTTCATTAGTTTCACTGTTATAATCTCGCCCATGTGTCTTGAGGAAGGCCGGGGCAGAGGGCTGACTCTGAGCTACAGCTGCAGTCGTCTCCCTTTTGTTCTGACTCTCTGTGAGCCTCCTGTAGCCCTCCCCATCACGCCCACCGTCGCCTGTCTCCGCCCATGTGAGGACAGAAGCTGCCACTGCCGGTGACACAAGCCCTGCCATCTCGGTCGGAAGCTGCGGGAGAAGGAAGAGACGGCTCGGCGGCCTCGCACACGGCAGGGAACCCCCATCCGTGCCTGTCGCGGAGGTCCCGGCTGGCGCTCATCCGTCTGTGCTTCCAGCTCTTTTCATGTAGTCGAAGCCTGGGTGTGTGTTAAGTGTGCTTGATCCAGGCCTTATTTCTCCAGAATACAGGCATGGAAAATTCGAACCCGAACTGCAATTCCAAGTCTCATATCTGTTTTACTAAGCTTGGCATTTACAGGGTGTCCAAACAAGCGCCTCCAGAGTATCTTCCTCAAGTGGATATACAGTTAATTTATGTCATTTCAGCAAGTCTAGATCATAAAAATGAGACATTAATCTTCCATCCCAATAGGAATACATTGCTGCACTCATCAGATGTGGGCAGTGATGCAGTGAAGCAGCTTTATAAATATAGGTCTATACACATAGTGCTTTTGTAAGCTAGCTGACAAAAATGTACAAGTGACTGTCATTAAGTGTAGGTTCACTTTTCATTAGAACTACCCACCCCATGTGTTTTATACTCTGAGGTTTTTGTTGTTGTTATTGTTGTTGTTGTTGTTGGTGATAACATTTCAGATAACATGGCTGATTTCACACAATTTTAGAAATTGTTTATATATGAATGTGGCTGTTTGTTCTTTATGCATTTATACAAATTTGATCAAAGTCAGGAAAATTGGGTCCACTACCCTGGTTTAATTATCGCAACCGATACATCATGAGATCCAAATGCTATTTGTAAGCCAACAAAAAAGCGACTTTCCACTTATCATTTAGACATGCACACACATTTCTAGAAAACGAAAGATCATACTTAATTAGATATAGACTAAAAATGGTTAACAAAAACATGAAGGGGTCCATTTTACTTAATGAACTTCTAGTATAGGCTATCATATGAATAATGTATGAAGACACTTTGGTTTCTTTTTCTCTCTGAGGAGGGACCCATAGATAATTTAATTACTTTTTGAAGAGACCAAACCCAAATAATGCAATTAGATTTCATAAGGCACTTGGAATGCTAAAACTGTCATGGAATCTTAATTCAGCGTGATGCCCGTGATCTAATACTGTTCTGTCTGCCATCCAGTAAGGGGAAAATCCAAATCATTATGTAATTAATCAGCCCGAGAAGTCCCGATATGCAGTGCACATGGACATCTGAATCTAAGGACTACCGCAGTGTGAAACCAAGCTGACAAGACGCTTCAGGTTCGCTTTGCGTCACGGTACGCCCCCCCCCCCCAAATGTCTTCTCGTCAATGTGGCCACGCAGTCCTGCTCCTTATTGCGTCGTTTACGCGTTTGGGTCGTCGGTTTTTGACTCTGTTAGCGTGCATGTCTGAGTGTTCAGTAAAAGTAAGTTGGTGTTTCACGCTACTCTCTCCCCATCCTGCCTAAAGCCTCCAGTGTTACAGAAAAGCCGACCGATGAAGGATGCCTCGGAAGGGGAGCAAGAAAGGGAAGGGGAAGAAAGGAAGTAAACGCCCTCCCACAACCCGCGCAGCGAGATCCTCCGTCATCCTGGCCTCACTCCACACTCCCACCATGGGGGAGGAGGCCGCTGGACGATTTTGGGGGGGCCCCCCCAAGTATGGTCCAGGGTCGGACTCTGCAGAGTCCTACAGACCCCAGCCGTACTCTGAGGATCGGCACGCGGAGGTGGACTCTGCTGGGTCCTACGACCCCTACATGGACTTCCATGAGGGCTACGCGGATTACGGAGAATACGGGGAGTGCAGAGACATTAGTCTGCGGTCGGACTTGGGGTTCGATTATGGGGAGGACTCGTCTATGGAGGTGGAGGAGGTCCTCTATGGGGATCCCCCCAACGGCAGTGACGTAGAATCTGCAGACTCCGAGAGCGATGAGGCCCCGGCACTTCAGATACCGCCCAAGGCAAATCATCCCAAGCCGCACAAAGAGGGGCGACGATGCTCGAGGACACTTTTCCCACTAGGGTGTACAGCCCCAGAACTCGTGCACCGGTACCTAAGCCTCGTAGAGGCAAAGGGGAGGCGTCACCAGTGCTCACCCCAGAGACAGGCAAAACAACTGGTGCGCCTCCTGTAACGGTGCGCGGAAGTCACCTCTTCACTAGTCCTTCATGTAGTTTTGTACCCATCCCTGTCGCTGTGTCTGTCCCCATTATGTTGTCTCTGTCACAGTACAGCCCCTCCCCCCAAACGTTTTCTCGTGTGTGTTCATCAGTGTGGCCACGCCCTCCTTGTGTGTCACACCTGCTCCTTATTATGTCGTTATCATATGTATACAGGTCTGTCGTTTATGCGTTTGTGTTGTCGGTTTTTGACTCTGTTAGTGTATGTGTCTGAGTGTTGGTGTTTCACGCTACTCTCTCCGCATCCTGCCTAAAGCCTCCAGTGTTACACTTTGTCCTATTGTGTGACTGAAATGTCTGAAATGCACTGGCCAACTGAATATCAGAGTGCACGCAAACCCATCCCCCAAATAGGCCACAGGTTATTATTCAAATTTTTTTACATTAAAATAGAATAACTATGAGACCTTTGACCAAAAGAGGTGCTAGAATGGGTGGGAATTGAACTTTGTGACACTAAGCTAATAGATTCTGAGCCACACAGGCAGGAGTAAAATGTGCTATGAATTTGGTACATATTTCCTAACTATGGCCTGTTGTCTGTCAGGATAAAATTGCAGTGTCCGTCCAGTGAAATGCAACAGTTCTTCTCACAGATTCATCAGACTGTAGTGTGTCAGAGTAGGCTTTTCAATGCAAGTGGTGACAGGCTTTCAACACAAGGTGTGTCTTTCATTTTTGATGTGAAATAAATGTATTACCAGCTGTTGCTAAAATGAAAGCAGGCAATTAAGCGGGGAAGGGGTTTATCCATTAAAGAGCAATGGAGCACTCTATATGCACTCTGTAGCTGGACTCTAAACCAGAATCCCGGTTGCGCCAGGTGCGGCCGAGGACTTGGGAACACTGGTTGGATCCCTCTGTGAATGATATGGACGATGCCATTCTGGTGGTTACAACGCAGGGGTTGCGCCCTCTTTCCTGAGCCTATGCAGGTGAAGGTCTGCTGAAAATCAGCAACCTGTGGTCATTCTTTTCTAAAAGTACTGGAAGAGAGGCTTCACACATGCCAAAAGGTCTTTTGAAGACAATATATGTCGTATACAAGTAGCACATTTCATACTAAAATTATAATAGTTCATTGGTCCTTCATATTTACATAGTAGGCCATAAGATATGTGTCAAACACAAGTTATGTCAAGTTGTTTGTAAAAATGTATTATTGTTTATGAAAGGGGTTGTAATCATGCAGAAAATCTGTTTTTCTTAAGCAAGCATTTTAAGTCATAATTATGTTGGTAATGATTATATATGTCCTTTATCCTTCTGGTTCTCCATCAACACCCTGTTATATGATAAATAAAAGACCTATATTGAATGCTTATCACAATTATGCTGGGTCATTTTATAACGCATTTTTACCTATACCTAGGGCAGTACATGAAAATAAGTGTGGCATTGGTATTATGGCTAGCTTACTGGGTAAATGGTGGAGTTTGAGCAGCTTGTCATGTTTACCTGAAAACTGCTCTGTAGTCAACACAGAAAGCAGTTGGACTGAAGAGCACGAAGGTGAAGGAGAGGAGGTGAGCTACCGAGGAGTGTGGAGTGGTTGAACAAGGAGAAAAAAAAGGATAAACTAGTGAGAGAGTGATTACAAAAAGAGAAAGAGGTTAGTTTGAGTAATTTTAAATGTGTGTGTGTGTGTGTGTTTAAGGATTTGAAAGAAAGGGAGAGAGAGATAGAAAGATGAGAGAGAAGTCAGAGAGCTACCCTCTGGTCATAGCCATTGCCACCATTTCCTGCTTCATTAGTTTTCAACAATATTTGTCATCCTTTTTGGACCCCAGAGCTGTTAGTTTACAAGCCACCTGATAGAAATAAGTACAAGTCTTCACATGAAATTACAAATGCCTCTCTTTCATCCTGTTTTTCCAAAAGCTATTTCTCCATTTCCCCTTTTCTTTGTCATTTGTGTGAAGGGTTTGTTGATTTTAGTGTATTTATCGATTTCCCCAATGGTTATATAGCCCCTTTCAGGGCACTACGACATGCAGTATGGAGTTGAGGTAGGCCTACTGCAGCTACCAGGCTAATCTCTCAAATTAAAGGTGCAACCAGCAGGATAATTATCTGACCTACACAGGCACAAAGTCACTTGGTCTGTCCTGTTCATTTGAGTTACAACTGCAGAAAATGACTTTGCTTGGAGGCAGCCTGCATCACTGGCATGTCCAGACCAATTTCAGTGCGGGGCCTAAGAGTGTAAGCATGGAAAAGAATTTTGTTAAGGGGGGGAGGTGTTATGGGGAATTAATGACTAATACAATTTGTCTTTCGTGTGAGTAATTTCAGTGGGACACTTGTAGCTACTAATGGCAGGATCTCCAGCTGCTTGGTGATGTGTTGTTAGCCTAGCTAGCTAACTAGGAGCTAGCCAACAGAGTGTGTATTATGCTGAGTTCACACTACACGATTTTAGCCCCGATTTTCCACTTGCCAATGGGACTTGGAGGTCATTGAGTAAAACCCCAAGTTATAGCTAAATCATTGTTTGCTCGGGGTTTGGAATTCGGCTGTCGATCGTTACATGGGAATTGTTTCAAGAAACGATCCAAGAGGCTGGCTGATCACTCGAAGTCCTGAAAAAATATCTAGCATGGTAAATATCTGGGACTAATGCTAAATATCTGGGCTAAATATCTGTAGTGTGAAAAGCGTGGTGACCAGGTTATGACATGCAGTGAATGCAGTGTTGAGCTACAACCAATGAGAATGCAAGAAACAGAGTGAGGGTAAACCTGGAGGAGGAGTTGTACAATATCAACATGCATGGCTACAAGTGCACAGGTGGGAATGGCAAAGTCCAAAACTGAGTGTTCCTCTAACCATAATTTGGCATCTCTAGACATCTGTGGTGGTGCATTGTCCTGTTTGAAGAGGCTAAACCCAACCCATCCCAGCAGGACATAAACGGGTATAACTAGTCAGAAAGGACTCACACATAGCAATCACCTGTCAGGGATGTTTGTAGATGTACTGGGGTACCATGGAATGCCAGCTGAACAAAACCCAAACCATTATGTTACCATCACCTGCCTCTACAATCCCCTATTGACATGGATTCATGGAGGTTTCTCCACACATGGATCCTTCCATCTGCCCGAAACAGTTGGAGATGCAAGTCGGTCTTGCAAAGAACAGAACTACAAGATTTGGAGGTAGCTTTGTACTTGACAAACATTATGTTTAGTAACTGGTTTTGTCCATTTTTTTTAGCTTGGTACAGTATCACAACTATCATTAGGGTGGATGAATATATCTATAAAAACAGCTAGATGCTTTAGCCTCCTCTAAAGCCTTTTCATGAACAAGAATGTTGACAAAGACATTATGAAGAACATTTGCATCTATCAGCTGAGGTGTTTGTACAATGTAACTGATGTTATGGATGTTGCAGATGTTACAATTGGAAGGAGTCCAATGGGGCGGTGGGGGGGGGGGATATTTTCATTTGTTTTAACACATTTTTAGAGCAACTGATATAAGAACTATTTGAGGTTCCGAGACATTACCCTACACATGCTTAGAAAAGCTTTGTTCGAAATAGCCTACTACATACTGAATGCTGCATACTACATGCATACTGTATATAGTGTATACTGGATACTGGTCCCCATAGTAGTATGCAATATAGTATCCAGTATGCGACAAATGCAAACCATACTACAAGGTCATGTGAATGTATGAAGGTTCCAGGTACTTAGGAAAGATTTTCCACCTCTGTTGCATGACAGGACGCAGTACATCACGAAGATAGCTCTGGTTGCATATTGGAATATATAGAATGTCATCTCGGTATCGTTTGCATTCTGGAAAAATGTATTTAGGTAATTTTTGGTCTGTGCATACAACGTACAGAGTTGGGGACCACTTAGTACTTGAGTAGGATGTAGTAGGTTATTTTGAACACAGCCATAGGCTCAAATGAGGAAAAAAATGATATAAAAATAATATTATACTCAGCTGAGAGATTGATATGCTAATAGCCTATCAATTGCCAGTTTCACTTGTAGAGGGCACCAGATTTCTTTATGTTTAACTACTCAGTATCATACTAATAAACAAAAAAGGCTAGTTTTATCAGACATAAAATGAAACCTACCCTGTATTAGTTAGCTAGATAAATTGCTACCTACACCATGTTCTTGTTCAGACGATGTTAGCCAACATATATTGAGGACATGAAGCATTCAGATATTTTATTTTAGCTGGAAGAGGAAACATCAGTCTGCGAAAGACATGCATATTAAAGATTCTTCTAAATATTTTGTCAATATATTTTCCATATAATAATGTATATATAAATCTAGTAATGTGGCACATTCCTGTATCATTGCAGTGAACTTGTGATCAGTTTTGTGTATAAGAGAATGATACATAATGTTCCTGATTAGCCAATTAGGATTAAATATCACTGACACTAATGACAGATCCCGACTGGCTCTGACTAGCCAATCCGATTTAAAAGTGGCTTCACTGACAGCCCATGGAGCGACAGTCATATAGATCCGCGTGCATGCTGGCCGATCGTTTTCCGTCCACAATTTCACAATCCCATCTCCAACTATTATCACAAAATTGGTATTGAAAGTCCAAGCCCCATGTGGCAGGAAATGGTGGCGTCATAAATCAGCACTTTTCAAAGATCTCAGTGGGGTTTGGCTTGTTTCTTCAGTGTCCATACTGTATCGTACATTATGCCTAACGCACTCTGCATGACATGTCTGCTGTAAACCATTCTCAAGATGTAAACTCTCCAAGCCTAAACGCATTTTTAAAGTTTTTATTATTCCATCCTCCCCTTTTAGCTTCATTATTGTTATTCATTATTATTATGCTATTGTTTGATTGCATTTGTATATTCAGATTTCAAATTAGGTAGGTTTTAATCATGTTTTTGCAAACCATTTCTTTCTACTACTGAACGCTAGGCACCAAAACCGATCAGCTAAACATGTATACAAGAAAATCTATATAATGGAAATGGTTGATATTGGTATGGGACAGAAATCTGTCATTATGAAGCATAACTCAATAACATAACTGTAAAATATTGCAAGAATATTCAATATTTGTAATGTTTATCATTTAATTTGCATTTAGCTAGCCATCAACTGCATGCACTTGAATTGTGCTTTGACTGACTCGCTTAACCGTATCTTTAAAATGTTGCCCAGAAGACAGTTCAAAGTTGACTATATAGCTAGTGACGTTAACGTTAGCCCTTTTTAAAAATTCTGATTAGCATAGGCCATATGTGAATACTCCACCATTTCCCGCCCACCCGTGGCTTGTATTCCAGTAGAAATTTTGTGATCATAGTTGGAGGAGAGATTGAGTGCATTTTTGCTGTGCCGATTGCGAAACTGTCGACGGAAAACGATCTGCCAGCATGTACACGGACGCAGATGTTAGACGGAGCATCCAGTTCCAAATAATAACGTAACACAGCAGCTATTTAGACCACAAAGTGCTCGTGGAATGGCTAAGAGGAATTAGCACAAGTGCAACTGCGGATCCCCGTCCTCCTGTTTGCACGCGGTCTCAACGTCATTGACTTCCGCGCCACAGATTTGCGCGTGAGACAATTATCCTTGCGCGAGCCCCTCCGAGTTTACTTTTGTCCCCAGAACGTGTCGCGCGACGCACGATTGATCAGTCGACGTGATGACAGATGGCGGCCAACTGTTCGGAATACGGCAGGGCACCACAGCAGACGATCAATAAGGCGCAAAAGCCATTATTACTTTAGTTCGCAGTATTATCTACTTGGGAGGGCGTCTTCCTCTACCCCGCCAATTGATTGAGAAATTCAATTAAACTTGTCGCTTGGAGCTGTTTACGAGTTATGAAAATGTATTTGTTACAACATCAATTTTTTTCCCCTCCAGAATCTCTGTGCTTTCCAACACTTTCCCGATACAACACAAATCTGATGTCGGGCCGGTATTGTGGTTAACACACGAGGACAGATAAAGATATGTCTGTCGACAGTATCGCAGTCCTACTGGCACTAATCCCCTCATTTTGTAATTCAGCCAAAGGTAATTATTGGTTTTTATTGGCGATTATTGAGAAGTGTATTCTCCCAAACTAGACAGATAAGACCTCTCTCTTTTTCAGCTTTATCTTAGAGATTTGTAACTGAGCTGGAAGGAGGATTAAATTACATTTTTCCTAAAAAGCGTTATTCTTGGCCATAATGAAATCCGTGTTCGGCGACATGGACGTCTGCTGGGGATAATCTCATTCTCTATACCACGAACTCACCTGGATGGGTGCCAGTCGTCAGCATCACCGGCCGACCTGAGAGCGGAGGGCTCCCATTAGCCTCCGTAGTTCCAAAATCAGAAACGCCATACTTCACATTGGCCCGATCCCCGCATTCACAACAGCAAATAAGGAATATGATATCATGTTTACATGATGGCAAAGTGCTTATCGTGCCATAATGTTCTTTTGAATCGTTATTCATCTAATCGTTTAAAATAATTACTTGTAATCAACACTTTTATCCCAATTACTCATCTCATTTCCCAAACTGTGATAACGAAATGTGGGTCTATGCCGTTTCAGTCAGTGGGTAAATCAGAAAACAATGAGCAACCTTTACCGTTGTACATTAAAAGGTGGGTGGGCAGATCCAAATCCATGTACACAGCACGAAGTGTGTGCTTTTGCAATGACAGTGAGTTTTTTCTTTTCTTTTTTTGGAAAAGCTTATTTACGAATAAGAAGAAATGTGTTGACAAATTCTTGTAGTGCCTCTAATTAAAAGACTGCAGTCAGCTTATATATTTCTTACTTCTGTTTTAAATGTACAAAGCTTTCTAATTTATGCCTTTAATCAAGATCCCCATGATGTAGTCAAGGATGAAATATTTTAACCATTCTGGATCTCAGATTTTTTGTTTCATCGTAAGACCTTCATACATATGCATGTTCTTTCATATGAGGATTTATTGTATGGCTAATTCTGATGCTCCCTTTACACAAGGGACTTGTTCAGTAGAGGGCTGCTGTAAGTCTGCAAAACACAGCCAGGGTTCTCATGCACAGCAGCTAGGCATCCATCTCCACAGGGCCCCAGTGACGAGGATTTCATTTTGGCAGAGAAGGTGAGTCGGTGGGAGGTGGGGGGGTGAACCCAGAGAGGGCAGGATGAATCCCTCATCACAGTATTTGAAAAAGGTTGGCTGGGTGGACTGCTCTGTTCTGCAGGAGTCAGGCAGGTTTTACAGAAGCCCTTCTAATAGCCCAGCTCCTTAATGGCGGCCTTTATAATAACCCTGTAACTGCAAAGCTGCGTTAGGAACTGAGTGAGGTAAGGTGCCCCAGAGACCAGCAACAAGACAACCTTCAATATGGAGAGATCACAGAAATCGGACGTGGACAAAAATTCTGGTTTCTACCTGAAACAACAGATTTTCTGTAAAGTGAATAAAATGTCGGCACCCTTTAGGAAGGTTTTGCCTCATTTATCCGTGTTTACTTCGTTATGTCTAAGGTACTCCGTCTGAACCTTTTTTGACAAGGTTTCCAGAGAAACATCCTGTATTGGAAACCTTGTCAATTATGAATATTACATGTTTGTGTGTATTTATTTATGTATACACAAGAGAGGGTTTACTCTCTTTTCAATGCCCTTCTGTTTATTGTTAGTCACCTTTGAAACTAATGGCAGCCTGGTATACATTCAACAATAGGTCCATGCAAAAGTGAACGGGGTCAACACATTTTGGACAGATGAGGCATGAGACCTCTTCAGAACTTACCAAGGTCAAAGCAACATTACAGCTGCTCAAAACAAGGTTTACTGGGCAGAGTGTTCTGTACAAGTGAGCCACAGTGACGAGTGGTCGAACATGGGGTGACCCTCACTGCCATTTAACATGACCTGCAATTGATGGAGATCATGGAGGTGAGATGGCCTGAACATCTCCATTGCCTCTCTCTCTCAGTCCTTCTCCATCTCCCCTTTCCACTTCTCCTTATTCCCATCTATATAACTCCACTCCCTCCCTTTTCCTGCCTTCCCTTTGCCATCTCACACCCCCCCATCTCCCCTCTCTCTCATCCCCATCTCTCCATTTCCCCCTCTTCCTGTCTCGCTCATTCTCACCCTCTTCTCCGTCCCCCCCCACCCTCCATTTCTCCGAGGTGCCGTTCTCCAGTGTCTCTGTTTACTCCCCTGATTTGCCACTGCTATTTCCTCCTCTCTCAGATCCAGCGTTCAGTACAGACTGGAGTCTTAGCGAGCACGACTCCAAGCAGCTCCTGTTGATCCTGTTGAAATTACCCTACACTTGCTGTACAAATAGTACCACCTGTTACATCTTTGTCAAATGTCATTTTCCACCGAAAACAAAGCAAATAATGTGCTGCTATGCAGCCTCTTTTCTTCTCTGTTTTCCTCAGATTGTGTTCAGGCACCATAATTTTGCTGTATTTTACAAGATTCAATTAATCTTTCTCTCTGGGTTTAATGAAGGCACCATTCCCTCAGAGGCATAACCACAAAAAACAACCTTTCAAACTAAGTTCTGCTTACCTGAAGGAAGCAAATCCCAAGCATTGTACAAGCCCTTGTATGTATTAGGATGTCCAATGCAGGACAGTGACTGTGCTAATCTAAAGCTTAATCTGAAATGGTTCCCTTACATCCTAAATCTAATGTAATTAGTATGGCTAGACATAATGGATTTTATGTCCTATTTAGTGCACTATGTTTCAAAGACAGTGGTATTTGGAACTCAACCTGGGATAGGATTCCTTCCAGTTTTTTTAAGATGTGGTCACAAAGACAGATTGTACATGGGAATTTTGAGATACTTTGTCCAGAGCTCACTCCCAGGTTGAGGGCACCTTTAGTCAAGGAAGAGGAGTCACCCTGGGGCACAGAGGTGCTCGAGGAGTTCCCCTGATCACAGAAAAAGATCCATGTCAGACCAGACAGCTCCATGTCATTCTCATCGCAGTGGCCCCAGTGCCCATACCAATTGGACTGACTCTGGAGTGATGCCACGTTTAGAACAGCAGGACATGTTAGAGGCTGGGGAAGAGGGACTCGCTATTGGCCATGTCCTCCCTAGTGATTTAACCCAAGCATTAAGTTGGCATTGGTGCCAGGGGAGTGCCAAACTGTGGTTTCTCTACAGGCTTAGCTGGATGTCTTAACCAAAGAAAGGGGCAGGGACAGCATTTCTCCACTAGGCCTGAAGCAGATACTCATTGCTCTATTGCAGAGTCCCAGTGCTGGTCTCTCTACGGAGGGGGGATGAAGGGAGGAAAGCATTGTCCAGCAGCTGTTGGTGGTGACTGGACGACACCCTAATGAAAAATTAATGAATGTAGAGCAGTGGCAGGAAGCAAAGGAGGCCACTCAAGGGGAAATCGCCCCCTTAATTGCTGTGTGCTGCCTTTTTCACCATTTCATTTGGGGAAAACTCTAGTTTGAGGTTGTGTTCAATTTGTCCTCGCTGTGCTGGGGAGTAGACTGGACTACAGTACCCAGGGGGCACTACTCCCATTTTAATTAATGTTGGGTGTGTTGGAGCATGGGTGAAATGCAATGGGCATCGATTAATTACAAAATTCCTCCTGTATTTAAAAGGTCCCCTTTTAAATCTTTTAGAATTCAGATTCTTAAAATTAATTAAATGTTTGAAAGTTTGAAATGGAGCAAAATGACAGACCTCATAAATGTCAGAGAAACAACTTAATGCTGCAGAAACTGCAATCTAAATAGAGCTCATAATGCTGACCAAGTACATTACTTACACCATTGAACTGATTAGGGCAAAGGAGTGTAAATAGCAGAGTGGTTTTCATGTGCCAAGATCAGATCTGGCTATGGCAGAGAACCTAACTTATTAAGAGTGTTGGTGTAATCCCTTGTCTCCTCATGGCTTTATGGAGCATTGATCCTGCAAAATGGAGTATGGATCCTCATTTAACCACAGGCACACCTATCTCTATGTCACTTCATAACCACCTCAGAGTCCTCACACAAAGGCTAGGCTGCAGAAACGATGTTCCATTTGTTCTGTATAATTAAATATTATAACAACTCAAACATATGTGAGAGATCTCACAGGTCTTTTCTGGTTTGTTTGTGCAAGTCGTCAAATTTTGCATTATTCAGTGCTTGTGCTTGCCTTACAAATTGCATTACACATTGGCTTTACACAAAGTGGAACTCTTTATTCGGGTTGCCCAGGCCTGCTAGTCCGTCAGACTTTAATCTAATAAGCTGTGGATGGGCTGGCCTGGCACGACACCCGCCCAGCCTTGGCACGCTAACGAAACCCCTCGGCCCTCGGCCACTGAGGATGAGTGGGAGAGGACTGCTGAATACGCTGTCCCAAAATGGGGCTCATTGCTCAAATTGATTAGCATTTAGATTGTATCGGCTCTGATTCAAAAGAGAGGCTGGGTTGCAATGACTAAAAAGTACCAGATTTTTAAATGGATTTTGAAAATTGTCATCAAATGGATGAAATTACATGGAACCTTTTTATTGTTCTTTTCTCTTGGTTTAAGCATGTTTTTTGAAACCCCATTATGCTTCTACAAGTCCTGTATCTTGAACGGAGGCCAGTCTGTAATGTAATGACCCTAGGAACAGCCGCTCTGAATAGACTAATTAGAGATATCTGTGCATATCATTACCAGATCCCTGATAAGACTCTTACATGCCCAGTTAGAACATCTTTATTTTTTAATTGAGTCACTAATTGTTATTAATTTTACCATGCTAATACACCGATAAAATGGGGTCAGCCATGAATGCTAATAAGGATTAACTGGGGGATTTTCATTCAAAACACTCACATCTTGGGAGTTTTATCAGCAAGACGTGAATGATCTGGAATATTCATTTGGTATTCTGATACAGATCGTGCTTTTGAAGGCCACACTCAGGACTTAAAAGTGAATTTAAATAACTTCCCAAAGTGTCTGCTGTCACATACATGAGAAGGGTTAAGGTAGACGGGCTGGAAACGCCCCCCAAACGGCACATACAAGTACTTGCTGACTAATAATGGCCCTCATGCTTTACTTTTAGTAGCGCATTTACAAAAGGTGTAAAACGCATTTACTGTAAGAATGATTTTAAAATATGCTACAGAATGTGCACGGATTAACCTACTACAGTAACAAGTGTTGGTCAATAGATGTAGTCTATATACATTACCGCAATTAATGTTTGCATAACGATCTCATTAAGCAGGCGTAGCTACGCGGTCAGTGAAACACATCCTTAATAAGCCCCCCCACCCCCGACCTGGGCTAAATAAATAAATAAATAAATAAATAAACACACACCTAGCGGACTCATCACTGCATTAACCGAGCCTCTCGTCGTTCTATCAGCGTACGCTTTCCAAGGGCTTGACATTAAGAAGAATAAATGGCACTGGTCTCGCAACACAACATAATTCATCAAAGTCGCCGGCCGCGAGTGAATTAATCACGGGCCCCGACGTTTCGCACTCCGCGTGCATGCTCAAGCACCAGCCTCACCTGCGTCACGGGCCCGTCCAGAACGTCGCGAGTCACGGGAGTTTCATGGTTAGATTAAAATAACCGCGTCTGCTATGCGGGAATGCCATTTATGAGAAGAAAAACAAGAAATAGAAAAACAATCCTCTTTGACTAGACACCACGTCAGTGTTAAATTAACACCCAAGGCGCTAACTCGATCTGAAGCATATGCTTCGGAGTTGCACCTATTGTGTATTAATAGGTGTTAATGTAACGCAGGTGAGCTTGCTGTTCTTATGATAACACATAATCAGACCATCAACGAAGCCTAAAATGTGGAATGAGTTATTATGTGACGCCCATTTGCAGTAAACTACTGCGGCATTGTAATTAGATAAAAGGCATAATTATTACTGCTACTACTATTACTAACAAGAAGGTTTGAGAATTATACACTATCAATTATGGATTAACTAACCCTAATCTTGAACTTTATCCAATCCTGAGCCTACCTCTGGACCTAAACACACACACACCAGAATCTTCCACAGCTTCCACAGTTCATGGAAATATTCCACGGACCCTAGCAATTTAAAATTACGATGTGTCACAGATAATCATTGTGTTATATTCATTATTAGGAAACAGGGAGATAATATAAATCATTCAATGTTACTGCATTATTTATTAATACCACACTGCTGTTCATATGAGATGGGCTTTAATTATTGAGTACACTGTTTTTCTGGCTACTCAACATGATAAAAAACATGTGATAGAAATGCATGAGACCGAAGAATATCATTGTTTTGTCTGCTGGGTTAGAGCGCCATCTGCTGGTAATTTGTTTTTCTTCCCCCTCAGCAACAGCTGTGTGATGTGGCTGTGGGATATCAATTGACTCTTTTGGGTAAAAGTACTTAGCATAACAATCAGAGTAGCATAGAAAAATGTAAAGAAGACAAATTTCAGCTACCTGACTATCAGAGACCAAGGATAATTCATATCAAATATAGGAAAAATCAAGTAGGTCTAGTTGTTTTCATAATTCCAAAAAACATCAGTGTTATTGACAATACTCTTATGAATGGCAGTGAAGGTGACAGCACAAACAGGCCGTGGTTGTCTACAGTTCTTTCCACCATAACACAGATGATCTAGATCTAGATGTCCTCAGAAAGTAGTACTGCCTCTTTCTAGAGCTATTTATAATACCAATGGTTCCACTGGGAAATCTTAAGCTAAATTAAGATGGAGGCAATTGAAACCTCTGAACAAGGAGGGTGGCGGGTTATAGAGGAACAAAATACAAAGATATGCATTTCTAGGAATGATCACATTATTTCCATGCTCCACTACACATTTACAAAACAGATGCATGCACTCAGTTCCTCTGAACAAGAGGTTTTTTTTTTTTATGCTGCAGTGTTTGTAATCAATGACACATCCAAAGATCTTGATCGATTGATTTAAAGCTGCAGCTCTGAAGCCCTTCTGGCTGCTATGGACCTTATACAATCCAACCATCATTAGTATGTCATTCATCAAAAGTGACATACATGAACCTGAGGCTCTTTGTGTTTGGAAAACAGAAGACTCGTTCCTCTGATTTCATTTCGTGCGGGCTTCATGTATTAATGAGCTTTGAGGTGTAACTGCTGTGGGCTTGAAACAAGCAAAACAAAACTCAATTAAGGCTGTAGTGGCCTTTGGTTTATTATACTACAACTGAACACGTTTCAAACTTTTAATGACAAATGACAACCAGGTGCTTGAACTGGGTTTTGGGCAAAGCTGAATGCACCCTCACTGCTGCCTCATTTTGCCTGCTTCACACTGAGCCAGGTTTCCAGGGACAAAATGAGCTCATTTGTTTTGGGTACATTACTTTGACAATGAGGACTGCCAATCATTAGAGTCCACAACTAATCTCTGTTCCGGAGACCACTGGAGGCTCAATTTATCCCCATTAAAACTACTCTTCAAACTAAAATGTCTCACGTGAAGAGCTTGGTACCTGCTCTGCCCTGGTTGGGTGGCAGAGTTCCCATTTTGCTGTTGCCAATGAAAGCCTGAATGTGCTGATGTGCCAGAAATGACTACATCTTACGTCCAGCCAACTTTCTCTCTGCCTCTCCTTTCCTTTATTTATCCACCAAGTCGTTGTAGCCTGATTATACGACAGCAGGCAGGCTGCTGACTGTCTCTCTCTCTCACACACACACACACACACACACACAAAAAAAAAAAATCTAATTATATAACATGTAGTCAGATAGATAGAGATTTGGTTTTATGAAATGATGATTTATATATGTCATTAAAAAATTTGTAATTTTATATATGCCTTGCATCCTCTAACACAAGACCGCAAGCAAAACTCGGAATATGCACACCCAGGGCTATAGCCAGGGTTTGAAAAGTAGTGAGGCCCATGGTGAGGGGTCAGTGTTGAATTAGGTTTTGGCGCTATTGTAGAGGGTGGAAGGAAGGTTAGGTTTTGGTCAAAAATACACATATATCTAAAGCATTCTGTTTCAACCTTTTTGGAATATATGGCATAATATTCTTCTGAATAAATACTAAATCCTAAAACCATTCTCTGGAGCATGAACATACGCCAGTGTGGAGTATGATACTTAAGCTTAGGTTATTTGCAATCTTAGTTGGCTATAAAGAGAAAAGGCTTGAGAGTAACGCCATTACAACCTAATGTCATTGCAGATATATTCATTTCTACGTTTAGCCTTGAAAAGTTTCGTAGACCTAATGACACTGTCCCGGCCTTGTGTGGAACGTTAGCTGTACTAATATGAAAGAAATGGCCTAGTCATCATGGTGAGAGTATTCATATTTAGCATGTGTTGTACAGTTGCCTTTACTACCAACACTATACCAGGTTACTGTTTGGAACGTTTCTTACTAATCAAATATGCAATACGATCATTGCGTTGTCTGATGCTGTCTGCCAGTTTACACGCAACAAAGTACTGACAATGCAAAGTGCTGCATTCATGCCCTCTTACACACACAGAATACCAAATTACACATCCATACTTCTTCTCGTTGGAAAAGTCAACCATTTTTTGTTGTTGTATTTGTGTTTAAGTTAGCTGCAAATATTCTTCGTCTGGCACGTAAAAACAACAGACATATGGGATCTTCACCACAGTAGTGTATTCCTCTAATAGCAATAATCCAATAATTCCTGCTCACTATACTCATGTGTTAGGTTATGTGGGGGTGTCTCCAACCCCACCTTGGAATGAAACGTACACCACTGTGGGAAAGCCTAATAACCCAGCAACATCCATGTCTGGATATGAACTGATTTCTCCTAATATCCCAGTGTATTCCTAAGCATTTTAACAGGTTACCATGCCACAAAAACAAAACAAAAACCTCAGTTTAATACATGATACTTCATCATAGAGAAATTCAGTAGCAGACGATTCTCACAATAACCCAGCCAGCAAGCAGTGAAACAGCAGCTCATATGCGTGGGAATGCACATCTTGGCACAGAAGGAACTTGTCCTCGGTTGACCTGTAAATACCTTCTGCCTGAAACTTTTTTGCTCATTTCGCTAAACTGCATTCTTCAATAATGACTGTGTGGTGAATCACCATTCGTAACCATGAGCTGAGTTCAGAGCTGTTTTTTTAGGAAACCAAACTATATTTCAAAAATATTTTTAAAAGTTATGTCCCTGTATAGAGCCCATGAGAGAACATGGTGCTGAAATGCATTTTGTATTAAATTGGTGAAGTAATTAGTTAAAACTTCTGGAAAAAATAGCACTTTAATTAATTAAAAAGATCTAGAGAACTATTCTTCTAATTATATGAAAGTAATATAAGATAATAAAAAGAATAAGTTTAAAACGTTACCAACCAGCACATTACATTACATTCTGTAATGTAGAAGGCAGCAATATGCCAAATGTTCTCTACTGCTAATGCTTCTCACAGAAGGAAAAGAAATAATGTCTCCAAGAAGACTTTTGAATTTGAAGGCTCCTATAATCTCTTCTTCCAATTAACAATAACACATACATCTTCAACATATCTTGGGTGAAGATATGGTTTAAACAAATCACCACAAAAAGCTTGCTAATAGGAAGTAGCTAAATATATTGGAAGAGGAGGTGTTAGATGTTCATAAATTTTCACAAAGTACTTTTCAGCTTATTTGTTATTTATTTCTAGTTCCTCAACATGTCCTTTTTGTAAGTTCAGTATCCCGGTCTGGAATACAACAAAACAGAAAACACAGAGGGTCAGGCAACGTGTTCTGTGAATTTATACAAATCGGACAAGCTTTCAGTGTTTGCATTTAATTTAATTAATTTCATTCAAAAGGGGCATGGCTGTGTCTTTTGTATCCAAGTGTCTCCATGACAGTCCCACAAACTCCTTCTATTATTTTGATCTCATCATGGGCCATGTTTTCTCTCCACATGTTGATTTTGGCAGGAGATACATCCCCTTCATATACCAGGTGATACAGATTTGTGGATGTAGCAAATATGAGCTGGTTTAGGGAAGCTGGTGCAACAGGTATCCCAAGAAACTTGTGTATCCTTCTCGCGGTCTCCTCTGGGAAACGCACAATGTCCTCGAATTTCACCATGAGGCAGGCCTGTGGGGGCAGTTCGCCACTCGCCCGGAGGCTGGCAGACATGTGGGCCAGCCACGTGTGAGCAAGCAGCAGCACAGGACTGGCGTTGGGCTGCGCAAGGAGGCTCCGCAAAGACTGGAAGGCCGCATCGAACTTGCACCCATGCCTTCCATCACTGATGACATCCAGCAGGTGCTGTCTGATGTTCTTGCGTGCATAAAGGCTTGGTTTGCCATTGTAAAGCATCATATAGACCCAGGCCCGTGGGTCTCGCACCAGTTGGAGTGAGTGGAACGAGTGGCCAACCACCTCATGGATGAAGGGCAGTTTCAGTGACCAGCTCCCACTGCGGAGATTCAAGACAGGACAGGCGTTTGGGTATGCCACCAAATGCCTTCGCAGCTGCTTAATGTACCCCACATCCCTAGCTGTGGCCCCATTCACCATGCTTGCCCTCGGTTTCCTTCTCCTCTTCTTTGTTTCTTGAGCGAGGCCTACACTCAGGCCCTGGATGTCATTGTTATAGAGCTGGATGTTCTGCAGGTGCAGTCTGACACTGTGCACCAGGGAGTGGAACCAGCCCTGGACAGCCAGGAACTTTCCAGCATGTGCGTCCGCCCTCAACCACTCGCAAGCGTCTAGCAGAGAGTCAGGCGCAAACTCGGCTTCCGGCACATGGAGGTACGCAGATGGGATCATGAGGTACACAAAGTCAGAGCTGTTGCCGAAAAGGTGCTGAAGGACCTCGGCCCCAGAGCCTGGGAGTGATGTGATGATGATGAATGGGAGGGTTTCTGGAGTGCTGCCAGGAAGGGTGGTTTCCTCCTCAGAAGCATGCGAGTCCTGCCATGTTAAGGCACAAAAAGCCTTCTCACAGTCACGAGACATTACCAATAATTTCAACACCCAGAAAACCAGCACTATAATAAGAGCAAAATGAACAAGCTTACTGAAGAGCAAATTCAACTTTCGTTTTATGGTTGAAAACAGGACGGCAAAACACACAGTCCACATTGTTATGCTGTTAATCAATAAACCAAAATCAAATGAGGAATTCTTTGGGCTTTGGGTGGGTAAAGTTAGAATTCCCTGACCAAAACGAATTATCTGATGTTTGCTTTCTGCTTTTGCAAAACCTGCAAAGCCCAAGTAGCTGTGTCTGGCACCGATGTCCTTGTAGTTTGTGACGATGGAAACAGTAGTCTCTGTGTCATTGAGAGTGACAGACAGTCTGACACCATTTATGCTGTTGTCTATGAACCTGCAGTCTGAAACTTTGACAAAAGGACTATGCATTAGGTACACCACTCTGCTGACAGAGTTGTCCATGGGAAAGGTCACATTAATGAATTGTGTCCATCTCTTTCTGAACTCCGCAACCTGTTCCACTTCTTGTATCCTGGCATTTGGGCTCCCTCCTTGACTGTCCAGCCAAAACATTTTATAATGAGCATCCCATACATCCATCAGCGCTCCATTGTACCTGTCCAAAGACCTGTGTGGCATATATCTCAGATCAAAGTCAAGGTTGTGGAAAAAAGCACTAAATGAAGTCAGAGGAGACCTGTTCTGCTTTTCCACATGATCCAACACCATTAATGTCTGGGAGTTGAGCAGGACCAGGGCCCGGTACACACTTTTAAGCTTCATAGCAGATGAATAGGCAGTCACAGCTTCTCCACTAACAAATAATGTGTCCTGGTGGGAGGATGCTGCAATGACCTCACCAGCACTGTCACCTACTTCATTTTCTTCCCATCGCAGCCATTTGGAACATTCCCCTAGCTGCCCCTCCCATGGCGCATTGCATTGACTGGTGGGGGAGGGGCCAAAGACCAACACATTGTTCAGGTGGCTGTATTTTGGCCCATACAAAGCCTCTGAAACAAAAACCTGTCCATTGGGAGCAAAAGTAAAAGAGTTCTGATCAGGGTGTTCATGTCCAGGATTGAAGTTGGCCCAGCCTTCCAGCCAGGAATAGGGTTTAGCATGAACAATGTCATACACTGCTCGACCGCCTAGTTTCCCAGATTTAAAAGACAGGAAAGTATTGCCCTGGGCATAAGGTGTCCCTGCTCCATATGTCACCACACCCCAATTTGAAAACAAATGCATAGTCGGCTTCCCGAAGTCAGTCAGAGGCTGAGCAGAAAGCTCAGCATCATACCAGACAAACTCTGTGTGGAGAGTAGCCCAGCGCTGTGCTATTGATGCCGCCATGGGTCCATCCTTGGGTCGGTGCTTCCTGATCTGACGCGCCAGCCAGTTTCCTGAGCCATTTCGGAGCACGAACGCGTCGAGGAAAACCAGCTGACTTTCTGGCCCATAGAACCAGTTGTAGTTGGAGTCAGCGATCCCCACCGTCCTTTGAAAGCCAGGGAGCACAGTGGCATAGTAAAACATAAAGTGGGCTTGCAGCCAAGTGTTTTTCTTGTTGTCGATATCAAAATGACGTGACGCCAAGAACACGTACTGAGTGATGGATTTGGCTGTGTAGCTGCCATATGCCACACCTTCATCTAGCGACCCATCTACCATGTGGTTTAGGAGGAACATGGTCTTCTCCATATAGTTCACTGCTACTTGCTTCCATGCCATGGCTTCAGAATCATTATGCTCCCCCATCACAATAGCTCCGATAAGGATGGCTACTATGTTTGTAGTCTGGTGGTTCTGTAGGAACTGCTTGCCCCAGCTTCTGTGCTTGGACAGCTCATAGAGCTCCTCTGTGACTGCCCGTATCTTCTCAAGATACTGAACCCGTCGCTGAAGGTCTAGAAGATTATAAATGAAGTCATAAGCTGTGGCGAAACCAGTGAGGGAGTGGGCCATCGGGACCTCGTCATTTGGGGCAGTAGTCACGAGCCAGTCAGGATATTCAGACATTCGATCCATGTACTTTATTAAGAACTGAGAAGCAGCAGAGTCCTTGGGCACAAGGAGGCAGTAGAGAGCAAGAGGGGGCAGATTGTTGCCATAGATCTCATTCCATTTCTTACCGAAGTCCTCATGGTTTGGTGGCGGCAGGTAGGCAGCCGGGCTATCCAGCATGGTGGCAACGGCATTTTGAATGATTTTGAAAATGTGACTGTGTGTCGTGAGGGCTTTCTTCCTCAGAACCGGCACTTCCGTCACATCGAAGTACAGGTTGGGGTGAGTGCGTGATGCCAGGTGTATTCTGTGCTTTGTGGGGATGCTGCCTGTGTGGAGTCTGCCTTGCTCTGTGCGCTCAATGAATGAGCCATATTTGTTTGAGGAGTTATAAATCCCAGAGATAGACAATACCATCTTCAAAAGACACAGTAGAACCCCCAACTTCATTAGCCACTCAACAGCCATGATTCAAAAGACAGATGTGGACTTTTTTTTCCCCCCCCCTTTTTGAAAAAAAGTTCCACCTAGAAATGTGTTTGTAATTTCCACTCACGTGAAGGGTAGTTCCAGCAGACCACTGGAATCCTTAGGCAGATTTTCACTGTGATTTAAGAGTTCTTGATTTAAAAAAAAAAAAGTCTATGTATGCTAGGAGTGTACATTTATGATCAGATACTCAGCAAAACACTTATAGGTGAACAACATAAATAATCAACGACGGAAAAAAACCCCTTTCTTCTCTCCGAGTTACTCATGCAACGGAACGTTTTGGTGAACATACCATCTGATTCAGACGTGCAACAGTGATTAATTGTCCATAATTAAAGAGTTCTTAGTTGTCACCGTCAGGAAATACTCAGTAATTTCTTGTTGAATCCATTACTTCTGACTGCACTGTCCTTTAGTCTTGTCTAGGAATTTGCTACGCGATGCATCCATGAAATCTATACGATGCTTTTTCGAACCAACGATATGCATCAACCAGTAAAATTCGGTAAGAAAGCTGTATTCTTTGAAATCCAATTACGTCTGATTATTGTTCACACCTGATTACGCGTCTGTTAACGCTCTTCATCCAGTTTGTTCTGAACAGTAGTTTACTCACGTCACGGTGGACCACAGTTAGTTTATATAACCCACAAAAAAGGTTCTCTGTCCGGAATTCAATTCACAAGCAGGTAAAGGAACCGCGTCTAAATGCTATGCGAAAGTTGTTTTACTAAGTTGTTGATGATGTGTGCTATAATGCATGTTTGGTAAAGCGGGCGATGGACTAAACCGTAGAGGTTTAGCGCAACAAAAACATTTGCTATCAGTTCCTTCCCACTTCTCAAGTAGCCTACTTATATTAATTCTTCTTCGAATCCACAGTTTGTCGATAGATGGCGTGCTGCGACGTTCTATTATAGGGCCAAAATAAATTTAAACCCGTACGCGCGTGCGCTTAAATGCTGTTGTTTTGAAAGTAGACGTATATTCATAAATGTCTTTTTGTGTGTTAAGTTTTATTTATGTCCAAATGTCAGGCATCTCTTAGTGACATTTGATCAAGGTGGTGCAGTATGAAGGTGTAGTAGGATACATGCTGAGAACACTACTCGGCTGATTCATAAATGACTGCTGGCACTTCTCATCACATTTGCTGAGGATACTGAACATTAAATGAGAATTTGGGAAGCCAAATACAGCAGTGCTGAGCTACTCCGGGTATTTAAAAACAGGAGAAGATTGTGATGATGAGTCATGGCATGTTCAACTTTTATGGGAATTCCTTCTTTGCTGAAAGCTCTGGTATTCCACATGTTTCTGACAGATTAACACTTGCCTCTGTCCCTTCATTACTGAATATTCCAAAACATGATGCCAATGGTAAACCAATAGGGCTGAAAAGCATGCATGAGAGTGTTTACATAAATAACATTTCTTCAACCGGGGAAGACTTTAGCATTATTACAGCACTGCAGTGTTGTCGTTAATGAGCCAAACGGTCACATTAATCCTCTTTCTTGGCTTTAGAGGTGCCTTTTCTTCTCCCGTCAGCTGCCTTCTCGTCACCCAGCTTCACGGCAGTGCACGTTCCCCACACGATCATGCAGATCACAGCAACCGGCAGGGTGATGAACAAACAGGTGAGGGAGCCGTTGGCGGTGTAACTCACCTGGTCGTGGGGGGGTGGAGGATTGGCATTTGTCATGCAGAGCTCATGTCCGCCGGGCCAAATTTTCCGCTAAACTGAAATATTTGGGCTGATATTTGTTGGGGGACAGTGTGTAAGATTTGAGCCTGACCTTTCACCTTCTGAGACGATTGCGGTTTCTCACCTTTATGGCCTCCCTCGCACGATAGTAAAGCCTTTTCATCTGGCGCAGAAATCCGTTGCCTCCGAGTAACTGAAAGAGACATGAACTCATGAGGGCCATGCCATATGTCCTGCGCAGGAAGGAGAGTGACACCTGACTGAGAAGGCATCGTGTGAGAACAGCGCAGATGACCGGACCTCAGATCTTCCACTGAGGATGCTCTTCAGGAACTGAAGCAAGTCTTCAATCTTCTCCACCTTGCGGCGTGGCAGATAGTATCCGTCAATGGACATGTTCATCACGATGAAGGAAGGCATTGGTAACTCTCTGAGGAAAGCAAGCCCAACACAGTTTAGCATGCACGCTATAAACGTGAGGCACGAGCTACTATGAACTCATCAGAAATTATTCTTATTCTTATGGATTAATTCATGCTGTCTCTGTAGAAGCGCCCATCCCTGCGTCTGTTGTCTAGATAGCCTTACGCAATCAACCATGCTCACCCCATTATGAAGCCATTTATATAGTCATTTCCATTCATGTAGCCAAACTGAAAGTTCCTGTAATACACAGACATGGACCCATTTAGTACCATCACTGTATGTCAAATTTGACAGATATGAAAATGATGCCGTGGAATTTCTATAGACCAGTCTTTGAGTAATTTTCATATATTTGGTTTAGCAGTTTTCATTTCTGATGCTTCTGCTTACATGTTGTAATGGTCTCTATATTCAGTTGCCACGCTTTCCATGAATGCTTTATAACTGTAAGGAGAGTAGGTAATAGGAGTGATTTGACAGTATATGTTTTCAGAACTATAAACATACACCATGCCAAATGCAACAAATGTGATATGCTGGTCTCCCACCGAATGCTTTGGGTAGTTGGATTCCTCGCATCCACTATAGCTAAAGCTACCAGTTTACCTGGAAACAATAAAACATGAGTATTTATAATGACAAAATCTGCTAATATTATTTAACTTAATTGACTTTTATATATTACCTTCAATCTTATATCCTATTAAGTAATCTATTAAAATGGCCATTTATTATTTTGGGACAGTCTTAAGCTTTATTATAATAAGTGCTTGATAAAAGTGTGACATGTTGACAGTTTGTTCAGATTGACACTGCAGGCCAAGGTGGTACTGTGTAGTTTATTGTGGTATATCTGGTGTAACAGTACTTCTTTCTCCCATCTGGTAGAGAGTGAAGCTGTCCATCTGCAAGTAAGAAGGAAAACGTTCTCGGTCGACCCAGGCAGAGAGATTGCCATCGCCTTCCTCTGGAAGAAAGAAACGAGAGACATTTACACATGTTAAAGGAATATTTCACTCAAATGCAAGTGTCGTTAAAGTGAAGCTGTTGGTTTTATGATCTAATTTGCATAAGATTAACTACCTCTCCCTTCTTACTTGAAAGGTTGAATTTACAAATGGGTTAAGCATTCCTGTAAGGGAAATTTATTCTTTGAAAGCATTAGTTCAAACAAACTAAACCACACAAGGAAACTTTGTTTATTGAGAAGCAGGATACTTCCACTAAGTAAATTGGCTAAGAGGGCGGGTGGTAGATATATAGAGACGTGACGTTCAGACGCTTCAGAAACGCTGAGCTGCAGTGCAGAATACTTCAACATGGAACAAAGAGGGCTGAATGTTTCCTGAGACACTGCAGAGTAGTCCGTTCACTTCAAAGACCAGTGATCTGGACCGGAGTGACTCCCTAACCACTGTGTATTGTCATAAAACATAGAAAGAAACGTGAACACACCTGAAGGTATGTTGAGACGGTTTTGCACGTTTCTGGTTTATATTGCTTCTTGTGTGCACAACAATGTGCATGGACATGTGCAATTTACATTCAAAGTAGGTCTAGTGTCCTAACCTGAAATGTAATCATTTACTGGCTACTTTAAAATTAATATTAGAAGACTGTATTTGTATGTAATTCATTACAATCAAATGTGGCAAAGTGGTTCCTCAGGACTAGCCCAGTGTAACGCTATTCAACTTGTGCTGAATAAAAGAATAATTTGCCATCAGTGTAAAGGTATACACTAAAAATCCTACATAAAGAAATGGCAAATCCCTGCCTAGAGGAAAACTTGGACCATGTTAAAGGAATATTCTGTTCTTGCTTTAAGGGAGCACAAATGGAGATCCCTTCTCTGCTGGCTGTGACGAAAGGAGGCTGTTCAGATGTTTGAGCCGCTGCCTTCATGGACACCCTGAGCATCCAGGTAATGGAGAACTCCTCCGACACTGCCGTGTTCCACGTGCAGGCAACTTGTGCGGACCCTTTCCTGCTGGCCTTATGGCTTCACAAGAGCTTTTTCGACAATGGGCAGGTGCAGCAAACCAACGTCCTGTTCCAGGAGCACCGTGGCGGGGTGGAGTTTGTGCTCCGGGTCTTGCATCGCTGCTCACGTCTCCCGAATGACTACTACCTGACCCCTTTCCTGGTGACCCTCTGTTTGGACGCCCTGGCCTTCAAGTACCAGCTGCCCCCACAGGCCAACTGGGATGGTACAATCCGAGAGGCTATGAACGGGAACTGTCTGGAACTCAGACGTTGAGATGGGCTGCGCACAATTCCTTCACCGCGGAGATCTTGGCTTTTGGCCATTTAATCAATTTCAAATGTCTTCTTTCTAAAGCAACCCATTTGGCATGCCACCAAGTTCATGGGCCATTGCGAGAAGCACTTTTTAAAATGTGAAAGGATTTCTCACCATTGTAGAGATGGTATGTTCCATCTTTGAATACTGCCACGGATGGAATTTTTTGCAGTCTCATCTCCTGTGGTTGAATAATGAAGGCCAGTAGATCACATTTCTTTAATTAACATAAATCATTGTGATATGAACCAGACATCATAAAAAGGACTATGAGGACAGAAGAATTTCACCTGTGGCAAAACCTCTTCAGAGGCAGAGAAAAAATAAGTGTAGGTGACAAACTCAGCTGCCGCTTTGTGAAACCGGACCTGAAGTGGTGTAGAAAAATAAAATAAAAATAAATAAATAAAAGGTGTGCAGTAGGACTATTTCAAGCCTCGTTCACTTTGGCAATTTCAATAGGACAACAGAAGGAATGTTGTGTGCTCATTTTTGGGTTATGTTACTGTATCACTAAATATTTCTGTAATATAAGGTTCCCTTAACTAACTTTTAAATGACAAAATTAAGAAACCATGAACTTCAGCTTTTGATAAATCATAAGTAATTTCAGCAGGGTAACACGTATATTCATTGTCTTTACTGCAACTGTATGCAAATAAACTATGATGAACACTCATAACTGGAAACAAAATGTAACTGGAAAAAATAATGGAATGTGCTAATTCATAGGTTACATGATGAAAAATGATACACTTGCTGTCTACTAAGTTCAGAACATGCCAATGATTTTCAGACCAGTTTCATAAGTAATGTTGGGTAAGAGGACCCTTAATGTGATGTACTGTAAGTGCATTTGCTTATTCAGTGCACACACAAGTGGCGTTGGATGACTGTTTGCGTTAAGTGCACCTTTAGGGGCGACTTCCCTCCAATGTACACGAAGAAAAGGCTGTGTCTGCCTGCAGCACGACGGAAGAGCTTCGTGCTTGTCAAAGCCCTCACTGCGGGGCTATGTTCAACAGAACACAGACAAATTAAACCAGCATTGCTTATAAACCTGCCCCTGGGAGCCCAGCCTCCTGCAGAGTTCCAATTCCATCTTTAATCAAACACGCCTGGCTCCAGTGCTCAGAAGGTCGTGGCTGGCTCAGTAAGTGTTAGATTAGGAATGAAGTGTTTGCGAGAGGGCAGATGTCCATGGCCACGGTTCATATACCAGATCTTCATATACCATAACTCTTAATTAAAGGCTGCTTCTTTACTTGGAGAAAAATATGTGCTTCTGCTAATGCACAATGAGAGATGCATGGTATTACCCTGCCACCCTGTTGGTGAAGTCCACGATGCCGTCCTTTGTTCTAGGACCTCTGTACTCGAGAATCTTCTCTCCTTTGATGCTTGTCAGGGAAACAATAAAATATAGTGATGGAAAGATTGCACTTCAACTGCAATATTATTTGTGTATAAAGAAAACCCCATAACAGATTGGGAAGCCTTGGCATTAAGCATTGTATTAAAAGTGAGCATTAAAAATTATTTTCCCTGTCAGGGTTGTTGTATTTTCATACAGAACCGTACAGTTACTGACAATCTAATTGGGAAGCTCTCTAAGAGCTGAACTTCATCTCAACCTTATCACCTAAGAGATACGAAGACATATATACAGAGATGGGAAAGACCTGCTGAGATGCTTTGTCAAAAATATGTCTGGGAATTGCACCTGATACCGACAGTAATAAGAGCTTTCAACGGTTAAGTTCTTTAAAGGACTCACAGCATTATTGACGGATATCCATGGATATTAAACTCTGTGACAGCACCTGAAAACAGAGAAAGAAAGAAAAAAAACTCATAAAATATACTTTCTTTCTCTTGACATGATACCCTCTAAACAGGCAAGTAGGTTAGACAGGGGAGGCTTTGTAGTTGCCAAACTTTGTAGTTACTGATCCAAGATCAAGATCACCCACAGATTAGCTACAAAGTCATCAGTGGCCATCACACTGGCACTATTTTCAACTTTCCTTCTATCTTCCTGCAAGACAAGAAAAGTTTGATTTTCTCTTCCAATATATTTTCCTGGTTGTTTTATTTTTCTAGTGTGCAAATGCTCTTATGGTCGTTGATTCTAAATCTGAGGGTGAGAATTTTGTCCATGTTTTAATATGAGGACACACCCACTTCAGTGTTAATCAGAGATTAAAAGAATAATATAAGACATCGTGCAACACAAATCAACTGTAAAATAACCTTGGATAAACAAATCAGATTATTCCTCAATTTAGTATATTTATTGTTGGTTTAATAACAACCCTAAATTGTCTGTTTTGTCAACACCTCTAATACAACATGGACAGAACAAGAGACATTTATTCTCAGAACTAGTATAGTTCTGACATTTATTTTTCAGAATTATACCTTCATTCATCATGTACCAACGATTATACTCAATTTATAGAGCAGATTCATTTAAGAACATTAGAGCAAGCTATTTATGAATGGAACATGGAAAGATCCATTAGCAATTGTGCAAGATGACTGCAAAGAGCATCTGCCTACTTAAAGGTAGAATTTGAATTGAAGAGACAATAGCTTTGTTGATTCTTTAGGCGTAGTAAAACGCTAGAAACATTTCCATTTCCAGCGTACACTGGGAACTGAAGACATTTATGATTGCTGATAATGTACTTGATGCTGTCTGACCATCTGTTAATTAATAATTGAAAGGTAAAGTAGTGGTAGGCCGCACTTCAGTGAGGAGCCCCCTTGAAAGTATTAGGCTTTATTGATTAATCCCATTATTACGGCTGGCAAGACAGATAGTCTGTGTGATTAGCCGCACAGCAATGGCCAACTGACCTCACTGCAGGGCCTAGCTTCTGTATCAGATCGGAATTAGGTCTATAGTGCGTATACAGGTCCTTTATCAGTGGCGTGTTCCTACGCACTACCTTTAAATTGAACTCACTCGCGTGGACTGAGGTGTCCATTTTGCCCACGTTAACGGGGGAGCCCGAACTTTTCAACTCGGCACCCACGTCATACCACATCGCGTCAAGCGTCTTACAGTATTCACACCACGGAGCGTAAAACTGAAATACACAACAATCATGCCGCGGAAAGACAGAAAGCCTGCACGCAGAGTAAAAGCGCATTAAACGTCAGAAACATATACTCACTTGTACTAGCCACGGTTCATTTTCTCGGTACTCATTAAACCTACAGAGATGCATCAGTTGAAAAGGCGCAAAGGTTGAATTGTAATTAAATATTGTGCTTTATAATGTAACCTTACAATCAAACAACTCGACCTGAACTAAATGACTTAACTCGGGCCACAAAAGTGATAATAGATGATGCTGTATGTTAAGGGAATAAATGTCCGAAGAAAAATAAGAACGGAATAAGCCTACCTCCCATCCAGCTCCTCAACATAAGCGGACACGCCAGTCGCCAGTATAAGCACTGAGACATCAACGAATCAGTTAAAAATGCAATTATCTACCTGTCATTTCGTAAAATTTTAAAAGCAGTTAATTTTTAGATGATATGGCAAGTGTCAAAAGAGTGCTGAAAGCTATAGTCTATATCATAGCAAAACATTTCTTGTTTTGTTAATTGTTTCATAGCCTACCTGAAAATATAAAGTCTCTTGTCATTTTTCTAAACGGCGAAACCGTTCACGAAGTTAAAAGCAGACAAAACGGTTCTAAACCGGCAGTGGCATAATTACTAGTCAGCAAACTAGTAATCCACTGACGATGCATCGTATTAAGAGGAGGAATTAGAGGCAGTCTATAAATTAAATCTGGGAGAGAGCTAAACACCCCCGCCCCCTTCCACTACAAACAGCCTGCCTGAAATATTTATTAGTCTGAACGGGTCATTTAAAGTGTGTGTGTCTTCATTTACATTTTGTCACGACAGACGAACCCTTGGCCCTGTCGTTCCTTAAACCTTTTTTTTTCTCTTCTGTTAACATTTTCTACGAATGAATCAATTTTGCTTTGTGCAGACAGCGTGCGGTCTGAAGATTTTTCAGTTGTTACTAACTTGTTACAAATTGTTATTCTATTTTGGAGTTTCAGACATATTTCTGGAGTTGTTAAACGTTTGTTTCGGCAATAGATGGCGCTACCTACACATGTTTACGGTGGTAGTCTCGGCATAGTTTATTCTTTGGTCAAATTCCACATACGTTGCGTTCTTTAATAGAAATTAGATAGGACTATATTTTGGTATCAGAATCCATTTACTGTTAATGACTTTTTAAACACGTCACGTTTATAAATACCCTACATTGCGTAGGCCTATGGTTTAAAAATAAGCAGTTATTTCCTTTCTCATTTGTACTGTTCTAGGTTGTCTACCCTGTTTTCATGACGTGACCGATTTGTAAAATCGCAGCTTTCTTTGGTCATTGGTCAGATAAATTAGTAGGAAGCGTTTGATTCGTCCGTAGGCGTCTAAACGCCATTCTTCTGATTTCTTATAGGATTAAGATACTGTTATTCAAAATGCGTTCTCTTCTCTGAATGGCTGTTTCAAACGCCCTTCACAGTTACATGAAAACGCGAGTTTTAGGTGAGGGGAGAGGCGATTGTCATGGAGCAGCTAGGATCGCTGAGCAGTTGACTCATGAATTTACTTTGTTGTGTTTTGACGCAGATTGACTTGAGTAACGTCTTGGTGGATGGTTCCTTCATGAGTTTAGTCACGATTTTGGGAAACGAGACCAAATTCTGAAAACGGAGGTGTGTGCAGGACAAAGAAGGAACGCAATGGAAACATTGTTTATTTTCTACTGACCAATTTGTTTGTTTTTGTTTGGACAGTGCGCTGTTGCCTGATGATACATATAATGGATTCCGGTTATATTTGCCATTATTTCTCATAGTAACGATAATGGTGTTTTCCAGTAGCAAATAAATTGCAGTATTCGTAGTTTGTTTTGGAGTTCAGATGTAGCTGGGGTTGGTCGAAACTTTGCAGCTCCTGCAAGATCATCAGAAGTTCGTTGCATTTATGGGTTGCGTGGAGAGCGCGCAATGTCTCGTGCGATGCGATGGGACTGAGTGAGGCCGTTCGACCCGACAAAACTTTTGCCTCCGCTTCAAGACAGGCTGTCAGGTAAGACACCGGCCCTTATGCAAAAAAAGCACCACGCTGCCTTAGCAGAAAGTGTCGCGCCTTGCACTGTCAGCTGTGTGCACTTGTCTCAATAAACGTGTTTATGGCAGCATGATAATACTCAGGAGGCCCGGCGACATTCCGGTGTTTCTCGGGTCGGCGAGCACGGAGAAACCTCACAGCTCTTCCTTTGTAGACTTTGTAAACAATACGATCTCCGATTGCAGAACTTCCGACGTTCAACAGTTGCTCTGTATCCACGCTCCTAACGTCAAACCGCAGGAAGGCAAACGGCCGTAGTGTCGGACTTTACAGTTTACTTAAGTATGTCTTGCAGAGCTCGAGTAAGGCTGCACTCCTCGTTTACGTGATCAAACCTATCAAATGTGGCACTAATAATAGTAATGGCATGAAAGTTCAGAGGTCATCACCGCACGGTTAAGTCGGATGCTTTTCTATGCTATTACCAGAATGAACATTTTGATCATTCCTTGCTATTGAGTTTGTTGTATACGTTTTAGGTTTAGCCTAGTGTCAGATTCATGTCTATCAGTGCATGCCTGTAGCAGACTACCTTATTCCCTAAATGCCAGTCTTTACACCAGCACCCTAGGTAAATTATCTTACCCTTTTTCCTCAGGTGAAAGAGTGTTTACATGCACCAGCTAAATATGCCCACTAGAATTTCAGTAATGTTTTCCTCCAAAATAGCTGAAGTCCTCCCTGGGCTTCAATTCAAATCTGAGGAACGCCAACCATGCTATTGTTCATGTGTTTCACTTTGTAAGAGAAGTAGCATAACCTGATTTGGCATCTCACAAACATACCTGTAGCCTTACGTATCTGTCTGAAGGTAGTATGATTTTGGCCTGTGTTTTCGCATGTTTAGACTGCTTTGTGGCTTGATTGGTTGCTAGCTGATGGGACTAGTGAGTGACCAACTCTTTTCCTCTGGATGTTTCTTTAGCATGTGACAGTCATTGTTATCGTTGTTTGGGGGAAGGGAATCTACAGTGCTGAATCATTCCCAGTATCTAAACTAAGTGTGACATTTAGACTAGCCAAATGATAACTTTATTACAGGCTCATGAAGTGACTTATAAAGTACTGTACCATGACCTCCGTGTAAATACACTGGGGCAAAATTTAGCATAGACGTCCTCCTGTCATTTCTAATCTATTGTGGGCTGTCTTCACCACCTTCCCTGCCGTGTACATAACTACAGACATTTCTGCTCCCAGGCTGGTAGTAATGTTGTGCAAAATCTGATAAAACCTGCTGCAGCACACTTAAACTGGGAGAAAATGGGAACCTTTGATTGGTTTAAAAAAACAATTAGTGTCAATTTAGTATTTTTGTGACATTCAATTTTAATTTTTCTACAGAGATATCGCCACGATGATCTAAGTACTGAATGTCTACTGAAATTGTCATTTGAATTTCAGTCTCTGGTTGCAGATTTCAGGTCAGATTTCCTGTTTCTTGCTGTCTTCAATGCTGATGTATCACAAGCTGCAATGGCAGCTGTGCAAAAAGGGACTGGTGTGCATAAGGTTAGCAATCAGGTTCAGTGTTTCTATTAGCTTTCAGTTCATTACCAGCCAGATGTGCTTTCGTGTGCTGCAACCTTGTTATGTTACTAAACAAACAAACAAATGCACAATCTCCTAAGCCTGTGTAAAGCACGAATATAAAAACTGCATGTGTCAAAATTTTCATCCATTTGCAGACTTTTCTGGAGCAACTGCCCATATTTTGCTAACTAACTTTGTTCTGTGATCACCATCTCCTTCTCTGTAGCTGAGCCCTAGTTCCCTATATGGGGATGTTTGACTTTTTGGGCCTTATGTATGCAGTGATTCCCACAAGAGGGTATCACATATGCCCAGGGGCCTCCACTGTCCATGTAAAATACAAGCTTCACTTTAATGATTTATCACTGTTGTGAGGGGAAACCAGATGCTAGGCATGCTAGGCTAACAGCTATGTTGGGCCTTTCTAAAGTGGCTGTAAACTGGGGTGTAGCCTACAGCTGCCTGAGAGGGAAGTCAGTGTTTAGATGCTGGCAAAGCCGCACATTATGGCGGACCTCTTTGAAAAATATCTTTTTATTTCGAGCATGGCACATTGTCCCGCATCCATCTGCCATGTTTTGTAAATGAGCAAGGGAAAATGAGTGTTATTTGGAGTGCTGTGCATTTTCACAGTGAGGCGGGAAAGATTTGAGCAGCCATACTAGAGTCTGCGCCGTCTCCTCATTTATTGCTTTTTGAGATCCTGGTCGTGGTGATGATGTGAGAAAGGGTGAGGATGGCAAGTACTGGAAGCAGTGTGCTCGGAATAGCCTTGGGATTTTAGCACTGAAGGCGTGTGCTCAGATATGTCGGTGTGACATGGTGGGAATGGTAGCTGTCAGTCCAGACATTTTCATTCTTGATGCATGATGAAAATTTATATTCATGGAACTTGGTTCCACAGTGACAGCAGTGTCTCTGGATGATTCCAAATAAACATTCCTGATGAAGGATGAAGCTGTGTGTACATGTTCCTGCTTCCCAGTTGCCTTGCGTCCAGGGCTAAAGATGGCTGGATTCAGGCCGTAAGCACCAGCGGGAGGAAAGTTTTAGTTTTTAACAGCTCTGTGACTGGTATTTGACATCAGTAAGTGCATTTCCAGTTTTTGTTGCCACTGTGCTTTGATCAGCTTCCATTAACCAGCAAACAATCCTTGCTACAATTTGAGAATTCACCAAAAATAGGTTTTTGGAATACACATAACAAGTTAAACCCTGAGAAAGGACTAATGTGTGTGAAGGGCATTTTTATTGGGATATTTAGTAAGCAGACCACATTTTATGTTTCCCCATGTTAAGCAGAATAGTCTAATGAGCTCAGCAGACTTTCATGATCACCACCACTATGAAGAATAATGCAAGCAACTGGTGATTTATAAACAAAGTCAATTATTTAAAACACCTATAACTAATTTAAATAATTTGGGTGCATTGCTTCTGTTTTGCTTGCACCGCAGGTCTGCTGAGAAGAGTCATACCCCAGAAAATGTGAAAGGCTCATTAAAGTGCTCCGCCACATTTGTCGTGCTGCAGTAGCAATGGAGAGGAGCAAGCGAAACTCCATTGCTGGGTTCCCTTCGCGGCCTGATCGGCTGGAGGACCTGGATGGCGGAGGGGGTGGGGTCGAGACCGGGCCCTCCCACCTGGACCGAGTATGCCCCTCCTCTTACCGTGCCCTCATCAGTGCCTTCTCCTGTCTGACGCGCCTTGATGACTTCATATGCGAACGGATTGGCTCCGGCTTCTTCTCAGAGGTCTACAAGGTAAAAAGCTTTTTTAAACTATACCACTAGATGAAGCTAGCCTGCCTGGTCCGATCCCGCAGAAGAACTACTGTGGCAAAGATTGCTAAAAATCTTAATGCTGGCTGTGATAGAAAGGTGCCGGAACACACTTGCTACATAAGGGACTGTGTAGTTGCAGACTAGTCCAACTGCTAATGTTGACCCATGTCCAATGCCAAAAGCCCCTACAAGGGGCATGTGAGCATCAGGACTGGACCAGGGACCTGATGAGTCATGCTTTCTTTTACATCATGTGCATAGCTTGGTGCATATTGGCTATTTATCTAGGAAAGAGATGGCACCAGAATGCAATATGGGAAGAAAATAAGCCGGCAGAGGCAGTGTGATGCTATGGGCAATGACTTGCTGGGAAACCTTGGGTCAAGGCATTCATGCGGCTGTTAAGTTGACACATACTACCTACCTAAGTATTGTTGCCAATCAAGTGCACCCCTTCATGGCAACGATATTCCCTAATGGGAGCGACGTCTTCAGTAGGATAATGCACCATACCTCACTATAGAAATGGTTCAGGAATGGTTTGAGTAATATGACACGGAGTTCAAGGAGTTGACTTGACCTCCAAATTCTCAATCTAAGCAAGCATCCGTGGGATGTGCTGGAAAAACAAGTCCAACCCACCCTGCAACTTGCAGGATTTAAAGGATCTACTGCTAGAGTCCTAGTGCCAGATAATACAGGACACTTTTACAGGTATTTTGGAGTCCGTGCCTCGAGGTGCCAGAGGATTTGAGAAAAAATTCAAAAGAAGGCTACATGGAATCCAGATTGGTCCATCTTTAGAGTAACATTCCCAAGATGATATCATGCAAATCCAGTGTACCAGAGAGGTTAACGGGGAGCTTCTCGTCTCGTTTACTAGTGTATCCAAGGTAGTCCAGATGAGTAGCATCAACACTGACACACAGATGGTGTAACTGTAGGATGACTGTTGCCTTTTATTATTAGTTTCAAACCAATTTGGCAATGTTGTTGCTTAGATGTAGGCTTGCAGATGTCATGCCTTTCTCTTTACCTGTATGCTGCCCAGAAGGAAAAAATCAGAATTTGGAATTCAGACAAGCTCCTTGTCTGTCTTGGTATAACCTACTAGAGAGCACAATTGATCAGTCACCATGGACAAGTAAGGGACTGGGCAATTGTGGGCAATTAGCAGTGAGGTATATTATATGTACTATGATGTAGACCTAAGGCCATGTATGGGTCTTTCAGATGGGTATTAAGGCTTTTAGCGATCTCAAGGCCCTTTCATGTTGTAAATGTTGGCCACATTTTTTATCTACATTAGGTAGACTTTTCTTCAAATTGTAGCCAAAGCTTCGGATTTTGTGTGTGTGTGTGTGTGTGTGTGTGTGTGTGTGTGTAGTTTGAAGGTATCCTATTTATGTGAGGATGTCAAGATAGAAGGTTTGTTTTGAGAGACTCTCCACAGTCATATTCTAAGGGAGCAGTGCTGCAATACTTATCCAAGCCCATTTGCTGTTCTGCTTTTACTGCATGTGTGGGGGCGGGCGTGCATTTGTTTGCATGTAACGTGCGAGAGAGAAAGGTCTTAATACACCAAGCCCTGAGCCCAGCCCAGCGTGGCGGGGGGATGGGTCAGCCTGCAGTCAGCCTCACTGGCACGGCATCTGACCCCACAGACTGGTGCATTTTCAATATTGCTTCGGTTTTGCTGTTCGAACAGACCAGACCTGATATGATGTACATTGCGAGGTATGATATTTACCGATGCAGCACATGCTGCCACATTGCATGTGAAGAACAGATTTTGGACATAGTAACGCATAGCAAGCCATGGTACATTTTCCCAAGCGTAGTTACTTGCTTGCACCTTTAACAATGCAGTGTATGATCTTCACAACCTGCCATTGTTGAACACTTGGCTTTCAAGTATACCGACTGTTTCTGTTTACAAGAGATAACCTATTAGGCGGGGAACAGGCAGCTATGCCATCAGACCGAAAAACAAACAAAGAAAAAAACAAAGCAAGGAATATTTTTCTTTTCACAAAGGTGCAGACCTCCAAAAGAAAGAGGATTTGTTTTGCCTTTTTGATCAGATAATATGGGTGAAATGGTTTTGTAGTTTGGATGGATTGCCAGTATGGCTGTGTGTGGTGGAAGCAGAATGTGGGCCTTTGTCTGAGCCAGGCTACTCTCTCTCTCTAGGTGGGCTGCAACAGGTGTGTGCGCACGCATGTGTCTGCGCGTGTGGGCACGTGTTCCCAGGCATGCGCAAGTTTGCAACGGACATCTGCAACCAGTCCTTCCCGTGCTAACCTTGGTATCCAGGCGACTGTTAGTATCCCCTGGCTACGGTGCGCCACCAGAGAAGTCAGCATCTTTTCAAAAGAGCTGCTTGAGCTGAAGCAACCACAGAGGCCGGGACTCCGCGGAGGTGGACCCTTAACCTCCCCCCCAGTGTTCTGGTTATACTCAACTTTGCCTTGCTGACAGTAGCAGTTTTGTGAATACCTGCGCTAGGCAGAAGGGAATATTTGGGGAATGACTGTGACTGAGCGCCTAATGGCAGCATATGGCGCTGTCAGTCACATGCGTTTGGCTACAACTGCCTGAGCACGCGGGTCGGGACATAACGTTACAGCCCAGACGTCTTCAGGGCTCTTCCTCTCTGAATAGGTGGATGGATGATCAATTAGATTCAGTAACCCCTGTGCTTTTTTTTTTTTTTTTTATTCCCAGCTTATATTGTGAAAGCGAGACGGTGTGCTTTTGTGAATCTCCTGTTGATTATTCGTGAGTTTGACGTGAGGAGTAACCAGAAACCTATCCAAAAGCCTTCATCTGCAAGCAACAGTACATTATTTCTTCTATTCGCCCACATTGAACTCGATGGTTGTTTTCATCGCTAGCGGTTGTGGTCCACAACACTAACACTGCTAGCAGACTTCACGGTCTTTGTCCCTTACATTGCGGGTTAATACCCTGGCTATGGCTCATCAGTCAGCATTCTGCAAGTTGCAAGTTACTTGGCCATGGCCGACGCTGAATTTTTTTTTTTTTTTTTTTCTCACTCCGTCATTGAAACTTCCTGTGGTTTATCTTTCACAACATATTTTTGTCCATCAGAAACATGCAGAGGAAGAGGAAGCACAGAATTGGGTCTGCTTGAGCTTGCTAGTGGGCTGGAGTGGAGGTGGGGGGGTCTTCACAATCGAGATGAATCTAACTGCATCACGGGTTTTGGTTACATAGTGACGTCGCGCGAACCAAAGTGTTGGTGTGTGTTCCAGGTGCGTCACCGAGCGTCAGACCAGGTGATGGCTCTGAAGATGAACAAGCTCAGCAGTAATCGGGCCAACATGCTGCGAGAAGTCCAGCTCATGAACAGACTCTCTCATCCCAACATCCTCAGGTCACCAACACACACACATATATGCATACACACACACACATATATACATACACACACACACACACTCACACACATATACATACACACACACACACATATACATACACACACACACACACACATATATACATGCACACACACACACACACACACATATACATACACACACACACATATATACATACACACACACACATATATATTATATATATATATATACATACACACACACACACACACACACACACACACACAAAACTACTGAATGTAGCTTGTCGTTTATCAGAGCAGCGCAAGCGTTGCCTCTTTTATTGATTTGTTAGCTGTGCGTGTGTGAATCACACATGTGTCTGTTTGATGCAGATATAAATGATATATAAATGATGTATCCCACACCTTGTTTCTGTTTGGTGTTATTTGATGTTTGATATTCCATTAGAAATTGTACCAGTAAAGCAGAATCTTTCCAAAGTAGTTATTTTAAAACGAAGTCTTGGGAGGTTTCAGAGGAGGCTCTAGGTTTTAGTTGTCATTGTGGTTTTAGGACATGAATTTATAGCGCGAAATGAAGCTACTCTGGAGGAGTGGCTTTCATTCTGTTCCTCTCTCCCTGCTCCTTGTGAAGGAGGTCGAGATGGAAGGCTGGGTCCCCCCTTCAGCGCACCGCCTCGCCTCGCCTTCATTCTCGCCATATGAGGCTGCCCGGGCCCCTTGCTTCGGTGGCTGCGGCCAGTGCAGCGTTTAGGGGGGGGCTCGGCCGTCAAAGATAACGTTCTTAAAACTGAAGCAGCGCCGGTTGCGGGCACACTGGGAGGATGACGTCAGGTCCCAGGCTCCACCGTTCTCTAGGCTTCGCGTGGCGCGCAGCTAGGGGAAATATCCATCTGGTAAAGCAGGGAGCGCGTGTGCACGTTTGTCTATAAATGGGTCTCCAGTTCAAACACGGATTCTTTTTGGCTGCCCTGGCCTCTCTATTTTTGCGATGCCAAGCCGACAGTCGCGCAGCAGAATGTCTGTTCGAGGGGGGGGTGGGTGGAGGCTTTTCTTTTTTCCCTTTTACAATAACATCGTTGTTGTATCCTGCTGAGCGGGGGTGGAGGTCCCTAGCATTGATGAGCACTCTAAGGGGATCTTTGTTTTTAAAAAAATAAAACAGTGAGGACCGGCGGTGAATGTCGGACTTTAAGTTTACCGAGCCATAAGTGCCCGAAGTCACCACCCCCCTACAAACCCCCCCGTCGGGGTTGCATGTATGAACACGAGTGCACGGTTTCTGCCTGCGGGGCGTCTGGCAGCAGGATGTGCAGGAACACCAGCCTTTATAGAGCGACATGCTGCTGGACCAGAGCTGCACGTGTGTGAAAACACACCCGCACGCAGATCTCTGCATCCACAAGGGAGGCATTCAGCTGGAATGTGGCTTCAAAAAGACTAAAGTGTCACGTTTCCACCGTAAAAAAAAAAAAAAAAAAAAAGGCTGCTTGTTGGTCTTATTTGTTTAAAGGTGTTTAGATACCCGCAGCATTTTATTTGCACAGGGAAACGAGTTTTTATCGGTAACTGTCTCGCTCACTCTCTCGGGCCTCGCAGCGTTTGCTTATTTTAAAGCCGCGTGTGTTAAATACGCTCATGTTAACGGGACGTGTCGGGAGCTATGGGCCACCCTAACGAATAGTGCAGTAATACCCGCTTCAGTTAGATTTTTAAATGGCATTTCGTCCAGATGGCACGTGATGTGAAGCGCGAAAGCTGTGCCCCCCAACCCCCATACGCGCTAATAGCGGGGCGCTTGCGAGATCTAACAGTTATCCCGAGCCGTTCCCATACGCAAATGGCGTCCTTGCAGCCCATCTGCGTCCTTCCAGCCATCTCTCCAAGTAGGCTCGGCGGCGACCGAGTTTGTTTGTTTTTTTACTGCATGCAGTAGCGAGACGTTGACACTCCTGTCTGTCGAAAAAACCAAAAGGGTGCAGTAGCGCACACTTTCCCCAGCAGTCACACTGGGTTCTAATTGTCAGTGAAAAATTACAGGAAGCACTCCATCGGGAGCGAATTCTTTCCCCTGTTTTTGTTTTCGGTTGTTCGTTTGTTTGTCTGTGTTAAATTAAACAATTATAGAGTGCTTCCTGCACTAGGTGTCAGGGGTGTTTCTTTGGGGAAGACATGCATGTTGCACCTGTGTTGCGATTTTGACAGAGTTGTTTGTTTTTGTTCCTTGCAGGTTCATGGGCGTGTGCGTGCAGGAAGGTCAGCTCCATGCTCTCACAGAGGTAAGCTAAGCCTTCAGGCAGACAGAGGCATGTCTCCACCCCCCCCCCCCCACACACACACACACACACACACATGCACGTCTTCATCTCAAAGACTGCGTGTGTGTTTAATTCACCAAGATTGCCCTGTTTTGACACTCTAAGAGATAACCAATGTCAACGTAGTGTCTGAAGCCTGTTGAGCCATATGTGGTTGACTGTACGCCTTAAGAAGTAGCACTGCCCAGTTATGTCTATAGTCAGACTGTACTCATGAAGATTGGCAGCTAAATATAAGCGCAGCCCTGCCATGTGATGCTGTGGGAGAGGGGTTAATTAAAAGTTAGCTGTGTGTGTGTGGCTGGATGTGAATAGGACTTTTGGGCGGTAGTGCCCACGCTTAGTAGCAAACTACAAAAGAATGTAACCTTCAAACGTGCATGTCTGCACATGCCCTTGAAGTGGAAATTTCTGGAAAGAGGGCAGGACTACACAAGATCATGCCTAAAAATGAGGGAGATGGGGTTTTCCGGCCCTCATTGTTACCCAGTGCTCGGGGAGCATGTTGAGACGGTTGGGTTTTGTGAGTAACCATAGGACAATGAGCAAATTGTCAGTGCCCTAGTCAGCCAACACACAGTGGCTCATCTAAGGCTGCCTCTCCAAACCACTGCGGAAACAGTCTTCATTTATTCAAAGCCGAGAGAGGGAAGTACTCTGTGAGAGTGCAAAACAGTTATTCCCCCAGGCGTGATCTATTTTTAACCTATTGCCCTATGTGTATGTCCCCCCCCAGAGTGTGGTTGTCCAAATAGGTACGCTTGTCCTATTGATTAGTATTGATCAGGCTGTCAGGGGAATGATTTGGCGTATGCCGTAGACGTGCTGCCTTGTGTTTTACTAAAGACCTGTGGAGCCGTTGCATTACCCGTTATCAGGCCGTGTTCCTGTGCAAACTGGACTCTCGGGTAAACAGGTCGAGTAATGGATAGCACCCTGTGTGCGTGCTGTAATCTATACACCGCATCCAGACCTCCAACTCGCCACTAACCAACCCGGGGCCTGTTATCAGTTAAACCGAATACTGGAACAGCATCTGACAGCTGGACTTTCTCTGTTAGCGAGATGACCCAGGGTGTAGCCAGGAGTCAGGAAGGCCAGGAGTGAAGCAGGGGCCACTTCTGGCACACCTGCTGACTCCCCCTGTGACCTTTGCCCTGCTTTTTTTGCTGCCCCATGAATGTTATCAAAAAGGCATATTAGTGCAATTATAATCCCAGGTAATCCCTTACCATCTGGGTATTATATTATCCCAAGCAAGGTGGCAAGTGGTTTATTTTTTCCTTCTGTGCAAAATATAATTTTGTATTATAAAAACTGGATATGTGAACAGGACAAAATAGCTCTTGTATGACTTTGCACTCCAGCAGATTGAGAAAAAAGTTTAGAAACAATTCCTGGTGTTTAAGTCTAACCAGAAACAAGACTCTAAATCTGATTTGCATGTGGCTGCCTCTGTGGCCAGCAGTAAACCGGCTCTCATTCAATCCCTAGTAAGAGAAGATGTGACAGTTTGCTAGTTAAAATATTTAATATTATAAAGATTGCAGGGATTTTTTGTTTTGTTTTTGTGTGGCAAAGATGAACAGAGATTGGTACTATTCGCTTTCCAAGTTTGGATGAGTATTAATTTATCTACATTATAATTATCTATGAATCATTTTTAACAGCTATGTCTCTTATTCTTGCATAAGAATATGCTTCTTAAACTCACTTCATGTCACACCAATTTCTGCATTCCAACAGAGGGTGAGCTCTATATAGAGCAGTATGTGGACATTCATTGGTAACCCAATCACATTCAGTAGGCTGACTGTAATCACAGCTTTGGTTGTGGACCTCTTATGAATTCAGCCAATCAGTGGCACCTACAATCGGTGCTGATCAGAATGGGAGGCGGGGGTGGGTTGAAGTGAATTTTAACCCTTTAGTGAGAAGCAAGGGGTTGTTTGGGGCCACTAAATGGTTTATAGGTTGGCTGTGTTTGGGCCACCTGTCTCTGATTGAAGTAAACAGGGCAAAAATAGACAAGCCCAGAGTAGACCGTGGGCTTGTATATTTATCCTCAGATGGACTGGCGGTCTGTCAGCCGTGGGAGAAACATATACATCAGCACCTGTATTCTCCCACTTAAAAATAACCATTGCATCAGTCATCTTCTCTCCCCCTCTTTACCAGGTCAGTATATTTCACCCTCAGCTGGCAATCCATCTGACTGAGACGCGTGCTGATGAAGCGTTAACGTGCTTTGTTTGGCGTTCCTAACGTAACCCAACACCCGGCGATTAAGTAACACGTGGCTTTTTGAAAGCTGGCAGCATGCGAGAGACGAATGGCTAAAAAGGTTTCCGAGCAGTTGCGGTTCATAATTTCTGAGGTTTGTCATTTGCGCTCAGCAAGGCCAATGGGAGAGGCTGAGTACGCCCGAAAAAGGGAGGGGCCTGGTGCTTGCTCGGGGGCGTGGCTGAAAAGCAGCACGCCAGACTTCAGAAATGGAGGGATTTGGGGTAAATGAAAGGGAGGGATCGCCCCACGGCCTCATTTCTCCTCGTTAGGGAACAGCTACTTCAGCCAAAACCTTAGTCTCACCCTACCTGGTATGCAGGTGTGATTATCATCATGTGCATTACCACCATTGAGTAATCCCCTTTCCACAGATTAAACAGCAAATGTTACAGAAACGGAAGCTGGGAAAGTGTCTCAGGAAATGGCTCCGTTTACAGTCAGAACCTACTCAAATGAAGCCTTAGAAAGAAGTTCAGATCCTTTTAACATGGAGCAAGTTACTGACTTAATTGAGAGTCTATGAAAATTTGAACACTTGTCTACAGTTTACAGTGCTTTCAAAGGGCAGACTTTTCAGGCTGGGTAAAACTGGGACACCGCCAAATCTGTGGCCTTTTGGCTAGTTGCACAGTGAAAACTAGGATAATGGTCATTGTACACTAGACCTACATGTACATTAGTCTTAGAAGGGCCAGTGTAGTGGCAACAATTTACGAACAATATATCGTCTACCATTGGTGCCTAGTCTTGTTCTATTTACTCCACACATGCACTACTGCTGGTTATGTGCATGCTGTTTGCTATTTCTGACTGGATGAAGCAGCAAGGTCTCTAGTATCTGCTTGGGAGAGATCTGCTCTGTGCAGGTAATAGAGTGACCCCCACTGAGGGGAGAGATTCAAAACCAGCAAGATGAACGGCCTGCCTCCCCGTGCAGATCTGTGTTCCCTAACCAGTTTACACACCTTCACAACAGACATGTACAGATTGGTGCTTTGTTCCCGCCACGTGGCATCCACGTGAACATTTAGCTGTACATCTCTAGATGATATAATTACCTGTCCATCATACAGTGGATTAAGGATTAAAGGTTTACGATTACATATTAGTCGAAATATTTCCTGTCCTGAGTCTACAGACTCAAATGGACATGTTTACTGATACATTGTTTTATTAATTTTTTTTTTCTTCAAATGTATTTAATAATTTTTTTGTACTTAATTGTGAAAATGCGTGACTCTTTGCGATTGTGATTCCTAGCCCTCTGGTTAGCATTTTAAATACTTATTCGGTTTTCTTGCAGTACATCAATGGTGGTAATTTGGAACAGCTGCTGGACAGTAACAAGTACCTGAGCTGGGCCATGCGGGTCAAACTTGCACAAGAGATCGCCATGGGCCTGGCTTACCTTCACTCCAAGGGCATCTTTCATCGAGACCTCACCTCCAAGGTACCTAGCTCCCCTCCATGAGCACGCACGGGTGTATACCGGACACATGCTTGGTTTACCTCTCGCCTGCTTTAGGTGGTAGCCTACAACGCTAATGGACCAGACCGAACCTTCTAATGCTATTGCTTTTATAGTAACCACGCACTGTCGTTGCTAGCAGTGAAGGAAAGCTGACGCAGGGGTCTGTTAGCATTTAGCAGTGTATGAGTGCTAACCAGCGCTGTAGTCTTTTTCTTTGTTAAGGAACACTACTCATCTGTTTTACTTTCCCTTCTGGGATATTCTCATTGAATGCATGCAGCAGTGCAGGTGGTCCCAAGTGTAAGGCGACCATGGGTGATGCCCCAGTCTCCGTCCGTAGCAGGCGCAAGCAGTTACTATGCGACACATCAGCCGCTGTGCTCATCTTTTCGTCTAGTTATACGCTGCAGAAGTCCAATTAGCTGACGCCTTCTCCAGACACGATAATGGCTTAGTTATCTTAATTGGCCTGGTTGTAATCTGCAGGGTACGCCGGAGGATTACTAACGGATCTGAGTGATTAAGCTAAATGAGTGCAGTCGGGGTGAGAAATGTTAGACTGTGACCCAAGGTTCCAAAGAGAAAGGCCCATAAATTCTGGGTTTATGGAGTCCAGCAGGGCCGTCCCAGCAGTCGGTTAATTGAGTTTATAAAAGTACCAGCAAAAAAAAAAAAAAAAAAAAAAAGATTCATAGAATTTATTCATTTTGCCTGTGGGGTGTTGCGCACAGAGTATCACAATGGTGTGTGTGTGTGTGTGTGTGTGTGTGTGGTATTTCCAGAACTGCCTGATCAAATCAGACGAAAACGGTTACACAGCAGTGGTTGGAGACTTTGGCCTGGCAGAGAAGATCCCCAGCGACAAGTGAGTGCAACTGGAGGATCCATTGCATGGGCCCCTGTGCTCAGACTAAGCCCAGTCCTGTTCTAAATTATCAGGAGTCATTTCCCTTTCAGATCCTCCCAGAGTTGGGGGCTAATATTAACCTGTATCCATGTTACTGACCCTTAGGTAAGTCAACCTAAGTTAATTCAGCCTTAAGCTTTTAGACCTCGGACTGGCTTGTGGGACATCAGTAAACTGTAACATGGAGTCGGGCGTGTGTACCTTTTAAGGCAAACATGAACGTGTACATGCTTGCAAGGACTTTAATGTTTTAGATGGATGAGCAGAGTCTGGCAGCATTCTGGATGGTCCAAAAAAAAAAAAAAAAAATCCAACGAGTATAGCGTACGAGTCTCCATGTCCGTGCATTCAGGGCAGGTGGGCCTCATAGGTGGTCAGCCGATTTGGCAGGACCAGCAGCATGCACGAGTGAACTCGGAGACCTGATAATACCGAAGCAGCAGAAGGAAGCCCCTTTCTAATGCTACCTCACATTCGCTGCCCCTCCTTTCATTTCCTCCCATCAACCTGATCAAAGACTGATCCACCTCGCCCCCCCCAGACAGCCTGGAGCTCCTACCCGTGCCAATAACACAAGAACACACAGAACCATTATGGGGGAGGCCGGTAACAATATTTGTTCCCGGGGCTTATTTGACGACCTGAATGGGCACTTAAAGGTTTCTGCAGGCAGACAAGCCAGTGCAAGCAATGCAGTCGCTCAGATGAGCCTATATTCGGTTCCATAGTAAAGATTTCAGGTAATCACATGATCTTACAAAAGTGAAGTAGTTTGGTAATAGGGCTCAGTTCTAAGTACGACACTGAGATTAGATGTCTTTACGGAAAATGTGTGAATAAGATCAGGATGTAAATACACATGTAAATACATTCTTGTGTGTGTGTGTGTGTGTGTGTGTGTGTGTGTGTGTGTGTGTGTGTGTGCGCGTGTGCATGGATATAGTACTGATGGGGAAAAGTTGGCAGTAGTAGGTTCTCCATTCTGGATGGCTCCAGAGGTCCTGAGAGACGAACCGTATAATGAGAAGGTGGGCTGTTTTGCAGAACTCGGATTGTTTTCTGCTGTCAGACTTGCACCACAAGCACTGAAGTCTCAAGCATCACAACATGCGATCATTTCTCCATTTCCGTCTCCAGGCTGATGTCTTCTCGTACGGCATCATCTTGTGCGAGATCATTGCCAGGATCCAGGCCGATCCGGACTACCTGCCACGCACCGAGGTGACTCGCACCCTTCTGTCCTCAAACATCACGCTCCTTTAACACTGCCGGCATCTGGACCGGAGTGGTTTCCTGTCAGCGAATGTGAAAGTGTGCCGCTTAAGTTTGGACGCAAGTTGAGGTCAGGTTACCCTTCTCGACCGGCACTAACGGATCTTCTGTCTGCCCGCAGAACTTTGGGCTAGATTACCACGCATTTCAGCACATGGTTGGAGACTGTCCCTCTGACTTCCTGCAGCTGGCCTTCAACTGCTGTAACGTAAGTCGCATCACGTCACTTTGCGTGTGCCTCTGAACGCGTGTGGGTGAGTGTGTGCTGGTTTGTCTCAGATGTCTGAATAACTTCTCTGGCATATAGTTAAAGGGGTGGATCAGTAGTTTCATGTTCAGCACATTAAAAAATATTTGCATGAAAACAATGGCATCACTGTTATGCCTTTACGGTGCATTATGGGAAACTGAAGAAGAGAGAACTTGTTCTGACTTCTTTCTTTTTAGATTTTCAGAGGTCGACAGAATATTGATTCCAGCATAGTTAACAATGAGTAAAAAGGCCGCTGCAGTGATGCAGCCGTGGCTGGCCGCCACTCTGTTACTCAGCGTCTGCATGCCTTTCAGATGGACCCGAAGCTGCGGCCCTCGTTCTCAGACATCGTGAAGAGACTGGAGGAGATTCAGCGGCACCTGAGAGCTGAAGAGGTGGAGAGAGAGAGGATTCCACCCCAACCAGAGTTGGAGAAAAAGACCATCCCCAAAGGTGCGGCATGCACAAACCTTTACCAAAGCTAAAGGAACCCAACAGGAATCAGCAAAACAGTATGGACAAAAAAAAGAACTTTGTTTCTGTTTGTGCAAATTTTCTCATGTTTTCATGATGATGCGTTTTACTCAACAGCTAAGTGGAATTGTCTGGTGCAGTTGCACATCGGTATCCAGTTAGCGGATCACGCCTCCTTCCATTGCATCTCATGCTCATTATGCAGTATATATTTTAAATACCCTTTTAATTAAAACATCATCTTCATTTTGCTGTGACCCATTTTAAAGTGGATATACCAAGTGCATACAGCTAGGGGTGCCATGAAACGCTGCTATTGACAATAACCAAAAACAATCATTAAAAATACAGATATCATGTTAATAATGCACAGGATAATACTTTAAATAATTCAGCACCGGTATCTAATGCAGGTATTGGGCTCTAGGGATTCTTTTGTTTATCCGTTCTGGTTGCCTTTTCAATATCCATTAATTAGTGCAATTGTTCTTTTAGTATGCTTTTGCAGAGATATGGTTACATATTTGCATAACTAGACTCATATTTTGATAGTAATCAGTTTGCCATAACAGAGATAGAATTTGACTGAGATCTTAATTATTATCCGATAGATTTATCAAATGGTCAAAAATAAATAGTCATCCCAATGGTGTGTCAGTAAGAACACTTGGAAATTTACTAGGCTTGCAACACCATATGATTCTCATCCAAGGTAGTGAACACTGAGTCATGTTGTGGTTTGAAATAATACAGGGAAGAACAAAACAATTCTATAATTTCTCACTGGTTAGCATCACAGCTATGAACACCATTCACTAAGCATAGCATTAGTAGCACATCACTTAACAGGTAATATCAACAAACACAGATTCAGGCAATTATGAACAAGTTAATACTAAACCAAATATACATGGGAATACTATCCAAAACACTGACATGAACTTTGATGAAGCATCATACACTATATGGACAAAAGTATTGGGATGCCTACACATTACACCTACAGGAGCTTTTAAGACATCCCATTCTAAATCCACAGGTTGTGGAGTTGTCTCTCCTTGTAACAGTGTCTGGGAGTTTGGAGTGTGTCACTGTGAAATGTTGCCCAGAAGAGCATTTGTGAGTTCAGACACTGATGTTGGACAAGAGGGCCTGGCTCACAATCTCCATTCTGGTTCATCCCAAAGGTGTTCAATGGGGCTGAGTTCAGGGCTCTGAGCAGGCCAGTCAAGTTCTTCCACACCAAACTCACCCAACTGTGCCTTTATGGACCTTGCTTTGTACACTCGGGCACAGTCAGGCTGGAACACAACTGTTGCCACAAAGTTGGATGCATACAATTGTCCAAAATGTCTTGATATGTTAAAACATTAAGATTTCCCTTCACTGGAACTAAGGGACCTAGGCCAACCCCTGAAAAACAGACCTATAGCATTATTCCCCCCTCCACCAAACTTTACAGTTGGCACAATGCAGTCAGGCAGGCAACAACCTGGCATTTGCCAAATCCAGACTCGTCCATCAGACTGGCAGATAGAAAAGTATCATTCATCATTCCACAGAACATGTTTCCTTTGTCCCAGAGTCCAGTTGCGGCATGCTTTACACCACTCCATCCTACCCTTGGCATTGTACTTGGTGTTGTATGGGTTGCGTGCAGCTGCTTGGTCATGGAAACCCGTGCCGTGAAGCTCACAGCGCACATTTTAATGTGCTGATGTTAATGCCAGAGGAGGCTTGGAACTCTGCAGTTAGAGTCAGCAGAGAGTTGGTGACTTTTACGTATTGTGCGCCTCAACACTCGGTGACCCCGTTCTGTAAAGTTACATGGTCTACCCCTTCGTGGCTGAGTTGCTGTGGCTCCTAAATGCTTCCAGTTTTCAGTACCACTCAATACCACCAGTTGATCATGGGATATCTAGGAAGAAAGAAATTTCCCGAACGGACTTGTTGCAACGGTGAATTGCTATTACGGTGCCAAGCTCAAATTCAGTGAGAATGGCCCATTCTTTCACAAATGTTTTAAAGGCAGTATGTATGACTGGGTGCTTGATTTTATACACCTATGGCAATGGGACTGGATGAAACGCATGAATTCAGGGATTAGGAGTTATGTCCAAATACCTTTGGCCATATAGTGAAGGCTTCTGATAATAGCAGATCACACATGATAGGCATTTAAGTGGCATACATTAGTATTTAACTAGTATATATTAACTAATATCAATTATCAGTCTGTAATGCTAAAGGAGCTATAGCCTGATCATATGCAGCTGTTTAAAATCTGTTACTCATGACACCCGTCAGTTGCATGATCAGAACATGATTGGTTGGTTGAGTTCCTCTTAAAGGGGCAACATCTTATACATATCCCCCCCCCCCCCCCCCCCCCGTTTTTCAAACTATTGCGATAATATCATTATCGCGAATTATTTTGGCCGCGATAATCATGCAGTGAAACTGATATTGTGACAGCCCTACGTACAGTAAGACGCACATCTTGCCATTTGACACCCAAAACCCATGTAATGGTGCGTGGGCAGGGATTTTCTGGAATGAGAGCACCGTAAACCATGCGACACCTTTCGCCCCCACCAGGCGCGCCCACGCCACCCTCCCCGCCCACCCAACAACACCGCCACCTTCTCCGCCCGCCCCAGATGGCCTACCGTAACGTTAGCAAAGGAGTTGGCGCACACGTGCAGGCTCTGGTTACACGCTCCGCTTTACAGCGCCGTGCTCCAGTTTCGTTTCAATCGTGGTCAGAGCACAAATGGAAGGACGAAAAAGAAACAAAACAAACAACAAAAAAATACTCTGGCACAGAAAAAGAAACGAGTGGAAGCTAAATTGGTCATTCATCATCCTCTCTGTTCTGGTCTGTTTCTACACAGGAACGTTTTGTCACATGCGTAGTTTGGGTTGTGCTTTTCCGTCTGTCATTGGCAAACTTCTCGGTAGTCTGTTTTCATCAGCTCAAGCATTTAGCATTTTAGAAATACTGCCGTGTTATTTTTGTCAAAGAGGTTTAATGCTTTAAAGAACCCCCGGAACTTTTTGTCGTCCCGCCCCCCTAAAAAATACAGTCGTGTATACAGTTGTGGTACCATTTGTGCACTTTATCTTTTGCGTTGGCTAAAGCCCACCTTTTATTAAATGCATCTCATGGCGCCATCTGGTGGTGAAATACAGATTGCAGTTGAAACATATTGAAATATTAACATATTTAGGACAGTGATAAATGTCTGTCTTTGGTCCTCTAGGTGATAAGTTCCAGGGGATAAAGAGGTTGAACCCCCTGGGCCTCCAGGATGACAAGATCCCGCCAAAGTCACCCCGTCCACGTCGCAACATCTGGCTCTCACGCAGCCAATCGGACATTTTCTCCCGCAAGCCTGGCCGCAAGGTCAACGTCCAAGATCCTTACTACAACCCTGGGCGTCGGGAAAGCTCGAGAGGCGCACCCAAGATCAACCCATTCAGTGCCAGGGAGGATCTGAAGGGCGGCAAAATCAAGTTCTTCGACATGCCCAGCAAGTCTGTCTTCTCGCTGGTGTTCGACCTGCACTCGCCGCACGGCAGCGCGACCGCACACCAGCCCCAGCCGAACACCAGCAGCGGAGCCGCGTGCCCGAGCAACTCTGCACCCTGGCCTGAGCTCTGTCAGCTGCCCGGGCGCCAGTGCCACTCTCTGCCAGTCTCGCCCCAGCTGTCTGAGGTGTTTCGCACGGCCCGGAGCGAGGCGGGCCCGGCGGGCGGCGAGCCCCGGCCCAGGCCACTCAGCAGCTGGGCAAGGAAGTACACCGTGGCGGAGATCCCACCCTACCGGCCGAGGACGGAGAGGGAGACGGCGGGGGCGGAGCCAGAGGAGGGGGCGGAAGAGAGCTGGCCGTGTCTCGCCACCGCCGAGACTGAGGCCGAAGCCATGGACTGCTCCAGCAGCAGAGGTAGCCCTATGGATGACAGCAAGGAGCGGAACCCGGGCACGGGCCCCGCACACGCTGCCAACAGGGAGTGGCCGTATGTCTGCGAGGACATGGATGCCGAGGAGCAGGAGGACATGCTGAGCTTGTGCTCCCACACCAGCAGTAGCCCGTTCGTTCTTAGCATGGCCGGTGAGCCGCAGGAACTCCGTCCCATCGTCCTCTCACCGTGCCGACCCTCTAAGTCACCGGATCTCCTGTCCCGATGTGACATCTGAGACGAGACCTGTAACACTGAGCGGTGTTGCCTCACAACAGCCAGGAATTATAGGATGGACTAAAATTGATGCCATGCAGTTTTCACGATGTATTTAATTAATACACTTAAAAAAGATGTACATTTTCTTTTGTTTCATAGAGACACCCTCCTAACTTAAGCACGCATGGGATTTTGGGCTGAAAGCAAGTGAGACATGATCCAAGATGTTACCTAACAGACCATCAAGAGCTCACACAGAGGGAGATTAAGCTACATTTACACAGGGCTAATGGATTATCACAGTCTGCAACTTTGTCTGAACGTTTTAACATCTTCACAAGCACTGTCTTTCCTAACTGATTAAACACTTTATTAGAATGTGACAGGACCACAAACGCCCATGTTTAAAAAATTATTTTTATATATATATATAAATATAAAAATGAGTTTTGTGTTTCTGGAAAATATCACAATATACCAGTTTTAATGTGCGTCTTCAAAGGTTATCGCTGAAATCTGTGTACCATTATATCATTGTGCACTGTATGGGTGTAGTACCAGTTAGCACACCTGATAGCTGGGCAAGCACACATTCCATACCCGCCGTTAGATTAGTTTTAGAGCAAACCTTGTTCTTGCACCCCTCTCAAGGTTGATTTGTGGATGGAGATGGAGGCTTCAGTGTGTGACTGAAATAGCAGCTGGATCCATTCAGTGACCTCTCAGACCTTCTAAATGCTCCATGTGTAACAACTACTTAAAAAAAGTATATTGCACTTGAATTGAGAAAGAACTTAATGAATTAAACTCATCTTTTGTCACTACATTTCTATGCAATAAATTTAACTGAAGCAGAAAGTTTTATAGAGAGGATCTATTTTGATATTTATGTGGAAGAAAAGGTGATTTTACCATGTCTTACTTCCCTGCTGGTCAACTATGTGTAAAGCATATATTATTAATAGTTTGATAAAACAGATATTTGTAAATAATATTGTATGTGCCAGTGCCTGACCTTAATGTTATTTTTCACCCTGGCTGTTTTCTCATTGTGTAGGTTTGTAATTGAATAAGATGTATATTTCTACCAAAGACACAACAGGACCTTCTTTACTATTCATATGGATTCAGTTTTATAAAATGTACAAGTGCATGTATGTATTCAGACGTTTAAAAAAATAATAATGATAATAAATTTAAGGATGTACTTTTGTGTGTTTTAAATTTGCCTGGGTTTAATTATTTAACTCGGTATTCTTTAACAGCTGTGACTGAGTTCTCGGTAACTACCAAAGACAGTTTCCTGCAGAAAGATTAGTGTCAATATATTGTTAACCAAACCATTTTTTAAAATATAACTTGAAAGTTTTATAATGACACTGCAAGGGTCAAATGATAAATCATATTTACTACTTTATCACAAATTAAAAACATTTAAACTGAAACAGGCTGCTATATGCCGTTTCACCTGCTTTGACAGCATTATTGTCACAGAAGCTTTTTCCCCCAGACTAGCTCCATCTTGTGGGCGTGAGCCTTAGAAGACTTGGAAAAAGTGCTCTTGACCACTTGAAGTGGGACAGATTTCCCACTCAGGTAGAGCTTGTTCTGACAGCCAGGGATCCCGGGATGTGCAACAGACTCCTCCGGTTTCTGATTCAGGATGCTGGCGAATGCGAAAATGTAACCAGTCATGAAGGCGTCGAATCCAGCTCTGTGAGTTCCTCCTTCCACCTTGCCGTCACTGGCTGCAGTCGGGTCTTTCTCAGAGGCGTGTTGAGTGTTTATGCCTGGGCCGACAGTCGGACCATGTGCTGGAGAACCTCCGCCTCCATTCTTGTCGTGCGTCCTGCCTGGCTCACCGGTGCAGATGGCATCCGTCTCCTTTCCACCCACTTGCTGATGCTCAGACACTGGTGCTGAGGTTTCACAGGTGACCATCTCTTTGGCTGGAACCAGATCCTCTTCCTTGTCTTCTAGGTGAGCCCTCTTGTCTTGGGGTGAACCACCCATCTCGCCCCAGGTAACTTTCTGCTTTTTTCTGCGCTTCCTCTTTTTTCTCTTGTCCTCTTTGGTTTTCTCATCCTGCTGAATTATGAGGTCTGTATCATGTGACATGGGGCACTGAGATCCATTGGGACACCACCCATAAGCCTACCCAAGCAATTGAACACAGAACACACTTCAGGATGCAAGATGACCAAGAAAATGACCAAGCTTTGAAATGACTGAAAGGATCTTAAAATGAATCGGCATTTTATGGCAGAAGGAGAACTTGAACACCATCTCTATCATGTAACAAAGATCACTATTTTGCAAAAGCTGTGATGGCAGAAAAGCTGAGCAGAACTCACCGAGAACTGAACGCAGATGTTCAGGCTGCTGTCGTGGCTCTGGCTGTCCGAGCAAGGCCTGTAGTCCACGTAGCCCTGCAGGCACCCAGAGTAATCGCAAAACTCCAAGAACAAACAAGGTCCTTCCCCACCAGTCTGCATGGATTTGGCATTGTCCAGCTTGCTGAAAGAGGAACATTAGAAATGAGGTACCGAATGCTGCTGAAACATTTACATTGATTGCAGTTTGCAGATGCTCTTATGCAAAGCAGCTTATGCATTTACCACTATGACGGTACTGTGCTGCCTGAGAATCAAACCAATGACACTGGCGTTACTAGCACCATGCTCTACCCGATCAACTACAGAAGTCTACAAACCTGACATTAACCTGCTGTTGGGTACCAGTAGCTAAACATTCTATTGTCAACATACCACTTCTTGTAAGCATACTCCAGATAGGAGGCAGTGAAGCGAAGTTCATACTCCGTGGCGTACTTGGTGTCGTAAATGCCGCCAGGGAACATCTCGGACAGGTCCGCTACGAATGTGCCCAGCCTCTCGGGCAGATGAGCGTAGAAGCACTGGTACAGGAACACCATGTCAATCAGGCCATTGTGAACCACCAGAGGCTTGTTAGCCCTCAGGAGCTCAACGAACAAGGTGCGCACATTCGGCTCATGGGCATCTCCTCCCTGACGGTGTCAGGAGAAAACAGATATCATAGTTGCAGCACACTTTTTGAGCCATTGCAATACTCAAATATTGCAAACAACACAAAAAATTATAACTTTGTTTCCTTATAAGATGCTTACCTTATCATTTCCCTTGTTATAGGGAACACCTTGAGCATACTGTTTGTTGAAGTCAAAACCATGCTGTACAAGAAACTGTACTGACTTAGGTTCAATGATGTACTCCTCTGTACACAATAGTGTCAGATTGTAAACTTGAACAAGGTATGTGCTGTCAGCCTACAAAGATTAAGAAATTAACTTTAAAACCATTTATTTTATATATATATATATATATATATATATATATATATATATATATGAAACTAACATAAAACACTTACTTTATCATCAAGCTTCTTATAACAAGCAATGCCGAGGGAAAGAACTGAGCGTGTGCGAGCAGCATGGCATATAGCTTTATAACGATCTTCAATTGACCTTTAAAGACAAAAGCACACAATACTGTTTTATTTGCCTTAGATCAACGCTAAGAATGATCATTACAATATATTTATATATATATATATATATATATATATATATATATATATATATATATATATATATATATATATATATATTTTAAAACCAGAGTGTATTTGTATTAAATGAGCAATAATGATAACGGTATTTAATTACTCGTTACTCTTTGGGTGGCATAGTAAAAACAAAAAAACTGCATTCACTTATGTTTGAATATGTATCACGTGTATAAGTAACTAATGTAATAACCAGATCAAACATTTGTTAAATTCACTCACTCTGCAAGAAGAGCCTTCCTTGCACCAAGACCGCTCAGTTCCTATAAGACCAAAGGAAGCACGATTAGTGCTTAGTGAAAGTGCAGGACCGCAAATCATTCTGTGGTTACTGGCTAATGTTAATCCTCACCGTGTCCAAGGCAATGAATGAAGATGTTTTAAAGGCGAGCACCATAGCAGGCCACAGCTCCTTAAAATTGTTGGTCTGCACGTCTATGACTGGCACCACGGTCGGTGTCATTTTACCCCTTTCTTGTTTGTAAATACAGCCAGCTACGCCTTTTAACATGAAGCTAAATTTAACATGGGGACTCTTCTCGGCATAACCGTTTTATTTATTTTTTGTGGCAGCATGAAAGATAGTATGCGTTAAAGATAAGCTTCAGTAAATGATAGTCAGTGTTAAAGACAAGCTTCAGTAAATAACGTGTGTACTTTACTTCACAAAAGCAGCTAGCCAGCCAGCTAAGGAAAACTCCAAATGGGTCAGGTGACACCTTTCTGCTGTCGCTAACTAGTTAGCTGTATACATTTCCTAAACCCTTGTGGTAGGATTAAGGCTGTTTTCTTCATTTGAACTAATTCTATGTCATCATAAAAATATGAGGCAAGAGTTTCTTCACTAATATCAAAAAAAATCCCCCCCCAACCTGCGTTTCCAACCGCGTGAGTCTTATCTGTTCCTTTTTCAAACTTCTTTCAGGTCTGGGTCCGTGATGATCGATTGGACTTTTTGTTATTGCCTACAATTTTATATTAAAAATAGAATTAAGAAAGAAAAAACAAGTGACTACATTTGCGAGACAAAAGTTATTTTTATTATATATCTATCATGTTTGGGACTTCTAAGCCTTTTAAATGTTTTAAACTTGGGTTTAGTGAAATATTTACTCAGGCGATATTACAACCAGCTAAAACCAACACTTCACGAAGGACGCCCGTGAAAAGCTTAGGCGCCATTTTGGCTCAAACAAACTCGGGGTTGCACTTCTTTCTAAAATGTGTGTTATTTGGATAGATAGCTAGGCCAGCCACCAAGATCAGATGGATGCTTATTGACGACCGCAAAAAACTCGCTCTTGTATTCAGTCGAAAACCGGCTCTTGGGCCTCCAGGCCGCACTTTGATAGCGAGCTAGTTACGTGTCACCGCATTATTATTCACTTCAACGCTAACGCTAAGCTAGTTTGGCAAGTGTTTACAACATGGGTGGATGTTCAGCTCCGAACTGCTCTAACTCCACAACCATCGGGAAACAACTTTTTCGATTTCCGAAAGACCCCGTGCGAATGAGAAAATGGCTTATAAACTGTCGACGGGATTTTGTGCCAACTCCGTGCTCCAGACTGTGTCAGGCGAGTGTAGCAGCAACAGCGCTGCGTTACCTAGTTGTGCTATTTCAAGTTTTTGAAGTTTGGTGTCTCTCCTTTCAGTTAAGCACACCGAACGTGTCCGTCCTTCGGGATCCCCACCGGATCAGCGGAACACCGCACTCTCATAAGATGACCATTTATGTTCACTGTTTGCAGGACCATTTTGAGGAGAGTCAGTTTGAGGAAATCGCCAGGTCACCAGCAGGGGGAAAGAAACTAAAACCCAATGCAGTACCCACATTATTCAACGTGCCCGACCCCCCTTCACCCATCACCCCCCACGTAGTCCTCCCAATTAAACATGAACCAGGTAAACTTGTTAATGTGGCACAATGATATTAATACCTTTATGACTAGGCATTTTGATAGATTGTTTGGTTTTTTTAGTTTTCAATTATTAGTGATTTTTTTTAAACCCATCTTGTTTTATTCTGGGTAAGCTAAGGATATTAGATTTCTATACAGACTGATTTGGTTTTATGCCACAATACTAGGCAAAAGTGAGTGTTTTCGTGTTCTTAATTCGGCGGAGAAAGACTTAAAAGTCGGGGACCATGGTTACGCACGCCGGCAGCCGCGAGTGGACCTCGAGGAGGAAGGGTTGCAGAGGTTGGAGGAGGAGCGGCCATGCTGTCTGTGCCAGCACTACAGAGCCCAGCTGGAGCAGCAGCAGCAGCACACCGCCAGGCTACAGAGGGAGGCCAGTGTTTCATTTCGTCTCATGACAAACGGAAGGGGCGCTTTGCCCAAGCACATGGAGACCGACAACCGAAATGTGCTCCAGACTTGGGGCATAATGTGAAGTAAAAATAGAACCTGTTTATCCTCCTGCTGATAACGCTTTGCTTATTATTCATACTTCGTGGTTGAAATTCAGTACTTGGAGGGCATTGCATTATTTTTATTCATAAGTAATACTTGTCCATGCATTTAAAGTCTTAAAGTCTAATTTGAGAAACAATAAAAGCTGGCACCTTGCTATGAATTGTTATTGCACCTTTAACATAAGAAATGACCCTCATTGTTCCTTTCTTTTATTCTGTGGTCTAGGTGGAGGAGATGAAGAAGCGACTGCACAAGCTGAGCAAGATGGAGAAGGGGCTGCAGATGTTCCTGTACGAGGACCAGATCCGGGCACTGACTCTGGCCAAGCGCTCGCGGCGGGCCGTATGGTCCCACGACACGGTTCTGGCCGCCCGCAAGATCCGCTGCGCCGTCGGCGTGAAAGGATACGAATTCCTGCGGGAACTAGGCTACCCCCTCCCCTCGTACAGGACTCTGTGTAACCGCCTGGAGCCTAAAATGTTGATGACGACGAGTATGCAGGAGGACCTGGCAGAACTCGGGCTGGGTATCATAACTGAATGCGACAGCCCAGAAGCCAATGGGACCAGTGACGAGGGACTCATTGGAATTATGACATAAGACTTGCTGCTTTGGAGAGTTTTACACATGCGTTCAATACATACAAGGGTGTGTGTGTGTGTGTGTGTCTCTGTCTGTCTGTCTGTCTGAGAGTATTTTCTATTTTTCATAGAGTAGGCCAGTGTAAACTGCCCCATCAGCTGAAAGAAGCAGGATAGCAGAACTCCTTGCATTGACAGCATTTTTATGTTTAATCAAGCATGTTTATTTTGTAGATTTTGTCTGTCATAGATATCACAAAGAAGCCAAACAATGGTTTAGAATTTTGTCTCACAGTGGTTGTTTAATGAAACATTAACTAAATCAGAAGTTTACAGGCTACCTGTCCTCCTGGCAATATTCAACCTGTCATGAACTGCCTAAACATCAGTCATGTAGAATGGGAGCCTCCCCTCACTAACCTTTATTAAGAAGGGGACCAACGTGCTGCTCCTTTGTTTACCTTTGGTAGTGTAAGAACACGAACTGGTGACATAAATGACTCATAAGCTACTGTTGGCAATGCAGAGGTGCTGCTCAAAAACCCAAATGACTTCAGGGAGCTGGCATTGCTTTCATTTTGCCCTTCTGGTGATCCCTCTTCCAAAGCAGATCCTGTCTGACGCGGCGGCATCATTTTTGACCGTTTCAGATGCTGCCAAGGAGTCTTCAGTCAGTAGAAGACCAACTTTAATCAAGCTTCTTGTGCGCATTATATATATAACTATATATAGAGAGAGAGCATGTGTTGCAGTGATGGGCTCCTACCTTTACTTGAATCCTGCACTTTGGTCTAGTTTTAAGGGGGTACTGGGCAGCAAGTTGCTATTTGCACAACTAAAATCAATTCATGCGATATGTTGTACTTCTAAAAGACTGGAAGGTTTACACTTTCTGCATTTTATATCTGAGTGGCTTGGGGTGCCTTCTACAAAACAAAACAAAACAAAAAAAACAGCAAAGTAAAGGAAAAAAAAAAACAGTGGTTATTCCCATCTAAATGAGGAGGGCACAAGGCTTCCTGTTGTGTGAAATAGGAAGAGTGGTTTTGTTGAGCTTTGGAATTTTTGGGGCCCTACACGTACGTGTGCGAGCACGTCACAGCTGTCTGACCGTTGATGTCATGGAGCATTAATATCTCTGTACTTCACAGGGTTTCTTACTTACCCATATTTGAATAACTGCTCTTTGTATCGGATCCCCCTCTCTCCTTTGTTTTGGCCAGATGTTGTTCCATCATTAGTTCTTAAGCAAGAAAGTTAAGAGTCTAGTCATGTGTTTTGGAGTTGTTTTTTCCTCTCATCTATCAACATGAGGACAAAAAAGTGAAGCCAATGGAATAAAAATGAAAACTAATAATAAATGAGTTATGTCGTAATTAACTGTTTGGTATAAATACGAATGTACTGGTGAGTTTAAATGACCTTTACCTTGCTCAATACCAAACTACCATGTTAAACAATATTATTAAGAAATACAAGTTATTCAGGATGAACATTTAGATGCCAAAGACTGCTGTAAAGAAAGGAATACATAAACATGACCTTAGATGGTACATGAAGCAAATAAAATGTACCTAAAATCTGGAGAATTCGGGGGTAAAGTTTAGGTTGTAGCAAAATAATCAATTGAGGAACTTGAGAACAAAAAAATATTAACTGAAGAATCTTTAATTGCTCATGTCAAACCAAACAGCACAGTTAAGTAGATGGGGCTAGAGTGGAGTTTGCTGGGACCACAAAGTAGAACAATGTCGACTGGTCAAGTTAGTCACCCCTCCTGAACCTCACTTGTCATGCATTATATGAGAAAAGACTGATGATAAAGACCTCAAAACCAGAGAGTAAACAGTGTGTGCTCATGTCTATGGTTCACATATTTTGGGCCATTATTAACTGCACATTTTGCAAATGGGTACTAGCAAGACAGTGTTATTTAATATTTATCCTTTTACTTTAGGCCACCTAAAGTATGGTTTATAGTTACCCCTTGGAATACAGTCAAATTGAAGCTAACATTTATTATTTATGCACTTTAATTTCAAAGCTCAGATTTGAAGTTCTATTTGTTGGAGTGCAGTTCATATTCACCTGAGTTCATACAATTGAATCTTGGTAAAATTAACATTTCATGGTCAAATAACTGTTATAATGGCAATTTTATGATTACCAAACGAGGTTGATTGATTTACTTAATTTAAAATTTTACATTTCTACGAATTAAACTACAGAAGTCTTGTAAGAACTGCGCCACGCATGAACATTAAATGAAAATATACGAAATTAGCTTTAAAACCAGTGTAGACTTTATTTAAGTAATATATTTAGAAAAATTTGAATGCAAATCATTGTCTACTGTTACAATTCAAAGAATGTCTTTGACTCGATTTGAACCTGCAATGTTCGAATGCATATGCACAGGTGAGTTTCGATAAGCGTGTTTTTACGGAGGCAAACGACGAAGTAGTATCACAGTCCTGTCATGAGAGGCCTTTTGTGTGCGTGTTTGCCTTCCTTGTGATGTAACTGGCAAATGTTTAGCTCAAACAAACAGTGACAAAAGGCCAGCGGTGTGCGCCAGTGAAGGCTGTGGGCTCAGTACTCGCCACTAAGTAAACGGTTAGTGAGCAAAGGCGCTTTTTGTACTTACCCGCGCTAGTGCAAAAGTACGGGAGGTAACGGTTTATTGATAACGGTGTTTGAGGTTTGGACGAGAAAAACACTGTAGTGGCGTGTATCCTCAAGACCGAGCGCTGGAAGCCCTCCCACATTGGCTGGCTGTGTTTGCTCAGGGGGGAAGGTCTTGGACCGGACAAGCTTTTTAAAAGTGCCCAGTCGAAGCGCACCACTGGTTTGCACTCCAAACACAGGCAAAGTGCAAAGGTATGTGCGTTCACGGAGCACCAGTGCTGGACTTCCATCATGCGTTTGTTTGTTTTTCCAGTAAGAATAGCCGTGTCTTTTGAGTATATTTTGGTGTGTGTGTGTGTGTGTGTGTGTGTGTGTGTGTGTGTGTGTGTGTTTTAATTCAGTCACAGAGACGAGCAGTGACGATGCAGGGCCTCACGGCTCTGTGCTTATCTGCCCTCCCGGGACTGCTCTGGGCTTCGTCTCTGTTTGTGGAGGGGGATAACGACGCCTCACTGATCTGTAAGCAGCCCCCACACTGGCAAATTGACGGTCGGGCCCCCATGAAGGAGCTTTTGGGAAACGTCGTTGTTGTGGCTCTGCTAAAAGCCAGCTGACAGTTCTGCCTCACGCAGGCTGCTAAGTAAGACTGTATAACGACATTTTCAGCTAATATAAATACCACAATTTGAAGAACCTTTACTTAAGCAAATGGTAAATACATGTAATTAAAATGGCTTTGTAATGTTCTGTAATATAGTGCATTCTCTGGATCCTTACGAGTGGTAAAAGAGTCATTCATAACATTATATTGGATTATACTTTAAGGGCCTGGATGCTGGCCAAGGGTCGGGGTGGTGATTAGAATAGGTTCCCGTATTTCTCATAGGCTGGGGAACCTGCGTGATAAACTGGCGCGGACCGGCCACAAGGGGGTGTCGTTTCTCATCGTGAACGAGCAGGAGGCTCACTCCCGGGCCATGTACTGGGAGCTGAAGAGGCGTGCGGCCGAGGGCATCCCCGTCTACCAGCAGAGCCCACTGCAGGCAGACGTATGGGAGGCCCTTCAAGGGGACAAGGACGACTTCTTGGTTTACGATAGGTGTGCCAATTTACCGCGGGGAGAAAGAGATTTGTTATTTATTTCTTTATTTACAGATGCTGTTGAAGTATTGGATTAAGAAAGAACAAAGAAGAAAACTGTGTTTCACACAAAGAGACACAAAGTGTCTGGATTTTAAGAGCATGCATTAATGAATTAATGATTAATGTATATGATTAATTTTTGCTCTGATGATTTTTGCTTCTGTCCTTCAGACAAGCACTAGATCTTGCATGAATCTATTGGTTAAAATCCATCTGTGCTAGATCAAGACATCCTGTGGTTGGACATCCACCGGTAGTAAATACTGAACATGAAGTGAGTGAGTGAATAGAATAGAATAGAATAGAATAGAATAGAATAGAATAGAACAGAATGGAATAGAATAGCTTTATTGTCTGTGTAGAAACAATAAAATTTGATGCTTGTCTGCAGTAAAAGATGCATCAAAAGTAAGAGAAAATAATAAATAGTAAATATAAGGACATGCAATATAACAATAATAAATAAAGGAAAAAATCTATATCCATATGTAAATCTAAGGAGTATTATATATGTGCATGTACATACATGTACTTATGTGTGCAGACTGGTGCAGAATAATGCACCTACTCGAAAGGCAGCAGAAATGTCAGTGATAGAGACACTAATAAGTGATCAGTGACAGTGTCAGTTGCAAACAGTTCATGTGTTCCTTACGTTACTAAAGACAGGCTTTACATCTTGAGGCTGGTCACTGTGTGATCCAGCTTTGCAGGCTGGACTGAGTCCTCTGTTCTATTGTCCTCTATCTGAGCAGGTGTGGCCTGCTTACCTTTCACATCGTCTTGCCATACAGTTACCTCCACTACCCCTATGTGGAGGCTGCCATCAGAGCCACATATCTCAAGGACATCTGCAATTGCACAGTGAGCATAGCTCTCTTACAATTGATGCTGTGTTGCATCTTGTTACATTTTTCACATATTGCATCCCACAAGTATCTTTATTTTTCCTTTTAGATGGATTTTAACTCCACACTTCTAGCAGAGCAGCAAAACACCAGCAGCACATTGACAGGAGAGAGCCTCAACGCCACCGTGGTGGGGTCTACAGAGGGTCAGCCGGCCCACGCTGAGCACGGCGGCCACCATCACCGTGACCGTTTCCACCAAAGCCACGACCATCCCTCCCACTTCACCAACCGGGGCGTGGCCACAGAGTCTCGGCCCACTCACGCCAACCATGGCAATGACCATCGTCATGTCCATTCTGCCCGAAGCACTGATCCTGTCACCATCCCCCGGAGGAGGGAGAGACAGCTTCAGTAACATGGGGCAGGAGCACCCCAGAACCACATGCAAGCACCATCCTGCATAGATTTAGGACTTAAAAAAAAAAAAAAAAAAAAAAAACTTCATCTGTAGGAAAAAAACATACCACTACCTCCTTATATCACAAATGATTCTACAGACCATTAATAATTATTATTATTATTATTATTATTATTATTATTATTATTATTATTATTATTTTTAAATTTGATTAGATTTTTGATCTCCTATTTGTTGAATGCATTTTGCTCAGCAAGGTAGATGCAGAGTCACAGTAAGACCTGCTGTGGACTGGCTGCTCCCTTCTCACGGCTCTCTATGAAACGTGCACCTTAAACCTCAAACCAGGTGTGTGGACGTGGATGCTGAGTTGAGGAGGAATCGTGGCGAGCGATCCTGTCCACAGTCACACGTGTCCTGTACTAGACAGGTGCCTCTTATGGCAGGGCTTCCTTCCCCCTGCACTGGTGGACAGTTCCCAGGCCCACATTTCCATGGTCTTCCAGGCCCTGTAGATTGCCTAATGTAACTGGCAGTCTGCAGCCCGTATGCTGGCTTGGGTGCATCAGGAAACAGGAATAGAGCAAAAATGTGAACTGGCTGGTGTTTGAGTAGGGCTGGACTTGAATTATATCTAAGGGTGCCTGGTGAATGATGCGGGCACTTCTAAGCATATAATTTTTTAAATCATAATGAAGGAGATTAGAATAGCCTGCCCTGTAACAATGTGACATTTAATTAATCCGCATTTGAAATATTCACCTGTAACTTTTGGATATTTTTTATGACAAATGTACTAGCATGTCATTAAAAAGTAAAAGAATAACGTTCCGAATGTTTAATACATATGTGACCTTAAGTGGTTCTGACTCCAAGTCACATCTCGTCCTTCGCTGGCTGATCCAGGTGTGTTGGAGCAAGATAAGGCAAGCATGAATATGAGCGCAGAGTCGTTAACGCACAGGCACAGAGAACCACTGCACCAGCCAAAGCCTTTCCCTGATGACAGGACATGCCTGATGCTAAATTGTTACGTGCTTAATGGTAAACTGTTCCATGCCTAATGCAACATTTCTAATAAACAGTAAAACTCCTGTCCTGGATTACCTCTGATCTTGGTTACGGCAGTGGTGAAATAGCATATCAATCTTGAAAGAAGGTGGGTTGTCATCCTAATATTGGCAAGCAACTTCTAAACAGGCTGCAGTTGGATTAGGCTCTTTGCTTGACCTAGCATATGGGTCTAAAGGAGTAAACCTATCCCAAGGACTTCTCCACTAATCTCTGTTGAAGCCGGTTGCCATCTGTAAACCATGGACCTCCTTGTGTAACCCAGGGAGTTATTCTGAATAATATTTTGAACTCCTGCCCTTGTAAATTTGTGAGTTTCTTTTCTGGATCCAGCATTTTATGTTGTTCTTGCACTCATTTCTTTGACGGTAGTTACTTGGAAGCAGACGGCACTATTTGAACTTCTGTGAACAGAACAAATAAATAAATAAATTGCAATGCAATTATTTTTAGCTCCATTTTAAACATCATGTCTTCAGGTTTAGTGGCATCACAAGTGCTATCTACATGGCAGGAGATCCCGGTTTTGTTTTCACCAAAACAAGAATGGAGAATGGAGATTTCAGGAACCTGTTCAGGTAATGACTGGTATTACTAGAATACCAAATGATTAAATCAGTTACCGAACTGACCGAGTGCTAATTATTCCCCAACACTGTCCTCAAGTGATCTAAAGATAAGAACAGATGGATGGCAGATGGTCCGCTAGCCTGTGTTCACCACCTGTACGTGCTTATGCCATTGGCTCAGAGGGTGGCTTGACGCCGGCCTGGTGACCCACAGGTCCACATCGGAGCGGAGAACTTATGGTTTACCACTTCGCCACCTTGTGTTTCTCTTGGCACACATTCTAGGAGTTAGAGCATAGACCTCATATTTCTCACACATCGTGCTTATGCAGCAGAAGGACACGTTTATACCGAGATGTCTTGATCCTTTGAAGTCATTACACATTATTTAACTTTGGTTCCCAGCATCCTCCTGATCGTCAAGTTAGTGTGTCGTGTCAGCCTGCTGACTACAGTGAAAGTCTGTTCATCAAAAATTATGTGGACAAGTTTTTTTTTCTTCTCATTATTCGCCCGAGTTAAACGAGTTATTTACTGTGTTCATGACTGCATGTTGCCTTGTAAGCTGTAATTCGGAGTGAGTCATGTGTTTGAGTTTTTCTGCCGACGCCGGGCAGATGGCTAACGTGGGGTGGTGCTTTTGTTTCTCCGAAGTCACAGAGCTCAGCGATACTCTAAGTAAAACAGTACATTCCGCACAGTGAACCCATGCTGAGTTTTTTTTTTGGGGGGGGGGGGTTGGGTTGGGTTGTCAACTATTTTTCTTTCGACCGTGTATTTTCAGATATTTTTCTTGCTCGGCCTACCGTCATCGTAGTGTGGTTACATATGCGTGGCACAACTTGCCTTAGTGAGCCACACTGACTTGATGGCTGGCAGTCCTGTTGCACTTGTACTGTGTAAAATAAAAGTTTTTTTTTTCTTCTTCTTTTTTTTCAGTTGTGTAGAAGCACGGGTTTGAATGTCAGCTCAACATGTGTATTATTTATTTATTTATTATTAGCTTTGAATACACATGCAATTGTACCTGACACCAGTAGGTGGTGTATGGAGCTCTAGTGATCTGTACCGCAAAGCTATGGAACCAGCTGCTGTCCTGTGGTAAGATACCAACCACCAGAGGTGAGTAGAGTAGCCAATAACTGTACTCAACTAAAAGTATTTTAGCTTTAAAATAATACTTACTCGAGTAGCAGTAAAAGTAGTCATTTAAGTTACTACTAAAGTAAAAAAGTATATGTTAAAAAGACCACTCAAGTAGTGAGTTACTTTACTGGAATTCATTTAACATCGGGCAACAATATGTGTGTGTGTGTATGCATGTGTGTCCTACAAACTAAAATATGAGCTCCTCATAGTTCGTGTTTACGCTGAATTCAAGTCTGTTTTAAAGATGTTTCTCTCAGGAATGAATTTTACAATAAGTATATGATACTTATTCATAAATAAGGCTGCTATACTTAAAATATGTACAATCTTGAACATCCCTCTTCAGTGTCCAGTAACAGTCTGCCAACACAGAAGTGCTCCACTTTCCTTGGTACTGATTTTCCATAGACCTGCTATACGTAACAATATGTGAGTATAATTGGTTGTAAACAATTTGTTAATCTAATTATTTATCTAAATAGACAGCTAAAAAAAGCACTTTGGCAGAACATGTATGCTGCATGCCATTTATGTATATGCAAATATAATGGAACAAAAAAAGCTATGGTTGATAGAGAAATTCTGAAAACATATTTCAATTCTGCGTGCAAAAATACTTAATAAACAGCTGTTTTTCTTAGCTTTGGGTCTGACCTACTTAGTTCATGTGTTATGTTCAAGATACATGAGGTTTGTCATATCAACTAAACATTGTGAATGTTCTAAAAGTGACAAGCATCATATTGGATTTGGTGATCACTTTGTGATTAGTACAATTTCTAGTAATATTCCGAGCTCTCGCCCAAAGTTACATACTAGACAGTTTACTTTTGTTATATTTACATTGCAAGTAGGCGACCGACTGGTCAGACTGGCTGGCTAGCCAGGTACCCTATGTTGTCTAGCTAGCAACTGTGCTTGTATTTGGTCTAAATAAATATCAATATTTAAAATAAATTACAAACCTTGAAACCTTTATATATATGCCTCAATGTGGACCATACATTCTACATGCCATGAGTTCAGTTTTCAGCTGCTTGTAGCTAGATAGCCATTTCATTTCTTAGAATATGATTGATATTGCATCACACTTTCCTTTCGCATTAATAAGAGAGCATTATGAGAGAGCACAGATGTCACACACAGATATGTGAGCTTTAAAGAAAATAATATATTGCGAGCTACTTTTCATAACTGTAATCATTTGACTTTGCAGATGTACTCGAGTAAGAGTATAACATATTCCTCTTTTAAAACAACTCTTAAAAGTACAATTTGTTCCAAAAGTTACTTAAGTAAATGTAACAGAATAAACGTAGCGTGTTACTACCCATGTCTGCCAGCCACTAATGAAGCTCTAAGAGGATAGCTAACACTGTTCATGGCAACAGATTATAGTCTGTACACCTACAAGGTGTTTCTAGTACAGTGGTGTGTGATTATATAATATATAGCAGTGGACCTTAAAGGAGTAAAGTGACAGACAATATGCAACATTATGCAACATATTCCGAAGTTCTAATTTTTACCAAACTCTGCCAAATATACATTATTAGGGACAGGAATCTATTATAGGAATAGGAATCTAATCCCATAGGAAGACTGTGCGTTGTTTTGGTAGGCTGTTCACATATAACGAATATCACTTGAAATGCATAAAAATGAATAGATGTATGTCTCCCAACATTCCTCAATGACCTTCATTAACTCTGTGGTCTGTCCTCGTCGTCGTCCACCTCCACCAAAAACTGCACTAGCTCACAGCACTGCAACCTCTGAGTCCTCTGTGAATTACCTGATCTTCACTCCTTTGTCTACATTTAAATGGCCCTTATTAGTCAAATCTCTCGGTGTGAGTGAACCGGTCCTGACCCTAATGCAGTCTTGCTCTCGTGCGTTTGACCCACGTCCCTAAGTACTGACTTGTACCCTACGTTGACTTGTCTGTTCGCCATTGTTGTGATACATGTTAAAGGAACATTTGTTATGAGTCAGCCAATCTGCAGAAATGGATTTATCTGGAAGAGATTAGGTCACGTGTAATGTTACGTGGTCAGTGCGAGAACACGCTCTACAGTGCCTGATTTTTAGCGTGATCATGGACTGCGATGTCCCCGAGTCCACAAGCACAGCCACGCGTGACTACTCTCTTGGACTCGTCTCTGTTATGTATCCAGACCTCCAACGTCAACAAGACCACGAGCACAGGAGTGCCGCCAGGGATTTTGGGCCCTATGAAAAGACAGCACACTGGACCCCACCACCCTATCACAACAGCCTTTGCTAGGGCCCCTGTTAACCACAGGCTATGAGAATCGTCTTAACTTCTCCCTCCGTACGGCGCCACTGGCCATATGTGAGAGACACACTAGCTGACCACCACAGCATTTGCTAATGGGCATTGCACACTTTAATGAAACCTTTCTGCCCCTTCAGAAAGAGCCTTCCTTTTAAATGGTAATATATGTGTGCACCAATGTCCCATATCAGATTGGTTGTGGAGGTCAGGTATCCCTACATAACAACTGTTTAATCTTTTATCTCCGAACCGTGTCTGTGAGTACTCTCCCCTCCTCCAAACACAGGAATGAAATGTGCGCTCACTCACACACTCACACACACACTCACTCTAACCCCTTCTTCTTTACCCATCCCCCTCTGGTCATTAGGGACTGAGTCCCTGCAACGCTCTAGCGATCTGGCCAAATTGAAATAAACCCGAGTGGACTTTACTTATCTAATCCAACCACCTCCAGCCCTCGCCTTCCCCCGCTGTGACACTTCATTTGTCTTACAGCTCACTGGATCAGGAATGTCCAATCACTGCTCAGTGGAAGGCGTGCCCTGCCTCCACCCCTCTCCGTGGGTCCGCCCACATCATCACTGCCTTGCAGTCATAGTGCTTGGGCATTGCCAGGCAAAGGTTTTGCAGTAAATTAGATACTGATGTTTTGCAACATTATTTGTCATTGTATAAGATATTTTAAGTTTTAAGTTGTATAAGTTTTTATATTGACCCATTTGTTGGAGAGAAGTCAGGTTTTTAAATTCTTATTTTTTAGGGCTTTTTTGTTGTTTGTTTTTGCTGATATATAGATGCATGCATTTTAAGCCATACAAGAAAGCCTGTTAAAAGTGTTTTAAAATGTTAGATATTACCTATGTTAGAGTATACTGGAACCAGTACTTTTAACAGCTATTATCTTAAGTGGAAGGGTACTGTACTCCCATTATGAAATATTTTCGCTACTAGTACAAGACAATCAAGCAAACATGTTAAACTTATTGAGGCAAACGTTTAATAATATACCGTATCCCCACATTGTGTTTCTCTCACTATATGTGCATCTCTGTAGGAAGAAGGATATTCTGAGACCATAACTGTTATGAGACACTTGTTATGCTGAAGGGCCCTGCTTGCGGAGAAAGAAAAAAAAACCCTGCAGCTGTATCACCAGGAGTGGCATGTGTCACAGTAGCGCTGAGCTTATTTTTTCAGCAGGGTAAGTTAACCACATGGAACTGCTACCCTGAGCAGAGCTGCCTAAAGCAGGATGCTATCGCGCACTGGAATATTCCAGACTGCGCACTTCCGAGAGGGGAGGCGTCGCGCGGGCTCTAAATGTCAGCAAACACACTAAATGAACATTTGCGTTATTGACAGACCCTTGCAAGCTGAATGAAAGGGAAGACATTAGTGCGACGGAACTGTTCGATTCGTGGCCCGTGTGTAGGCCTAACGATTAAACCTTGCCGTTGAGGCCGCGTGAAGGATTCGTTGATTTCGGATGAACGCTCGAGGAAGCTAAATATCTGAAAAACCGAGAGAGCGCTCCTGCCTCTCGCTCTCGCGGATGAGACAGACGCCTCTCTCCCACCTGTCACACAACTGACAGAATGTGGCAAAGGAGTTTTCTGTTTTTCTCGCCTGCTTAAACGAGAGTCTCCCACAACGCCTTCAGCGTGATTTACAATGCATTCGTGACTGCATGCATCACGTAGTCCTACGCGGTAAACGGGTGACAGTTCTCCGGGTGTGTCTCTAAATGTCACTGTCCCCCAGAGATGCTGCCACAAGGCCGTTCTTTAATGCGGCTGTCACTTTTGGTATGGACCTTTTTTTTTTTTCCTGCCGGCACCTTTTGTTCAGCTGTATAGTGAATGTCCTTCTTGAAGGATCACAAAAGTGCTCTCAGAAAAAAACAGCGGAGAGGAAATGGCTGCTCAACTTCCCCTCTCTGTGTGCTTCTTTCGCTCATATTTAGTCCCTGCCTTCTGCATAACTTTTCAGGCACACTGACCTGAATATTGTTTTGAATGGAATGTACGAAGCACGACTTTTAAACGTGACTTTCATCCTAATCGCCCTGTCAACATCAGGTTTAAAATATTTTTAAACGAATTCCCAGCATTTCAGGCTGGAGCAGTTGTTCCTTTTTCTCGTGCGAGGGGGTTAATCCTGCCGTCGTGCTACGATCTGAGCTCTGCTCTGCGACCACGAGCCGTGTAAGCCCCAGGCGGAGGGACTCGGCCCTGCTCACGCACTGATTACGTGAAGAGGAAACGAACTCGCGGAAAGGTCTCCTGACGTGGGGGGTGTAAAGGATGGAGTGTCACGGACGTGGAGGGAAAGGCAGTGCACTGCTGCTGCTGTAAACATTTCATTGTGGACAGCAGGAAGATCTGCAGACGATGGGGCCATGGTGTTTGGAGTGGAGTTCACATTCTACTGCATTGTTTCTAGGCTTTATTACCCCCAAAGACCATCCATGGAGCACAGGGTTTACCTGGGCCATGCTGTAACACTGTAAATGAAATCTCCATACACAAAGGAATGGGATTGTTTATTTAGTAGCAAATACTTCTAAAACTATCACAAGCGTTTAAGGTTGGAGTTATTTTCATATGTCGTGGGTCCTCATGGTAAATCATTTTTTTAAAAATGAGAGATGTGGATTTTAGAAATTAATTTTTGTGTGTGTGTGTAAACAAACCAGCTTGCGAGTATTGTAGTGCAAGTCTCATTTTGTTCATTGATTATATATCTCACTTGGGAGATCCTTGAGTGGGATTTGGGATCGACCTTTTTTTTCCTCTGACAGGGAGAACCCCATCTGTCTGAGAAGGCCCCCATTTCAGCACTCCCAAACAAGGCCCTATCAGCGTGGCTAAGAGCTTATCAATCACCCCAAGAGTTGGAAACACGAGATTTATGTGTTTGGCCAGCCGGAAGATGGATCATTTGGAGAGGTACATACTTTGTCATCAAAATTAATTCAGAGACATATCCTGCAGTGGATTATGTTGTTTGTAAAATGTCCAACTTATACAATTGTATTTACATATGGTCTGTTCTGTGGACATTTTATAATACGTAGCCATACAGAACAATTAAAACACGATGACAAATCTCTTTAAAGGCTTTGATAAGGTTAGTACAATGACACCAGCTTTGAACAGTTAAAGGCACAGTCTAAACATGTCTGGTAGGGAATAGTTAGCATAGTCCAGAGCTAATAGCCAGTCATTGTTCATAAACTTAATATAAAACTTATTAATAAACTTAATAATGTAATTTTGCCCTTAGATGTTTCTGATGCAGCCACTCTCCTCATACGGAGTATGCATCAGAGGCTTTCAATGTAATAACGGAGCCACCCCGTTAAAGCTACCCAGTGGACATTCTGACCTGCAAGGGGTGCTGTAGTTCTGAGCCAATCAGTGCCCAGCCTTTTGTTAAAAACCCTGTTGAAGTCAAGCAAGGATACCTTCTTCTAATCTGTGAACGTACAAGTGTTTACTGGTGATAATGTCACACATGCATACCTCATTTTTTCTTGTAATTTCTCGTGTCAATGGGCACAAGGGAGGAAGGGTCCAGCCTTTCTTCCCATCGAGTCTGTTTCTTTTCTTCTCTTTTTCTTCTTCTTCAACACCAACAACAACAATCCATTTATTTCACACTAGATTAGATAATTCAAGACTGGAACATTTAGCGGTTCTGTTCTAAACAGCTTTTATTTTATGTTCATTATTAGTGTCAGGAAAGTGCCTTGCTTTGGTGGCAAGCTAGTCTGGCAAGCACTGGACGTGCTTTTCCCCTAGCACTTCCTGCTAGCCAGCGACAGCGTAGGTGATTTCGTAGCTTTAGTTTAATGATTTCTTAGGTCCTCTAGATCATTTTTGTATCATTTCATCCGAGTCAGAGCCACGCCGCTTCGAGTGGGCCTGTGTGAGCGTACGCCCCAGTTGGACAGAGGAAACTTGCTGCGCTTTAAGCAGGCATGAGTGTTCCAGCAGCTACAGGGATTGCATCAGTATGGGCTCATTCTGACAGGCCTTTGGCTGTCCCTTGGTCTCCACATCAGAAGTGCCGTGCCCGTCTGCGTGCTTTTTTCATTCGCGGCGTGCAGCACTGAGGACCAGGGACTTGTTTTATAGCGGGGCTCGACGAGCAAGGGCCGAAAGAATAACGCTAGTCAACGATTGCCTCTCGCCGCTTCAGCGGAGTCTGCTCGTCGATGCAAATCTCCACAGTGATCTCTTCTGCTTCTTTGCGCTTTACATCTGGATTGAAGCCTGGGGATGTGCCGCCGTGCTCGCTGCACGACAACAATCACGAACGAGGATCCGGACGTGCCGTCCACGTGACGTCGGGGGAAGTGGTGAATGCGAGTGCGTAGGACCTGTGGAGGCCAGAGCTCATCAGTGGTGCATATATAATGTTGCTTTGGCAAGGACGTGCAGCCCGTGGCCTTTAGGAAAGGGTCAAGATGACTTCTCAGAAGCAGGGAAGGTGCTCATTGGGTCGGCCTTTCAGCAACGTTATTGACTTTGGCAGCTTCGGCATGACGCAGGGAGTCTGCTCTAAACGCACGGTGCTGCAAAGGCAGCATATGGGCCTTGGGCCACGATATTCCAGTGGCCGGGCTGCAAAATCCTACCCTTCGGTGCTCTTTTGTGGGCGGTAGTAAATGCAGGGCCCGGGTTGTGTTTGCGTGCTCTCTGCAGAGCTGAACTCTTTGTACTGGTTTAGTCATGCCCTTCTTCTTTCTGTTATTTTTCCATGAACTAGCCAAGGGAGAGTGCTCCTCTATTTGAAACATGGTCGCACTGGGTGATGGGGTCCCTGTGCTCATTGGAAAACACTTTCTCTTCGCCCATAGATGGAGGCCCTCGTACAAACAGATTCCTGGCAAGAAATAGTAGATGCTAGTTTCCCATATTTTAGCTTTTTCTTTTTTTAGAGTGGCAAGAACAGTGTCGAAATTAGTTCTGCTCTGGGTAGAAAGGGATCTCTGTGTTTAAGATATGGCTATACACTTCTCTCTTCAATAACATTTTTTATTATTATAGGACTTGGGCTCACTGAATTTGCAGGTGTTGTTGGCTTGTGTGTGTCAGTGTTTGACCATGGCTCTGTGTGAGAGTGTACGTGTGTGTGTGTGTGTCTGTGTCTGTGTGATCGGATGCTAGTCCTGTGGAATCATAAGCGCACGTGCACCACCTGTTCCGGCTGCTGATTGGCTGCATGGCTGAGCATGATCTCTGTTTAGTCTGCTGTTATTGGCTGCTATTGGCTATTATTGGCTCTTATTGGCTGCATGGCTGAGTGTGATCTCCACTTAGCCCGCTGTTATTCATCCGCGATGCCGAGGCCGGCCCGCCGAGTGCGGAGAGCCACTCTAACATCAAAGCCGCCCGCACACTGCTGCCTCGCCTCCCTTAGGAGCGCCCTCTTTTGATTCTCTCCCTCTCTTCTTCTCTTTCGCCCTGCCTCATCCTCTTTCCCTCTTTCCCTCTCCCTCTCCCCGTTTCTCCTTCGAGCGTCCGCCCTTCTTGCCGCCATGGCTCCCGGTCACCTGACGCAGAGCAGGGGCCTTCTGGGGCGGCGCTGCCCGCCCGGGTCTGCCACACTGCTGAATTACAGCGCCGTTGCACGTTATTAGACATGACACTCCAGCGAGATAATGGAGGCTTTCTTCATCCCCCATTTGAAATCCTAATCGCATTTCTTTGATTAATAGGCGCTGATCTGCATATCAAGGGCTCTTGTTAATTTACTCCAGTGCACGCCCCTCCCACCCCCCGACTAACTTCTTTATGATGCGCTTGTGAAAGAGATGAAGGGAAGAAAAGAACGATGTACATATCTGCCTTCCTCATCTTCTCCCTCGTCTTCAAGCTGGGACGAAGCTTCTAATGGCAGATGAAGGAGCTGGGGGATAATGGTTGAAGCGCAGTGTCCATGGAGGGCTTTTCTGTTTCTTTTGTTTGGGGGTTTTTTGGGGTTTTTTGGTGCCATGGCTTTCCCTCTGAGATGCCGGACCGCTGCCACCCTTACCCTGTTCCCACCCACGTGGGACCTCTTCAGTGACAATATTCTATGTGATACTTTTAGCGTCCTCTGCACTTGTTGAAAGCGCTTTGAGTTACAAAGCTGCAATACGTTAGCATAGTAATTTATTACTGTGATGATGTAAGTATTCTTTGCGCTTCTCTGCCTTTTTCTGTATGCCCTAAAATAAATGGGTTTTTTTTAAATTATTTTTGATAGTCAGTATACAGAAAAACAGTCTGGTTTTAGTTCAGGTCTGGTTTCCTTCCACCTTTCCTGCTGGGGTGTGTGGCTCCTGCACATTCATTATTCCAGCACCGGTTCTTTGCGATGACCTTTCCGGCTCAGTTGGACCATCCAGGCCCCCGGAAGCCCAGGGCTCCCCTCCATCTCTGCCCCTAATGTGAGCTGGACTGGAGGCTGCCTGGGAAGGCCCACCCACGTAGACTCCGATGCCATGTGTATGACGCGTAGTGTCAGCCATGTGCCATGCACAGGGTTCTGACCCAGCCTGGCGGCACGGTAGCAGCAAGAGAGTCCTGGATCGCAAGGAATGTGGCAGGGGCCAGAGATGTCGAGTGGCTTGCGGCCTCTCCGAGACTTCCGGGCGCATGACGAGAGGCAGCGGGTGACCGTTTCTAGTTCTGAAGGCTGAGAATGACTCCGCAGAGCTGAGATACACCTGCCTTCTTGCTCGGCCTCTTGTGGTTCGCCCTCTTGGCCAGAAATCATCATGACTGGCTCCTCCACTGATTGGGCATACAAGGATCCCGCCATCAGAGCACTCCGTGATGTGTTTTGCTGTCGGGAGACGCGAGGCTCTTAAACGCTCGACGAAGTACCTCACGCCGTGACTGTCGGTGCAGTTTGTGGCATAATGAGTGGTTCCCCGGCGTCTTGCCCTGGTGCAGGGTGGTCATCACCAGCACATTGTCCACAGTAATAACACACAGTAATAGTGCCAGTGCTACCGCTTCCTACAGTCTTTGTAAAAGATTTTGTCTATACCAGAGGGTGAGTTCGTGATAAGAAACCGCAGACTGTTTGTATTTAACTTTCTAGCGTTATCTCTCCTCATCTGTTTCCAACGGTTTTATGCAAAATTACAAGCGAAGCCCAAACTGGTGGTCCCCAGTTATGTGAGTGAAGGGTCGACGTTGTCAGAAAGTTGTCTGAATCAGATGAGACGTGTGGATTCTTTGGTCGGAACAAAAGCTCAACCAGGCCCTTTGGGCTTTGGGATTAAGGACTACTGCTCTTAATATCTGATAAGAAGATTCCTATCTCTACAGTCACTGATGGAAACCAGACATTGTTCTCATAACCAGTATGACTGTTGGCAGATATTACTGTAAAGTGAATTTCTTTAAATGAAGTGTCTCTCTCTCTCTCTCTCTCTCTCTCTCTCTCTCTCTCTCATATAGACATGGAGCTAATATGTGGCTCATAGCCAGAGGCACAGTAAGTTAATTAACCAGCTCATTTCCAGAACACCTCAGAGGAACTTAAAAGACGATGCCGACTAATTTATGGGTTAATTAATATGAAGGGAAAAAGGTAAACATCGTAAGAATCAATTTGCCAGCATCGCCAGCACCGGGGGGATCCTGGAGCACCCACATGGCAAAGATGCTTTTCGGCTGAGGAAACGAGAGATGGGCCCACAGCCCGCAGAGCTGTGGATTGTTCCGGAATAAATGAAGGTGCCGGCTCTGCTGGCAGCAGCCTAGGCAAAGCAGTCGCAGCTTTGTCCGCGCAGACAATTAAAAATCTTGCATGGGCGGTGCCTTCCAGTCTTGCGAAGCGGTTGTTGTCTGGGGGGGGGGCGTGATGGGGAGGGGGGGTGCTCTTGTCGGGACAGGTGCCAGAGTCCAGGTGGGACGGATTCCTCCTCTTCCATAATGCCAAGAGATGCCTGTCTGTCCGAGATTAGACGTTGAGGCGAGCACAAGGAGCTCCTTCCGGTGAGAGCCGAACGTATTGAGATGATAAACAGGCCGGGAAAGAGGCTGCGTCGGCGTAAGAGGGCGGCCCCTTTTCAGTGCGGGCGTGCTTTATGGTACGACGCCTGGCCCTCGCTGAAAGGAGACCCATTTTGGTGATGAACTACAAGGCTCCAGAATTGTGATTACAATCATGCAAGCTAAATCACTTTGCAGTTGGAGAAAATAACCTGCCTAAGATAATGAATGGCTGAGACTTCGGCTTGATTGGCACTCCAAGCATAAATAACCTGGAATTATTCGTAATAACCATGGTAACGGAGTGGTAATTGCCAGAAAATTCTCTTGTCTCAGAGCCGTGGTCGGAAGGGAGAAAAAAAGAGGAAGAAATTAGTCTTTGCGCACAGTTAAACCTCCATTAATTGTAAGCATTGTGTGCGTTTATTTATGTCACAAAGGACAGCACAGGCTCAGACTCTCAGGGGTTCTTTCTTTTGCCCAGAATGAAGGCAATTAGCATTAAGGCTCATGAAATGTTTTCTCCCTCTTGGAGAATAAGAGTCAGATCCCAACTAATCCACAGATAAGGGCTGTGGAAATTATGTAAAGTGCCGACATTTAAGCCCTCACATTTGAAAGCCTCCTCTTTCTGTAGCGCCAAAACTCTTTCCTGGACCAAAATAGGCACTTCCTAAAAATGCACTTTTCCTCCTTTTCAGTGTCACCAGAAGGTCCATGCAATAAGAACTGACGGTTAGGTGTCCGTAACAGAGTGCCAGACCCTTTTCAGCGAGACCTCTCTTGCCGATCGGGCATGTGGCCCGACAGGAGTGTCTGCTAGGTAGGATTACAGGTCTGGCTGTTGCATGGTGGGTGGGTGGCGTGGCAAAGGAGTATAACAAGTGCTGCTCAGACCCTGGGATCATTTGGAATTTTTGGGAAGTATGTGCCTCCCCTCGGCTGCATGCCGGGCTTGGAGCCTAGACGAGGAAAGTTCAGGAATCTGCTGATTAATAAAGATACAATGCAAAAAGGCATTCTCTTCCCTCAGCATAGGTCTCGACTAATCGGCGTATGGCAGACATGTGCGGAGTGGGAGAAGAGGAATGACAGTCAGAGAGAGAGAAAGGAAGAGCCAGGAGTCTGGTGAGGGGACCAGAGAGCAGAAATCCCCAAATTCCCGGACCCTCGCACTGCCAACATTCGCCTGAATCTGGTCTGTCTCGTCTCAGACGACGTGGCTAGCTGGGCTTTGGACGTGGACAAATGGCGAGTGTGAGTCCTGCGGCGCGTCTGATAATCCCAGCGCCATGGGCGGGGTGAGTGGGCGGGGGTGGCCCAGGGGTTGATCTGAGGCCCTGCGGGGCCCCCGGCTCTCTCCAGGGGGACAGTGGAGGCCTTTGTTCTCTTCTCATTCCTGGCATACCCTTCGCAGGACAGCCTCGGAGGAAGCCTTGGTTCGGTGAGGGGGGGTATGGGAGCCTTCTTTCCCTGACTGAGTCCAGCCCCCCAGTTCTGGACCAGTTCAGTATGGAGCAGGGCCAGAACTTGGAGATCCCTTTAATTAAATGTGCCCAGGTGCAGACAATAGGAGTGGGGTGAGGTGTTAGTAAGGTGCTACCAGCATGGCTGGGAGGAGCTTGGCTGTTATGTGCTACTGATGTGATGGCAGAGGGTGCCGGTATGCAGGGGACGCAGGGTTCAGAAAGACTCTCGGGTCCACGAGACCAGCAGGTTGTGTTAAAAACAACCCCTGCAGAGCAATGATGTCAGGCATAAGAACACCGTGTACTATACACTTTTACATAAGTAGAAGGCTCAGTGGGAGTTCATACCGTGTGCCAGCACGTAAACGTAAACTAATAATGTTGTTTTTTGGTTATTAAATATGCATGCACATCCAACGTAATAGTAATAAGATCAGCCATGATTGCAACTGATGAACCTTTCTGTTGTTTCCCATTACTAATGCAGACCAATGGTGGCTGTGTTGCTTCTCTGTGATTGGTTGCTTCTGTTTGGCTCGGAGGAGATAGGGGAGTGGGCCCTCCGCCTCCCCAGCGCCGACCCCATCCACCCCCTACCCCCGTTACCCCCATCCGAAAAAATTGGAGCAGACATTTCAGGGACGGATGTGTGCTCCCCGCGGAGGATTTGTTTAATGGAAATTTGGTGTAGGGAACATCCCCCCAGGGGACACCGAGCTGGAGCAAATCGCAAGGACGTGCACAGAAATATGACATTTTATCCGCTATTGGCATCACTAATCATTCAAGCCATGATGTACTAGCGTGCTTACACACACACACACACACACACACACACACACACACACACACACACACACACACACACACGTGTGCTGTGCCTCTACCTGAACCATCTGTGACACTCACCCCACCCTTGCATTCTGCCCAAAACAAACGGTTCTTTTATGTGTTGGCTTAAAGTCTTGAACACGTTTCTTTAAAAGACCTTCGGTAGGCTTAGCCTGATGACAGTGTGAGCTAAGGACACCTGTAGCAGTTATACGACTGCTGCATGCCGTCCGTAGGTGTAGCGTTACCTGTTCCCTACAAGGAAGGCACGAGGCAAAGTTACACGTCACCCAAAACATGCTTAAAAAAAATTCTAAAATGGCTAACCGGCTAAAAGGCAGCGAGGGACGATTAACGCGACGGCTTTTTCACCGCGCTAACTGACCCGTGCTGGCTTCTTTTCATCGGTGTTAGCATTTGCAGGCCAGGCGTTTCTTTCAGGGATGGAACAAAGCTCCCAAGGAGTGGGTGAGAGGAGAGGGGGAGTGGAGTGGGGGGCGGGGCTCTGCAGCAAGCTAGGCGGGCAGACGTGTCCGATGTAGACGGGAACAAGCTCCGACAGCTCGACCGAGGACGGCGGAAGGAGCTTATTTCATGGCTGATTTGTTTTAATATCTGGAGCAACAGCAGGAGAGCGAGTGAGGAGTAGGAAGATGGAGAGAAGGAAGGAGGAGCCCGGCTGCTGGAGGGCGAGGGAAGGGGACAGGCGAACAGAGAGAGAGAGAGAGAGAGAGAGAGAGAGAGAGAGAGAGAGAGAGACACAAGGAGAAGCCGGAGGGTCGCGATCGATCGGGGGGCCCCGGCTCGGCGCAGCCCGTCCGTCTCCCTTGCTCAAGCCCACTTGATTCGACTTATCAGTTAATTAGCAGGTTTAGTGTCTGCTGGAGCAGCAAACACAGTAAGCTGTATTGTGCCGTTGCCCTCCAAGGCCCGAGACCCGTCCCCGCGGGACGTAAAAGGTGAGATGGGCCGGACAGGTGAGCGTTGCCGCTTGGCCGCGGCCAGGTCAGCAGGCAGGAGGGCGAGAGAGAGGGAGACAGAGCGACGCGGAGACCAGAAGAAAGGGGGGGAATTCTACTTTTAGCTTTCCGAATGCCTGAGTAATGTCACCCTAAAAGAACAAAAGACAAAAGTACAAAACACGACAAAACATCTGTCACGGACTTCAAAAGCTTGTCTCGCTTCCCCGCTCAAAAGAGAGCCCAGAGGAGGAAACGGGGCTTGACAGTGGCAGGAAGCTGTCTGAGCGCGCTGCGAGCTCTCCGACTGCGTTTGAGGTGTGCGGCTCTCTGAAGAGCAGAAGAGGATCCAAAGTTTTAAAAAAAACAAAAAACAAAACAAAGAAAAAAGGTGCAGCGGTGACAAGAGTGATCTTCAGATGAAAACCGGAAAACATTCCTCTTTGCCAGCTCCGTTTTGATAGCCACAGAATGTGCCAACTGCTTGGAGACACATGGGATGCCCCAGTTTTAAATCTGATTTAAATCCACACGGACCCCCTTCCACATCTTCACGCTTTTATGGTTTATTACCCAACCAGTGGCAGAACAAGGGCTTGTTTAGAAGGATTCTTCAATACAGGGGTTTACAAACTGCAGTCTGTAATAAAGAGACAATACATCAACTGCATACGCTATAATTTACCGAACTCCTTCTGCTTGAATACGTTCTGGCAGGATGTGCTACATTTGTACTGTACTGCAGACTGCATGCCTGGATAAAGCAGCCTCACTTTACACACCAGGAACGGGTCCGCTAGGACACGTTGCCTTTGAGCGCTGTTTGCGCCGAACCCCCCCATGTGGCAGCATTCACCTCTCCTCTGCCATTTTGTTTCGTGTTCACAGGAGCCTTCTGAAAGCCATTTGGAAGGCTGGGAGGGAAATCTCCCCCTTACCAATGCCTGCCTTTACTGAGCGCCCAGCTTTACGCATACCCACCTTTACTGAACGCCCAGCTTTACAGCATTTCCACCTTTACTGAACAACCAGCTTTATGCACACCCACCTTTACTGAACGCCCAGCTTTACGCACACCCACCTTTATGAACACCCAGCTTTATGCACACCCACCTTTACTGAATGCCCAGCATTACGCGCACCCACCTTTACTGAACGCCCAGCTTTACGCACACCCACCTTTACTGAACGCCCAGCTTTACGCACACCAACCTTTACTGAATGCCCAGCATTACGCACACCCACCTTTACTGAACACCCACTTTTCCAAACATCCACCTGTACAAACAGCAAGCTTTAATGAACATCCACCTTCAATGAACACCCACCTCCATAAATGGACACCTCTACAAGCACCCGCCTTTATGAATGGTCACCTCGATAAACGCACCCACCTTTCTGAAAGCCCACTTTTAAAGGAGAGCACTCCTTTTATAAATCACCATTTTTAATGAACACCTGCCTCTACAAACGCCCACCTTTGTGAATGTCCACCTTTACGAACGCTCACCTTTACAAATGCTCTCCTTTACGAACACTCTCCTTTATGAACGCTCTCCTTTACGAACGCCTGCCTCTGAGCTTGGCACAGAGTGCTTGGAAAAGCGAGCTGCGCTCGCGCACTCTTGCGAAACAGGAGTCCTTGAACCCGCTATAAAACATATGCATATGCATAAAGCGATCCCTTCTCTGCCTCTCGGCCTGCACACAAATTGATGGTGCTATTATGCGCACAGCGGTGGCACTTATTCCTCTTGTCACCGTGACAGCTGGTCGTCATGGCACCTGCCGAGCTGCTCCACGCCCGGTTATTGTTGGGGCTGATTGGTGACATCACTCTTTTTGGCCCAGCCTCCGGGGTGGCGCGGGGCAGCCGCGGAGGGGACGGCCTGACTCGGGCCCGTGGTGAAGTCACAGGCTGGGGCCGGTGTAAAGCCACCTCTGCCCTGCCTACGTCTGCTGTGAATGCTGGGCCTCATGGATGTCATCATAAGAGACAGCACAAAGGCTGTCCACATAGTGTGTGTGTGTGTGTGTGTGTGTGTGTGTGTGTGTGTGCGTGCGTGTGTGCGTGTGTGCGTGTGTGTGTGTGTGTGTGTGTGTGTGTGTGTTCATGGACTGAACTCAGTTGGTGATGAACTGGGCTCTGAGTCATTTCAGAGCTGAGAGAAGGAGTCCGTTCTGTGCTCATTTCTTCACAGAAATACAGAGTACAGAAGTACTGAGTTCCTTTTCAGGAGCGTTTCTTTCCTGCATATGTTGTGAAATGCAGAATTTCAGTATGAAAGTCTCAGAGTAGGGGCTTGCAACATTACTATTATTTACTCAGACATTTTGTTTGGGAAGTGAGAGTAAGTGCTGATGTGTATAGTGTGTGTGTGTGTGTGTGTGTGTGTGTGTGTGTGTGTGTGTGTGTGTGTGTGTGTGTGTGTGTGTGTGTCTCCCTCTGGTTCCTGTGTCTGGGCTGCTCCAGTTAGCTAATGGTCCTTGCAGTCTTTTCCCTCCATGGTGTCATTATTCTGCATTCCACATGGCTGGCGCACTAATAAACACACTGTGAAATGCATTATGGGCCGGAGAGAAAAGGGCGGGGGCCAAAACATGCCCTCCCATTCACTGAAGCAGGCAGGCTTTTTTTCTTTTCTTTTTTTTAATTGTCCATGATTGGAAAGTCAGTGAGGCCAATCGCTGCTCTGCCTGCTTTGTAACTAGATCTGTTTTCAAATCCCCTGAAAAGCATGAAATGACTGCACCGCCTGGCAACCCCTTCGAAATGAGTCCGAAGTGAGCCACTCTCAGTTGCTCTGTCCGAACACACGCTGAAGCTGATTCCCACTGAAGCTGATTCCCGATGAAGCTGATACCAATTGAAGCTGAAACCCCATGAAGCTGATAGCAGTTGAAGCTGAAACCCATTGAAGATGATACTAGTTGAAGCTGATCCTCATTGAAGATGATACTCGTTGAAGCTGAAACCCGTTGAAGCTGATACCAGTTGACGCTGATACTTGTTGAAGCTGATACCCAATGAAGCTAAAACCCGTTGAAGCTGAATGCTTGCCTCCCGCGAGTCACGTGGTTTGGACCACCACGTGCAGTGGGAGGATCCTGTTCGTAGCCACACCTGCACATACCTGTATTGTGTTAGTCTTTGTGTATTTAAACTCTTGTCATTGTGTGCAGTGTTGTCAGTTATTGTTGACGTAATGTGTTAATGTAGCATGTTAATGTTAATGTTAAATGTTCTTGTCGTTGTTAAATGTATCCGTGCTCATCGTGTTTGTTCAGTGTTAACCGTGTTGCGTTCATTGTTTGTAATACATGTGAGTGCCGTTGTCTTTCAATTAAATGTTTGTCCATGTCGAGGAAGTCTGTGCGTTCTGCTCTGCACCCTGCAGCACTCGAGCCATCGCGTTACAGATACCAGTTGAAGCTGATACGCTACGGTTGGTTTGGCTTGAAGTTAGAACACTCTGGAAGGCTTCTGGAAGGTCTAAACAATGTGGATTCTCTCTGGATTGTCTAAACACTCTTCATGGCCTAATCCACAGCTGATGCTCCTAAATAAAACCGATGACAAGCAGATACCTCAGGTAGAGCTCCAAGATTCACAATAATCTCCCACTGAGATTACAGTTCTGACGTCTTCATGTTTAAGTATTCATGCTTATGTGTTAATCCCACATTGCAGGGATTGTCTTTCTTAATACTAGGCAGAAGGTTTCAGCCTATATACCACTTATTAGTGGTTCAAAATGTCCAAACACATTGTAACAAAGCTTGCCATGCTGAATTCTGCAGGAATTCTGTCCTCTTAGTTGTGGTAAAGACTCTTAAGACATTGGCCCACTCCCCCAAACAGCCCAACCCCCACCATCCAGTCTCTGCCTGGAAGAGTGGTTACAAAGAGGGAGTTCCATATCACACATGAATTATCCTGTTCCTCTCTCCCTTTCCCCAGTCACTTAATTAACTAGGGTCAGTGCCTTCTCGACCCCTCCTTGCTCTGTGTGTATGCGTGTGTGTGCGTGCTCGCGCATGTTTGCGTGCATCCGTATCCGGAATGAATCCGCTCACGCCCCGGTTCCTGACACGATGCTCAGGTAGATACGCATCAGTAATTCGGGAAAGCTGTCGCGCACGCATGACGCCCGGCCATGGGGCTGTGATGGAAAGAGTCAGAGCAGGAGGGTGACAAATAGGCTCGTTTTGCCGAGGGGACATTCCAATGTCAATATATGGCATTTCCTGAACGCCTGCTCACAGTCGAGTCAACTGAGGCCCACACAATGGCCCTGTGTGTGTGCTGTGTGGGAGTGTGTATTTAATGGTGTGGTGGACAGAGGACCCTATGAAAGATGGGCACCAAACCTTTAATTAACAAGACTGATGGTTGCTGACACACCTTGCCCACTCCCCTTCCTCTCCTTTACTTTCTTTGTCTGTTTCTCTCTTCCTTTCTCTCTCCCTCTTTCTCTCTACCTCTCTACTCCTGCCAGTACTGTTCTCTCTAAATATTACATATGCGCCCAGAGCAGCTAGCTCATTAATGGACCAGTTTGGGTTTTGAAGCGCATAATAACAACCTTGTGTGGAAGCCATCTTTAGGAAACAAAGGCTCGGGACCGTACCGTCAGTTTCTCAATTGTAACCAAAGTTAATTGCTGCAGAGGATATCCCCAGTGGTAGCCCTGCTGTACAACTGATACCTCGGCCGATCTGGCGCAAACCATCTGGTGGCTCCTCCGGCAGACAATGGTCCGGCTTGACGGGGGCCGACGGAGACCATTTGGCCGTGCCCTGGGTGTCGGCTATTAAAGAAGCCGTCCAGAACGCAGCGCTCGGCAGAGGGCGACAGATCGAGGGGTTACTTGGGGCGGCGAAGGCCAAGTTCCACCAGCGGTCGGTGGGGTTGAGGCGGCGGACGTGTTGGGGGTCCTTGAGGACAGCGGCCAATACTAAAGGGTCTGGTAGGACTCACTTATGAATAGTGCGTGATTTATGATCTTTCATTTACCACGATGTTAGAGTTCCTAACAGTTGGTGGACTAGAGGGGTTGAAAGTGGGGCAGGATCCAATCCGGGAAGCAGGAACTGGCCCCTGACGGCTTCGTCGGACTGGCGTGCACCGGAGATGGCAGGTGAGGGATTAAGTACAGTTTCACAGCACCGTTGCGATTTATTTTTTATTTTTGCGAGGAACTCAAGCTCTGCCCGGGGCTCTTGGACATGCACACTCTTGCGCGCACAAGAGGCTGAGAGGTGCGTGCTCTCCGTAACTGTGGCGAGTGTGGCGGAGGAATCTTTGCGGAATGACATGGACGAGCTCCTGCGATCCTGCTGACGAGAGCGGATGAAGAATGACTCAGGAATTCCTTACCTGTCGCTCCCTAACGAGGGATGTTCATGGCTGTCTCTGCTCGCTAGCATCAGGAGAAGCCTCAGACCTCTCCACGCCTTCCCACCCTCATCAGCAGCTGTGGTTCAACCACCGGGCCTCTGCCAGCCATGGTCGACATGTGAATCTGCGACCTGTCTGATGGCAGCGAGGGATTTACCTGTGGTCATCACATATGTCAGTACGAGGGACACCTCGTACCCAGCACGCCTAGTGTGAACGATCGGCTGTTTCACTCTACGCGTCTTGGAACTTTTCGGTTTACAGCAACGGCTAAGAACTGCGTGCGATCTAAGGACGTCTCCAGATGAGAGTCCAGCAGTTCACCTTAAACGAGAAAACGAGACACGATCAGCTCTGTAAACCGGCCACACTACGCTGGTTTTATAAGCCATCGCACGTCACTTAACAGAGATCATGTTCTCAGCACACAGAATGAAACACAAGAAACCTGGAATGTAATTTCTTTCCACAGCCAGTGAGAATGTTTTACTAGCGTCCTGCTACGAGGTGAAATCCAGCACACGTACGGAGGAACAGCAGGCCGGGTCAGGACCGAAGCCTCCCGCAGAGTCTGCCAGAGAGCTGCGAATGTACATATTCAAAAGAGAAAACAGAAACTTTACAAGACTTCAAGGGCCACTGACCAGACGGATAAACCTCCAGATCAAAAGACCATGTCCTGGCCTCAGTGTGTGTTGGTGTTACTGTTACAAATTTGCCTATTATGCCGGGGGCCGGGACTGGGGGGATATGAAACTTTGGTATCTGGGGAATTAGGGTTGCACCAAAAATGGAAAACCGCGTCGCAGGCAATCACATCTCATTGTCATTCCTCTAATTCGCTGGCCTTTAACTGACATTGATTCCATCGCTGTTTCGTACTTATTCGAACATGCAAATGAGGTGCGCCGGAGACGCGGGGGGACACGCCACCTCGCTCAGGCACATGCGACGCGCTCCATCACCCACCCAACCTCCCTCCCGGGGCCCTCCCCGTCGGCCCCTGAGAGCCATCCCATCAACAACACAGAGGCGAGTGAAACCTCGAAGCCTGCAGGGCATAAAATCACCCTACTAACGCTGTTGAAAGCACCCAGGCAATCACATGCGCGGGGCCAGAGGCAGGCGACGGGTTTTTTTTTACTCTGGCCAGCTCCCAAGCCATTTTGGGCTCTTTGTGGAGGGCTTCTTCTGAGAGCCTGGCCATTACCTGCCTGAAAAAGGCCAGACAAGGAACGCGAGACGAAGAAAGGGAGCAAAATAAGATATTTCGTGTGAATGCGGAAGGCGAAATGTGTGCACGCATTTAATAACCGCGGCATTTAAATGCGTTTTTCTCTTCAGTTGTTTGGTAAGTGTGAGATTGTCAATTCTTTTCTTTTGGGATTTTTAAAATTTATTTATTTTTTTTTTTTAACCAGCTGCAGTTCACACACTGCATCTTCAGCCCCGCAGGACACATTGGTGGCTTGCTGGGAAATACAGCCCCAAAGCCAGCCAATCAAAAAGCTCCGGCCTGTAGAAAGCGCCCATCCGTCAACTGACATCCCTGGCTGGTCAGACCTTCTCTTTTGAGCTGGTCTCTCTCTGGAGACCGCCTCCCGTCCTGCAGCTCCAGATCGCCCAGGGCTGGCGTGAGAGAGAGAGAGAGAGAGAGAGAGAGAGAGAGAGGGAGGACCCAACTCAAAGGGCAGAGAAGAGGAGGGAGCAGGAAGATACATGAAGAGTGGCTAAGAGCTTTTGTCACCTCAGGTGTTAACGCCACGGATCTAGCCGAGAGCGTGCGGCGAGCCGGCAAGGTGATAGGGGCCGCGTCGTAAATTAGGCCCCGTCGCTCTGGGAACATGGAGGGACTGAGAGGGGCGGGAGCGCGCGCGAGAGAGAGGGAGGCGGGAGCGGAGGAAATTAGCCTAAGTGAAAGAGGCACACTCGTGAGGAGAGTCTGGCACGGCAAAGTCACACTCTGACCGCTCTGAAAGCACCTGCTCGGGGGCCGGCACACGAACGCCTGTGACACCACAGCTCCGCAGTAGACACCGCGCCACCCGGACAATAAACGCCGGGCCCGGCCTGGGCACGGTTTGGCAAGTCAGCTCAAATAGACAGGGAGAACACGAGAAAGAAGGAACCTGTCTCCACAGGGAACAAAGAGGGTAAGCCTTATAGGTTTTCCATGCCAAGCTCCATGCTATCTGCTCCATTGTTTGTGGCGAAGACTTTGTGGCAGGACCAGAATGCCTGGCAGGCATTAGCTGGGCCCGGCAGCGTGAGACAAAAGGGTTGAGGTAATTCCCTGCGTTTCACACATGAGCAAGCTTTGCTCCTCTCTCTTGCTCAACACTGACTCACCAGAGTCTTCGACTGTTCCTGATAGGCTGCTGAAAGCAAGGCCCCTCCGGGGGGGGGGGGGGACAGCAGGCCCCTGCGTGATAAAATCTAGCTCTACAGGTGTAGCTGGGTCCTTTATCAACACCAGTATTGTTCCCCTTGCCAACCGCCGCTCAGCAAAAAAGGCTGCAACCTGCCTGAGCCTTTCTAACGTCACACGTGCACACACACACACACACACACACACACACACACACACGCACGCACGCACGCACACAGGGCTCCAGGGTAAACAGTGCAACTGTGGTGCTCCCACGTCTGAAATTTCAAAATCCACTTCTTGCTTCTCGCCATTCTCACACTCTCAGCCCCGGAAGCCTGAGGTCCCGAGTGTCCAAGCGTAAGGGTGGCTCTGCATTCTCAGACAATGAGTCAGCCCAATCCTCACCCTGAGTGGGGCCAGCACGCCAGGTCTTAGACAGAGCCTGTGGAAGGAACAGGAAGGGGAGGGGTCGTGACGTGTCGACACGCCCTCGGGGGTGGTGGGTGTAGGGGTCACACGATACGAAGGTGCAGTAGTGGGGGACCAGGTTCGAATATGAAGTGCAAAGCCTCACCGGACAGCGCTGCCCGGGCTGTAACGCTAACGCTACTGCCGGCAGATTATACCGCATCCTTTATTTCCCTATGCATGGTGGTGGAGTGTTGGAGGTGTCACATGTGTCAAAGCCGGTAAGCTGTGCCTTTATCTGGAAAAACATGGACAGTGGGATCATGACGGCTGAAAGAATGTGGGCCTTCTCATTGTGTTACAGTTATTCCCAAAGAGACTTCTTTTGATGGGATTTTTTTCCTACCTCTCTCCCCATCAATCTTTTTCCAATTACCTGTCTTTTTTCCTCCCAAATCTATCATAATCGTTGCCTTGGAAACTGGTAGCATCCTCCATTAGGTTTTTGTCCATTGTTCGATTCGTGCAGCCGTGGCAACATGGGGTGGATAGAATACTCCCCCAGTAATGATCCGCTGGGCTTACGTGGAAAGAAATAGACACTTCATTCAAATTTCATCACTGTAACTACCTACAGTGACAAGCACTTGTGGATTTAAAGTAATTAATTAACAATGGTCAAATATGGAAATGTGTCCTTTGGAAAATTGTTTGCACACAAATAATAATTATAGTTAACATATGGTTATCCAGGCAAGAGAGATGATGTCTCAACCCTCAAGGACATCCCTTAATACCAAGGTACCAAGGCCCTTTGAAAAACACCAAAACTGACACCACCTCCATTTTCAGACTGTCATGAACACGCCCGCTCGCCCGCGCACACACACATGCACGCGCTCACACGACTCACGGAATGCATGGCATCCTGTGTGGCATGCTGTCAGCTTGTCATCTTTCACTCGGCGCACTCGACTAGACAGCGGAGGGCATGCTGGGATATGACAGCCGGCAAAACGTAGCCTTCTCATTACCTCTCCCCTCCACACCTGCTGGGTCGGACTCCTGAAGAGTCACCAAACAAACAAACACGGTTTTACACGGGCAGACGCGGCCTCCGGGGCCCAGCGTTTGCTACGTCACTGTAATAATAGCGCCCGCTGACGTAGATGCAAGAAGTGACATATTTCACCCTGGGTCTAAATGTTTTTAGTGCAAAACCTTGAACAATTTCTCATTTGTCACAAGAAATCTCCCCATGAATAAAATACTGCTGCACAATTGCAACAGTTTACCACTTTATGAAAACTCCATTGTGTATATAATTGCATATAATTTATATTCTGTGTATGAAATTGTATTATTAACTGGGAGAGCACCCAGTTATGCCATCTAAATTAAAATTGGATTACAACGGAATTTTGGAATTTTAAAATTTGTCTGTGTATAAAGACTTTTATGACTGGTATTGTGTAGCCATACACATGAATCAGTTCAAAAACTCAGAACAGTTGGAGTGGACATTGCATCGCTTTCAAGTTTTTTATGAACAACCAATTGAATTCAATATGAAAAGGTAACTCTTCCATACAGGCATGTATTATAGAGCTGTATTATAGAGATAACCAGTAGGACAGTCAGGGGCCACCCATGATGGTGAGGGGAGAGAGAGAGAGAGAGAGAGAGAGAGCGAGAGAGAGAGCGAGAGAGAGAGAGAGAGAAAGAGAGAGAGACAGAGAGAGAGAGACAGAGAGAGAGAGAGAGAAGGCTCTTTTTTCACATCCTTTACCCTACTCCCAGCTGGACTCCAAAAGCGCTGAGTCTTCAAAGGTCTGAGGAGGCTTTTAAGATCCCTCCCTATTTTTGAGGACAATGAGGTGAAACCATCTCAACAGACTGAGAAAAAGCAGCTTGTTGGCCAAGGGGCTGTGAAAGAGGCAGGGGCTCATCAGGAGAAAAGAGACACCACAACAGCGGTCTGCAGCAGAGCCTCTCACTGTCTGCCAGGGGCCAGGGAGGTGAGAGGCCCTCACACTTGTGTGTGTGTGGGGGGGGGGGGGGGGATGATGGGTGGGTGGGTGTGTGTATTATGGCGATGTAACTGAGAAAGAAACTGAAAAGAGGATACAAGTGTCTCTAAAGCTATTGAAGGGGGGCTTGGGTGTGTGGACTCCAACGGTTCCAATTCAGCTACATAACTCTATTCATGGCTTGCTGGATCATACATTCCCACACAAAGCTAATGTGAACAGACCACTTAGAAAAACAGTATCTCAGTGACATCTTATGTATCGGTCATCAGATACCCTTCTGAAAATTTGTTATAATACATGTTTAAAAAATAATCTAGAAATTGAGTTGAAGCAGGAACATGAGAACAACAGATTTTACATGGAAAAACCACCAGTCACATATGTAAGTCCTCCATATTCTCCATTACAGTCAGCCAGGCCATGTGTGAAATATTTTTCCACGGCTGACAAGTTTCCTCTCAACGCACAATTTCTGTTGGACCACTAGGTGAAATGTACACCTCAAAGGAAATTACAGGTACCCCTGGATGACATACAAGATTGTTATACAGCCACAAACACTTTCACACACTCTACTCGGAGCATTCGTACCAGTGAAATGTTTATAAGTAACATATATGATCCTAGTGCATTGCGTTGGTAATAAAAGCGTAATAGTAATTTTACATAAACAGTTCAAAATGACATTGCAACAAAATTGCTTCAGCCATCTCATTTTGGATGTTGTATTCCCTACGACTGTATTGCACCTTGTGTAGCCTTACGTGAAATCACTTTAAACTGTCTGCCTGTGTGCTAGCAGTGACTTCTACAAACACCGGCCTTATGCGCAGAACGTCAGGTCCCACTAACATCAGACCGATAGGTTATGGGGCACATTAGTGGATGTTTATTTGACCTTCGGGGAACATCGTGTGTTTTGAAGAAGCCAGCGTGAATTTAATTTGCAATTCATTCGCTTTGTCTGTCTAGGTGAATTGCCGTCTCTTTGAGCCAAGGTGATAAGCTTTGGTGAAAGGTGATTAGATTACGTCACAGGTTGATAGTAAGGCAGCATTCATTCTGTCAAAAAAAAAAAATTCAATAACTAAAGAAAAACATTTCAACCTTCAACCAAGAGAAAACGTGTATGCAATAAACATTGATTAATACCAGATATTATCACTTAATTAAATGAATTCTTGAAAAAGAAATACAGCCCCCCCTTTTAATATGTCCCATCGACTCTACTAAATATTTAAAGAAGGTCGTGGTTAGTAAACCTGTCGGAAAACCAAAATATTTCCGACGCATGGCTCGTGAAGCGCCCGCCTCGCGGGGACTTGCCCAATATGAGGTCTTGCTGTCACTCCGCGGACGCGCGCCCGCGCGGTCGCAGGCGGGGGGTGCGGCGTCGGTGCGGCGCTTCCTCGCGATTGGAGAGCGCGTTTGTTGTTGCTGGTGACGCATGAAAGCTCCGCTCTCGCCCCCTACCCTCCCCGTCGCGCGGTGCTCGAGCCTCGGTCCTCGCGCTAGTGTTTATTCGGTTGTCATGGCGGAGGGACGTGGCGAACTACCGCCGCCGCCGCCGCTCCAGCTGCCGTTACCCCCGGCCAGCAAGCGACCCTGCTTGCGTCCTGCTCCTCGAGGACCGGGGCCGGGGCCCGGGCCGGGATTCCCAAACTCGCGCTTCCGTTGCCCGGAGTCCCTGCTGGACTGCGCCGCCAAGGCCGTGGCGGAGAAATGGGCCTTCGAGAGGGTGGAGGAGCGCTTCGAACGGATTCCCGAACCGGTCCAACGTCGCATCGTGTACTGGTCTTTCCCGAGGAACGAGAGGGAGATATGCATGTATTCGTCGTTTCAGTGCCGCGCGGCGGGCGAGGAGGGTCCTGCCGGGGGCTCGAGCGCGCCCGGCAGCTCCGGGACTGTTCCCGGAGGGCTCTCCAACCCTACGGGGAGCGCAGGCACGGGGAGCACGGGAGACGGACTTCCTTTTCGTCGGGGAATTCGGCTTTTGGAAACGGGCTGTGTGGATAATGTCTTGCAAGTCGGTGAGTCGCGCTACAACGCGTCCGAACGTGTTTGTGCTTACTTTTTAACGGGTTTCGGTCGTTTCTCGGAAAACGGTAGAATGCGCTTCGCTTTGGAAACGCAGGAAGTTTCCTTTCCGCCGAATAGTGCCGAAAAAGACGAACGCGATCCCTTTTCAGCTACCAGAAGTGTTGCGTCGGTTTAATGTCGGAGACCTTTGGTCGTGTCCCGTTTTTTTCCCCCCGTGAGTCGTGCGAACGTAGCGCAGTTCCGTCGTCGGAGCTTTAAAGATTAAAGGGCCAGCCTCCCCAGTCGCGCTGCGCCCGTGGCACTTTTAAACTGCTTATTTGCTTAGAAAAGACGAGCGGGCTGGGGTTTTTTGTTTTTGTTTTGGTTTTTTTTTAAGAGAGAGAGAGAAAAAACACGGATATGTCCAGCAAACTCGACTGGGTCTTTACGTTTGGAGGCTCACGATGGGATCTGGCGAGGAGGAACATTTTCCTCCCCCCCCCCCCCCCCCCCCCCCATGCTGGAACGAAGAAAACACAAACGTGGTGCTCACGAGCTCTTTTGTAGCCTCTCGCTGCGTTTGCTGTCGATGTACCTTCAGAGTCATCTGTTTTTAGTGCTTTTTATCGTCTTTTACAGAAAAATGTACCGTAGGCCCAACCTCGGCAGTTATTGGGTCTCTTATTATAATTAATTCCAGGGTAATCCGCTTGGGTCCAAATCTCATGGCTTTTGTTTTTTTTTTTTGTGTGTGTGTTTTTGTTTTTTTTGCTGCTTGGTCAGGACAAAGGACGCGTATCTGTCTTAGTCACGCAAGTAAAAGACCGTTCGTGGACACTTATTCCGCTTGTAGCCCGGTTTCTACCGAAAATCATTCGCTAATAGAAGGAAGACAGTTTGTTTTAGTAAAATCAGTCGTCCGGTGGCTCTTGCGATACACAATAGCACCCCCCCCCCCTCCGCGGATGAACGGATTGGCTCTGATCAGTCAACGCAGAAAAAAACCCTCAAATTCCCCTCGTATAAGTCTTTATTTAGACAAAGGAATAGCGCAGAACCTCCGGTTGATCCGTGTTTTTAAAACGATTGTATATTGTTCCAGTAAATTATTCCGTGCTCGTCTGTAACGTATGAAACCCCTTTAACCTCACGCAGTCAGCAAAAAATATCTCAATGGCCAAGACGACAGAGTTATATCAAGTTATATCAAGTAAAAATTGTAGTGAATAGAATGGCAGAGAAGGGCAACCGAGACATGGACGTGCGCAGCGATTTGACGCTAAATTCACCCGCACTTCTGGTTAAACCTGCGTAGTGTCGTGAAAGAATGCACAGAAAAAGTCATGCATGGTCTAATTGTTAGCCAACGGGGTAAGGAAGGCCCAAGCATTTATAGAACTGACAAAGTTGTAACCTTTTACAGAAAGATAGAGCAGGCCTGTGTTTTCCAAAGGGCACAGTGACAAGAAAACAAAACCCACCTTTGTGAGGAGACCAGCTTTAGTGTGTGCTTCTTGAAATGGCAGCTATGGGCTCCTCTGAAACCCTATTAAACCTGCGAGTTAGATGGCCTGTGAACGCACACATACACCTAATTCAATAAAGAATCCACGATTGGGTTTGTTCTCACAAAGATCTACTGTGTTCCTTTTAAAAACCCTGCGTACATGGAAATGTGATAACTCGGCTCTAGTAAGAAAAAAAGAAAACAAAACCACGGGCCCTTATTTAGCAACCTTGAAAGGTTCCCTTCATCCGGGAACCTGGTCCTCACAGATACCTTTACGTTCAGTTCCTCAGCACTAAACCTAGGGTCTGTTTCAAGGTTACTATTTTTATTCATACCATCGGCCCAGCTGACCAAATACATAATACAAACATTTATTTATAATGAAATAGAGATTATAACTATAGTGGAATAAGAATGGTAACTTTGCGGTTAACTTCCCATCATTGTGTTCAGGTCAGCCTGTACGGACTGTGTAATCACTGATGGTTAAAAGGGAAAACGTTCGCATTTGCTTTATGGCAACTTAGAATCCAATGGGGAGGGAAATGTTGAATTGTTTTTATTCAGAACACGCTGAGAACCTGGCAGGGGGGCAGTGAAAGGTGTTGGAGAGGTATCGGCAGTGCAGTGTAGGAGGAGCTAACCCAGCCTGTGATTCGTTTTGTGGTTTACAAATTTACACAGAGAAAGTGTTTTGGTGTTGTGAAGGATTACCCCGAGGGGACGTTCGTACTGCTCTGTCAGCGTTCTGAATGATCCCAGCCATTCTACTTCCTGGTGACGGGTTTCTGAAAAACCTGTGTTGTTGCATCGCATGGTGCTGTTTGCACTTTGTTTGTGTGGGTGTGTGGTCTGTTCTTTTTCTCTTTCATCCTCACAGTAGATGAGCCAAACATCAGCATGAGACTTTCTTCTCGCCGTTTGTTTTTTGTCGCCTCCTTGCCTCGTGTCTGGACTTCCTCTCTCTTTGAACCTGGTGGGTCACAAAGGAGAAGCAAACGAGGTGTAGAAAGTCCTCACTCTGATCTTTAACGCCTTCGCTGGGCGTTCACACTCCGCCTTCCGGCCAAGCGGGCACGGGCATTGCAGAGGGCCGCCCGGCCAGTGGCCAGCGCATCACCGGCGGCTCTCTCCGTCTTAATCAGAAGAATTAATTCCGGTTTGTCTTTGCGTTCCCCCCCCTGCGCGCGAAACTGGGCCTTATGAAGTCCTTCATGAGGAGCTTGCAGCTTTGAGTCAGGCGTGAGGATTACTGGGTCATGCTTTGTTACCCAGCTGTAGAAACCCCCAGTTCTCAAAGAGAGGAGGTGTGTGTGTGTGTGTGCATGTTGGTATTGGGAAGGGGGTTGTTAAAAGCACAAAGCCGTGATGGTGTGTCTTTATGGAACCTCCTACGGTGGCAAGGGGGCTAAAAAGTTCCACCGGAATCCCAGTCCGGCACAGGCAAGGAAGGGGACGTTCGCTGTGGTGAAGATCTCGCTCTCTCCAACCTCGGCCTGTGATGGCCATTTTTGGTGTTGGTGGTTTCTCTAGGAATGAGCGGAGCTGGCTTCTCGTCTTCAGTGGTTGCCACGTTTTGGTTTGGGGGGGGTGTGTGTGGCTGGGAGCAGTCAGCCTCCCCTGTCCCCCTTCATTTCAACCCTTATTTATTAGCTTTAATTCCAGAGGAATCTGTTCTCGGAAGGCCGCTTCCTTCAAAAGACGCAGGCCGAGTTTGTTCCGGAGCGAAACCGCGGAGCATTCCAGCGATGGAAGCCATGCGCGCCCGCGGCAGACGCGGCCTACGTCTCGGTCGTGACAACGGTTTGATCTCATACACCGCGGCACTTTTTTTTTTTTCTTGGTCCAATGCCACCGCCACCCCACCCCCCCAAGACAAACCACAGCTATTTCTGTGCTGCTTTTTGGGCCACTTTCGAAAGAAAACGTCTTAGCAAGCGACAGTTTGGAACCATCTCACGCAGGAGAGCGAGGCGGGGCGGGGCGGGGCGAAGCTGGGCGGGCGCCTGGGCCTCGCCGTGATGTCACCAGGCCTGTTTTAGCTCGCCGCCTCCTTGTGAGCGCCGGCGTCATTTTGGCCTTTGTAATCGGGACACATCTCATTCAGAGCCATACAAGTTCAACAAGGGACTGCTAATTCTGTTCCGTCTTTCGACGCCCGTGCCGACAATGTTTAATCAAGGTAATTAATTCCATGCCTGCGAGCCTCAAAGAAAATCAGTTAAACAAATTTCCTTTTTGCACTTATTAGGAGTCCGTGTGTGTGGGTTTTTTTTTGTGTTTTTTTTGAAGGACACGGTCATTAAGCACTTTGTCTTCCTCCGAGTCTTTATCAAAGGAGGGAAATTAATTTGGACATGGGGGAGGGGTTAGCCAGGTACCTCCCTGCCGCGACATGAGCGCAGAGCGGAGCCCGGGAGTAACGTGATAGGAAAAATAAATCTCGGAGTGGCCGAAAAAGGGAATCCAGTAGCCCGAGTGGAAACAAAAGGTGCGTTAAGGAGTAGGCAGCACACAGCGCTAGCAGTCCCGCAAACAGAATGGGCATGGCTAAACATGCAGCACCACGTCTGTATGGGCTCTGCAGCCCACCGACGAGGAGTGTGCGTGTTCCACGCTGTGTTTGGCATCCATCCCGAACGCACTGATCAATGTTCACCTTACGCCCGCTGCGGCAGAGGAGCCCGGCACTAGTCTGGCTGGGTTGATCAGTAACGTCCTCCTCTGTAGTGCGGCCACTGGGCGACTCTCACTGTGGCTGCGTCTGTCTCTCGGCTTCCTGGGGACCCGCAGCTGCACATGCGCTCGCAACGCGTCACGTGCATGCAGGCACACACACACACACACACACACACCACATGCACACTCCTGTCCTTCACATGTTCTGGATGAAGAGCCTTACCTGTTAAGAGTTCCCATAGAAGCCTGTTCTCTTTGAACTGCACGCACAAGCAGTCGACGATTATGCTGGTATCTCCACGTACCTGAGCTGTAGCGAAACCTTTAATGCTTTTATATACCACTGCAAGAAGAAGCTGGGCCTGTGAAGTGACCCCCCCCCCCCCCCCCAAAAAAAAACCCTTCTGCCCCCAACCTTGTGAATCATAAACATTTCTCCCCTCTTTAAACTGCTGCAAATCCACCTTTTCTTGTTTTGGCACCACAAGGCGGGTGTCTCCCCTCTACCTCCCTCTGCCCGGACCCCACCAAGACCGCAGCGCTCCGGGCGAGACGGCCCACAGGCGTGCCCGCCAGGAGCACCCTCGCTCGCGGTTGCCAAACAGAGGCACAGGAATTCTGAGGGAAGTCGGTGGGGAAAGGGAGCCGCCAGGGAGGGGCGGGCAGGCGGGCTTCACTCGGAGGCAGAGAGCAAAAAGGAGGTGGGCTGTAGCGGAGCGCTCGGGCCAGGGCGCCGGAGAGAAGCAGAGGCCCTACATCTGGGGCCGTAACACTAAACTAGGGAGTGCAGGAAACCCGAGCAGGGCTCCGGGCGCCACCCTCCCCCACGGCTGGCCCTTTCATCCAGCTGAGATTTTGTGTGCGGCGAGGGGGTTCCCCCTCCTCCTCCTCCTCCTCCTCCTCCTTCTTCTTTTCCTTTTTGTTTTTTTTGTTTTTTTCCCCGTGGCCAGTTCACATGGAAACTTAATTTTCTCGGTCTGGATGAGGGAGGAAGCATAATGCGCGCTGGAGATGGGGTCAAATATCCTGCCAGAAGGCGATAAAAGAAAGGGCCCCAGTTGGCGGCGCGGCGCGCAAAACCCTGCGCGAGCGGCCAGCGTTGGGGTCGCGAGCGGCCGTTCCTCTTATTACGCTGCCGTGGCCGCGTTTTACCACCACCGGTCGGAGCTGATGCGCCAGGCCGGTCGCGCTCTGTCATCGCGCTTCTCTAATAAGGTTTACTATCGAATGACGAAAAGACTCTCGACTCTCTCTTTCAGGATGACCGGTGGAGCGCTACACCCGGATAAAAACATCTTTATCCTCTTTGTTTTTTGATCTTTTTTTCCTTTTTATTTTTAGATCGCCTAGAAGGCAACGCAGTGCTGTTTGCTCACAGATGGTGAAGGGCTTCCCTTTCATGAATATTTAAAGAGCTGAAAACATGGTCCAGTTGGCTTAATAACCGATGTGTAAAGGCAACTGGTTAAGTGTTAAGGCCACATGTGATTTAATTAAGAGACTCCGCTGATTGTGATTGGAACTTATTTTTGCACATAGACAATGAAGAAGCCATGAATATGGAGTGAGTTTTACACACACATACACACACCCGGTTTCACACCGTCACACATGCACCCACGCACTTTTACTCATGCTTTTTTTCCGTATAGATAAGGGACGTGAAGGTTTCTTGAAGGCGGCCCCATTCACGGATATACTGCCACCATTATTTTCCAGTGAGTTATGAGTGGACGTTAGAATGTCTGGCATCTTGATGTGTTTCCAAACATGTGGCCTTGAGCATTCAAGATCCCATACACACACACACACACACCCCAGCCCTGCCCTCCTAGCTGTGGACCGGGCCCTCTGCCCCGCTTCCTGCTCCCGGCAACGCACGTGGTGGCCGGTCTTGGCTTGGGTGAGTGTAAACACAAGACTCCACCCAGCCTCCGGGGGCAGAGGTAAACGAACACTAGCGGCCTCGCCTCCGTGGGGCACGCGGGAGCTGCTGCAGGCTTTCACGTGGCCGCGCGGAACCGTCAAAAGGCCCTAAAGTGGCCTTCCGGGAAAAGACGTGCGTCGAGATGACGTGATGCGCCGGTGCTTTCAGGGCAGAGGGTGGAGTTGAGGGTGCAGCCAGCCTGTGTCATCTCAACTGAGCTGAGGACATACGAACGGCCCGTTCGTCAACCTGCGCTCCAGGCACGGGCCCGGGGAAGGCCTGGCCTAAACCTGCACACGTACGCGAGTATTAAATCCGCTGCGGATTTAAGGCTTCTCACCGCTGCTCCTCCTGCCAGTCCTGCATGGGGAGGTCGAGAGCGCCTCCTCCCCCTCCCCCCTGCATTAACGAGACGCACTTTGTGAAATATTGATGTGGCCGAGCTTCGGCTTCGGTCTGGTTAATGCCGGTCAGCCTCCCACACCATGTCGCTGCAGGTGTGCACCATGGCAGTATCGGTGGTCCCTCCTCTGTGGGGGAGGTGGGTGTAGTCCCACTTTCACCAGGGCCTGATGACGGGACGGGGTCAGCCCAGGATGCCGGAGCTGCTGCAACCCATTAGACTTCACTCTGGCAACCCGAGAACAGATGACTGCAGGGGGGGAGAGGGGGAGGGATGGAAAGTGAAATATGAAAGGTGGGGTAAATAACCAGGCAGAAGAGGGGAGAGAAGGAATGTGTGTGTGTGTATGAGAGAGAGAGAGAGAGAGAGAGAGAGAGAGAGAGAGAGAGAGAGAGAGAGAGAGAGACAGACCCCTCATTAGTCTTCCAGGCCTGTGTGACTCTGGGGCTGACAGTCATCAACACGTCAGTGCAGCAGCAGCAGACATGCAAACATGCAGAGAGGGGGCTTCCCCTGTCACACATACACGCACACACACACACATTTTCATTCCACCCCTCCACTCTCCAACTTGATTAATGTGGGCCATAGCCGCTGGGCTATAGGTCTGTACACACACACACACACACACACAAAATCATTTCAAAACATTCCCAATCGCCATTTGAACAAAGAGGCAGGCACAGTCTGGAAATGTAATTCACCATGTCCTCCAGAAGGAGGGCCGTGAGACCCTGGCATTCTACTACTCTGCCAAAAAAGAAATAAACAAAATAAATACACTTTTACAGTTACAGTTAAGATAATGGGGATAGCTGTTCTAAAACTCCAAAGGTGTTCCATCAAAGTCACAATTTTTTTTGCAGCAATGACTTGCCACGATCGGTGCTTTGCGTCTTTGTACGTGGGCGCAACATGGCGGCCAAGTACAGTCCTGCCCCCCTCGGTCGCATCTCGTTGTGACAAGCATGCGGCAGAGTACTTCCAGGTCATCTTCCTACACCTGACTTTGCCAAAGCCCAGGCGCAGAAGTCACGCATTAGAGGGCAAGACAATGTGATGAATGCGGCGGGTCCTCACGTAGGCCAGGCCGGGCTGGGGGCGGGGTGCGGGCGCTCCAATGGGGGATTGTGCTCCTGGTCATGGAGTAACAGGATCAGTCCCCTGGAAGTGGGGGGGGGGGGCGTAGTTATTGTAGAAGCAAAGGAGAGGGGGTGTGCAGAGGCCTCCAGGCGCAGCAGACAAACAGAAGACGCGGTCCTTCAGTAAAGCCCAGTCAACAAAGACGCTTTGTCGTTACAGACGCGATGCTGTAGGTGATGAAGGCCAGCGCAAGGCAACTCGATAATTGGTCACTGTGTTCGATTATTTTGGCTTTGAATCAGCGGGGTCGAGATGGATGTGGTAAAGGCACAAACGGGCCAGAAGCCTCCGTGTTCGCAAGTCGTTTTGCGCTCGGAGCGCCGCCCCCAGATCGGTTTCTCCTCTGTGTCGTGCACGTTTGCGTTCGCGTTCATCGTGGAGGTGAAGGCGCCGCTGACCCGGTAGCGACGCGTCTCCGGCGAGATCCGCTGCAGCTAAGAACACCGGACAGCCTGACGCAGGCTGCTGGCAGCGTCCTCCGTAAGGTGGAAACGTCCACGGAGGAAACGTCCCGCAACTGCATGCTAGGCCTTTCCATGAATCGGCCCGCCCCTCCTTCACATCAGCCCTTGCCCTGTCTTTTCTGTGTCGGCGCCTAGATATTAAAGTCTCTTTTTTTTTTTTTGGCCCGGTATAATAATTTCTGTTTAGAAGGAGTGAGCGCTAAGCATTTTTCTTTTCCGCTGCGGCAGCAGAAAAAGGCAGCGGCAGCATCGGCGTGTAAATCGGTGTTGAAAGTGTGCAGGCTTATCTTCAGAAGGAAGAAATCCGCCCCCTACGACAGCATCGCGGCCCAGCCGTGAAAACCACAGTTAAAACTGTCAGATTCTGATTCCTTCCACGAACCCTTAAGCTTTGTTTTAGTTCCACCCCCCTCCCCTTTACGTAACAAAAGTCTTCCAGGTTGGTTTGCCAGAGAAGGCGGCAGCAGGGTGGCATGACAGGTGGTGCACTCGCGGGCCCTGCCAAGCCACGCCGGTTCTCGACCTTTTTTCTTTTTTTTGGTAGCGCCGCTAACGGCGCACGGGAGTTTTGCGCAGACCCCATCGTCTCGCGCTAGGGTTTTCTGGTTGGCAACTAAACAGCGGCGTCTGCGCTCGCCCGGCTTCAGTGTCGCCGTGGGGGGCGTTCCGCATTCACTACCTCGATGTCTGGTCTAAAGCCGACCCAGAGACGTGTGTTCTCTTGTTGCTGAGGTCCCCTTCAATTTAAAGTAATATTCATGACTACCATGAATACCGTAATTGCGTGTGTGTGTGTGGGTCCCTCGTGCACGCTTGCCTTACCGACTCACCTAGCTGCTAGGTGCTTCAGGTGACGCAGCTGGGGTGTCTGGAGGGCAGGCGGCGTTTACCGGTGTTCTGGCGGCAAGGAGAGCCCACTTACCCATAATCCTCTTAACGGTGCATGGTCCCACCAGCGCTAAATTTCAACATTTCAGTTGAGATATTTTATTGAGACGGTGCATTGACCATCGTGAGCTTCTTGGCTGAGTAAGGCTTTCAGATTGGTTTACACAGGAGCAGTGACTCATAAATGCCCCCCGCCCCCCCTCCCCTCCTCGTCTCATCACTTTCCGTTGAAGTCGACATCATGTCATAGCGGTACTGGGTGGGCGTTCGGTGCATGTGGTTTCCCCGAAGAACGACGCCTGCACAGGAAGTTGACCTCATCACACTTTCTTTGAGCCATGCTAGCTTCCTCTGTGGTCTCCTCGCAACTTTTCACCTGTGTCACGCTGAGACGATTCAGACGCTTTTGTTTTGCTTCACAAGAGCGTAGGAGGGGGGAGGAATACACAGCCCATCGTGATTTCAGCTCATGACTCGGACGAGTTGGCAGCACCTGGTCCTACTGGGGGTAATCTTCAGCGCTGTAATCTGGGCCAGGTCGGGGTTTGTTCTGGGAAGTCTCGCGCCATCGCTGAGCCTGCCGACCCACCGGCAGACGCCACCGTCCCGTCCTTGCCGCGGGGATCCTGTCCTGGGCAGGAACGGGAACGATGGTGTCTCTGTCTTTCCGTGAGGATTTCAGTTACAGAATCACCCACTAGAAGACCAGGGGGCCCAAAGCACAAGAGTGCAGCAAAAAGAATGAAGCCACAGATTGTGATATCTGCTTTCATTTTTTCCCCTCTGGTGTATAATCCCTTCTATACATGGCACTGTTTTGTGTGTGTGTGTGTGTGTGTGTGTGGTTTTGTGTGTGTGTGTGTGTGTGTTGTTGGGGTTTTCCCTATATTCCCCCGGGTGCTCCTGTCTCACAGAGTTCAGTCCAATTCAAACACTACGCATGTGTCATAAACACACACCCCGGCTTTGAAGTGAGCGGAGCGGCACAATAGTCGCCCACCTCTCCGCCGACAGCGGAGGGGGCCCTTCGTGACCCGCGGCCTCCGTGTGCGCCTTCAAAGCGCGCCCTGCCCCCGCCCTCAGCGGCGATCCGGTTTCCGACGCGCCAGCCAGACACAGAACCGGCCCTGAACGCGATTGCCTGTGCCTCGACGTTGGGCTTGCCCGTAGATCGCCTCCTGGCACATTGCAGGGGCGACTTTTCGCGGATCGCTCCGTAACACCGCGTGGAATGGTACGTCCCACGTGCGAGCCCTAGGCCCAGTTTGACATGTGCGCGATCATACCTCACGCACGCGCACAAAGACTAGTCTTGTCTCCTCATTGAAAAATGTTGTTAGAATTCTGCCGTGTCTGTGATGATAAGACAGAAGAGCCCATGACCAAGCCATCATTAATCTCCCCATCCCCAAGCCTGTGCCCCTGCATTCTTAACGAGGCCTCTCCCAATTAAGATGGATGAGTCTGCTCTTCTGGGTGTTTGTTCAGGTAAGATCCCTGATTAGCATATCTGATGGATCTGCCTTCACACGCTGATTAAAACCTTTCCTTGTCCTGGGGCAACTTAAAAGAGAGCCACACAAAGGAGGAACATATCCTGCCTTTGCACGTGCACTCCTCCACCGCAGTCTGCCGGATCCCGTTTGTGTTCGCTAACCCGGCATTGGAGGTGACGCGAGGCTGGCGCGTCGGCGAGGGTGTCACCGCTACGTCGGTCGGCCGTGAGCCTGGGATACGCTGGTGTTGGATTTGCTCGCGTGAGCTCAGGCTTTAGCGTGTGACGTTGTTCGACGCGTCCTAGGATTCTTCCATTATATAATCTTAAATGATATTAACCAGCCCTTTCCTTTCTCTGAGGATAATCTCGCGTCCTCGGTTTTCCTCTTTCTTCCTGTCTTTCTTTCCCTCTCCTCTTCCTATCCTACATCCTCTGTTCATGTTGCATGTTGACTTCCTGTGCAGATTTTTTTTTATGTCTGCACTAACCCTGCTCCCCAGAGAGATGCACTCCCACCCCCAACACTGTTCTCATAATTGAATTGCCCTCACCTTCAGAGAGACACCCACCCCACTGTCCAGTCTCTCTCTCGTCCCCCTCGGGCTGTCTCTCTCGTCCCCCTTGGGCTGTCTCTCTCTCTTCTATTGTAAGCACTGGAGTTTGGCTCAGTGCCCGGTTTTCTCCATCGACGTCTTGCTCCCTCCTCTCACACACACACGAACATGAACACATGCACACACTCCTTCTCAGCAAAGTCCGTACACTCCTCTCTTTGTTGCTGTGGCGAGGAGGCAGCGTGCCCATGGAATTCGAGTAATGCATTCCATTGGAAACCCATACACATGTGCACACACACGTACACAAGCACACACACACACACACACACACACAGAGGCCTCCTGCTATTTCCCAGTGCCATGGCAGCAGTGTGGGTCATTATGTTTGACGCGTGGCCCTTGTTGGGTGGCCGGAGGGTTGTACCGGAACCCACCATCCCTGCCCGATAGCACTGGGCTTTGGACCCGTCCTGGACCGGTGGGGAAAGCCCCCATCTCCTCCCCCAGCCCGTCCCTAACTCTCTGAGCCCCAACCCCCAAACCCCTCAGCCCAGGTGAGACGGTTATGCATTCCCCTTCATCCTGGCTCTCGGTCATCCTGCTTTTTTGTCCCGACGCTCCCCGCGCACACGAGCTGTTCGCCGTGAAACCCAAATCCGGCTGTGAGCCGAGGACCTGGCTTCACGGTGTTACGTGCAGATAGTTTCCATCCTGTCTGAGAGATTGGCCTGCTGTCCCTCACGTTACCTGAGCAGTTAGAGGTGCCTTTCAGAGCCCAGGAGAAGCATTCAAAAGGGAGCGTAGTCATGCTGAGTGTGTGTGTGTGTGTGTGTGTGTGTGTATGAGAGGCTAATGGCGCTGTGTCAGTGTGCTCCTGCACTCTGCTGTAACAGGAAACCCCAAAGCCTGACCCAGCAGGCGCTCCAGAGCTGGCTGTGTAGAATTCCATCCTCCCTCCCGGCACGCGGGGTAATGGGCCAGACCGGGGTGTGTGTGTGTGTGGGTGTGTGTGTGTGTTTTCATTCTGAGATTAGAGGACCCAGCAGGGCCTGGCAGACCTTTAGGCAACAGTGGCCGCGCACACACACACACACACACACACACACACACACACACACACACACACGCGTGCACACAATATCGGGCGATGTCAGCGAGGGCAAAGCAGCCGCCCCATCTGGTTCGGACCTCTCCCCTGTGGCCGAACGATCTTACGAGGCTCCACCCCCTTCCCCTGCGCCCGCCTATGCCCCGCCCACCCCTCTCCTTCCGAACCCGCTGTCATGCGCCTCGCCCAGCAACCAGTGCACAACTGTCAGGGCCACAGCGATGCCGCTCTCGCTGGCTGGACCGCAAGTCCCCGCCTCCTGTTGAACGCCAGCTTACTCTGCCCGCTGTGCTCGGCAACGGAGCGTGAATATTCATGCCGACGCCCCTGCTTACTAAAAACAAGGCTTAAATCTGCATAACTCCCGTTTAAGTGACTTTGAGATGGCCTTTCCTTTTGACACTGAGGAGAAGGAGGAGCACTTGGTAATCAAGCTGCCATTGTAAGACAAGCCGGTGCAGTCCAACCGCTCTTCAAGCGCTCCGCAGAGGCCCGGGGCCTGGGGCCCTGATGTCTGCTTTTATGGCTCTCGTATCTTGGGCCAGACACTTAAAGCATCTGTAACCATATAAAGCATAAATGAGGTGTCATTATAGAGAGAGAGAGAGAGCGCGCATGTGTGTTCATGGGTGGGTCTTCCATTCCTGCACTAGTTATACTTTTATGTCATTTCAGGTCAACCAGACTTTTTTTCGGTAATCGTTTGGCCGTGTCGCTTTATTTAGCATCTGTGCCGCAATACAAGGGTCAGACGCGGCCCAGCATAAAGCGGTGACCTCACGCACTGCCATTGGTGGGCCTTTCTTCGGAGAGCTTCAGGGCCGTTTGAACAAACGGCTGTCAGGAAAAGGCCTTTTTATGCCGACCGCGGTCCTGGCGCGTTTTGTGCCGTTGTTTCCCGAGCACCTCCCATGATTCCATACACGTGGCCACGTGGCCGCGAATGCAACACTTGAAGTGGACTTGCTCAAAATAAGCTGTTTACTCCACTAATTCTCCTCTCTGCTTTTTTTCCCTTCTTCTTCTTTTCGTAATTGATTTCTGCGGCCCCGCATCAAAGTGCCGATCGCCCATCAGCGCTTAATGACAGTCCCGTCGCCGCGGCAGCACTTTTCTGCAGTGTCCCGCAGTGACAGATCCCTTCAGCCGTGGCGCCGTTGCGGACAATGCGAGGCGACCAGCTGCATACGCGTCCGGGCATTATAGAGTCTTATAAAGCAGCTTTGTCTTGCTCGGCTGACTTTTAGATAAGAAAGGCCCACCAGTTTTGGGAGGTTTTGGGTGAATTTAGGGATTTCTTAGGGCTTGCAAGGGGGGCAGGGCAAACATTTGATGTAACTCGCCGAGTGATGCGCTTTTAATGATGCACACGCAGGGTTGGAATGATCCTCGGGATGTGGGGGTTGGGGGGCCCAACAGCGGGAGCAGCAGACACCTACCAGGGACACGCATGGGACACCCGCAGCCAGTAAACAACTCCGTGATGCTTCCTGGACATCGAATCCAGCTCCCTGCACGTCTGCCTTCGGCAAAACCATTCTGGGCTTCGGCTATTCAATAAAAAGCATCCGGTTTCACTATAACGATGGGCTTCTCATTATCCCAACTGCCCCTGTATCTCATCTCCACTGCTCTCCTCTCCTTTCCGTGGTAACGGTGGCTCGTCCCGGGCCCTGCCTTCAAGCTGACGCCTGCTCACTGATGCTGGGCCTTTGTGGGCAACAATAGCAGGCCAGGGCCCTGTCCGAGGCCTAGACGGCCCCGCCGAGAACAAAAGTGGGGGAGGGGAGCCTGGGAACCCGGGGCCAGGCATGGGGCGCGGGGCGGGCAAATGAAGCAGGTCAGGCACAGATTTAGGGAGCATGGAGAGGAACGTTGGGGCATGTCTGCTCAGAGACCCTGCTGGAGAGAGAGGGAGGGAAGGGGAGAGAGAGAGAGAGAGAGAGAGAGCGCGCGCACGGACAATAGAGTAAATGGGTGGGGAGAGGTTAAGAGTTGGTGGTTACAGATACAGCCAGTGCAGGTCCCTGCTGATTGCATGAGTGAAGCATACCTTCAGGGTTTTGTGTGTGTGTGTCTATCTTTGTTTTTGTTCCATGTTTCAGGCAGGTGAGCATTTTATGCAGGGAAGCGCACAGAGAGTGTGATCAGCCACGCTGCCCCTGCCTGCTCGACTCACACAGTCTGATGAGTTCTGCAGTGTGTGTGCACGCATGTGTGTGGTGTGTGGGTCTGTATGTGTGCACGTGTGCACCACGTGATGGGGAGGGAGAGCGAGAGTAGGAGACAATGGTTAACTTTCAGCCGTAAGGACGCCCAGGCTTGGCTGGCCCTGCTCGGACAAGCCCTGGACACATATTGACTTTTACTAACAGTGTAGATACAAAACGAAACACAGCGGCGCGGGCCTCTCGGGGGAGGGGAGGGTTTTTGACGGCCCTTTTTCTGGCCGCCGTTTGCAAGCGGCCCGAGACAGCCGGCAGAGGGTGGGCGGGGCTTGCAGAGGGGACGGGCGCCTGCGCCGGTCCGCGCCAACCCTAGCCAGGCCTCGCCGGCGGAATGGGCCAGATAAGCGTATTTGCATCCTTGCGTGTGCGCTAGAGGACACGGATCTGAAGGAGAGTCGGCACGTGGGATCCATGTCGCCTCCCCGGTTTGGCTGCGCCGCGCCTGCGGGGCCGCTCCCCCGGGGTCCGGCCCTGCGGTGGGCAGGGCCAACAGACATGCTCTCAGCCCTTCTAGAGCTGACACGAGGAGACCTTGAGACAGAAATAACAATGAAAGGATATCCCCTCCCCCCGTTTCCATTCCGCATGGTTTCACTTCGAGTGCTCACGCTTTTATCTGCGGCGGGACATCTGGCCGCGCTTACGGACTGTCTGATCGCACGATCCATCTTCTCTCGCGGCCTCGCAACGCAGCGATGCCGCCCCAACCACCCTGCACCCGCCGCCCCTCCCTGCGCCTCCATGCCTGACCTTTCTCTCCTGGTCTCGTCTCCGGGTCCCCGGACTGCGTCCCGTGCACCGTGGAGGCCTTCCAGCCGAGGCTCGTTTTCCCATAGAAATATTTGGACCGCAGATCAGCGCTGAAGCGACCAACCCCAAACCCCTCCCCCTGTCCACATCGCTTCCGTCCACATCGCCTGCCACCGGCCGGCTGAAAGGGAGGCTGATTGAGGCCTGCGGCACGCCGGGTCGGCGGGATCAGGAATCAATTGCCAGAGATCGTGACAAACGAGCGGCGTCGCGAGGGGCCCTCGCCCGAATCAATCAGCCTTTTATCAGAGCAGCCATTGGGGGGCCCCGGGGCCAGCCTCGCTGAGCACGCGGGGCTTTGTGCGTCCTCGGGGTCTGTTGTGCGGAGAAAGATGAGCGGAGAGTTGACCGGGGAGGGGGGCATCGCTGTGTTAACCGTAACGCTGCCGGGACAGATGGAAGGTGGAAGGGAGGGGCGGAGTCTCAGGCACCCTCCGTGGCTGATTAGAGGTTAGCGCTTCAAGAGCGGGGAGGGACTCTGCCGCCATTGGTTGACCGGGGCCGGTGTGGGCATGTCTGGGGGTGGCAGATGGTGCTGGTGAAGGAGAGATGCGATGTGCGGGTGGGGGAATGGGAGATGGGTTCTCTCCTTCCTCCGGAAGAACTGGCCTGAGTGTGTGTGTGTGTGTGTGTGTGTGTGTGTGTGTGTGTGTGTGTGTGTAGCCTAGCACTGCTCTGGTGAGGACTGCCATCCACAGCCTTTTCCCAGGCACACCCCCTCCATGTCCCCCTGCACTGCTTCAGGACGAGCTGCGGGCTTGTCTCGCCACTTCTGGAAAATTCTTTCATCTTCCGGTTTACACCTAATCAGCAGACGCATGAAGAACGCTTTGAGTTGCGAGGCTAACGGTGCAGCTGGGGTGTGATTTAGTGCTGCTGTCCCAGGCGGCCTCGTTGGCTGTCCGTGACACGCACTCCAGTTCCGTGTAAACACTGCCGTCATCTCTTCTGGCATCAGCCTCGTGTGCCAGTCAAACAGACTAAATGCCTGTGCGAGAACTGTGTGTGTGTGTGTGTGTGTGTGTGTGTGTGTGTGTGTGTGTGTGTATGTGTGTGTGTATGTGTGTGTGTATGTGTGTGTGTATGTGTGTGTGTATGTGTGTGTGTGTGAGAGAGAGAGAGACCCACATTAAGTGGCACAGTGTCATTGTTTCTCCAGGCTGTGTGGCTCATTGTCATCAACACTGCCACTCCATCTTTCTCTCTCTCTCTCTCTCTCTCTCATATTCAGTCCCTCCCCCACTCCAAAGCCCCCCTACACTCCTCTTTCCTGACACCTCAGTCTCTCCTGTGCCAGAGGCCTGCTCTCAGCCAGGCACTGAACGATCAGAATTGCCTAGAGGAAGTAGCCTATTCACTCACACGCACGCACGCACGCACACTCCTGGCCTCAGAGGTCAGCAGGAAAAGAGCAGGCGTGGAGAGGATGGTGGAGATGAGCATTCACTGCTGTTCCACAGCAACAAAGGCGAAGGGAGTTTGAGGGGAGGAGGGTGAGGAGACACATGGGGGGGGGGAAAGCAGCCTCAAGAGCCACCTACGACACCTCCTCTCACGCCCTGCGTCAGGCCCTCCGTATCGCGCCTCCCCCAACACCTCCAAACACAATTTTTAAATAACACCTGACACAGAGCAGACTGATCCACTCAGCTGAAGTGGGGGGTTGGTGCTTCAGGAACTCATTTCGGCGCCGGTGTTGTGTAGCTGTCGCACGAGCCCTGCACGTTTCTTTCAAGAGCGCCTAAGCAAAACTCGCTAATTAACGTCAAGCGCTTCGTGATTCGTCAAGCCCCTACTGAGCTCTCGGTCTCACGCGGGCTGTGCAGCAGCCAACTTGCGCTGCATCGATAACATGGTCGGCTTGTCCTGCGGTTCCCTGACCAGCTCTGTACGCTGTAAAACGCCGCCCCTGGCTCTTGACTGGGCGAGATAAGGCGATACTGGTCCTCCTGTTTAACGGCAGGGGCGGATTTACTGTTGGAGGGGATGCCGTGCTCCTGGAGGGTTGCCATCTCCCCATCAATCCTCTATCATTTAAAAAATGTTTTATTTTAATTTCCCTCCCCCCTCCCCCCCCCCCGGACTTAGATAAGAATTACTGAGTCATCTCTGAGCCATCAGCAAGTAGACAATGCTCAAGGCATTTGGTGTTTTAGTGGGGGTGGGTGGGAGTAACTATCCTTAAAGCACTTTTGTCTTTTATAGCTTTTCGATTTATGGCATTTCAGTGGTCACTAATGCATAGCACGGCATCATGTAATTGATCTATGCACGTTAGCTCTACAAGTAGCGAAACTCAGCACCAACCGGCAGCTGGCGTAACCATGATGCCCTGCCCCACACAGGCTCCACCCTTTGAGTTCAGAAAAGAACAGCTACAGCTCTGAAATGGCTTAGCAGTGAAATATTAGCCACAAGTACAGCGTAAGAACAGGACTTTTGCCTTTTTCAGTGTTGTGCTCTTGTTTGCGTGATATTTGATTGCAAACCGTGGCGATCTCCAGGGTGTTGGAAGAGACTGGGTTCCGAGGGATCTGAGGCCACGGGCCCCGGGCTCTTGGTCCGCACAAGATGCCTGAGGCACTCCACAGGCGGAGGGGGGCCTCGCGGGAATGGCCTCGCAAGCGTGCCGCAACCTGGGCACCAGGCCGGCCTCCTCCGAGAGCAGGGGCGAAAGGAATCGGAACCGGATGCATCTGGACTACTGAGGCTTCGGTGGATTAGCTAGGCGCTGTAGCCCCAGGTGCAGGACGCCAGGCCAGATCGGCCATTTGAAGGATCTCCGCTTCCCAGCCTGTCTGGTGCAGTAACACAATGCCTGTGTGTTGTTAGGGGATTCTAGGTTGCCATGGCTAAGAATGATACAGTAATCCTCCTGACCCAACCCCTCCCCTGTAGGTCTCCATCATTAATATTTCACCAGTCAGAGTTCACAGCGAGCTGTCCCATTGGCCGGACACACACATGCACACGTCTCCCTTCAACACTCTCCCCGCTGGCTGAGGTGTGTCTGCCCCAGGCGTTAACCCCCGGGTCCTGTGGGACGTGTTCCGAGGCGAGACTTCACAGCACCCCCTACCACCAGTGCTGATATTACAGCCCCTCTGCGTGTGTGATGACGCCCGGAGACTCTCCCCGAGGAGGTGTTCACATCTCCAGCCTGTGGGGAGGAGACAGCCAGAGGTCGCTGGCTGTGTTTTCGCACAAACACCTTCGGCAGCCGGAACCGAATTCGATCTGGTTCTGGACTGAGTCTGAGCTTTCCGCGTGCGCCACTCCGCGGTCCACTGAAAATCTCCATCTGCATGCACGCTCCAAATAATCAGATCCAAAATTACGCCCTTGCGTCGAGCACCACTCAGTGTATACGTTACCGTGACAACGAGCACCATGTGAGTGCAGATGAGCAGCGGCTCATTGCCCAAGTTTTCGTCTGGTGCGCTCGTGTGTTTAATCTCTTTTAAATTTCGGCTCAGGAAAATGTTCTTCCCGTGTGGCCTACTTATTAACAAATGTACAAGAGACTGATGTGCTGCAACGTTGCAACATATCATATTTAAATATTCTTTGTAGTTTGTGTAAACCCACTGTCGGCCAGTTGCTTGAACGAATGATTTATGGCCAGCCATCTTGCAGAAACTATTTTTTAAGTCTTTTAAAGTTTGAAGTGTAAACTCCAGCAGAACAGATACAGGCTCCTGCCATATTGCTTCTTGTAAACTTTCATTACAAAACAAATGTAAATAAGGGATGTAATCAGTTTGAGGTGTTTACCTGATTTTTATTCTTCTGTTTAATGGATTGTTTATTGCCCATCTTAACCAATCGGATAGAAATCGCAGTGGCCTCAGTGTGAGGTAGTCTAATCCGAGGCGTAAATAGGGCACGTTATATTCAGATTAAGCTATTAGTCAGATTATTATGGGATTATCAGACTGCATGTAAGTGTGGCCATTGAGAGCAGAGCGTGGGGGTTGCTGTCCTGGGGGTGAGGTGGGGGGGTTCTTTCCTTTCCCCGGGTGTGTTTGGATGCCCTCTTTCCGTGACCGCTCCTGTATCCCTCTCCGATTGGCTCCTCCATCGAGCCGCGTTCTGCTACCTCTGCGAAGTGCGACCTCGAGCGATGTTTAAGCGGCGTTCCAGGGGCCCAGGTGTGATTACTTACACTAACACCACTCCCTCCCTCCCTCCAGGTTTTCATCTCAGCGGCATGGTGACGGAGCCGGCCACGCAGTCCGAGCCGGAGACGGGGCACCGCGTAGCCATCAGCTTCGACCGCTGCAAGATCACGTCCGTGACATGCGGCTGTGGCAACCGCGACATCTTCTACTGTGCCCATGTGGTGGCGCTGTCGCTCTACCGCATCCGCAAGCCCGAGCAGGTGAAGCTGAGGCTGCCCATCTCCGAGACGCTCTTCCAGATGAACCGTGACCAGCTGCAGAAGCTCGTGCAGTACCTGATTACGGCCCACCACACCGAGGTGCTGCCCACCGCGCAGAAGCTCGCCGATGAGATCCTCTCCTCCAACTCGGAGATCAACCAAGTGCATGGTGAGGGGCCGGCCCCTGGTCCACAGCAAAGTGTACGGGGCAGGCGGAGAGTTGCGGTCATGACGGCAGCCACGATGGACAGCTGAATGAAATTTGCACATATCAGCTTGTGGTTTAATCATGGGAATGACACATGACACTCAGACCTTTGCCTGGCTCAGTAGAAAATTTTATTTATATATATATATATATATATATCACCCTATTTCACTTAAAAGCCAGAATGTAGCAAACTTTAATAATGTGCAAATAAATGAATAGGACTCTTTGCTTCACTGCAACTTGGTACAAATGGTGTCCACTGAGTCGCAAGGGTTTCCCGACACTGCTGGACCCCGATGCAGTATTTCACTGTCAGAAGTAACGTATCTTGTGACGATCTTTGTTTGAAGGCCCTGTAAGGGAAGCATGCTGCTTCCAAATGTGCCAGGTACAGCACTTACGGTTTACGTCCTTAACCCTGGATGGTTTACGTTAGTGTCCAGGGGCCTTAGAAGTCCCCCAAGTTAGTCTTTAAGTGGACGGGTGAAGGAAAGCAGACCCCTTGCCTCTCCCGTTCCTTCTCACTGGCCAGCGGTGGGGGTCAGAGCGCGTCTCTGCTCTGCTGGGAAGCGCCAGTCCCTGTGCCTGTCTGGCACGCAGTGTCCTCTCGCGACACCTGCCAGCCGCGACAGGACTTGGTCTGACCTGGCATTCCACTAACAGGACACACTATCTACACGTTGACCCTCCTCCTTTAGGTTTGGCCAAGCAAGCCTTCATTTAAGTGCGCTACCTTTTAACGCACACGAACACGCGCGGCAACAAGGTTCGGCTGTCTACGAATAGGACGCACGCGTCACACCGGGGGTTACGTGACACAGGGCATGCAGTGTGTGTTAGCACGGAATGCTCATAGCTTGTGGCTGGAACACATAAAGACTGAGCTTCCGTTTTATGTGTGTGTGTGTGTGTGTGTGTGTGTGTGTGTGTGTGTGTGTGTGTGTGTGTGTGTGTGTGCGCAGCGAGCTTTAGTTGACAGTAAATGGAAAAGAGGGAACCTAAAGAGGACCGGCCTAGTGGAAACGGAGTAAGATCTCTGGATCGAGTGAAATCTCTAATGCGTTCTATCTCTGCGTTTCACTGCAGGAGTGGCGTATCCACAGAGAGGCAGTGCAGAAAAGAGTGTCAACAGTTTTTGTTTTTTGAAAAATCCACTTAGGATAGTTCTTCCTATCTTCCTTCCTAAGGGTCGAAATCAAGTATTTTGAGTCAGTTGATCAATTATTATAACATGTATATACGAGTGTGCTTCTAAAATATACTTCCAAACGTAACCTCTGTGTCTCTCTCTCTCACTCACACACACACACACACGATCACTGTTTCTCTAGTTTCACCAGTGTTTGCTCTGCACGCGTGTTTGCACGGCAGGGGCCCCGGATCCCACGGCAGGGGCCAGCATCGACGACGACAACTGCTGGCACCTGGATGAGGAGCAGGTCCGTGAGCAGGTCAAGCAGTTCCTGTCGCAGGGAGGTTACTACGGCTCGGGCAAGCAGCTCAACTCCATGTTCGCCAAGGTGAGAGCCGTAGGCGCATATGTGTGCGTGTGCGTGCGTGTCTGCGCATACAGATGTGCATAAGTGGAGGGAAAGCTCGAAACTAAAGATGCTGTTGTGATAAATTATGGGGCTATGAAATCCTGGGAGGCCCTTTTAAATCAATGCACTTTAATTAAATGTCACGCGGCCTTCCCTTTTTCAGTGGCAGGTTATGGACACCCGTCCAAACCGCCCCTCCGTGTGCGGATATGCCAGGCGGTTGAGTTCGGGGCCTCTGTGTGAGCCCAGGCCCCTTGCTATACCCAACTACTCCAGCCATACTGCTCTTCCCTTTGTGTCTCGTTCTGCTCTGTGCCGTGTTGCCAGATTGGCTTCTATGCAGTTTTTTTTTTGAAGGGGGGGGGGGGGGGGGGTTTGCTGCTTCTGCTACAGTCATTACACTTTGTCCTGTTTAATAATGTAACCTACAGATGAGGGTAGATGCACCAAATTGTGTTTCTGCACCTGCATTCTTAGTGTTTTAAGATGTGAAGTTCCCTAATATGTAATGATGTTATCGTTATTTTATTTGTTATCCTGATCTATAATTCCTGTCTAGGCTAGACTGGAGGGGACAAAATATATTTCTATTATATTCTAGGGCAGAAGTAGGGAACAATGTTTGTGCTGTGTGTGTGTGTGTGTGTGTGTGTGTGTGTTTGTGTGTGAGGTAATTAAGTTATTCAGAGTCTGGTTTTGTAGTGTTTATACATGGCTGTTGAATAAATGAGTGTGATTCACAATCTTGATTCGGGCTGTGTGTAATGATGAATTCTTTCCGTGTGTGTGTGTGTGTGTGTGTGTGTGTGTGTGTTTGTGTGTGTGGGTTTTGCGGCGGTGCAGGTGCGGGAGATGCTACGCATGCGGGACTCGAACGGGGCGCGCATGCTCACCCTCATCACCGAGCAGTTCATGGCCGACCCGCGCCTGTCGCTATGGCGACAGCAGGGCACGGGCATGACGGACAAGTGCCGGCAGCTGTGGGACGAGCTGGGTGAGTATGCTCATCTGCCTTCGCTGCGTCGCTCCCCCGCGTAGCAACCGTTGACGCGTCCGCCACTGCCGTCCCCGTCGGTTCACGTTCACTAAAGGAAAAGGCTTAATGCGATACGTCACCAAGGAACGCTGACGAGATAGCATGGCCGCGAATTCTTAACCGCTAGCTTTAGTTCCTTTATCGGCCGCGCTAACGTTTCCCGCACCTTTTCCGTTTTGCCTGAAATATTGCTGCTAATCGACTCGGCCCAGCACCCTGTCACTACTGCTTCATTGTCATTTTGCGGCGGCTGCGTCAGCCAACGTGTTCGTGCCCACGGGAGCGCCCCCCCCCCCTACCTTCCAGGCCTCTGCCGGCGCTGGGGCCAGTGTTGGACCCCTGCTGACAGTGATGCACTAGCACCTAGTCCATTACTTGCGCGCCTCTCATTTTTCCATTTCACTTTTAAGAGCCCATTAAAAGCTGCTGGAAAGAGCTGTGCGGAATTTCACCCCCCCCCCCCCCCCCCAAAAAAAAAAAAACACACACACACACACACACCATGACCGTCCCTCACTTTCTCATGTGTAATCACTTTTTTTCTATCTTCTTACTTGCATGCCTCTCTCTCCCTCCCTCCCGGTCCCTCCTGCCCTCGCCTGCGTTCCGCGGGCCGTTCCGGGTTGTGCGGCGCCGTGTCCGCAGGCGCCCTGTGGGTCTGCGTCGTGCTGAACCCGCACTGCAAGAGTGAGGAGAAGAACGCCTGGCTCAGGCAGCTGAAGAAGTGGGCCGACATGGACGTCTGCCCCCTGGAGGACGGTAACTACGGCAGCGAGCTGCCCAATATCACCAACGCCCTGCCCCAGAGCAACCTGGCACAAGGTCAGCCTCCCGTTCTGCCCTCCTCTGCAGACCTCGTCTCGCTTAGCATTAGATTCACAGTGTATGTGTCTGTGTGTGTGTCTCAAGACTCGCTGGCCAGACCCAGGAGGACGGTGTTCACCCGTGCTATGGAAGCCTGTGACCTCCACTGGCAGGACAGCCACCTGCAGAGAATCATCAGCAGTGACTTCTACGTGTCTCCCGCCTACCAGAGGGAGGGGGAAAGTCTACTTTTCAACCCCCAGGGCCTGCCTCTGTGGCTGGGTAAGGGAGTCATGCGTGAGCACTTGGCCACGTCCAGCCCGGTCACTTAGGTCACAGCTTTCCGTTTAAAAGAACTGGCCCCATTTGCAGGGAGCCTAGACAACATACATCAGTGTGTAAATACAGACACACACCTTTTTTTCCTCCCTACATCAGAATCACTCGATCCTCACATGGACTCTTAATCATTTTAAGACTTTTAAGGAAATGTTGCCAGTAGAGCCGTACACCCTCTAATTACACTTGGATTGTTAGCAAGCAAGCGGGGGTCTTAGAGGACCCGCATGCTAACTGTGCCATGCGCCTTCCAGATCACGTGCCTACTGCCTGCGCCAGGGTGGACGCCCTGCGTTCCCACGGTTACCCGAGGGAGGCCCTGCGACTGGCCGTAGCCATAATTAACACGCTACGGCTGCAGCAGCAGCGGCAGTTGGACATTTACAAACACCAGAAGAAAGGTAACACACACACGCACGCACCTCCTGATGTGACCTAACAGCAGAGATCCCCCTGTTTCACTCATTATTTGGTCAAGCTGCCTGAACCTGTTTGAGTTCTACAAAACCCCCTGGTACGCTAGAGGTTAACACGAACACAGTGCTGCATGACATCAGTCAGCAGTTACCAGGAGCCTGCCCCATTGGTCAGAACGGCGTCTGCGCGGAGAGGAGACGGCAGACTCTTCTGACGCAGAAACGGACTTTAAACAGTGGCGCCCGGACATGTCAGCTTCAGTGCCACAGTGCACCAGTGCTGTGATGCCTGGTAGCCAATCATACGCGGAGCAGCCCAGCTCAGTATTCTCTACAAACGCAGAGCTTCATATTCAGACTCCTTATTATTCAAAATGTTTTTTCATAAAGTTTTGTTTTTTTTTCATGTATATTCACAAGCACTGCTCTGCGCTTAGAGTCAGGAAAAAGTCAGATATGTTAGAACAAGGAAAACACAAAGGGCCGGTTTTCCACACCCAGGTTAAGCCCCGAGCTGAACTAAAAAGATTGTCCAATGGTTTGATTTACCGCTGCAGTTTGGTCCAGATCTGGGCTTAATCCATGGCTGGGAAGCTGGCCCCCGGAATGCGAGAGAGCTCCAGGAACGCCACAGCAGTACACTGATGGATATGAGGAACAGCCACTAAAAGAATTCCAAGTTATTAACTGTACTGAGTCAGCTTTGACCTATAGTTCAATACAGAAAGTGTGTGTGTGTGTGTGTGTGTCCAGATTTGCTGCAGAGGGGAATGACTAGCACGACTAATCTGGAGGGCTGGGTGGGCCACCCACTCGACCCTATTGGTTGCCTTTTCGCCACTCTCACCGAGACGTGTCGAGTGGAGGATGACAACGCCATGGATACCGGAGGTAGACTATTATGGGCTGGCAGTATGCATGTGGAGGAGCAGTGGAGTTAGGTTAGCTCTCTTGAGTCCTTTCATACCGCTTAAGACACCCATAGCATTATTCAGTCTGAATAAACCACACACACACACACACACAGGCCAGGCTTGGCATGGGGGTGGGGTGAGTGCTATTGTAGCAGAGGGGCCATTCTGACCACTTGGTAGACTAAGAATTGTAAAACCAAGCAGCATTTGCATTCTATATGTCCCACACAGTCCGGGCGGAACACGGTCCAGGCCGAACACGGTCCTGACCGAACGGCTATTGTATTCCTATTGTGAGGAACCAACAGGGAGCTTTTGTGCTCTGGAATAATGCAAGCGAGTGGTACGGTGAGATATATATATATATATATATATATATATATATATATATATATATATATATATATATATATTTTTTTTTTTTTTTTTTAGTGTGTGTGTGTGTGTGTGTGTGTGTGTGTGTGTGAGTACAAGTGCTTTTGCTCTCCTTGGGCCAAAGTACTTAAGTGATTGGGTGTGTGTGTGTGTGTGTGTGTGTGTTGGAAAGCTAGCACAGCCCTTTGTTTGGCTATGTCACACAGTTGGACACATCTGGCTTTTGCCAGATGGGCATTCTCAAGCCTTCGTCCAATCAAAGACTCCCATTCCTAACCAAGAAAGACCAGCAGCAACAGCTGGTTCATGTAGTCGAGACATCTCCATGTCTCCCCCTCTCACTTCTCTGGCCCTGCTGTCCTCCTGGAACACCCAGTACTAGGTATCCCCCCCCCGCTGTCTCCTATGTCCCCGCTGTTCCGTTCTTTCGGAAAACGATAGCTAAGCCTCCCCTCTCTCCCTCCTGGCAGATTCGGGCGAGCCCAAGCCCCCGGTGTACCAGCACGTACCGGTGTGGGGCTGCACAGATGGTGGCGAGTCCTACCTGGCGCTGGCCCTGGAGGTGGCCCTCATGGGCATGGGCCAGCAGCGGCTGATGCCTGAGGGCCTGTACGCCCAGGAGAAGGTGTGCCGGAACGAGGAGCAGATTGTTGCCAAGCTGCAGGAGCTGGCCCTGGACGAGCTGCTGGTGCAGACGCTGCGCAAGCAGGCGCTGCTGCTGCTGGAAGGTACGCTTGTGCGCACGCACGGTCTCGCGCTCGCGCACGCCAATCCACGTGCAGTTCACCTCTCCGTGTCTCTGTTTCCTTCCCTTATTGCTGCACTCTTCTATCTTCCCATCACAGTATCCTCTCCTACAACCCCTCCATCCAACTTTGGCTCTCTTCTGTTTTTTTCTGATTACTCCCACAGTGCTGTCCTCTTAGCCACCTCCCCTTGGTCTTTGCCCGCCTCCTCCCCCATTGACCTCTGGCCCCCCGGGGTCATGAGACTCAAATTCTGGATGGGCCACCACTTTTTCCTCACGCTGTCTCTTTAGATCTTTTTAGACTGGCCTTGACAATGGAATTAAATATTTAACATTCTGTGTGTGTGTGTGTGTGTGTGTGTGTGTGTGTGTGTGTGTGTGTGTAGGTGGACCCTTCAGTGGCCTCGGTGAGGTCATCCACAGGGAGAGTGTCCCCATGCACACGTTCGCCAAGTACCTGTTCACGGCGCTCCTCCCTCACGATGCCGACCTCTCCTACAAGATCGGCCTGCGCGCCATGAGGTGAGAGGTCGCGCAGAACACTGCCACCGTCCTCGGCCTGCCGTTCAACTTCAGACGCTCACAAGTAGTCACGAGTAGCCAGTTCCACGGGGGGGGGGGTCCCAGCACACCTGTTCCAGCACATCAGCTATTGGGCCCCTCGATGAGCTGAATCGGACGAGTTAGTGGTAGCAACTCTAATCCGTCAGCCTTCAGGAATTTTGTCTGCACTGCCTTTAGATCTTTTAATCATGCTTAACAAAAAGTTGCTAAAACTACCAAGCAGTAGTTTCATTCTTACTGTGGAGGGTAACTATAAGCTGCCTCCAAGGGTCCTTCAGAAAGAGAACTTATGGGAAGGAGAATCGTTTTGTTAGATCGTTTTGTTAGCTTGGCATGACTCATAAGTACCCAGCTGCACTTAGAATACTGTGAACAAACACACACACGCACATACACACACGCAGCGTCATGCGTGACGGAGCCTCACGTGCTTGGCTATGCTCTCGGCCTTGCAGTGTCTGTCACCTGGCAGAGCACAAATACCGTCCTGTCGATAAGTCCCCTCTGGATAAGAAAATCTGCCAAATGCTGGAAATGGAATGTAAACGTAATTTAACGTAATTGTAATTGTAATTTACACGCCTTCCATGAGGAGAGGCTAAGGAAGTTACCCTAGTTTAGTCCTACCGACGAGTGGGACAAGGTATAAATGAACAAACTCTTGCAGTGTGTGTGTGGCCAGTGGTGACCATGTGGCAGGGTGTGTTGCAGGCTGCCCGTGCTGGAGTCCACGGCCCCGTCGGGCGACGTGGGTCACCCCCACCATGGCATCTCCATCGTGCCAGGCCGGTACCCGCGCTGGTTCACCCTTGGGCACCTGGAGTCCCAGCAGTGCGAGCTGGCGTCCACCATGCTCACTGCGGCCAAGGGTGAGTTGCGTCCCAGCACGGCCGCGCACACACCCCGCGCCCCGTCGCGAGTGTTAACCGAAGGGCGGGGCGGGGGAACATGGGTTGTGTGTGGCGCAGGAGACATGCTGCGTCTGCGCACAGTCCTGGAGGCCATCCAGAAGAACATCCACTCGTCCTCGCTCATCTTCAAGCTGGCCCAAGACGCCTTCAAGATCGCCACGCCCGCCGACAGCCCTCCGGACATCACGCTGCTCAACGTCGCCCTGGAGCTGGGGCTTCAGGTGTGCGCGCGTGACCTGCTCCTCTTCATGGGTTGTTTGTGTGTGTGTGTGTGTGTGTGTGTGTGTGTGTGTGTGTGTGTGTGTGTGTGTGTGTGGGGTCTCACTCTCGTTTTAACCCAGTGTGACCTTTCTGTACAGGTGATGAGGATGACTTTGTCCACTCTAAATTGGAGACGCAGAGAGATGGTGCGCTGGCTGGTCACCTGCGCTACTGAAGTTGGTCTGTATCAAACATTTTCTTCAGGCTTTGCATTTTCAATGACGTTTTCTTTTTCAGGTTTTAAAATTTTATTTATTTTTTTAACCATTTCTGGTATCTCTTTACATTACACCACCACAGTTACACTGTAACTACAACATTAATTAAAAACTAAAAATTATATTATAATAAAAATGTTACACATTGTTACTGAATGCATAATATTAGTCACACTGCAACCGTGATCATAAAAGTGTTACCAAATGACCGCCCACATCATGTGACCGTCTCTATCTTACTCTGGTTGGTTGTTGTCCCCGTGCCGCCGCAGGCCTGCGCGCCCTGGTGAGCATCCTGCAGAGCTGGTACACGCTGTTCACGCCCACGGAGGCCACGAGCATCGTGGCGGCCACCGTCATGTCTCACAACACCATCCTTCGGCTGAGCCTGGACTACCCGCAGCGGGAGGAGCTGGCCAGCTGCGCGCGGACGCTGGCGCTGCAGTGCGCCATGAAGGACCCGCAGAACTGCGCCCTGTCAGCCCTGACGCTCTGCGAGAAGGACCACATCGCCTTCGAGACGGCCTACCAGATCGTGATCGACGCCGCTGCCACAGGCATGACCTACTCGCAGCTGTTCACCATCGCACGCTACATGGAGCACCGCGGCTACCCACTGCGGGCCTTCAAGCTGGCCACGCTGGCCATGGCCCACCTGAATCTGGCCTACAACCAGGACACGCACCCGGCCATCAACGACGTGCTTTGGGCGTGCGCGCTCAGCCACTCGCTGGGCAAGAATGAGCTGGCCGCCATCATCCCCCTGGTGGTGAAGAGCGTGCACTGCGCCACCGTGCTGTCGGACATCCTGCGCCGCTGCACCATGACGGCGCCGGGCCTGGCTGGGATCCCCGGGCGCCGCAACTCGGGCAAGCTGATGAGCACGGACAAGGCGCCCCTGCGCCAGCTCCTGGACGCCACCATCAGCGCCTACATCAACACCACGCACTCGCGCCTCACACACATCAGCCCGCGCCACTACGGCGAGTTCATCGAGTTCCTGAGCAAGGCGCGCGAGACCTTCCTCCTCGCCCAGGACGGCCACATCCAGTTCGCCCAGTTCATAGACAACCTCAAACAGATCTACAAGGGCAAGAAAAAGTTGATGATGCTAGTGCGGGAACGCTTCGGCTGAGCCGTGCCCGTTAAAGAGCGCCCTCTGTTGGTCTGCTTGGTCCTCTTCTATTTAAGGCATTATTTCTTCCCATAATCCTGTTCTTTTTGTCCTCCTTTGTGAATTTCTTCGTTTTGTTTGATATGTCCTTGTTTGTTTGTTTTTTACACCGTGAACAATCACTGTTCACTAACTTATTCTAACAGGTAGAACCTGTGGAGAACAAGCATAATAACCGTTTTATTTAGGCTTATGCTCGCTTTCATTTCTTACAGACGTTGTGGGTAAAAATGTAGAAGTGGCACATAAAGAGAAACCAAATGTAAGGTGGTGTACTTTGAGCCTGGGAAAGATTTTCCATCATGGCGATTGGTGGTTTTGCGGTTGTTTTTTTTGTTTGTTTGTTTGTTTTATTTGTTTGTTTGTTTTGTGAAGGAAGTTGAACACTCAAAACAATGGTCATTCCTAGAACACTCACAAACAGTGTTACTGTCATACCTCGATCGTATTTAAGGAACAGCTTTAAGGGTCTGGAAGAGGCCTCAGTTTGAGGGCAGGGCAGGGCAGGGAGAAAGAGCCGGAACACGGAAGACGCCCGTCGCTGCAGGCCGGCTCCACAGGATTCCTTGGCCACACCCACCCTGGGACTCGGCTCCGCCCACGGCACGCTAAACCCCTCCCTCCCTCCCCAATCTCTCCTGTTGTTTTGTGTCACTCCAAAAGCAGGGCGGGGTCTTCTAAGGAGATGAAAGAGAATCCTAGGGGCCCAAACCTGTCAAAGCTCCACCCGAGAGTGGCCGCAGAAGGGCTGTCCTTCACCGCCTGAACAAAAGGTCTCCTTTTAAAGATAACTAAAAGAAACGTGAACCTTCTTTTATTTTCAGGGGGAGCAGAGATAGTCACCCTTTCAAGTTCAGCATTATGATTCATAGTTTTCTCGGGGGGGGGGTTCCTAAAGAAAGAAAGAAAGAGAAAAGTGTGAAATTTTAGTCTTAGCTGTAGTAGCATTATTATCCAAGCACTTCGTTTTCTCCTGTCAATCATGATGCATCTGGATTAGCAGTTAACCTGTTAACTGCTCATCCTGTTCGTCAAAAAATGTAACAAAACCCCGCCTCTAATTTAGAAAATGCCAGGGAATGTTTCAAGACCACTATTTCTTCCACATTCCAGACCAACCACCTCCACGAGCTCACGACACTTAGAATGCACTCCACAGCTTTGAACGGAAGGAACCCAGAACGCAAGCGTGAGGAGAAAAGACGCTCAACTCAGTTCTCAGGGAATCACTTAAAGAAACAAAACAAACAAAAAAAAGTAGCATAAGCATTTAAGATATTGTAAATATGAAAGTGTCAATTCAAAAAATTGTAAAGTTATAATTATTTATGATAACTGTTTTTTTTGTTTGTTTGTTTTTCTTTTTCGGATACTTGAATTTGTCACAGGCTGGGAATGTGACAGCAGTTAAGAGGAAAGACTTTAAAACATTTCTCAGGTGCTCCTGTGAACATTTTGTCTTATTTACTGTTTTGTTTGTATCCTCTTTTTTGTAATTTTTTTTTTAACAAAAACAAAGCATGGTGTATAAAGACTGAAAGAAGTGGAGAGGACAAACGTTTATGAACAGACCTGAACTGACTATGCAGAATCACTTAACCCAGACCTTCCTCCCTATCCGCCGGGAACGCGCCCGGAACGGACAGATCGGACTTTTGCCTTTTGACTGACATGCGTACAACTCGTTTCCTTTGAAGCCTTATAATCTCCTCTCGAAACGCAGCCGTGTGTTTCAGGAAGTTGTGTTGCCAACGTAAGTGGACTAGAGCACCAACAGAGAGAGTGTCAGAGAGAGAGAGACAAAGTGATCCAAAAATGACTTTCAACCGTCCGAAACCTGGGGCGAAGGTGTTTGAAGCTGCCAGCTGCGACATCTTGTATTCCGGCGCAGTTTCTGCCTCTGCCCAATGCTTGGTTCACACTTTTAGGCTTGCGATTCTCTATTTTCGGCCTTGGGAAGGGAATTGGAGAAAGGATCTATCTGTTGGGAGCTGCGGACACACCACGGCCCCATCGACACTTGGACAGACGCGTCTTTGATGGCTGCGTATAGGGAGAGTCTTTGATTTGTCGAGAATTCCGTGTCGGTCACTGGTTTTATTTAAACGTCCCCAATTCTGTTCCGGAGGATCGGCCGTAAAATTCGCGTCAAAAACGCCGCCGTCCTTAGCAAACCCCCGACTCGATATCCGCCGGGACGACCCGTACGTCGCGAAGATCGCCCGAAGAAAATCGGAGACTTTTTTTGCAAGTTTTTTTTTCTTCCCTTCTTTGAGCAGACGTCTGCGGGACGATCGTAGCGCCGCCTGCTGTGTAAAACGAAAAATACCCAAGCAAGCGTTTTCGTGGTCCCGGCAGCTGGTCCAGCGGCGTCGCCGGAGGAGGAGACGCTTCCGTGGCTCCTCTCCCAAACTTCGTGTCTGTATGTGTTGACTGTACCAGTGTTCTGACCTGTCCCTAGAGTTTAGAAGGAAAAATTAATAATAATCGCTGGTAGAGATCGTTCACTAGTTCATCTACTGTTTTGAGTTTTTGGGTTTTTTGTTTGTTTGTTTCGTTTAATTTAAGGGAAAGTGTTTGTCGCCTCTCTGTGCTACTGAATTATGAAAAGGTATCCAGTATTTGTTGCCACAAAAGTATAGTTCAACCTTTTTTTTTGTTTGTGCAACCTCTTGAGCTAATGTCTATAAACAAAAATTTATTACTATTTATGTAATGCTACTACCATTTTATATGATTTGTGTTGGATTTCAGTGCTTTTCTATGAATAAAGTGTGAAACACGTCCTTGTCCACGTATCCCTGAGGGAAAGTGGTGGGAAAAGTGAAATTCCACAATGAACCCCATCCCAGAACGAGCGAGTCCGTGTCACGCGCCGCACGCGGATAACCCCGCAGTCCTCGCGAGGACGGGCCTTGCGCGCGCCGCCCTACGACGAGGAACGCAAGCGTCCCGGTTGCGCTCCGAGGCTAAAACGCACCGGAACGCGAAAACCAAAGCACTTTAATTAAAACCTGGGAACGCTCGTCGACGAAAAACCCGTCTGGCACACCCGCGTCTGCCTTTTCACGCGACAGCGTTCGCGGTTTGTCTCGTGGCGCCGTGCAATCCTCCCTCCTTCAAGGAGCCGATCTGCGGAGCTTTCTTCTGCCGCCGCGAGTTTTCCCTGCACGCTTCGGTAACTGTCAGAGGAAAGGGCGAGGACACGTGGGATATTGGGACCAGGCTGCGAGATGTGATTGGCTAGGGAAGAAAGTCTGCGGATTACAAAGAGCCTGACGCTCCTTCCGCCGATACGTTTACAACTGGGGATTACATGTAGCAGCGATCCATAGAAGTAGCGTCAGATGCGGATTGTTGTTTGTTCACGGGAAAACAAGGATCAGTCACCGACTTTGAGGGCTTGTCACTCTCCTCTCAAAACACGTTTGCCGGACCATCCACAGGGGAGAGATGTCGCCGAACGCAAAGTCCCGCCACTGTCCCTGGCCCCTAATATTTCAGACCCCGGCGTCTGATAAAGCGCTGATAGTACCTGCGCCTGCCAAATGATGTACAGCCTGCTGTCTCCAGGAGCAGATTGGATTTTCAGGCCTGGTGATTTGCTGAGAGATTGCGGCTCAACCCCCCCACCCCCCACACCTCTCTCATCCCCCTTCGTGGTTCTTTAAAGGAGACCTTGGGGAATTTAGCTTTTTGGAGTGTGGATTCATTGTTGCAATTAAAAATAATGTCTGGAGCCCCCTGAGGCAACTCCCTGCATGCATCTGTGTGTGTGTGTGTGTGTTTGTGCATGCCTCAATAGGAAACATGAGGCATCCTCAGCCCCCACATCACAGAGGTGCTCTATGGATTCAAACCAACAGAGTGACAGGAGCTTAAAATGCTCCAGCCCTAATCAGCAGATTGATTGCTGCCTTCTTCCCCTGCACACTGAGGCCTATGGCTCCTAACACAGCACAATCAAGACCAGACTTCTGCTGCACTGTGACAACAGCATGCAGCGTGCACAAATGAGAGGGGCCTGCACCTGCTACCATTTCATACACAATGACTGCGTGTGCGCGCATGTTTTTCCTCCCCAGTCGGTACAGTAAGCTGTTCTGTAGGAGACAATAGACCAGTCCGGAGAATACGAAGAATGGATTTCTCCTTGGCTTTGCGGACCAAGTCAGGGAAACAAACAAACAAACAAACAAACCAAAAAAAACAATGAGACATGACTCATTCTGAGGACAAGAAAATAAATGCATAAAACAAAATGCACAATATGTGTATATAAGCCTGCATACAAATCCCATACATGCTGGAAATGTGTTGGGCTCCCAGATTCCATTCATTCTACAACCTTGGCTTTCTGGATCAAGGGTGTCCTTGAAAACAACCCCTGGGTCACATGATGCATCGCGGAATGGCGTTCCCATCATCTCCGAGATAAAACCAGCAGCCTTCATGCATTTGGCCACGCAGGCCATTTGGATTATTTCATCCACTTGCACACGGTAGTATGAGCACCTGTGTTCAAAATCACTGCTGTAATTCTTCCTTAAACCACAGTAAATAGGTTTGTCATTAACACACAGGCAACTGAATCAATTTGGACAGATTACTTGATTAAGCACTAGAGACCTTTAAAACATCGGCATAAAGTTAGTTTTACCCAGGGGGACCAGACAGGCTATTAAATGGCTTTATTTTTTATTTGGCTAAATATAAAAACATCCATATATATGTAGTGCTTAAAGGGATGCGCTGACCCAAAATGCTAACAATAAAGGAGCTCATGCCAACTTGTTCATCTACTTTTAGTCAGGTTAGCTTTTTTGGATCAGCCTCCGCCTTAAGACGGTCCCTCGGTTTCATGACTGTGATGCAGCCAGAGGTGGGGTCAGTGGGGTCGGCTCCTAACCCACTTCAGTGGTTCCGTCATTCTTGCCAGTCATCATTGCTTTGTCTATAACTGACTGCTGAGCAGCTAAGGACGTGGGATTAAAAAAAACCCAAAACAAAACAGCTTGGCTAAGACCCAGAGCGCTTGCCGAACACGGCCGAGCGACTAGACGCGTTTGGCGAGCTGCCGGGAGTGGGTGTGGACAGCGTCCACGAAGGCGCCCACGCTCTCGGGGTCCATGTCGGGGTACAGGCCATGGCCGAGGTTGGCGATGTAGCCCCTGGTGCCGAACGCCTCCACCATGCGCTTCACTATCTCGGAAATGCGCTCCTGAACACACACGCACAGCAACAACAAAACGTTCCTGTGTGTATAATTATATATGTGTGTTTTATATATTTGTGTGTTTTAATAATGCTAACCGTAAGCCATGGCACCTGCCCTCAGATGAAACACTATGCAAAATGCTTTAAAATGATACTAAAAAAGGCAAATGACCCTTTAAGGCCAAGATAATGCAATAAGAAATAATCTCTTTAATATGGAAGAAATATAGCTAGCTACCACTAGCCTAAAATGGGGTCATGGCCTGACCCCCGACAGGGTAGCTTTAATTAGCGGAAATGGCTGCGTGTCTGAGTGCTTACTTTAGTGGCGTAGAGTGCACAGGGGTCCATGTTGCCCTGGAGACTGACACTCCCTCCTGTTCTCTTACTGTAAATCAACATAACAGGACAAATAGCAAAAATAAATAAATAAATAAAAAAATAAAAAAATGAATAAGCAAACACTGTTTAGGAGGTACCATGGAGCACCACTTAAGATGGGGAGGACTCACCGTGCCAAGCATGGATCAATGGTCCAGTCCAAACCTACCACCTCATAATAGGACTGAGAGAGGTCTTCCAGGGCGTAGTGGCCATCCTTTGCAAACACAATCTGATCCAGGCAGAAAAACACTGCAACAATTATCCGTTGCTGACACCTATTGGTACATTTTAGCAAGTGCCTTTTTAAAAATTCATTTACTGCAAGGTTACCAACACTGCACTCTTTTGCATCACATTTGAAATAGGTACTGTAGATGTCTAATACATATACATGCACTAATGCTATTGATTTTCAGTATTTAGTTAAACTGACAGACACAAGAGCTGTGAATGACGCTGGGAGTGACAATTCTGGTGCAGAAGAGAAACTGTACAAAGTTGAACTTCATTCAGGCTTTAGCAGCTGCGGGGTGGCGGAGTGAATCCTTGGTGATCCACAGAGCGGCCGCCCTTACGTACCATAGGCACGTTATCCAGGCCAGACTCCTTCAGCTTGCCCTTCACCCGCATCGCAATGTCCCGCAGGTAAGGCAGTGCAAACTCTTTAAACTGCACCGGGCCCAGGCAGCCAGCGTGGGACTCGAACACCTGCAGGGCCTGACACACGCATGCACGCACACACATACACACGCACACACACATACACACGCACGCACATACATACATACATGCACACACGCACACAAGCGTGTTTCCACAGTCATATAAGAGTGTTAAGCACAGTTCTGATAGTTTACCTGCGATTTTAATCCCGTCTGATTGCACCACATCAGTTATTTTGACAGACTGCGTGCTCCTGCATCAGTAGATTCTGGTACATTTTTAAACCTACTCTAAAACAACCCTTAGAAATAATCCCTTTTGAAAAAATCTCGCACAAACTGCCATGTCAGTAAATATTCCATCGGGACCTGGGGAAAAGGAGTTTGTGTGGGTCTTCTCAACCATGGTCACTCAAATTGGCCCCAAGCGTACAACGCACAACATTGCCATTCAGACAAAGGGGCAGTGGCTTTGTCTCAGGAGCTTCTAGCACGTTCAGCTACATGTATGCAATGTGTTCAGCTTCAAACCCAAGTTATTGCTACTATAAACAGTTATATTAAATAACACATTCAATGTTTGTGGGATTAAAGATGAGTGAAAAAGGAATTTATCCCAAATCCAAGTCTCCTAGTTCATTTCTTTGTCATTTATACAGATTTTTAAAAACTCCTGTGTGATTCGGTTATAAACATTATATAAATCTTGTGGAAAAATGTTCTTCAGAGCTATGTTTACAAAGATAATCCCATCCAAACAATACTTTACATAGTAAAGAAACTTCACCCAATTCAATATGGTAATTAATAATTACTACTATAAACTGTTAGCATATTGCTAACTAGCCACTACTGCCTTCATTCACAACTACAAATTGTGGCATTTTTTGTTAAAAAAAAAAACAAACAAAAAAAACAAAAGTTCCTTTAAAGTTCCAAGTTGACACACAAAAAAAAAGTGCCAAAAGAATCTCCCACCTGGGGAGTCTCTCTCGACCCTTACCTGTGCGCCTGCCTTCACCTGGCCCAGCAGGTACTCGACGATGACGTCCGTGAGGAGCTGGAGGAGCCTGTGGCTGGCCTCTGGATGCCTGTACAACCAGCGCTTTGCCTTGGACTGGGTGACAGAACCACCTCCCTCGATCATGTAGGACATCAGAGTCCACTGTGGAACGGCCAGATTGTGGTCATTATGACTGAACCAGCACTGTTGCTGAAGTCAAGTTTATAGGCCTCCTCTTGAATCCATTAAACCCAGGATACAGACATTAAAACTTAAAATTTGTAGCAGTTCTATTGATTTATCTACTGGATATGTAGATGTACTGGTAGAGTGTTGCCACTAGATAAAATGAACCCCTATAGACCATTTTGGTGTTTGAACACAGAGATTACATCTTTTATGGGTAGAGCCTAATTTGTGGCAGAAATTGAGTGCTGTGTCAAGTGTTCGAATATAGGAATAGGAATCATCCGGATGCCTTCTCCAGTTATTTTAATGGTTTCCCAGCAGAAAACTGGTTGTCATACTCGAGTGGTAATCAACCACTCAGTCTGTCATGATCAGCAAGAATAACAAAAATCTAGGAAAGAAAATCCCAAATTATACATCTTCTCACACACAACTTTATCATTTGGGGTCACGTCTAGGACCTTGAATACTGAGATTTGTTGGATGTTTTATTTGTGCATTATCGACGTTCTGCCTAGCCAAAGACAAGGACACAGAACGCAGCTGCACATATAAAATCAAATCAAACCATATACTAGCGGCGAACTGCATTCGTGTGGCTGGATAACTATTAACTCTGTGTCATTGTTTAATTATACTAAAACAATGTACATCACTAGAACTACTGCTGCTAGGTGCATGTTAAAATGCTTTTTCTAGTTAAAGTTCTAAATATTATTTCATGCTGTAAGGCTAATATAGGGCTAAAGCACTAAAACAACATGTCCATTTTAAATCTTGCACCATAAATGTATGCATTTTGCTCATAGGGTGTCTTCAATGATGGCATTTTATATAAATGGAGGTCATATGTTTTTCTCTTCCTATTTTGGCATCCAAAAAAACCATCTATTGCACATCCGAAAGTGATGCCACTGTGACGTCTTACCCAAAGTGGTCTGTAGTGCAAGCAGCTGCATGAACTTTATCAAGCGCACGGCTGATCTAGTGCGGTCCTAGTCTCACCGGTGCGCCGCTGAAGCCGATGAGAGGGACTTTGCCCTCCAGCTTGTGCCGGGTCAGTGTGATGGCCCTGAAGACGTATCCGAGCTCAGCGTCCACATCCACTTTGGCCCGGAGCCTCTGCAGGTCCTCAGGCTCCTTCAGCGGCTCCTGGAATGTGGGACCCTTTCCTGGAGTCATCTGGACGTCCATGCCCAAGGCCTGGGGACAGAGCCGTGCGCAAGCATGCAAAAACCACAGTAAACACAAACACACTATGGCTTGCTCCCGTCCGACGCGATCTGAATTCAGAAATGCGTTGGGTGTGGTCGAGTCGCTCCATGCTCGGAGGACAGGGCTCAGAGACTTCTTACCTGCGGCACTACCAGGATGTCCGAAAAGATGATTGCAGCATCGAGAGGAAAACGTCTCAGCGGCTATGGCAAAAGAAACACTTGTCTTTCTGTGTGCCAAGTCTGGCTGGCCCAGTGAAAGACAGTTCTGCCCATCTGGTGCCACCCACCTGTAACGTAAGCTCACAGCAGGCTTCAGGGGAGCGGCAAGTCTCGAAGAAATCTTTCCCTGCTCTGGATTCCCTAAATTCTATGGGGGGTTAATGTGGATTGAGACACATCCGCATAAACGGTGACACCACACACTGCACTACTCACACATGAATGCATTAGCTATTGTGTTCAAGAGAGATGGCGTAAGTGAGGAGGTCCTAAACTGGTACACTATGCTTTGGCACACCGACCTGGCAGGTAGCGACCGGCTTGTCGCATACACCAGACCGGAACGTGCTCAACTTCCTCGCCGTGCGCTGCTCGCAAGAACGTGTCATTGGTGAGTTCAGGAAAGTCCTTTGGGCTACAGAGGTAAGCAACGTTACTGAGAATGCGCATACCATCATCGGCCGGTCAACCAATCTCAGGCTGATCTTTGATGAAGCCCGACAGTTTAACAGCACTACAGGCCGACGCCTCTTTTATCATCCCGATTCAAACGTCCCACCCTTTCCTTCTTAGAAAGAGAACACGTGCACAGAGAAGATAAGCCCTCCTGACAACAAAGGAATAACGGTCTACTTCATGAAAGTGTTACTTCATGGCATGTTGACACCAAAGCACATCTGTGGAAAGAGCTAAACTCAATATGAGCAAGAATGCAACCTACAGGAGTAATGCAATGGCTCACATTTTGGATTTGAAAGATTTGAAATGTAATTGAATCTGGAGAAACTACTTGTTAATACATGTCTAAGCCATGGAATTGTAACGTCTTTGGCTGAAGTTCTTTATCTCAAGGGTTTAGCTATCATGATCACATCTAGACAGTTAGCTAGAAAACAGAGTTACACCTCTGTGGATAAGGGAGTTGTTTCATCTTCCAGTTACAAAACAGACTTAAGTAATAATACTTAAAAGTTGGCAAATGAATGAATTAGTCTTAATGTATTAAACCTGTCACATTACTGCCCGCAGACCTGTTTATAGACTTAAATTCCGTTCGAATGCAAAGGATCAAAGCCTGGAAACTGTGAAAAAAAGAAAACTTACAGAATAAGATTGTCCTTGTCCATGATGTTAAGCTAGTGGACGGGTCGGAAGAATGAGATGTCTTGTTTCGAGAGTACGGACAACTCTACGTGGAGGATCTGGCTGTAATTACACAAACTATCCGCCTCACGACTACAAGGGCAAGGGCGCGGCCATCTTGAAATGGTCACATGACCGCAGATAGGCGGTTCAGTCAGGTTTGTGATCAGCGCTGTGAAATGAGCAACAGTTGCTGGAAAAGCATATGACGTTTCCTTCAAATTAAAGCCTTCAAGGGAACGGTTATACATGCATAAATGCATGCATACATACATACATACATACATACATACATACATACATACATGCAGAAAGAAAGAAAGAAAGAAAGAAAGAAAGAAAGAAAGGGCATTCGAATTAAGCAACAGTGAATTTTAAGCAAGACAAAGTATGTTAATGTGCTGTTTTAACTGTACTGACTAGCTAGATAATTAAAGGTAAACTCCGCATTTTTATTTATTTATTTTTTGTATTTTTTTTTGGTATTTTGCTTATAGAACATATTAGTCAATCTAATGCTAACAGGCAGCAATTATGAGTTGACTATATATTACTTTAATAAAGTGCAAATAAAAAGTATGAATTTTAGCAATATAGAACTATAGCAATATATAATTTTAGCAATATAGAACTCAAATTAGTGATTTAGGAAAGGAAGTTTTGCAATGAAATATTATTATCTATTATCAAGATATATTTTTAAAAGGCTTTAATGTTTTGCGTTTTTTTTCGAAAACAGACTGAGGCGCTAAGAAATAATCATAGACAACAGTGCTATTATTATTTTTTGTTTATATGTTTTCTACTTTTAAAAAAAATCATCGGGCCCTTTATTTTGACAGAACTTGACTCGTTATTATAACTAGAAGTCTCGCTAGACTCACGATGTTCACAGCTGTTACCAATGCTTGGCAATTTGGAATACATTTCAATAACTACTTTTTAGAATTTTAATTTAAATCTCTTTTTTACATTTCAGTTGAACACAGATTTTGAAGTAGTCTGGATCATTGTTAATCAATTGTACAAATGTACAAACAATGTAAATGAAAGAGTGTGCTATTTCTAAAAATAAACATTTATGTGTAATGGGTGATGTTATTAACAATGTTTGCTCCTAAATGTAAAGAAGATAAGAGTAAACGCTTCAGGTTCCAAACAATAACACAACCCTTGTTAGGCAACTTACAATTTCCTTCAACTTTACTCTCATGGTTCCTTTTTTTTTTTTTTTTTTTTTTAACAATGTCAGCGAGAGCCTTGGAGAAAGGCGCAATGTACTTTACTTTTAAACTAAAAGCTACATGTGGAAATGATCATAGGAGACAAGATAAGGGATAAGGAGATGGGCAGTGTTTCTTGTTCATGCTAGACTACTATACATTGTTACAAATACTGTAACAACATTTGTGCCACAATTTACATATAAAGTATTTTTCTCACTATTAAAATATATGACCCACTGTACAGTCAAATGTGATTTCTAAACTTAATAATTTATTATGTCAACCAAATGGCTTCATTGGATGGGCTTCTTCTGTAGTATAATTATTGGTAATTTATAAATGCGGTCACTAAAACTAAAAATTAAAAATACATTAAATGAAATTAGCACAACATATATGAAGCATACTTTTACAGTGAAGCAAATAAAACTTCAATTTGAAGAAACATTTTGATCTTGCTTAAAATAAGCAAGCAGATGGTAGCAAATATTAATCGTATTTACATGTATACATGGCTTCAGCTGCATCACTGCTCTTCTAATGATCATAAACTATGATTTAATAACTATGAACTATAAATGACTGTGACACTGTCCCTTCATGGTTGCTGCTGGTACTGCCCCTCAGTGGCGGTGTAGAAATCATCCAGTACGCTCTGGATGTAGTCGAACGTGGGCCGATCTTCTGGCTTGTTTTTCCAGCAGGTGGTCATAATATCATAGAGTTCAGTGGGGCAGTTTTCAGGACAGGGCATCCGGTAGCCACGCTGAACTGAGTTCATGACCTCAACGTTACTCATTCCTGCAGAGAGAATCGCAAGACAGGGCTATGGGTAAATCCTCAATAATATCATCTTAAAACACACACACACACACACACACACACACACACAAATGTGTTTCTTTTCTATCAAGTACATTGATTGAGCAAAAGTAGTAGCACAGGAAACTGATGTGAGCATTACTGAACACTGATGTGTGATGCTAATGAATGAAACGAATGACGTGATATACTGTGGCTCTCTGTCATCATTTCATTTGGTTTATTTAATCTTTTCACCAGCAGATGGAGATGCGAGCATTAAATGTGAAATTTGTCATCATTGATTCACGGCTCGTGTTACCAACTAAAAAAACATTTAGTATATTTGTATGTAATTGAGACAGCGTCAAAGCCAAACGACTGTACCTGGATATGGGATTTTTCCATACGTTATAATTTCGTAGAGTAGGATCCCAAAAGACCACATATCTGATTTGATTGTGAAGGAACCATAATTGATGGCTTCTGGAGCTGTCCATTTGATGGGGAACTTGGCTCCTGCAATGCACAGGTATTGGACACTGTAACACACAGTTACTGTATGTCTTCTGTGTTCAGTACACAGAGGGAGGGGGGAGGGAATCCTCTTTGCTATGACGCAGGTCACATGTTTTTCCAAGCTGTGAAAAATGGTGAGGTCATGAACCTGAGAATAACCTGCACTACCTGGACAAAACTGAGTGGTGTAAGCTATTCTCAAGTTCATGACCTCTAACATCCATCCTTTCTGGCACAAGACACGAGGAGAGGAGGCCACACCCACCTTCCCTGGCTGTGTACTGGTCGTCCTCGATCACTCGAGCCAAGCCGAAATCGGCTATTTTGCACAGCAGGCTCTCAGACACCAGCACGTTGGCCGCCCTAAGGTCTCGGTGGATGTAATTCTTCTTCTCAATATAGGCCATGCCCTCTGCTATCTGCACATACCCAGCATATCACATAAAGCACCATACGAAAACAAACAAGTCAGCATCTCCCAGCATCCCCTTGTCAAAGGGCCAGAAGGTCTGACAGCTGAGGACTGAAATCGGAGATGTCGTGAAACCAGCTTCTGGGATAAGCGAACTTGTTCAATTTTAGCTGAGCTCATGCAGTAGCATTGTCCGCACACAGACGAAAATAGGGTATCACTTCTCTATCTGTGTCTTCTTTCATATTCAGAAAAAAGGATGTAGGAATTGGACAGAAAGGTAAGATTTTTGAATACGGTTCTCTGAATCTGTCCCTCTTAATATTATTGAGTCATTACTCTTTGACTCTGTAGTGCTGGCTTTTCCTGTAAACTGTGACTAATAATTATTTTAAAAAACCTTCCTAGTTCTCTCAGTTAACAGTCCTTTTCAGCATACCTCTTAAATCCTTGTGGTATTTAACTCACGACTTAAGTTTCACGACTGTGGACTTTATTTCACATCAATTGACAAATTTTTAAAAAGAAATTGCATGCAATATTCGGTGCTAGTGAAGACAGTGGCTGAAACATAATCAGAGTTACAGTTCCTCTTTCTCTTCAAGCAATGGAAAAAGTGACATCAGCACCAGTTTCCAAATAGTGTTTTTTTTTTTGGTTTTTTTTTAAATAGGCAAAACCCCCAACACCACCCAGAGGCCTGCTGTTACAACACACCAGAAAAGGAGAAGAACGGACATACATGTGTACGCCCTTCAGATCAGGGATTCTTTTACCTGAGCTGAGAAATCGATGAGCTTAGGAAGTTGTAATTTAGAACCGGCTTCACTTTTCAAGAAGTCCAACAAGCTCCCTAGAAAAAAGGAGAAAATATTCACTTAGAAGGTGGGGGATGTGGTAGGAGATACACACACACACACACACACACACACACACACACACACACATACACACACACACACACACACACACACACACACACACACACACACATACACACACACATACACACACACATACACACACACATACACACACACATACACACACACACACACACACACACACACACACACACACACACACACACACACACAGTAAAGGACAGCGGTGTGTTACGGCAGCATAATTCAAAGAGGCAGAGCAGACACACTCCGTTGAAACAGTGACAATTTGGCATAAGTAAATGTTTACATTGTGATACCATGATGGTTCCCTTTGATGACATCTGGTTAATTTAGATATAAAACAGAACACTGCATAAACCTGTTTACTTATGCCAATTTTGAATTTCCCAGGAGTACCACGACGTCCTGATAAAGCACCCCGGATGTATTGTGAACAGAAGTTTCATTGTCCACCGCGCCATGCTTGCCATACCATTGGCCATGAACTCAGTGATGATGTAGATGGGTTCGGACTTGGTGACCACGGCATACAGGCGCACCAGGCGGTCGTGCTGCAAGGTCTTCATTAGGTTGGCCTCCTCAAGGAAAGCTTCCACGGACATGGTGCCCGGCTTCAGGGTTTTTACAGCCACTTTGGTGCTGTTGTTGTAGAAGGCTGCAAAACATAAAGTGCATCTCCAGTCAACAGGTCCTGGCACTGAGCCACAGACAAGAAGCGAAGAATTGCTGACCTCAGATGGAGAATTCCTGTGTATCGAAACCTTGTGACACAGAATAGCCAGATTCAGCAAAGACACAAGAACTGCAAACTTGTACGCGCTCCTTTCCTCTTTCGGTCTGTATAATTCTGAACAATTGCCCCTGGACCATGTTTATGGGTCTCTGCTTACAGTAAGCTCTCTCCCACCCCCTTACACACAGACAGAAATATCTATTTCACAATACTGTCATGACACCCATAACCCTGGAGACCACACAGAAACCGAAACAGACTTTGAGACCAAAGTAATTGCACCGGAGAGTCCATCTCTCCTGATGCCCTAGTCGACATCACGTTACCGGCAACGCGAGCCCAGCGCAGAAGACAGGAAAAGTGGGCGGTGACGGCACGGTGGGGTGCAGAGGGAGCGCCGGCTCTGCGGGACGGAAGGAACCTGCCGCCGTGTCGGCCATTGCACGCACGGTAGGTGCAACACGCTCACAGCAAGGTGAGGAAACAAGCTTGAAGGCACAGTGGCCTCCACTCCATTTGTATATCTCCAAAGTCAACCACTTCCTGTAATTCACCGTGAATGCCAAGCAGGAAGGAACTGCATGAATAACAACGGCATCCGAGGCAAATCCATCCAACAGCTTCCCTCTCTCACGAACCCGATAAGGGCGCTCGGGTGCGCCTGCGTTCGGCCCACGCAGACCCATGGCCGTTTGCGGTAAATCTGATGTCCATCTACCGCTAATAATCGCTGCTAGACTTCAAACAGTAAGTCATGCGTGTGAAACCTTTCTGAAAACCTAAAGTCACAAAGCAGGCAAATACAGAGTATGCTGTCACATCTAGGAAAAACAAGAATGAATTCACTCGACTTGTTTGAATATGTTGGACTGTTTAAAAATAAACCCAGATTAAATGGTTCAGAGTTCGATTGCTTGATGTATGGCGTTCAAAACCATGGTTAAATAACCTTAAGTGAACAAACAGGACGTTGTTTGTGACATCCAAATGAAGAACATGGAAATAAAGCCATTTTCCATAAGGAGTTCTCTTAACCTGAATATTTGCTGCACTTGATTATGTCAGTGTTGGTGTCTCTCGCACTCACCCATCCAAACCTCCCCAAACTGTCCGGCTCCAAGCTTCCTCACCATCTTGATGGACTCTTTGGAGATCTCCCAGGCATCTTTGTCCCATGGCTTCTGGGCTTTTGGCTTTTCGCAGGGTCTCTCTAGTTTACGACATAGCCCATCGGATTGCTCTGTGTGAGGAGCACACGTGGGCGGGTGGGCGTGCGCGTGCACACACACACACACACACACACACACACACACAAAGGCACACTTAATCACACACAAGAAACCTGGACCACTGTGACTTCATTAAGTAAAATGATCAACACTACATAAACATGTGATTAACTCAAGTCTTCATTTTTGACTCTGAATTAAGAGGTATTTTATAAAGGTACTCCTGGGTTTTGTTTTGTTTTGTTTTTTTCTGGTTTGTTTTTTTTTCCGTGAAACCTACTGTGGTAATGGTTTATCATTTTGATGATATCAGAGAATGTGATTTTGGGGGAAATGTAGTAGCCGCCATTGTCCAGACTGCGGATCTTGTAATGCTTGACAACATCTGAACCCTGAGGACCCACATCTCGGATGGACAGGGAGTAGCTTCCTGTAAAGGAATGTTATACACCTCTTATTAGAGCAAATATATGCTGATAGTGAAAAGGTCCTTGTGCCCATAAGTGGACAAATGCAACAGAAATGCATGAGAGATCCAGCCCTTGTTATGTTAACACAAAACCAGCATGCAGTTCTGCAGATTAGCATCATTGAAACATTTAAGGAACTAGTCTGGCATTTTCTTTTAGGAAATGATGGATACGGTAAGCTATAAACCTTTGGATGTTTCACTCTCTCGTATTAGGTACGAGCCAGGTTTGTTGGCAGGCGCCAACAGTTGTCTTTCTGCGTCTTTCCTCGTGATATCCTTGAAGAACCACCTGAAAAACAAGGAAAGGGATTTGTTTCTCCCCGTGCTTTAACGTGCAAACCTGCCGGCGGAGATCGCGCCCAAATCCCGCGCGAGTCAATGCCCAGTCGTGTTCTAGTGCACTCACGCTTCTGTCTCCATGGTGTCAGCCTGGGCTACATAATTGGAGGGAATGAACCCTTCCTTCTTTGTGCTCAGAGACTTCGCCTTCCACCATTCCCCATGCCTGTGAAAGTGCAGGAAAATCAAGGCAACAGAGGAGCATAAGGCGATGCTTTGCACACAGAGGTACCCAGAACACTGCGGGCTTAACAGGCCGGAAGGTGTGCACTCACTCTTCAAGAACATGCATCTTCTCCCCCTTTTTAAACTCCAGATCGTCGGGGTGCATGGCCTCGTACGGGAACAAAGCAATGACTATTTTGCCGGACTCTTTTTGCTCTGTGGAGGGAAGGCACAGAGGGTTTTATAGCATGTGCATGCACCTTCAAGACGAATTACAGACAGAGGACTATACTTTGAGCATACCTTCCATTTTTTGGAACATCTGACCAGGCAGAAGTCCTGACGGAGAATTATTCTGCAAAGGAAAAACCAAGAAATGACTATTTGACATAGAAATCAGAGGTCCTTAAAGGCATTTCTGTGCACAGGTAACAGAGAAACACATTCTAAATTCTATTTAAAATATCTAAAAAAAAAAAAAATCTAAATTCTATTGACACCCTTCTCTGACCATAACAAAGCAATTCAAATAAATTGCCCTCTAGAAGTGTTAGTCACATGTGACTTTGTGTGGGTTATTTTTTCCAGCCTGACTCTACTACTTACTATAGTGTGTGGTTTAGGGGAGGTTGGATCTCTCACATATACAGTTTTGTCGGTACGTACAGGGTCACATTTCTTTACATCAAGCATGCCGCCCTTCTGGCCTTCTCCGAGCTTGGATTTTTTACAACCCATGATTCCTGCAAGGGACAGACAAAACACAGCGTTCATGGCGGGACAGGAGCGATACGTAACAGAGGTCAGAGAAAGTGGCGAAAACTTCCTACAACCATCATAAATGGCTCAGCCGAGTCAAAACGATACCCCCTCCGTTATGTTTACACCACCACCTTTCACCTTCAAGGAGTAAATTTAACACTACACACAAAGTCAGCTGAGAGGTTTAATGGAGTACCTTGAAGAAGTGACACTATTAAAACTAATTCTGTTATTCCACCAATAAACATGGACAACAGAGAGTAAAAGGAGGGAGACCGTGATTCTGTGGTGCCAATTAGTTTATGTCAAGACACACATCAGTGTTTAGTCCATAACGTCAATGTTCTTTTATATAATGTTCAGAAAGCAAAGCAATATCTGGAAATATACCAGGAAGTTCTAAAAGTAATTTGAGGTGTAATATGTTCAGTGGCAGGGACTCAAAATGTCATGCATGAAAACACAAAAAGGGTTACACCTGGGCCCTCTGTCCCTTCATCTGTTCAATCAGTAACTAATATGAACCTGGCACATTCCAGAAAAGGTGACCTCACATGTATTAATCTTCAATAGCACAATAAACATCTATGGCTAAACCATAACTTCAAGATTAGGTAAAGGAAACTCCCGACGCTTCAACCCGCCGCTACCAAGGGTGTCAGGTTTTTTTTTTTTTTTCCTGTTTTGGTGGATATTTAATCCACTTACTGAAAGCCAAGCATCCCACAGCATGGGACAGCTATTTCACCCAAGAGTTGAAACGAAACAAAAATGTCCTCCTTTATTCAAAGAAACCTTTGTACCTTTTTATTTTTGAGAAATCATTGCCATGCTTTAAAAAATATATTTTATAAAACAGTAACCAATGAATGCTAAAGCAGTTTAGTTTACTAAGGATAAAAAAGAAATAGCTTAAGCGATGTTTGGTGTCTGCATGTGGCTTTCGGATCAGAGAAAGCCTATTACACATAAAACAATACAGCAATTGTTAAATGAATCAAGAAAAACTTTGATAGCTCAGCTGTAGACGTGATTCATGCTCAAAGACGTGCCTGAACACACCACTTTAAACGCAGTCAGTGCTCATTTGGCGTTGTAACCGGCTCAGCAATTTACCGTGAAGGACTTGCAGCCCTTAGATCCGCTGCTGTGGGTCTAGCTGAGCCATCTATTACGGTTCAAGTAGCCGAGATTTTTAGTGGTCTCTCAGCAATAGAAGAATACATACTCGCTACCTTAGCTGGACCTTTGTTTGTAAGGTGACCCCCCCCACCCACCCCACAAGTGTTAATTTCGTCTTATGGTTGGCTCTGCCCCGGTCCTCGCATCTAGAGACAACTACTGGGAGCCAGGGAAAGCGCATCCCGCTCGCTGCTGCTGCTGCAGTGTCCTGCCCGAGAACCGCGGCTGTATTTTTAGACGTCTGCAGGAAGTCGGTCGCTGGGCTATGCGGCCAGATTAGCGTGAGGCGGCAGGGAGGACACAGACGCTTCACACTTCCTCCTTCGACCATCTTCTGTGCAGCTTTTCTGCCTCGACATGAGAAACACAGAGGAGAACAGAAAGCGCAAAAGCGTAGCGACTGCGCGTAAAAGGCTACGGCGCTCGCTTGCGTTTCTGGTTTTCTGCGCACTCTCACCACGGTGTCCGGGGTACAAGTGGGTCAGGGTGACGACATAAAAGCAGCAAGATACAGGCCTGTGCTCATCAGGAATCAGGAGATGTGATAGCAAATTTAATCGAAACTTTTCAAGTCTCCCGAGACATGGTTGAGTTCAAAGCGACCAGATAGCACCCTTAAACAGTCACTAGCAAAAAGAAAAACCTACCACCTAAGCACCTTGTTAGTGCGGAACTGCTGTCGAAGTGTGATCATCAGTTAATTGAGTCTTTGATTTCGTTGACTTTACATTAGGCTATCACGAAATATCTGCTTTGATCGCTGAACGTTCAATAGATCCAGTAAGGAAATACTGAGCGGGTGTACCGCAAGCCAGGCCCTACTCTGCTATTCGGCATTAATCATTATGCGTCATTAAAACGTGAATTACAGGAATGCCTGCCATCATGTGTCATGCATTAAAACAATACGGGCTATACACGTGTGTAGGGAGTGTGTATACCGTGCTGTTGACAGTGACTGATCCATCACCTCAAATATAAAAAACAAAATAGTGTGCGTTGTGGTCACTGCTGGATAACGTTGGGTTTGGGCCAGCTGTTCTAGATATTGTGTTTTACATGTTCTATTTTAGACATCCAAATGCAAGAACAACCTTAGATCATTTAGTATGCTGATGATCTTAAAACAACAGAAAACACTTTTTAAATCAACCAGCTTTTAAACACGATACTGTCACTGGCCGTTTGCTCTACTCGACCACTTCCTCCCGAGTTTTTGAGCAACTCACCTTGTGCTAGAGAACTTGCTCTAGAATCTATGAGTGTGCTTTAAATACAACTCAGCGGAATGTAATGGATTATTCTTTTGAACAACATAAATCAAACATAAGTGATATGAAGTGTAACGGTGTTGTCATATGCCTAATATCGTCCACAACCTTCAGAAGCTGACCATGAGCCATCCAGTACCCACTGGACCTTAAGGGGTACCAGGAAAATCGGGCGGGTTTTCCCCTTCATGTGTAAAACCAAAACGCTACATTACGCTACGCCTAGTGTATCTCTCAATTATATATAGCCACGAGAAACCATGAAATCATTAAAAGAAAAAAAGATTTCATCTAGGACTTTCTAATCAAAAGCGCTGAATATCCCCACGGTGCGATATCTTCTGATATCAGTCGGAAATGGCTCACTAGCAGTTTTCTGTCCTTAAAGATTTAATTAGTGGTTTCTCACATAAACGCAACAGGTTGACAAATTCTAGAAAATGTATGCAAGCCTTCATACCTGAAGAAAAGTTATTTAGGAGGCATAAAACAACGTACCTGTCGAATGTCAAGTGTATGTATTCTGAAGCATTTACTCGGCCAAAGTAGACGAAGCACACCGTGCCACGCTCTGGTCAAACTGGACTGGATCCTCGCAGCTACAGAAAGAGGAACTTCAGCGTATTTTTCCTCATTCACTGCAACTTCCTGATACCAACCCTGGCTGTTTATCGCTTTTATTTGCATGCTCTCTTAGTGTCTGGGCCATTGAACATCTAGACAGTTCGCTTGAAGAGTACTAATCATTTTACGCGACACTCCCTCATCTTTAAGCATATGTAATAATTAACTTGAGTCTGTGCAAGCCTCTCGCCAACACTTAAGCCTTTACTGCTGCTTTGAATTCTGTATGTTAACGCTTCAGGCAGGCCCTGCAGATGGTGTGGAAGACAAACACACGGAGGAATCTTCTACTGAATAAGTCTAAAGTCCTTAAAACACTGGGATTATGGTATTTCGTGGGTCAATTCTTTTCAACTGTAGAATTTGCTCCAAGTGTTCGAGATGTGTCCAAAGTACTAGTCTTAATACACTTAATATACTTAGATCACATTTGGAAAACTGACCAAAGTACAATGGCAAACGGGAGGTCACGGGAGGACACAAACCTCTAGAAGGATTAGCAGTGATAAGGCCATGTCAAAATCAGCATGCAAATGACTATACAGAGAAATATAGTGAAATTGATGATAAAGCTTGCAAAATTACTGGAATAAATCACACTGCCTTTGCATCCATACCTAAATAGCCAGGTAATTTACAGCTACTATTACAAAGGATTACATGACCAACTTTAATAATAAAAAAGATTTACAAACAGGTATCATTTCTAAAATAAACATTAACTGTAAAAGAATAAACACTAGCCAGTACAACAGACTTGCAGATTGTACAGAACAGTACAATAAGAAATGACAGATAAACACGATCAGAAATCTGATCTGGAGTGCACCAACAAGGCTAACTAAGAATCTGTCTTTATCAAACTGCCAAAGTAAGCCGTTATGGTTTTCAGCTTGTTATTCAGAAAGTTCTGCTCCGCTTCTACTTTCCCACCAGGCCCAGCAAGCGAAGCAATCTAGAGCAAAAAAGGAGATATTAATACTGAATATTAATAAGTGCAATAGCAGGAATTGTTTGGCCATTGACTTAGTAAACAAAGGCAGACCAAAACCAGGCTTCTAAAGTGGTTTCCTTACACAACAGCATCTCTGTTTGCTTTAATAGGTTTTGGCTTAATATTTCATATTATTTCACACCTACCACATACAAAAAAAAGACAAAACTATACATAAACAATGCTGTTTTATGCAAACCGTGTCTGTAACATCGTAGTAACTATATAACTAACTACAGATTCGAGCTTTTACTTCCTAATTAAATCATTATGAAATGCTTTGACTTCGTTATCAACAAATCAAACGTTTCTTCGAGTTCACGCTGGAATCTGGTTCCTCACCAATCCAGATCCCTCAGGACATGGTGGCCAGATACTGTCTGTCTACAATCATGGCCTTGCCCTCCCCCAACGGAAGGAGGTGGCCTGAACGAATCTCCTGCAGCATCACCAGGAGTCTCATGGGAGTCAAGTTGTTGATAAAGGCAATAACCATGAACAAATAATCAGTTCTGCAACTGGTTTAATCTGAAGCAAAAGCCATTTCTGATTGCACAACCATGAAGGAAATGCTCATAAATATCTCCAAAACTACTGCTCTGGAATAGTTAGAGCATTATTATAAGATTCTAAAAATGTTATTTGGGGTTCTAGTGTACTTGTTAAAGGGCCCATATCATATTTCTCTTTTAATATTTCCTTTGTGCCCACTTACAGCATTTGTGCGTTTTTATGTTCTAAAAATATAATTAATTTGTGTGTGACCATTTTACAACTTTACCTCTTGTAATTAAACAGGCCGTTTCTGTTACTATGCTTTTAATACGGATAAAAGATAAATGAGCTCTGTTCTGATTGGCAGCCTGTATTGTGTGTGTGTGCCTCCGTCATCAGGCTGAAACACCCCTGAAAACTTCAATGTAAGCGGGTGGGGCTAAACTGCCTTAGGCTGAATAGACAGAGATATGTAAATGAGATTGTTCTCAAGACATCAAAGAAAGCGATTTGAAAATGGGCTGTTCTCTGCATCTTAGATTCCATGCATAGACTGTATGAACTGGGAGTGTGCGCAGTGCGTTTTGAAATATGAACAATATTTATATTACTTCAAAATTCTTTTTTTCAAATAAGTGAGGGAAATTCAGATTTCCATGATAGGGGCCCTTTAAGGAAAGAACTGATGGGTTTTTGCTTTAACATGGCAATATTTCAGATGCCAATATGCATTCTATGGAAATAAGAACTGTGCATTTCTGAGCAGAAACTCAGGGGTTAAATGACAGTGTCTAGGAAGCGTCAGACTGGGTTTAAACTTTCTGCTTTCTGTATCCATGGTTAGCACCACCCTGCGTTGAAGTCATGATGAAAGCAGGCCTATGGTTTGGGAGCCCTGCTCTGTTCAACGACGAGCTTCGAACTGAAGACAGAACTCTCTGGAAATTTTAAATGTCGACAAATTTGTTTTTCATGGTATTGTACAGAGAGCTGTGTATCAAACAGCTCTGAAGAATGAGGTGCACTCACTGCAACACCCTGGTTGTAATCAGAATATGGAAATATTACCGCTAAGGTGCGTGTTAATCCAGTCCCATTTTTAGAGAAAACATATTTCGTATTCCTGTCCAATATGCACACAGCATTCATTCAAATCTGGTTTACGATTGGCTGTGTAAGAAATTTATTTGAGGCAGGCAAGACAGATTTGCTGATGTCAGCACGCAGACTGGGAGCAACAAAAAGCCACCATCCAGAGACCATTTGCAAAAATGAGTGTGAAGGTCAAGTTGAAGCCAAATGTGTGCATACACACACACACACACACACACACACACACACACACTTCTTCTATCTCAATGAACTAAAAACACTCCATCAAACATTCCAATCTTCTTGTGGTCTTACCTGATCCATATCAGCATTCCGAGGGAGGAAATACACTATGTTATCGGAAATCATTTTGGACAGCCTGAAAATTTCAAATGTGTGGTGAGTTAAGGAATATCCCCAGATTACACGGTGCAGCAACACTATTCGAAGCTTGCACACTTGCGTTTGCTGATCTGATAATCGCGTACGTGATAATCCAAAAACAAGGAAAAACATTGGCATAAAATGCTAGTGCTTCTGACAAAGAACAGTTGGTATTATGCTGCAGTCGCACTAATGCGCTCAGGCTAAACACTCCCTACTGGCTCTCACTGTCTGTTAGCCACAGCAGCATGGCGCATTAAAACGATCGCAGTGCTAAAAGGATATCCATCGGGACTCATCATGGTCTTGATGTCGAAGACGTCGGCGCTGAGGTATTCCGGCCCTCCCCACGGAGGGCTAAGGAAGACCACGTCAGCACGCAGCCGTGGGGCTAGCTGCAGGAAGTCCCCCTGGATGAAGTCGATGTGCTGGGCCACGCCGTACACCTCAGCATTGTGCTGGGCCAGCGCCAGGCGAACTGGGTCGATGTCAATGGCTAGCACTGAGTGACAGACACAGACACACAGACACACACACACACACACACACACACACACACACACACACACACACACACACACACACAGATAACAGGGTCATCTGGGGTTCTTAGTAGCTTCTTAGTCTAGTCTTCTGTTTGATAGCTTTTATTCTTAACACCCAAGTCATTGGGAAAGAAAGAAGAATCATTCAAAAATTAGCAACTTATTTTTCATTTACTTTAACCATGTTAGTATTTTTGACTGCACTATTCCTTACAGAATCTACAGAAAGATTTTATTAAGGAAGATGTAAAACACTATAATTTAATAACGATGACCCTACAACGGTTTCCCTCTGGCAACGTGCTGCACAGCGACGTGTTCAAGCCGACCACGTTTTCCCGGCGGCGTACCTCTCTTGCCAGTGAGGGCGAACTGGATGGCGTTTCCCCCCACGCCGCAGAAGGCGTCTACGATGAGCCGCGAGTCTGAGGCTGCCTGCACCCTCTGGGCGATGTGCTCGGCTATCTTCTCCGGAGTGACGGAAAACCAGCCCTCTGGACACAAACCACGGTGCACTGTGGGTACCTATACTGGTTTGTGCTCTCTCGCCCTTTTTTCAAATTTGTTTTATTTCTATCACTGTGGCTTTCCCCAAACACGTATTTTTCACCTCCAGGGAGCAATGCACTGCTGTCTGTGAGACATACCGCATATATACAGTAAGATGGGACTTAAAGCTGGATGACTGTGTTGATGTTTTGAAATGAGATCTATTCTAACGTTTGACCTTGTAAACTCACATCAGTCACTTACAGGGGCATTTATGTGCTATGTTGAAAAGAGCACTGCATTTCCATAATGAACAGGAACTGGAAACATTTCCGTAATGAATCCCCCCCCAAATAAAAATAAATAAAAAATAAATCTAGGTTTGTTTTTTTTGTTTTTTTGTTTTCCCTTTTCTGTTTTCCATTTCAAAATAGAACACCTGCTACAGCCACATCTGTGGGTAGGGGGTTGGGGTAAGATGGCCTACCGTGGCCCCTCCCACTTCCTGTTTACTGCTCACGGGTGGGCCGGGTAGAGCTTTTTCAATTTCCGTCATCATGCGCTGCTCGGTCCCCAGGTGCCGTGACGCAGGCATTGAACAGTTTAGCTGACCGAAATCTCAATTTAATTATCGAGTTGAATCAGGCGTGTCCACGCAGGATTCGAGTTTGAGGCCACATTAACGCATTGGTTCCTCAAAACCTCTGCCAAAGGGAGAGGAGAGACAGAATGTTCCAGAAGTTGAAGGATTCAGAGGAATCCGGCCATTACTTTAATAGTTTGCACATCTTTACACTTTACACTTTCCTCTCAACAGGAACATCGACTGACTCTCCCCCTGCGTGAAGCAGCCCCGGGCTGGGAATCTCGCCACCTCGCCCACTTACTCTCTGAATCCATCAAAAACTGCGTGGCTGGGCATGAGGCAGGCAGGCCGCCGTGCCCACGGAGGTGCGAGGTGCCCCCCGAGGTGCCCACGGAGGTGCGTGCCCACGGAGGACGGGAGACGCAGCCACGTCTGATCTGCACTTCAAACGGAATTCCGGACGGTTGGCAGGATCGCTATGATCTGAGCTCGGAGCAGCACGCCATGGCGGGCAGATGCTGCGTTTCAGAGATGGGTAGAAGGTGCTCTTTCTAACTTGTGTGTGTGTGTGTGTGTATAAAGGGGGGGGGGGGTCCTCTTCCAGTGTGTCGGAGAATGATGGAGCATGCAGGAGTGGATGACGGGAGATCTCTACACTTGGAAAATGCTGCTTTTCTTGTGCTCTCCCTGCCTGGTGCTCTCTCGCGCTCTCTCTCTCTCCATCGCTCTCTGGTTCGCTCCGGCTCTCTCCGGTTGGCTCGCTCCGGCTCTCTCTCTGGCGCTCGCTCACTCGCTCGCTCTCTCTGGCGCACGCGCGCTCTCTTTCTTGGGCTCGCTCGCTCTCTCTGGCGCGCACGCCCTCTCTCTCTCTGGCTCACTCGCACTTGCTCTCGCTCTCGCTCTGGCGCCCTCTCGCTCGTGCTCGCTCGCTCTCTCTCTCGTGCTCGCTCGCTCTCTCTCTCGTGCTCGCTCGCTTTTGCTCTCTGTCTGGCGCACGCTCTCTCTGGCTTGCTCTCTTGCTCTCGCTCGCTCGCTCTCACTCTCTGGCGCTCTCTTTTGCTCCCTGTCTGGCGTGCGCTCTCTCTGGCTTGCTCTCTTGCTCTCACTCGCGCTCTTGCTCTCTGGCGCTCTCGTTTGCTCTCTGTCTGGCGCGCGCTCTCTCTGGCTCTCGCTCTCTCGCCTGCTCTCTCTGGCTCGCTCTCTGTCCAGCACACATTCTCGCTCGCTCGCTCTGGCTGGCTCTTTCTCTCTCTGGTGCTCGCTTGCTCTCGTTCTCTCTCTCTCTCTCTCTCTCTCTCTCTCTCTCTCTCTCTCTCTCATCTATTTTTCTCTCTTCCTACATGCATCTCTCAGCTGCTCAGCCAAACCACCTGTTTCTTACAAATGTCACACGCACGCATACACAACCAGCCTTGCAAAACCACTCAACCCACTTAGATGACAAATTACTACTTTACAAATGACACTGATATTTTAATTTAATTATTAGAATTTAAAAGACTGACCCTCGATGAACTAATTTAAACTGATAAGGGTTTTATGTAAAAAAATATTCAATGACAAAAAATTAATTTTCCAGGAATGGGCGGGGAGAAATCACTCCCAAACAGCATAAAGCTGTCATAAACGTACCTCAACAGACTTCAAGCTGTAACTGCAGCAAAATGTGGTTCTGTCAAGTGCCAGTTTGAATAGGGGTTAAGTACTTATGAATGTTTTCATTTTTTATTACAATTTTTTAATCTATTGACAAATAATGAACAGTGACTTTGAAAATTTAGTGTAAGAGCATATCAGTTGGCAATACAAGTGCTGGCTGGGATAATCTGCAAGTGTAGTTACAGATAAACTGGAAATTAATCTGCAAATACAGTTTTTAATCCAGACAAAGCTTATGACTTTTTAGGGTCCTGAATGCTTTGGTGAGGCATACCATGCAAACTATGCACATTCATACAACCAATCCACATCACGCACTCACACCCTCACCCACAGCCCTATCCGGTGGCTTTCACTTTGCACCACTGCTTGGTTTGGCTTTCAGCCAGGACAGTGGCTGCGTTTTTGCGTTCGTTTTGTCTTCCTTTCACCGGTGAGTGTGCGTTGCTCTAACGCACGCACAAAAGGCGTCACAGTAATCGCTCAATTTTCATCGCTGGTTAATTCCGCACCTGGAGCGTGTGCAGCGTGCAGACGGCTCTCTCGGTTCCCCCTGTGGTCGCGGTGACGAACGCGCCGTCCGTTTTGACTCGTTCGACACGGCACCGAACACCCGACAGCGGTTGCTGGGATACAGCCTCCATTAAAAGGCGAAATCGGCACACTTCATCTGGCCTGACGCGGAATTCCACCTGCACCACGGTGGAGGCGCATGGATGCGCTCCCGCAAGGAGCTCTGGGTGGTGCAGCATGCCGGTGACACCGCCATTCAACATGCTGCACGTATGACTTCCTAAATGTGCTTCTGTGCAAAATGTGTGTGAAATGCATGCAAAGTGTGAAATACATCTACCACGTCTCACTCCAGATACGAATGTGACTTATTCCATGTTAGAAAAAACAACAAAACAAAACAAAATGCAATAACAACAAAGGAAAATAAATGATCATGTATGGAAATGCATGATTAACGAGCCTATAATTAATGCATTTGCAATGTACCGTTACTAACGGCAACAGTGAGGCACTGAAGACCCAGCGGGATGCACTGACCGTGGTCCAGTCTCACGCCCTCGTCGAAGCGGGAGAAGAGGCGGTACCGCTGCGCCCAGTACTTGGCCAGCTCTGGCTCGGCGGCGATCTCAGGAGGCGGGGCCACCTCCCTGCTCCTCCTCCCAGCAGCACGCTTCCTCTTCATCATCTTCTTCTTCTTCTTCGAGGCCCGCTCGCTCCCCGCTGTGGAGTGGCAAAACGGAGTTTGTTTCACACACACACACACCCCACCGTTAAGCGTTTTCCTTAACTAAGCCGACACCTAATGCTAACAGTTCTCGTTATGCGGCAATTACTGGGTGACGAGGATGAGGATACGCTGGTTTTAGACATGTGGTCCGGTGTACTAAGTGCACTGACCTCCATCTCCATCCTCTGTGGGGTCAGGGAGGAGGTAGTCCGGTATATCCAAGGCCGGCGGCTCCCTCCTGCGGTTAGATCCTTCCCGCACTGGCTCTGGGTCCGCTTGTGGTTCTGGCTGCAGCCAGGTTGCGGGTAGTGGCCGATCCACGTGCCCTGAATGGCCGGAACGAGGGGGAGGCGACTTTACAAACTCCTCCTCCTCTTTGCTCTCCTGCGGGCTGGGAGTACTCCGTCCAGCCCCTGCGCCTCCCCCGTGCAGGGAGGACAGGCTGTCTAATACTGCTGCCTTCTCTGAGTCACTCTCCGTTTGGACTCTCTGCAGAAAATGTTGCACCTGGGGGGGGGGGGGGGGGGGGGGGGAGATTAAAACATTAAAACAAAACACAAATAACTAAGAGACAAACACCAAGGTTCATGTGCAATACTGTGGTCAGCAGAACACACACACACACACAAAAAAACTCCAAACACAGCGGCATTCATATGGTAGGAAAGAATGGAATACCAGGAGCAAGCCACCACAAACCCAGACAGACACTGTGCCTGCAGCTACACAGTAATATACATACACAGGTCGAATTAGGACCAGTGGCCGTACATCACAGAGAACCTCTTCGTCAGTCAAAGCTGGATGGAGGCGGTGATCCCAGTCTGTTGCAGTAAAGCTCTCTCTCGACACTAGACCAGCGGATGCCTCTGGTCCCAAGAGAGCAGCGCTAGGGTCACACAGCGGGGAGCCCCGTCACACCAGAATCTCCTCCTTTCTCCGCGCCGAGCGGCAGTTGGGTTTCTCCGAGCCAGGGGAAGGCGGGGAAAGGTTGGCCGCGGGCAGCACAGGCAGTCTTAAGAGGGGAGTTCAAGAATCGGGATGTGGGCCACCAGCTCTCGCGGCCGTCTGCGGGGATGCGAAGCGTGTCTGTGGCGTGGGCGAACACCTATGGTATGTGCAAGTGTGGCATGCATTTATGTGTGTGTGTGTTGCGATTGTGTATGTGTACACAGCGCTATCAGGCTCCAGAGCGCAGGATGTGTGGATGGGGTAAACGGCCTGCAGAAACAGCTGAGCTGCTCTTACCGGTGTGTGTGTGTGTGTGTGTGTGTGTGTGTGTGTGTCTGTGGTGCAGGAGGTTGTCGCTTCCATTTTTCTACTCTCCAAGAGGCTCAGGCTGCCTGCTATCACACTTGGCTGACAGACCGGGGGACTGTACACACGCACACACACACACCTAAAATAAATGACAGTTAAGCTGTCATCGTTGGCACGTGTGCACAACATGACGGCTATAAATGACAATACAGCAATGGAAATCTGTCATTCCCCACGCGCACGCATGCACGCACGCACACACGCACACACACAGCTATTTCATAAGCATTTCATTTCAAATGTCAGTAAAGCCCCAGTATAGACGGCACAAGGTGGGTGGCTCATCATTCAGCCTGAGACTGACATCCACCCGTCACGGCCCACCCCACCAGCAACGCCTACATATGAACATAAACTTCAGGGACCTTCCCCATCATGTCTAGGACTGGGAGCGCGACCACGCCCACTGCCACGCTCTCAGGGAATCCTGGGATCGGGAGACGTCACCGGGACAGCAGCCTGTTCTTCATAAACCCACATGGGGCCTCATCGGTTCCCAGTCCGGGACCCGCAGAATCGCCCTTAAAAAGAAACGCTCAGGCATGTGTAGTCACAGGCCCGCAGCGATTGCGGTGGCCTTCTGACCTCTGAGGGTCAATGAGAAAACGGTGTCTCTTACTTTCTGGAGGGTCGGGCTCATCTCCGCCACGTTGGTCTCGCCGTCCTTGCCGTCCTCGCTGAAGAACACGTGCGTGTTGACCCTGCGGGCTGCCTTTTGTCCTGCCCGCCTCCGCGGGAGTGGGCCGTGAGATCGCCGGAACTTTAGCACACTCGTGAACCTGCCAGGGCCCAGACACAGGTGAAGGAGCTGTGCGAGTGTCTGTGTGTGTGTGTGTGTGTGTGTGTATGTGTGTGTGTGTCTCTTACTTGAGTTGGGGGCCACGCTTGAGACCCAGAGTCTCCCACACCTCCTCAGGAGGCATCTGCGCAAGCTCCTCGATGTCCAGCTCATGGCTAATGCGGCAAACAGCAGGATTAGCTGCCATGCCAACATGGGGACCATCCCGCCCACTTTCACACATTACAATTCTCTCAGACAAAAGCATAACCAGAAGCTAAAATGCTAACATGCCCAGAGTAGCGTGCTAATTGCGATTGTGCAGTCCACTCGCCTTCTTCTCGTTTTGGCTGGCTTTCTCTCTGGGGGTTCTTCGCCATCGCCCTCATCATCATCATCAGTGCCGGTGCCCTTTGCAGGCCGGCCGCCTGGGTTTGTCGCAGAGCTGGGGTGAGATTGCCCTGTTGCCTCTGAAACAGCCGGAGCAAAGCGAACACCTTTGTTAACAGAAGACCACCGCGAAGGTGTCCTGTTCCGACGCCTCAGCGGGATGACGCCGCTGTCAGAGCATCCCACAAAGTGAGACGTAGACATGAGACTCTCTCTGTGCGTTTTCAGCTCTGGTGCTCCACAGGCACACACACACCAGAGGGGAATTGTTAAAACTGCACAGGCCCATGCTGTATGCCTCTTTCTTTCAAAAGCCGACATCATGACAAGGTGAAGGGAAAAATAAATAAATAAATCCCCCCACAAAATAACCAGCCATGAGAGCCAGTCAGGAACCGGAGTGGCCCTTTCACACGCAACACTGTGTCCCTTCAAAACATGCAGCAGAAACAGGAATGAACAAGCCAACATACAAATGATGAAAGGAACTCACTGTCAGGGCAGACGGTGCCAGGAGTTGACGGCCTTTTTTCCCGGTCACCACCATCACTGGGCTCACCCGCGTAACTGCAGCTCAAGGGCCCCTTGCTGTCATTACCTCCAGCCAAGTTCAGGCAGCCCAGAAGTTGTGTCATGTCCTCTGGGTTTGTACGCAGGTGCTCCTCTACTGTCCCCGAGTTCTCGTCACAGGAAGACGGTGACTGCAGCCTCTCCGCCGCCCGTTCGTCCTCGCCGAGCTGTTCATCCCCGTCACAGGACTTGTCCACAGTCCAGCCTTGGGAAACCCAGTAGTGGAACTGCTCCCAGTAATACAGGCAGGCCTGGCTGGAGTGCTCTTCCCAGGCCTCCTTCCAGTCCGGGGAGTCCCAGGGAGCCTGAGGGGCCGTACCAGCGAACTCCGGGTGTTTCTCCACCCAGCCGCCCCACAGCAGGCCTTCTCCATGCAGCTGCCAGTACTGCGGCCAGGCCGGATGGGAGGCTCCGGACTCCGCCTCGGCTGGACTCTCCTCCGGAACAGCACGCTCGTCTCCCTCCTGTTCATCCTCGTTACAGATCTCCACGTCCGCCGTCTCCGGTGATGGGTCCAGCAGTGCGGGCTCGCGGTCGGACAGTGTCCTGCAGTGGCTCTTTTTCTTCACACTGTGTGGAGTGTGTTCCTTCTTGACCTTAGCGAAACAAAAAGGCATTAACGTTTATATGTAAAAATGTATGCTTCTATTTATTACTATTATTGGGAAATTATAATAATAATAATAATAATAATAATAATATTTCCCACATTTGTCAGTCACATTAATTTCTGTGAGCTTTCGCTTCCAAGACATAAATAAGAGTTTCCAACAGTCAAGTGCTACTTAATCATGCAGTTCTCTGAACATCATAACAAAGATCAACAGATAAACACGCACTGCTCTCCTCTGAGCTGACGAGCTCATAAACGCAACCGGTAGACCCATGTTGGCCATGAGCAGGGTTTCTTCATCCATCGCCTTTTCTTCCTCACCCTCAGAACATGAAGGTCTTTCATCCTCATCCTCATCCTCATCTTCCAAAGCGACTGGTTAGAAAAAGAGGAAACAAAATTAAAACAAGCTCAACATGTGACATGATACTAAGCCCCCGGCAAGAACGTTCTGTGCTTTAAACGAACTAGACAACTCTACAAAATGTGCCTCGGGTCAAAATATGTGTCGGGAATATTTTTTACAAATAACTAACAAAACTATTACTTTAGACAGGCACAGTTTTTCAACAGTTTGCACGAAATTTCAAGATTAACCTACATACCTTCTAATCCGTTGTCAGGCAGACACTGCAGAGATTTATAATCAGAACGATACAATTCTCGATCACTGCAATATTTACATTTGAAAAAAACAACACAAAAATAATAAACACACAGATCTCCATCTGCATTAGCACAGAACTGCTGATTAAACTGTAATGCTCTACATCTTTCTATCCTCACAACGGGAGCACACATGAAACACCTAACCAAGCTTGATTGGGTAGCCCAAGAGAACTGGGCTCCTTACTTGACAAAAGCCCTCGAATACAGGCAATAGATCGTCATTCCGTCTTCCACACCGTGATGAAAAAAGATGTCAGCTATAGGATTTGCTATACATTTGGCATTATTGATCATGATTAAGGATCCTTCATGCATCGGTTAAACGTTACCTATGAACTAGCAAACAGACCACAAAGGCCAATCTGAACGGTCATATAAATCTAGGGGCCATCAAAGGAACAAATATATCTGCATAACCACTCGGCTGCTTAAAATTATTTAAAACAAAATCAAAAAAGTGAAAAATAAGGGCGCCCGTTTAGCTAGCTGGGTTGCTAACGCTAGCTAATTTACTCTCACGCGTTCTTAACGTGTATTTGTGAATTACGGGAAAAACCCTTGCCAAGATAAAAGTCTCAACGACCAAACAGCCGTACGTTTAAAAGACTTTTATTCTACGCTTCAGCTCGACGGTCTCGTCTCACGGAAGTCGCCAAACCGACGCGTTTCCTGTTTGTGTTACATGTAATGAAAGCCGGGTATACCAGGACGGAAACATAAATAAAGGCTAAATGAAAAACTCCCAACTGTATCATGTTCATTGATACTATACTATGTAAATTAGCTATGAAGAAAAAAGCACGTTGAACGCGTATTGTAAAGAGTAAGTAGGAAGAATCTATTTCTGTTTTCACTCCGCCCTCCCCCCAAGACTGCTTAAATAACTGTCGCTAGAATTATTTATCTAGCTTGCAATGATAGTTTACTACTGCCGGTACTAAGTAGTCAGCGCTGCAGGTCAGACCATCTGTGAGGGCAGCTACCCGGAGTCAGATGTCCGATCATACTTAAGCCTTCTGATATTTGATAGAATCGATAGTTTAAATCTCGATGAAACTAGATCTATATGACATTAGCTAACGTTAAGTCAGTCCTCGTCCAACATTTGCGTAAAATGGTTAGACTAATGTTCGTTTTAAATGCTGACAAGATGTGCCTTTACTCAGTAGTCATAGTTTTACCTTTAGTTATCTGAAGATGCTCTGCATCTTGAGTCAGTCACTTGGTGGACACATTCTTGTCTGTATTTAATTCTGGACTTGTCTGTATATTTACCTCCTGTTGGCAGGAGGTGCCCTGGTTCAGTCCGGCTACCACCAGGGAGAGGAACTAAGTGAAGCAGCATGTCTAGTGAGAATGAGTCTTGCTGGTCTGGGAATGGATCTGTTGGCACACTCACGTGTCTCCTCCTGGCATGGGAGGACTGGGTGGGCCTGAGTAACCTGGAGGACTACCTCAGCTTCCTGGATTACCTGCTCTGGGTGTTTACCCCACTGGTCATCGTCTTCATCCTGCCCTTCCTCATCGTCATCCTCCTCTATCTATCCATCCTCTTCCTCCACGTGTACAAGCGCAAGAACCAGCTGCGGGAGGCCTACTCCAACAACCTCTGGGACGGAGCGAGGAAAACGCTGGCGACCCTGTGGGACGGACATGGCGCTATATGGCATGGTGTGTAGTGTGCGGCTGAAAATTAAGTGCTGACGAGAGCTCTTTTTTTTTTTATAGAAATCCATATGCAGCTTTTTAAATAGAGGTTTATGTGACACTTGTGCAAATCACCCAAATCTGATCTTGCATGATTCATCTTTTGAATTGTAGTCACAGGTAACCTATTCATTGGTAAACAAAAAATGCATAGCTAAGGGTGTAGGAATATATTTGGATCTTTGGGTTGTATCGGTTGGAATTTACAAGTAATATGTTTATTGATTGAGAAATGTAATGAGTTCAGGTACCGAATGCATGATCACTGGAAAAAAGGTGTGAGCTGAACATGTTTTTGAACAGGTTATGAAGTACATGGTTTAGAAAAGATCCCAGACAAAGGTCCCGCCCTCATCGTCTACTATCATGGAGCTATTCCTATTGACTACTACTACTTCCTTGCCAGAGTCATCATTCAGAAGGGCCGCACGTGTCACTCGGTCGCTGATCACTTCCTGTTCAAGGTCCCAGGTAAACTGACCTCTTATTCTGGAAGGCTGGAATATTCATATAAATCAGACATCTTCAGTAATCTATGGGTCGTTTGCAACGAAGTGTCAATGTTCTGTGTGACGTGTCAATAGTGACTAAATGGTATTGGGCACCAGCTGATCTCACCAGCAGAAAGGTCATTTCGCTTGTTGTTTCTAGACAGAAGCAGCGCGTTTGTGTAAAGTCCCGTGCTTGCATCCTCAGGCTTTAAGCTGCTGCTGGAAGTGTTCAGTGTGATCCATGGGCCGCAGGAGGAGTGCGTGAAGGCACTGCTCAGCGGCCACTTGCTGGGCATCTCGCCCGGAGGGGTGCGGGAGGCCCTCTTCAGCGACGAGACCTACCCCCTGCTCTGGGGCAAACGCAAGGGCTTCGCGCAGGTGGCCATCGATTCCAAAGTGGTACGTCACCGAACGCCGTCGTCCGTGTTGGGCTGACGCTGTCGGTAGCTTATACGCAGATGTCACCAGCCGCACAATCTATCGTACTATTGTGTAGTTTCCGGATCTGGATTGTTACACATGTTTAATGGATTATGTTGATTAGGTGATGACGACAAGCTGTGATGCTGCTTGTGGAAATTTGATATGTGTATACAAGTGGCCAAAACCTGTGCCAAAATAAAAACCAATCAAATCAAAGTGAGCTTGTGAATTTTAGAAATCTATATGAGGTGATGTTTCACTCAAAGTGATTTATGTGGACCAACTTTAGCTAGGAATGAACCCATGATCTTTATCACAGTAGTCATGTTCTCTGTATGTTGGGCTGTGACCATCCTAGTTAAGGGCTGTGCCATCTGTGTCACCTTTTCTCCTCAGCCAATTATTCCCATGTTTACTCAGAATGTTCGGGAGGGATTCCGCTCTCTGGGAACATTAAGTAAGTCCGGCTCGCGAGCGGAGATTTCTCTTTAATTCCCTACAGCAGTTCACTGTAATGAGTTTAGCTGGTGCTGCTGATTGTGTCCTTTGCTCTCAAAAATAATCCTCTTCTCCCCCCCCACCAGAATTTTTCAGATGGTTGTACGAGCGGTTTCGTCTGCCAATCGCGCCTGTGTACGGAGGATTCCCGGTCAAATTCCGCACTTACTTAGGCGATCCCGTTCCGTACGATCCCAAACTCACCGCGGCCGAATTAGCAGAAAAGGCATGGCTCCTTATATATCTGTCTCCCTCCCTGCCTTTGCTTGCTCGTTTTCTCTGTTCGGAGGATGGGTTTTTGGTCCTGTAAGGAACCACTGAGCTGAGCAGCAGATTTAATGAAATGAAAATGCAAGTGATTTATGGCATTTCCTCTAATCCGATCCTTTATCCAGGTACAGGCGGCGGTTCAAGGACTTATCGACAGACACCAAAAGGTTCCAGGGAGCATCCTTTGGGCTCTGCTAGAGCGATTCCACACAAGGCCCAAAGGGGAATAGCACCTGGACATTTTGGGCTTCTTCTGGAGTGATTTCACGGCAGGCTCAAAGTGGAACAGCACGTTGACTTTCTCTCAGGCCTCTAAACAAAACACTATTTACAACTCTTATTCCCAGCATCATTTAACAGGAGACAGTGTTATCAAATTAATATATTGCTGTATTATATTTTGATGTCACTGATATTGAAACCTGGTGCATAATTATTGGAAAAAATGTCACCAGACAGGCATATTTTGTAGTGGTGTGTGTTTGTATTGTTGTTCCTTGTCTTGTGCGTGTGCGCGTGTGTGTGCGCGTGTGTGTGCGCGTGCGTGTGTGCGTGCGTGTGTGTGTGTGGCTTTTAATCTGTGAATCACTTGCACTCTTGGATCTGTCTGAAGGACCACTGCCAAAACAACTTGGTCCCAAGGGGCCTTTTGATTAACTTTATATCTGTGAGGAAACTGTTTTTGTTACATGGTAGCATGAGTACTTTCTTCCATAAAATGAATATGTAATAATTCAAGATCAAAGTGGATTAGTTAGTACTTTTAAATACTTTTCCCCCTAATTATGCATACTGTGATTTTCTTGAGAGCCAGTAAGAACATTTAAGTAAACAGAGAGAAAGAAAGCGTATCTTTCATTGAGAGGTTGCTTGTTGGAGCTTCATACATCAGGATCATAGTTTGGTTTTGGTGATTGTCTTCGTATTCATGCAGTTGATTTGCCCGTGGCCCCTGACAGGTTCGGAAGGTACTGGGTACTTGCTAAGCTCTCGAAGCCTCTGTAATACTGCAGTAAGTTAAATGTTACATGAATTGTCTAAATATATGCATACTAATCACATAAGCCTAAACATTACTGGAATCAGTTCTTTGGGCTTATGACAGAAAACGGATGAGTAGTTGAGCTTTAAAGGTCACTGGTTGTGAAAATCCATCCACATGTACCTGTTTCTTGTTGAAGCACTTTGACTGGAATAGCTATTTGGATTTATCTCTGAGTTGCTGTCCCTGAACCATCTGTCCATCTGTTGAAAGAACACATTGTCTAGAGATGCGTTTTAACGGCAGCTAACGGGCGTGTTCCGCACGACTGTGTTGCCGTTGATGGATTGGTCTGATGTTGAAGAGCAAACTCTGTGCATTAATTGTAAATGAAACATGCAAAGACGTTGTAAATAATAATTAAAAAAAGTTTTTAATATAATATTTTGGTCAATTTTTGCTCATTTCGTATGCATATTTTAAGCACTAACACCATTAACTAATTAGAGCATAAAATCCTTTAAAGGTGTTAAATATTGAAAGCCTCCAGGCATATTATAATGTTTTCTGAGACCTAATTTTAAGTATCTGGCATAAACGTTTTAACACATTAAAAACTTTTTAACACACTAATGCGAGCTTTCTGGAAAGTAGCCTATTAATAAACGTTCAGTCAGAGTTCAATCAGTTCTTGGGCTGCCATAGACCTGAACGCCAGCTCACATGGACAGACTGGTAAAAGTGGGGAAAGAATGCCATGGATTTGTTCATTCTGAACATCATGGTCATTATTTATCCAGAAATTGGTTTTGAGATCTAGCTTTTCTTTCTTTCATGTTTCATTGATTTATATACACAGACAAAGTTGACCTGAATTTGATTATAATTCGGATGCAAGAAACACTTGGACTGGTGCCAAATTTGAATACAACAAAGGATACTGATAAAATGACCACAGTGTACTTTATTAAATGAATTTGGTACTTTGTGTTGCATTAGAATCAAATAAAAATTTACAAAAATCCAATATATACAAAAATGTAATGTTCTTTTTTACTCCTCAATTTACAATAAAATCAGATAACAGATTCAATGCATTTTGAGCACTTAAGACTTTCATCACACAATGCAACTTACTCAATAGACCAATAATGAACAGTTTTTTTAATCATTTTGCTTTTTTTCATTTAATACATCACATACACCACACTAGTTTTATCTGAATTACGCCAAATGTAACATCCATTCCTATGGCGTTGTCCACTACTCGACGGACACCCTTTATAGTCAGGACTTGAAAAGGAATGTTCTTTTAAACATGTACATTTACATACATTTATTTACAGTTAAACAGCCATTTGTAGTTGCTAGTGGTGAGGTTCCATTGCAACTAAAATACCGAAAACACCTGTACATCATTTTAGGTCAAACCTAACTCAATGCATCTATCCAAAATTCATCAGTCTACTGTGCTTGTACTAATTCCGTGCTCTGGTGTTAAATACAATCAGCCCTAGACCTGTATATGTATTTTCCCCCATGACACTATCATATCTAATTATCTAGCTCTAATCGTGAGGGACAATCATGTAATCGTTATTCAATAAAACAACTCCAGCCTTCGACTCATGCCGGCGCATATGCGTGAAAATAAAAAAAAAAGAAATACCATCACACTTTCTTCATGCTTTCCCAGTTGATTACATCAGTAGTTTAATAACTTCACAACTTGTAAAACCGCTGTTCATAACCAGAGAAACATCCATGCTGTCGTCACTTCTTCCATTCATGAGACTGCGATTACAGACGTGCTAATCAGCTTCCTTTCCCAATTTGAAATCTGCCTGTGGCAGTAAGCACAGTAACTGGAATCAAAGCATAACCACCATTCCGCTGTTGGCCCCGCTGACAGCAAGCACACCATCGGTGGCATGGGATAGCAAAGAAGGAAAGAAACCTCCAGTGAAGACAAACGACAAAAGAACCTAAGTTTCTTTAAGGCAGTCTAACCCTACAGAAGCAGCGTGCGTGGTCGCGGTGTGTATTACTGGTCTCCCTGACTGTTGTGGGTTGCATCTGAAAGTATCTGAAGTCCTGGTTTTGAACTCTGCTTTTTTTGGATGGGCTGGGGGTAAACAGGACAACCTCTGCCTCTTATGCCTTCCGGGCATGCTGGGCCTTAATAGAGGGGAGCTCTCTGTTAACTACCAGACAGCAGTCACATCTACCCAACCCTCAGGCAGAGCATGTCCTGTTTACTATCCCATATTGAGGTAGGTTATCTGTATACTTTTATTCATAGAGCAAATGTGGTAGTTCGTGGTATCATATATTTAGGGTAAACCCAAGTACACAGTTCAAACTGGAAGTGCAAAGAAATCAGATCACAATTTTTTATAATCAACTATACTAATCCCAATCTTTATATATATATATATATATATATATATATATATATATATATATATATATATATATATATATATATATATATATTCATATAGTTAGAATTGGTAGGGTTGGCTTATGTGCTTGGTGAGTCATAACTCGATTTGAGATAAGGCCAAACTGCTCTATCACTACATTATTGATGCAATGTCCTGCACTGAGCAATATTATCGATTATAGATCTAAAAACACCCTGCACTGTATCCAAACTGAGAAATAAAAAATGTGTAAACTGATGGACATTGCTCACTTTCATACGGAAAGTCCGCTGCTCGCAAACTGCAAGCAAAACTTGAGACACTTAAGAACGTGGTTTGGATGGTAGTGTTAGGGAATGACTACTTAAGTTTCAACATAAAAGAATACTTGTAATTTCCCTAAAACATGAAAACAGTTGAAAACAGTTGGCCCTGCGCCATCATGTACTTGGTTCAAGGGGTATTAGGCAGACCTGTCATTTCTGTCATCAGTACACAAACCCGCAGACATTTAAAAGGGGGGGGGGGGGTTGTAGGGGATATTATAAGGTGAAATGTAAACAGAAGCAACTCCCTGCCCAGAGCAGCCGGCGACTGCTGTCAGCAAGAGCGGGTCAACGCGAGATCCAACAGCGGCAAAAGCAGCTGGCCGCACGCAGCTTGGCTGGATAAACAGATCGTATCTGGCGCTGACATTATGACGCATTGCCTGATCGTGCAAACAGAAGGGTGGGGCATTCAGGGTGACATTGAAATAAAAATATCAACATATGTATTATTTATGAGACAGAGAGGCCTCGTGGGTTCGAAGTCCAATCAAGATTCAGATCCGGTTCGAGATTCAGCGTTGTGGCGTCTCATACATCACCTCTCTTGTTCCAAAAGAGTTTAGGTGTATACTTGCGTGCGCTTGTACACTTTGGGTGTATACTAGGCGTATGCTTGCCTTGCTCAAAATGGTCCAGGTAGTCGTGCTCTGTTTCACTTTTAGGTTAAAGCTAAAGGGTTTTCAAAAGGCATTTGGTTGGAGGTCTGGCTGAGCGGCTGTGTTGTAGTCATTGGTCATGAGGTGGACATATAAGGACAAAAGAACATGTGAGGTACAAAATGCTGATCGCGTATAAACGCCACTAAACCATCTGAGCTGGACTGCCCTGGAGGACACTGACCTACGGGAGCCGCGTAATTCTCTTTCATTGATTATTATGCAGACCAGCTAAGAACCTGCTTTTTGCTTTTATAGTTGAGTGAAAATCTCGAGCCTTGAACGCAACTTGCTCATTTGGAAAATCATGACCAGGCATTTTAATTTGTCTCCTTTATTCTAATTAGAAAAAAAGTAGAATAGAGAGCATATCCTGCAATAGTCACCTTTATACAGCTGACGACTCGCGGCAAACCGCTGTGTGCATCAAAATGATAAGCTGAGAGCAATTTGTAGGATGCAGACTGACATCCAATAAAACCATGAAATCCACTGCCTGAGTCTAATGGCAGAATTGCAAAATTGAAATCATGCCGAAAGCATGTTGCAAATGTTTCATTAGTAAAATAAATAAAATAACATCCCTTGCTAGATGATCTCTTCCACACCATGCGATGTGGTGGGTTTCTAGCAATTTCTAACACCAGGCTCCAGTCTTGCCCAGTATTGGCCTGGCACACCCTTGCAACTTTAATACACCAAATAAATAGAAAAGAATTCTGCTGTGCTCAAGTCTTGTGCTTGTGCCTTTCTTGTCTTCACGCGTCTCTGTGAAATGTGTCTTCTGATTCCTTATGCAAAAAGACGCATTTGCAGCCTATAACTGAAAAAAACAGAGAAGAATGGAGATAGGAACTTTTCCTTCTCACGTACAGAGGATGCTATTGGCAGATTTAAAGATAAAGCATTCTGTTTCTGGGGACATGACGCACGGAGCACCGGTGCCGGAGCTCAACTCGGAGTGCTCGGGCTGTGTCTGGGTGCACTCTGCAACATCCTGGGGCCATTAATGTGGATCCAAGCACACACACACACACACGCGCACACACACACACACACACACACACACACGCGCGCACACACACGCACACACACACACACACACACACACGCACACACACACGCGCGCACATAAACACACACACACACACGCACACATACACACACACACACACATACACACACACACACACACACACACGCACACGCACACACGTACACACACACACGCGCGCACATACACACACACACACGCACACATACACACACACACACACACATACACACACGCACACACACACACGCACACACACACACGTACACACACACACGCGCGCACATAAACACACACACACACACGCACACATACACACACACACACACACACATACACACACACACACACACACACACACGTACACACACACACACGCGCACGCATGCACAATAAAACCTTTTCACAAAGCCACACACAATGACCACCTGCTCTGCTCCAGCAGAACAATATATCTTCACTATTTTGAATGTGAAGTTCATCCTAATTCTAATGAATGTCTGGCTGCCAATGCTGTGGCGGATTGCTTTGTGTGTGGTTTTGTGTGTGTGTGTGTGTGTGTGTGTGTGTGTGTGTGTGTGTGTGCGTGTGTTTGTATGCATGTGCGATCATACTTGTCTATGGTTTAGCTGTGTCTCCCATTTTCTCAGTACATGTTTATATGTGTCTATGCTGTGTGTGTGTGTGTGTGTGTGTCTGAGATTTTGTGTGCACGTGTGTGCACGCTATTTTCCTAACAGATCCTTATCAGCCAGTGGCCGTCACTATGGCGCGAGGCTGGGTGGCCAATAGGAGTTGAGCTGCCCGGAAGTGTTTTCTTGGCCTGGTGTCTTCTCTAGGAGAGAAGAAGGTGAGCTTATGTCCTTCTGCCTCGGAAACACTCGCACCCATGCACCTGGGTAGTCCCGTCTCACTTCCTTCCAGTGTTTGATGACCACAAACCTTTGCACGCCTTGTTTTTTCCCACTTGTTCACTTGTTTCTTTGTACAGGATTCAAGTAGATGGCTGAAATGCTGCCCTGGTTCTATTTACAGTTAGTGGCAGAGACTCATGGTCCACAATGAAGTCCAGTAGGGACCAGGTTTTTGGCACTGGGAGAGGTTTGCTGATGTCAGAGGATTCATGGGTTTCAGCACCCTGGACAAGGACATTTCAGCTCCACAAGTTTGGATCGCGTGAGACTTTGTCCCCTGCGTCTCCAACACCGGTAGTCGTAGCATGGCAACGTGTTATGAGTTCTGTTGCTGCATGGACAATGTATTGTGGAGGATACTCTTTAGGGGAAAGCTCCTGGTTTTGGGTACAAAGTACCGTATGTCACTGTGACCAAACTAGAGCTGAACTCGTAGGAGTCCACAGCAGTTGGAGAACCATAAAGCTACAGAATCAGCTCATGACTCATTTCTTTGTGTGCCAACGCAGTTGGCAACACTCTGTGGTGTTTAGGACAGTGACTTCTGGAAATGGGAAGCCCCCCACTCACCACAATCGCTGACAGGGGCTTTAACGGATCACCCACTCCCTGACACAAGACGCAAGTAAAAAAAAAATTGGAAAAGAAACCCAGAACCAACATAACAGAAACGGGGAGAAATAAAATACGATCTATAGCATCAGTTAAACACATTGTGCCCAATTCTTTCGTTCTTGTTGTTAATGGGTTTTGTTTGTTTGTGTGTTTGTTTTTTTTTTTTATCCATGACAATCAACATCATGGCTGAATGCTATGCACTCTACAGTACGCGCTGCTAGTAATGTTATTGCCACAGTCCTGCTGTTTATGGTTGAGGATCATACTGAAGTTCCGCACGTGTGGGTTTGTGTGTGTGTGTGTGTGTGTGTGTGTGTGTGTGCGTGCGTGTGCACATGTGCATTGGTGTGTTTTGCCACAGCACAAGCTACAACGTGGTCTCGTATTCCAGCCGCTCGTGCACGAGCGCGTCGTCCTTGTACTGCAGCCGGGGGGGCATGGGTGAGGTGTCGATGGCCAGGATGGCCCTGCGTATGCTGCGGTCCAGCACGTGTCTCTCCCAGGCCGGGTAGCGGTTGCGGCACACGTCTATCTTGATGACAGTCTCCTCGAGGCGCGGCACACGCGACGAGGGTGTGGACGGCGCCGTGGGGCGGACCTGAAAGACGGGCGGGGCGCAGCCGTCGCGCTCCGTGCATTTGCCGTCCCGCTCAGCGTCCCGCGCCAGCGTCCCACCGCCTCCCCGGTTGGAGCGCAGTGAGTTGGTGGCGCCCTCGCCGGGCGGCGGGGACCCAAAGCCCCCTGCCCCACCCCCGACGCCCTCGTCCAGCCGCGCCAGGCTGGCCGAGCGGCCGAAGCGCGTCCCGTTGGGGTGGAAGAAGGTGTAGTACATGAGCATGAAGACCACACCCGTCAGGAAGCTGGAGAAGATGACGCCGAGGGCGGGCACGGCGAAGGCGTCGGTGGCGGCGGGCACGCGGTACAAGTACCAGAGCGCGCTCAGCGTCGTGTTCTCCAGCAGGATGACGGCGTAGTAGACCAGCAGACGGCAGCGTGTACGCCCCTCCTTCACGTTGAACCAGCTGAAGATGTAGATGACGCCCACCACCATGTCAAAGACGATCTCCTCCCACTTGGTGACGCAGAACTCGGTCTCGCAGTGCACAATCCAGAAGGTCATGATGCACCAGTGCAGCACGATGAAGATGCCGAAGTACAGCTCGAACACGGAGGCGAAAAGGGCGAAGGTCACGACTCGTGCCGCGATGGTGAAGAAATGCCAGCAGAACTGGATGATGATGGCCAGGTAGCTGACGGGCTTCTTGTCATCACGCGAGTCGCGCAGGGCCTTCTGGTAGGAGGCCAGCGCCCAGGCCAGCGACACCAGCGATGCGGCCGCCGTCATGCCTATGAGAGAAAAGACAGAACAGAGGCACGCGTGAAAATCACGTGAAAACCCTGGAAACCCCTTTTTTTCCTGTTCCGTTCTCTTCACAAGTTTAGCAGCACTACAGGCAATGAGTTTCTCCTGATAACATTTAGGTTCTATCTCAAAACTGTGAACGAGGCAAAAAAAAAAATTGCTATCAAGAGACCATTCACTGAATAAGTCTGAATAACATGGTTAATGGAAAACAGAAAAAGCAAAGCACTGATGTAATCTCATTTGCATACTGTTTCGAACTAGCTGCAATTCAATATTAGGAACAATGGCATTTTAAAATCACAGTGTATTTTTATATACGTGCATGAAACGCATGCCAAAGAGAAAGATGCTCTTAAATCCCACAAGGACCTTCATTTCATCATTAGACCTTTGTAGCTCCAGGGAATGCAGAGGGGGAGCAGGTTAATAAAAGATGCTAACTGTGCAACCTGCGTCTGCTGCTTTTTACTTCCTGCATAAACTTTAGTTTTACTTCCTGCGTAAGGATCTCCATTCTGTTACAGGTGTCCGGGCGAGGACTGTGGACGTGCGGGTGGGTACCGCGGTGACCGAGACTGGTGACTGGTGGCTTGCCAGCGAGCCCCACCTGACCGTGGCTAAGAAGGCTCCTGCCGCACGGCGGACGCCGGCCAGGCCCACGTGTGTAGCCGCGGCACTCCAGATCTCTGCGAGGAGCTGGGTGCCGTGGTTACTAAGTGCTTGTGCTGTAGGAAGAAGGAGAGCAAGAGCGAAAGAGAGAGAGAGAGAAAGAAAGTGGGAGAAGAGGAGGACCCTGGACTAAGACAGCAGCAGAGAGAAAAAGTGAGAAGGCAGAGGTAGAAAATGAGAAATGTTCCAGGAAGGGGAAGAACTTTCTAGCTCCACAGCGTCACCTGATTTCTCCACAGTGACCATGTGACGCAAAACAGCTCGGATGTAGGCCGGGATTCCGATCTGAAACTTATCCCAGCAATACCATCAAACCACTTTGAGCTGTTGGGGATTAACCAGTCAGCTGTCCACAAAGGAATTACACCTGGAAAAGTAAATGATAACTCAAACCAAAAACTCAACTCAACTCAACTCGGGATCTACGAGGGCTAGAAGGACTGGGCGTCAGAATGGTCAGCTCTCTTCCAAAAGTATCAGGCTTTGGTTTGCCTGGATCCTCAGACCAATCATAACATTGAGGCTCCAATCAGATCCAATCAGAACACTGAGGCCCCGATCAGATTCAATCAGAACACTGAAGCCCCAATCAGAACCAACCAGAACATTGAGGTCTGCCTTCTGACATGAGGGCTCCTCCTCTTGTATCATTGTCCCTCTCAAACACATTCCATTCAACTTGGGAGGGGCTTGACAAACAGCTGATTCAAATAACCCCTCATTAAGGGCTGCGATTCACCCGGACTGGAGTTGTGAATCAGGATCTGTACAGTTCACTTGAATCATGGCCGTGCGGTGGTAGTAGGGGGTGGGAGGTGGCTCCGCTGTCTTTGGCTCTTCGTTTTACTACGGAAATGGAATTATCCAGCGGATCTCCAATTTCAGCAGCCTACGACAGTGGAGTGCGTTTTATGTGTCTGCAGCACTGCGGTGGCGTATTTCAAAGCTTTCGACGTTGTCCAAAAGCCACTTTGATAGCGTTGCCGCTGTAATCGAGGTTACGGGTTCTGTCCCCCAGCGTCACTTTGAGCGTCGGGACTTGAAGTCAGGCTCAGGAAAGAGGGCTGTCCTTTGGCCCAAGCCACAACTACTCCAAACGTCTGCCAATGGGTAGCCTTCCTATGTGCTAATTAGTTGAATCAGCTCAGTTTTTACCCTGCTTGTCTTGCGGCGTGCTCCGGGGTTTGTCACAGCCCACGGTGCCGAGGCCTTCAAGGAAGATCGGACCTCGGGCACCGTCTGGCCCACTCACGCTCGAAGATCTGAGCAGACAGCAAAAACATGGCGTCTCGGGTTCCCGAGATGACACTGCTGTGGTCTACGCGCGTGAATAATTGATGGGGCCTTCGTGTGAAAGGCACAAAACATTCAGATTCGACTCCATTCGTGTCCAAATAAAACTGAGCGCCATTTCTGTCTGGGTGTCCAGGTTCGATCGCCTCCTGTGAACAGGACCATGCGCTGTGCACGGGCCAGGCTGGCGAAGAGAGGGGAGTCCACCCGACGCAGACCATAACTCCATTTGTCCTTATCTCTATTCGGCCTTTAATACCAAACGCCATTACAGTTCATTTCATTTGTTATCATGCTTGAGCACATGTTTGACCCATGCACAGCTCATTCTAATTACTCTTCCCTCGAGGCAGATCGAAGCAGATTTTATTTGCTCTAAGACTTCTCTCCATACACTGCGTGTTCTACCGAGGAACAGGAGGAACAAGATGACTGAGCACCTTATTTATCTCCAAGAAAATCTACAGAAAATCAGGCTCGGCCTCTTGTCTGTAGCTTGTGTCTGTTGCAGAGCATCTGATGTCGTAAGGCTGAACCCGTTGGTCCATGGGCCCGTCTGCCTGCGCTTCTGTGTGCCTGAGTTTGTTTATGTTTGTGGGTTCACTTCGTAGGTCTTTATTTTGGTGTCTTATTTATGTATTTATCCCATCAGATTAAATTTATCCCATTAGATGCCCGAGTGTGCCAGCACGGTTTAATGACTACTTTGTGAAGTGGGATAATTAACTACCCAAGCGCAGGCTGTAATTCTTCATCTGCCATTGGTGTGGCTGGCAGGCTCTTCTTCTCTCCTCTCTCCACACGAGGCAGGAGTGTATCATTCCCCGTGCTCCTCCCCACCTCCCTAGCTTTCTCCCCTCCCCCCCCTCCCTGATTTACTCCCTCCCTCCCTTGTGCGCACGCAGCACATCCCGAGGAGACGGTCTCCACGGGAACGGGCCCTGCTCCAGCGTGTCAGGCTGAGCGAGATGGGGAGGTGACGTAATGCTCCTCATGGAAGCTGCAGTAATTCGGGGCAGGCTCGGAGGGAGACGTGTGCATTTGTCTGTGTGTAGGAGTGTGTGTGTGTGTGTGTGTTTGTATTTACATGCCTGTGTGTGGGTGTGTTGGAGCGTGCGTGAGTGTATGTGTGTGTGTTCCTGTGCGTGGGTGTGTGTGTTGCCTAGGTGGGTGTGCCTGTCTTTGGAGACTGTACGGGTGAGGGGGTTATGTAAAAATCACTGCAGTGTTGAACTCAGCAAGTCTCCTCCCATTAAAAAGTTCAGCAGGAAACACCTGCCTCAGCGGTACCAGCACTCACAGGAAGTGAAGAGATGATACACACCATAATCACAATCTTTAGCTTGGGTTACATCATCTGACGTTTGACAGTCATTTGATAGAACTGGCAGTACCATATGCACTTATTTCTGCCCAAACCAGAACCTCTCCGAATCTCCGGGCTTCTGTGCTCCGCGATATTTATATCCCAGCTCTTAGCTACAGCTCGGAGAGCTGCACGTCCGTCTTTCTTCCCGTCTGTACCAGAAATCCCGAACTTCCCGCATCCGGGCTCGAGGGGCCTGGGTCCGGTTTCTCTAGCCGCTCCGTCAGAGCCCGAGCAATAACATCGCGGCCTCTCGTCAGCCTCCGGTGTCCGAGCGTGACCCGCTTCTCTTCCTGCCGTGACATCGCGGAGCGCGGTGTGCTCTCCGCGATGCTCGCGGGGCTTTCAAAGACTTCAAATGCGGTGCGCCGTCTCCCGGGAGCTCCGAGAGCTACGGGACGCAGCGCGCGGGTGGCGGCTGTGCGAGTTATGAATCGATAACTGCCTTAATTCACCTCAGGATGACTTTAACGACACAGAGCCACACAAAACCGAAGGCCGGGTCTACATGGAAGGAGACAGGACGGTGCTGTCTATCAGAGAAGCGTACGTGATGTAAGAAATGAAAAGATTGATATATTGCCTTTGTGTGCAGCTCACAGCGCTGTATTAGTGAGACCAGGTCAGAGCAGAGACAGTCTTATCAAACCCATTAAGAGCCACTTATTTGCAAATGGAAAACCGTAAGCTCATTATAACAGAGGGAGCGCAGTTTAAAGGTACGCACTGCATGATCATATCGTGTTCCGTGGTGCCTTAAACTCTTCTGACAAACGATAGTTTTGTTTTTGTTTTGTTTTTTACGTTGACATTGATGTGGGGTGAACGGTTTCTTAAACAGAATGGAGTGTTAGGATTCAATTTCTGTCGAAAACGCTTTCTTTCACCCCATCCATGAGGCTAAGAGGTGCTCTGAGATTATTGAAAGAATTTTGCCTTTATTATGAAGAAAATAATAAAATGAATAAAAAAACCCGATGTACTACTGATAGACAAATGCAAACAGGTTAAACTTATAGTGTGCTTGTCATTAAGATGTAATATCGGACATCAAACCAAAACACTGTCTGCTGAAACAGACAATAAAGATTTAATAGCCTCAGATGAAGGCACACTTGGTGGTTTAAAAGAAAAACACTTTGTGATCGTTTGAACTCATGTTCAACTTTTGTGGAGTTTATCTAGGAATCTCATGAACAGTAATTGAAGAGGAAGAGGAACTCATCAACGTTTAGCTTTCAGGGACTATATTCCACAGTGAAAAGTCTAAAAAGTCTAAACATAGAGCAGAATTTACAGTTTAAAGATTCTATGGTTCATCAGTGCAGTGACTGAGGGTGTATCTGAACGGATATAAAGTGCAAAACATAATAAATATTTTATAAACTGAACTCTACTCTCCATTCAACTTGCAGGGCTTGCTCAAGGTTCTCAAATGTCAGCCCTGAAGAACAGTTCAGGGCTCCTCGGCCTACAGCACAGCTCAATAGACAGAGATCAGGTTCTTCAGGAGAGGAACCTGGTGTGTTAAAGCAGGAAAAACGAAACAATTTTGCACCTCTATGGGATGGCGCCACAGAGACTGACATAACTGACGAACCCTAAAACTGAAATTATGCTGTAAACGATCAGGTTTGTACGCTCGCATACAACAGAAAGCTTTTTTAGCGGTGGGAAAAAATAGCTCACGCAGGCGTGCGAGCGGGCTGCCCGAGCGTTTCTCCCGCGACGGCGTTCGCTCCGGAGCGGGAGAGCGCGAGGGAAAGCGCGAGGGACAGAGCAGGTCTCGCGTACTGTCGCTGTGTGCCAGAATCGCAGTAACTATGGCAACTTCGGTGAGGAGAGAGGAAGAGCGTGTGAGAGCGAGAGGACGGACTCGAAGCGAAAAAGAAGAATCAAACATTTGGCCGTCGCCGTGCTGCGACTTAGTCAAACGTAACCAATTAATTCCGACTTTTAAGACAGCAGTAAAGACTTAAAAACACCTTTGCTGTTTTTGTGTGGATATTTGAATTTTTTTTAAAAAATTTGTAAGACTTGTAATAGAAGATAAGCAAGTAAAAAACTTGTAAGACTTGTAAGCGAGTGATATATCAAACAATTAACGGTAAACTGCCTGGAAGATATTGAATGTGCTCTGGTTAGAAGTACCAGCATAGTAAAGAAATGTTAAAAAACGAACAAAAAAAAAAACAAACAAAAAAAACGCCGTCTCCCCCATAATATCATTTCCTTGGTTATCTGGAACAGAACATTCAACCATTTTACCGTAGCTTCTCGTGTTAGAACATAAAGAACGGAACGCTGAGTGCAAACATGTTAGGCTAGTAAGTTTCTGGGTACATCTAGCGTGATAAAATGTGGAAGAGACCGGAGGATACAGGGTCAGGTTCAGACAGGACTTTGTACTACCAAAGAAGACCATCCGTAAAGGAAACGCTGAGGAGGTTGGCACCAGGGCATGTAAATACATTCGGACGCTTTACATTCTGGGTGTTTTCTCAATAAATCTGGTGTACAAGTGCATTGCTCCGGCTCTAAGGAAGTTGACGTGGAAAGGTCTCAATAGTTTGATGTACGCCTTGAATTCAGTAAAGATACTAGCTCTCAACAGAGCTCAGGGTAACTCTGAATGAGGTCCTACAAGGCCCTGTAACTGAACAGCTCTGAAAACCCAACCCAGACTTTATTTGAGCAATGGAAGGAGAGACAGAGAGAAAGCTAAATGCGATAGCAGCGTCTGCACCCTCACCGTCATAGACAATGGCACAAAATAGCAATTAAAACGTTAACGCTCATCCAAAATGCTGATATAATAAAAACTATAAGGGACGCTTAATATTATTCAAATGAGGCCGTGCTAATGGAACCCTGTGCTTTTACGTTCATTGATAGCCACAGGGTAGCATTTTTTGGTGAAGTGTTCCTTTAAGGTGCCCTTTAAAATCATTTCTGAGATTTGATGAAAAGATTTCACAAGCAAAACGGGAATGAAATGATTTTTTTCTCCTCAAACCAAGTGGTCTATAAAAGTGAGTGACGTCACGCACACAGCAGGTATTTCAGAAGTGTGGAATCAAGATATGAGTCGCCAATGCATTTTCCTCAAAGACAAAAAAAAAGGAACAAAGCAATAGTTTTTATGGAATTCTCCTAAAAAAAGCATTTGAAATCCCCCCCCCCCACCCCCCGGAAAGGTCCACACAGACTCACCTCGGCTAGACACCAGAGGACATGAAATCACTTTTACAGGAGTGAAAGTGACAGCGTCTTTCAAGTATGGTGACAGGACGAGCTCTCTCTCTCCTTCTGTCCTCGCTCTCTCTCTCTCTTAGCAGGAAAAGATATGTAGGAAGAATGGCAGTAAATCTGGGAGGTCTCCACTGCACATTGACACTTCCACTGCACCCACACACCCAGCCATAAGGCAAATACTCTCCAAATACTTCACAAATACTCCCCGACTCACGGCACCTCTGACCCAACATAACCGACAACAGCTGCCGAAGCATACTTTTAGCAGCGTTTAACACTGATTTGTAGTAATACCAGGCAGTCCAATAGTCCAAATGACCCTCTGCGCATCTGACAGAAACAATTACAGTATAAATGACACACAGAAGACTTTTATCTGTTTTCATTTCTGCTGTGCGAGCAGGACAGGACATTCCCCGGAGACAACAATTCAAACTCATTAAAAGTGGATGGCGGTGAACATAACTGGCTGCAACTGTTCTCTTTCTCTCCCCTGAAACTTCTTCAAGGCTGGGCGACTGATGACAGCCTCTCTTTCCAGTAGCTTTCCATGGTGAATCAGCCTCGCAGGAGTTTTTTTTTTTCTTTTCACAATCACTTAGACATATTTTATGAAACTGTGGCTCATTTTCTCAAAACTCCAACCACAGAACAGTAATAACATGGGCACAAAATGCAAATTACAAACTTTTGGTAAACAAAACACGACATTCAAAACTCTTATCTCTTCTCAACATGATATATTTGCATCAAAAAGACCCATACATGGTTAATCTGTTAAATAATATAATATTATACACTGATGTGTTCAATGCAAAACAGTACAGTGTGTAATAGAGTTTTGCTTTTTTATTTTCAGTGTTAGACTTACGCATATTAGATGTAAAAGAGCTCTGAGTGTGTGTGTGTGTGTGTGTGTGTGTGTGTGTGTGTGTGTGTGTGTGTGTGTGTGTGTGTGAAAAGCCGAAAACACGCATGTGAGTTTTTGTTTGTGTTTTGCTTACTCGGCTTAAGGATTTGGTAAGATTCAGGCTTTAGTAATTGCGTATGAAGCTGCAGTGTGTAAACAGTTGTGTAAAACTGTGCAGGATTACCTCTGCCTCATGGTTAAGACGGCTCATGAATAACAACAGTCTAACTGACCATTGCTTTTCGCTAATTTAGAACATGCTGTGGAATGCTACTCAGTTGGGTGACTTAAAAGGAATAAGTTCTTCAAAAATGTAGGCAAACTGGCAAAATGTCATCGTCTCAGCATCTGGCTTTCCAGAAGAATTAACGGCTAAATGCTGTGCTTATAGATGAAAGCTAATATCTACTCAAATCGGACAACTGGTGGCCACTGGCTTTCGTGCGCTGCCTCATCCATCCTTGCCGGCCCAGCTGCTGTTACCTTGCACGGCCTGGAGCTTCAGTGTCTGGATGATGATGCAAAGCTGGAGGACCAGCTGCGGGGCGCTCTCCAGAAACGTGGCAAGCAGGTGGAGCATGCTCACATCGGCGTACTCATACACCATCCTCCAGTAGAACCTCCAGCGGTCGTTCTCCCCACTCTGCCGGCTCCGGATGCCCAGGTAGATCGTGTGGAAGTACCTGGTGAGGACAACAGGCTTTTAGTTTGGCTTTGGTTCTGGACAGGCAGCCAAGCTGACCTTATGTAACTGCTGTCAACATACCCAACTTTCATCCACTAGGTAACAATATTCAACTCAACATTCATGTACACATTAACACGGACTGATTCAACTCATTAACCCAAAGCTGTGAAATGCAACCATTATTACGTGTAAGTATCTCCATACACGATAAGTGTCATAAAATAATTCCGATTGAGGTAATCTCCGAGTGAAGTAACCGCCCTTTTCAGTGGTACCATCTCTACACTTAAGCACACAATTTGCTTGTCTTAAAACGGGACATTTTTCTCTGCTAAAGCCATTCGCCGTTTCACATGAATGGCCAACGTCAATATTTACTGCTTCAACACTCTTCCCTGAAAAACCTGAAGAGTGAGCCTGAACTTTTTAATGCGTGCCTTCCACTGGAGAGGAAGGTAAACAGTGATTAAGGTCACGGACTCTTGCGTCATCTGCCTGTCATTCGCTTGGTAGAAAGAAGAAAAAAAAAGATCGCAAGGTAACCATTTCCACCATTTCCACCTACTGGCTGCTTTTCCTTGCCGCTAAAGCGGGAAAGTCAGATAAAACAGAGCACGGCACCGATTCTGAGCCGGGGAAAAGTTTCGGAGTGTCTCAATGAACAGCTCCGTGTGCACTGCTATGGCAACGGCTGCCTCTTTGTGCAGCGAGATCTGAAAGGTTAATGACTCCAGGGCCATTCTCGCTGAGAGAAAAGGCTCGGCTGCATGGCACGCCACAGACAGAGCGATTAAGCGCGGTAGGGGAGGGCTCCTTTCAAAAAGGCTTGTTCACATCATGTGTTCGCGATAAAGGACGTGTTTGAGCGAGGACAGCGTGCAAACCCCGGTGCCCGGAGAGGGCTGGTCATTTGTGGCCTCCAGTTCAGTGTTCTCCAGTGGACGCCACATGACTGCTTCCATGACAGAGACCACAAGTTAATGCCCAACTGATTCGGCCTTGGAGGCAGGCGGAGTTGCCAAGCGTCTTGCCTCGGCTCACTACCTCTAGGCCAGCGTGCTGCAGGAAGGCTTAGTGACAGTGTCTAAGGAGAAAGGCCTCTGTCCCTGCCTCCAAGGCATAAACTAAATCTTACTAAGATGTTTCCACTCACTGTTTCTTTGTTTGTTTGGTTTTTTGTTTGCTTGTTTTTGCATTTCTTTAACTCTCCTGATACTCTGAAACAGGGAGTTCAATGTTTATCATTGGATCACTCACTTACTTATCTTCTATTACAAGTCTTACAAGTTTTTTTTTTATTAAAATATCCACACAAAAGCCTTCCAACAGCAAAGACGTTTTTTTAAGGCTGTAGTGTTGTCTTAAGGTACTCGACATGGTTAAGGTACTCAACTTGTAATCATGAGGTTGAGGATATCTAGTGGCACAGCCTGCACTATAAGGCACTGCTGTGATTGGCCAGACTGCTGACGAGGGGGGCGCAGTGTTCCTCCTACAGGAACCTGACACCACTGCTCCACCTCCGCCAAAAAAGTGGCCCATCTCGCCGCACTCCATCTCTCCGTTTACGCCCCCGACCCTTACAGGTATTCAGCCAAGAGGACCTCCCCCCCACCCAACACACAAACCCAGTCCTACATAAACATATTTTACATGCATATGCACGCATTTGTTGCATATGCATATATTGCATATGTATACGGAGATAACGAAAAACACGACCCTCTCTATGATTCCAATGCGAGGGATTCTGTATACTTTGGCAGCTATTAAGAGAAGTAAATCAAATTAAACAATTCTCCAGTATAGGTTATGAGCTTACACTCCAGACTCACAGCTTAAACCAAACACTCATAGCTTAAGCCAAACGTATCTAACTCAAGTCAGGAGAGTTGATGGTGCATGTCACACGCTGCTGTAAAACTCGAAATATGTATTAGGGCAATGTTCTAGATACGTCATACCAGTTTTGAAACTCTGACCTATTTTCTTCCCAAATGAAAGTTCTAGCCCTGCAGTAGCAGGGTGTCAAATTTAAGTGTTTACTGTCTGAGTTTCTTAATGCATTCACGAGGTGTCAGACTGTGTGCGCGAGACGGATTTGCACGTAACTTGCTCTGTAATGTGGTGGTGTTGACAGAGGAGGTGGGTGGTGTCCAGACATGCAGTAGGCGGTGTCAAGGGAAGCCAACTGTCAGTGACTGTTGGGATGCCCTCAAAGCTCAGGACTCCCTTGTAAATTCAGGAATTTAACATCAGTCCAATGATTTAATGTCTCGTCAGCTCAAGGGTCCGTACTGTTTTTTTAACGATATCCACCAACCAGAGCTATGCACATGCAGTTACACTGCCATCATTACTTCTCCTAATTGGAGGGAAAATATGAACAGTCGCGATTTATAACTGTCCTGCAGAAACATTTTGGTGTACAATGGCAGACAAACTGTGTCTGACCGAATTCCTGGCAGTGATCGCCTGGCCCACAGAGGCCTCGATAGCTGTGGCTGTGGCTCCTTCTCACCGGCGTCTCTCCGGAAGCTCCCGCGCCAGTACAGGCAGCGACCTGGGGACCAGCTTGGTAAGCCCCACCCTCCTGACATTCACTCCCACCCGCCGGGATTGTTTGATTATAAGAGAGACCCGCCCCATGCTTGGCCCACTGGGCAAAACACCCACGGGGTGAGAGCAGGTTCGGCAGGCTCCAGATCAGCCACGAGGCAGTGTCTGCTCTCAGCTGCTGATATGTTTTCCCCTCTGGCAGCAGTCCACCCGAAATGGCAGGCGGGTGTGGGAGGTGTGGCCTGTGGCAACTCATCTCACTGGGTTCTCGCCAGTAGCTCTGTATGCCCCTATAACACCGCCTCCACGCACACACACACATCCCAGAATGGATTAGTCCGACACTGGCGTGCGTCCTCTCGAGGGCAGGCGGTTGTCGGATGCATGCGGGTCTGCCCGGAGGGTGGAGCATCGAGTGTGTGCACTCTGACTCAGGCAGGTTCATCGGTACGCTTCATGCTTTAATGACGTCCTAAAGGGACGTGTAGCCGATCACATGGAAACAAGGGGATTAAAAAAAAACCACAGGGCGAAACGATGCATGCATGCACAAACAACGTCAGGACGAGAGCAAGTGGAGAAAGAGGAGGTGCAATCATCTGATCTCTACATGTAAATGGTAGCATTGATTGGTCTGTAGTGTTAGTGTAGATCTTGTGTGTGTGTGTGTGTGTGTGTGTGTGTGTGTGTGTGTGTGGAGATGCAGTGTTGGTGTAGATCTGTATTCTCTACTTTCTGCTGGCTACACTTTCTGCTACATTCTCATCACCTCCTTGTTTTTGTTTCAAACCGTCAATGCTAACAGACATCTCCCTCTACTAACACACACACACACACACACACACATACACACACACACACACACACACACACACACACACACACACACACACACGTGCATCTCTGCCACCTTGGAGAGCTTACGCTTTCCCACATCTGCCAATCAGGCAGTAAAAACACCCCACCAAGAGAGTTCAGATTTGTTTGTTTTTATAACAGATTGCATCAGGTTTTCAAGGCTACTTTCTGTTGCAACAATCACACCACACACTCGAAAAACCCACCAGCTCTCTGCTGATCTTTAGTGAGTTGCATGTTTATTTAAGTTCAAATAATGAGAAGATGGATAGTCCACACGCTTTTGTGACAGACTCAGATCTAATCTGGCCTTATATTTACAGCATTTGGTCAACTCTCTTATCCACAGCAACTTATCAGTATGACCTTGGTGTTACTGGCACTACGTTCTACCTGTACCACCATGTGAGCTACAGGACCTCCTTTAATGACAGACGAGTTATATGTAATAGTGCCTGCATCTCCACAGCTTGAGCTGTCTACCTGAAAGTGCTGAAGTGGCATTTAAGAAGAGTAAGACTGATGCAACAGCATTGCGCTATGACACGCTCACAAACCGCGTTCGCTCCCGGCTAACCAGGCACATATAATCGTTAAGAATGCCTGCCTGAGTGTGATGGGTGCTGTCATTTAGGCATTTCTACACATGCTATCTGAATGAAAGTGCAGAGTGATCAGAAAGCGTTATTGTTGATGATGACAGATGCCGGCACCCATTAGTGTGACCGCGGCCTGCTTTAGTACATACTAATGACGAGCCTCGTGCTGACCGTACAAAGCCGCACTTGTAATTCCGTACACAGGTTCGCCGCATGCCTGTGAATACTTTTTAATCTTGCCCAATGAAAAATCTTATTAGCAGGATACAGAGTGGAGAGGTTTGTCCTGTAGGGGGTTTGCGAGTGAGGGATGAGGGGCATGTGTCCTGACTTCTGTTAAGTGCTCTACTCCTACTCGTCCATCCGAGCGGGTCGAGTGCCTCATTTCTACACTTGCTCGGAACCGCCCGAAAGCAAAAATATACTTCCAGCACATGCAAGAAAGTTCACCAATGCGTGCAAAAGTGTGAGTTTTGCTTTGTGAATAACCTCCCAAACGTGTTGGAAGAGGCTGTGTGCTGCGACATGCGCCGATGGGGGGGGTTTCACGGGAACCAGGGGAACGGACAGCAGGCAGGCGGCAGGCTCCACCCCCTGACCTGAAAATGAACCTTCAAGTGCAGTCACATGAGAGGCACAGGTGCATTATTTATTTATAAAACACCAGAGGGAGGCGTGTGGACTACAGATTCTATAGAGACATTGAGAGCGCACAGAGTATGTCATGTATTTCTGTATAACTATACAAAGAGTGAGCATATATTTTCTTTAGCACAGTTTGTGTGTGTGTGTATGTTCACATCTTTTGCAAATTATGAGTTGAGTAACAAAATGTGTCCTACCTGAAATAATTTCAGGTTCTGTCATCGGAGATTCGATACAGTGCAGGGACGCAATATTAAACCGTATGTAACATTTACAATTGCTGCTCTCTTTGAATAACAGTTCGCATACCTGTATGGTGGTTTAACGTCACCAATGAAAGGGGGCTGTCAAGAGATCGTGAACAGGAATAGGATTTGAAATTGCACAGAATTATGACCAACACCCACCATCTGTGAAAACCAACAAAAGAGGCGCAGCTATCGAGTAGAATGCTGTTCCACGAGTTTTTTAGTTATTTATTTATTGTCACGGTTGAGATCACTCGACCCGCGAATGAGCCGGTCAGAACAAGACTTTGCTTTTATGGATTTTGAGAGGCAGGTTGGATGAGCGAGAAATGCGCGGCTGACAGGCGGAGCCAGTCGCGAACATCCACTGCAAAAGCAGCAAGAGTCATGCCCCCCCGAGGCAGTGCTTCCTAGAGTCGGTTATGGAGCAGGAGGAGCAGTCGGTCCCAACGCTGTCACGGAGAAAAGAAAATGGACCTCCACTTAAGGGTGTGCTGCCCCCTTTGCTGACGATCAATATACCGTATGGGAGCATGCAGACGCCCCATCAAATTAAAGCGGCGATGAACATTAAAAGACGAAGGCTGCTGTCATTAGGCTGTCATTTCTCCGAGAAAGCTACATGCAAGGAACACACATACTGAAAGTCTACCCAAACCTCCATAATGAGAGTCAGTCTTCCGCACATGTAAATAATTTTGTTCAAAATCACACAGTGTTCATGAAGGATTCATCAAATTTATTTTTATATATGGTGAGGCTTTTAACTGAGAATTGAGTGCTGAGTTTTTTTAAAATCCTGTTTTACGATACAAGGATGTATCCATGATGTACTTTGATGTGTAACAATACCGATTGACCACTCAGATGGCCGTGAGTGAAGGTGTGATAAGGTGGGCTGGAGAAACTCCGCTCCACGTCTGAATGACTTTGGTATCGGACAAGGTCATCAGGAAAAAATCAGTTCAAATGTCCGCCACAAACCTTCCCCCCAAAAATACAGATATAAGTGAACGTTAGCGTGAGTTAATTTGCATAATACTAACTGGCTCCTACTAGCTTTCATTAGCCTCATTTGCATTCTGATGATAAGCCTGTTCATTTATTATTATGGCTTTTGTCTTAGTACATATAAGGGTCTTTAGGGGTCCTAAGTTATAGCTGAATCCCTGGTGCTGCACTGGACCGGAGCTGGGATTGATAGCCTGGATCTCCGCACGGCCCCGGAGAGACGGCCCTGGGCGGGCAGCGCAGTGATGAACGACACTATCCTGCCACCAAGAGGAGCCGACCCATTCCAAATCAATCGGACCTTGTTATTCAACAGTTATGGCAGGCCCTTAAGCTACGCGCTAAACGCCGCGGAGAGGAAGAAGGTCAATAGCGTACGGCCTCGTAAATAAAACGGTTATCACCCTGCGCTAAATCCACGGCGCCGCCGTCTTTCTGCCGTTTACCGGGCACGACGGGCACATATGTTTCAAGCCAAAGGGAGAGGGTGCGGCAGACAGCCACGGTTCAAATGCAATAAAAACAAAAAACAAAATGGAGCCAATAGATTCTGAATTTAGCAACATGATTGTTTGGAAATGTAATTGCTTCAATGCGATTTAAAGATGTCAGTGAAATGAAAAGAACTGTCCCAATGTAATGAAAATTGTATTAAATATATACTGAATACATAATAATATTAAAACATCTTGGTTCTTTTCAATTATACCATGCAGGCGGCCCTCACTTAATTCAATCAGTTGATTTGACTTCCAAAAGCCCATATTTAAAAGTGTCTTCATATAATATCCTATAATTAAGAGATTAGGGATGATAGCAGTTAGTCACGGTGCTTAGTACAAGCTGAAATCACACGAGAAATGGGCTAAATCGAAGACTAGTGCATGAGATCAGTGTGCAAGTCTCAGGGTGTCAGAGATGAGATGAGCATTTAAGTCTTGGGGTGTCAGAGACGAGCATCTAAGTCTCAGGGTGTCAGAGGTGAGACGAGCATTTTAAGTCTCAGGGTGTCAGGTGTGCAGATGATGGAACGGATTGGTCAGTGGCACCTTGGCCGGCCAGGGCACTGCGGCCGGACACGTCAGTCCATCATGCCAAAGGGTGGTGCCAACACTGTGGCATTCTGCAGTGTGACACTATGAAAGTGTACTGTTACCATGGTGCTGCTGTCCTCTGAGTGGACTCTGACATTCACTTTAGCCAACTAGGGACAGACACAGAGAGGGAGAGAGAGGGATGAAGGGGAGGAAGAGAAGAGGGGAGGAAGATATATCTGACAGTCTGCACTAGCCCATGGTTACACGCGCACACACACACACACACACACACACACACACACACACACACACACACACACACACACACACACACACACACACACACACACACACACACACACACAGTGCTCTGGTGCTCATGAGGTATGACTGCCTGGGTTTTAGCTACTATTTACAGCAGAAATCCCACTATATGTTCAAGCACATCAGCATGAAGCATCACCCTAACCTGCAAGAATCCTTTCTGTCATCTGGGATTGTAAGGAAGTCTCTTTCTGTCTGTCTGTCTGTCTCTCTCTCTCTCTCTCTCTCTCTCTCACATACACACACACACACACACACACACACACACACACACACACACACACACACACACACACAAACCTACAAATATATTCACAAAATATCGCTACAGAAGTGGTATTATTTGCGTAGTGAGTCATAGCTAGAATGATGATGTCGGTTCTTGCTTGATTTGTTGCAGTGGAGAGATTTCAAGCCTTGACCTTGTATAATTCCAGTCAGTTTTGTGCCAGTGTGGTGATTTAAAGGTCTTTCGATTGGCACGCTCTGTCAAAGAATTTTTTCCTTTTTTTCCCTCAAAACAGTCTGTTCCACGTAGCTGCTCCAATTAAAAAGGGATGGCTATCTGAGAGAAGTGTGGTTCGACTCTCACGGAAAGCCGGCAGGGAGAACATGCACACATGGCTGGCTTTGAAAATTACGTACAGCCTGTGGAAGCAGTCGGGTGCATCCCCCCTACCGTGCTCCCCTCCAGAGCACTCCCTGCCTTTAATACTCTCCATCAGCGTTATGCCCAGCAACACCCAGCAACGCCCCCAAAATACCTAACACTACCCACAACAACCCAAGACGTACAACACACGATGATTTTCTCAAACAACACCCAACAACTCCATAAAACACACAACACACACCACCAAGCTTAGCTATAATTCTAAAACTAAGAGTGCAAAAACCCATGAGATATACCAGGGAATAAGAGATGCACTATAAACCACACACACACACACATGATATGTGAATTATTCATTTTGTCAAATGTCAATATTTATTACACGAACATGTTTTTATATATACACTTAATTAGCAGGGACATGAAATGACATCAACATGTGTCTTATTACATGTGATATTGAACGCAGCATGCGTTCAAACTTGTCAGTGTACAGCAGGTCGAATCGAGGGCTGAATACTAGACCCCAAAGATACTGAGCAAAGTTGCTTTCTCGTATGATAAATAGATGAACCCACGTTGCCAGCCACTCTGGCTCAAGAATAACAAACCATGCATTCTCAACCATGGAACCCTAACATCTGAATTCATACTGAGTTGAAGATACCACGTAACTGAAGACGGAGGCAAGAATCATAACACCCGTATTCATTCATCATATCGCTACACAGCCATCATCCACTATCTTTCCTGCAGTCTGATCTTTTCAATGGAATGCCGAACAGGCTGTACGGATGATAGGTCCTTGGAATGCCGGACGTGCCAGCGATGAATAAATAAATAAAACATTTTTTAAAAATCACTAGATACAAGGTCATCTTGGGATGTGGGCTGCAATGCGTTTGAATAGCTGTCAGTCAGCTCAGGGCGAGGATCTGTGAGATGAGGTGAGATCACAGGCGCTCATAGCTATCAATGGTGGACCGATTTATTTCATTTCGTCCTAAAATGGCTCGATTTGTAAATAACACAGGCTCATGCGTCTTTTTGCAATTCGTGTTATTTTTATTTATTGAACGGGACTGACTGGACGAGACGAGAGGAAACACGATGCCAATTCCAGCAAGTTAGCGTCATTATGTTTACGTGTAAACAAATGAAAACTGTAATGCAGGGACAATTTCACTATGTACAGTTAAAAAAGTAATTTCTACTGAAATTATTATTAATTCCTGGAAAGTGTCCCTTCATGCACACATCTGATTCACATCGATTTCTAGCCTGAAAACAGATTTAATCTTGGTTGGAAAAAAAAAATGGCCCTGGAATTATTTGATGAGCCGTAGTAGAGAGATTCTCATTTTTTCTCAGATTGATCTCAGTTATTAAAGCTTAAAATTATGATTACTTTTGCCCAATTATCAGTATCAAAGTAAGAAAGAACCAAGCCAGTTTTACTAGTTCTCGAGCTCAATGGTATATTGAACCGCTGTCACAGGCACAATTACTTTTTGCGGCGTTGAAGTATCCACTGCTTTGAAAAGTTAAAATAGCAGAACTTCAAACGCGGTCATGTTGAAAGATGTACACTTAAAAGGATGAACTGTCCAGAGAATTTGTATTTCCTAACGAAGGTATTATCCTGATTATATTAGTTTTCAGATTAGCAAAGCACTTTTGAAAAGTTTTAAATATTTGGCGTTCTTTGTTGTCATTTCTCGTTCAAAAGGAACTTAATTCCCCATCCTAAAATGGAATAAAGCTGTTACGTTCAGCTAAGCTTCTTGCTTGGTGTTCTGGTGAAACTTTCGTATCGTGTTTCCTTGATCTCAATGTGCGAAATATCAAAAGCGCTGTTGAAAAAGATCAAGAAATCTATTAGGAAACAAAACAAACAAATCCTCACATGCTGGCAGGAATATTCTGGTACTGGTTGGCTCAAACAGTTGCTTTGACAGTGGCATTCTGAGTTCCTCTTTCTAAATCTGTCTGACGTTCACCTACTTTATCTTCTAATCCAGATGCAATAATAAAAACATCACATTTTTTCAGGAAATGTAATTGACATTGTTATAAACTGAACCATCATTTATTGAAAAGGTCTGATTTTTTTTTTTTACCCACCATAGCAATGATTGAACGATTGATGCCATATTTAACAATTTTGAATGAACTATCCCAACTTATCATCTTATTGACTCTAGTATTACCAATATAGCTAACGAAGCCTTATTTGCCTTTTAAAATTCTTCCAGTGCTATTGAATCATTTGTAGTCGATTCTGACCAGAGTTACACATATGTTTTCAGTGAGACTTCAGTTATTGCAAATGCCAGGTCACATCTCAACTCGGGGTCACGCAGACGTGTCCAAGCATGACGCATGTATGTGAACTCTGTGATCCTGTTTAAGATTTTTTACCCGCACAATAATAAAGTTAATTAAAAAAAACAGTGCAAGCCCTCCCTTTTATTTAGTTTTTTGCTATCCACACAGCCGGTTTTGTAAAACATGGCTCTGTTGCAAAAGCACTGCTAGAAGCCACATGTTCAGCTCCACGTTTCTACAGGTGGAGCAGGAAGTTAATACCAACCAGGTAGGTGGGGACCCAGTTAAAATTCAGGCAAAATTCAGAATATGCCCACACACTGCTACAAGTGTACACGCACGGCTCTTAATGAAGTGTCCTGAAGTGTCGAAATATCCTTTTTCTTCTACCAAAGTGCCCAAAGTGCAGATATACAAAGCTCTCAGAATACATTGTGCCACTCTTATAGGATGTGTGTTACACATCCAGTGTCTACTGGGGATTAACAGCTTCAAAACTTGATCTGAAAGTCTAGCACACTACCAATCAGAATTTCCCAAAACCAGTACAGTGTTAACAACGTCTTAAATAAAAGAGTGTTCAGTGTGATACTCGCTCTACCACGTGGTCTTTGTTTTACAATGCTTTTGGGAAGCCCTGCCCTTCAGGTGCAAAACCAGGTCTGCTGCATTTTTGTTACTGTGTGCTGATATTGAACTGTTTATAAAGAAATGTAATAATTCTGTAATTGTTGGTTATTATATAATCGGAAACAATATTCTTGTCTCGGACAACAACCTTGTGACTTAACATTGGAAATATTAATTGTCCAAGGCACTACTTTAAAAAGGTTAACAGAAAGAAAAGGGCCATCAGGGTCAGTTTGGTGACCCTAATGCTGCAAACACAAGCTTTGCCCCATCCCTCTCGTTTCTACAAACAAACACCTACGACAAACATGTGCAAACTTTCCAGTGCTTCACTCACTCATGGCCTTCCCAGAAACACTCTTCCAGAAACATCCTATCTCTTCCTGAGACTAACTCCCAGACGCCCGGCTTGCTCCGTCTGCGGGCATGTCTAACGCAGTCCGACGGGAGGCATGCCGTGCCGTGTATTGATCAAGGTATGGATGGTGATGATGATGATGATGATGATGATGTTGATGATGTAACGTCTGGCAACATCTGTCTGGTGTCCTCAGTGATACGCCACAAAAAGATAAATATTTGATTAGTGGCTTTTTCAGTAAACAGAGTCAGATGAAAGCAAGGAAGAACCTGCTAGCACGTAACGAGTTTACATTCCTTCAAACCTCGTAAACATGACGTGAGCTCAGTCTTTTCAGACCAGTAGCTGACAAAATTAGGTAATATTCAAAGAGACATTTCATCTGCTGACAATGGGATACATTAGGTAGTAATTTCATTCATGGCATTCAAATAGCACTGGCAAAAAATTGTAAACAGACATACTGAATTGCGTGGGAAGCTGCACATTGGACAACTACGTTGCCAATAAATTAAAAAAAAAAAAAAAAGCTCCAAGAAGGCCCTTTTATAATTTCACAAATCGCAAACAGTTACTGACTCACAGGTGACAGTGCGAAGTCTGAATTCCCATGAAACGTTAGGGGGGATGGAACTGAGCTCTGCATCTCCTGGCCTGCGTGAGGGGAAGGATGGAACGCGTCTCTCACTTGCTGGTCAGTGTTTCCCTGCTGCGGAACGTCTGGCACTGAGATCCGGTTTTGCAGGGGGCACCGCCATTGTCGGCGGGCCTCCTTCCATTTTTGGCGCACGGGAGCCTAATGGAGCGCGAAATTAAGTTCCGTTGTGAACTGAATATTTGGAGATTGCGGCTCTGAAAGAGTGGTGCCACCATGCCCCAGCACGGGCCCGCGGGCTGAGGGCACTTTGTCGCCGCCCTGGTTCGCTCTGCGGCGAGGTGGCAGACCACACGGACACGGCAGGAGGAAACAGGGCAGCTGGGGTTGCCCTGGGCCGCCGTGCGTGCGCCCCGCGACCTGTGAGAGCGATTAGTGGGGAGGTACATTTGCAGAACAGCTGCCTTCAAACGTGCAGCCCACGTCAGAACTTGGGAAACGCTAACAAGGAAGAGGCATTCTGATAAAACAGCGTCACCAATCTGGAGGTCTGGGGGCCTGTGTAGTTCAGTTCTGTCCCTAATCGGCTGAGTCTGATTGAACTAAATATTAAACCTCTCATGACCTGAGCGTCTGTCGTGGACCATAGTGATGGGTGTGGATGTGGTAGAAGGACGAGCAGAAGATAACTACGGCTTTTGCAACTCCTTTACAGCAAGCCTGTGGTTTGTTTGTTTTTTTATTACAGTGAAGAGCAGGCCTCTTGCTCAACTTCTCTCTCTCTCTCTCTCTGTTTTTCTTTCTCTCTGCTTCATTGTGTCTACCCAACATGCTCTCTCTGGCCCACAAATGGAGGCCAACATGTCTTTGAGACTGACGAGTCAAACTTTACTTTCTCAAGCCAGATATGGATCTGAAATCTGTGAAACCTTTACTTGTTCACACAAAGGCGCCTTCAAGGCAGGTCTGCTGAGACTTCTTCACACACACACACACACACACACACACACACACACACACACACACGCACAACAACTGGGATAACAGCAAAAGCATCCGCTGTAGCTGACACATATCAATAGTGAATCAAAACACAGCCAATTCCTCAGAAGTGGAAATATATATGGTGTGAATAACTCGTGTCACTCAGGCATGCTGGGAGGTCTGCTTGCTCGTTCCCTCGGCTCCGCATCCTCAAAATGCCTCCCTGCTTTTACGCCTCATCAAGGGCTCCACTAACAGGTTCCCGCCACATTAAAAAGCGAAAATGGGGATTTGTCACTCCAACTCTTAATTCGCAGTCATCTCGCGAAGCGGCACTGTTGCGAACAGACGCCGCGGCCCTTGTATGCAGAGCGCAGGGAAACAGCCGCGATCAGCTTTGGTTCTTTGGTGCCTAATAACTACTTTTTGTTTGTGGCCTTCTTCAAGAAGGTCAGAATTAAACTTCCACAATAAAACAGTCGAAGCATTCACGAAAACCATTTCTACTAACATACACAAGTACACAGGAAATGTATACACCCCCTAACCCCCCTTCCCCACTCCAGCGCACACTCAGAACAAGGAGCCTTTGCTTCGTTTAAGCGAATGAACACAAATGAAAACGCGTGGGAAAGGAACTCAGAATGAACCGAAGGCAGTGCGGAGGATGCTTGCTTGAACTCATTAGAGTAAGTTGACACAAATGCGCTCATTCGAAACGAGGAATGCTCACTACAGAGTTGGATTATTTGATTTCGCAGACGCAGCAGGCCTTGCACGTCTCTCTGTGAATCACCAAGTTGCATCCGGTCAGCAATTTCAGCGTTGCACTATCATGTCCTTTCCCCGTCTCCAGAGGGAACACGAGTGTGCCGAATATATTTTGAATGAGTGAGCGCGTGCGTGCATGACCCCTACAAACATAAGCTTTTTGTTGTTTTCGGAGGGATTTTGGGAGTCGGCTCATCCTCACTCTCTCTAATTTGAAGTCATTTGTTCCTCTCTCTTTCTCCCTGGCAACGACGTGTTGAAAGTGAGCAAGGAAGGTCTTGTCGTGACAGCGATGATGTCTCACCGAGACTGCGGCCCCACCAGCTACAACATCCTCCCCGGCCCTAGAGCACACGCACGCACGACGTGTAAGCGTAACGCATTCTAATGCACAAGCACAAGGCCTGACACACAGAAACCACACCATCAGCAGAATGATATATTTCACCTGGTCATAATGAAAGAACAAATATGTCCTTAATAGCAGAGAACATTCTTATCTTCAGAACAACAGTCACCGACGTCAGCGCCTATTGCTATGGAAACTGACATGTCTGAAATCCTCATAAGAGTGGAAAAATGTTCACCAAAGTTTACGTTTAGCACTGGAGAGCTTCAATGTCTCCTTTGATTATGGGGTGTTTCATTGTGAAACACCTGCACGAACAACATACAGTTACCCTTACACTAGATTCACTTGGGATAGTTGAGTTTCTGGGGGAAATCGCTTTGTTATTAATTGAGTGGCAAAACGGAAGCCAACCATAACCATTAGTAACAGGACACACCCAGACTTAATTAGTAATACGATCTGCCTGTTTCTTTTCCATCTCGCTAATTTTAAAGCAGAGGGGTTCCTGGAGTTCCATAAGTTCACCACAATAATAAACTCTCTAGGGTGAACCAAACTCAAGAAGGAATCAATTTGATTAGAGAACATGGGCTAAATGTGGAGCAATGTACAGGAACACCAGTACTTGGGCTGGAAAGAGCCTTTCTGGGTAATTTAGTACTCAACGATGAATCATCCACGCTGAACAGACACCAGCTCTGCGATGGTCGCTACCCGAATGGAAGCTCTGATCAACTGACAGCCCTTCATGCCTCGGTGGTAATGCAGTGTAAGAGGTTCCCACTTTCTTATACAGAGCCAGCAACCTACGGGGACATTCACCATCTGTTTAAAAAAAGTTTGTATATTTCTATAAATGCGGCTTTCCTGAAGTGCAGCTGTTTGCCTTATAGCCTGTAAGGGGTCTGAGAGGTTCGGCGAGTTAGCCAAAGCTACAGCTTGCTAACGTGGGCAGGTTACGGAAAAATGGCATTCAGGTCCTGGCACGGATGCCTGCCCCCCGGTCCGGCGTGGCCGCTGCGGGCTGCAGCCGTCCGCGAGGAGGCCAAATGGGCTCCTCCGGAAAGAGGCATCCTCTCCTGGCCTGATCCTCTAGATCCGGCACCTTGGGGCCATTTCAGGGACGCACTGCTGGAAACGTCAGGGACCTTAAATGGAGAAAGAGGAGCTCCCAAACCTATAGACCACCATGCCACAGCAACCTGCTTTTTCGCTTCCTCCCCACTCTGTCTGTCTCTTTCTCCCATCGTTCCCTTTTCTCCTTGTTCTCTTTTAACCATTCCTTTTTGCCCTCTGCATGCACGCACCTGTGCCCTATAACTCTGATGCATGACAAAAAAGGTTTTACAGAGTGAGGGTCTCTGTATTTTCTGCTTCATTTTGAAGCGCTCAGATGTACCAAAAAAAAAAAAAGGGGGGGGGGGGCAACTGGAAATCCCGCCCCCTCCAGCCAGTAGCTCTCTGCCCCCAGCCTCTCTTTCATCCACACAGGAGGGGGACTGCCTCTGAACCCCACAGTCATGCCAGACTACCATCACTGCACGTTCTCTCAGGGAATACTGAAATTGCAGCAATGCACCAAGCAACTGAAAAATGTACTGGATTCTGGTATTATGATCATTTCAAAGCAGTTAGCAATGAACATTTGCATAAGTGCTGTCGGTAATGATGATGGTTATGGATGTCTTTCTTTGTAGTAGTTGTTTATATTGTGCAAGATTAGAGGCAAGTTGTGTGACAAATGTTCATAAATGGTGTGTGCGTAATAAATATTGCCACCTGTTTATTGAGACGCTCTCAGGAAGATGTAGTATAAAAAAAGAATAACAGCTTGTGCAATATTTCCAAGAGGATAGTTTCTCTACGTGGCCATACCATTAGACCTGAACCGCTGACAGAGCTGGAAGGGTCCAATCTCATGTTAGCTTAATGTTTCCTAATAGAGTTTGATAGGCACAGTTTTGATTCCCGTGTACTATACTTTCTGAAATTTTGATCAATAATCTTATTTAGGGCATTATTCCATAGCTGTATTTGTAATTGTATTCCATCTGTGTTCAAAACCAAAAATTCTCTTTGCTAGGGTTGTAGTTTAATCGTATCCTCGGACTCAGACCTAATGCGCAAGCATAAGGATTTATTTCACAGAGACAACAAAACACTACTGTATTTCGCTTTGGACAGGAGTGTCCGATACATGTAAACATTCACTCTTACTCTGGGAGGAAAAGTAAGCCAAACATTTCTTTCTTTTTTGTTATTCTGTGTGTACATTTATTATTGCACCCAGGTTTCTCACAGGGTGGAACATCTAAGGGGGAGCAGAGCCGCACCCTGGGAGCTCCCTCTGCTCCCTCTGTGGCCTGCTTCTGAAGGGGGAGGCAGCTGGTGCCACAGGGGTGGACGTCTCTGACCACGGCCTGAGGAGGCGCACGGGACCAGGAGCTTGAACGCTGCGAATGCTGGACGTGGCGAGAGGTTGTGCCCAGAGATATTGAACACGATCCCTTACCCCACCTCGGAAACCCTGCCTGCCCCAGGCTACAGGTGGCCTCCACAGGTGCACTCCTCGTTTGCATTTGTTCGCAATGGCATAAGGAAGCCATTCCCAGAGCCAGTCGCCCGGAGCGGGCCGCAGCGAGAGTTCTTTCAAGGGAGGGGGCCCGGTCATAGAAAACGGCGGGTGGATCCTCAAACAGCTGCAGGCGCGTGGGGGTGGGGTGCACCCCCTCTCCGATTCTTCTTCTGTCATGGAGTAGCCACCATTAGGATCCCAGGGGAAGTGCCCCAGCTGGGCCTTATTTGTCCCTTCATTATAGTTGGAGGAAGCCAGCCTCCACCTCGCGGAGCGCCCAGTTCCGATGTAGAGTGTCTTCCTAAAGAGATCAAGCTCAGTTTCTCTGGGATAGAAAACATTAAGGTGCTTTCTCCTGGCATTCCAGTGGCCAAACGTACACTATGGGCCAGCAGTCTGGACAAAGAGCATGTTTATTCAGTCCTAAGTGGGGAATCACACTGTCATGTAGTCTGGCATATGATGTATATTTAAGACAGTGTCCTGCCATAGTTTTAGGCAGCATGTGGCAACAATTTGTGGCTAATGATTTGTTTTGAAGTCAACCACATTATACTCTGTCTCATACATTAACATGACTGGGGAAAGCGGTAAATGAAATTAAATGTTATGCATCTGCCAATAACTATTAAAGCATAATGGCCTAGTATAAGATCTCAAGTATGGAGTAACTCCTTCAAATGCAGAGATGAAATGAAGATCAATATAAAAACCCGATGTGAGAATTCCCAGGACCTTTCCCAGTGGAGCAGAGGTTGCCAGGCAAAGAGTGACCAGAAGATGCCGAGCAAATCCTGAACAGTTTCAACGCACACACACTTCATTTAACTCTTATCTGGTTAACTCATCACCAATGCAACACAGGTGGAAGTGGGTTAAAGGACATTGCAGCATGGTTTCCACCTGAACACATAAGATATGGACCAGGCCGTGCGAGAAAAGCAGACAGGCCATTAGAAGATGTACGATCCCTACTTGATTATTGCTGATGGTAAAACATAGTCTGCAAGAAAGACTGTGCTGGACACAGCAAGAGTTGGTTTTGCGACTCTGCAACAGGCAAGCAGGCTTCAGAGTACTAAAAAAGAGCTTCAAGGGAAGTGGCAGTGAAGCGCAGCAGAGGACAGTTGGGATCCAAACCCAGTGGCCCAACAAAACCCGGGACTGGAACCCAGACCCGCTTTGCCTTCATTCTGAGATCACATCGGCACGAGGCACCAGGGCCAACTGCGGTCTAGGGAGGAAGGGAAGAGCGTTTAATGGTGGCTTCTTCCAGCCCCTGTGCACTGCACATTCCAGGGGTCACCTTGCCCCAGCACACCTGCCTTAAACTCCCAAAAGGCTGGGTAATCAGCTGCTGAGTGGAGTAAGGAGTGGGAGCAGGCGGGCACCACCACCCTGTGCGTGGCAGGTTTTCTCTAGGTAACGCTGCTTAAAGCTCGGAGTGTGGCGAATGCCTCCTTTGAGGAGGGAGCCCGCTTATACGTAACACGCAGCATACTTCCATCAGGGGCATGCTTGCCGTTACGCTAAGCTGCCGTCCTGTGCACACTTGGCATGACGAGCAATCTCGCCATCATGCTGCCATCATGGGTACCAGTTGTTCATTCAGTAAGCAGTGCTTGACAACCATAATTGTGTTTTCTGACGTTAATTAAAAGACAGGCAGTGAAAATAGTGCAGAAGCCCTTGAAACGTTGGTGTGTGTGTGTGTGTGTATATGTGTCCTTGTGTCTGTGCATGTCACTATAAATCACTATAAATTCAGAAATGCACATGTATGAATATGTAGGTGAATATGTTTGTGTGTGTCTGTGTGTGTGTGTATGTGTGTGTGTGTGTATGTGTGTGTGTGTTCATATATGGTAAATTTGGATTAAGAGACAAATTTGGATACCCCCCCAACAATCACTTGCCCCCAAAAACATTACAAGAACAATGTCATCAGGCCTGGGAGTCCAAAATAAACCCCCTCACCATGGCTGCATGCTGGACTACAGGCTGGACGTGTAGCCGGAGGCACTAAAGCTAACCATTACAACCTAGAAAAAGCAAGACATTTAAATAAATGGATCAAACGAAACCACAAGACCCCAAAGTCAATAAAAATAAGTATTGTTAATAAACTACAGCAGTACGTGGTGCCTAAATGCAGATGCTGCCATCAAAACAAACACAGCACCGTGAATTAGTACATTTGCCAACAGCTACAGGAGTTGCTAATCACAGAGAGTTTCTGGCTACAACTGTTACGACCTTTTGAAAGGTCTGCAATCGCTGTGCTGTAAAGCCGCCCCATGACAATGTCTGCTGTGGGAAAAAAACAACACGCAAAAAAAACGGGCGGAGTTTATATGGTCCACGGTTGTTGCTGAGGTTGGTGGGCTACGAGGTACGGACACTGGCCTCTCGTTCCGACTGCCGTGAGGTGGCACCAATGGTTGGCCAGTGCCAAGAAGGGTCCCTGACTTCTACAATGGAATCCACTTATCAGCGGCAGGAGTGGTAGCCTGAAAAGTGATGGGTCCCGATGGGCCTGGGGGTTTGGACGCTTTCTCCAATACAGAATACCGACTTCATGCTTGTGCTTATTGCATCATGCTGACCAAAATACAAATATAAACCATCCAATTGCAATTTGACGTACATTCCTGCAACATTGGCAACAAATCTGAGCTACGAGAAATGGATGATTTCATATTTCATTTATTCCTAACCTGGAATAAGGCTTCTCTGAGCTGCGTGCATCTGCTTCCATTGCTCCAGCCTTAGCAAACACGGTCATCATTCCTGGGATTATTAAAAGCAATAAGGACACAGTAGTTTGTTTCTACCTTGTCCTACAAAAGAGCACAACTGAGAACTTTAATCAGGCATTCGGCTAAACTGGAGCAACCACAGCGTTACAAGACAAAAGATTCTCTTCACAATGGCCCCTAGAGATGAGAGAGGATATTGCCAATACAAGTCAATTTGTATCTCTACCAAAGAGCCACAAAAAGAGAGAGAGAGAGAGAGAGGGAGGGAGGGAGTTGTGTCTCAGTTTGGTTTAACCCCTTAGTGAATATACATAGACATTTTTAATAGGAAAAAAATGGCCCTGGTTCTTTGTTAGAATGAAGTATGAGGCTTCGAGAACCACGTGCTAAATTCCACATAGCCAACAATTCCTCACCATTTCTTGCTAATACGACCCTGAGCTATGAACACCAGACCTGTTTGTATTCAGCGCACTCTGTGTAGGGACATGGCCTGTGTGCATAATGATGTGGGGTGAATCCCGCTTGCGGTTAGCCATGATAGAGAGAAAGGAGGCAGCGGTCCCAGTGACGTGGAGGTGGAGCATCCCTAGCCTGGTCCTACCTCACAGTCATATTTACATTACGCCGCATAAAACCACTCACATTAGCATACATCAGCATGAGTAACTTAATATGATCATTTAGGCGGAGCTTGCTGGATCGTGTAGTGTGAATGAAGGGCTCATTGCCTTCTTGTTCAAGAGATATGAACATGCAGTGCGTTTACTGCAGAATAATACGAGCGCCTATTATCTGTCCCCCTGTTGCTTAAAGTTTCCATTTAGGCCCGATCACAGTCGATTAAATGGCAATATATTCCAGCACGCTCGGCGGTCCTATATATAACCCGTGCCAACCAAAACACGCAGCACAACTGCTGTAAAGTTCAGTGGGCATGCTCCATCTGCCTCAGACCAGGACCAGGTCTAGGGAAGCGTCAAGAGCACGTGCAGATAACGCCGGTCATCACATCTGCCATGCCGGCCTCTGACCGGCCGCTATAAAGACCCAACACTTCATTTAGATCCATAAGCGGCACCTGGTCGCCACTGTGGCGCTGAGCACCAAGGGGTTAGGTACACGCTCATTTGCAGTGCAATCATGTAGGTCCGGCTCGTTAGGAGAACCGATCAGCCAAGACCCCACAGAGAGGAACTCTCATACTACCCCACCGCCAAGCTTGGAAATGAAATGTGAAATAACATCTCTGGCCATTAAAAAAGTTAATAACAATAGCTAGCATGCCTACAGAGACAGTTGTGCATGAAATTCAAAATGGCCAGGTTATAAGCACTAAAATCATTAAAAAAATAAAAACATTGTGATAAGATGCGCCAATGACATGTGTTCATATATTTATGTCATTGCATTATGGAGGTTTTATCATGGCCCTGCAGTGACAAGGAGTAGGGGGCTAGCAATGAAGTGTTATGAAGTTCTATAAAACTCCATAAAGACCATGAATGTGAAGGTCAAAGAAAATATGTGATAAAGGGAAGATGTTAAAGTGAAAAACAATTATATTCAGAATTGAACCAAACAGATTCCAGATTCACCCCCTAAAAACTTTTTGTATACATAATCATGATAACTAATAGCATATTTATCTCACAAAGATCTCACAAAATCAGATTCATACACTTAAAACAAAAGCAAGGACAATATATATATAGATTAGGTTAAAATAATTTCATATGCATTAATTTACATTGCATATGATTCCCACTGTATAATAACCCATGACTTCTGAATTATTCTAGAGGCAAACCTAAGAAGTCACCATGTTCAGACATGACACAGTATTCACAATCACAGTCATAATACAGAAGTACTGCACTGATGATTAGCCATGTCACCGTACACCAGTGTTAATCAGCACCGTCTCAGTCTACTGATTAAATGGAAGCATGTCACCTGTTGGCGGTCACTGATGCAGGCCTACACCACATGTTCCCTTCTAGAAGCCTTTCGTGCAGCAAAAGCCTCCAACCGAATGAGTGAAAAGAAGCTGTTTGTTATTAATAGCTGCTGTAATGGGTTTTGTTGGGGGGGGTTTCTGAGATGGCAAGCATATGTTTGACCCATTGTTCCCCACCTGCTGAAGAAGCGGCCATTAGTTTCTACAGTTGTGCAGACTGCACTGTTTCTACAGTTCTCCAGACTCCAACCAGAGCACACAACTGTGTCAGCCCCAATTCAGCACTTTGCAGACTCATTGCCGAAAGTGGGACCGAATCCAAGGCTGAAGGAACTTGCGCTTGAAAAGCCAGTCCCCCCAAGTTCACAGCCGTCATCTGGTCGCATTCTGTTCTGTTTGAGAGCCCTGTTCAGGCCAGCTCTGCTAAACCCACGGAGCCCCTGGCAGTCACCCGGCGCGCTGCTGTTCTAATGGAGTCTTGTATTCTCCCGAAGCTGATCTATAGCAAAATCCCTGCAAAACTACAGCTTTCTGCCTTCCGTGAACCACCTCTAACTTAGCAGCTGGATATCGTTTATATTTTGGACAGCGTCCAGGCAAAGCGCACAGGGTCAAATGCAAGCAGCAAACAGACCGTTGCTGGCCTGAATGTGCCGATTCACTCAGGCTTCCGGCCAGCCCCGGTGGGAGTGACACCATGAAACCGAATCGGCTCATCTGAGCCCGACCACTCCTACTGTGGAGCTAAGTGCTGACTGCAGCTTCTAGCAGAGGACTGTACTGACTTGCTAACACCCAGCACGCGCCCATGGGTGGTCCGACGACCTTGTGTGCCGTAAGGGAAACTCCTGAAAGACCTGTCCATCCAGGCCACTAAAAGACCCTCAAACAGCTCTTGCAGTAACAGCTCGTGGAGTTGAGTGAAATATAGCAGAGTGATTCTCAGACACATTATTAGAGGATCTGATTAAGCAGAAGGAAATGACGTCTGTGGACTCACCCCAACACTATAGCATTTGGTGGTCTGTCATTCCAACTCTCTGTGAATTTATTGGGAGGTATTTTTACAGTATAAATTAATAGAGAAAGCATTAGCCTGTATACATATTCAAAGGCAGCCAGTGAAAACGTCATACGCCGTGCACGTCCCACTTCTGAGAGAGCTTTTAAAAACTCCATGCAAGGTTTGAATGCAACTGAGGGGGCTTCCTTGGTATGAACACAACAGGTTTAAATGGATAACATCCACCACAATATTTACATCAGACACAACTCAATAGAACAAAACGAATCATGACACACAAAACCCAGGGGTTATCCAACAAGTTTAAATAACCAGCTATGCGACACGACTAACGTGAAGTGTTCGCATATTAGCTTATGACTGATGCATCGCCCGAGTGGACCGCCACACGCGTCTCTCCGCTTACCTCCAGATTTGCCCGAGCTGCAGAATGTGAATGATGGACTGCAACAGCCAAATACAGAAGGAACATGAAGCCGAGGGTTTCTTGTTAGTCCGGGCTGCGGTACTGCTGTTGCTGCTGTTCGTTGTGGTGTTGCTCTTGCTTGCCGTAGAAGCCTGCCTTTGAGGCGTGGACGGGTGGGCTCCGACGTCCCCATGCGAAGCGGAACAGCTTAGCAGCTTCCCGTCCATGTGGGAGCAGCCCGCCGCATCGCCGGCGGAGCTGTCCTCGGTGCTGAAATCGTGAACGAACCATCTAAAACTGAACACCTGAACAGAGAATGACCCAAGCACCACAAAAAACAACGTCAGCCCGAACCACCAGTACTCGCCGCGGAGGCAATAGTCGACAGACAGCCAAATATCGGTGCCCACGTCGGCGAAATACACCGCCACTGCGGCGAGGATCCATAGACAGTCCCAAACTGTGTATTTTTGCTGTTCCCTACCGAGGCGAAGGCATGTCGAATTAGAACCACAGCACCGCGACTCCCCATTGGCGAAGTCCGCCTCTCCGGTTCCAGAATCCGGCTGCGATCCTGGAGCTAGCCCTTGTACAGATCCCGAGTGATCCGAATTCTGCAAAGGCGTAAATGCTACATCGCTCTTTTTCATTTTCAGCACCCCGTCTGATTTAGCGGCCATTATAGCAGCTTCGTCTTCCCGTCGCCTGCGCCGTCTTTTTCGTCTCCGTTCTCGTCCTCCCTTCGGCTCCTCTCTTCCAGGCGAATAGACAGTGGGCTGGGCGACCTCCTCTTCCGCCAGCTACAGCGCCGCCTGCACATTACAAAGCAACACTTCCTTTTGGTGGCGGGTATGAACCATATGCTCTCTCGTGGCTCTTACTTAAAACTATGACATCATTGCTTTGCAACTCTTCCTCAGTCGCTCATCACGGTGTTCATCAGTTGCAGTGCACCCTTACGGCAGCTCCAGAGACCATGGATTCTACATCTTATAATTTAAACAATAAAGCCTGTGTGTTTTGCATTTAAAGTCTATCGTTATTTAACATTTTATTTGTATTTTTTTTATTTATTTTCATCGCAGTTACCCTACTGAAAATTGGCACAACTGGCTCTTTGGTTGTATCAACACAGAAAAAAAGGTAATTCGATCGTGGAGGCTGTATGATAGACTGATTTAAATGCCGAAACAAATGCAAAATTTGCATAATCCTTCGTCGAAAAAAAGCAATAAAACGATTTCTTCGACTTATTCCTGTTCCGTGAAATAGGGCTTAGGAAATACGGTTCAGCACCGTGAAAATCACGCAGTTCGGCTGGAAGATCCGCCGTAAACAAACCAGCCGTTCATCTACGCTATACCACCAAGCACGCGTTACTGCCTTTGTGCCGGGTGGGCTGACTTGCGTCATTATTAAATTTACTGGCCCCCTTGAGCAGCGACGTCGCCGCGTCGGCGACACACCCTCCGTTTGCCGATATAGTGTCGGAGATGCTCGCTGAACGAGAGTGCGCACTGGTCTCAGCCACATCTGCCCGATGAACGAATTCTTTCAGCACTGGATTTTAAGAACAAAGGTAACGGCGTCGCATCTGATGGTCAGACATCGTGCAGAGTCGTGCCCACCGTGACCTAACTCAGCCGTAAATGTGCGGAACGTTACGGTAATGCTGAGACAAAGTGAAACGGTGGCGTCACTCTTCATATTGACGGAAAGTACCGGTGAGGTGGCATTCATTCGCCTTAACAGTGAGCTGCTAATGAACAAAGCTCATATGTCTCCTGTTTAAATATTATATATATATATATATATATATATATATATATATATATATATGTGTGTGTGTGTGTGATATACACACATACATACACACACACACACACACACACACACACACACACACACATATATATATATATATATATATATATATATATATATATATATATATATATATATATAAAACAACTGTAAAATACATGTGAACATACATGTGGGTGTGTGAGAGAACGCGAGCAAGGAAGCGTATATATGTAAGAGTCTGTGTGTAAGAGTCTGTGAGAGAAAGAGTGTTGAGAAGGAGTGACAGAGTTCGACAGAAAGCTGTGTACAGTACACATTCACCACAGAGCTCTACTGTCTCCTCAGGCTGTCATTTGTGTGCCACCTGGTCAAGCTTCGGAGATGACACCATCTGTCATCATCAGCTGTGCGGGGCTTTGGCAGCGTGGCATGACTTCTGGGCTTGGCTTTAGTGTGTCCATTTCAGGACACACTGGCACTCACACACGCATTTTATTTATTTATTTATTTTATTTGACATTATTTGGCAGACACTACCGTCCACAGCAATTTACATATTTATCAATACGACAGTACATCTGTTCCCTGCGGATTGACCCCATGACCTTGGTATGACTGGCACCCTGCTTCATCTATTTTACCAAGTAAGCTGCAGGACAGGTGTGTGAACAATCGCAGATAGCCATTACCAATACCTCTGTGCCTGTCCCTGTATCCTCACACCACATGGCTTGGCCTGGGTTCCAGAGCTCACCGAAAATATTTGAGCTGAATAATTAAGGGTTTCAGGCATAGGCCTCTTGTAATTTATTATTTGATTCAGATTGGTAGGCTACAAATATTCATTCACAGTACAAATTATCTGCAATGAATTAGACACTATTGAAGAGCATCAAAAATGACTATGTTCGAGACAATGTTCGTACGCTGAAAACGTAATGAAAGATAATGACAGAGATGCAGAGGGCTTCCTTTAATCTTCCCAGCAATTACACTATGGAAGCACAATTATTATCCTAATTTACTTCCCCATTTTAGAAAAAACATTTTCTCTACAACTGTGGCGACTGACCATCACATGCACAGATGTAAGAATTTCAGTTCCCTTTTGTTGAGTCTTATTTGAAACAAAAATCAGCAGTGACTGTTGGTAAATCAAAGGAAGGGAGTGTCCTCCAGTGCCCTCCCAGTAGACACTGTCCTCCAGTGCCCAGTAAAGACTCTCCTCCAGTGTCCTCCCAGTGCCCAGTAAAGATTGTCCTCCAGTGTCCTCCCAGTAGAGTCTGTCCTCCAGTGCCTTCCCAGTAGACACTGTCCTCCCAGTGCCCAGTAAAGACTGTCCTCCCAGTAGAGATTGTCCTCCCAGTGCCCAGTAAAGACTGTCCTCCCAGTGCCCGGTAAAGACTGTCCTCCCAGTGTTTTCCCAGTAGAGACTGTCCTCCCGTGTCCTCCCAGTAGAGACTGTCCTCCCGTGTCCTCCCAGTAGAGACTGTCCTCCCGTGTCCTCCCAGTAGAGACTGTCCTCCAGTATCCTCCCAGTAGAGACTGTCCTCCCGTGTCCTCCCAGTAGAGACTGTCCTCCCTGCACTGCTCTCATATAATCACTGCTGTCTTCTCTCATTGATCTGGGCAGGTTCTTTGATGATGGGCCGATCTCAGTTCCCCAGACCCACAGAGCCCTCGTCCTGGTCACACAGAGATGGGTCATTTATGACAGCGGTGATTTAATCAGTTCCTCCTTAAATCAGCGATCCGTTTGAGATGTGGGCTGTTCAGGGAGCGTTGAAATCTGACCGTTGTCATGGGATATGCATGGAGTCAAGTCTTAAGTAATTCACAGCATAGTTAATTCATTAATAGTTATATGGTTATATTAAGTAATAATAAAGTAAAAACAGCATGGTTAGGTTAAGCCATTAATACCATGATAAAATCATTAATTCCATGGTTAAGTCATTAATAGCATGTGTGATGTGTCCCAGCCTTTGCCAAAGTTCACGGAAGCCACATAAATGCAGCCTCAGTATTAGCACTCGGTGCTCTGAACACAGGTAAAAAGCTGTTATTCTGGTGCAGATAGGCCTTTTTCAACCGAACATCTGTAGACAACATGCAGAAGCACCTCCATTGCAAAGGTTGATTTACAGTGCATCCAGAAAGTATTCACAGCGCTTCACTTTTTCCACATTTTGTTATTTTACAGCTTTATTCCAAAATGGAATAAGCTATTTTTTCCCTCAAAATTCTACACACAATACCCTATAATGACAAAGTGAAAAAAAAAATTGTTTGGGATTGTTGCAAATTTATAAAAAAATAAAAATTAAAAATTAAAAATAAATCACATGTACATAAGTACAATAGAATAATATAAAAATAGCAAAAGCATGAATTAATTCCGCAAGCACACTAAATCCTGCAAAGCAACATGCACATGCTGAAATAACTTCCCCTCCAAAGGATGTGTGGGAAACATTGTGCGCAGCCCTCTTAAACGTAACCAGGCCGTGAAACCACGGAGCCTTGGGTTCCGCTCGCACCACACGCTGCCGTTGCCTGGCAACAAAGCAGCACTTCTTAGGGTGTTTTTTTTTTTCAGAGCGATGTGGCCGGCCATCGTGACAGATACTGGAACGGACTCTCATGCAAACACAGGTCATGTAGAAATGGTGCCTCTCCCATATGTGGCACGGCACCGAGCTAAAAGCTGCATGAGCTGGAGGCTCAGTGGAACTGAGGTCTGACAGTCTGGATACAGCCTGTTGTGAGGAGGACACTTGTGAGAAACTTTTCCCAATTGGGTTAAACAACCTCAGGCTCTCTCAGGGGTGAAGATGAAGCTACATCAAAAATGGATGATCCAGCAAGCTGTAATAGAAGCACAGGATACACTGTCAGATGGGTAAAAAATGCCAAGCACATGCATTACAGAGGGACAAAGTTTGCAAGGAACTGATATGTAATGAAATCAATCACTGACTCCTGCAAGAAACAATATACAGTTGTTACTTTTTGAAGAGTATTCCTTTTTTAAAATTGTGATTTCTCTTTCTGTCAACCTGTCACTCCGTTCTGCTAGTCTAACACCCGTTGGCATGGAAACCCCCTCTAGGTTGGTGTGTGTGCATGCGTGTGGGTGCATGTGTGTGAGCATATATGCATGTGTGTGTGTGCGTGCATATGCCCGTCTGTGCATGTAAGAGGCCTTGTCATGCTGAAACTCTAACCCTGCTGTTGCTGATGGTCAGTGGTCAGTGGGGCATGATGTCAGGCTGCCGCTTGGTCCGGCCATCTATGTGGCCTCTCCCAGCAAATGCCGTCTCAGTAACCCACAGCTTGAGCTGCCTTGGCATTTCAAAATGACGCCCAGTCTTCTGCAGGGGGAGAGAGAGAGAGAGAGTATTCCAGAAAAACCTATGGAAGAAGCTTGTGCGGCCACACTTTGGGTGGTTAACTGACTATTTTTAGACTTTTCTTATGGGTGAGCTGAGAAGACACTGTAATGAGATTGGTAATTCACAGAGACCTAATTTAGTGGAAAATTAAATTGACATTGTGCAGACAGACATAATAACATCACATCTGTATTTATCAGGAGGAGAGTCCCAACATTTCAGGCAGCAGCTATTTAAGCAGAGAAACATGAATAGCCACAGCCTGAAATGTATATGTATAGACACTCCCATGAACACAATACAGACAGCTCCATTCAGTAGAAATAAACAATCATGAAAACCAGGAAACAGCATGTCAGAATAAATACTGCATGCATTTCACAACAATGGAAAGAAGCACCTTTCCGAGGTGTTTTAGATGCATGTATTTTGGATAAAATGGTAACCCGCCCAGGAGCAACAGCTTAGGAGAGGGTGGCCAGAAACCCCCAGGGCAAGAGCAGAGATCTCACTGGTAGAGAGGAGAGGAGCAGCGATGGTCGCAATCCTGGCCTCAGAATCTCCGGAGGACCTGACGCAGCATCTCCGATTCCGACAGGATTCCCTTGGGAATGCACGTTATACTCCCGCTACTGACAATGGCCGCAGGATGACGTGAGACTCTAATCTAACACAAAAAAAGTACGTCAATAGACACTTTCGAGCGCCACATAATAACACCGACATAAACCCAGTAGCCTATACACTATAGGAACGCTTTATTAGCGCTTTATTAGGATCTGGTACTGCACGGCCTATTTTAATTTCGAAGGCTCTCCTATTGTCCACATCCTCTGTAGTGCAAAGTATTAAGATTTCACGCGCCGAAATTATGCCACTGGGAAAAACCAAGCCTCTAATTACGTCATGCGTCTGGGACGATTACCAGCGGCTGTCGTTTGCTCCGGTTGCTCATGGTAACATCTCCCTGTTTTCTTTCTCCCGGCCTCCGCTTTCTGAAGCATTTTTACTGCAGTCTGGAAAATAAGCAACTATTCAGTACTGCCAGACTCGGGTGAGAATAGTTACAGCTGAGAAATATAAATAGGCTAAGCTCTTTATAACGCATCTCTGTCAAGAAATGCTTTTCATCTACATTACGCAGAGAATGTCAATCAAAAAACGGGCAAGCATGAAGCCGTGGACAGTCAGTAATCTACTCAGTATAAAAATGTGTTTTTTAATATCAATTTTTGTATAAAGACACGAGGCATGGTCCTTTTCAGCACAATTAAATTAAATAGCATTTTACATGCTTCTAACTGAATGTTGAAATAATAGATTGATTTTGTATAAGAATTCCCCATCGTTGTCCTGAGCATCGTGCACCTGTCAAGCGGATGGTTGTGCTCTTTCCAACCAATGAACGCTCTCCTTTTGTCTACTAGTGCCAATTTATTTTGATACAGTTGGTTGATCAGCATTCCGCAGATAAGTTTGCCTTGCACTGCTTTCGGCTTATGCAAACTAATGAAGGTCAAAAGAGAGACGAAGCCCATGTTAAAAAGCGACTGTTCCTCTAAGCCTCGGAGCCGGAGAGGCTTTGACCCCTCCGTGCCAGCGCGCCGAGAACGCGCGCTCTGTATCGACTGACACCAGGGTGAATATGCGCTCCCACGCCAACGCGCAAAACCCTAAATTTGAATGGTTGGATTTATTGGGAAGAAGACACCTGTTATATTCACGAAATCAAAGAGGACCGTCGTTTATTTGGTCGTTTACATCAGCAAAACCATCGTGAAATTTCACCGCGGCTACGCCACCATCGAGGGTATCACCCTGCGGCACCGCGCTACTGCGGGTCGGGGGTATAGAGATGCAGACACACCAGAGTGACCCCCGCGATGTGTAGCCTGTTTTCCGAGGCTAATGTTGCCACCTGGACACCGGAATCAGGCTACATTAGCACACCGATTTCACGTCGGCCTCTACCACTTATCCTCAAACCGACCCCCATCGTCATATCTTTCTGGTGCGCCACCAGAATGTCTGACAGACAATCAGAAAATGAATATAAATGAACGTATAGGCAAAGTGTTGAGACGGACAAAATATACGATATTTGTCTTGTCTCCTATAAACTGAAAAAGCTGAACTCTGAACTTGAGCCGTGAGGGAGAAACGGCGTCATCACAGCCCAGCGCTCCCACGGCGGGGCCGCAGTCTGTTGTCAGGGATGGCGTTGTGGTTGCGTCCAGCGCCTCTTTCTTCTCTGAGCCTGGTGTCTCCTTCAACACCCCACAGACCGCGACGTCCTGCGCCAAGAAACGCTAAGTCAACGCGTTATTATGTATCCTGTTCAGGCTTATCCGTGCTACAGTAGGATATCATGTAGGCTATTGGCGATTTAAACCAGATAATTACGGTTTTGTCTTACTGGTGCATATTAGCTATTCTTTACTTTCATTCGTTTATTTGTATTGTATTATGTCCTGATTATGCAATTCAATAAAAAAAATCTCACAGCGTCTGCTGAGAGCCATGCGCTGTCACGGCGTGCCCTGCTCTCATCGCTGCGTCGTCGCTGTCACAGCTGCCTGAAATACGTCGCTTTGTGTCACTGTTGTTCCGAGCTCATTGCGGACCTTTTCCACTGACAGCATCCCACCCGTGCGCTTCACCTGTCGTTCGTCACCGAGTCAAACAGTGCGATGCCCCCTGAGGAACCGCTCCTCGGCCCTGACAGAAAGGCATACGAAGAATATAGAGCAAGTGCAAATGCAAACACGGCAAATGCAAACTTAAACTTTTTTTTTTAATTATACAAAAAGATACGATAACTTGTGTAAACTTGTGTTAACAACTTGACAGGGACAAGATTGTTTAATTACACACTTTTTTACTCTCTTAATCACACAGCAGTGAATATTAGCCTACAATGTATCCTCGGGGATGGATTTATTTTCAGTAGAATTTAGGCTAATTGAAACTTCTCAACCATTCAGGCTTTGGAGTTAACCAGTTGTCACTAATGCAACCTACACCTCCTACTCATTCGCCACACATCTTGTACCGTTTTCATAGTGGGCAGGTACGCTGGGCCTATAAATATGGATAAAACTTAATGTCAGAAAAAAAAGATAATATACGAATATGAAACATCTAATCGTCCTAGTTTTTCATTTAGACAATAACAGCTCTCTGTGCACTGCATTATAGTTTGGTTGTTTTACAGGCACATTATTAAAAGATTGCGGGTTTAAAAGTTGATTGATTTAACACTTGCTCATCCAAAACCTATACAATTTTTAAGAGCGTTGCTATGCTTTATTTTTTATTTTTTTGGCAAATCACATTTTCACCACAGTAGCACTAAAAACTGGTACTTTGGTGTTTTAAGGTACGCAAGGTATTTTAGGATGTGAATGACATTTTGTGATAACATGCTTGCAATTCCGTTGTCCTTCAGTAGTTAATGAACGAGGCACCGTGATTGCTCAAAGAAAGACTCCTGAAAACGCGCATCTTCACGGCAGAGGACAGTCGAGTGGAAATGTAGTATGGAATAATGCAGAGTACTGGCATTTTTAAGAGAAATATATGCCAAATGCACAGAGGCATGCGTCAGAGTAATTTACTGCAGCCAAATGCCACTTTCTGGGACTTAAGTCAACACCACCGGTTATTTGAACCGCAAACATAAACCGTACTTAATGTACGGTTACATTAAACCGTAAACGGGACATCTCATCAGAGCTAGGGAAAACACAATTGCCCTATACAGTATTAGGTACTATGATGTTTTTAAAAACAAACACAAAGAAGCATGCAATTCAAATAAATCCTACAGAAAAACAGTAATTGGATTAGTTAGCATCGATACTTGTTGCAACCATCATTGTTGCCACTAAAAGTTTAAAAGGTAGCAAAACTGTCTACAAAAATAAATAAATAAATAGATAGATAGATAAATAAATACATAAATAAATAAGAACAAACAAACTGGTGAGGATGTTATTGCAGGACGCAATCACTCAACCGAAAACATGATTTTAAAAAGCTATGACTTCGTGCCACTTTTTTCAGTACAAATAGGTCTACTTTGGCTGAACTGAATCATGCCTTCGTGTTATTCCTGTTACAGCCTTTAACTGAAAATCAATTGAAAAACATTAACATGCTGTCAGGATGCGTAACTGTGGATAGGCACATTCAATCACGAGGTCGGTACTGGAACGAGTTGTGTCAATAACCGTCCCGGTCCAGACTGCCATTGACTTTTCCATTATTTCAGCCTTTATGGGGTTTTTATTGTCCTGGAAGAGGATTTCCTCTCGTGTAATCATAAATGTCAAAAAAGAAATTCATAAATTCAGGAATATCTCGTCATAAAGGCAGCCTCTCGGCTTCAAGCAGTGGCGCAAACAGTGGCTGCCCTACGGGGACAACGGCTACATGCCCTTGACGTGGCCAGAATGAGCTGCGCTTTATGTTTCTTACTCACGTCTGAGGCAACATCAAACATCCAACGGCAAGCTGCGTGAATTTCTATAGTTCAGTGAGGTCTTATTAGCGGCTGGTTTCACGGGCTTCTCCACCCCGAGTCTTTCACTCGCATTAACGAAGCAGAACAGTTGTGCTTCTCTGCATAATATAAAATGCACGCAAAACAGAGACGCGTGTTTAATAAACGACTTTAATGCATCTTTAAAACCGATGTTTATTCTGCAGAGCCTTAAAGATGGGCAGCTTTAGTTTACAGCATATTATTGCATAAGAAAGGCAATAAAAATAGTTATGTCCAGTGAAACTCATCTCCTCGCCTTGACATCATGATCCAGTTTATGTACACAAGTCTAGGAATACAAGGGCATTAACTCATCCCCCGAAAGAGCCACAACAGATGGCAGTTTAATTACAGCTAATAGGGATCATTCGGCATTTCCAAAATGAAACAGGTCCCATCCGATTTAATGTACTATTATTAATTCACTTTTTTTTGCTATACTCCTTTAAAGCATGAAAATCACTAGGAAGTAGACTGCAAAAAAAGCATGGCATCGATCTAATAAAATGGTGCCAATAAATTACTGAATACCTTCCTTACCGCTCATTGATATTATCTGCTTTGGCCTTCCGAGATGTGGAAATAAAGTGCACATAAAGATTGTCTAAGACCTAGAAATGGAAATGAGGGTAAAATCACACAAAGGTGTGTGTCATTTGCGGACTCATTTAAAAGGCATTTAAAACACTGCACGCTGGCGGTGACATGTCGGGCTATGTTCCTCCTGCTGACGTCACTGAGATTTGGTGTTCTTGCAGGAGACTTTATGCAGCACTTCAGTCTCAGAGCTGCAGGTGCACAAATTAATGGGGGGGGGGGGGGGTGTTAAAACCAGTGGATAAAACTATTTCTCACTTCTTCCGGGGCACCTTATCGCCTAGAGGAACATCTTCCATTAGTTTCTGCCAAAACAAGAAACAAATAGTATCCAAAAGATCAAGACATTTCCTATAGAAAAATGTGTAGATTTTTAAGAAGAGTTTTACTGGAGCTCCCAGCTCCATATTATACTCAATGCACCTTCAGTAGTCGAGTGCAGTGCATCCTGTCATCTTCCCCCTCCCCCCTAGACAATTCCACTTGGTATCTTCTGCAGGCCAGGAGCAGCTCATTGGCAGTGAAAAGAGGGGCAGGGTCAATAGAGTGACCATTGATGAGGCTAACTAGGTACTCACGGTAATGCTTCCTTTATGAAAAGAAAAAACAACAACAAAAAAGAGACAAGTCAAGTCAACAAGCCCAGTAGCGTAGTAACTGATACCTAAATCAGTTATCCAAGGAGACAAGGGCACCCTGCAAAAATTCAGTTGCACATCAACTCATCAGTAAAGTAATTGTGTAGACGTAAAAGGTCTTTGAGGCGTCTGGCCAGTCCAGGACTTTGTTCTGTTCCATGTCTTCATATGCAAATGACCAGTTAATCAAGGGTTGCAGAACTACAGAACAAAAGCTGGACTGGCTGGAGGTCCTTAGGATCTGGACTGAAAAACCTGACCAATCAGTGCGTCTGGATGAGCTACGAGATGGTTCAGGTAATAACGGCAATCGTGTATACAACGACACAGGCTGTGGAAAGACAACACCATAATAAGTTACGTACAACATATGGTGCGGCATATCATGGTAGGACCGACAACCAAACATGTGTCTGAATTGAATAGATAAACGTAGGGAATCAAATTAAAGAAGGTAAAGAGGACACTCACTCGCAGAGGCCAGCCTGGCCTGGTTGTGACTGAGCCCCACACGCAGAGTCTGTCTGACGAGCCCCTTCATCCTTCTGCTCGATCACACCACACACACCTGACACACACACGGGAAGAGAGGATGTGTGTGTGTCCGGTTAGAAGCAGAATGTTTGAGAGAGATATCATAAGGAAGAGGGGGTGTTGGGATAACACATGAAAGTGAGTTCGCAAATCTGTAGGTGTTTGTGATTGTTGGAGAAGGCTTGTTTCCTGTCCCAATATAGACTCCCTGTCTGAAGGGAAATAATTGAACGTTATTTCTAAATATGAAAATAACACTTTAGTTTTTAAACCTCAATTTCAAATAATTTAGCCCCACTGCCTATGAGGAAAATGAAAGGAATACCACACCTGTAATGAGCCACAGATCATACACATACATGGGCAGAGAGACGGATGTACAATTAAAAAACATCTTGGACAGATATGAACCTCATACAATCGTTCAGAAAATCTTATGATCAAAGGCTGACAAACACAAAGGACATAGTAAAGCTCAAACACAGACAAATACTGTTTATAACTATTAATATTGGCAGTAAATGCAAATCTTACACTGCAGGAGGATGTACCTGTCTGTGTCCCTGGAGGGGGGTCCGTATTATAATTCACCCCGTATTTCTAAAAAAGAAAAAGAAAAGAAAGAAAGCGAGACAAACCCAAGAAAAAAGCCCGTCAATGTAGGACTGAGAAAACGCGATGTGAAAACAAAGCAGTCAGCCACGGAGCCTTCGTGAGCTGCATGTGTGTGTGTGTGTGTGTGAGGGAGGACAACGCATGTTTCGTGTTAAAGTGCCAAGTTTTGTGTGCGTGTCAGTGTGCATGCTCATGTTAGTGTGAGTGCACCTGTGTGTGCATGTATGCGAGTGTGTGTGTGTGTATGCGTGTGTCTGTCTGTGTGTGTGTGTACACGTACGCACCTGCAGTAAGGCCTGGAGTCTGGCAGGCTCCCAGTCCCGGAGGTAGAAGAGGCAGTCTCTCGGGTGATGGGCATGGAGACCTGTCACAGTGCACTGGGCTACAGCACACGTCTGCCAAAGGCCGGGGGGATACAGGGAGAAAGTGGAGGGAGGTGGGGTGAGGAAAAAAAAAACATCAGAGTGATACAGAGATTCAAGGGAGGGGAGAAAAATTAATCATATAATGGTCAGTTTTAGTGAAACTTCAGCCTAAACGCCGGATACACAAACAATCTAATAGAATGGGCAAAAATACACTGGTGTAAACAGACCCATCTGGAAGGGGGAATAGGCTTAGGGGGTGGGGTGGGGTTGGGGGGTTTGGCTTACCGTGTGGAAGGGGTTGTTGCAGCCACTGCAGAATTGGTAGCGGCACTGAGAACAGCTAAAGTGCATACAGCCACCACGGGCCAGAGCGTACTGGAACCTACAGTTGGGACAGGCTGAAGGGGACAGAGAAGGAGATAGAGAAGAGAGAGCGAGAGAGAGAGATAGACAAAGAAACGCAAAAATGAGTGGCTAGAGCTGGCACAGGGATAAGGGAGAGAGACAGAATTGAAAGTGTTTCAGCTTTTTCCTCGTGAGCTGCTCTGCTCGCGTCTATACATTTATACGTGGCGCTTTCTGGGAGGCTGAAGGCTATGCGGTCTTCCTCTCAGGGCCGCCCGAGGAAGGCCTATACGTCGGCTCGAGCCAAGCTGCAGCAATGTGGTCGTACCTGTCCGAGCGCTTGAGGGGAAGCGGGACCACTCATCTGAATGGCTGTGAAAGGATTCTAAGCACGGGATTGGCTGAGTGACGTGCCTGTGCCTCTCTACCTACAGCAACGGCAGCTAGAATTAATGATTGTGGGATCCCCACAGGATTTCGAGCTGTGCGCCATTTGCATGCCTCATCTGGTGCAGTCTTTAGGGCACCCTAGCCAGTCCACATATTTACTCTGTTCCAGCTTCTGTAAACCCCCATGCCCTGGACAGACAGCGGAGGGCTCTGTATCCCTCCGTTATGTGGAGAGAAGCTGGCACAGAACAAAAACCTGGTCTGGCGTTGGTCCCCAAAGCTTGGACTCACATAATGTATGGAACACAGCTAGAAGCTGGGGGAAGGCAGGTGATCACATCTCTGAAACCGACGGTTGACATCTAAAACCTGGGACCCAGTAAAGCTTAAATAAAGTCAACAAATGAACGGTTGGACAGAAAGGTGAAGAAAAGAAAGAAAAGTCCCCCCTGAAGTTAATCCTTTGAAGAAACAAAGCAGAATGGTGCTTTAAATTGGTCTTGCCAAGACAGCGCTGGGCAGCTGTCTCTCAGAAACAATACGCTGTTGGACACTATGCGGTAGCTCTCCTATACAGAGCCTGTGCAGGGCTTGGGGAGGGGGGACAGGCTGCAGTTTGACAGCAGGTCCCCTCCAGGGAGAATGGAGGTGGGAGTTGCCGAGGCCGGGAAAGGAAGGATTTTGAAGTGGGGTTGGTGAGCAGCTTCAGGGGACGGGCGATGACTCACTGATGCCATTGTCCCGCAGGTACCCTGCTAATCCCTGCCGCTGGTACTCCGGGTCATTTTCCCTCTTCCACAGCTGGAACTGCTCACAGGACAGACCTGTGTGCTGGGCCTCCCACTGTAGAGATGGAGAGAGAGAGAGAGAGCGAGAGAGAGAGCGAGAGAGAGAGAGAGAGAGAGGGGAAACAATGATGAGAGACAAGTACCAGAGAAAGTGAAGTGTGGACTTCACTACATTGTGTGTGTGTGGACGCAGCTGGCCTGAGTTAATACTCACAGGTTTCTTGCACTGAGCGCAGAAGCTGTTTCTGCACTGCAGACAGGTGACCTTGAGCTGATCACCGTCATAGATAAAACCATACGAGCACTGTGATGAGAACAAAGAGAGCGAGAGAGAGAGAGAGAGAGAGAGCGAGAGAGAGAGAGAGAGAGAGAGAGAGAGAGAGAGCGAGAGAGAGATATGAAGCAGTGAAAGGAGAGGAGAGCTGCTGCTTCTCTGTACTCAGCACTCTGAAGGTCACTGTCACACCTGCTTCAAGCACTTTGAAGTGCTGTCTTATAAATTCTGGCATTAAAGTCATGTTTAGGAACAGCCCAAAATGTCATGTGCGGTGTGCCCTTTGACTCTAAGGGGACCACCCTGCCTTCAGGGGGAGCGTCACTTCGCCAAGCCCTCCGTAAGCCTAGCCGGACCACCGAGCTTTCAGACAGGAATGACTGCGTGTCGAGGTCAGTGTCCACTACTGTAGGCCAGAGAGCTACAACACTGCATGAACTCAGGCGCTGATCAATAATAAAGACATGAAACTAACTTGGGTGTTTCAGACCAGCCAAAAAAAACACCCCAAAACAAACAAACAACAACTGCAACAAAAAAACTGGCAGGTCTTGTAGGAAACATCCGAGCAGGTCTTATAGGAAGGTCTACAGTATTTTCTCCAGGTCTGTGTGGATGTATACACATGAGGGACACGTTTGTGTGCATGTGCCAGCGTGGGGCGACTGCAGCTGTCTGGCCTGGCTAGCCTACTCACGTGACTGCACCAGAGGAACTTTGGGTCTTTGATGAGAGCCTGTTCGGTCAGCTTCTTATGAAACAGCTCATACACCTCCGGCTCAAGGCACTCTCTCAGCTTGGGGAGCAAACAAACACACACACACACACACACACACACACACACACACACACACACACACACACACACACACACACACACACACACACACACACACACAGGGTGAGTTTCCCTAAGCAGACTGAGCATTAGTTCATGCCCTTCCTCACAATTCAGTGACCTGCACTGGTTTGCTGAAACTTAACCCAGATCCCTAAACTCTGCACTGTAATTATTGTTAAACAGATCACCGTATCTGAACTTTTCTCCCTCATGTGTGTGACTGATTCATTTTTAACCATTTTAATAAACATGATACTGGATAAATTAACATTCTGGGAGGACACAGATTTCTTCAAGATGTCCAAAACTACCTGACAGCAGTATGACTGAGCATGCAGGCTTCAGCACCTCCTGCAGGGGGCAGTAATGCATCTCCCTACCTGTATGTCCAGAGTGGAGAAGTAACTGTTCAAGTGCTCGGGGTCATTGATGTCGGGCTCCCAGCACACGGGACACACCATGTCTCGGATGTGCTTGTCCCGCACGGCAATGGTGAAGTGTTGCTTGAAGCAGCCCGAGCAAACTGAGCACTGGCACGATGTCAGAGACTGCATCTAGGAAAGGGGCCGAGAGAGAGAGAGAAAGAGAGAAAGAGAAAGAGAAAGAGAAAGAGAAAGAGAAAGAGAGAGAGAGAGAGGCGGGGGGGTGGAAAGAGTACCAGAGACAATGTAAGTATGGAAGGTCAATGTGGAACACACTATAAGCCTTGAAAAGAAGCCAAGAGAATTTTTAGAGGAGGAAAACTGCGCGCGCGCGTGTGTGTGTGTGTGTATATAGAGTACCTTGCTGTGGGGAAAGACAGACAGGCAGATGGGGCACTCCTTGGTCAGCACACGGCGTATGAAGTCGCGGTCGTGTGACTCACGCACGGCCTGCACCACATCCTCCAGCGTGTAGGGGGCAGTGGGGTCGCGCAGCAGTGACAGGACCAGCTCGCAGCGCCCCCAGCTGGGCAGATCGTACACAGCAAGCAGCCTGCGGCACACATGCTGGAGCGCATGGACAGTTTAGAGGGAGGTGGAGGGTGCTATGGGAGATGCCAAACATGATATCAAATAACTGTATTAGCTCTGATCTAATAATCAGCTACAACACACTGAATACATGCACACACTCCTAATCCACATTTCTGTAAAGCTGCATTACAGCAGCCCAAAAAACCCCAAAACACATCGTACAACAACAACAACAAAAACAGACTGTACAAAAACCTGAAATCAACTGAACTGAACTGAACATGATGAAGAAAGCTATTTTGCTCTAAATTAAATAAATACCGTACAACGCTGATATTTGATTAGCGCTCTTGGTCAAGTTCCGCCTGTAAGGTGCACGGGTGCTCAGCTCACCTGCTTGTCCGGGTGGTTGATGTCGATGGGGGGCTCGGGCTCATCACTCCACATGCGCTTGTGGAAGGTCTCCAGGAGGGGGCGCTGCAGTAGCACCAAAGCCCCTCTCACCTCCCCTCCGCTCTGTCTCAAGGCCTCCTCACAGGCGGCCGGGTCAGCGTAGCCCAGAGAGGCCAGCTCCCTCACCTACACACGCCCACAGAAGCACATGCACACACGCGTGGACGTGGGAAACGCAACCCAAGGTTGTACTTCATTACCAAAAAAAAGAACACTTTTTTGGTTCTTCAGGCTGTTTAAGAACACACATTTATATAAAAACCAGCACATTATTTATTCAGGACGATCTCAAAACTGCACACTGCACCATATTTGCTCTCCTGCCAGGAGCATTGTAAATGCAAAGAGAGTCCGAACCGTCCCCTCGGTCCCGTTTATGATGGATACGAGGGCCACCATTTTTAAAGAACTGCCTGAAGTCATCTGGCGCCTGCAAACCTGTGGCTCTGAGCATACCACACGCCAGGAGCTGAAACGGAAGAGCCAAAATGGCATGTACTGGAGCTCACTTTTGCCCTGCGGTCCCTGAGCGCCTGCCTGGCGGCTCGCTCGCAGTCGCCCCCTGCTGTCAGCCAGGCGTGCTTGGCCTCGGCACGGGACAAGGGCACGGCGCCGCCCTTTAGGCCGTCCGGGCCGCCACCCGCACTGTGTTGGGAGGAGGCGGCCATGGCGCAGATCTCATCCAGCCTGTGGGGCAGTTCTGCCCTCAGCCAGACACACGGCGCACTGCTGGCCCCCACCTGCAGGCTTGTGTAAACCTCCTCTGGGGTCACACCCTTCATCTCGCCCTCCTGAGGAAGAGGAAGGGAACTGAAAATGGGCCGGTGGACCGAAGGACAGGCAAATGCTTTGGCACGAAAGGCACCTCAAAAACACCTCAAAAAAAACCTGTGGTTTAAACTTCTGCACAAATGAAACCGAGGTCTAAACAAACATAACAGCATAACAGTAAAACAAACACGTACTCGGATCATCTGGATCAGCGCGAGCCCCTGCTCCTGCATCAACCGCTGCCTCTTCACCTCCGGGTCCTCCGTGGGCGGGACTCTGGGTTTGACTGGCAGCGAAGGGAACTCCTTGACTGGAGAGGGCGGCAGGGGCTTGGAAGGCGAGGGGGCGGGGTCTGACCTTGGGAGGTCGCACATCTCGCAGCGGGAGGACGGCGTGTGGTTGGCATACGTGCAGAACTGACACACCCACTGAGCAAGGGAAGGAATGGCAAGGAATAAGGAGTCAAGGTTTTCTGACTTTGTCAATAACTAAATGAATAAACAAATGAATTAATTAATATGGACTAAATTAATTAATTAATCTGGATTATATTGCTAATTACCCCTCTCTGAGCATTCTGAGGAACAAGAGGCACGGAAGGGTGCTTGGCTTTGCACTGGATCTCATCTTGTTACCCATCTCTTAATGATTGGATTTCAGCAAGAGTAGCCGCATGTTCAGTATGCAGAACATACTGAATTTTTGAATTTTTGTTCAGTGAAGCCCAAAGGGCACCAAAAGTCAGAACCAGAATCTCTAGTCTTGTACCTTCATACCAACGTTTAAAAACAAAAATGAACAGAATGCCCAGACAAAGCAAGCCCTGCCTGTGTGCCTTGGAGCTGGCATGCATGTGGATGTACCTGGCTGTCCAGCATCCCTGCAGTGGGTGGGGTGGGTCGTGAAGGGGTGATGGGAGGACGAGTGGCCAGGCGGGGGCGCTCACACACCTCACACAGGATGCTGCTGGAGGCATTCACCACAGTGCAGCTCTTGCACTGCCACTCTGTAGGGCGGAGGAGAGCAGACACGGGTGCCAACGCAAAAACGGCAATAACCCACTGAGTCGGGAAAATAATGGCGGATGTCAGACACTACTATGCAGAGCTCAAACGACCCCTAAAACCGCATACTTTTTTATTACATTTTGGAGACGCTCTTATCCAGAGCAACTCGCATATTTATTAGAATGACAGTATGTGTCATCATCCCTGACAAGTGACAGACAAGAGCATCATGAAGACCGGATCTGGAGCTGGTCCTGACAGTGACAGAAGGGTCTTATGAGAACAGCCCAGTTTCATCTTCCAACTTCCTGCCAGGGACTCACTAGCTCCTCCTGGTGGTCGTGAACGTCATTAGGCTGCTTTAAAGTGTGTGGGTCAGTTCTATCTTACAAACATGCAATGTTTAGTGTTTTTCTGAAAAAAACATGCAAATGCAGAAAAAAAAGCACGAAAAGGTAGAAAATATGTACTTCGGATCACTGGCTCACCAGTTATGGTAGGGGGCTGCAGTGGCTCCTCCTGGACAGAGGGGGCAGCAGGTGCCAGACGGGGCCGCTCACAGGTTTCGCACAGCACCTGCTGCAGCGTGTTCACCGTCGTGCAGTAAGAACACTGCCACGTGGCCAGAGCCGCGCTGCAGGGCACCGGGGAGAGGGCACGTCAAAGATCCAGGAAGCCCCGTCAGGAAGACTCCGGCGGTTTGGCAAACGGGAGAGCGCGGCAACGTGCCCACACCCACCTGTGCGTCTTCGAGGGCCGCGCAGGGACCACCGAGATCCTGCTGTGTGTGGCCCGCGCTGGGTTGGAGTGGTAGAGTCGGTCGCACTCACCGCAAAGGCGCTGCGCACACGTGGTGCAGCGGGATGCCGCAGGGAAGATCCCACATATGCTGCAGTTATCGGCAGAAACAGCTGGAAGAGCCGGGTTGACAACGTGAGTGACTCATACTAAATCACAACGCCAACAGCGACTGAACAGCGAGGGCGGGAACCCGCATGTGCCGCACGCGACTACGTGCGCCACGAGTACGGGGATCAGACAGGGGATTGACTCTACCGGCTCTGCTGGAGCAGTAGGGTATGAGTCTATGTGTAGGAGTATACATGAGTTATGAGAATGTGTATATCATCTCACTTATGCCAACCAGCCCCCAGAGCATAGAATGGAGGACATGCTGGTGGGAAGGGGGAAGTGTCATATTGCTTTAAGCCAGGTTGTGTGTTAGACAGAAAGGCCAGACAGGCAGCCTGGCCCAAGAGGGTGAGCTCACCTGTGTGCATGGCTGTGGTAAAGGAGGAGAACGCGGGGAGGTCTTTGGACTGGGAGTGAGAGGCTGTGGGCAGAAGCTGTTTTTCCCAGGCTCTATCACTAAGGGGCGACACTCCTGCTGAATCTGAAGTGATTTCCTCATCATCCTCCTGGGATGTTGACATAATATGGAAGTGACAGAGAAGGACGCAACGAAGGGTTTTGTTGACGCAATGAAACCAGAGACAAAAACAAGCTCAAGCTCAAAACAAGCTCAATACCTTCTGCGTGAGGGAAGGGATAATCCTCTCAAAGAACTCAGCGTGAGGGTGGACACCCTGCATTAAACACAACCTCACATTAGCCCACAGATTAGAACACCTTATCCCAGGATTAAGATAGGAGCGCTGACCTCAAACTGACCTTGATAAGACTGTCCAGTTCCATGCGCAGAGTCATGACCTCGAGAGTCACCGACGCCACCTTCGCAATGTCTGGCTCTACGATATCGTCAGGGAAACTCAGGCCGTCCGGCTGCTGATTGGTGTAACCGTAAAGACAGAGCACAGCCCGCCCACCCTGGGAGAGAACAGAACCGATCCAATACGCTAGTGAGTACACAGACAGCTTCACAGGGGTTGGATAAGGTCAAGGGTGCCTCCTTTGTGTTTTAAAAAGTCTTTCTCTGCCTTTCTGCTGCAAGCATCCAAGTAAAAACAAATAAACAATCCTAAATTCAGACAGGATTGAGGGTAGCACGGCTTTAACAGACAATTAACAGATTTTAACAGATAAGCTTCCCGTAATCCAGTTCACCTTGAAGCTTCACTGGAATGTCACGGGCCAGGCCGTTTTTGACAGCTTTACGCATGACTCACATGAATAGCATCCACCGTAGCCCTGAACACCGGGTTGTTGTGCTTCACAGTACGCCAGTATTTGGGCCTGTTCGAGCTAGTCAGGTTGGAGCCATACTTCTCCAAAATATTGAGAGCTGTGGACAGTCTCTGCAAAGAGCCTAAGGCCTGGCACGAGGAGGAAATAAAAACATGCCGTCAATCACAGGGCTGCAGGGTACTTTAGAAGGAAAACAAGCCACTCATCTGCAACAGTGTGCTGCTGTTAAGACTCGTGGGAGTGAATTGAGCGTATGGACTCCACCATAGTTAATAACAGAAATGGTACCGCACTTGGCTCATCTCACCTCTTTCCTGTTCCTTCCACCACTGTTTTCTCTCACCATGGTTTCGGCAGCGATGTAACGGTATTTGGTTGACGGGGGCAGAGGGATGTTGGCCATGGTAGACACGCCCGCCCGCACCTCTTGTGAAGACCCAGGCGTTGATAAACTCAGCTCTGCCTGGTGCCTCGCCTCCTCCAACTGATCTGACCATGTTGCCATGGCTTAATAATGCACAGATCACCAATATAGTCAGTTGAGCATTGCAGGTTTTAACAGTCTTGTTATGCTACATGTTGAGAGCAGCTGATGATTTAGCTTTACAGTAATTCAGTTAGCTAGAGTTAACAGACAAGTACAGGGAAGGAGGAGATACTTGGACTGAAAACATTGCACACATTCAGACACAGCTCTGACTGTAAGAAGCATGTCAGAAACAATATAAAAGTGTTTTAATTAGTTTGCTTTTATATAAATGCGTATGTGACTTTGAAACAGACAAGCCAATAACGTTATAACAATGTGTAGTACGAGGTACTAAAAGACGCAAAGCAAAACAAATAACTAAGGTATGAACTTTGGTGCATGCGACTGACCGCAGACCCCAAACCACCGTTGGAAAGCTAGTCGTGGTGTGCATATTCCAGTAGTATCGTTAGCTAGCCTGTTAGTTAGCTATGTAAATAAGTCGGCAGTTTTGCAACTTTCCCGACTAATTCCCTCCGTTCCGCATTCGTCGGCTGTCTACGGGCGTGCGTCATGGAACGGAAACCGAAAGCAGTCGCCAACTTCACCGCTGTTGACGTTTCTCCGCACAACGTTAGCTAACGCTAACGCTAACCTAACCTAGCCAGGGTACCGCAGCTGTGTTTGAATTCCTGCTCGCTGGCCAGCTGGTAAATAGTACTGCGAACTCTCCTCACAATAACGGGGCAACGAGGGAAACAGCGGTGGCACTCAAAAGCCATTTTCAACCAGCTTGCTGCGGTAGCTAAGATAAGCTAAGCTAAGTAGCCAGCTAGCTAACGTAAGGTGAGGAAAGTAGCATAGCCAGCGAGCTAACGCTAACTAACTAAATCACTTACACGTTATTTAACACAGGGACTGACAGTGGCAGCGCTGTATACGCAGACATCAATAACGACATATTAAACTACTATTAACGCTTATATTGTTATTTGTTGTTGTGGTGAGATACTCACTGCACACAGCAGCTAGCTAACACTCTCGGCTCAGCTGGGCTGTACTGGACTCAGCTGGTTCTGAAAGGGACACAGTATGGTGGCCGGTACGTTCAGTGACGACCACCTATTACGCTCATTACTGCCACCTGCTGGACTGTTGGCGGTAGTACCCGGTTATTAGCCTAAACCTGGGAAGCTGCATGGCACACGTTTGTTTTTTTGCCACCTAAAGCACACCAGAGAAGACAAAGGGCAATAGCATACAACGGTAAATGGTAAATACACTAGGAATACACAGAAAAGTACAAAACTGATAATCAGTAGATATCAAAACATCAGAAAGTATTGACCAGCAAAGCATATGGCTAAGGTGGCATATATGCAAAAGAAGTCAAGTGTTGTAAATCTGTAACAGTATAATAGTACAGACTTTTGTTAATAGCATGCAACCTTTCTGGAAAAACAATATTTAACAAGTTTTTTACCCTGCAAACAGTGACCTCCCTATGTATGGTTATACATGAGAGAACACTTGTTTATAATAGAAGACTACAGGAGGCTAATTGAACTACCTTGCTGTCTACCATTATCCACAATGTTTTTAGCCTTCTGGTTTTAACAAACAAGCAAATTTCCTTTAGCCCATTGCAAGCCAAACATATTGAATCTGCAGCATCTCCTTTTCCAGCACTATCATTCAAGCATTCTTCCAGCAGTTCATCAGTCACTTCCCCATTTAAGACCCTCTCGGTCCCCAAATCATTAAACATTAGACATTAAAGACATTAAAATTGCCTATCAAAACATTTCACTTATGGCCTGAATGTTTCCAAACATTCAGATTTACTTGCATGTTTTTTTTTCTTCTCACCACATATATATATATATATATATATATATATATAGTTATTTATGTACAACATTTATAAATAAGATCACAAGGTTTCCAGAAAAACAATGTTTTGGATAGAGGTCCTTTATCTGCATATGTATAATCTGAAGAAGATTCCAGTTAAAAGCCTTGTAGTCATAGAAAACCTCTTGTTTCTCTTGAAACTTTGTGTTTCTCTGGAATCCATCCATCTATCTGTACACACACACACACACACACACACACACACACACACACACACACATGCATATGTATACATACATACATATATGTATGTATGTATGTATATATATGCATGTGTGTATGTGTATATATATATATATATATATATATATATATATATATATATATATATATATATATATATATATATATATATATGTATGTATGACAAATGTATGTATGTATCTATATATATATATATATATATATATATATATATATATATATATATATATATATATATATATATTTTTTTTTTTTTTTTTTTTTTTTTTTTTTTTTGTCAGGCTGGATCTGGAAGTCCAATAGGATCTTAGCTCAGTCATTCTCCACCACCTTTGGGGGGGTGTCCCTCTTTGACCTCGAAACTTTCAGCCTGTACTTGGCATATATGTTTCTCTACATTAGCCACTTGGTTGTGGTGTTCCATATACACTCTGCCTGCTAGCATCTTGAACCCCACTGTTTTGCACAGCCTGCATCAGGTGTCCTGCTTGGTGTGGTAGATCCAGCCTCTACTGATCTTGTGTGTAGTGCTTGTTCCTGTGCTGTCATGATTAGTCCCTCTGTGCTGTCTTTTAATCCAGCCTTTTCCAGCCATTGATAGGATTTCTCCATATCAGCCACTTCCACTATCTGCCGGTGGGTTTAGCCTGCCATGATGATTTCTGCTCCTCCTTATTCCCGTTCTCCTTGGGTTCCTGCTGTCTGAGGTACTCACTAAGCACTTCATCACTTGGGGCCATGTTCCTGGTGTACTCCTGGATCTTTGTTATTTCATCCTGGATAGTGACAATGATGCTCAATAATCCGTGGTGCCCCTCCTTCCGCTCAGTGTGCATTGTAAGAAGTTTCCTTGTCTTGTCAGTGGCTTCTATCTCCTCCTTAGGCCAGCTGATTATGCCAGCGGGGAACCTGGTGACTTGCAGAGTGTAGGTGTTGATAGCCCGGCTCTTGTTCTTCCCATTCAGCTGACTTCTCAGGACTTGCCTCATTCCTTGTAGGTATTTGGCTATAGCTGCTTTCCTTGTGGCTTCATTGTTCCCATCTGACAATGGAATTCCAAGGTACACAGAGCTGCCCTCAACATCTGCTATGTTCCTCTTAGTTCTAACATTCCTCTATTGTAACCATCTGATCAAAAATATCCAGTCCAAATTATATTCCGATGTCATTGCTTGTATCCTGGTGAGATGGACTAGTGAGCTGAAGTCAGCGGAGCTTAGAGCTGTGGCAGACAGTACTTATCTTAGTACTTACTTATCCTCAGAATGTCCAATACAAACTCTTGTATTCTCAGACTCCCTGCCTCTGTACACACACACACACACATAAAAAGTCAAAAACAGTTGCAAGAAAGAGTTTGTGAACCCTCTTAAATGACTTAGATTTCTATGTGAATGACTCCTAAACATAATCTGATCTTCTGTTAAATCATAATGATTTTTTAAAAAAGTAAATGAAAATGATATCTTTCAAAGAGAGAGAGCTACATGGATGAAGGTGTTTATTCCAGTTGTGGGTTTGGTTTGCTCCGTCATTTATAGAACACACAATAGTAGTTATAGAATTTTGTTGTGGTATGTTCAGTGTGTCCTGGGGGGTGGTAATCCAAAAAGCCGGTTTAGCAGCTAACCCAGAGTTTGCGGAAACTGAAAGTTTTCTGTTCCAAAAAACAAGCTCAGGATAAGTATAATTTAGTTGCTATGGCAACATAAGATGTGACGCTAGCATGTAATCATGCATATTTACTGTATATAAAACAGAGCTGGCTATCAATTGCTTCCTACTTCATGCTTTAAATAGAGGGCAATGAACATAAGATAGTTGCTTGTCTGGACTGATATTGTAGTTCCTTTATATGCAGCTAGGAATCAGTAAAAATGACATCTAGATAAGCTTCTAAAGTTCTCTCTTTGATCATTTTGTTTAGACATACGGTCTTTTTATGAAGAAATTCTGAATGATCAATTATGAGGAAATTCTCACTAGGTACACTGACCCTCCCTCACGGACAGCCATACTATTTTAGAGGTTATGTCAAGTAAATATTAATGTAAGAGCAAATAATTAGTATGTGTCATACATGGTATTTAAATACACATGAAGTAGCTGACATTGTTTCCTCATTTTCAATTTCTAATGAACAGTAATGATGTAAGTTACTCAAAATCACCATAGGCAAAACCTGTGGAAATGAACATTACTCCTATAATTTAGAGTTTGTTCCTATAATATAGAGTATATTAAGTTTAACTTTATGACTACCACTATAGGCATATCACTGCAAAATTGAAATAGCTATGAGTAAAAACTCCTACCATTTAGAATTTTGCTCAGAAATGTACTTTATAAATCTTTGCTGTCAATGCTGTTTAAATACTCTTGGATTGCATAGAAGATATTTAATAGAAATCAGCACAATCAAGTTAAAGGGCACAAACCAGAAAAATACTGGCTAGCCTTTAGACTGTATTTTGTAGTTGTAGAACTTATCTATTGACTCAGTCATCTTTTTGTATCTTTGCGAATATAAAGTGGGAAATTACTGAGGAACAGAAACTGATTTATATATGTCAACTTGCAGAACACTGTCATTATTTTGTCCCTGTGCCCCCCAAATGCTGGCTTGCATGATGCCCCTATACCGGATCAAGTTAGGTTCATTCAGAGTTCAAGAAAAAGGTTTGTTAAACCAGCGTTCTGGAATTCCACCCTGATCAAAAGAGATTTTAAAGGACGTAACTAGACTGGAAGGGTTGCAGAAGGCTGTAGGACTATGATGGATTACAGTGGGAAAATGAATGAATTCAACTAGACAAACGCTGCACATCTGACTGGCGCATTGCAGATAATAATATAAGTGGATTCTCCTCTCACCTCACAGAAAGAGTCTCCAGAGTTCGGGCTGTTTGTTATCTATTTGGAACTTAAACATAGTGTCAAGATTATAATTCCATGTGTCATCTAGCAGATGGAAAATCACATTGTTTTACCTACAGTTACACAAGGAAGAAATATCCACACAAAATAAAGCTCGTCAAATGAAGTACAAACTTACATCTTGCACTCAGTAACGTGTGTACATAAGTGTACCATTGAACAAACATAAAAACACTGGTATTCAGTGAAGGGTTACAACAGAGAACTGCTCTCTAGTGCAATACAGTCAATCAAAAAACATTGCCAATTTTATAAAGCCCACAGGTACATCACTACTGGTGCTGTGTTGTGTGGACCAATGAGACAAAAGTTGAACTTTCTGGTAAATGTACAACTTTTATCAGAGACACTGACTCTAAAACATTGTATACCACCAACCTCACCCCGCATATGAAACATTTTAAGAGGCCGTTGGCATGCACAGCTTCCTCAGAGTCTGGATTGGTGGCAAAAAAATAGCCCTGCATTTTTATTTTTTGGTAGGGTCATTCAACATGAAAATTAACCAGAACACAAGAGGCACAACTGAGTGGCTCAAACAAAGGATAGTCAGTATTTTAGAATGGCAAGAGTCCTGAACTCAGTAAATGTAAAATTCTGGGACGAGCAAGCCACTCAGGACATCCCAAAATGATACAACCAGAAGCCACAAAAAGATCTTGGTTGAAGCCATCAAGAAAGGAGGTAAAATTAGTTATTAAATATGTGTTCACAAACTTTATGAATTCCATGAATGTCAGTTTTATTTCTTAAACCATTTGTTTAATAAAGATATGTTACTGCTTTATTGTGTTGTCCATGCTTAAGATTTAAATGGTGAGATCAGTTTTTAGGTGGCTTTCACGGCAGAGGGTCCACAAACCTCTGGCAACTGTAAATTCAATTTAAGTGGATAAAAAAAAAAAAAACTAAAACAAACAAATAAAACCTTCTATAAGTGTAATGACGGCGTAATGTATATAAAAAAATCGACCTCGGCAAACATTATCATCTGGTTAATTCACATTACACCTTGTAGCAAATATACACACACATCGCGGTAAATTACCATATATAATAATCCAAAAATAATTGTGATGATAAAGAAACTTTGTGTAAATGCGAACTTGCGGTGTTTTTTTATAGCACATAAATGCTCTTAATGATGCTTGTCATGATACTTGAACCCAGCAATTAACAGAGACGTTAATTAGGTAATCGGTAATTAACCAGACCGGATTACAGAGGCGTGTATTTAGATTTTAAGATGGCGCACACCTGTTAGCTTTCTCTAGACGAAGTAATCCTCTATGGAATTTATAAATCTATACGGCTGAGACTTTTCAAGCGGAGTATGTTGCTATTCATTAGTGCACTTGTATTTCCACTTTGAGTTGGCACGTTTCACATTTAAGGTTGGTGTTGCCGTGGTTTCTCTCTCCCCCCCGATACTATCTAAAACGCATTCTTACTGGCGGTCGTGTTTTATTTAGTTTGATGTCGTTTCTTTTCTTTAGTCTTACGGTGTTTTGTATCGTGTGTTGTCCCTTCACTTTCAATGGAAGGTGAGCGTGCTGTTTACGTATTACTTAAGGGACCAGCAATCCTTCAAAGTTATAACCTTGTGGCTTATAAGCTTTTAACCCAAAACATGAAACAAAACTAAACTTTCACCCTCACTTTCCAATTTTTCTAGATGTTAATCCTTCACAGTCAACAGATGTTGAGCAACCACACCATTCAGTTAATCACAACAGACCATTTTTCTATGTTCAACCCCCATCTCAGCCTTATTTCATGTACCAATGGCCTATGGATCCATTTGGACAGTATAGCTTCCCGGGGCCAGGTAAGACCACAAGCTAGTCTTTAGTACCCATCCCCATCCACCTTCTTTGAGCTTGATGAATTATTTGCATCAAACTGATACTAATCTTTCACTTCCATAGCTTTCCCTTTTGGGAGACCTTATGTGTCTCCATATCAGTACATGCAGTACCCTGGTTATGTAGTTCCGCATGCTCCTATGCAGCCAACCGATTACAGGCGAATGACTCCCTTCATCCCTTCCGTCGCGTCCTACGATCTCCGCTTCCGTCAGCACTTCCAGCAGATGAGTGTTCAACGGGAGACCACGTCATCAGAGGCTCAGACAGAGGCCGGGGATCCGGTCGGCAAACTCCTCCACAGCCTGGGTGGGCTCCAAGCCTCTGAAGAGCCTAGCCCTGTAAAAGATCCTGATGCGATGCTTGCTTCAACCCCTGTCATAACCTCGCATGCTCATGAGGTGGAGAAGCTAAACCACGCAGAGGGACGGCTGGAGTCGGAGCCGGTTGTTCAGCCCGCCAAGGTGGAGCCGGAAGACATGGCGAGAGCAGACAACTTTGACTCAGCCGTTTATGACGCTGACTCAAGCCCGTGCTGTCTGGAGGGGCTCTCGGATGTTCTGCCTCTTGACAGCTCCTCCCTCCATGAGGAAAACCAGAGTCGGGGTAAGGATGACGCACAGCATGATGTGGAGAAGCCATGCTTACAGAGGCAGAAGCTGCCCTCTGATGATGTCTGTGGCGTTCCTGGAAACGGGGGCAGAAGCGCCTCGTGCTCAGCGGAGGTTGGCGATTCTGAGTCTCGCGTTTCTGCCGTTAATGAGAAATCTGATTCCTGCAATGCTAAGCCTCCTGAGCTTGCTGAGCGGATACAGGATTTGCCTCTTGACTCTGCAGAACCGTTAATGCAGGGCTCTGCTGACTACGACCTGTCGTATCAAATCCTCCGATTGCCCTGCAACAAGACCACCACTGGTTTGGTGCTTCAGAAGGATATCAACCCACTGGTGTATCTGGATTCAGCATCAACTCTACTGCCTCCTAGAAGGTATTCCTTTGGCAGTGCATACCCCTACAGTTACTACCCCCAGGTGGCCCAAGAGCGGCAGAGCATCCTCAGTCCTTCTTTAGATGAGCTCTCCTCCAGGGATGATATGTTCTCCACCGATGTGGAAGATGAGATGATGTCTGGGCATGTTTACGTGGGTGGCAGCAAACTGGCTGAAACCAGTGGTGTTCCCACCCGCTCTGCAAAGGAGCACAGAGATGATGCGTGCTCGGCCTGTGCCAAGACGTGCGCATGCTGTGGGGCAAGCCTAGTAGATGAGGACGAGAGTGTCGCGCTCCCCGAGCGCTATGGTGAAGGGGAAGTGGCCCAAGAATTGTCTAACCATGAATGTGACTGTGACCTAGAGGAAGAGGCACTGGGCACCTGCGAGTCTAGGAATGTTTCATCGAGGCTATATCTCTCAAGGCCCGTGCTGCCACCTACTGGTCGGCAGATCACCAAGCATAAAGTCAGGAAGGTGCAAGATGGGGCAGATCTGAGTGATCAGGAGCAAGGTCCTGTTGAGGAGCTCCACGCTGCTGCTAAAGTGGACCGGGTCAAGGTCAAGGGGCAAAAGGGTTCCCACCCTAGATCTTACTCTGGTAAATGTGTTCCTCCGGCACCCATGCTCTGCATAGCTTGATGTGCTCCTAATTCAGATCATAAAGGAAACTAACCTATATGGTGAAGGGTTCCCATATTGTAAACAAATCCACCGTTTTAAGTATTGTTTTTAATGGCAGTCAAAGATGGTCTCTAATGCATTAAATATGCTTATCTTAAGAACATCAGTGGCGAGACTGTCAACCAGAACATTTAATGGACAAAGAAAGCTGGACCAGCAGTGGTGGCAAACAGAGATCAAGGTCATGTAGACCCACCAATGGTCTTCAAGAAAAAGGTGGGATCTCATTAGATATTCCAGACTCTTGTGAGGGTTTTGCACTCCCCTTCAGTGGCTGGGCTACAGTGGTATGAAACATTCAAATCCTTCATCAGATCAATGTTTAGTTTCTTAGCTTTTATTTGATTGCAAATAATTCAGTTGCAGATGACCTTTTGGTGAACAAGTTGTGATGTAAATGTTTTCCATTACTTTTGCCACTTGACTGCATATTTAGGTTTCAACATGTTTTGCTGAGTCCTGCTTTTAAAAAAAAAAAAAAAAAAAAGCTCTTGACTCCATGTTTACATTAAGAACGTAGTAAGTGTTGCCTTGCATCAAAGGGAGACCTGCACGCAGAAGGCCTTCCTGCAAGATGTTTATTCAGCAAAGGTCCAGGAGAAATGAGTATGATGACAATGACGAGGCAGATACTTCCTATGGTCAAAGGGGAAGAGGTAAGGCCCTCCTAAGCAGCACAATTGCTACCAGTGTTTAAACTAAAACTCATAGTTACTGGACTATCTTTCCTTACCAGGATCTATAAAAAGAAGAGGCACAAGATACTAAAACGAATGTACACTTAAGACTTAAATGGGCTACCCTAATATTTAAAATGCACTATTGCACTACAGAATGCATGAAAAGCATGCAAATAAATGGACACTGGTGTTTAGGTGGATTGAAGTGATCACCTTGCTGCAGATGACTGCATTTCCCATGCTCACTTGGCTTTCTTATTGAGTGCTGTGCATTCATCTTAATCCTGTCTGAGGGTGATGTCACTGGACTGTGCCTTGACCTGCTTGCCCATGCGCTCTCCTGTGCCTGGATCCGGGAGGTGTGGACCCAGGCCAATATTACAGGGGGGTGGGCAGCTCTGCTCGGCTTCAAGGTTCCATCCACTGAAACCGTTCTCCGAACTCTTCGAAGGCTGGGCATTGGAAATGCAGCTGAATCTCAGAGGGCTAAAAAGGAAGGAAAGTGGACACTCGGACAGTCTGGCTGAGCCTAGTCCAGACGTCTTTTATTGTTCAAAACCATTTTAAAACTTGTAGCGTAATGCAGATATCATGTTTACTTGCACAGTGGTGTGATTAAACTATTTTGCATCGCATGTGAGCCTGTGCTTTAATTTTTGTGGGGAAGAGTCCAGTTAAAGACGCAACAAAAGCCCGGCAAGCTTCAGAGAGCTGCTGGTTTGCATATTGTGGTGACTGGGGGACATCTGTTTGGTAATTGGACAACAGCAATTATTAAAGCCCGATCACTTGGGCCTTCTACCAGATGGCTCAGAACTTGACGCACCCCATGCTTATCAAACTGCCACATTTGCACCATTTTTATGTTGCTGGGAACATTTTGTACTGAGACTCATGTTATGAGGAGTCTATGGGCCACATGGTATTTTTAAAAGGGTGGCTAATTCTGTGTGTAATGTTTAGACTTGAGCTCTAAATGCTGGGCATTTACGTTTCAGCTGCTGTCCTGGCCGCGTAATGATCACTGGTGCCTCGGCATGATGCATGTCTGTACTTTTGCTGGCATTAATGTAGCCCTCGTGCTGGCCTAGGCATGCTCTGCATGAAGGGGAATTCTTGTTTAGTATGGTGCAAGAACCACAGCATTCAAGCTATAGATTTGAATGTTCTCTACAATTAAATTGCTCAGTCTTGTGTGAGAGAAACATTTTAACCCCACTGCCATGGAGGAAAAATGGTCATTTGGAGGTAGTCAATGCATGTTGCCAAACTGGTAATTCCTTCACATGGAAAGAAACGTCATCCCACAAAACTGTTTCCTTAAGCCAAAAAGCATCAAATAGAAGGTGTAAACGATGCAAGTTGCCTGAAAAACCGCACCCAAAATACTAAACACCTATGACTGGCTGTCACGGTGTCATGTTTCAACAACGCAGTATGGGGTGTCATACTTTGAATGGCAGCTTTGACACCTACAGTCTATGTTGTACTCGTTTGTCTAAATATAATCACAAATTTTGCTTCAAGACAGCTCTTACAGAGCTGGATATCTTGATTGAAAATAAATGTGGTTATCAACTGGGCTAAAATAAAAGGCTGGGGAGTTGATTTAGTGCAGCACAAATTTAGCTATTTCAGAATGTTTGCAAAGATGGCTACAGGCTGACTATATACAACAGACCTGGCAAGGGCCAAGAAGTTAAATATACAATTGCTAAAATAACTTTTGGTTTAGGCCTATATCAGGTCAACTAAATGTCAGCGTGACATAACCTAGACAAATGCAACACCAGGCTGTGCAGAAATGTTCCTCAGAAGAGGTGTCTACGTCATTTCAATGTTTCCAAGTTGCCCCACACTGGCACAATTACGATAAACAGCTACAGATGTTCCACTCACGTCGCGCGTGCAAGATTTTGCTCCTTCCTGCAAGCGCCTCGTGTCTATGGGCGTCGAGGCAGGTTGGAGCGTTTCTATTGGCCCGGGTGTTAAATAGACATTTGGTATGTCTATTGGTTACGGCTATTGGTCATTGGTTAAGTCGCGGAGGGTGTGGAGCTCGGAACGCCTGCAGAACTGTCAAAACACTATCGCGGGTTGCAAGAATGCGAGAAACGACCTGCTCTCTTAAAGCGTGGAATCCAACATTATCGTGGCGCACGACATCCCTGTCTGAAGCGAGGTAAGTCGACACTTAGAAGGGAACACTTCCAGAAACCTTCTGCTTATTCTGTTCTGCAATACGTTCAGTAACTTTTACGCCTATTTAATAGTTTTATTTCATTTTTTCCCACCACTAATGCATCAGGGCAATAGCCACTGCCTAATACGAAATACGTGGTTACGGTCGTTTACGTTGCAGAAACGGCTGTTTGTGCTCTTTGTGTTCCACTACCTTGTAAACAACTATTACTTCCTATCTTCTTTCCAGTTACATAAGCACAATGGAAACAATAGCCTATGCTTAATCATGGCGCATGCTGAGAGGTATTTAATTGAAGAACTTTATTGTTGTTGCTTTAAATACACTTTAAAACATGGAGAAAAATAGAGTGCAGGTCTAGTGTTTTTTTTAGCGGTCTTACAGTTGAGTAAGGGACCACATCTTTCTTTTAACAGGAAAAGCAAACGGTGAATGTAGTTTTTAATCTGATTCAGAGTGCGCATATGCGCTGTAGACTTGCACCAAACACACCCCGAACACTCCAGATTACAAATCCGTCAAAGAGAAAGTTGATGTTACAAGGTTATTGTTCAGTTCGAACGGTTTTATTGCAGAGCAGGACTTTGTACTGTCAGTCCAGATTGGAGTGAATAACTTATTTTAATTATTTATTTTGTTACATGCGGGCTGTTTAGAGAAACAATATGACAGCGTGGTGTGTAACATCCTGACCAACGGGCTGACCGGGAAATGCCTTCATGTTGATAGGAAAATGCATGTCTCCTGGCTAAAAACCTTCTAAAGCGTGCTTTCGTTTTATCCCCGGTCCCAAAACTACTTCAGTTCAAGTGTTCTATCAGTACTGCCTTAAAATCCTGTGGCTGTGTCCTTGGATTCGTAAATTCCTCCGAAATTAACTCGCATTATCTCAAATGATCACATGCTGATTGATGGAATCTGCACTGTGTCCCCTGCCTGATCGGATCCTTTCTTTATTGACTGTACTGCCCATGACGCTGTGGGGCAAACACGGAGACACGTGGGATGCTTACTGACTTTGACAAAACCTCGATCAATGATAAGCACTTGATGACAACTGCTTTTTGTCCCCCCCCCCCCCTTGTCTCAACGTGTGTGTGATGAGGCTTGTCGTTTCTTTGTTTAGAAATCTTGATTTATGCTCATGCCGACTGAGTTGTCCGCGTTCTTCTGTCATTCTCGCCGAGCTCTGTGATATGGAAAACAGTTCCGTGTCTTCGCCCCTGAGTCTCCTTTAACATTGCTGCGGCGTAACCGTCCGCCGGTTATTGATGTTTCCAGCGTCCGTTTCCCCAAACACGCAGGAGAAATATGGGCTCCGTTCCCAATCCCAATCCGTGTAGGCCTTCTTGGAGAACGAAGCACCCGCGTCAACAGGAACATGCGTGAGCATTGTCCCCAGTTCGCCCGGTCCACGCGAATTCGCGCGTGCTCCGCGACGCCCCCCCCCCCATGCATTTCGCTCCTCTCTTCTCAACTGCTGTTGACTAATGCCTTGCTGCGGGTTCATCTGTACGACTGATGGGCACATAGCTGATAGCCCGCTGGCAGTTTTGCCTTCTACCGTCCCACTTCTATTAGGATGAAGAATAACGTTTGCTACAGTAGAATGCTTGACCCCCCCCCCCCCCCCCCCCCCCCGAAAACCCATGCAAATTACCAAGTGCTCTGTTATTTAAACAAGGCTCGATATGGCAACGTGACGCCAGTTATGCATTTTAAGAGTCAATTAATAGAGTAATTCCACGGTGAATGCGTTTCATTAACCACGCGTCTGATGTTTGCGCTGCTTTGAGATTGGAGGGGTAACAGAAATTTGCATAATGGGAACTGCTCTGAAGTGTTGCTGGGGCAGTCTGCCCTGACGGGCCTTGGGTGAGGAAAGACAGCAGGCAATTGCGTTTAAACCATGGCAGCCTTACTCAGCATAAAATGAGCAATTGATGTGGGTAGAAATGTGGTATCTCCAAGGGCATTTTGTTAAGGTAACACCTTGATTTAGAATAATTTAGTAAGACCACCCACTGAACTCTGAACAGACGTGTTGTTTTCCCCCTTTTGGGTATAGTATCAGTGACCAAGAGGTGCTGTTCTGTGATCAGAATGTAAGTACTTTCTAAATCACCAGAAAAGGCACTCCCAATGCTTCATAAAATTAGACTCGATGACCCGTGTCGTAAAAAAAGGCGATCTGAATGAAATGTAAACGTAAACACGGTACGTCTCATTTGCTTTAGATGGCTTTCGTCAAAGCGCGTGTGTGCTTTTTGTCTTCGAGATTTTGTGGTGCTTGTTCTGCGACGTTCAGAATGGAAGAACTCGGTGAGAAGTGGAAAATTTCCGCTTTCTTAGACAATGTGCGTCTAATAACCACCAGACCCCGCAGGGGAATCTCTCCATTTATGAGACAATCAAAGGTTTAATTACATTATTAATTACTTTTCTCTCAGGGGACGGGAGTGGAATAATTGTTGATGAAGAGCTACTCAGATGGTTCTGTCCCTCAAGAGAAGAAACCAATTTATTAACCATGTTGTTAACAAAACAAGTCTTTCATCTTGTATTATGTCACGGGTACTTGAGCATATTATTATACTGAATGGACGGTACATTACATTCACTCTACAGCAGTCTGGGAAGATGGAAACATGTCATTTTCTACCAGTTGATCACATAACCACTTGAGGAGACTGTTAACATCAGTCATGCTGACTGACACTTGCGTCACTTGACTTCATTTCGCATAAATAATTGTCCTTTCTTGACAAGCATTAAAGTAAGAAATTAACTACACAATGGCTGTGTTGTAGCTCAAGGCAACGTATGCCCTCAGATAAGTTGTGAAACAAGCTTTAACCAGGTTCACCTGCAGAAGTGAGGCCATAGTCCACACTGGCGATGTGCATTCTGACACTGTGTGGTGTTTTATTTCTGTACCAAATGTGTTTTAGAACTATTTCAGAACATTCATAGAAAAACCAAATACTTTCAAATTTCTGTGGCAAATCCCACTGTCTGGTGCCTGTCAGAAGGTTCCCGTTCAGGACCCCTTATGTTAAGGTTTCTTTCCCCTGTCACGTTGGGTCGTTTTCCTTTTGACCAAGCACATAGTCTCTGTTGGGTAAAGCTATGTATTCTTTTGTGGTAGTAAAGCCCTCAAAATGCTAATAATACATTAGTTTTATCAATGCTAGTTAGAGTTAACTGTAATTAGCCCTCATTAGCTGTCATCCCATGCTAACGACCTTAGCATATTTGTATTATAAACCCCTTTAAGTGTGTTTTTACGACTCTTCATGGAAAAGACATAAAGACATGGAAAAGATGTCAGGTAGTAGTATGCTTATTCTGTTCATATCCTGCCCTTTCCGGATACTTGCATCATATTTATGAATGCTTTCATCATGAAATGGGGAATGCTTTTCAACTCCTCACCCAGATGGAGTTTTCTGTTTGCTAAGCTTCTTCCATGTTCTCCTCAGATGTGCTGCCTTGCTGGACCCATGATAAGGAGCGTTCTCCATAAAGGTTTTTGTGTTGGTCAGACAAGTTTGATTTCTTTCATCTATTTTGCATCTGAGAGATTTTTTTCCATTGCTGTTGAAGTCAAAAACAATTGTCACTTCTGTCCACTTTTTGTCCTTGACTTATATTTAACTCATTTTGACATCATCACATGTAGACGCATGCATTTACCCCCCCCCCCCCCCAAAAAAAAAACCATGAGTGTTTCACCCTGCTCTTCCAGTGTCATCTAAGAATGCTGTTTGCCTGCACTGACACCAAGGCCCTTGGCGTGTTAATGAGACGTGACCGGCTGGCTCAAAGGGCGCTTTCATTTTTGTTAAACGCAGCACCAGCTCCTTTTGCTGTCTAGCTTGGGCTTCGGTGGCCGTCACGTGCTCCCTGTGCTGGTTTAAGCAGCTTAAATCCTCTCTGATGAGTTTTCCTGTCCCCAAGGTTGGCGCCTGAGGGTTGGGCACACAACGGGCCACGCCTGACTTTCCTGCCAACACACGATAAACGTTCTTGCTGCCACTGTATGCCTGAGATTTAAAAACCCACATTTGAGCATGGGACCCACAGCCTGCACGGGCTGTGAGATTTAGATTGGATTAAATAGTCTGCCATGATGCAAATTTACCTCTGCTTGATTTATACAGATACAGCAAGATATGGATTAAAAGTCGGACAGACTGTCAAGCTACAGCAGTGTGCAGAGAGACTGGGAGAGTAGACCCCGTTGACCATTGACAGTGAGCAGTTCAGTGTCTTTCCGCGTCCTCAATGTAAAAGATCACGACGGCTTCATGACGTCTGAGTTTCCTGAAGGACGACAGCAGCAGTGGACTATGATGGAGACACTGTCCCTGGAATCCAGGCAGGAGTGTCAGATCTGCTTTAACCCCTACAGCACTGGAAGACGTCCCAAGCTGCTCCAGTGCTTGCACACATGCTGCTCAGTGTGCCTGGGCCAGCTGTGGCGGGATCACAGGGAGATCCGCTGCCCATGGTGTCGCTGCGTCACAAATCTCCCTGCCGGCCTCTCCATCGCCCAGCTCCCAGACGATCCCGATGCGCTCTCCGTCATCTCTGTCACGCCGCTCATCTCCAGGCACACGCCCGTCTTCATACGGCTGCCCGACAGCAGCTGCCACTTGCTACCTCTGCCAGGGGACACGGAGCGAACCGCGCTGCCCAGTGAGGCCACCTGCCGCTTCGACTTCAAGGCCCAGACCCTGGGAGAGGAGGAGAACGAAGATGATGAGGAAGAGGGGCCGCTGAAAAGTTCAGCCTGGACGAGCTTCTGCACCGTGTTGCTGGTGGCTATCATCCTGATCTTCCTGCTGGGCATCGTTCTGCATAACATGTCTTGCGTTTCCAAGCGATTCAGCATCATTTCTTGTGGATGAGAGATGAAGCTGGGTTCATCCATTTAACCCTGATGCTGGTGGATAAGCAGAAAATTGCTGATATGTAGATGACTTCCTTATATGTTAGACCATTTCTAATGTCGACTATAGCAATGGGTGTCAATTACAGTTCTTGACAAATGCTAGACAGCGGATTAATCTATGCAATCCTGCAGCGATCTGCAGTGTCAAAAGAACGTTCACTCAATATTTTCTGTTAAGTAGAGTATTCAGCAACAGTCAGCATGCGTCTACTTATTGTGCAGTAAGTAATATGAGTCATGTTGATGTACCCTGTTGTCAAACCACAAAATTGCAGAAATGCGCCACTCCAAAATAACACTGGACTCTGAAAATGCGATTAACCTGTAGCGACTTGTGTACAAGAATCTCGGCCAAGAGCAGAACGACGGCAAACTGTTCCATTGTTTTACAGCGGCGATGTGCTGATGTCACTGGATCTTGAACGAGCCTAATATAACCAGCAACCCATGCATTTATAGGCATTAGGATCCTGCAGTATGACAGGGACGGAAACTTTACATCCAAAAAAAAGAGAAGGTAAACCACATGGACTCAAGTTCACTCCCGTAAAGTTCTACACCTTACTGTCATTCCCATAACAACCTCGCTGTCGCTGTGCTGATATAGTTATGCACATGTCTGAGTAATTACTGGTCGCTTATCTGACCTGGGTGTGGTGACTCTCCTGCTCCTTCCTCTGGGCTAATGTTGGTTAGATTAATCTGTTGTCATCAGTGAGTAATCATTACAGTTTTGCAAGACTTGTTAAAAATTCAGTCAATGAAGAGTCAAGTACATTTGGATATTTATTTGAAGTTTAGTACTTATTTGTCAAACACAAACAAACAAATAAAAACAAACCACATTTAATATTTCATGGTATCAATTGGATATGAAGTCAGTATAAATTCTAAATATGCAATAGCATTTGAACTGCCTAGCCTGATGACAATTCGTTGAATTGTTCACTGCTTTGTGTTGAGCTCAGTTTAATTAATCTAGACTCTTCTGGGTTTTCCCTCAGCACTCCAGGGCCTGCTCATTGATACAACGTCTCACACACACATGCACACACAGACATACACAGACAGAGTGTGGTAAAAGTGTTGCCTACATACAATTTCTCTTTGCTGAGGCCTACGTGCTTGCTTGTAACATTTCAGGAAGACTCTTGGCACCCCGCCAACATGCTCTTGGCCACGGCCGCCCCAGCTGAAAGGTGAGGCTGAGGCTTTGTTTTGGGCCCAGCGGGACGGCTCGGCGGGGTGAGGGGGGGGGGTGTAGCCATCTGAGGCTTTATGAAAGATGCTGCCCACACGCCGTTATGACACCTGATCGAAGTCGGCGCTCTGCTCACCTTAGCATTGAGAAGCATGGAGGCTAGTACACAGAAACAGTACGATCAGGCAGTATCTGCACTCCTGTAACCGAGGGGTTGATCACTGATGTGTTTTTCCTGCTCCAACATGTCTGATTCGTCCCAAGTGGGGCACAATCGTGAGCTAGAAAATGTGATTTTAAGCACATTAGACTTGCCTGTACAGTACAGACCTGCCCCCTACTTTAACCCCGGAACTCCCTGAACTCCCTTTACCCCATACCATTATACCATAACTGGAAGGTTTACATACTCATACAAGAACACTAGGGTTTGAAAATAAACCAGTGCTGTTATCTTTTATGGCTAGCCACTTCCCCGTTGAAGACATTAATTCGTTTCCATGGTTATTCTACTTGTTGCAGATAGCAAACAAATTGCACAACATAGTCCTGACCAGAGGGGAGTATGCTAGTTCATAGTCTGGATGTTCTTTATAACACTGTTTGTAATTAATTATGAGAAAACAATTTCATAGTTTTACAAAAGCAGCTTTCAGTGCTTGTCAGTAAGGACCAGCATTCTCCTTAGCACGCACCGAGCACAGCTACTCCAACCCCACCAGCACTTCCACCACTGGCAGTGGGAGCTGTCCGTAGTGATCTCCATCACAAACTCCTCTCCCCTCACACAATGATTGATGTTTCCTTTAAGTGTTTCTTAAAGAAAATTTCATTCACAAATTGTTCCTTCTAGAGTGAGATTCTACATAACAGCATGATGTATAACCTGCTGCTTGGATTTTATGTTGTAATGTACAGCGAGATATTTTGAAATGACTTCAAGTCGATGTAAACTCAATGGATGGGACTTCATTTCCAAAACCATGGTCCTGATAAATGGAAAAGTAATATTAATGTAACACATTAATTAGCATTATACACAACAATGTAGATGTTGCAATTTCTCGAGGGTCTGAGTAGATAAATTAAAGAACACAGTATCTGCTTGCTCATATTTCTATCATGGGCATGTCAAGGCACAATGGTCAAAGGTCCCAATGTCAAAGGGAAATCTCAAGGTCACTAATCCTACATTTACATCAAGAGAAAAGACAGCATAGAAAAATAAAAACCTCAGTAATCAAATGTGTCCTTTGTTGTCTCTCCTGGTCATAAACAGTAGTGGACAACGACAGCCCACTTATTGCATTATAGTGACAGAACAACAGTGTCCTCGCCCTGACTGGAGAATCCAGAACAGTGTGTGTACATATTCCCAACCAGAGTGTGTATCTAGTCTGAAACAGTGTACCGTCCATCAAAACGCAGTGCCACCACGCTTCATTTATCTGCAGGTGCCTTCCACGTACGCGTAAAGCGCACACGTTTGCAGAATTCGGGGTGGTGGAGTGCCAGGCAGCGCGAGTGATTGATGGGGCTGTCTCCGTGCACTTGCACGTGTCTTTTTTTTTTTTGACTCTAGCGTTGCTAAATCACCTATAGGAAGGCTGCCTAAACAGACCATTAACACAGCACACAAAACAATGCCATGCTGCAGAGCACGAATGATTCATGAGTTACGTATGGTTTTTGACGTTTAATGTGAACTTAAAAAAAGATGTCACCTCCCACTGGATGCGAGACAAAGACGGCACATGGCACGGCTGGGCATTAACGCTGAATCCTAACAGTGCACTCCTTGTGCATTTGCTAGGTGTAAAAGCCCTCAAGGTGTGTTAGCTGTGGAATATAAAGATGGGAACTCTGCACTGCATTAAGTCGCCTACATTTAAGCAGCTAAGTGTTGTAAAAATTGCTGGCCTAGAAACTGCATACTTTTGAGATACTTTTATGGTCGAAGCCAGCCTATATCCCATGAGTTCCAAAAATCTCTATCTTTGGCTCAGATGCTGCAACGTATATTACACTATCAGATAGAAGCACAGTGGGCAAACGTCTCCAGAAGCCTACAGCTTGTTAAACCCTTGTTAAATTACAACGAGTTGACTTTCTCAGTGTCTCTGCGTCAGCATATTATTCGTGCTTTTAAGCTTTCTTCAGGTCTGTTTAAATGGCATCTTAAGATAGCCAACAGATGGCCTGTTAAATTACAAACTAGTATTTACGGAGACGAACCTTTGCAACAGTTTGCCAACGGTTCCCCCTGCTGACCAACCCATGCAAGTACATGATCAACATATGCAATCTGTAAGTACCGGCTGCTTAAGGAAATTCCACGTGAACAATACATTAAGTATATTATATTTAAAATGTACATAATGTAGGCGAAATAGAACTGAATGCACGTAACGTTTTGTATTTAAGCTTTATTAAATTTACATTCAAAGGCTGATGTACGCCTTTGATTTATCAGTTCACGAATACGATGCGTTATGGCTTTTTAAAAATAACTGCATCCATGTGATGTTCAGTTAAAGTGCAAAAGCTAAATAAACTATTATTTTTCCAGTATTCTTCTTCTGCGATTCATTCTATAGGGGGAATGACATACATACTACCGGGGAACTTTCTTCTTTGGTGCTCGTTCTCACGCTCTGGATGAACTCTTGTGCACACGTTGACATTTCGTTATTAAAGCGTGTTGGCTGACACCTCTGACTTCCGCATATGTACACACACACACACACACACACACACACACACACACACACACACACACAAACACACACACGCACGCAGATCTTAGCAGAAGACTCAGCCAGCCTTTAGGCAAGCTAATAACCATGGCAGTTTGTGAATAATTCATGCATATGTTTCACTGGTAATCAGTGGAAAGACCCAGTAATATGCAAAATGTACCTGCATTCCAGGTGTTATTTGAATTAGTAACACGGAACAGAAAAATACCAATCACTGATCAACTAACAAGATGAATATGAACTGCATGAATATGAAATTTGCCAGTTTGATGGATTTATTCCTTTTCCTATATTTGGAACTGAGAATAAAAATGAGCTGTGTAATCGTTCAGTGCTTGCGTTGCTATTTCCCCCTTTTACCGGCAGATGGCGGGACGAAAACCCCTCTCCACGGGTTCCCATCAAGAATGTTCATAATGGACCCTTGTCAACTTCATTCGTCTGGGTGTATTAGGAAAGATCAAGGTGTGCTAATGTGTCACGAAAGGTTAGGAGGTGTACTTTTGTACTTTCTTTGGTCTAAGATCTGTTTCTTCAGCACTAAAAACTGCCAGAAGCTTCTATTGTTGCTTTACTTTAAAAATCTAATTCCTCTTAAATGGTGACACCTAACAGTACAGTTGTTTTCTGACAAATTACTCAGTAATTAGATTTTTAAAAATTCTTCTTCAATTTATTTACTCAATGAAGAACATGAAGTAACATGAAGAACCCTTGCTAAAAGAACTTTAATTTCAAATTTTTCCTAATTTAAATATTTACATGAATGTATGTGTTTAACAATGAGTAAACAGAAACTATATATATATATATATATATATATATATATATATATATATATATATATATATATATATATATATATTACACACACACACACACACACATACATACACACACACACAATGGAACAAAACCCACAGCTGTACCAAGATATGGATTTGTAAAACCTAGAAGTTCTGAAAACAGATTTCCATTTTCACAAGTAAAACTCATAAACTGTCAAGTCTGTCTGTTCATGAATCATTCAGGAAATAATTCTGAACAAGAAAGATCAACAAACTGCAACACATAGGAAAGAGTCCACCCCAGGATACAACCGAAAAGTCTTCAACTATACACCCTGGTTAGGCTCGTATTTCAAGTGCGACAGGTTGCTTCCCAGGCGAGCGATCTCGTCTACTAGGAAGTCCACGTCCGCCTTCTGCGTGGCAGGGTTGGAGAATACGCAGCGGAAGAAGTTCACTTTGTCGCCGAGAGGCTGGTAGCCGACCATAGTCGCTCCAGACTCCATCATCTTCGCCTTGATTTTTGGGGCGACCTTAGAAACATGGACGCTGCCTTTTAGTCGTCGGAGGACAGTTGTGGCTCTAACGCCACTGTAGGCCTTGATGAGGAAGGTTAGGTGCATTACCGCTTAAGGATTTACTGTGATGTATTATAACACTTCACTGTAAATCAATGATCAAATATGCTTAATTATAAGTCATATGCAAGGGACATCTGTATATCATGTTGTTGATAAAGTATGTAATATTTAGGGCACTATAATACTGATGTACTTCGTATATGCTTATTTATATTAAGGTATACTATTTAAGTTACAGACTATAACCCATCTGATGGCTTGCCCAATTCATTTGCAACCCTCTGCCCCATTTACCAATAGTTAGTTTCTGACCACTGGACCACTTTTACAAAATATTTTTTTGTCCTCACCAAATGAAGCTCTCTGTTTCTCTCTGTACCAGGAGGCATGCTCCTCACATAGCTTGGAAGGTACCAGAAGCAGACGTTACTGTGTTCCGGCTGGGGTGACATGACAGATGTAGCGTGGTTAGCATTAGCACAATAGAAAACCAGATGAACACGGGGCCAGGAGTTCGCGAGCCCACTTCGACATATGTTTGCATGTAATGTCAGTGCGGTGCACTCACTTTGCTCTGGAAGACCAGTTGAAAGTCCTTCCTGTTCTGCAGCTTGCAGTGAAGGTACTCCGCATTTTCCAGGCAGTGGTCTATCTGCGCTTTGAAACCCTCCAAGCCCTGGAAACCGTTCATTTCCATGGGTCAATATTTACCATCAGCACGACTCTCTGATGGTAAACATGCTTGTTGGCTGTCTCCTGCTGTGCTTAGATTTGTGTTTCTTGGAATTGTTACATGTAGGGTGTAGTTTAAGGCAATCACGCTCCCTCTCTCTACATCACTGTAATGCTCCAGTGTTCATTCAGATGGCGCTCAATATTTATCACCAAGACATCTCTCTGTGTTCCTCTGTGCTTATTTCAATCAATTCTTTGTTACATGCCGAGATGCAATCTTTCTTTGAAGCAGTCGCACTGCATGCCCTATAATACACCTTATGTATCAACATGAAAAGCAGTCTTTCCTTTGTGTAATACATTACTGGGGCGCTGAATGGGAAACACTGCTACCAGCATGCTATGCACTCAAAGCTCTTAACAGCACAGAATGTTGTGTGTTTGTTTGTGTGTGTGTGTGTGTGTGCGTGCAGCACAGCTCATGGGAGAGTGAGCCTTGAAAACACAAGCCTGCCGTCAAACCCGTCTCAAGGTGCGATTCTGCTCCCTCTCCCCATTTTCAAATGAAGCCCCCCAGCTGGGAATCCCTGCAGCTGGCAGGCCAGCTCATGCCGGCGCGCACGAGAGACGCACCGATGGCAGCATGGCCACTGATAACAGGCAGTGCCCTTTAAGCTCGGTGCCACCAAATTCAGAGGTGCTCCTAACACGATGCCATTAGAGGGACTTTGTTTGGGTACCATGTTTGGACTACAAGGACCTTCGTTTGGCCATGCGAATTCAAGGAAGTGAATGGACAGGAATGGAATATGCTGGAAATACACCATGTTGCAATATGTTCAGTTTCAGTTATGGAACATACTGACAACATGTTGCAATGTGTTGCAGTATGTTGCCATATGCTGCACTGGGTTTTGTACTGGGGTGGGTGCTGTGCACTACCTTGGCTTTCCACATGAGCCACAGCTTGAACACGTCCACGTGCCTCCCACACTGAATGGTCTTGTCTCCGGTATCGTAGGACGTGTCATAGTGCTTATCCATTTGGAAAAGGTACTCGGCACTCAGCTGGTTGCACTTTTGCAGCAGGCCCTGGTGGTGACACACACACACACACACACACACACACAAAGCCAGGTAAAGGGTGTGTTCTGCATGCATGCTCCCCCCGCCTATCTGGAGTGGCAGTGATTGGACGAACCTTCTTTCTCACTAGAATGGCAGAGCACTGCAGTGGGACACACATCATCTTGTGTGGGTTCCAGGTAACAGAGGAAGCCCTGGCATGATGAGGGAGATAAAGTGGTTTCAATTGCAGGGAAATGCTCCAAAAAGGCTACCAGTGCTAAAATGACTGAAAGTTAGTGGGCACCAATTAGTATGACCATACCATCTGCATAATGATAGAGATCTCATTATTACACTCCATTCATTATTAAAAATATTACCATTTTTCTAATGGTTTTCAGTCGACTTGGGAACTTGTAATTCATGACACATCAGGATTTATCCTGATACAAAAATGCTACTTCAGAAGTGTTTTTGAGCTTGGAGTGGAGCAAAAATGCGAGCTGCCCCAGGAACTCTGGACTGGGGTTTTTCCTTTTGTGCATGTCAGATCATTCTTGTTCATTCTGTCACTTGAAATGTTATGTCCAATAAAAGAATGAACTGTTCTGGGCATCAAGAGGAAGAATTATAAGAAACTGCTATGATTTCAGACCATTATACCATTAACAGTAGTTACAGCAAAATCTCAGTATAGAAAATTCTCACATTCAGGTACACAAGGAGGTTATGAACAGTTAACAGCAATAGTTAATGTGAGAGCTGTGAATGGTTCTGATATTTGTCATATTTCATTTTTAGTGTAGCATCTCATATGGATTCCTCAAAACTATGTCAATAATGCGGTTACCTCTCAATGCCTCTGAGTTTCGTCCGATGTCTCTCAGACAAGAGCAAACCGCCCCCCCAGGCACCCTGCAAGATGTTGACAAACAGCTTAAAATGGCCTCCACGCTCTATATTTTTCTCGGCACGTTCTGAGAATGATCTAGAAAGAGTCTATACTCTACATCAACATGGAGCCACAGGCCATGGTTTTCACAGATGTCCGCAATGTCACTGATAGGGTCGAAGGCTCCATAAACTGTGGTTCCTGCTGTGGTGTTCACATAGAACGGAAACAAACCCTGTGGGGACAAAACAGGGTTCTTCAGCTAGCAATATTTATATCAAATACCATATATTGACAGTAATCTTACGAGCCAGTTTTTATGTTCACCACCCTCCAACCCTACACGTGGCCTGCTCACAAACGCAGCAGCTACACTAACACGTGGAAAATTTCAGCAACTCTGTGCCTGATACAGTCATATGCGCAACACCCACTATAATGCCACTACCACGTCAAAACACCGCCACTGTGTTGCGATCGACCCGCCATCCAAATGACATTCGTTCAGCCGTGGTTTTGTAGTCAGAAAATGACCAGCAATGAACTGGGTGGCTCATCGTGGCAACTGATTAGCTGCAGTCTTAATGCAGCTCTAAAAAACAAAGTTTCACCCTTCCTTATAAAGTGGACAGTGAGTACATGCAACTCGTTGTGTGTTTCTAATATACTAGGATGTAAATGTAACAATACACTCACTTTACTCTGATGTAGCGTAATACTTATGGTTAGCTATATACTAGAATTGGTGGGACCTAGATACTTGGGAGGAGTCCTAGTGCTTAAGTGGTCCGTAAGAAGTGGCTGCGTTGGTCTGTGGATGTATGGTGGTGGTGTGGGATTTATGCGTCCGCTACTTCGCCTCACCTTGCCCTTGGCTGTTTGGATGCTGTACTCCAGTTCTGCTGGAATCATCTTGCCCCTAGTTAAAAGAAACGGACAGTTTGTTATTAGCGCTTTATGCGCCAAACCCCCAAACATCGAATGCCACTGTCGCAATTCTCACCTTTCATCGCATTTAACCAAAAAGACGTTTTCGGAGCCGATTCCGAGGGTGACTGCGGACTTCTTGATCGAATAATGGCTCTAAATAGAGTCATTAAAAAGAGGTCAGATATCACCATTTATGTTTGATTAAACCGTTGTTAACGATTACAGTTCGGATCCGTCACGGTGAAATGACGCGCGAGACCGAGCGCGCGCTTACGTGTGCAGAGGTGAACAGCGCGAGGCGCGGGAGCGCGTGCATCCCTTCCGTTTTCACGTGCGGGAAGAAGTGATACCGGGCCAGCAGCACGCTGTACAGGTTCGACATCGTGCCTCCTGAACAAAGGTTAGTCGTGAATTCAAACATATTGCTGTCAAGCATATGGGAAAACATCCCCCAGCATATCGTAATTGTGAAAGATCCAATAAACATAAAACTCTGTAAACGTACAGTTAAACGCTAGAAAAAGTTTCACTAAAACGTTCTTGAATCTGTTTGCTTGTTATAAAAGCCACAAGCTTAGAATAGTAAATGCGGAAAGATATTAAGACTTCATTTTGATTATGTGTGTATTAATATTAAGGCATAGTATACAGCACCTAGACATATTATAAATCATTCAACATAAAGTAATTTGAAAGCTATTAGTTATTAGACGGCAGAATGTAAACCTGGAGCCAGTACTCGTTTACAGGTGTTGAACAGGGTTAACCCCTTATATTCCAGGCCTTTTTTTTTGTTTATTATTAATCTTGCTAGACCCAAAGTAAAAAATTCAAGCCTATCTGTTAACCTAATTTGCAATATACTGTAAAAAAAAAACCCAATATATTATTTTGTAAAAAAAGAAAAATTGATCGATATGTAATTTTTACGATACAGTATTGTGAAAAAGCCATGTTTTATCATGTTATAACACTAAGATGGTAGCATCTTACCAGGGCTGAAGATTCCATCTCCCTCCTCTTCAGACCAACCAATGAAGGTCTGCATTTTCTTCAGAATGACCTCTTCCATGAGGATAAAGACTGGGGCAACCTCATAGGTGAACCTACCAGCACACAGTTTTTTTGTGTTAAAAAGCAATGTTCAACAATTTGGGAATCTTTGTCACTAAGCATGTCATCTTATTCGTTAGCACAGTTAAATTCCTGAATGTGACTGAAGTCTGACATGTTTGTATTTGCCGTCGACGTGAGCCATTCCCCTGCTAGGCCTATGATGTCCAGTCCGGTCGAGAGTTGGTTGAAGAAACGGGGGTGACCTGGTGGTTAAGAACGAGAAGGTCAGGACAAGACCTCAGTTCAGTCAGACCAACTCTAACTCTGCTAACTCTAACAAAGAGGACTAACCCCATTCCCACAGACAAAAATGTATTACACTGCGCATTAACCTGTTTTGACTCCGTATTTCAGAGTGTCGCGGCAGTCAACAAGCAGCTGCTCCAGGTTTTCCGGCTGATCCGGGAGCTCCAGACTGAATCCTTCCCGGCCTTCCTTCAGCTGGTGTGGATAGTGGAAGTCCAGCACTTTAGAGCTGCGATTCTGGGACTTATTGATGTACGCCAGCAGAATGTTCAGCAGCTCCCGTAGGAAGAGTCTGGTCACCTTTTCGCCATTCTCCGCAGGCAGGAGATCTAAATATGGAGGAGATTTAATCATTTAATAATGATCTCAGTTCCTGTTGTTATAATGCATCCTGTAATGAAGACTTAATGTGAATTGTCTGAGCCTCACATTCCTTCATTGTAAAAAGAAGAGACAATGTTTCTGGTCTGTTCTGAGAGTCTTCTTATGGCATTTGGGATTCTGATCAAAATGCTACTCTAAATTCTTTTAATATACCAACAAATCTGCGCACAGTTCCGCAATTGGCAAAAGCTAAAAGCTATAAAATATTTGCCTTGGGAACTGTTTAAGAAGATGCATTCTGTCATGATTGGCCACCCTCCTAGAGTACTGTGTCTAGTTAACCTGTGTCTAGTTAACTCTTACCAGTTCATAAAGTTAAACCCTTGTTACCTGTGTGATGGCTGGTTTTTGTGATTCCATGCATCTATCATGTTTGTGTTCATTGTGTGATTCTAGCCTCTGTGTATTAAGTCTAACAGCTGTTTCTGTGATTCTTAGCCTATTTGGAATTCCTAGTTGTTCGTGTTTCCTAGCCTTTGTGTTTAGTCTAGCATTTGTTTTTCCTAGCCTCTTTGTTATAGCCTGCATTCCCTGTTTCTCGTTGTGTGCTTTTGTTTCATTTGGTTGATGGTGGATTCCCAGACTCTCCATGTCGGCTCACTGACCCTGGACTGACCCTGCCCATAATAAAACTCGCTCTTCTCCTTACATGCATCACATTTTATTTATGATTTATTTAGTGCACCATCTCAGCAGTTGTACGTGTATTTTCATGGAAAAGTTGCTCACTGGGTTTCTTCCACCACCACCACCCCCCAACAAAAAAACCCCAAAAAACATGGTGACAGAGCCAAACAGACACAGAGTGCCTTGTCTTTAGTAGCTAAGCCTTTGTTTTTTTGCTTTGTCAACTATAGCTTTGTACGGTGTAAGCTATGCTTTTAGGCAGCCTTGCAGCAAGTAATTTTACTACTTTCAGTTCTGCTGCTTGGAACAGCCACACGTTTGAGGGCATAAACCTGGAGTGCCTACCTAGTTCAGTTTTTACTCTTTGCACTGTACCCACAACACTGCACAGAAGATGCATTCAAGTGCGAAAGATTAATCACTTTAAACACTTTTTTTCAATAGATTCCAGTATGGAATGAATAAAATGGGACCATTGAAAAATAGAACATTATTTATCAATTTGCCTTTTCATATATATAATGACCTAAAGAGTTGATGTTTATACAAGGTGCTAAAACAACAGGAATATGAATACCAAAAGTATTTCTATGGGTGACATCCAATAACGGAGAACGGAAGACGTCTCTTTCTGACACGCTTGACTGCAGTAAGAGGAGAGTGTCTTCCTGCCAGAAACTCCATGGCCAGGGAAGGGTAAATTGGGAAAGTGCTGAACTGGGAAGGTGCTGGGATTTCAGCATCTCTTCACCATTGCATTTTGGCAGTGTGACTCACCTTTGCTGTGGACACTGCTGAAGTCAAAGGTGACCCGACCCCTGACTGTCTCGTTAGTGGTATCAAAGGAAGTGCCATTTCTTTTGCTCCAGTTGAGGAGGTGACTCATGTCTTCATTGATTTCCATTGAGTTAATTGGAGTCTGTATGAATGACACAGGCATACTGTAGAAAAAAACACTGTAGAAAAAACATGTTTGGCATTGAACATAATAATGATGAAAGCAAGAACACTAATACAATTATATTAAAATGTACCTGAAAGTAAATAGCAACAACACATGAAAAAAAAAAAGAACAGTAGTTTAACTCACATTAGGTGCAATTAGGAAAATAACCAAAAATGTTAAGTATTATTATTATTGATTTCTATTACAATTACTATTACAATTTTACTATAATTACTATTACTAAATACTATATCACTATTTCTATTATATACTATATTTACTTTTACTACAGAAAATAATTCACATAAAAGTCTTATTTGACCTAAGAAATATTACTATCTCATCTTCTGTGCTTGAAAAACTGACAAACTAGACCTACCTTCAAATTTAGCCTGTAGAAATTCACAATTAAATGCAAGTTAAAAGGTCCTGGGCTCCTAGAAACAGTAATTAACTGTACTATATTCTGTTTAAAACATGGTAATAATTTTAAGGCTTTAAATTCTTAGATAAAAAAAGTCAACCCAAACAACTGTACAGTACTTACCTGGTTAGCTGATAGTGGCTGAGTCTACTTTATCTGTCAGTACAAAAAAATAAATAGCAGTCTGTAAGTGAACGTTACTTTATGAGCCTCTGTCAAGGAAGAGTCCGTAAAATATACTAGTAGCTACACTGGGCGTGGTCTTCACCTGATATATGCACCTGTCTTCAAGCTCTTTTGACAAGCAACGCTGTTACGTCACTTCTAACGCAAGGCCGAGAACACCCAGGGCCTGTGCATCTTTTAGCTCCTGTACCTTTTGTTTGCACTAGAGTTGTGTACACACACCACGCTTCCTGCCTGCAGACATATGACTAAAGGCTATGAAAAGGGAGCTTAGCTGAAAGTCAAAGGAAGATTTAATCATCATTGTGAGCCCTTGGTTAGATCAAAGTGTATGAAAAGAAAGAATGTTTGGTTATGCATATCTTGCTCTCATGCTAAGATTATGTCTCAGGACAAGGGACATATGAATGCCTTTTGGAAGACCAGGAGTGCTCTGCTGGATCTCAGTATACATTCAACCATTTGTGGTAACAATATTTCCAGTTTTTGTGGTTAGCAAATACTGTGGCTTTGATAAAAATAAAATCCATAGAATTTGAAAATGCCAAAATTCCATACCTTTGCAATGTTACATACAAAGTTATTAGACCTACTTAATATGCGTCATGCACTGGCATGGATAATCAAAAAGAAAGCATCATTCTGATGGATGAAATGGCATATGACAGGGTAGCCAAACAAATGTGATTTTGATTTATCGCCCAAGTAAATTGATGCTATGAGATTAACCTGTATAGTGCATGAATAGTAGATTGGTGGCTCAGAACACTTGCTGCCATGGTAACTTTATTAAAGGATGTCCATTTTTGCACTTAACTCCACAGATTGACTCTACAAATTGGTAAAAGCTTTGGATAATTGATGGGCACGTTTTTAAGAGGGAGAGGGACAACAGAATAGTGACCTGTAACTCAGAAAATGGACATAGCACTGTCATTTTTATACACTGGTTTATAAAATTAATGGATTAAAAAGGCAACAACAATAATTACATTTAGCATTTTTTTAAAGGCCTCTGGTGAAGATGAAGCATGCTTTGTGTCAGATGTAGGTTTACAGGTTCCACTTGTCCTCTTTCTGTTTCTGTGACACATGTTACAGATCAGTTTAAACTCTTGAAATGCTTTAGCCCTAAAAACCCAGTGAAGCAGATTAATAAAAGTCATGCATATTTACATATTGTTAAGAAACTGTGAATGTGAAAAAGCAAAAAAGAGAGAGAGAGCTGCAGAACTTGGGGAGGTCAGTGGTAACAGGGCACAATCTTATTAATGCACCTGTTATTTTATTTTTATCACCTCAGCAACAGAGAGTTGAATTACATATGCTGGTTGTCCTTACAGGGTGTATTTTTGATTGTTTGCGTGTGTTTTTTTTTTAAACTTGTTCTTAGGAAAACTGAGTTCAGTCATTTTTCCTCGTTTCCAAAGCAAAATACGCAGCCATGCCCATGAAACAGCGCAGGTCTGTTGTATAACCCCATGACATCGATGTTATGCAGTTTACTCCAGTACAACTGTCTTGTCCTTGCTATTCCTCTCGAGTGTTGCTATTACCTGTTTTCTATGTCTTGCTTTTTCCTGTGCTATGACTACCAGCACGTAAGGGTGCGGTCTAACTCGTCACCATCCTGTGACCCGATCCAGACCTACACCCGCTAATTATCTGTTGCATCACTGCCTCACTTAGTCATCGCTGTTCCCTATGTCATTTCAGTTCAGTGGCTTCATCAAGTTAGTATAGCCAAAGCAATTCAATTTGTTCATCAGACTAATCTGTCTAATAATTGGTCCACACGCGCGCGTGCGCACACACACGTGCACACGTGCACACACACACACACACACACACACACACACACACACACATGCACACGCACACGCACAGATTTAATCAAACATAAACATTTTTATATGTATATTGTAGGCTATTATAAGGTAGGGCTACTTCCAGTACTATATCACTATTATTATACTATTATTATATACTATTATTGCTCTATGGCATTCTCATACATATGGGCCAGGCAAAGTAGGATTATATCTGTCTGCTAAGAGATTCTCTGTTTCAGTGAGCTCTTCAATGTCTGTCTTATGTGAACCAGCAGTGGAGAAAGCACATCTTCTCCTGACCTATTGTCCCTGTTATGTCGCTCTTGTTCTGCTCTCACCGATATGAGGACTTAAAGAAAAGAGCTTACATTGGCAAGAATGGAAAGTTAACCGGATGTTCCATTGCAATGCCATTTTGGTCTGACAACGATGTTACATATTATTTTCAACCTTATTATCAAACTGCCATCCAAAAGTAAAACTATTCTATTGTCATATTTAATTCTTCTATTGAAATGGATTATGTTGAACAATGAAAAATATTATAACTGTGCATAATATTTATTATTATTTATTTATGAATTAATTAAAACAGACGTTTGTTCATTTTTTCCTCCCCAGAATTTCATTTATTAATCAACAAAACCCTTCAAGTCACACACAAAGTTTCTCTTCAGTTGTTAATGTTTATAAAATGTTTTTAAATAAAGGTGTGTCCTGTATGGGATTTCTTGTTTTGCCATGGTATCAAATCAGGTACTGAGACTAGTGAAGTGGAAATTCAAATATGGTGACATCACTATTTACAATATTTACTGTAAGCATACAATTTATTGGTGACTTGTTTTGAGAATTTTTCTATTGCGTTTCTGATTTTTAATTTTGGGTTTGTGGCATGTGACATATTGTGATCTGTATAAACAGTCTAGCCACATAGAGGAGTGGATTTTTACACTTCTCCTGGTCACACCCAATTTCACTGCACTCACTCCCAATTTCCATACTTCCTTCCCAGGCTTTTTTTTTTTTTTTTTTTGGAAATACAGCTCCAGGGCTGTGATTAAACCCACCAGTGCCCAGTTTAAGACCCTTCTCTCCTAAGCTGACACCAGTGTACTGTTTGTCCTTGAGGAAAGTGTACCATGAATCTGCAGGGATATTTGTGGTCAAGATTTTACACTCCTTTCAGGGACAATCTTTACTGTCTGTAAATTTCCACACCATCTTAACCGGCCATGTAAAAACAGTGTATTTCCATCATGGTCAAAGGCAGATGTTGCCAAAACTGGTGACATCATATCACTCACCAGGAAAGGGGGGGGGGGGGGGGGGGTGTTCGTATACTCCCAGACAGCATCACTGTTATGGAAGAACACATTTTATTAGGTCACCTACCCCGGGGGGGGGGGGTTGTATACTCCCAGACAGCATCACTGTTATGGAAGAACAAAATAAAATGCATACAAATATTAGTCATAAACTTTACCACATGTGACAAATGTAACAAATAAAAATAGACTTATTATGATTATAAATGCAGTCTTAATTAAGATTATGTGTAGGGGTATGTATATTTTACAGGTTGTTTTCCATTTTGGTGTATATGTATACATTTTATAGTTCATTAATCAGAGTGAAAATCCTTCTGTGTCTGCATAATTGGTGACAATAAGCCAATTCTGATTCTGAGTTGCCAAGACCTCATGTTCTTGTAGACAGCTCATCCTGGCTGAGCACTCCCTCTGACCTCCCTGATTCACAGATCGACTGGATGATCGTGGAGCAGTCCATCTTGAAGTCATCTTGAAGGATATCAAAACACAAGTGTTTGCAATGTAAATGTATACAATAAAAAAAAAAAAAAAATTAGAATAACCAAAAATCACTTACCATGACCCCCCCAAGAGCTACAAGAAGGTATTTGATTGGATTCAAACAGACAGTCTATTGAATAGTCAATTGGCTCCTCCACACGGTCAGATATGGCTTCCATATTAGCAGTGAGAACTGGATCTGTACAGTGGATATGCACACTCAACTGATCTACAACCAGTAGTCACGCTAACATAGCTGTATCCCCATCAAAGATGCATTTCCACCTGGCAAACCTGTAAATAGCAGTGTTATGCATTTATTTATTCATTCATATATACATAAATTCCTCTTGTACATTACAAGATAATTTCAGTATTGAAATTTGCAAGAACTGCTGAGAGGAAGAAGAAAAAGGACAAAGAATACATTAATTCTAAAATAGGAGGGGAAAGTTCAGGCTAAAAGCAGAGTATGTAGTTCCAAGACTTTTTAAAGATTTTGGACCAAGTCAACTTTTATTATTCAGATAGGCATTGCATGTAGGTATAAAGGTGAATACTACATAGCTGATCCAGTGGAGAGGTCAGTTTTAGCTAAAAGTAATTGCATGATTCAATTAACTGTTATTATAACAATTTATGTTATATTACATAGCATTTTACTAATTTGCTCTTTTAAATCTAACTTGAAACAGGGAAGTTCAAGGATTTCATTAGATTTCTCTTTATGGGTCAGTGTGACTGGTAAGAATAAACTGAACTGAGTTCATCTATGATACACAGTTTCCCAGAAGGAAAACGTAGCAGGCAAGTAAAGATAGTAGTCTGTTAAGTTCTGTAGTAGGCTTTGCATTTTTAACATCATGTCGACTCCACAGACCTTGAATGGATAAGATTTGTGGCTCACTCTGATGCAGTGCTTCAGTACCACTAAGTTTTAACAAACAGAAACGATGTTCATGAAGGCCATAAAGCATGGTGACAGTTTTCAGCAAGGCACCATGACTAAGAATTGTCGCCAAATACTGATGCTGTGTTGTGTGGTAGCTAAGTTACCCAGTTGGCTCTCTATGGTTGTTTAGCCTAGTTTAGACTAACTTGGGTAGTAGTCTTAATTCCTTTTACAAAAACTGCCGGTCCTAGTCCAAGAAATCATTTGTAAATATTTAAAAGGAAATCAGCCCTGCAGCAAACAAGGTAATAAAAGCTCATAGCTATATGATTTGGTTATAGTCTCTTATAACCGTTTACCCTAACAAAGCTATATATTAGACCACTAAAGCAAGGCATTAATTAAACTACCACAACCATCAGTAAAAAAGGGGCATTGATAACACAAGCTCGCAAAATGAACGCCGTGATATAGCCAGTAATACATTAATGCAATTAATACAAGTTCATTTCTAATCCAGGGTATTGTAACAGCCACTTTAGTGTTAAATCACATAATCTATTTACTGTTTAACAGGCTTTTTTACTAGAGGCACAGTTTTGGTCTTACGACTGATTGTCAAGCAGAGGGGTTTGGCCGTGACCCTGTAAATTTCGTGTGTGCCCCAGTACGGTAAGTAATCTGGAAATGCCTCTGCTCTGAACATCACAGAAAAAAACAACATCAAATTAAACAGGTGATTCAAATAAAACAGGCGGCAATTAGAGGAACTGCCCCCAGTCCTAACCAGTACCCCGGGTTCTGCCCAGCACCCTGTTGAAGCAGCACAGTCCCTTATTTATTAACTCCCAACCTTAACCCATAACCAGGCCACAGTGCACAGTGGATCAAGAAAAAAAAGGAGATTAAAAATAATAAATAAAATAATAATAAGATGCACTAACTTTATCTTTATAACAGCTCTGATCTGCTTTAAATCAATTTTGGCTTGTAGCTCTGGTTTAGAGGTTACATTTGTGACAGGCTGTTGAAAGAATGCTTTAGTGAAGCAACTGCAAAAGCAAATGTTGAGTGTAAAAATGTCAAGTATAGAAACTTACTTAACTTTGTCTCCGAGCCTACTAACTTTGAAAGTTACTAGCTAAAGCTGTACCTCCCTCCCAAACTGGAACCAAACCAACACTTTCTGGGTGTGGACCTGCTGGGACTAAAGTGACAGTTAATCTTATTTGCCCCAATCTAGAATTTAAGGTTTGCTGTCATGCCACAACCTTCCTAACTGAATATGGCACTCAAGAGCTGAACTGTCATTTAAAAAGCATTTACATTGTGAATTCGACTAAGATTAACCTTTTGTTTTATAGATTAATAAAATTACGCTCCAGTACAGACAGTTACTCTGTCATCTTCTTAATGAAGCTGTGCACTCTGTTCCAAATCTGTTCTGCAAGGTTAATCCAGTCTGCTGTTCCTCTCGGCAGTGCAGGAAAGGTGCTTTTAATCAGGTCTATCTACATTCTTTGCTGAGCACCGAAAACCCCGGCTGCATCAGCAAGGCTAAGTGCCCGTGGGCTTGTGTCATCCGCGCTGGTGCAGTGACACCGCAGAGCTGTCTGATCGGTGGGGTAGAGGGAGGAAAGGGGGCATTACTGGGCACACGTGGGGCAGCCAGTGCAGAGCCCTGGTTAAACGGCACTGTTAATGAGGCACAACCTTTCTCAAGAGAAAATCTCGTGAGTAAAAACGGTGGGCGATAGATTATGAATCACAAAAAAAAAACCCAAAAAAACAAAAAAAGACATTTCCCCTAAAATATTCAAAAATAGTGTTAAAGATTTATGTAATATGTAGTCTATCTGAAAACATATAGGCCTCCTGATGTTTGTATAATGGGATTTTATTTTTTAATATATTTCCTTTCATGTTTTCTTTTTATATGTTTGGATTGTGGACCGATTCATGAAATTAGTGTGTATTCAGCCCTCTAAACTGTCTGATTGGATGCTAGAGTAAGAGGAGGTGTCTGATCAGGGTGCAGAACAGAGACTACCAGGGAAAAGAGGATATTGCCTACCATCTTCACCAGTCGAGTGCTTAGCTCGGATCACTGCACATTGCATTTATTTCCTAGTTGGTTTTGAGACTTCTGGATTTAAGTCTCAGCTACTTTAGGTAACAGCCTCTCTTAGTCTCTCAGTCTTTCTCCTATCAGCCTCCAGTGGTGTCACATGGCTGTGTTGCTTTCCCAGTTTGAGCTGTCGCACAAAACACCAGTGCATGTGTGTAGTGATAATAGCTGAAGAATGCATCTAGATTCAGAGCACAGTATTCTGCATGAGAAGTAAAATGTCTTGGATGCTGATCTACTAGTGGACAGAGGCTGCTTGCATTGAGAGGCGTGCTGGAACCGCGCATGCGTACAGACGCGCACGCAGAAGCATATATTCACTGTAAATGCCGGTGTGGAGTGCAGAGGGCTGAAAGCAGACAGTGATGAAAAGATCGATGCGGACATGAACCTCCTGCAAGGACTGCACCATGCGCATGGGAACCACAGTCTGGTGGCAAGGGTGAGTGAAAGGAGCTCCGCCTCGGGTTGCTACGAGCAGGTGATGGTCTCCCCGGAGGTGTTCCTCACGTTGGGTCTGGTAAGCCTCCTGGAGAACATGCTAGTCATCGCCGCCATCGTGAAGAACAAGAACTTCCACTCGCCCATGTACTTCTACATCTGCAGCCTGGCCGTAGCCGACCTTCTCGTGAGCGTCTCCAATGCGACCGAGACCATCGCGATGGCGCTTTTCACCAGTGGCCGCCTGGCCGTCTCCGCCGGCGTCCTGAAGAGCATGGACAACGTGTTTGACTCCACCATCTGCAGCTCCGTCCTGGCATCCATCTGCAGCTTGCTGGCCATCGCCGGGGACCGCTACTTCTCCATCTTCTATGCCCTCCGCTACAGCGACCTGATGACGTGGCGGCGGGCGAGCGCCATCATCGCCGGCATCTGGAGCCTGTGCGCGGCGTCCGGCATGCTCTTCATCGTGCACTCGGACAGCGTGACCGTGCTCGTCTGCCTCGTCGCCACGTTCGCCGCCATGCTCGCGCTCATGGCCAGCCTCTATGTGCATATGTTCCAGCTGGCACGCGTGCACATGAGGCGCATCGCCGCGCTGCCGGGCCCCGGTGGGGCCCGGCAGGCGGCCAACATGAAGGCTGCCGTGACCCTCACCATCCTGCTGGGCGTGTTCGTCACGTGCTGGGCGCCCTTCTTCATGCACCTCGTCCTCATGATCTCCTGCCCCAAGAACCCCTACTGCATCTGCTTCATGTCCCACTTCAACGTGTACCTCATCCTCATCATGTGCAACTCGGTCATCGACCCGCTCATCTATGCCCTGCGCAGCTCGGAGATGAGGAAGACCTTCCGGGAGATCTGCTGCAGCTGCGGCTGGGGCGGGATCGGGGATGGAGATAGATGCGGGGTTGGAGGCAGCTGCCTGTAAGGTGGAGGCAGGACCAATGGGGTCAATGGTGGGGATGGCAGTGGCCTCTCCTCCAAATGCGTGTGAGCTGCAAGAAAACGGGACACAAGCTCTCCCAACGGGAAGCATGAGCTCTCACAAACAGTGAACGTGTATTGCTGCGCTGCCGGAGCCTACATTAGGAGTCTTCATATGTTGTGCTGCAAAAATATAACTTGCAACTGAATGTTCAGGGCACTTTTACAGTTTTCACATGTTGCCCTGCTTCAACAGGTGGGTGATAATTGCTTTAAAATAGGCTTAATAAATTCCAAGCTGTAGTAACGGGTGATTGCGTTATGTTGAGCACGTAAATACATAAGATAAAATGCAGTCCTTGCTGGTGAAGACTGTTGGAAAAAGAGGTATGAATACTGAAACAATCAAGCATGTCATGAGCTAAGTCATTAATAAACAAAGGTGTTCTGAATAGCATGAGGGTCATCTTCACCTCAAACAGCAAGGTGCTTCTCAGGAATGGATATGGAAATCTGTCTCATCCACTCGGGGAGAAAAACAATTTTGTTTCTGTCATTTGCTCAGAGAATGTGATGTCAGATTCTTGCTTTATGCTGTCTTAAGAAATACTGAAAAATATTGTTCCTATTTGTTCCTTATTGTTCCTTATTGTTTAGGGCCACATTGTTTCTTATCTTTTAGGGTGTTTTTATGATGTGACTCCAACATTTTGCGTTACCTGTTTTTAATTAGCTGTTTATATACTTGTTTGAAGCAGCTGTAAATACCAACCCAGTTATAGCAGGAAATGAGACAGTGAAATGATGTGAACCATACAACCAAATCATACAACCAAAGAATTTAGAGTTTGTTTTAAGAGCCATGTAACATCAAACACAGCAGGCACACACTGTTCTAAGGGGTGTATCGGTGAATGGGCTTCTATGTTTAGAGAAAAGGCTCAGCTGATTAAGATTCTGGCTTGAAGGTCACACCTCTGTATTGTGTGTTTTGTGACATAACACAAACAATAAAATCATGTCAAAGCAAGAAATTCTCCAGGGGATCGCAGACTGCGAGTCCATTTGTAAACTCGACTTTTATTAAACCTGCGTGGCTTGTTCACTCAGTGCTCCTAGGAAAACGTTGGTCCTTTTGTTCTTGATGCTTTCTTTAAGTCTTATCTTTCATTCCACGTATTATCTCTTTCACTTCATGAAGTGGAGAAACATATTAGCTCTCCCATTTCCAGGGCTCAGCCTGACAGCACACTCACTCGGAGGGAGAAGTAGCGATAGACTCGAGTTGGTTATGCGGTCACGCAGGTAACTGAATGAAGGTGATTACACAATTGCACAAAAATTACACAAAAAAAAGTTATTTCCACAATCATTTCTTTGTGATCTCAGTAAAAACATCACAAGGGCACATTTGAGTAACTGAAGAAGTGGCTCTAACATTCAGACAGCTCATATTCAATTCAAAAACAGTGAAAAGATGGTATTCATGTCTTATTTAATCTCAATAAAGGAAGTTTAGCCCTGAACAAAATGTTAATTATTTAACTTTTCCATACTATTGTAAATACACTGCAAGATCTGTTATTTTGGCATATCTTGATCAGAACACCACATTTGCGACAAGACCCATACGACAAAAAGATTCGTATGTTAAGGGTGAACTAAGGAATACAAAATGTGCTTATTTTCAATATGTTTTGGAATCCACAGGAGTGCTTATTTCCTTTAGCACCTGTTTGGATTATTTTTTCAGAGAAATGCAGATAATGTGATGTGTAAGTAAGAAACCTCATTAGAAAGCAGAATGAATGTCTTCTTAATTAAAATGTATCTCCATTAAAGTTATTCTCTAGAGTCTGGTATTCTATTGATGTGGGAGACGGAACTGTCAACAGTTTTGGGGTCTTTAACATCTGCTTGTGTTCTAGTGTTTCAGTGCACATCTCAGAGCCCTGGGGGTCTCCTAAATACTGCACAGAACAGAAAGGAGCCAGTGAAAACATTACCACAGCTCCTGTTCCATTTTATAAAACCTCCACCCACATCTAACGATGGAAACAGGTCCTCACAGTAATTCTCTCTCTCTCACTAATGTGTGAAGGTAACTTGGTCGCTTGTGGATTACGGTGTTGGATATCGATTTACTCGGTGAAAGAGAGTGGCAAGACCTAATCAACAAACAGGCAGTAGTCAGAGCTCGTACAAAGGCAGAACAAACAGGCAAGGTACTCGGGGACAGACGTGAGTCGAAACCAGAGTAACATTAAACCGGTAACGTACAAAAAAGGGCAAAACCAAACAAGCGTAATTCATAAGAACATGCCAGGTAGAAAATACCAGAACAACAATCCAATGAGAATGCTCAGTATGCATACTAGAAGAGGCAATACTTAGCATTGAGGAATGTTCTATTACCTTATAGTTCTACTTACAATACAATAAGGTAAATCTGAGTCCGGTGATATCAATATTCCGGAGATGCTGATCTCTGGTGATCTCCTGAGGCATCATGGGAATTGGAGTTCAGCTGAGTGGAGTAGGGCAGCGTGACACTCTTTCTCTCTCTCTCACACAGAGACACACAGGACCAGTCCCATGGGCTGTTTATGGCATTTGCTAAGGCTGAGGACCCATAAGACTCCCACCATCATCTCCAGCAGCCTTACATCAGCACAAACACCTACAAGTAGGTTTGCACATACAAGAATTTGCCTCAGGTTAATAACAATAACTCCACACTAACTTTAGTTTGTGATTTTACATAGACGACCGTTACTGTATTCTTCATATACATGCTATCACATGTTCAGCAGTTAGATAACAGATCATGTATGCAGAATTTAAACAGTAGCACAATATTTCAGTGCCAGAGGCTCTGGCAGTCCTAATAATTTGTGCACGTAATGGCATGAGGAGGGATGCTGTTTTAGTATCAGGTGTCTTTGATCCTTGCTTGATTGATGCTCCTGTCTGGGAGGAGTTGAAATCAGCAATGGCTAGGAGCCAAGGGAACAGCAACGATTTTCTTAGCGCACTTCTGAGGCCTGCATTTGACAAGGTATACCTTTTTCTGCAGACCCAACACCTTTTAATTCGCATCTTAGAGGGGTAATTGCATGTCATTCATTTATACTATGTCATCCTTTTAGTCATTTATGTATATTATGCACCTGCTGCAGTCCCCCAGGGGGCTGTGGTTTCCGATAGAGAGTACGCTGTGCGCAAATTGCTTCTCATCGGTGTGTGAGTGATTGTAAAAGCTAATATATGTCTGTAAAGCAGCCTTGATTATGAGAAAGGCACTATTTAAATGTAAATAATAATAATAATAATAATAATAATAATAATAAGTAATGACTTGAGTGCACAGCTCCTCTTAACACCTACAGTCTTTTCTGCAGAATTCATTGGTAGCAGTAAAGACTCTGTTGGGTGACAAGCCTTCCCCAGACTGTAACATGGGTGCTATTGATGGACTCTTATTTCTGTGCTGAACTGAACCAGCAGCTCTTGTGGCACGTTGATCTTGTTTGACTGCTGCAGGAAACACATCACTGGATACAGGCTGGTTTTGCAATCACACTGATGTCCAAACGCCCAGCTGTTCAACGCCCCTACTGTCCTTAGGTGAACTTGGCACCGTTCTGAATGAGGCTGACGAGTGTTGCATGTGCAAACTGTGGAATTAACACGAAGAACCTTGGTTTGAAGCCACCTGTGCCCATGGAGACTTGAGGAATTACCCCAACCCAGCTGATCAGAAGCATTTTAGATGTCTATATAAAAAAGTTAGACTTTGGTTTGTACCAAACAGAGCTTAGCAGCTAGGCTCAAAATGTTTTCTTACATCCAATGCTTTTCCACTGGTTCAGTCCTAATGAGGGCTACTGTCTCTAAGCGCTTGAGGTCATATATTTGGTAGTGCATGGTGACCTTTAAAACATGTAGAACCAAAAAACTGAGCTCTCTGTCTGACGCTACTACATAAAAAGACAGGTACGGAAGAGTGAAGAGGGAAAAGACGATCCAGTGCCATGTTTTTAAAGCTTTAAGGAATTATGCAGCTGAAACGTATTTTTCCTTTCAACTTTTGATGTTGATGACAGTTCACCATGACAACTAAATTTATATTGTGATAAAAGGTACATGAAATGTCTGATGATGTAAAAGTACATTGTGGAGAACGAGCATCATTAGCCCACGTGTGTTAACGTTCCACACAATGGGATGTATGGCGCTCAGGGATTCGGTTTGCTCACTGAGAGCGACTAGGTGGACTAGAAATGAGTAAAATGTGATTTCTTTCACCTTAGTGTTTACAAGTAAAATATGAAATGAATTGAAACCCACACCACTGGTTCTCATTGTATCATTTTGGCTAATAATGAGTTAAATAAAAAATTTCCCCAAAAGGTCTGTGTTTTCTGGTAAATGTTACATAAGGAATTGCAAAGGACCAATTATACACATGCACAAACTGAACTCGAATCTGGATACACAAGACCAGTTATTTTTTAATTTCACTCACTGACTTCTTTTCAAGTTCAGGGAGCACTGCTAATTCAGTTTGAACTGTCATGTGTAAAATGCTTATTGCAGAACAGATTATAATACACACTGTATTATAAAACATTACAACCAGAGAAAATATATATTCTTTGAAATATAAATAATCATCGTTTGGAAGATTAGTGATTTTCCAACCGTCCACGTACATCTCTAACCTGGAATCTCAGCGGAGAGCTGAACCTTCCTGTCAGTGCTGTGCGGCACAGACGCTGTGACATGACAGTAACGTTCAGCACTGATGCAGCCGCAGACATGACCAGTTTGCATGTTCTTGCCTTAACACTGGTTAATCTGGTCAGTTACATAGCTTGTCGTGGTGTCAGTAAAGACATTAGTTGTCTCCATCATCCAAAGCACAAACCACATGAGAAACCTTGAGCCTACGCCATTTTCCCCTAGATGGGCACCTAAATACTCCCAAGTACCTTTCCTGGGAATTTTTTTGCCTGGTCTGCTAAATGCCATAAATGTAAATGTAAATAAATAAAAAAAAATCTTGTACTTTTAACATACAAGAGCACAACAAAAGTACACTGAAATCATTAAGCTGGGGTCAGTGAATGTTCCACAATCGAATTTCAATTACACCTCATGGATAATATATGTCTCACGGGGCACAATGATATTCGCCAGAAAGCAGATGCCGCAGTGCCATTTTTCGCCTCATGTGATTAATTAGGACCCGTTAGAGTGAGCGAGAGTCGGTCGTTAGAGCGTGACTATCTCCGGAGCGAGGCGGCGATGGAAGCGTTCCAGGCCTTTATCGGCTGCCTCTGCTTTGCTGAGATTTGCCGCAAATGAGTCCAGTGACTCTGCATAAGACCCACTTGTAGGAGCCTGGCAGCGGGCCTGCCGTTCTCGGCCAGGTGCCGCCAGCCTTGTTTCCCATTAAGGACAAAAAAAAAAAAAAAGACAAACTTTAATGACATTCAGTGGAAACTTGCGTGCAATGTTTCTGGAGCTGTTTCCTAGACTTACCAAGACAAGTTTTTAATGAATAGTTACAGGCAGAACGGTATGCTTCAATGGGATTTTGAAATGATTCTTGAAATTGCTCCAGCAAATCACAGCTCTGACTTAATAAAATGAACGGACTGAAAATTCATAGACTAAACACATACCTCTGTGAACTGGACAAAGAAACAAAAATCCTTTCAAAGCCATGTTTATTACCTCTGAACAAGCCCTTGAATCGTAATGTATATTCGAAATATATAAATAAATGTTTAAACAAAGCCCTGGGGAGACGCAACATTACATAGTCTTTCCACTACTCTCAGACGTCTGATTCGATTCATCACCAGCCAAAAATCAGACCTTTGCTTATATAAAACTGTGGACATACCTTAATGGACATACCACAATGCTGTGCACATCATCTTGGTATAATCTGGATAACTAGCCAAGGAAGAGACTATGCAGAGTGAATATAACAGTAGCTACACGTTTCGGAACAAGTCGCTACCCTGAGTGGTGGTTTGTGTTTTGGAAGTGTCGTGCCACTCCCTCATTAGGTTAATTGTTTTTCCTGTTATTAGATGACTGTGGGTAGGAGTTTAAACAGCCTTTTATTACAGTAAGAACCGATTTTTGTTTTATTCTTTTGAATGTATCTTCAAAGCCAGAGAAGATGGACCAAACAATGCAGGACTTAATTCAAGGTCTTAAAACTTTGAAGCTTCTTCTTTAGAGCTTCATGAATGCAAGAGACAACTGAATAGTACTACTCATCTCTGACAATGTTTAATGTCACGACCAATCATTTCCCACCTCTCCTCTCTAAAAAGCTGTGGTGTTTTAATTTTCACTCTTCTTCACCCAGAATGGACTTCAGGATCCCAACCACAATGGCTTCAAACCAGGATACTCTACATTAGCAGTGTTAGTAGTAACTCAGTGGTTAAGGTACTTGTAATAGGAAGGCTGAACTTGTAACCAGTTGAAGGTTGAACTTGTAACCTGTTCCAGCCCCTCCACTGCCAAGTTGCCACTGTTGTGCATCTAATCTTGGCCGTTACCCAGAGCTGAATCCCACCCAGACTGTTATGCATTTCCAGTGATGCCTCCCCACATCTTAATCTGGACATCGCCTTGAAGAATGCCATAATCTTGTAGTCTGAAAATGCACAAAACCAGGATGTAGTACCGGACAACCTGGCTTATGTTACCAGCATGCCCAGATATGCAGGTTTCTCTTGTTCAAAATTTGGCCATTTCTTTTCTCTCAGTCACTTATCCAGTCTCTTGTTTTCTCAGAACTGGAAAGCTTTCTCTTGACAGGTCTGCTAGGCCCAGCAGATCCAGAATACATCTGCATGATATTCAATCTTGCCAAGTCCTCTCACATTACCAAGTTTCAAGTTTGGTTTATTCGTCACATACATAGTCATACACAGTATAACTATACCCCCTGCTCCCTTCCCTTTGATGGCATCCTGTATGTGTCTGTATCACATTTAAAACCATTTTGCTTGCCTACAAAGCCAAAAATAGTGCACCCCCTCCAACCTGAAAGCACCGTCACCCCACATCGTATCTCACACCTTTGTGTGAGCCACCCTTTATTTTGATAATGATTTTGCATGTTCTTGGCATTCCCTTTACTGAAGTTTTACTGAAAATTGTGGACAACACGCTTTGGACCACCACCCCTTAAGGGACAGAAGAGACACGCCTCAGGTCCTTTCTGCACCATGGATCATATGGTGCAGTAAATTTCCACCACCTAACAATTTCATGTTTTCAAATATAGACTGAAGACCCACCTCTTCAAAAGGCTCTTGTGCAATCCCTGGGCAGGTCAACCCGTCTAGTGTACCATTTTTGCAACAAAGTAACCATTTACGTTGTTGTGATATGCATGACATTCAATATTTTTCATGCAATAGAAAGCTTCAGTCTTCATAAATGTAAAGGCTATGCTTATTTCAATCACTTCTCATAAACGAACCTTGCTGGTTATTTGAATATGTTTTGTATATCATCCTTTTGTACTTCAGGATGATAAACAATGACATTCAAGTGAAAGACTGAAGCCAGAGTTTCCAGAATTTCCACCACCTAACCATTCCTCGCTCTTTTTAAACAAAGGCTGAATACCCACCTCTTCAAAAAACCCATGAACTACCCCTAGGCACTTCATCACCAGTCTAATGTACTATTTCTGCAACAAAGTACTTCTGTACAGCGCAACTGCTAAATATTGAAAAGGCAAAAGTCATCAGAACTAATTTTATTTTATTCTACAAATACACAAACACACAGACTTTCAGAATGTTCACTCAATATTTGACATGCTTTTCATTTTTCAGTGGAAGCCAATTAAGCAGAAAGATGGGAAAAAATGTAAACAAATTTTGCTTTATTTTCTATCCCCATTTGTGCTTCCTATGTTGTTATTTCCCTGAAAACATTTTCCACAGTCAGCCATACTGTCTGCAGGTGCTCTGCATAAAAAAATAAAATAAAAAGTAAAAAAAATAAATAAATAAAATATATATTACACACACACACACACACACACACCCACCAAAACGGGTTTCGTTCAGAAGCAAGCATTACTGTCAGCTTCTACTAAAAACACGCATGTTACATATATTCTGATATTCAAGAGGACTGTGATATGTTTTCTGCAGAGGGAGATTCGTACTCCTTATGAACGTCTAAAGAGCCGAAGAGGTTTTCTAAAATGTCCAGCACGTTGTTCTGAATAGAGTTCACTTGTTCCGCAGGACAGTATTCATCCAGGCTGGACCTGTGAAGGAGGGAAAGGAAACCTTTTGTGATGATTTATTTTACCACGTTATGAACGGCACTAATGGCATCTGAGGCCAGCTTTAAGTCACGTCTGGGCATGTGGGAGCACGGTGGGAAGCAGATTTTGTTAACCTGTGAAAGTCCTTTGGAGACCCATGACGATCAAGCCCCTGTCAGCACACTTTTGCTCAAAGCCCCCTCGAAAACACACCATATCCAGTTAAATCAATATATCCTTAAGAATCTATACCTTAAAACTCGGATCTTCAATTTAGATCAGAGAGAAACTCTTTGGCGGGGCAAGATCCAGAGGAGTCGGAGCTCAACTATGTGGGAGGACGGGTCTTCCAGGATGGGGTTGCGACACCACCTACACAGAGTGCCAGCGCGCTTCTTGTTGCAAGTTCCCTCCCCATGCAGCACGTGTGGGGCATAGAGATGATGCTTTACCTGGCTATGGTGACTATGGTGGGTTTGGGCAGAGCCTGGAGCACGAGACGCACGGCCAGCAACAGCTGCCGGATCTCCTCTTCACTGCTAACGTGGTGCGGGAGCTCCGAGTAGTCGCAGGTGAGGCCTGCCTGGTGAACCTGTGTAGGAGCCCCAGCAAACAGACACACACGCCTGCCTCTAGCACCAACAAGCACGGGGTAATGTTTTTATTCAGAAATCACTGACGGGCAGTAATATTCGAGCTGAGAAATCAAAAAAGACCACCATTTCGTAGTCGGGCGATTCAGATCGACTCTTTAGGCTGCGCACGAGTTTCGGCACCGACTCCATCCTGCAAAGACCGAGTGAGGGTGGGCGTTACTGGCGGCTCCGACCAGCCCGGTTCCCCTGGTTAGCAGGAACCAGTCAGAAAGTGCGTGACCGGCAGTGTGAGGCACTGTGGGTAGTAAGGACACATACCCAGGTATGAACTCCCAGCACTCCATGGCGCGTTGGCTGTCATCCTCGAGCAGGTCAGCGAACGTGCTCTCGAGATACTCCAGCTGCCGTGTGCGTCTGTCCACACACTCCAAGAGCTCTTCCTTAGAACGGGAAGAAAGAGAATGTGATCTTGGTGACTTAAGTCGGTGGAGAGCAACAAAACCGTGAGGCAGGCAGGCAGGCAGGCACGCACACACACACACACACACACACACACACACACACACACACACACACACCATTTTTCCACATGAAAACAAAAAAGCGCTTGTAGACCTAAAAGATGGAAGAGGAATTGGTTCAGCAAAAGTCATAAGAAATGATGAACAAGGTGGTTGCCATTTTCAACCAGACTTCAGGAAACACTGACGAGCCCTGTCCTATGAGGCTTGGTTTTAGAAGCCTTGGTCAAGCATTTATTTGATTAAAGACCCTCCTCACCTCGTTCGCACCCTCGCGTGGCCTGCTGAAATGGTACAGTTCCTGCAGAATCGAGTACTCTTCCTGTGAAGGGAAAAGACTACACATCAGCTCCACTATGTTAGAAAACATTAAACTTTACTTAGCCTGTACTGTAAGAGACAAACATTAAATCAGTAAGACATTTGCTCTTAAATAAGACTGTCAGCATAACCTTTGGGCCTTCAGCTATTTATTTATACAGAGGTTTTACACCAATGATGTGTAATTGAAGTTCATTTCCTGACAGAGAGTTGCCTGCTCATTACCTGTGTGTACATATCCTTAAAGGGGTTTTTACAGGAGAAGAAGTCCAGGTCAATGTCGAGGATGTATTGATCGGCCTGTCCAATTATACTGAGGAGAGTGTTCACGACAGATGCTGTCGAGTCATCCTCCGTCCGGATTTGGGCTTGGGTGCTGTGGCTGTTCCCTGGCGGTGTGCTGCCACCTGGTGGCCGCGGTGTACTATTGCGAGACTCACTGCAACTTGGCTGACAGTCCTCTTCCTCCATGTTGGTGGAAGATTTGGGCTTTTTAGCAGCGCTGCAGTCCTTTCGACCATGGCTACTGGACGGAGCGTCCACTGGGTTCACTTGGATAACGTTTAAGCGCAGTGGCTTGGGTTTTTCCAGCTGGGCCGCGGGAACATACAAGGCGTCACTGAGAAAGTAGTCTTCAGTGCTTGTAACCCTGGAACGGGGGATTTAGTCACAGGACAGAAGAAGTAACGGTCTCGGAGTTGCCATCCAACACTATTAGAAACAAATCATGGTGGCGGAAGTTAGACTGCATGTACTCTGGCTCTACAATTTTTAACCTCCACCAGATATTTAAAGTGTGTACAAAGCAAGGTTTATACAAGAAATAACTAACACAAATCTTCTAGGATTTTATAAAGTGACATTCCACCATCTGACCAGCACTTCTCTAACGTATAAAAATTGCACAAAAGACAAGAACGGCACAAACGGGTATGGTCTGCAATAACTCTGAGGACTCTTTTCCCATGCAACACAGCGACACGTTGCTCCTCACCTGATGGTGGTTGTTGATGTGTCTCTCCCAACAAACATATTATGCTCCCCCTCTTTGATCTGCTGAGCCCAGTCCGGATGCATCCACATGACTTGGGACACGTGCCCGGCATAGACCATGGGCATGATCCAGTTCTCAATGCTCAGCTCACTGGCAGGGAAAAAAACAAAAAAAACAAAAAAAACCACAAGTTCCACGGATGTCAACTGTGGGCTCTTGACCATAGTCTCGTTCCAGGTCAAGCCCTAAGCAAAAATGTTCTTGCCCGTCATACGAGCCGGTGGCATGGAGCCACTGTACACAGCAGTGTCGAATGTGCTGTTAGAGTTGTTTTTTTCTTGTGGAAATCTCAAATATTTCAGCAACTGGGAAGTTCTCCAATGTGCCACTGAGCTTAATTGTGGAGAATAAAATCCTGAACTGGACATCTGACATCACTTTGTACATTCTGATGCAATACGTTGAAGAACTCGTGTGGCAGGTGGAGACGAGCTTCTCACATCATAAGATATGACAGAGAACACCCTCTGAGGAAATGTTCCCATGTCTCGGTCTCACTCACATGCAAAGATGGAGGGAGGGAGGGAGAGAGAGAGAGGGAGAGAGGGAGGGAGAGAGAGAGAGAGAGAGAGAGAGAGAGAGAGAGAGAGAGAGAGAGAGAGAGAACGTTGACGTTGTACTGTACCTGGATAATCCTCCAATCTTACCTTGATAGCCATCTCACCTGAAAAGACGCTCTTTGTCGAACACTGTGTCAGCGGGCATGTTCACGGGGATCAGGAGGTCGGGATGAGAGTCAAAATGAACCATTCGGATATCTCTCGCTGGCATATGCCGAGAGCCAATGGCACGATATATGTGGGGCACGACCTGTAGAAAGGAATAACGAAATAACTAAATGAAGCAGCTGAAAGGAATCTCCTTACTTTTTTGTGACAATTTTACTTAGCGAAGGCTATCAAGCTGTTTTAAAGGTCGAGATGTGCGTCCACACATTTTGTTTATCTAGCTGGTTAACATTAGCTAGCTAGGCTATACATCTCCTTAAAAGAGAAATTGTTTTAATCACTCACGTCATGATGATCTTCTACGATCCACACGGGCAGTTTAGCATAAGTGCGTTTCACTGGCGGTCTTTCCATTTTGTCAAATGTCGCAATAAAAATTTTAGTCAAAGAGACATTGTTGTTAGCTAGTTGCTAACAAGAACGCTTGTGCCAATATCGGTGGAACACGGTGCAACCTTAATTTATGACCGGGTGAGAACACGGCTCAACGATTAGGACCGTGTATTTTTCCTGCGCATTTTAATGACCTGCGTAAGCAGTTGTTGAAAAGGCCGGGTCACAATTGATCACATGAGAAATGTAGCGGTGAAACGCAGGCCAACGTTACTGCGTCACATTACCGGGAGTGCCAACCATCCTGAATAAATAAGAAACTAAAACAGACCTTTGAACAGATGGCACTATTTTCATCAACATGAAGGCATTGTTTTTGTTTACCATGTGCAGGAAATTGCTTTTAGCATCCTTTAATTTTTTTTTTAATTTAAACATATGATTTAGAAACCTTTAGATTTGGACCTTATTAAAAAATGAAGAAAAAAACCCCTCAACATCTTTATCAAAAATATCAGCATGTATAATTGTATTAAGTTTAATAAGTAGTATATTTAAATAAATTATTATTATTATTATTATTATTATTATTATTATTATTATTATTATTATTATGTAATTTTCTTTATGCCATTTAATTTTATGTTCAGGTGGGTTTAAATAAATGTACTGTTGTGTTTATAGTTGTTGTTTGTTTTGGCTCTCTGCCTTTAATGAAACTATTATATTTGAGAAGGTAGGAGCATCCTTTAAAACATTTACCCAACATGTTCAATAAGAAAAGAATCCCACAGTCTTTGAATGGCTAATGTGTTTGCATTTGCAGAAGTGCTGTTGTGTAGGCTGGTGCAGAGTCGAAGTCTTTCATGAGCCGAAGCTGGTTCGTTTTAAACAAGGCGAAATAGGAGCAAGATATGAGCAATGCCAGGTGAGTCTACAGGCCTTGGGGCTTCTCTCTGGCACGGCAGTGGAAACCTGCACTTAATGAAAATACAGCTGTCTCAGAGAGACTTTTCTTGAGGAGGAGGCAGCATAACGACATGAAACCAGTAATTGTGCAGCTCTCAAGTTCGAGTGCTTGCACGACAACTTCTTTTATTCACTTCATAAATCTCTGGTCAATGTACACAGATGCACCAAAATTCCAAAAGGGTGATTTTGAACTGTGAAGGGAAACTAGCACGGTATAACAAAGAATATCTTGTGTGACGCGCTGCATCAGTAAATGTAGAAACGCTGTAATCTGTATGGACGGAAACCGTAAACATACCGCGGAAGAGCAGCTTGGAAAAAAAATGCCGCAAATGGCATAGATGTATGAGGGCACATCTTCCAGGTGCCTGCTCCCTCTAGCATCACGTCAGAAGTGTTGGGAGAACTGGGGCATTAAAGATGCATTTGTGTCGTCATGTTTTATTCAGAGAGATTTCTGCCGCCTGGAACGCTGGCCTATCACTCCCAGATTGTCGTAAAGACAGGTCGATGGTGCTTAAACATGAGTGTCCTACAGCTTTCATGCCGTGTTCCCAAGGCAGATTAATTTTCGGTGTCGGATGCCTTGTTAGGGTCCTGCTTTGTTTCATCTGCAGCTAGTCTGTCATCAGCCCTTACCTACCTCTTTCCCTGGAGGCTTTCCTTAGTTACTAAGAAGTGTCACAGCACTTGTGTTGCTTCAGCAATCACTTTAAATACTCCCGGTAACAGAGGACCGACCTTATCTTGCCAGTGCTTTCGGGGAACCGCGATCTCTTTAACAGAATTACCGCGGCCAATGCAGATCAACCTTGTGGTGACTTTTAAGTGAACTGTCAGCACATCCTAGGTTGTGGTCTTGGAGTCTAATTGGCTGTCCTGAGTGCGGTGCAGTCATTCATACAGATGTGTGTGTAGTGAGTGGGTGTGTGTGTATGCGTATGTGGGTGGGTGCGCAGCACGCACTCAGACTGGCTGTGACTTGTCTATGATTAATGCCGCAGCCCGCTTTGACCCAATCTAGCGATGAAGGCCGAAACTCACTCTGGCCAGGATCATCTTCCTCCTCTTCCGCTCCTCCTCCTCCTCCCCCTCCTCCTCGTGCTCCGGGGAGTCCGTGGAGCCAGCGGCTCTCCGGCTCCCCTCGGCAGCCACGGGTTTGTTACAACGAGCGCTCGCAGCGCCGGAGGTGGAGGATGAGGAGGAGGAGGCGGCCCGTTGCCAGGCAGGCCATCTTTTGTTCAATTATTCTTTGGGACGACTTCCCGGCCCATTCTTTCAAACCCGCGCCTAGAACTGCGCCGCAGACGAGGCAGGTGAGAGAGGAAAAGGGGAGAAACTTTCATCCCCTCCAGTCAGCTCGGCCGCCCCGATGCGTGGCGTCTCGACCGGTGGGGCGGGCCCCTCCAGCCGGAGGGGGAGGCGGCCCCGACGGGTCCCTTGGCAGCACGCGTGCGATTCTCGATGCCAATTATCAGCCCTGACTCCCTGTCAGGGCGTCGCTGAATAAATAATGACGGCCTGATGGATTTCCATGTCCTCTCCTGCTATCCCTCCGCCTCCCTCTGCCTCCTCTCTCTTCTTGCTCTCTCTCCCTCTGTAAAACGAGAGCTGGTCCTTGCGGTATCGTTCTGTCATCCTATTCCACTCCTCCCTCGCTTTGTGCCAGAGGCTTCAATTTGCTATATGTGTTGCAAACTTGTGTTCTCCCACAGGTGCTCATGCCCTTCCACCCCCTCCATGGCTCACTCCGAATTGCAACTCCTTGCAATATGCCGTGCCGCTAAATATTACTGGAATATCCTTCTATTTAGCGAGCCGTGTTATCATATAGTTTCGGCGTGCGGAGGCTCGCTTGCAAGCCTGGTGCCCACTGCACTGGAGTGCGCACACTGGAGAAAGTTGTGCCCTTTCACAGAGAAGCAAGAATTTATCAATGTCAAAGAGCTCCTGGAATCTTTGCAGGTCTGGCCTATTTTTGGAAAGGGAGTGGGGTGTTGAAGGAAAAAAGCTCAGTAGCATATCCTTCTCTCTCTCCCTCTCTCTCTCTCTGTCTGTCTTGCTCTGTCTCTCTCTTACTCTCTCTCCCTCTCTCCCAATTTCTTTTTCTCCATTTCCCACCATGCATTTCCGTCTCTTTCTAACCCCCCCCCCCCCCCCCACATCACCACCCACCCGTCTCACCCCTCCTCTGCTTTAAAACGCATCCCACATTGCCTGGGTGCCCCTGTCACATCCGACTGCTGCCGCCACGCCACCCCCCCCCTTCCCCCGCTTCCCCCTGGGGCCTTCTGATTGGCTGCAGCTTCAAAGAGTAGAGTCCAGTGCAGGTGAGTGGGCGGCAGGCCTTGACTGGAGAGGGACTGCGGTAGACAGAGGCTCCGCAGCTCTGCTCGCATGCCAGCATCGCGCTACAGGGGGGTGGGGTTGGGGGTGGGGGTGGGGGTGGGTAGCCTGTGAAGTGGGCCAGCACTTGCATCCCTCTGTTCCCTCACCAGTAAGTGCGAGCGTTCTGCTTGGCAGCATCTCGCGGCATAATCGCCGCTCTGTCTCTCGTTCCATCGTGACAGCCGCGCATGCACCCACGTGCCTGGTGTGTCATTGTAACGCTTTACCGCAATGATGCATTTCGGGCGAAAACACGCTAGTGTTATAAGGGCAGAAGTACCTGCAAGATTAGCTGCTGTTCATCTTTAGGCCTATCTAGTGCTACACTGCCAGCAAGTTTGAAATGTGTGTGTGTGTGTGTGTGTGTGTGTTCAAGACCTCCCTACTTTCATGGAATTTCATGAGCCCTGAAGAAACAGGTTTGACTATATTACTGTCAGTCTGGGCTTGAAAATGCTGAAATCTTTTTGCTAAGATTCCCCCCGTTCTGGTTTCCACTTGTGCATGCTTAACTTTGCACTTAATCTGGGGCACAGCCATCCCATGGTCCCTAAATAATTCAGCTGTACAACTTTATCATGTGCGGGAGTCTAGTCCTGGTGTGAAAGTGGATGTGGTAGTCATGAGCACATAGATTTGCCGCTCCCATATTCCACAGCCTGGTGGGGTTTTCACTAACATAATTTGTTTTGCTGGGAAAATCTGGATAACAGCTTGGTTTGAGGTAAGATTTTTTAAAACAGCATGGCAGCGTCCCCGTGATAATAATGACCACATGTAATATAGTGGAAACAGGTGCAGAGGAGGGAAAAAATCAATTGCATGATATGTCGTTTTGATTTATGTTGGTCTTATGATTATGAATATCACATAAATGTATTATAGTCTAAGATGCCATTTTCTTTCATACTGATGGATGGTGTTTGAATAACAAATATAGGGCAAAGGAGCTCGTCTAGTTCATTCCCACACGTTCTACTGCATCACTATATCAATGGAAACTGCAGGAATGGTGTAGAATTCAGAAAATGGCACATGCTGACAGAAGAACAAAATCATTTCACAGGAAACAGGCACTGCTTGATTGGTTGCATATTTGATCAGACCGAACACTGGACACCGATAAACTGTTCTGATAAATTCATAATGGTTTTTGTATCTCATTTTTATGTAAAAGGGGAAAGTAGATTAGATGGATTAGGTTTAAAGTAGACTGAGGTGGGAATACGTCAAGGCTCTTACATCCTATTGTGGTTCTGGGTCATCTGATATGAGCTCCATGCCTAAAATTGGTTGTTACTGATGTAAAATTTTGAAATATTACATAATATGTAAAGGAGACTATAGAAATCCAGTCAGGAATAACAGCTGTCATGCAGTTTTCTAATTCTCTAAACTCAGAGAGTGATAAATATCAAGAACACACCTGACAAACATTACCTGGTAAACACCACCCAGTAAACACCACATGGTTAGCAGTGCTGTACATTTACTGTGCTTCACTGTGAATTCAAATCTAATCACACATTCTTTGCTTGTCTGGCAACTGGGCCATAATTCTAAATGTTTCATTTTGAAACGTTTATCCAAGCAGAGAGGCTGCAAAAGAAGAGAATGCTCTTTTTTTTAGGAAAAGGAGAAGCTTTGATCGAGTTTGATATGGAAATGAGTGAAAGGAATGGCTGAGGAGTCATTAGAGGGTGGATGTCATCATGGATGTGTCCACCATGGGCACAAAGGAAGGGGCCAGTTGTTTCAGAGCAGTTGCTTTGGGGAAGCATAATGTAGATGAAGTCCGAACCTCTCCTCCTTGCCATCTCTCTCAACCTAGACTTGATCAGGTCTCACTCTCTCTCCAGGTAGATCAATCATGTCCAAACATGCAAAGCTCGGATGAATTTGTTGGTTTTGGAAGAGTAGTTATCACAAGACGAAATGATCTGTATCCGTGCAGAAGAGCTCGAGTTCGTCGACAGTGTTCAGGACGTTTATTTAGAAACCTAACGATACTATGAAATATGTTGTAGATGAATGAATGTCCCGAAAATTTGCTTTCTCACCAGCAGAGGACAGCGTTCGTCATAAATTTGAACTCCGTCACTGAACACGTCTCTCGCGAGCCCTCACGGGCTGCAAGGGAGCGCGGGCAGCAGGATCCTTTACCTGCGCGTGTAAAAAGCTGTCCGCGTTTCGCGAGGCAAGCTAATGGAGCTGGCCGTGCTGCAGCCAGTGCATTAACTTTGGCTATGGCTCAGGAGTCAATAAGTCTAAACCCAGCCGAAGGCTCGCGCCATTGTGCCCTTGAGCACTTAGCTCCGTTCTTTCAGCGCTACAGTCCCGACAGTTGGTTAATGCAAGTCATTTTGGGCGCGTGCCAGCCAAACGACAAAAATGTAAATACCTAAAGCACGGAGAGAAACGTGCTTACGGTAGTCTGCGTGCGTGCGTGTGTGTACATACATACATATATATATATATATATATATATATATATATATATATATATATATATATATATATATATATATATATATATATGTACACACACACACACACACACACACACACACACACACACACATATATATATATATATATATATATATATATATATATAAAGTACCACCCACCAAAGTAGGATTTTGCATGTACACCCACTAACCATTTTGACAGGTGACAGAGTAGTGGCAAGGTATTGTTGCTGGAGTGAGTCAGTGTCTTTACCATGCAGCAGTGTCACTGTTGGGTTAAGGGTGCCTGCCACCCATGAATATCCACTGAATGGCCACCGTATGGTCAGAAACGGACTGCCGATGAGGCGCTGAAGGATGATGAAGCGTGGGTGATTTGCAGCAATGCATGCACCGTTGTCACACCCGCGGCGTCTCTATGAATAATAAGCGTCTGTGTCATTCCATAGACCTCTGCTGATAGCTGCCTTGCTTCCGTGAGACCCTCTGGGCCGCAGCTGGGGAGGAGACGGGCGTCGCGTTGGCCCCTCCCTCTACGCCTGCCCCGCCGTCACGCACGTTTGCTGCCCCTCTCCAGCTGTAACTGTTTGGGTGGAAAAACAGTGTCAGCCTGTCTCGCCAACCCCCCCCCCCCACCCTCGGGCTTGATAAGCAAACGTTCTCTTCTGCTGACACCAAGGGGGTGGTGTGTGTGTGTGTGTGTGTGTGTGTGTGTGTGTGTGTGTTGGGGGTGGATGGCAGAGGGGCAGAAAGGAGCCAGAAGGCATGGGCTGATGTTGAATTGCTATTCAAGCTCATACACAAACAGATGCATTCTTCTCTCACTGCATGTGTGTGAGTGTGTGTGTGTGTGTGTGTGTGTGTGCGTGTGTGTTTGTGTGTGACCGACTGACAATTAGATGCCGTGGATATGAAGCATGCACTCCTGCCTTAATTTGTGTCCTCGGCCATGTGACCTTTTGCTCGAGAGCCTCCAGAGGACCCAGGGGTTATCAGAACAGATAAGGCTCTTCCAGGCCACCCTGTAGGAGGACATCCATCAGAGGCACACAGGAGAAGTGAGGACAGCGTCAGCCTTCATCCAGAGGCGCTGCTGCCGGCTGCGTGCCCACCGCACCACAACCACCTCACCAGGGCAGCGTTTGGACAGCCACGTGGCCGAGCGTCCCCCATGTATGCGGCGTCCATCGACCGCGTGAGGATGTGCAAATACCAGTGCAGCCAAACCGCACGTTCTTCCAAAATACGTCAAGACTGTGAGCAAAGAGCGTTAAGATTCGAAGCCTCGGGATCAACATCAAAAGGGTTCTAAAGCAATGCTATTTACGTTTGCAACACATGGCGTCATCCGGAGTGACTTATTTGTTTATGAAAATGACGGCATGTGCGCTTCCAAGGAACTGAACCCATGGATTACTAACACCTTGCTCTACCTGCTCGGCTACAGGAGGGCTTAAGAGTTTCTGAGAGTTACAGAGAGACGTAATATCAGCTCTCATATATTACAGCAGAGATTTAAAATTCAATACGAGCACACAAAAGAGCCTGCTCGAGTGGTGGAGTGTAATCGCTCGCTCGAAAGGCCTGAATGACAACTCAAACCTTACCGCCGCCCTCAAATTCGTGGAAATGGATGAAACCCCTTTTTATTCACTTGTCACTGCCAAGGGGGAGGTGTGGGGGGGGGGGGGGGGGGTCGCCAGCTCCTGCTCCCTACTTTATGACCCTGGCTCCGGCCGCAAATGCCGTTCCGTCTCAGATGTGGACTCAACCCGGCGGGCTCCGGTTCTCCTATGGCTGTGCCATCGCAAGAAGCCCACTCGTTGTCCACTTCATCTCCCTAATTTCCACACGCGGTGGATGTGTGGATTATGGCCTGACACAGACAGCACCTACTGGGGAGCAGATGGTCCTGTGTGCCATTCTAAGCTCCCCGCTATTACAGAGACTACAGAACGGATCATCTCCCTGATGCTGAATAATATTACATTAATTTCTACTTTCCAAGCGGAGCGCTCTTTCTCCAGCTTCCATTGCCTGTCTGCCACGTGAGTCGGTGGACTGCGTTTCCATTTGAGGATTGACGCAGCGAAGAACAGTTATTGTAATTCTGTGGGCAAAGGCGAGGAAACGTGGCACGCCTAAAGACCAAAATGGGCAAAATGGGCATCTGGGCGAGCCTTTCTCACCAGCCGCATGCCCGTGGATGGCAGCGATTGGTGCCAATGAGGCGGGTGCGTTAAGCGGGCAGGAGGAGCCCTTTGAAATCCTCTCGCACCTTCTCGCGTGCCTTTTGTTTTGCCAAAGCGCTTACGCCCGGCAGGGAAGATGGGGAAAAGAATGGATGCAAACTCAGACGGAGACGTGCTCTCTTGCGAGGAAGGCACTCACGCGCATTTGACCGCGCGCATTAGCACGGCCTAATGGCGCAAGCCGCGGGTAACGATTTCTCCACGTCTGCAATTAGCAAGCCTTTGTGCATTGTAGGACTGTGCCTTCAGCATTGGTCTCCTGTTTCCAAAAAGGCAGAAGTTAAATTTTTTCCATCCACTGACCCTTTTGAAACCATTAATTTCTGAACGCTGTCTGTGCTTCTGAGCCATTACCGAACCGCTAAACCAAATAGCCGAAATTATTGAGAGTGCTAATTTTAAGAAGCATACTTGCCATTTGGCTAATGTTTAGGTGCAGAAAAGTTCAAACAGTAATGGGAATCATGGAAAGATAAAGAATCCTTATGTTATTTAATGTATGCCTGTCCAGTCTATGTTCTTTCAGCAGACCTGTGCTGGTGTCGGTGATCTGCAGGGCCCTAGGTAGTCTCCCCGGAGCTGTGTGCCCTCTCGCAGCTGTGGGCCGGTGACAGGACCGTTTTGGCCGCTCCTGTCTCGGAGCGCGGCCACGTCTCCTCCGCGGAGCTTCATCGTTCGGCGGTGTTCTTTTTTTGCCGTAACACGAGAGGTCGGGGGGCGGAACCGTAGCTGCCAGCGGACCCCTGCCTTCGCGCGGCTCATCCATCGGGGCGTCCGTTCTCCTGCCGCCGGCTCGAGGTTAACGAGCAAACCGCCGTTGCAGAGACCACAGGGAGAGCACAGAACATGCCCGGTAACGCTGCGCTGATCCGATCGGGCCACGGAGTTATTGGAGCTTTCTCAGCTGGGGCCCCAAGCACGGAGGCGTGTGGGGTGTGTGTTTGGGGACGACGACGATTGGAGAAGTGAATACGGGGGATGATGAGAGGAGGAGTCAAGTGCAGGTTTGTTCTCTCAGGGAAAGCTGGGATGGGGGGCGGGGTATCTGTGGAGTGTGATGGATGTCAGGGTGGTGGACAGACTATGACAGTGACGGAGGAGGAATGGCAGCGGTAGGCTCAGATATGAGTGTGTGGGGGTGTCTGGGTGCTTGTGCATGCGTATGCATTGTGTATCTGAGAAACAGCGGAATGGTGTGTGTGTGTGTGTGTGTGTGTGTGTGTGAAAAAGAACGTGTAGGCGTGTGTGTTTGGGCATGTTTAGACTATTTTTCCGGCACATTAGCATGACCACCTGTGTTCATCTCTGTGCCTCTCCCCCACGGTGATAAGGTTCCAGTCTATGATTGAAAACAGCGCTCACATTAAACACAAGATAGTGCCTGCATTACACCTGTTCTGTGTCAATAACTTTAAAAATTCTACAATTTGTTTACCATCCAGCATGACCTTTGTATCTGTGTGCTCGTGCACGTGTGCGCGTGAGCGTGCGTGCGTGTGTGTGAGCACAGGGCAACACAACCCATGCGTGATTCCCCTCCTCCCCTTTTTTTTTCACGGTTTGATTGATGCAGCCATTCATGCTAAGAGCACGCTGGGATGCCTCGGGGTACGGGAGGCAGAGGGCTACCGCCAGACAATGTAAATCAACAACAGAGCGCTCCTCGCCTCGCCTCGGCGACACCCCTGACCGCACCGCTCTGGAACTTCCAGAGACACACACATGCTGCTTGCTTAATCGCCGCCGCTCTCCCTGACCACACTCATCAGGCTGCTCGCGGCCAAGCAATTAGGACTGGATGCTTAAGTTTTACGGGGAAAATTGGGAAAATCCTTGTGCGGCTTATTTAAGAGTTAAAAAAGGCCTGGACTGCCCAGTCTCTCTGGCTTTGTTCCAGTTCATCTTCCCGATCTTTTCTACAAACCCTTTCAGTTTTGCGACACACTCCGCACACACAAGTGCTTTTTTTTTCATGCAAACCCCTGTATAAGCATCAAGCTCTCTGCATTAAGAAAAAAAACAAATCTTATTCAAGATAATAAACAAACAAATAAGGCAGGAGTCCAAAGGACTGTGGAGGAAAAGTGATTTGTTTGTACATTCATGTTGTCTGTAGGCCACAGGCTGTGCATCCTCTGGAACAGATTTACAATCTCCCATTTATTGGTTGAATGAAAGAGGCTGATAAGCTACACGGTTGCGGGTGCCACTTTGGCTCTGAGGTGCTTGCTACTGTGCCGTCCAGCAGGGTGCACTAAACTCCAGCAGCGGCTGGATTACAGCACTAATGCCAGCTATGCCGTTGATAAACATCTACAACTCGCGTCAGCGGCATATAAAATAACCAACTGGTGCCAATAGGGAACTCGGTCACGGAAATTGAGCTGGTAAGACTCTGGGAGAAGAGTAAGCTTTGGTTCTGACAGTGCGTATTATGTTCTATTTTTCATAGGTTATGGTATTCAAGAAGACAGATTACTGAAAGGGTAATTGGCCAGCGACGAGGCCTGCGTGTGGGTGGGTGGGTGTGGACGCTCAGAGTCTTGGCTCAAACCGTATCTGTTAGCGGCGCACCGCCGGTGGCCGGGCGGGCTGCTGGCGTGCTGCCCGTGCCCACACAGATAGCCTGCCGCCCTCCGCCGTACTCCTCCCTGAGCTCCCCGCGGGAGAGCGGTCCTGGCTGTGCAAGGACTGCCACCCTCCCTCAAATCTCCATCAGTGTGTCTCCATCCCAATGAGATTAGAGCCCAACTTTGATCTCGCCCGTGCTGAGGTTTCAGACCCACTTTGATGTGTTCCCCCCTTGTTAACGACAGAGGCGATGGTAGATGACAGCATCCCTTCTGGGCAGGGGAGAGGAGAGATTGAGCAGGCCTGGGGTCCTGAGTGAGAGAACATGTTTGGGGATGGTAGACGGGGCAGGGGGCGGGGTGGGGGGATGAGAAACGCTCTCCGGTGTGATATAAAGCAGGCCGGCGGGACAGGACATCGGGACAGATTGATAGGTGCTCCTTTTTGCTCTCTTTGAGTGTGTGTCCCCCCAATCCCTGCTGTTTCTCTCCAACCTCAGGCGTCTCTCGCCAGCCTTGTCTGACCGCCGTGGCATTTTCATGGGCGTTTTGTGGAGATGAGAGATGGAAGCTCTCATTTATTTCATCTTCTATAGGAGATGTTTAAAGTGCTCCTTCGGGGCTAAAGTCTCTCCGTTTTGCCTCTCCTTGTGCCTGATCCCCCCCCCCCCCAACGCCATCCACCTTTCTTGAGGTAGAATATCTAGAGTTTAATAACCAATCTTTTAGCCTGTGCTCTCTCTCCCCTAAATGAATACGGCAGTAGTACAAAAGATGTAAATAAGCCTACCTTTCACCTTCTGGCGTTCGGCAGCGTGCGCGCTCGTCAAATTGGCTGCGACTTCTGACATTTAAAAAAGATTCGTGCTTCAGAGGTCACAAAAGAGGGCAAAACAATTCTTGAAAACTAAACCGAACCCCCCCCTCCCAAAATAATCCTGAGAGATGCTGGGTTCCGTGGCGACGAGTTGGGGGGGCCGAACAGAGCGCACGTGCGGCTGCTGATTTCTCCCCACGCGACATGGCTGAGTCTGAGAGCCGTGTGAGCACTGCCGGCGCTACGGCTGCAGGAGGCTGAGGCCCTGCTCCTAAGATCTCTTTCCGTCACGGGTCTCTGCGAAAACCTCAAAGTCACGTTCCTCAGCCATCATCGGGAAGCCCACCCCCACTCGCCAATATTTCACCAGCTTCCTCGACTAATTACATCTGCTGTGCATGTCCTCTCCACAAATAATGTGTTTTTCTGATATGTTTAATGGCAGCGTTTTATCAAGGGAGTTTGTGAGTATTAGTGAAATGATTCATTTTATCACTTCATGTGGCATGCAGCATGCCTAATGAGGTATTTTCTTTTCTATGGAGAGTTGGATATTCAAATGTGGATCCTCATTGTGAAACAATGTCATGGAGAAACTGGGACAGTCTCTATCGGCTGAGCGAAGCAGGTTTAATTTTCTGCATTCCTTGCCGCATGTCCTCCACACACCTTATCGCATATAAAACCCAATAACACTTTTAAAAGCCGTGGAACGGAGGAATGGAAGCATTGGGAAACGGCACGGATAAAGACAACGCTCCATTCGGTATAAGAGTGCTGAAAGCAGAGGTGGACAGAATGAGAGGCCACATCGAGGGATCTTATTTCAGAGATGAAACGTCCATGTGCAAGAAGACATGCAGGATATGGGAAGTCACTAGAAGATCTGGGCCACGGCAGCAGATTTCGGACGGAGGCAGGTTGATTCACCGGTGAGACCAGCGGGAAGCTTGGACAGCAGGGGGCTGGACCCCCCTCTCACAGGCTGGACTCCCTCTCACTGGACCCTGATCAAGTTTCCTCACAAGCACCGAGGTCCAGGTTTGCGTCCTCGGTAGTGTGTTGCAGGCGCTTTTCACTGTAGACATGCCTGTGTGCGGAAAGACACCTGGAGCTGCTCTTGTCTCAGGCGATGCTTGTGGGAGATCTCCGGTGTGTGCCGCCCACGTCCGTGCCCTCCGAGAATGGCATGCGCTACAGACTACAAGTGACGGGCCCCGCTGTGCGCCTGCGTCGTCGCATTCCCCTCCCTCGGACCTGGTCGGTGGCGCGGAAACTAAGCGATAAACTCGAAACCCGAGCCGTGGCCCTCTCCCCAAGGTGCAGATTAGATTATTAACGCACTGCTGGGTTGGCTAGAAGGGCGTCTTCAGATGAATCAGTGGAGCACTTTTACAGGCCGCTAGACAAGGACCTATCTGTCATCAGCTGACTTGCAAGGCCCATCAGAAGATGTGAAGCCCTGTAATCCCGTTTGAAGTGATATGGTCTGGATATTAGTTTTAAGTAAAAAATCATGTTAGGCACACAAGATGTTTAATACAAGCTGGAAGCAAATTTTCTCTCTTGTTCTTTTTGAGAGAATTAAATTCAGCGATATCCTGATGATGTAGACCAGAGAATAGCATGTCGGGAATGTTTAAAAGGAATGCGACTTCAGTGCAGCCTGTTGGGGTAAAATAAATATTTCCAAGTGCATAAATATCTGAAATAAGGGGCTATTTCTGAAAGGGATTGCTAATGGACTTCGCTTTTACATGCTCCCATCGGAATGCCAGTTTGGCTACACGTACACAAGGGAGATGCGGCACTCTCGTCTATCTTCTAAGTAGCCTGTGATCTGTACTCATCCTTTTTTCCCTGCCCATTGAATTATGGATATGGGCATCAGCTATGCCGGAATCGGAGTGACCTCGAAGCCCACGGCCTCTTCGGGGTTGTTCCGTGGTGAGGTCTGGGAGCCCGAAATCGCATTTCACAGGCTAGGCTGGTGCGCATGAATTATTCTGAATTATTTTGGGAATTGGGGGGTGGGAGGTGGGTGGGGGGTGGGAGGGGAGAAGAATACGGCGGGCAAAATGAAAAGTGGCGAGGCAAGTGCGGTGCGCCAGACCTGATGATCTTTCATTTCTCTCCGTGCCGACTCAACCGAAAGTCACGCGCTCGCTGAAGGGAGGTGTTTCGGTGAATCTCCCCACCACTCCGCATTTTCAATGATAATCCACTGTGTGTGATGACAGTGCAGATGGTGGGCTATTCCGCGGCAGCGGGGCAGGAGAAAAGCAAAAGAAGAAGAGGGGAGTTTGGAGAGGAAAATCGATCGGTGCCTCCGTTCGGGTGAATGGAATGAGGATATGGCCTACGGTGACAGGCTTTTTAAGACCAAAATAAATGGTACTCCTGACCCTTTCATCTGGGGTGTAAGACCAGAGCCTACGATCTATTGGAGAAAGATGTTAACACTTCCGATCTTCGTTGTTTTGGAGAACGCTTTTATGTCCGTCGACAGAAAACGGTGTTTGCCTAACCAGGCCGAAAAAGTTCACGAGTTCAAATAAAAGCCCGTGAACTTTTGTGAACTGTGCGCCCCATGGAGCCGAAGTACTCATCGATTCCTGCCTCCTCTGACCTGCTGCGAAGGAACACTCAGGCCATAAACAAAAGACTAGGGCAGGACTGACAAGCGATCACCACGTGATGCCTCCAAGGTCAATTCCACCCAGAGGGTTTCTCTCTTCAGACGACCGAGCTCCACCGGGCTTGTTCTGCCACAACCGCTCTGCCGCTGCCCGATCCGGTTCACCGTACTCCTATAAAGCCCTCGGAAGGGAAGCAGCGGGAATGGGAAGACTCACAGAGAATCCTCCAGACTAAATGCCATTTGGAGAAAGATGGGAAGATTATTCTTCTCAATCCCGGGGTGGGACTTGACCATCCAGGATCATGCTAAAAGGTGCATTGTAAGTGGCAATTTGATGCAAATAAAAGCTGTAAAATTCATTGCGGTCAGACTTGGGGTGACAATAAGAAAAGAAAGAAAGCGAGAGAGAGAGAGAGAGAGAGAGAGAGAGAGCGAGAGAGAGAGAGAGAGAGAGAGAGAGAGATGATCCCAAGAAAATAGGAAGGAAAAATAAATATTTGGAAGAAAACTATTCAAATGTGAGGTGCACGAAAGGTGCATAAAATTAAGAGATAAATGTTTCACATCTGCAACAATGCAGGAAAAAGCACAATAGTCCACATTAATTAGAGTAATCCATCAAATGCGTTCACCATGACGCGCCCTAATGATCGCTTTGAGAAGTTTTAATGAGCACTATGCACACTACAACTTTGTTAGTTAAAATGTTGACGTGTGACTACACACGATGCTCAGGAGCCCACTTTGGGCCAAAGCCAAATGTCCTTTATGCCACGAAAAAATAATCTCTTGCTTGTTAAATGAGTCAGAACTACAACAAATAACGGCAAATGAGAGCAGCGTTAGCGCACGGTCGTTCAGTGTAAAATAGGATGTGACAGGGCGACATCAGGGGCCCATGGGAGTATAGAAAACCACCTTTCGGGACTCCGCTCCGCCGTGCAGTTGCAGTTGAACGGCCCGGACATATGCAGAGTTTGTGTCGCAAGAGAACGGCGTCGGTTGATCTCGGTGGGGTAATCGGCAGTACGGATTCATTTCTAATGACAGCGAAACGTTCGCTTTGCTGGGAGAGACACCGGTGCAAGCAGCGGGCGGAAAAGAATCGAAGCCGAGGAGTACCGCTGCTTCTTACGGGACACACCGTGTCTGAGATTAGGGCTAAACACAGAGATGGAGCTAATTAAAAAAAAAAAAAAAAAAAAAATAAAAAAAGCAACATGTTTTTTTTCGATTCCACCCGTAATGAATGGCCTAACCTAAGTGGCAGGGCGGTTAGCCGTGATTCAGAGCAAGCTGCAAGACCCCATTGAAACGGCACCCCCACATCAGTGTAGCAAAAAGATTACTGTTAGATGGCTTCACTTTAAAGACTTTCAAATACATGATATTGGAAATCTTTTGGGAATCAGGCTGCAGTTTTGTGGCATCCCGGCTATCGTGCACCTGATACAGCCTAATAAGGGCCCGACAGCTGCTGTGTTGAATCAGGTGCAACGGAGTTAGGAGAACATTTCATTGTTCAGGGCTCTAACAGGCTGGAGAGCCCTGCATTTTCCTCTCACTTGTTACCTTCGGTCAGTTTAACATCACAGAGAGTAACCAGATTATTATATATATTTTTTAAGATCGCGGATTGCGCGCTCCCGCGATCGTACGCCGGTACCGATCTCGATTCTGCGTTTCACCGGTTTGGCGATCCGGTCTGCTTCCATATGCTCTTTTGTTGCTGTGAGTCGATAGTAGGGTTTAGCGAAGTCTGAGTGAAATGGTCCAAGAGTCAAAGTCGCGTTCACATCCCAAAGAATCTGGCGCCAGGATAGCTTTTTGGCACTAACGAGACCAATTTGCCTCAAACTGCCTCACTGGGCTCTCTGCCATTTTTACAAGCAACTGTTATTTATTTATTTATTTATTTATTTATTTATTTATTTATTTATTTTCCGGCAGAAATGTTTCAAGTTGAAGCTGTTAGCTGCAGCAATGGGACATAGAGGGCCGTACTAATTGAGTCAATACCAAACATTATTCATTAAGAGAAGACAACAGCTAGTTGCGTTAGAAGTGTAAATGTTACCATTTGTATTAAACGTGTGATGCCATTTAAAGGAACAATGTCATTTTTACAACCAAAAAATAGCAAACAGTATTTATGAAAGTGATTATTATTTTGGCTGCTCACCTAACATGAAGAATCAAATTGCTTTATAGCCCTCAAATGAACCAGTTTATGTTCCATAGATCATGGCTATATTCAAAATGGCCTACTACTGCATACTCCGTTATGCATACTGCATAACGGTCCCCGTGCTAGTACGCAGTAGTTTCCAGTATGCAACAAACAGAAACATGTGAAGGTTCTGGTTACTTCTGCCTCACTCAAACACAGCCCGGGTCTCCCACATGGAAGTGGCCTTTTATAAAACAGATTTAGTATTGAATCTCGGAACCATCTGGGCTATTAGGAGTCAGTATAATAGTTTCACACTGTGAAGAAGAATCGTTGGAAAAATGACTTTTTTAAAGGAGCAATGTCATTTTTTCCACAGTGATTCAGAAATCTTATTCATCACCTCTTAATCTGCACTTTATAGAAAAATATAAAAATAATAATCACTAAATATAATTATATTTAGTGTGATTAATAGTCATCAATATTGTTTGCAACTTTATGTCGGTAGTAATGACTGCTGTTTAAAAAAGAATTCAAACTGTGAGTGAACAGGATGTTGAAATGCAGTTCTTGGGAGTATATTTATTTATTTATTTATGCTAAAAAGCTAATTTCTGTCATTGTTGCATAATGTACTTTGCATCAACTCAGTAAAAATAGTGTATTAGTTTTTAAAACAGTTTAAAAAAAAAGAGAAGAAAGTTAGTAATTGACTCAGGACCCTTCAGCACGAGTTAAGAGTTCTGCTCCGAAATGTCTTCCTCAGAGTACACCACAGGCACTGCTTTCTTTGTGAAACCTCCAGCCCCCTGTCGCTCAGTCCCGGCCTTCAAATCCCAAACCTGGTCCGGGTTTTTGCAATTTCCGAGCAATTAGCTCAGCAGGCTGGTCACTCTGTCAGCCAAGTCGTGTGTAAAGGCAGGATAGCAAATCTACAGGAAAGGGCCCCTTGAGGGAGGCTTGAGTGTGAGGGCTCCAGCTGATGACTCAAATCAAGGGCAGTGGAGTTGGGAGATGCTTTGCCTCCGAATCACACGGCGTTCCTCGGACCACAGGCAGCATGCCCTCAAATTAAGCCCTTAATACATTTGTACAGAAAGCCAGGCGGTTGCCATGCGAAGCCGGTGCCACCATACATATTTGCTGTGCGCTCGCCATGTCGGGGGCGATTGAGTTAAAATGGGCGTCGTGTGAAATGTCACCATCTGCCTCGCGACGGCTGATCCCCCGATCAATTTAAACCCGAATCCCCCTTCCCCGCGCCTCAAATCCAGTAGCAAGCACCGAGATCTCAATTATAGATTGGTCTAATTAGCTGACATTCTGTGACAGGCAGCCGGCCCGGGCGAAGCTTCCAGTGGCGGCCATGGAAATCAGACCCGTGGAGAATCATGTTTCAGTCATATCGAGGAGTGATAGCGGGTTGATGCCGAGGCCATACAAACCTAAGCTGTTTTCAATCATACACCCAAGTTTAATGATTAATCCATCCTGCAGACACTGGAAACGCGCGACCTGATTAGTTGGGTTTGGTCAGGCGGCTCACGGTGACCTCGGTTTAGTGCAGGTGCTTTAATTTCTCGACGGCCTACTGAACATGCGTCTCAGCAAAAATGAACTTATCTCACAGACGTTCTGTAAAAAGAGAACATTTATTGTAATGAAAGTAATCCATTTGTACATCGTATGAACTGCAATGGGTTCACTTTTTAAAGTTGCACACCTCCAAAACACATTTAAAATGGTAATATTGGACAAACATATTTCAAGAATATTTAGTCATTATGTTATGTAATATAAATATTTAGTACAAAATATCACAAGATTTAAAGCAAAGTAGTACATGGACATCGCCTAGTTTCCCAATCCACTGCAACAATGCACTGTTTCATAGAACCACGTTTTTACAAGTTAGCGTCATTTTTACATCACTGACAAAGCACAGGAATATTGGATGTAAAATCTGTATGCTGCGCACGCCTAAAACACAAATATTTACCTGCCCTTGCACTGCTGCAAGCCCAGTTCAATCATATGTATATTTTCATCTTTTCATCCCCCTCGATAACTGAGGTGGTGGATGCAATTCCAGACTCATTTTGCGGCTGGCAGAGAGGGCAAAATAACAGGGCGGTGATTTATTTTAACATCCCGGTCATACCTCACCGTCAGACTGCTGTGATTATCATTCACAGAGGGGATGAATCACCTGTGTTTCATTACTTACAATGGCGGCCGATAGTTTCTTTGAAGAGCAGAGGATTGGCAGAGGAACAAATTTATTAGAGAGCATAGGTGTGGAAAACACTCCTAGCTTTTTGACCTTGTCTTTCATAAATTAAATGCATGGCAACCATATGCATCTCCAAACCTTTATCCTACTGTTTTGGCAGAGCATACTGTATCTGATGGTTTTTTTTTTCTTTTGCTTAGATATTTGAATAAGATAAGTTAGTTCCACTTGTCTGAGCAGTAAAAGTGGGAGAAAAAAACGTATGGATGTTTGGTTTCGGCACAAGTCATTAGGTGAGCACGTAAATATGTTTGTCTTGCGAGGGGGGGATACAAATTTGGAACAGTTCAGGCAGACATGTGCCAAAATGCAGCATAAATCCAAGTAAACCACATTTAGTGTTTATAATGAGTAGATGATTGGATGCTTCTGGCATTTTTTCCAGTGGATGATGAAAACCAGCACCAATCATCAACTACCCCCCCCCCCCAATAAAAATTCTTGAAGCACGGTCTGCTCTTGAAGCACTATGTACGAACAGATTTAAAAAAAGTAAAAAATGAGCACATGATTGACGTTAAAGAGCTAAACTGTGATCTCAAACACACAGCCGCTAACACTTATATAGAGAACGTTTGTGAGCTGCTTGCCACACGCCGCGGCCTGGTGGAGAGGAGACCACATCGCTTTCGTGTTACTTCCAGACACGCTCGTGGAGATGTCGGTAAAGCTTTGGTGGCAGCTCGCTAGCCAATTCACTTCACGCTGGCTTCCAAAGGCTTTTCAAGTGATGCGACCTCTCGCCGCTGCTAAACTGCTTTCGGCAGCGTTTCTCAGGACGGAGTTCTGAAAACGTATAGTGGGCGTTTTCTAAAGGACATTGGCAGCAATACGAAAAGTAACATGGCCGAGGAGCGTGGCGCGCTTTGCCAATAAAAGTCGGATTATCCAAAAAATATGCCACACAGCGATAACCTTCCTCCCAGAGAATTACGCGCAGAGGAGGAGCCGACGCAAGTCCACGTGGAGTTCTCTTGCACTCCTTAATGCTTTAGCCTTGCAGAGTAAACGGTCAACAGACTGGTCCCGCGGGGTGACTGCCTGTGTGTCGGACAGAGTTGGGGTCTGAAGACAAGGGCACTTTGTTAGTGTGGAGCTCCGTCTGCACGCTCCGCGCTCGGGGGATGGCGCCACGGCTCTGTTAGGAGTCCCAGTCATCGTCGTCCCCCCCGTACATGTCGGCCAGCTTGCGGAAGCGCGGACCCCACTCGCTGAGGTAGTTGTAGTCGTGGGCTCCGTTGGACGAGGCCGAGCCCAACGAGCTGAGCGACTCGGCCACAGAGCCACTACCCTCGTAGGCGTATGTGGCCAGGGAATCGTAGGGCGGCGCCGCGGGACTTCCGTCGTGCTCCTGCACTCGCTGGCTGATGAAGTCCCGCACGTCACCATCATCCCGGGCCGGCGCAGCGGCCCGTCGCGTGACGGCCGGCGCATACAGCGGCTCCGAGGGGAGGATGTCTCGCCGCAGTTTGCTGCACTCCTCCATGGCCTCCGGGTGGCGCAGTGCGCCGATGTCGAAGGCCTGCGTGTCCTCCTCGCCACCGCCCTCGTCGTTGTAGCTGACCACGTTGTCTCGCACGTCCTCCTTGGACATGATCAGGGGCTCCTTTTTCTTTTGGCGCTTCATCGCGGCGAACAACACCACGATCACTGGGGAGAGAGCGAGAAGCTTGTGGTTATTGCGGCAGATAACAGGCGAGCACCAAGGAGAAGAATGCGGACCCGCGGCGGGGTTTTCCCACTTCACCGACTTCTGCATCGTTCCTTTTTTGAAGCCACAGTGGTCAGTCTCCTGCACAGGCTGCCCAGTTAACCGGCCCTGATTAGGAGAAAAAGCCCCTGGAATTACATTCGAACGCTAGATCTGAATACCAGTGGTGTCGAGAAAGAGACAGACACGGACGACAAGGGGAAAAAAAAAAAAAAACGGAACGTGGAGGGTTTCGGGAGAGAGGAGATTTAATCTTTCCTCGCAGCTTCGGAACAGGCAGGCACTGTGCGTGGCAACAATTCAACAATTTCAACAATTATGCCCTCCGTGTGCACGATGGCCTGTCACCTGGGCTGGAGAACCGGTAAAGAGTAAAGAGGCAGGTAGTGCTACCGCATGCGCCTTTAGTAAGGGGCACCGCACAGACGCATAAAATAGGGCTTATTTAATATCGCTGAGAATGAGCTGACTGAGTATCCAAAGGGCTGGGGCACACTTCCCTGCTAAGAGCGGTCTGATTAAACGTAGGCACAAGTGCTTTCAACAATTGGCAAAAATTTTGCTCCGCAATGCAAAGCGATAATATTGCACTTTTTTGTTGAATTAATTTAAGACGGATTTAATTTTGAAATCTAGTCATTGTTCTTCGGAGTCCTGATTCAAGGGCTAACAATGAGCATACGAATCACATGGACCGTTTAGGCGTGCGAGATCTTCTCTCCCCCTGTTCACATTTTGCATTCAGGCCAGATGTGCACGTTTCCGACCACCGGAAAAGTAATTAATCTAATGCGCGAGCAGAGAGAGGCGCAGACTGACGGGCAGGAAGCACCGTCTCCCTGAAGGGAAACTGAAGGATGGATGAGTACTCAGACACGGCACCAACAGATCTGGAGACAGAGAGAGCGAGCAATGATCAGACTGCTAAAACCATAGAAACGGTGGGTTCGGCCCAAGGAGGACGTGGTATTTTGACTGGGGTTCTTATGGGAATACTTGGAGGGGGTGGGGATGGAGGGGGGATTTTTGATTACCATAGCAACAATGCAAAGCATCAGGGCTGTGCCTTCGATATGTCTCTGATGCGACAGTAGCCTTGGTGACAGCGGATCGAACGGTGCTGTGGTCATCGTATTTCAGGATCATTTTTAGCTATGTTTAGCTTCACAAGCAAACTAGTAAATTGCTAGATGTGTAAGAACCCCTCATTTATTTCCTTATCTGTAGATCAGATGACCTCATACTAGTTATCTGCCAAACTCATTAACTGCTTCTTTATTTACTATGCACCTTATCTCTTAATTAATGAGTCTGTTCTCACTGCCTGCGGTCGTTTATAGAATGAAGTTGAGTGATTTCTTCACTAGATGTAAAAAAAAAAAATGTTACCTGTAATTTGCAAGTCCATGGGCATGATTAAAACCATTTACCTAACAATTATTAGTTTTGCACAGAAAGGCGATGGCCTTGTCAGTCCATTTCCACTGACGTAAAGCATGCGCCTGGGTCTATACCAGTGGTCAGAGCCCTCTTCCTGCAGAGTTCAGTTCCTGTCTGCATCTAACGCAAGGTCTGCCTACATCAAACATCTGATCCAACCAATCAAGGTCTGGAGAAAGTACGGATTAGCAGGATGAGGTGTGTGCGATCAGGGGCAGGGCTAAAGAAAGACCACGAGGAAAAGTGCTGATCGACACCAGTAGTCGGATGGTTCTGCATTCATAACCTTTGGCTACACTTAGATTATATTTCAATTTCATAAGATTAAATAGCAGGCAGGTTGTCCAAACGATTAACTTTGTCATATGATACCAATTGTTGGCGAAAGTGTCGGTACACTGGGGCTAAACTCTGGCCGGAGGGGTTGGGGTTGTGCGGCGTGCCGGGCCACTCACGGAGAAGAATGAGGATGCAGAGCAGGATGGCCACGAGCGCCCCGGTGCTGAGGCCTGCTGCTCCCCCCAGGGCTTCTGCGCCGCATGCCTCCATGTTGCCACTGTGGTCGCACGTGCACACGCGCACCGTCAGCGTGCCCGTGCTGCTGCGCATGGGGAAGGTGGCATCCGAGATCACCACGGCGACTGCGTGCGCACTCTGCTGTGTCCGCCGGAAGCCTGTGCGGCGGGTGAGGATGCTGGCGGTGTTGTCTGTGGAAGAGGAGGTGGGCAGACAGGGCAAACTGAAGCGGGTACAGGCTGTAAGCCGAGTAGGCGGGGCTAAGTGTGCAAAGCCGAGGGGGCGGAGCCACTGTAGGGTGATTGTCCTGGACAGGCCACTCACCGTCATTGTCTCGCACAGAGAAGTTGGCCCTCACGGAGCTCTCTGGCGCCAGGCTGAAGTAGAATCGGTGTCCCCCTGGCGGCTCATCCGGATCCACCGCGGTTATTGTTTGGATTTTCTGACACAAACCATCGACAAACATTTTCTTTACGCATGGAGCAGCACGCACACACTTACACAGACACACACACACACATTCTATTCAGCTACTTGCTGAGTTTAGTCAAATGGTTTGGGGGGAAAAAAAAAATAAAATAAATATATATATATATATATATATATATATATATATATATATATATATATATATATAAAATTTGTGTCTATATATATATATATATACAAAAAGTAAACACAAATAGAGTATGATGAGTCAGGACAATAGTTTTTTCCCACAAAAGTAAACAAATCAGAAAATGCAGTGAAATATTCAGTCTCAACTCCTACAATCTCAACTCCTACAACTGCTCACACGCGCATACACTTGCACAGTGAGTTCATCAGGAAGGAGTAGACAGCTCGGCGACAGAGCTCAGGGTTGTCTCGTGAGGCCACCAAGGGCGATTCGAGGTTAAACGTCTCGCTGCGGGCCACATCAGCAGAAAGCTGGGTCTAAAATTGAATCAGCAGTCCTCCGGTGCTAGGCGGGTTTCTGCCTGTTGGGCATAGCAACTGGCCTGGCTCCTGCCACCACTGGCTTGCTTACCTTCCCCTAGGTGGTACGGCTAGCCTGATCAGTGGGAAGAAAAACATGCGCGCGCACTCCCATGCATGCGGTGGGCCCTAATCAGCTTCCATTTTATGCACAAGCAAAATGCATGATGCTGTGTTCAATCATTACCATCAAATGACTGTTTAATTACATAATTTTTCATTTTAGCCAGACTTGAAGTCTGAATCAGCTGCGGCGCGTCTGGGCGACTGGTAGGAATAATGGCACAGTGAAAAGTGCATTTGCAGGTCTCTTGGTGGAGGAGTGTTTCTGGGGGCCGTTGCCCAGTGGACGGGTCAGCGAGCCATGTGATGATGGATAGCAGGTATGGCGTGCGATGTCAGGCACCGGAGGAGAGGTGGACAGTTATTATAAAGTGCCTGTGGTAAGTGACAGCCTCTGTCATCTACCGTGACACATAATCTCATCAGGCATGACAAAAAAAGGACCCGGTGTCTAATCCGCAGAGGAGAAATACTCATCACTGATCTTTGTCATCACCTGAGGGGGGCACAGAGTCCCACAGAGGTCACACAGTGTTCCAACACTCGCGCCTGCTTTAGGCTGACACGCTGGCCCAGTGGCCAACGGGTTGAGGTGATCCAGTTCCTGCCAATCTTGCACCAAAATTGACACGTTCACCAAAAAAAGCTTAACTGTCTATTTGGGTGGCCCTTTACCTGACCGGCCTTGCCGTTTTCGCACACAAAGGTCTCGTAAACGGAGGCCAGCGTGGGGGCGTTATCGTTGACGTCCAGTACGCGGATGTACACGGGCACTCTGCTCGTCTGCTGGGGGTTGTCTGCCGGAAACAGAAGGGAGTCCTTTAGAATGCGGCACGCCAAATTGGCAGTGCATGGGAACGTCAGGCACAGGCCAGTTAAAACAAGCTTGACGGCCAGACAGTATTTGCGCTGCAAATAAGTTGTAATTTCGTTTTGTATATAAAGGAGACAGAGTCAAATATTTTAAAAATGTAAACCTGCAGTTAGGATCATGTTGCTAGCACTAACATGCAGTTTTTTTTCAAGCTAAGATGACAATAGACTCCAGATACTCTAAGCAATATTCAATAAATTCACTTGCTTGACATAATACAGTTAACTAGCTCAGGAAATAATATATGTGCACGTTGCATAGAAAAACTCCCATTTATCATATAACAACACTAATAAGCGAATTAGCAAACTCTTAAAAGGGAAGGCCAGCTAGCAGGTATGCTGTCATTTCTCTGTGCTGCTGAACAGCAACGTTTGGGAAAGGCTTCCCTTGAATACCAAGTTAAAACACCACCTTAAACATTCTTCCAAGATCGTGGGTTCCTAAGACCTCCGCATTCCCTGAACTACAGTGAAGATAATGGCCGGCAAACTTAATATTCCCAGTCACCACGGGGTCAGACTAGAGATGCAGCGCGCCCCGAGGAAGGCTAGCGTCAGAGGATTCGAGCTTCTGTCTCACCCCATCGTGAAATAAACGTGATTGAACGCTGAGTGTCAAGTGTGAGCACCACTCTCTTCAATATTACCATACGGACAGTGAAATAAACTTGTTGTTTTGCTTGCTCAAAATAACATTATACGAGCACAAAGCTCAAAGCCTATGCATCTACTGTGATTATACTAAAAATATTGAATGGCCATGTCATATCATATCATCTCATACGATACTACAGCTCAATAAGTAACAGCAACTAAACATCAAAACCATTATTGAAATCCTACATGCAACTAAGTAACGTAACTGGATTGTATCATGCGATATTATGTCTTAAGTGACAGATCATTCTAATGGCAAAGGATCTAGTCAGTCAGTAGTGTGTTTCTTCGGTGTTCAGTACTTTGGTATAAACTCCAAAAGATCCTTGTTCAGATCTTGACTCACAACCAGCTACGGCTTTGGGTCCGGGCCAGAACTTATGGCTGACTTTGGGCCAGGCTGGAGCCAGATACCCCGCTTTTTCATCTTCTGAGACATGGATTAGGGCAGAGAAATCTTGAAATGAACATCAAGGTGGGACCTGAGTGTGTGCGTGACTTACTGAATTCCGCCGCGATCACAGAGATGTTATGCCATGCAAGGTCCTCTCGGTCGAGAGGTTTCTGCAGGAATATAGACCCGTTCCCGGAATGCACGTTAAAGATCCGGTCCACGTCTGTGTGCCGATCGATTGTGTACCTGGAAACGACACCTTTCACTGAATCAATACTCTTAACTATGGAGTGATGTAGCCATGGTGGTGCATGTGAAATGAACAATCAGGCTTCGTGTTGAATTCCCCCGTGTTAAACGAACAACTGCGAAGTTGAATTAACTCCTCCAGTGCTCATTTAAATTCCGCTTGGCACGAACACAGCTGACGTTGATTCGTTGCGGGAGATTTTCACCGGGCTTAGGGAGAGCTGGTTAGAGCCGGCTCGACCATACGGTGACAAAGCCAGGGCGTGGTGACCGTGCCCACCTTTGGACCCGTGCCGTCTGGGATGCAAACGTGCATTCAGATGCAACTCGGCATGGCAGAGCATGCGTTTACCCTTCGGAATCGCTGTTGCTCGGCCCTCTCCTTCGTGCTCCTCGGGGAGCACACCTGTCTGCTCCACCCGTCCAGCGTGTCCCTCGCATCCCTCCACCCTTATCCGGGGTCACGCCAGAACACGCATCTGCGCTCCGCTTAGGTCGGGGCTCTCGCATGCATGCCCCGATCGCCTGACCGAGGAGCCTGCTCACGTATGCACGGTTACCATCCTGAGTGCCCATCTCAGTCACAGTGCCCTCTGTCATACTGGCTCTTTGGTTGGGTGGGCAGAACACGTTTGCCCACCTGGGGTTTAAAGCCAGGCCTGTCTGATGATCTGCTCGCTATGCATACTGAAGTTCCACATACTGAAGTAAAAGCAACAAATAAATAACCCAACTTTAGTAAAAATGTGGCAGGTCGATGAAGTCCTGATACTTCCAGAACTGTACTATACTTACTCAGATAAAACAGTATCTAGGAACACAGGAAGTTAAGTTTGTTAGGCGATGTTCTTTTGATGATATTTTTGGTCTCACATAAACCCACGTAGCACCAACATGAGAACATAATGAACCTCCCCACCACCACCAGTAACAAGTAAAAAGCAGATTGCCTTTCTCCCAAATATATAGGAGTATGACGTAATGTGCTATATTACAATACTCCAAAAAGTAAAAATTAATCAGGATTGTAGTTAAATACTTTAATTACGGAGCAATCACACAGCAATCATATATTAATCACGTTAAGGCTCTGAGAATCAGTGAAACAAACACACACACACACGCACGTACGCACACACACACACACGCACGCACGCATGCACGCACACACTTGCACACACGTGCGCAAACACAGAGGCTGAAGGCCACTCATGCCCTGTGCCCAATTGTTCTCATCTCAGCAGGCGCTCACAATATTGCTCCTTCAGACTCAATCATTCAGGGGGACTGCTCAATTTGCTAATTATCGTCCTGATCTCCGGCAGGGACATGGCTCCCGTGTATGCCCACCCGCCCTGGTGCCTTTCTGATAATTACAAGCCCCCGAGTCCCACTCTCTGTCTGCCAAGGCGCTTTAATTGCGCTTCCGCGCTTTGCACTTATTTACCGCCGTCTCCGGAGGCGAGGAAGACGAAGGGCTCGTTTATTGGAGCGGCGAGCCCGCATCGCCTTCGTCGTTGGCCAGCACTGGACAGCGATAATATCCTCGTTTATTCTTATAAAGGAAGCCTATTACGATTATCTCGACGAGTGCCTGCAATCAAGGGACCTTTCGATTTGAAGTAGCGCGCGGCACGGGCACGCTGTCGGGCGACTGTGACAGGCTGCGGGGCGCAAAGTGAAGCTGTGCAGGCAGAGGTCTCGGGATCGATGAGGACGGATGCTTGCGCACGCTGCTGAGTCAACACTCACATTAATGCACACGAGATTACTGTGAAAATGCTGCATGTAGATAACATTCATCTCACAGAAAACAGCAGACATAAATAATAATAGCAATAACAATAATGATAATAATTATAATTAGCCAGCTATTATTATTCTGCATGTACACTTCAAAAGATTCCATAAAGAGGTTAAAGTACTGACATGGTTGTGAAAGTCGCAGAGGAGATCACGTTCTCAAATCAGGTGGAGTACGCAACTGAAACAAACTAACCAATTTTTGTGATGCTTGTATGTATTAATGACCAAAATGTAAAAAAAAACAAAAACAAACAACAACAAAAAAAAACTGATTTGGGATTAGGTCTTCTCTGGTAACACAACTGATGTTCTACATCAGCAGTTTTACTTTAAAACGCTTGACAAATATGACCCATTGTGTTTGTATTGTATTTGCCAAAACACACAGAGCTCAAAATGATTTGACAGTATCTCAGGTCACTGAGACCAGGGGGCTAGCACACTGCAGCTGTGGGAGGGGACCTGGGCATAGGGCCGGGCGGGGCGGTCGGAGCTTGGGGCCGCTTACTTGACGGGGACGCGGCGGATGTCTGGGTCAGCGGCGCTGACGGAGCTCACGGTGGTCCCCACGGCGGCATCCTCCTTCACCTCCAGGACGTAGCTGGGCCGCTCGAAGCGGGGCGGCTCGTCCACGTCCTCCACGCTGATGCGCACCATGGCCAGGTCCTTGGAGTCCACGCTGACGTAGCGCGGGTCCGGGTGTGTGTTGCGCACCTGCAGCTGCAGCGTGTACGACTTCTTCCGCTCGTAGTCCAGGACCTGCAGCGCGAGGGCGGGTGGTTAAGGGCCGCCCTTCTTCAATGGCCTGCAACTCCTCTAAAGGCTGGCAAAGGTTGCCATGGAGTCGCTTACCTTCTTGACGGTGAGGACTCCCTCCTGGGTTCGCCCGTCCGTGGCTATGTCGAACGCGTCCAGGCCGTCGCCGCCGACCACGGTGTAGTCCATCTCGGCATTCCTGCCGATGTCGGCGTCCAGGGCTCGCACCCGGCCCGCCACGGCCCCGGCCGGGGCTAGCTCAGGGACGCTGAACTGATAAACACCTGAGGGCAGAGGACCACGGGGGTGGGGGTGGGGGGGGGTTAGAGGTAGGGAAAAGATATTGAGGAATAATTGGGCTATGCTTGTTCTGTCCATTGTGATCAGCATTATCACCCTGACCCGATGCGCTCTGCGGAAACCGGAATGCCAGCTTCCCCTAGTCAATGCCCCCCTGCACCCCCGCACCCTCTGTGATCCCGAGCACACCCATCATGCGTTCTGATGCTTGTATTAATCAAAATGTACCAAAAAGTAATAAATTGATATTGGATTGAATCCCATATCTGTACCACTAGCGTTGTCCTATATCAGCAGGTTCACTAAAATGACCCATTGTGTTTGATTTGTGCTGGGTTTGCTAAAACACAGAGCCAGCGATTGATCAAAATGATTTAGCAGTATCTGCGTGACTCCTTAATCACTCGTTTAGAAAAGCACATACGGACAGAAAATAGGTAAACTAAAGCAAGACTAAAGAGCCTTCGCAAAACCCCAGTGTGTGTTGTGCGGACTTACTCTGGGAGAACTGGGGGGGGTTGTCGTTGACATCGGTCAGGGTGATGTTGACCGTGGTGATGCCCGTTAGGCCTCCCCGCTGGCCCGCCATGTCCTTGGCCTCGATCACCACCTGGTATTGCTCCCTCTGCTCCCGGTCCATATCTGATGGCCCCAGCGCTGTCCGGATGATACCTGTGGGGAACACACACGGTTTGGGGGATTTTCAGTTATTTTCTGGTTATTCTTTGGAGGTGCGGCATGCACTGTGTAAGTCGTGGTTGCTGATGGAGGATGCGGCGAGCGATGCGATGCTGAACACTGTGTGCTACCGAGACAGATTAAAGCCGTGTCTGTTCTAGCTGAGGCTGGTGACTGAAGGCCCACGGTGCTCCTTGGGGACGTAGTGGCAGACGTTTCCATAGCAGCTGCCAGAACGGCGCAGCGCTCTCGGGTACGGGGTGGTACCAAGCATCGGCGCAGCCCCGGCGTGGGCGAGTTTAACCCAGCGGCAGGATAAAGGCATATAAAGCACAAGCGGGCTTCCTTCAGACCCGCCGCTTTGGACCCGGCTCTCGGAAATAGACGGGAGACAGATGATGGTGTTCTGCTTCAGCTAGCACTCGCCTCCTCTCTGAAAAACCTCTTTGTTATGTGGCGGCAAAAAACTAGCACTCATGGCGAATGCAGAAAATGTAAGGGTGCGGGCGACCGGCTGTAAAGGTACCACAGGCGTGGACGGTGCGTCTGAACCGTGCACGTCCACAGGAGCACAGGAAAAGCCAAGCGAAGCCGATAACTCCTGCGCTGAATCACGCGTGCATTACTGTTGTTCTCAATGCCGCTAACTCTTGTCAGATTAACCGCGGATCCTGATGAACGTGTGTGCCCCCCCCGGCAGCCCTAAGCTCTTCTAGGACGGCTATGCGATCCTCTACATCGTCATTTGTGTCACATCCTGGCTAACCTGTATCGGTGTTAAACCGCGCGCTAATCTGCCACGCAAGCTTTTGGGCCGAGATTTTGCCTTTGTTTAAAAAAAAAAAAAAAAAAGGACCCCACTGGAGATGTTCCAGGGTGCACATTAGCATGATTAAACAAGCGGCGCAAGTCTGCTGGCCTCCGGTGCTCGCGCGTTGCGGGACGTAATGACTGCCTTTTGCGTTGCCGAACTACTGTCGTTCTCTCGTTCTTGCCATCTTTAATTGTCTCTCCTTGTGTTTCACCGTCTCTGCGCGTCTGCGTTGCCTGTGTCGCGTGCGCTGTTTATCTTTCTCTGTGTTCTTCAGTCTGTTAATGGTATAATGGCACAGCTGCGGATGCCCTGACCTGTGTTGGGCTCCACTGAGAAGTATGGGTGGCCCTGGCTAATGCTGTACACCAGTTTGGCACTCATCCCGAACATCTCGTCGTCGGCGTCGTGGGCTGTGACCTGAGTAACTGAAGTGCCTGAAAAAAGAGAAATCGCAGAAAGTAAGTGATTTTACCCAAACAAACAACTCCAGTGCAGATGTCACTACCTGTCATAGATGCAGTGTGTTTGTACATAAACATTAACAGCACATAAATTACACTTAATGACTTGTTCCTTTGTTGTGGTTCAACAAAAGGAAGACAAGGCTGTGTCAGGTAGGTTACAAGGAGTGAACAGAAATATAATTAGAATATAGACTCAAAATATTCTCTGACATGAGAAGCAGTAAATCTGTTTGCAAATATAAACTGTATCTGCTGCATATAAACACGTCCGTGGCGGGAAGGGCCATACCGATATGTGACCTCTCGGGCACACTGGCCATGTAAACCTCCTTCTCGAACTTGGGCTCATTGTCATTGATGTCGTGGAGCTTGACGATGAACTCCGTCTCGGGTTCCAGGGGGACGCCATTCCTCTTGTCGACCGCCTGGGCCCGGAGTATGTAGGACGCCTTCTCCTCGCGGTCCAGGCTGCGCGTGGCATGCAGGTCGCCCGAGGTGGCGTCAATCACAAATATCGTGCCGGCTCCTTCGCCCGTGAGCACATACATCACGGTGCCGTCTCCCCGGTCCATATCGGAGTGGAGCTGGGAAAGAAAAGGCCGTTGAGGCAGTTCGTCAGACACCCTCTGCCTTTGGCATCTGCCTTTGGTTGATAACGCTCCTTAGAATGTGTATTACGTTCAGGATTCTGGAACTTGTTTCCGAGGCAGCTGTTCTTATAGGAAACAACAGAATACACTTAAATTACAAAAAAGAAAAAAGGAAGTCTGCTATCTGCGGGTACTGCAGGGCAATATGGGAAAATGAGGCTGCGGAAAATTGAAATCTGATTGCTTATCACATGAAAGTAAGGAACATCAAATATGCAATTAAGGTGAATACATATTCATTACAAAGAGAGCCATTCCCACCTGCTATCTCTGTCTGGAGCAGACCCTTTTCCCATGAATTTCATGAGCGAAATCAAACAGCGCTTTCCCTCACATCCCTAGAGAGGGGGTGTTTGAAAGCTGCCTCACCCTCCAGAGTCATGACATTCACGCCAGCAGTTTGAGAGAGGGAGCCCTTTTACTTCTGCGTGTTAAAAACCTGGACCTGATTGCTGTCAACAATGGCCTCTGAGGACAGAGAAGGAGGACTGATACTGCATTATCTCCACAGTCTGAGTGGGCCGCTCTGGTGCTCACGTTCTTTAAGTGGGTCTTCTGGCATTAATAACACTGTCATAGAATGCGTCACCCCTGCTCTTCTCGAACCGGAACGTTGTGGTGAGGGCACATTAAAAAGGCAGCATGTTGGCAAATCTGAGTGTGTGCTCAGACAGTGGTCCTTTTTGCATTGCCCTGTTCCCACTCTGGAATGGCATTCCGGTTTTCGAACGGCCCACAGCTCTGTAAGAGAAGGGGTCTTTCCCGGCTTGGAGAGGGTGCGCAATCCACCTCTCTAATCTCCTTCCTGGCGCATACTCGAGGCTGAGTCTCGTGCGGAATCTGGCCTGCCCTCACGTCACCCCCTCCACTCACCCCCCCCGAACGCCCTGCTGTGCAAAGGCCCTCAGCAAAGCAAGACAGACCCTGTGCAATGGCGCTGAAGGGTTGTTTTTAATCATGTATTCTAATCTTTGATCCTTTGTCCAGACCCCTCGTGTTGGTGAGGGCTGGAAATGCGGCGGGAAGGATTTGGCTCCTGCTGTCTCCCTGCTCCTTGTCTCCGACCTGGCAGGAGCCGGTGTGGGAGAGCGCTACTGTCTCCCTGAGCCCACGCGTTTCATCTCTCGCACCACTCGTTATTAAGGGCAGACAGCGGAGAGACAGAGGACAGAGAAAGATGATGAAACTCCCAGCGCTCTCCACCGACTTTTCATTATTCCGATCCTATCCGGAGCCGTATCAGCTCCCGTAATGAAACAAGGATACTCGCATACAGTGGGAAATACAGTATTGGCACACCGATGAAAAATTCAACGCCTTGCTATGGTAAGGCTGTACCATCTGCCATTGCTTCCGAATGTTCCCTAGATGGGGGACGCTTGCAGGAGCCTTCACATTCTTGGTGTTCTTACAAATTGGATAGTGACATTTAAAACACACCTGCACTTGATCAGGCTCGGAAAAAACTCTTCGCTTATCTTCAACCTTGTTATCAATTGCTCCCATCTGCCCATCATCAAAAATCTACCTACATAAACCACTGTAAACTGATGGAAAGGTTGAGTTGAGAGTTTTAAGGTATCAAAGCAACAACATACAGCGGTCGCAATGTACAATATATTGCAACAGGATAAAACATAATGGAGAATGCTTTATGCAACATGGTAAAGACTGACCTGTTTGACCAGAATTTTTCATATTTGCTGGGTCATATGAATTCCCTGAACCATCAAAACAACTACGGGAACGACCACCGTCTGCGCGTCCCATGAGTCTCTCAGCACATCGGCGTGAATGAGAAAAGGTGAAGGGGCCGGCTGCAGGCCATGTCCTACCTTGCCGATATACTGGTAATCCGTGCCGGTGTACTCCTCCTGCAGAAAGAACTGCTTCCACATCCAGCCCCTTCTGGAGCGCCTCAGAGTCTCCTCACCTCCTTCCGGCCTCCGCCGCCCGGTCCCCTCCTCGCCGAGCGTCCCTTCGGGAAGTGCCCGGGCGTGCGCGCTCCGGGCCGCCCATGCACACACCCATAACAGAAACATGGCCCAAGTCCTCATCCTGGCTGGCCCCACCGTCGTCCGCAACTGTCGTTGGTCCTATCTGCCCAGGTTCAAGCCTCGTCCAGTGCAGGCGGCGGCCACCTTCATAGTCCGCTTCGCTGGCGGCTGGCGGCAGGCACACGGTACCTGTAAAACCAGAGAAAGTCAATCTATAATGAAGGCCTCAGACTGGACCGGCCAACAACCGGTGGGAATCCTTTACTTTTTTTTTAATTAGAGGCTGGAGATGACAACCATCTGCTAATTAAAAGATATCGCTTGGAAAAATATGATGGCAATTGGGCCTTCGTAGAGACTTTGTAGAGACTCAGGCGCTGATATCTATATAATTGGTATCCCATAATTTAGAGAGTGCAAAATAGTGCGCTTAAGGCTCTGGTTTTGCAGAAGGCTGGTTAGCAGGAGTGTGATAACTCTGATAATCAGAAACCCCCCACCCCCACAACATACACACAAAAGCCATTAGCTTCTGACTCCAAAAAACTCTGTGCAGCAAGCCAATGGCTCTTGCAAATCTATTATCAATTAATCAATGCTAGTCCACTCTAACTGTCCTGCTTCTAAAGACCGAAACACTTACGTAGCAATCGAGTTAGGAAAAAAAAAAAAAAAAACGCCAAAAAACCCTCATGTGGCCACAGAAATGTTTCGCGGTAATGGGGGGGACAGTTTTATCGGTGGGCAATGGGAGAACAGCGTGGTCCCACCATGGTGACCCGTGGATTGGAAAACGTAGAGACAAAAGCATCCCGTCGCCATATAATGATCGGCAATCACCGCGCTTCCCGTGACCGCATCAATCATAAGCCCCGTCTGCTGCCCGCCGGCCAATCGCTGGCCCTCTTTATCGAGTGGATTGCAAATGTGATTGCGGTGGGTAGGCTGTGGAGGGCAGACAGCCCTCGCCGCTGTGGACCGCGTTTAAGTGCCTTTTGGATTTTGATTTACCATATTGCCAGTGACATTTGCATGCGTCGGCCCATCGATACGGGGCGAGAGAGGGTCTCCCCGTGTCTAGGAAAGGGAGGGGGGCGTCGGAGGGAGGCGACGGCGTCGGGCCACGGATTGTGCTGAAAAGGCGGTACGGTGCTGCTTGTCTGCTGCCTCAGTACGCCTGCCAATCGGCGGCATCTCTCCGCTGAGCTCTCCATTTTGCTCAGCTTTATGAATTGGCTTAATTGAATAAGTTAACAATGGATACTGGGTAGTATTGATTCCGCTGTCAAAGCAGATGAGCTCGAATGTACCATGGGACCCCTACGATGCATATGTGTGCAATTGGCTGTGTGCATTTGTGCGTGTGTATGTGTGTGTGTGTATGTGGGTAACAAAGAAAGATAAAGGAGATGCAGGCTCTCCCGTGTCGCGCAGCCCTAGTTTGTGGAGGCCGGTCTTTATGGATTTCTTGGGGTCCAAACTCCAGAGAAAGGGCTTGGTGAACACATTAGTCAAACCCAGGGAGCCATTTTGCACAACTCTATGACCTGGCAAATCCTCTGACACAGTTGTGGTGGGAGGGGCCGGGGGGGGGGGTTAGTCAGCTAGATGTTGGGATGTTTTTGTGGTACTAAACTAAGCACACAGAGAGAATCAGATCGGTCTCTAGTGCATGCTGAGTAGGTACCTGGGCTTTATGTCCTAACTACACATGCTTTGGCAAGTTACGATAACAATAAATGTATTTTCATATCCGTATCACAAGCTAATTAGTAAGGGTGGCCTATCCTGTGTCTCCACTTAGACTGCTTTTGTTTCCAGACAACTTAGCATGTCGTCTGACCTTGAGACATCAGCCGATTCATTTTTTTTGTGTGTCTTTTATAAATGCCTTGTTTTTATTCCCCCTCAAAGACACGGTCCCCTCCGTGTCTCTCGGGAACAGCCGAGAAGGGCTGGCCCAGAGAGGTTACGGGGACTGACAGGAGAGAAGAAGACAGTTGGGGTGGATGGATGTTGTGGGTGGTGGTGGTGGGGGTGGTGAAGAGCAGCGACACCTGTGGAGGACGCAGGGAATCGAGGGGGGTGCGCGCGTGCGTGCGAGAGAGAGAGTTCCACGGCGCTGCCCTCTGCGGCAGACAGCCACGCCGCTCCCCCAAGAGTCCCGTGGGGGCAATTAGGAGCGGGAGAAGGAGAATGTCAGCCACGGGTGGCGACAGGTAACGAGCCCTGCTGTGGGAGGCGCAGCGGAGGAGGGGGTGGGGGTGAGGGGGCTAGGCATGATGGGGCCGGCTAGCACCGCGCACGCTGCCTCTCAGTCTTCCCACATAATGAATAACGCGCTGGAATATCGCCCGTCAGCTAGTGCGCCGGGGCGCCATGCCTCTTAAATAGGCCAGCCGTGTTTTGTATGCCTGATCCCACGTGATAACGTGGCTTAGTTTGATGTTTGATTACCTTGTATTGATATACGGATGTTGTCCCCCCCCCCTCCCCCCCGCCCGAAGGTTGTCATGCTGGCCACGTTGGCTAGCCCTCAAAACGAAAACGCAGGGGCTGCAGGTGGGGTCCTGTCTCATCACGCTCATGCGTCACGCACAGAGACAGGCGTGCCATGCTGGATGGCGGCCGGCCCCTCTCTCTCAATGCCGAGCGCCGGGCAAGGGGAGGATCAGGTGGAGTCAATTGACTCGGGGTGCCACGCTCGAGCAGAGCCGGGCCGATCCTGTTTCCATTCCATGGACTTGCTGGCCAGGCAGCCAATCCTGTGTCATTCCCCCAGGGCGCTGGGGGCGATCGATACGCATCGATCTGTCTGTTTGGGGGGGAAAAAGCTGTCTAGACAGCTGGGTTTAGGGATGCTAAGGTATCATTTCTACTGCGTTGCTTCTAGAGAATGGTGATTGATTTACTCACCTTGGTCATCAGTTTACCACGGTGGAACTACTGTCCATTTCCCACACCTGTTCGTACCGGCCTGCCGCCATCCCCTTCACGGTTACACCCCATCTGCAGAGGCCCGATGAAGTCGGTGGTGGTGGGGGGGACCTACTTCTGGCGGGGTCTGGGGACGCGTGTTCCCGTCGCGCTAGCGGTACATTGCTAATTCTGCGCTTATGACCACTTGTTGAAGGTGGAACGAAGCCCGGAGCGTGCGACTGCTGGTGCGCCACACTGCCAGCCCATACGAGGCGTAATCCTGTGGCCTGGTCCTGGTCTCCGAACAGACGCAAGGGTCCCACAAGTCCCCCTCCCCCGCTAATCTCCTCCACAACATGTTGTGGAGGTAATGGATTAGAATGTTTGAGATGCTCCCTCCTTCTTCTTTCTTCTTTTTTCTTTTTTTTGCTCAACGGGACGGTCACATGCGCTAATAGAATTAGTGTCAGGGAGTGTTGCCTGGGCCAGATGGGACCGCTTAATTACCCAACGCAAGAAGCCGTAATGGGGTGCGTGAATGACGCTGTGACTGTTTCTTCTGCTTGGCCTGTGAAGTGGTCTGAAAGAGCTCGCTTTTTAAAGTGCACGCCCACCGCCTGGCGAACGGAAACAAAAGAATTCCACCCTATGTGCTAAAATCCGGCGTTCCCAAAGTGCCCATTCAGGTGCGTGGCATTCATACGCGCGAGGGGCCCTACCACAGTGACTAGGGGCCAACCGCAGTCGGAGCCCGTACACTGCCATTGTCTGTCAGTGCTGTTCAAACAGGAACCGCGAAGCCCCTGTTAACCTGTGTGTGGTTGAGCGTGTGCAAGCCCACTGGTGCGCTTCCCCTGTTATCCAGAGGCTGTATTGTGGGTTGTTTGTTTGGGAATGTCTGAGTAGGGGTGGGGGGAGGTGTGGGAGACCCCCATGAGAACCGACGCTTTCGTCTCTGTGGGAGCTCTCGGGTCAGCGGCTTCCCCTCAGCACCGTGCTTCTGCGCCAGAATGCAGTTCCCCTATTGCAATGCAAATGTGCCTCTCTCTGTGTGTGTGTGTGTGTGTGTGTGTGTGTGTGTGCGTGTGTGTGTGTGTGTGTGTGAGAGTGCACGTTTATTTGTGTATTGCGCGCTTGCTTGTCAACTTCCACCCCACTGACAAATACGCAAATCAGGACTGCACCCTGCTAATAGAGTTGTTGACGTAGTCAAAGTCAGGGTAAACTTTTCACGGGTCATCGTTGATATTTATTGCGTGCGTTTCCCGCAGGACTTCGGCAGTCTGACAGTGCCATTAACTCATCCGAAGACTCTGACCCATCTCGGAAGTTTGGAACTTCACTTTGGTAATCACAGCAGGCCTGCACGTCAGAGTGGCATCTCCATAACTATTCCTGCGTAGGAATATACTTCAGTTTATGGGAGAGGATTTGGTTGGGGATACCTGAATGGGAAAGCTTGCACTTTAAGTAGTACCTCTGGAATAGTGAAAGTCTATAGCTCTTGTTTTTTTACACCCTTTAAGACTGTATGTGTTTTTTTTAACAAAGTAACAATGCTTTCATTTTAAAAGGTCACGCAAAGTCATCTTGATTGCAATCACAATATAGTCTGACATTTTGATTTTGTGCCTTACAGTTTAAGCTCCAGAAGAGAGAGAGAGAGAGAGAGAGAGAGAGAGAGAGAGAGAGAGAGAGAGAGAGGAAAGAAAAACATGTATCAACAAAATTAATCGATAATGGCATTTATTGACATTAACAACTAAAGAAATAGAAATAAAAACCCCAGAGCTCTACAGCTACAAATAAATGAAAGCCTATGGCAGCATTTGGGAAATTTCTAGAAATAAAATGTGCCAGGGTTGTTGGAGGCAAATCCAGAAGGGAGGTTAACAGATCTTGATTACACTGTTTTGTCCTGTTCTCCTGTCCCCCGTTCCGTGGCTCAGCCGCAGTTGTCAGGCTCTGATGTTCTGTGGGAGAGCTGAACGCGCTGATCCTGGACTTTTCGGGTTATTAGTTCGTCCTTGCCTTGCCACCTCGCGTACAAAAGAAACGCGTTTGTTCTGCCAGGGCCCGAGCTCATCCGCTGAAATAGGAGCGCGAGTGGCCCGGCCCGCCGACGCGTGTGGGTGGAGCCGTGTGACCTCCGCGCAGCTGCGCTCCCGTCTCCGCCACGGCAACCAGCCTCCGGCGGCTGTCAGTGCGCGAGGCATCTTTCTGTCGCTGATAGCAGACACGGCTTGAGGGGAACAGTTCAAGCGAAGATATACAGAGTGCTGTACCGTAAGGACCTCGTTTAACTGGGATTTCGCAGCAATAAGCACTTCCTTTCCTCTACGTTTTTTTTTTTTTTGGCGAAATCTGGCCTGTTGTACGTAGGGTTCACCCGATACCCTTTGAGATTCACCACTGCACGGCACTGGGTGAGGTGTCACAGGCTTGGTGAGATTCGCTATTCAGTCGTGCCACGTGCCGCTCATCCACTCTCAGCTTGAGCTGACTCGTGCAGTCAGAGAGAGCAATCAATTGACAGATCAAAGCCAGGAGGGAGGCAATCTTAAGATAATGCCATTAGGCTAGGCCTTTGTCAGTTGAGACTGAATGGGAAACGAACAGAACTGGAAATTTGCCTTTTCACAGCTGCAGCTTTGAGAGTAAATACTTGCATACATTCCAAACTTGGCACTGGTCTACCACAAACTTCTATATATGCAAATACGCAGTTGGCTACGTGAGATTGTTTATGTGAGATTGTTTTCATGGGGATATTTCATTACATACTTTTTTATCTTTTGCAAGAGACATGAAAAAGCTTGTTGTAATTAATATATTAGTAATTAAAATGATTCATATAATACTAAGTACAGACAAGTATATTCATTAAAACTAAAAAGAATAACTCTGGTTGCCAGAGGATTAAAGTGTGGAGAAGTCAAATATCAGTGAGATAATAAGAGATGAGATTTTTTTTTTAAATGCTGTTTTCATTACAGTACTGCAGGATAGTGTGTGTGATAAACCTATAGTCAGGCTTTTCTAACAATCCTGGCTTTGTCTGTAATGTTAAACATGGTAAGCATATGAGGACCTAGAGAGCTTGAGCTTCCTTGAGAAGAAGCGGATGGCTCGGGTAGACCCAGGAAGTCTTGGACGTCCGGAGGCGGCGTATTCGTTCGAACCCGCAGCCGCCCGGGCGGATCGCTTCAGACTCGGCTCGGCTCCTCTGCCCGGTCCCGAGCCTTTCCGCCATAAATCAAACTATCCGTGAGGAGAAAGCAGCCTCTGCCCGCCTCGGCGATCAATCTTGAGGTGACAGGATCAAGGTGCCTTCCGTGATAATTTGGCTACGGTTGGGGGTTTCCTGTTTGCCTCGTAACCTCGGGGAGGGGGCTGCGCAGGAGGAGTGAAGCCAGGCTTTTCTTCACACGCACGAAACACGTGGGATGGCTGGACCGGCTTGGCCCTTAATCGGCGACGCTGTCCGGGGGTCACGGCAATTTCCATGTAAAACCCAGCGCCTCTGAGGTCGCCCGTGTCGCATGTTTGGTGACCAAATCGCGTTAAAGCTGACCGAGATGCAGAAGACTTTCTGACCTGGCTGGCTGGCACCATGACCCTCCCACTCCCTACAATCAGTATTCCTATTTGTCCAGGCTACACTATTCACAAAGAAAGCTGGCCCTACCCTTATATGTTCCAATACGCAGGCCCGGAATGGCAGAAATATTCATTATGCATTTAGAATTCCGTTTTAAGTTTGTTTTTCATCATCAATGCCATTTTTCTCCTACTCGACTGTGATCTGCCCTGTCTCTTCGCTCACCGTGCGATGTGAGCAGGATGGAGCGTGTCCAAACCCTTTGGACTCTGTGCGAGCTTTCCTGTAGGGATGCTGCAGATGAAAGGAACAGGGCCAGCCATTGTCATGTGTCTTAAAATGCAAAAATAATAGATGTGGCATCTGTTCTGTCTGTCCAAAAAAATTAGAGAGTGTTAGAGATATCCGCACCTCCTCCCCAAAAAGCAGAGCAAGAAAACAAACAAACAAACAAACAAACAAACATCCTAAGTAATGTTTTTAGTGGGAGTGTCTGGCCTGGGCCATGGGCTCTTGCAAAGATTTCAGCTTCCTGAATGAAACAAACTGCCACTTGTTTGTGAGCCCAATGATAACAACCACCCACCGCCACTCAGCAAATCCTATCATGGCCTTCTGTGAGGTGGAGAATTACTAAATATTGCCAGAAACTGATAGACAGGCAACATACAATCAGCACCCATGTTTTCAATAATATTCGGAAACACTTTTAGTCAAGCGCCATTTCCAAAAGTCACACCAACACACCGAAACCCTGGAAAATTCCGTTTGAAACTCTAGCTGTAGGAACGTCGCTGTTTCTTTGAAATGGCTGCCAGTGTGTTGGGCCACTCATTTATTGCTATCTCAAAGTGCTCTTCTTTGACATTGCAACAACCATGAAAAATTCCATTAGTGACGTAATGGCACTACACATGGCTTCATAAATCACTCTGGGGTGAAATTAATTACAGGCGTCTGCTAATCAGTGCTATCCAATTCCATCTTCTGCAGCAAACACAGCTGACTGTAGGCTATTGTCATGTCAGGTGACAACGGGCACTGATCTAATTAGCATACAAAAGTACTGGGAGCATTTGCATACAGACATTCTTTTAGCCTGGATGACTGATTCTTCCAACCGTTTGAAATAGAACAAGGAAAACTAAAGAAGTAAATACATCGGTTTGAAAATGCACACAGTTTCTATTTATTTATTTTAAAGATATGTACAATTTGCATGGTGAGGTCCTGAGCAGTTCAGGTCTCCAGAATGGCAGAGTGCTTAACATCTACATGCTATAGTCAGAAAAGTATGAACCAAGTACTGTCACATGTCATAAAAAATTAATTGAAACGTTACTCAAGGTGTCTTGTCTCTTTCATATCAAAAGTGAGTGAATGAAAGTAGATCATCTTCTTTTTATTAAATGGCCATTTTAGATTGATAAAGATCATTATGGTCAATTGTCCAAATTCAAAACATAAGTGTAAAGATCTTATGGGAGCGCTCTCTCGCTCTCTCTCTCTCTCTCTCTCCCTTACACACACACACAAACACACACACACACACACACACACACACACACACACACACACACACACACACACAATGAGTGCAAAATCATGCATGCTTCTTTAGTCTCCAGTCAGTTATTTTACATATAAACATTTTAAAAGCTGACATGCTGGAAACAATGATATACTCGCTGCAAACCAACATTCAAAATCCCCAAGTGTTGAATTAACAGTGCTGAATGAACTTTAACCGTGTTCATTTGTGTCCAGGCGGACATTCATTATATCAACTGTAGCTGTTCTGTTCAACACTTAACATTTTGCGCTGTTTCTTTCTTCACAAGTATGTAAAGGATCACATCAGGTCTTGAGGCCCACAAATCGGACCTTCCAGTAGTTAGACGATAAAACGCAAACATGGGATAAGACATACTGTAGATACGTGACAGTAGATATGCCAAAAGTGTTCACCATAAAAAAGGGGATGATAATAATATAACGATTTGACGCACAGTATAATCTGAGGAACGTTTTATATTGCGTAACCACGAATGATCGATTCATTATCATTTACCTCTTTATTAGCCATTGACAGCTTCATCTTCAAATCGACAGGTATACTGTGCATGTGTTGTACAATTCACCGGGTGCACGAACGTTTTCTGCGTTGATTAAACAAACTTGGTCTATCATAGAATTACGACGACACAAAGGCAAGATTAGACAGATATAACTGCGAGATATTGCAGGGCCTCTCATCGATTTATAGGCCTAATTCTGTACAACTGTATCTCTGTATGAAAGGAAGACCGGGGATATGTGGGCCTCGTTACAAACGGACTAAAATGAAAGGTTGCAGCAGTTCCACAGAACTACACGGTGCATGTAACAGTGAGCCGTCGCAAATGTTATTCTTTATCATCTCTGCCAAAGGAAGAGTTACTTCCTGCCTTCGCAGTCAGCAAAAAAACTTTAAACACGCATGAAAGAAGGCATATTTACCTACATACAGCGTGTTAAATGTGGTATATGTGCAACTAAGCGACGTAAAGTGACACATCGACGTAAACTCTTAAAATGATGACTAGTTTATTTATATATTCCATAATCCCGAAAATCCAACATAGTCTCACAATATATCCTCCAGTTAGGTACCCATCATATGTCTATGTAACATAAAATTAAAACTTCCGAGGAGTAGCCAACTGCGATCAAACATAGCCGAATACAACTTATTGGTACTTTATCAGTTTAATAGACGGCGTGTTCCACAATACCTCGCAGCCCACACAGCAACAACAGCATCGCGGACGAATAAAAGTCACGTTAGGCTACGGTGAACGGTATCTCCTCCAACTGCATAGTGGATTCGGTTCTAAAGTGCAGAACTGGTTAATAATTTAGGCGCAAAACAAACAAATAAGCAGCAAAAAAAGCCCCTGTCAGACTCACCGCAGTGGCGAGCAGTCGATGGTAGTCCGGGGTTTTAGATGCGTATCCTTTGGATGCAGCGCAGAAACTGTTGTTGCGAGCGTCGCTCGCCTCTCCCCCTCGCGCTTCCTCCCCTCCTCCCTTTTCCTCGCGCGCAGCATCACCGGCTCGTTCCGAAAGCCGGCGGAGTCGAAACGGACACAGCCTCTGATTGGCTGTCATCCGAGCCTCCGCGACTGGGGCATCGTGGACCTCTGCCAATGTGAAAGTAGTTCGGAAGTAAATCCTTAAACTGTGCCGTGCTTGTTAAGAGATTTCAGCGCGAGAGTTTTTAGCCCCTCTTTTTCACTTATGCAAGAGGTCACGCGAGGTGCGTGTTCCGTCAGCTCTTTTGCGGGTGGCGCGTTTGATTAACGCAAATCAGCAGTTTGACCGAACTGCTTACTTTCTAATGCTCACTTAAAGAGCTTTACTCCCCCCCCCCTTGCGCAAAATCCATAGTCCACCGGTCCGTGCTGAAAACGGAGCATGATGAAATATTCAATCCATATTGTCAGCCTTCAGCGCGGGGTGAACCGAAACTGTGACCGAGCCAGTGGCCAGCGCTCGCCCTGGAAAATTCATGCAGCGCGGCTGCACAGAAGGAATACGACGATACGTTCACGGGACCGCCTCTTCACTCTCTGCCCCTCTAAAATTGGGCTTGATGAATGAATAAGAATGAAAAAGTGTGAAATTCTGTCCTATTAAAAAGTAAAAACAAAACAAAACCGAATCAAACAAACACACTGCCTCAATCAGCGTTCGTGCTGCATGTAGTGCTGGAGTTTCCTAGGCACGCACAGGGTGGGCAACACTGCAGGGGATGGCAGCCTTGAGGAGCCGTGCGCGCTGAAGGATGCCAGCGGCTCGGGGGGACAGGGCACTGCAGGTTAACGGAGCACCTGGGAAGCGCCATATTGCGTTCGGGGCAGGAGAGGAGGGGAGGGGGGCTCACTGAGTAAAAGAGATTATCTAGGAGTCGCTAGGAATCAACTATCGCAGTACGGAAGCACCAAAAGGAAGGACATTGTAGTCTGGGATGTTTGTGTAGCCTAAAAAATATGGTCTGTATATTCCCATATGTAGTAAATAGATGCCTAGATCAGAAGCGCTTTAGTCCACACTTTTCTTATTTCATGCCATTAAAAGTTCTAGAGTTATATGCTCCCAATTTATCATTGTGTAATTTACTTTGTAATTCAATGTGTACTTCAAGATGGAATTCGTAAAATATCACTGACGCATTGAATCCTAATGGTGATTTGATCAGATTTGGTTGTTAACTGCTGAGCTCTCCATAACGAACCCTAAAGGGCCTGCATGTGCCCCTTGGAGTCTTCTCACTGACTCTCCAGGGTTAACGTTCAAGAGACGAGAGTGCTACAGATACCAGCACATTCCTCAGAGGCGGTGAAATTCCACTCGGCGTGAAGGTCCTTCATCAGTGGGGCGTGTGGGAGAAAGGCGCATGCGGAGCACAGTGCATGATCCTCGCGTCTCTACAGGAAGATTGCTCATCGCATGCTTCACAAGGATCTAACAGTCTAGCACTCATATATTCATACCATGTCAAATATTTACTTACTGAATGCTGAAATATATATATATATATATATATATATATATATATATATATATATATATTTTTTTTTTTTTTTTTTTTTTGTAACAAATTGCATGCACAAGGTTTTAGAGAAAGCCTTATGGAGCAGGAACACAATCATTACATGCAAAGGCACGGACCTCCCTAGGAATAGCAGCACTGCAGATTGTGCACAATAGATGTATTCTTTGTGATGTCATTGTGGCATGGGGTACTCTCAGACATGGCTGCTGCTCTTTGTCGGGCTTGCTGACTGCTGACAAGGTGGAAAGTTGAGTCAGTTCATAAATGATTATTCACAACCATGGGGGGAGACGGGGGGGGGGGGGGGTCACGGGAGGTTAAAAGGAAGAAACGGAAGTGAAATGACATTCAGTTCATTCTGTGCTGATTTGAAAAGATGGCTCCATGAGCACAAAATTGTGATGCAAACACACAGGCTGAGGAAATAAAAAGAGGCTAATAGCGCAAACTGTGTAGATTGCAAGCAGGAGTCTGTTTTTTTCCTCATCTCTGGCTAATAGTCCTCAGAGCTTCATCTACTGGACAGAAATTGACATTTTAGGCCAGATTACCGCAGTCATGATGGGATGATTCAAATGGGCCTGTGAAGAAGGGACAGACAGTCCACATATTCTGAGTTAACAGCCAATCTCGTGTCGTGGCAGCTGTTCGCGTATATATTGCTTTAAGTGCTATATATCTAATGGAAGCTAGTTGACATGATGCACATTCACTGTCATCCTGTCATATATATGAAGAAAAATGACACAGAATGTCAAACGAGGCCTGATTGAGGGAAATGGAAGATGTCGAGGACTGTCAGAGATGTCAGTACCGTATGTCTTCTGAGGAACCAAACAGCCTATATGCACACTAAAAATGACTGTTGTCTTATTTTAATCCAGGTCTGCCGATGAGAATATTTTAGAGGATTCTCCAAATCTTAGGACAACATGCCTTAATCCGCTTTAAATCAGAAACAGCATATTGGCGGAGGCTTATCTCTCGCTCCCTCTCTTTTTACACCACCCAAGACAGAGTTAAGGAGCACATGAAAATAATAAGAGTAGATCGGTCACAAACTGCTCACTAATGTGATGGGAAACACGGAAAAGGGACGTGACTGCCCAACGCACAGCGTATATGCCTACGTCCTCGACTCTTCAGCTGTACAAAGAGGAACACGGGCGCGTCGCTCAGCCAGGCCAGTGCTGCGGCGCCCCAAGAGGCCGATTTCGTAAGCATCCATCCAGCAAGCGTGCCGTTCACGGCCGTGACTCCTTGGTGAGCGTTGAAAATCGGCAGGGCTGACTCGGCTCCGTGATCGGAATGAGATTACCACTCTAGGCAAGGGAGTGGGTCCCAGTGACCCGGGGCAATGGCTCTACGGTAAAGGGGAGGTGATTTATTAGCTGGTCCTCTCAATAGACTTTGTCATGTCACGTTTGCAAAGTGATAGGGGAAGGTAGGGAGATGGGTGAATTAGACTGTCAGCCGTCAGCTTGTTTCATTGAGTGGTGATGAAGAAATACTCTGTAGTACTGACTGGATGCAACCGTATGGCAAGGTTGAATACAAACGCTTCCAAATGTCTCAAAACCAAGGGCACTCCTTCATAAAATGAACCGATTAAAAATATTAATCTTCAATGTTTATTTCGTCGCAGAACAGACATTTAACATTAAACTCTTGTAGCTTCTGAATTTTGCGGATAAAGATGTTGAAAAGTGTTATAAGCCATTTGGGTAAATTAACAGGCAGTTAGACTAGGTGGAGTATTTGCTGTGAGACCGCTGAAGGTTGCCAAATTAATCTCATTTGTGTGTATAAATGGGGGCTCTTATGCGACCTGTCAGATTTGAACAGTGAGGTGGCTGTCAAATAACACTCGTCTGACACAGGATAATCTTTCTCAGTTTATTTGAAAGAACGGAAAGAATGAACAGCAGCTTTTCAGGCCACTAAACAGATTCCTTCATCGACTGTCCCTACTTCCCGTGCCTCATGGAGCAGAGGAGAGGTGGCTTGTGACCCCCTGCAATCTTTTTCCCCCGAGCCCACCCCACCCCACCCCACCGCCACTGCACAGCCTCAACACTGAATCTCTAAGTGTTTTCCTGGATGGCTTGTGAACACTCCAAGAATCCTTTGTAAGTGCCTGTACATTCCAGAAAAAACCCCAGAAAATACCTTAGATGCTGCATATGCTGTTTAACTGTGCACTGATCCTTTCCTCGTTCCTCCAACGATCATCCAGAAATCTGAGACTTGGCCAGTAATCTATCTGAATTACTCTTTTTTTTCCCCGGAGGATTATGGGAGTGACAGTTTCAAGAGGAAGGAAAAATGTAATGCCCTGCCTAAGCCTTTGGTCTCATTAAAAGACAAATTGTCCTCCAACATCAACACGAGTGCAGCTTCCCTTGCTAAACATTTCATAAAGTTGATGGATTTTCTAAATGCAAATAGGGGTATTTGTGTACCGTCCCTCAAGAAAATCACTTTTCACACTCGTATGGTTTTGCCTCTCCGAGGGGTGCGATTAAGTACTTGGCATTTTTAAGAATCTACGGAGCCCATTGGGTTGATTAATCCCAGAGGTATGCTTAAATCCAGCTCCGAAATTAGTGAGGCAAAAATGAGAAATTCTTTAGCAAGACTCCAGTGTGCTTAAGAGCCTTTTCAGGTGTCAGTGGTTTACAAAGCCACCAAACGTAATCCTCTTCTTGAGCAGCCTAAGGTCTGTCTCTCCTTGCTGGTTTTGAGGACCAGGTCTGAGGTAAAGTGGAAATGAGGGTAATGACCCACAGAGCTTTTGCTTCAGACAAAAGAAAAATAATTAGGGGGGAGGGTAGGTATGGCCATGGAGGGGTGGGGTGTGTGGAAATGGTACTTTTCAGGTAAAATAAAAAAGCCTGGCTTAGCAAGAGGAGGAGAAACAGATTTCAACCTATAGTAACCTTTATCCATTCTGGAAAAAGCCCTGAGAAAAAAAAGAGTAAAAGGCACTAATTCACGAGTCACTGCATTATTCTCAGACGGATGAAATCCCACAAGGAAGACAAAATAAGTTTGGGCCGCAGTAATTAACTTTGGTGCAACCTTTGGCCGGAGAGCGCACCCGACCCTGCAGTTCTTTGGGCACAGCGCCTGCAGCAGCGTCGGTATCAGGCTCCCCGCAGACCGGCCCCGTAATGCTGCTGCAGAGACTGACCACGCTCGCCACCACTTTATCTCGCGCTTCCAGTGGAGTTTCGATCAAACCCAGTGGAGTTTCGATCAAACCTTTGCAGAGTATCACAAACCGCCACAAAAAAAGCTTTTCAGGAGTATAAAGTACAGTAAGTAAAATGAGATCGCAGTGCTTATTTTATTTTTTTGTACTCGTGGAATTTTGTGGCGTTATCCCCCAAAAGATATTCTGAAAGTCACCATATGTCGCTATGCCTGCTGTTTATCTTACATTTCCTCGAGCTTAAACGCGCGGTAAAATATTACTGCTTTTTTTGGCATTAGTTGCATTTTCGAGGAGCCTTGCTGTCAGGAAGCTCTTACTCAATCCCGTTGCACCTCATCCAGCCTTGCAAAAAACAACAAAAAAAAGAACGTATGCCAAGGTATTTGCGTGCCGTGTCTAAAGCCCAGTTCGTGCACCGGTCCAACTCGGCTGCAGCTCGTGTGAACGCGGAGGCTTGGAAGGGCTCGCGTATCCTGTAATCACCTCTCCCTTTCGCGGTTGCCTTGTTAGTGGGTCGGTATGCTGATTCATCAGTGTCGCCTATTTTAAACGAGGCCCCTGGTCTAGATTAGGCCGTAATCCCGAATAACTCATTAGGGGTGTGCATATTTCAGTCTCATTCGTTGGGCCGGTGTCACTACGGTGAGATGCTTTTAAAGCTACCTCGAAACCCTTATTGCTACTCGACTAACGCTGGAGCAATTGATACGACGCTGCACAAAGCGTGTCTCTCGTGAAATGTAGCACGCGCGATTGCCGAGGCCGTGGGCGTGCCTCTCCCGGTACCCATCCCCCGCCTTTTATGCACGAGTTCTCACCGTTGCGGATCTCCGTCTCGCACAGCGAAACAACTCCTGCTGCGTTTCCCACCGAGAGCCAGACCTTGCAGGTATAACCCTGATCTGCTTGGACTTCTAACCTACTGGCTAATACCGCACTGGAGAGATTATCTCAAGAAGAAAAGACCACCGGCGCGCCACACTAATTTCAGATTTACAAGACTGTAATCAGCAGTGCTTGACAATAATGTAGGGATCAGGGTAATATATATATAATGTACTATCACGCATGTGCACAGTGATTAAATGACTTAGGTAAGACACTCTGTACAGGTATTTGTTATGCAACACAAGTAATTAGATATTTAAGGAAAGCTTGTTCTATTATACTTTGCACGTTATGGAGTACGGTCTCCTCACGTCATGCTGCCCGTACACTGCCAAGTGTGGAACGGCGTTTTCGCATCATGCATTGTCTGTTTTTTTGTGTCCCTCTTATTTTTTCCTCGAGCGTCTGTGCTGAAATCCCATCGGCTGAGTTTAAAATTTCCCGACTTACGCTGATCTCCCTAAATACCAAGAGACCTTACTCTAGATGCCTTCCTTTTGGTTCTTTCCTGTCTGATAACCGGGTTGGGGTGGCGGGGCGTTAGAAGCTCTGCTGTGTTTACCGGGCTGAGGCAGGCTGATTTATCTGCTGTTGTGTTGCGAGACTCCCAGTAAAAAGAACAGGAGGAGAGGCTCTCTTTCCGATAGGAGAACCGGAAGAGGGGCCATGTGAGGACGTCGGATCTGACGCTCGCCGCTATCAGCGATGACCAACTGATCTCTGTGTCCCTTTGTCCCCGACAGGCGATTAGCATTGTCTTTCTTATCTTCACCTGATGATGACACGATATTCCTTATAACCTGTGGGGAGGGGGGAGTTATGAAACACTGTTATCAGCTTCTATTAAAAAAGCATTGTTTGCTCTGGTTTTAAAAAGTAATCATGTCTTTAAAGGATATGGAACCTCCCTCCCTGGACAGCACAGGGCAGCTACGATATTGCACTGGCCCTCTTTATGTAGGCAGCTAAGGGCCACGATCCCTTGAAGGGCTGTACCAACTCCATACGGCTGCCCACGGATGCTGCAACTGGCAGGCAGCCTAACTCTCCACCCCTACTTTTTTAGACCTCAGTGCCAAGCTCCCAGCGAGCCATAATGCATGCCGGACCAGCGGCGCACGGAGGCAGCATCTCTGGCCGCGCTGATCTGGCCTCTTCCTCCCAGACCACCGTTAACTCTGCGGCGCTCGGAGAATTTTGATTGCTCGTGCGGACTCGGTCGGCTTACTTCTGGCAGGAAGTCGGCTCGCTTGCGGATGTGGTGTGCGTAGGGAGATGGGGGATCGGGGCCGTTAAACGTCAGTCCTGCAGGAGCTCGTTTTGCATGCTAGATCGGCGAAGCTGAAAGCAACCTCACACCAGACCGGTTCTTGGCAACCTCGGCAGTCAGTTGTGTGGAAAACAGAGAGGAGTTTGAATGGAGCCATTAGAATGAAATAGTCCATATATTAGTTTCTAAGCAGCTACATCAAGGGAGCAGATTTCATCAAGAATGATAACATTTGTGTAGCATTAGGAACTTGACTGTCTCCGCTGTCTCTCTGTCTTCCTGAAACGGAAGCGCAGATGTGATGGGCAACCCGGTTCTCCAGAGGAAGAAAACCTCCTCACTAATAAATCAATAGCTTCCACGCTGATGAAGACAAATATCAGATGGCAGAGTTTTGAAGTGCCGTGATTAGACGGAAGAACCCGGGTGGCGAGCACGTTTTTTGCCCGTTCTGTCAGCTGTTTCACTGGACTATCACCAAGAGCATCCGAAATGAGGCCTGGACTTCGAAGAGAAACTTCAGAGAGAGGAGGCTTTAATTACTCATGTCTCCTAGGAAACTGTCAAGATGGAAGCCGGATTGATAGAAATTTTCCCAGTCAACATTTTGCATTAGTCAAGAAGGGAGAACAATAAGGTTCGTGTCTTTGTTCAGACGTAGTCATCAAGGTCAATCGAAGCAAATTAGTTAAACTCACTTTTTGTCACGACTTAGATGAACACGAATCCCCTTAAAGGACATGTTTTCTGCCTTTTAAAACTGTTCCCTTTCTTTAAACATTCACAGCATGACCTTGCCTTTGCATTTAGGATTGAGAAAACGTACTGTTTCAGTGTAGTGGCACAATGGACTTCAAAAAGGTGCTGTGTGCTTTTATAAATGATGGCAAAAACATTTTAAAGGTAGGGGCTGAAGAACAGCGAATCCGTCCTGTAGTTCTTGTGTCTTTTAAACTATCCTTAATACATTTTGCTTACGCTAGGCATATGCTTCCCTAAATCTGATCACTCTGGTGTGGTAGACAAGAAGACAAAGTTCAACCTCAGTATCAATGTCATGATCTCTGTGTTCAGTAGTAAAGTCTAACTGTTGTGGCTGTAATTTATTTATACTGTTATTTTTTTAACTATTGGGATATTGTTGAATCTAAGACACCTGTAATGATATGATATAGAATTAGATATTCAGTCTTTGATGTTTCCAATATGAGTTCATCTCAGTATACATCTGAAGACATGAGGGTCTCCCATGCACGGCGCATACCTTAAACAATAGCATGGCCTCTATTTCTGGAATATTGCGCTCCAGACCAATTTGGAGGGAACATATGAACAAGATCATAGGACAGAACCAAAACAATGCCAGTTCCTTGACTGACTCCAACCACTTGGTGAGCCAATAATGAAGTGTGAAATTGAACTGTCAGTGCTCTGTGATTGTGTGTCTTCTGTCGCTGGCGGAATCACATTGGAGCTTGATAAAGCAACGCGCAACGTGGCATCTGACACCTAGCTATTGTAAACACTGCCTCCACCCCTGGTCTCCACCTATCTTCACTTCCTTTCTGGAATTACCGGTACGACAAAAGCACCCCCCCCCCCACCCAACACTCTGTTGGCTGTCATATCAGATGCCGCGAGAGACTGATAATCCAGACGAAACGCTGATGAATCTTATTCGACACCCAGAGGAATGACATACTAAAGGGGGTGTTGATGGAGCAATCTCTCCTTCACCATCCCCACCTCCCTTCTCCTCTTGTCCTGTTGTCCCATTCACAACAAAAAGCAGCTGTTGGCACCATGTCACACTTATTCCGTCTGCCGAGCCCTGGGTGATGTTTGACTCGCTTGCTACATGAATATTGTAACATACGACTACTGTTACATATTCATTCGGAACGTTATTCTCTAATTAGAGACAAATTAATGATTTTGCGATGAATGATTAAAGAAGAGGCAGTGCTCTTGCTCTGCCTCATGAAAACAGAAGGGATTTATTTATTTTTTTTCATTTTAGGACAAACTCTTTACCTGCTTCCTCGAGACTTCACAATTCGGTGGTGCGCTATTTTGAATAGGACTCCAGAAAACGGATGAACCCTAACAGTAAGCAGACAGAGAGGGAGACAGAGCGAGAGCGAGAGAGAGACAGAGAGAGGATTGGAGGGAGAGAAAGCCAGAGAGAGAGAAGTGAGAGAGAGTGAGAAAGGGGGGGGGCGGAAGGGCGGGTGAGCAAGCATCTCACGTTGCCTGGTGTGCCGCTTCTCGTCTGATCCTGTGGCCGCGGTCTTCCTGTATTTGGTGGGTTTACCCCGCGCTGCGGTTGGCAACGATGCGTCGTGGCCTGCCAGGACACACTCTGACACCCGCCCCACGGGAGCCCGTTTCCCCACACGACCCCTGAACTGGGTCCAGCCAGGCGCGAGTCTTTTATGAAAGGAGCTGTGCCCCCCCAAAGCCACGTCACCACGGTCGCCCGGGCAGGTGTGCTCTGTCCAGCATATGTCAGCTGTCTCATACTGTCAGCTGGAGGCCAAGAGGAAAGACAAACACAGTGATGGGAGGTTTGGCGCCGGGTTCTGGGATCGGTCGCTGGGACAGGATAAATTCTGCCTCTCACTCAGGCTGTAAATTGACTGTGACATTTAAAACGCCGCATGAGACGAGATGTTTGCATTAATAAGTCGAGGGAGCTTCCCTCTAGCCCGGCTCCCTGCGGAAAAGTGCTCATTTGCACTCCGGCTGCCTAATTCCAGCTAAACGAAGCAGCCACAGCTCTCCTCTGGCAGATGTTGTTGTTGTTACCGCCGACGCTGCCATTGTTTTTTCACCTCCCATTTAGATCGCAAATTCCTTTCTCCCGTGACCCAAATAGGTGTGTGACTTTTCAAGACTGCGATTGATTGGTGTTATTGCAGAAACTTATAACTGTTAATTAACTTCGGCAAATGTCTGCCACACTGCCAGATAGATTTAATTCGGATAGATTTGAAACGCACACGGACAATGCGGACACCGGCGCCGTGCTGGCAATGTTGTGAAAGTCGCGCCTTCCTCTCTGGATGGGCTCAGGCTGCTCCACTCCTCCGCGCGGATATTTCCGGTTGTTCCCGTGTGCTTCTGCCCTACTCCCGGCTCCGTTACACCTCTCCAACGCACGAGCTGAAACCTATGGCTGCGAGTCGACTAAGACCACAGCGAAAGTTGTAAGTGATGAGGTCAGCAGAAGGTACTGGGTAGCGAGCCTTTCTGGAGTGACCTCGTTGTGGTTGGTCATGCGACCATGGTGAAGAGTCACGCACATGCCACGGTGTTCTCACCGTAAATGCCACTCGATCACTGGTAAGTTAAGAGCTAAGCTTGAAAAGACAAAGGCAGTGTTGTGCAATAGTGAGAAGCAGGACTGTGGTTGGGCCCAGTGACAGACAGGATGCAATGGATCATGGAAGCATAGAGAAGCTGTCTGGTTCAACAACCCCTCCTCCCACAAGCACACACACACATACACACACACACACACACACACACACACACACACACACGCAGCACAGGCATCAGTGTGTCTTGGAAGCATGCAAGGTAGAATTGCAACATTGTAACCTCTGCACATTCATATTTATGTGTGTGTCTGTGTGTGGGTGTGTGTATGCGTTACACACGTATCATTATAAGAAACGCAGGTTTCAGATGATGGAAAATGTGCGTCATCATCATCTTTTTTTTGGTTCATGTGTCCTGGTTTTGTTGCCATCCTTTTTGCAGGAAACATCTGGCATGTGATGCTAGATTTACCGTGGGAGCAATAATTAAACACATCACAGATAAACCCATCACTACAGAAAAATATGAGAAAGAACGAGAAAAAAGATAAAGTAAAAATGAAAAACATCAAAGCGGTGCAGAATCGCGAAGGGCTCGATCACATTCAGAAAAATCAACATGGTTGCGGGTCATGGAGTTCCCAGGGCTCAGTGGATTAGTTACTGCACTCATCAAACTGAACCGAAGAACAACATGGTGAAAATGAGACTTACCCTACTGGTTTCATTACCGTGTCTCTGAGCAGGACTGGACCGATAATGATGTCCCACTGTGGGGATGTGCAGGACCGTAATTGTTATGTGAGTGGTCAAGCAACACACGTGTGTGTGTGTGTGTGTGTGTGTGTGTGTGTGTGTTGTGGGGGGGGGGGGGGGTGCTTTTTGTTCTCTGATTTGAATTATCCATCATGTGTCCTGAATTTGTTTAGTACAGGATTTAAAACTGACACAGACAATATACAGAAATCAAATGTGCACACGCACTCAATTTAAAAGTAAATTAAAAAAATAGAAATCAAATGTGCACACGCATGTTTCAAGTTTCAAGTTTCAAATTTGGTTTATTTGTCACATACATGGTCATACACAGTATAACTCGCAGTGAAATGGTTGAGAGTGCTCTGTCCAAACTGGGGAAAAAGAAAACAGAGGTGCATAGAGAAATATATATTCTATATATGTACAAAAATATATTAACAATGTATGTACAATATATGTATATTATGTTTATATACACAATGTACAATGTATATGGTTGTGTATATATGTATGTACACAATGTACAGAATGTACAGATCCATCTTGTAAAATGACATATTTACAGTTTTTATGTTACATGGTGGTAATTGAATATATATACAGTTATGTTACATGGTGGTGGTGGTCCCCACAGTTTATCAGTTTCCCTGATTCAGGGCCCGAATGGCCTGTGGGAAGAAGCTCCTCTTCAGTCTCTCTGTCTTGGTCTTCAGGGATCGAAAACGCTTCCCTGACCTCAACAGAGAGAAGATCCTATTGTTGGGATGGGTGGGGTCCTTCACAATCCTCCTGGCCTTGGTCTGGCACTGCTTGTAGTAGATGGTCTGCAGGTCAGGAAGTTCCGTGTGAGTGATGTGCTCTGCTGAACGGACTACCCTTTGGAGTGCTTGTCTGTCCTGTTTGGTGCTATTCCCAAACCAGACTGTGATGTTCCCCGTGAGGATGCTCTGGATAGTGCAGGTGTAGAGGTTCCGCAGTACCTTGGAGGGCAGTCTGAAGTCTCTTAGGCGTCTGAGGTGATAAAGACGCTGACGAGCCTTCTTTGCCAGGGAGTTGGTATGGCAGGACCAGGACAGGTCCTGCGAGATGTGAACACCAAGGTACATGAAACTATCTACTCTCTGCACCGTGGTTCCACTGATCCTCACAGGTTGGTAGTGCTGCTCCTGCTTCTTGCTGCAATCCACGATCAGCTCCTTTATCTTACTGACGTTTAGGAGGAGATTATTTTCCTGGCACCAGTTTTCCAGGTGTTTAATCTCCTCCAGGTAGGCCCTCTCATCGTTGTCCGAGATCAGGCCCATGACAACGGTGTCGTCAGGAAACTTGACAATGATGGTAGAGCTGGAAGTGGCTGTGCAGTTGTAGGTGTACAGTGAGTAGAGCAGGGGGCTTAGGACACAACCCTGAGGAGCTCCAGTGCTGAGGGTGAGGGTGGATGAGGCACAGTTGCCCACCTGTACTGATTGTGATCTGTCTGTTAGGAAGTTGGAGATCCAGTAGCACAGGGATGTGTGCAGTCCTAGATCCTCCAACTTAGTAGTGAGTAGGGAGGGGATGAGAGTGTTAAATGCTGAACTGTAGTCGACAAACAGCATTTTAACATAATTACCCCTCCCTTTGTCCAGGTGGGTCAGTGTGCTGTGGAGCAGATGTGCAATTGCATCATCAAATTGCAGTGGGTCCATGGAGGCTGGCAGTGAAGATGTGATGAAGTCTCTGACTAGCTTTTCAAAGCACTTCATCACGACTGATGTGAGGGCAACAGGGTGGTAGTCATTGAGGCCGGAGGGTCGAGGTTTCTCCGGGATGGGGACGATGGTGGATCGCTTGAAACTGGACAGGACGATACCGAGCATCAGGGAGAGAATGAAGATGTCGGTGAATACCGGGGCTAGCTGATCTGCGCAGGCTTTGAGGACCCTCCCGCAGATACCGTCTGGTCCCACCGCCTTCCTGGTATTCACCCTTTTAAACACTCTCCTCACGTCACTCTCCGTGATGATGAGAGGGCGCTGTTCTATGGTGGGCTCTGCACATGCACCGTTGGCTGCGCCGATAGTACCATTACTATTAGCACTAGCGCTGTTAGCATTAGCGCTGCTAAATGTAGCCTCGAAGCGAGCGAAGAATGTATTCAGCTCGTTCGCCAGAGACTCATTCGCACTCATCAGTCCGGAGGGTGGGCTCCTGTAGTCCCTGCCACATGTACTCACACATTTAGATACACACACATACACACACACATGCACAAATCGCACAAAAACCTCTGAAAGTGAATTCTTTGAGAAAGCTTTGATTCATTATATTAGACAGACTGCACTCTTTGGCTACAAGTTATGGCGAATAAACTGTCCCAAAGGAGTGCGCTGTGAAAGATGCAAGTGAAAGGAGCGCTGGAGATCTCGTTCAGACGAGTGCGACAAAGGAGGCGGGGTGAAACGCGCAGGCCTGCGGAGACGGGCGAGCTTCAGTTACAGGCCGCTCCGTCAGCAATTTTCCCCTTAAAAAAAGTTTGAAATTCTGTCGTGAGATACAAGCAATACGACAGGTGCCTGAATACACGCATGATCGCTCCCTCATAGCTTGCAGTGTTGGGCAGTACCGAGCTGCGGGAATCATACGCTGACAGGTTGTGGGAAAGGGGAAAGGAGGTTGTGGGTAATCCGGCTTTGCAACCAAAATGTTGCTCCCAGTGTGAAGAGATCGAAATCTTCCATTTGATCCTATAGTCTCAGTTCTCTCAGAGGTACAAGACATCATTTTTAAGCGCAGAGGAGGAGAGAGACAGACATACTTGGGGCATTTGGGTTGAAGGACTAGTAGCTTGCTGTATAGCCAGACTGTAATTACTACTCCTCTCAGCAGAGAGTAGTCATGTCTCATTACTGTCACTGCATGATGCCGTTACTACTGGTGACCAACCCAGCACATTTCCATGCTATTCTCTCTCTCTCTCTCTCTCTCTCTCTCTCTCTTCCCCTCCCCCCTCCCCCCTGCTCGCAAGTTCGCTTGGAATCCTTTTTCATGAGCGACTCCCCCTTTTTAAGTCCCTCTCCTCTGTCATTGAGCCTCTCTCTGGGAGAGCTTGTGTCTCAAAGACTCCAATTTACTCTAATTCAATTCCATATCGGACAGCTCATTCGCTATGAAATAATCTCTTGTAGAGGAGTACAGCGCTTTAGATCACTGGCACTCTGACGCACCTTATTACCCACGGGCTAACTTGTCATCACTTTGATTCCACTCATGCTCCTCCCTTCCTTTGCGGGTGTCGGCTCGACCCGACCCGTGTTTTTTAAAGGGGACGTGGCCTGCGAGTGCTTGGGCCCCTCTTACTGGAAGTCCCTGGCCACGCCACCGTCAGCTGCATTCGAGCGGATTATCCGTAAACGGTGGTTTATGTCCCGGACATAATGCCTCCCTGGGTCAATTGCGGCTCCGGGCAAACAGAAATTTGTCTTCCCGTGTTCCACCTTTACTGCTCCTAGTCCATGCGGAAATGAGTCTCCTTAGAGAGCAGGGTCGAAGTGGGATCTGCCGTATATGAGTTTTGACCATTAGCTTTTTTTTTTACCATTAGCGGGTTTAACGTTGATTTGACTAGTGGTTTTAATAGTAGATTAAATGGATTTTCACAGTGGAGCTCACTAAATCTTTGCAAATTGCAAACAAACCAACAAACAGACTTAACTGCCTGCTAATCAAAATTTAGGGACTTATTTGGCATACATCGAAGCATGGCTGGGAGTAGATATTACAATATCACAATATTATCATATTCTTCATTGGTAATAGGCTTGGGCTTTTTTTTCTGGTATAGAAGTGGAGTAAGCTTCTAGCCTCAAGCTGAGGGTTTCGCTATAACACCAGCACTGTATTTTCATCTGCAAGCCTGAAATCGAGATCAAGCTTTGTGTTTTCTCCATCAGACAAAATGTGCTGATGTAACCCCTTGACATGCTCCTCGAGAAACAGTTTATCTACACTAGTGCAGCATTTAAGAAGAAATGCGCTTTGGCTCTTGCCAACCTCGTAATGTAAAGATTTCGAGCAAGGCTGAGTGATGTTGCAAAATCCAGCCTACATGCGGGCGTGTTGCGGCACGGTGGCCAGTGTCTATGGTTGGTGGATGACCTCGCCTGGCCCTTCAACACAACGGAGTGGCCAAAGCTACAAAGTCTGAATGGAAGCAGCCCCAACGCTGTGCTCGGGAACAGGTGGGAGCGAGCCCGTCGGTAACAGTCCCCAAGGCAACCATGCCTGGCTGGGGATGCAATTGGCCACGGGGCCGCGAGGCTACGGGCCGAGGGGCCAAAAGGCCAATGGATCGCTGACCTTGCATGCGGACAATCGGAGCAGTGTGCAGCCCTTGAGTTCTGCTGCAGGAGTGCTTTGATCCAATTATCTCTTCACGCAAGCTGTCCATCACACTACGTCGCGAGGCTGCAAGACGTCTGGTGAGACTTCTCCCGTGCAATTCCAATTCAGGGTGAGGATTTCAGACTGAATGCAGGACATTAATTTGTTGCCAAATAGCACATCTGGGCCAGCAGCTGGTTCTCATTATACAAAACAGAAATCAGGGATATTACTGGATGTGTTAACATATCACCCATATCTGTGTGCTTGCTAAGTGCTATATCATTCATGGAGCAAAATTTCAAATAAGATAGAATATGGTATTGTAAACCAAACCATGCAATGAAAGAAACTATATCTGTTGTTGTTTTTTTCTCAGCAGAGAGTTAAACCAAAAAGACATTTCATCCATTTACACATTTTTCTGCTCTCGTTCTGTCTCTACTTCCGGCTTCCTTATTCATCTCTTTTTGCTGCCCCACCTTCTATTATCGCAGTTTAAGCTCTTTGTACAAACCAGGTGGCCCAAGATACGGGGAGTTAATTTGCACAGAACCCAGAATAACAGAATAACACTTTCAACCGTTACCTCTTAGCTAGTGAAACATCTGTCAAATTTAATTATGTTGTTGTTGGAAGATATTTAAGACAACGCTCTTTGTTGCCATTAACTGCTCTGGTCTGACACACCTCAACAGATGTTTGCAATTAAGCTTTCTCTTTGACAGACCTAATGTTTGTACCCAGTCTTTCCTTTCGTGAACACACCAGGCTCCCTTGGACCGCCTAGACAGTAAGACTCATACCTTTGATAACATTCGGCCACGACGCGAATTAAACTGCTGAGACGCTGAGAGTAATTCATGTCCCGTTTAAAAAAGGAATGAAGAACTTGGAGACGTACAGCCAAGCCAATGATTATTTCAGACGGTAGGGAATATGAGGTGGGGGACCAGAAAAACAAAGATCGCTGCCCCAACTAGTCCGCACAGACACCAGCAACATAAATTACTTAGAATAAAGCACCTCATCTCCATCGTTTACAGTCCCAGCAGAACAGGAAATAATGATTGAAAATTCCAGCTAAGGCCAGCTAATGAGGTTTTCCTTGAATCCATAAAACACGGATCGACAGAGCTTTAGCGTGCGATGTTATGGGTCATGCAAGTGCATACCGAGCTACAGAGCAGGCTTTAGGTGCTAACGAACTGTTAGTGCGCATTTGAAACATCACATTCAGACACACGGGTCATGGGGGATACTCGTTCCCTCAGTTGCGTTACTTTTCGGGCTTCGTCGAAGGTTCTGAAGGAGTCTGGGAAGGCTCTTCACTTACGTAGCCCAAGGCCTCCTGGACCACGGGAATGTCCAAACTCCTAACGTCTGGCTCACGTGGGCTGAGGCTGGGGAGCGCACACACGCTCTGCCAGATCAAAAAAAAAGGAAATCCTTGGAGTTAATCACAAAATATAGCCGACCTATAATGAATCAGCTCACAAAATGATGGGAGTTCAAAATAGTTCAACTTGAGTGTCTCCCATCAAGGATTTAAAAAGTGCAGATGGTAATTTGCTTCTAAGCCACATGCTAGTACTATAGTACCACCAGCTTTGAGTGGTAACACATGTCCTGTATTGATTTTTTTTTCTATCAATTGGTCATTTATGGGACTTTTTGGGGTCTTGAGGGTATGTTGGTGCTGGCAACAAATGGTTCTAAAATTACCCCAGTTAAGTAAAAACATCTGGATAATTACTCTTAACTGATTATGCCTCGCTTCTCTAACCTTGACATATAGATTATTCCACAGTAATTACAAGGGCACTCATGTTTGCCATGGAAGGTTATTTTTGGCGCTAATATTTGGCAATGCAGGGCTGGAGGAGACTGTAAATCAGATTTTTTTTTGTCCCTTGTACTCCTCATTCTGATAGCTGGACGGGCTTCAACCCATCCAGGGATGCTCAGTGCAGCTCAGATCTGTCTCTGCCAACGAAGAAGGTTGGCGTCTCGGAGCATCGGGTTGGCCCTGGAACATCTGCGGCACACGCGCGTTTTATACACATCGTGGCTGATTGCCTTTAATTGGGCATAATTTGCCAAGCCCAGACAGTCGCAAGGCCATTAAATGTTGGACCCTGCAGGCCTGTCGTCGTTGAGAAATCCAAGCCCACGCTTGGTGAGGATGGACAGACCAGCCAGTGTGACACTCGACCAGAACAAAAGCACTTTTCCAACAGGCCTTACCGTGGGCTCTCTTTTGTACAGGCGGTGTCGGGTCTTCCCGAATCCTTTGATGGCAGCTCCGTGTGGCTGACATTACGGTGTTTTCCATCCCTGGCGTGACTCAAATCTGCTTTTGTGGTACTCTGCCCTCACACAACTGGGCCGTTTCGCACACATATGGCCGCTACATATGGCCGATGCGTATGACTGTTAGAGAGTGAGAATCAGAGGACTTCACGTAAATGCTGTTCGTCTGAGGGGATACATGCGCTTCTTTTTTGGCAGATGCTCTGAGCCACATGTGGAAGACATAAATGAGCCACGCCTGTCCTTCTGTATGGCCTCACGTGGCTGGATCTGCCTGTGTTCTGTTTCTGTTTTCTCTTGCTCAATCAGAGAAGGATTGTGCTTACACTCCATCCTGGCTCTGACACCCCCGGAGGGAAGCCCCACGCCCCCCAGCCCCGCCGCTGCCGACTGCGAAGTGGTGATGCCAGAGAGTTCAGACAAGGACATGGGGACCCAGGACATGCCTGGTCCCTGTCCGGATACAATGAGAGGGAAATTGAATCACTGGCAAGGGACTGAGGCTCAAGAAGGGATTAAGGGGCTTTTGTCTCATTGGTCAATGGCTGGCCAAATCAAAGGGTGCAAACGGGGAGAAGTCCTGGTGGGTGGTGGCCCAGTGTGAGTACTCACGGGGGTCAGCAGGAGATTAACTCGTCAGCATGTGGGTGTATGTGCGCGTGCGTGTGTTTATTTGGGTCTTTCTATGTGTGTGCACTTTTCTTATTTTTATCTGTACCTTTTACAGCAAAGAAATGTAATAATAAACAAATAAATAAGTAACATCTAAATTGCGTGTATTTTTCTCCCATAATCCCTTCTCCTCTGGAGTAACCAGTGTCCTGGTTGCTAGTGCCCTCCATCTGTTGCCTGTTTGGCATTAGGAACGCAGCTCAGCATTTTAAACCTGCCTACCCGCAATAATTACCCAGTCGCCTCCAAAGCCCAATCACGGATTTCTTGCGGAATTGAAACATAATCCAAGGAAGAATATGTCTCCAGATTTTCAAATAACAAAGACCACATGAGGATTGGCCACACAAAAACTAGCCAGAGAATGGTGGCCGTAACAGCATCGTGAAAGAGAGAGCCTGCTCAGAAACAATGGACAAGAAATTGGAAAGTTGATATACAGTCTGTGGTACAGTGAGGTGGAGAGTATGCGACAGTGACAGGCCTATGTTTGCACTCCGAATATAAAAAAGTGAAAAGGCTCCAGCCTTTGTACTTTGTTATAAAGTCATTTGTGGTGATGGATCTTTCAAAAGATAAAGAAATGATAACAGAATATTGCAGATTCAGAGGAGACTTAGAGATATGAGTGCGGATTCCCTTTCACTAGCACGACTCCTTTACCCTTGCATAGAATTTCTCTTACAACTCGTATACCATACATAGCTTCCTTTATCAATCTTTCACCTTAATGGCGCTGTGCTGTTGCTATTGGTACAACAGTCAATATATCATATGGAATAATCTGGCCGGCACATTCCGCTGTGACTTCCCGTCCAATTTCACCTCCTTGAATATGGTTGCCATGTTGACTCTGAGGGAGCACAGAAGACCTCTACCATGGTCTTCAGTAAAGAATACTATGAGTCTTCCAAAACAAGAACAAGAACATTACTGAACTGTGTTCAACTCTGGCCATTCAGGACCAGAACTGAGTCCTGAATCGCCAGAGTCCTGAGGTGAAAAGTAACTTGAAGAAGAAAAAGGTCTGAGATATTCTTATAAAGTTAGTGACCTTCATTGTTGTAACTGTGGCCAGCAACAACCATTCTGTTCAAACAATAATGTTACTTTTAGTTATTTCCTTTTTTTAAACATGCTGAAAATAATATATGCACTTTATTCCGTTGGCAGAAAAGAATGTGAAATATTCCCAGAACAAAAGCACTGTATCTGTAACTTCTCAAGGGATGAGGTATTCAAGGTTTAAGCCATTTGTGTACCACATGCTACACAATATAACATTCATATTTTTACCAAACAGAGAGAGGGAGAGGGAGAGTGAAAGAGAGAGAAAGGGGGGATTTGCCCACACTTCCTTCACAGAAGGAAGTGGCTGCACCCCTCCCAGCGGCTGTGGGGAGTTGAGCTTGGCGAGCTGACTGCTGAGCAAGTAGCTTTGGCCTGACCGCGCAGGTGGACAGATTTAGGGAATCTAACCCCCCCCCCCCCCCCCCAGTCCCACAAATGTTTAACGAGCTGGAGAAATGCACTGCCTCCGCCCCCGCGTGGCGAGGCCCACGGCCGCCAGATGAACTGCGGCCCACTTGCTCGTCTGCAGGAGCGTAAATCACTTTCTGCTGCACCGCCGAGAAAGGGTAGGGTGGTGTTGGGCGCTCGGAGCTCTGAGTCAGGCTGGTAGAGAGCACAGCCTCGGGCTGTGGTCAGCTCCACACCCCTCTCCCCCTACGGCCATTATCACCCCGGTCTCAATAAGATAATTATCGCGTGTGCGCCGTTACGGGAAGCCACGACCCCGACCCCGAACTCTCCGCTCCTTCTCATAAAAGTCATGAACTCAGGAGTGCTCGAAACACCCACTGACATTGTGGTTCTGGGCTCGGAGTTTCCAGATGATCGTCGTCAAGATTCTGACGAGGACAACATGTTGGTGTGATAAAGAAATGCAAAGAAATGTGGGTTTTTTTGTGGGGGGGGGGGGGATGAAAATTCCACATTGCTGGTTTGTGGCTACAGGACCAGAATCCCAACAAACAGAGAAATGGACTCCTTAGTTTCCTGATCTACTTCTCATTAATGTGTTACATTCAAAACCTACCATCAAATACTATTTCTTCTATGTGGTCCTTTCTAATAATTCAAGTTTTGGGGAAAAAAAAAAGCTACTTATTATAGCTTTAACAGTGTATAAACACCCTTATTCTACTGCCTCCATGTCCCCCACTTTAATTTGAAGCTTATGTCATAACAGTGTGCATGCCAGTATGATTCTTTTTTACTGTTGTGTCCTCCGGCAGTTCTATCTTATCCTGTGTCCCCTCAGGACAACATACGGTTTTGATCAATTACAGCAGATACACCTTGGTGTCCGATATCACGGGTGTTTGTCACAAGGGTTCTCTTAAGACGATCCGTCTCACACTCCAAATTAGTCCTTGTCACGACAGCATACCGTGGAAAAGAAGACAGAAAGTGAACTGGGCAGATATATATATATTTTTTATAGAAAATGGCAGTTGTTTTCAGATTTATTATAAATAAAATGAAAAAAAAAGTTCAAATAGGCCAGAGACGAGATTTATTTCATGTTCTGCACGTTTCTTACAGAATGTATTTATGACTTCCACTGGCACAGCAGGTTCATGAGCTCTCCTGAGCACACTTGCTGAGAGTTTCACATGCAACCCATATTTACACACACACACATGCACACACACACACACATGCACACACACGCACACACACGCGCACACACGCAATCACGCACACACACACACACACACACCCCTCTGTCATTTCAAACACGTTGTTGATGTCTTAAAGCACCATTCCCTCCCATCTGGTAAAAAAGTCCAGACTGATAAAAAAACAAAAAACAAAACCCCTTGCTTCTTTCTTTCTCTCTCTCTTCCACACCCTTTATTTATTTCACACAACGGATAGTAGAATATGTTTAACTTTGATAATGTATTGCAGATATTCTAAAGCACAAGGTTATCAGTCAGAAAAAGGTCGTTCTCCCTATACGAGCATGACAGCGGTGATGGAGTAGGCTAGGACAGAACTAACCAGATAGCATGTCCCCAGCGCCTTCGGAAACTAAGGAAAGAGAAACACAAACCAATGCATTTAAGAAGCAATAGCGTGCGCTATTAATCATGCACCCATTAGCGCCGTGCCTTTCTGCAGATCCGGCGAAGGCTCACACACTTATCGCAGAGCTAAGCCGATCCAATCACTTCACTAAGCTAATGGGGAGTCTGAGGATGCGGGGCAGTATTGGTCAGGAGCTCCACTCCGACGGTCATTTGTCTGGATTAAACTATGCTGCTCTTACGTCCGCGCGGGGGATTCTGTGACCTACATTGCCTCATTTAAATAGAGGTGGGGTCAGAGCGTAATGGGATTTACAGTGTGAGCCTGAGACTATGGTACTAACTGAATGGACAAATGAATAGAGGACTTCATCCTTCAATAACACTTCAGAGATCTTCTCCCTGTCCATCCTGTTTTTGTACGGTCGTTTGGGTTTTAGGGCTTTCTTCACTGAGATTCACTGACGATTTTAAAAAAATTTTTTTATTGCAAAACAGATGGAACCCATAAAACCCTTTTCAAATGAAAACTGGGGGGAAAAAAAGCATTCTCTCCCACTGCTTAATATAAAGAGTGAGTTCTTCCATTCTTCAAATAAAAGGGCTTCAGAGATTCATTAGAGTAACACAACAGATGGGCGATGGTCAAACGCACTTGGCAATCTCCGGTCCGCAACCCAGTATATTATTACCTTGGCATGACTGACATATCTGTTACCCTAAGCAATAGCACACGAATGTTTATCACAGGCTCTCCTGCTAACAGCAGACGCTGTAACAACCGAGCGACAGCCGAACGAAGCGGGACACTGCTGCGTGGGCTCTCACTGCTCAACGCTAAATGAGTGTGACCTTGAGACGGGCCAGACAGAGCACACTGGCCCGGCGATTACTGAGGAACTGGGGGATTTAAACGCTCTTGGCGCCGCCTGGGGTTCGGCCATGACCTTGAGCGAGGTGTGCCCCCCCCACTGGTGCGCAGGCTCACAACCTCCGAGCCCACCCTCCCTCCCGGCATTACACGTGCCTGTGCAATGGCTCTCCGGTTAAGCTGGAGTAGAAAGCAAAGAAACCTGCAGCACTTTCGGGGAAATCTGCGTGCCGCCATCAGTCATCGGCTTGTCGTACTTTTTAATCGACAAATGGCGATGATGGTATCGGGTGATGTAATATTTCTGAAGCAGAAATACATCCCCTTCATTCTTCCAATCGCATAGAAAAGTGGGAAAACATAATAAACAAGTTGGAGTTTAGCCTGCACAAGCTTTGCTGTATCATCCTTCAATCACCCCCCCCCCCACCACCACCATTTGACAGTTCTGCTATTTGTTAGAAGTGTTTGATAATGGGCACGTCAAACCATGTACCCCATTCTCCGGCTCTTCTGGCTCAGATAAGAGATGGAAGCTCAGAGTAAGAGGACGATGAAAGTGCAGGAGAGGTTTCTGTGTTCATCCAAGATAACAGCGTAACTCCCCCCAGACAAGGATATCACCACTCCTTCCTGCTATTCCCACTCACGACAGACGCTATTGCAGAATACGCGCTATTTCAAAACATGAACTTTACGAACGCTCCAGAAGTGCATTTAAATCACATTTCCCGCCATAATTTTATAAGCTGTATTGCAGCAATATTCACGGGTGCCAAAACGCATTGACCACTTGCTTAATTCGTAGCGAAGTGGTCTCTAAACGGATATCACAATCAGTTTAGCAGAAAATGCAAGGCCAGATATTCGTGGCTTGTCTCTCTACCTGCAAGCTAACCACGGATTTTCAGGTCACCGTAACCTCTCTCCGGTTTGTGGCAGGATTTGCTTCCATACTTGGTCACAATTGCACAAAAAACAGCTGGGGGGGGGAGGGAGGGAGAAAGACTGAGTATGCCGAGAGAGACTGAGCAAAACTTGTCACGTTGTTAGAGAAACCTTACTTCTTAGGTAATGGGATATCATTGGTAAGAAAGAGGTTGTGATCCAATTATTAAAATTGCCAGAGAAGAATGATTGTTCTCTCTGATTTGCCTCAGATATAAAACTCTGATATGGATAAAATAGCCTACATCAAAAACCTCTGAGTTCTGTGAAGGAAGGGTTCAGTAGACTAATGGCGTTTAATACTTGTAATAGATGGCAGACTGCCTTATGGCAATGAATCAGACAGACAAAGTCAGCAAAGTCTAGACTAAAACGTGAATATATAGCATCTCGCTACAGTGAATGTGGCGTGCTCAGTTCCTTTTGATTAGTTTTCATTTCTCATGTAGATTTCTTTGGCGTGTTAGATGCAGTGAAGTGTTTTGTAACAAAGGCTTCTTTTATGCCACGTATGGCATGTTTTTCAAACACGACGTTATATATTTTTTTTCTTCAAATCAAGGGTATACTTTGTTCTCTACTTACGATAGCACAAAAGGATTTCCCCAGAAACAAAACAAACCAAACCTATTTTGACTGAATCATCTAACTCACCAAAAAAGCTGATGATTTCAAATTGACTCAAAGCCTGTTTACAGTTCAAGGTTCTGTAAAAGGTTTTCTCCATTACAGCTTATTCACTGGAGAAATGGAGAATTCCAAGAGAGACAGGGGAAGTCTACCCGGCGGCGATGCGCGGAAAGCGATGGTGTCAGAGAATGAGCCACACCTGTGGATCCGGCCTGCACAACACAGGAAGAAGGCGCTGACAGCTCAAAGTCATCCCCTTTGTTGGTCGAACAACAGGAGGCTCATTGGCCGAGCGGAGGCCAAGTCTGGTCAGCACCAGGCGGGAGGCCGAAGCCAGCCGTAGTCCTCATGTGCTCGCCCTGTTCCAGATATTACCTTTCCCGCCGGTCATGGTCACTTTCCAAACGTGCCCTTTATCATCTGCCTGACATGCATGAACCACTGTTATTTATTTGTTTGTGTATTTGTGGCTTACTAGGGGTCAGCGTAATAAGAATGGGAATGAGGCCTTGACCCAAACGTCTTTTTTCAGAACAGAGTGTTTACTTGGATCCTGCAGTATTTGATTGGCCATTTGGAATACAGATGAGTATTCCCATTCTCGTTCCTGTGAACACACAACCAAACAAAAATAAAAAAGTCAGTAGGTGTGTTCAAAGTAAAAATCTCCAATAAAACCTGATGCACTGTTAAGAAATCTAAGGAATGTGAATAGACTTTAATGTATTGAATGTTATATGGTGGCAAGAAATGGAGGCTAATGGTGATCCTCATACAATAAAGCAATGAAGTGCACAGCATTACTGTGGGTTTTGCCCTTTGTGATAACAAGCCCCATTGTATGGTTACTCATACAGGTAGCAGTGACTTACAAAGCATGTCACTCTCACTATAGTCTATACCATACTCTATGACTATATATTGATCGCAAAGAAATCCCACCATGTTTAGTTATCGCAATACATATTTCAAATGAGAATCTTTTTTGACTGCTTCTTTTTCAAGGCAGTGAAGCAATTAGTGGATACCACAATGGAATTCACTGCAAACACCCAAAATCTCTTTTACCCGAGCCATTTTCACTATTCACACATTCAGACCTTCGCAATTTTTTTTAAAGAACTTCTTTAATCATATCAAACCGGGTGCATTGAAGAAAACCGAAAAAAAACGAACCTTGCACCTTCATAGGCCTGTGAAGGAAACCCAATTACCTATGATCTAGACACATAGAAAATGAGCAATGCACTAACACCAGCCTGCTAAAACATCATGGAAACCGCCTCTCGCGCAGGAAACGCGGCACCGAACAAGCAAGCGACATTATCCATTCATGCACATTATTAATGGAACTGTAAGCTGCTTTGGCTCTTTGTGCTGCGTTCCTCCCCCATGGCCGCATGGCTGGCTTCAGCGGGAGCAGCTCGAGGTACAGCAGTGATAACATCAGAGACCCCAGTGGATTTAGCTCGACAGAATGCGGGGCTGGAACACGGGGGCCTTCCTCCGACGGCTCCTCTCCGTGCCTCTGAGGTTAACAATCGGGGGAGGGGGGAGGAGGAGGGCGAGGGGGCTGCAAGAAAACGAAGGGAGAGTGAGCGAGAGAGGGATAGGAGAGAGAAAAAAAACACATTAAGTTTTATAGAAAGTCTGCAAGCTCGAGAGAGGAAGCAGAATGCGGGTTCTCTCGCCCCCCCCCCCCAAAAAAGGATCAACACTTGGAAGATTAGCCTGGGTCTGTGGCACTCGCTCATGTCGCCTGTCCTTTTCTCGTCAGGCAGCCACTGGAACCCTGGAATCTGTGAGTGAAAAGGGCTCCCCTCCGGGTCGAGGCCTGACATTAAAACGGAAAAGCAAAGGCGAGACGGAAACATGCCTACTGTCAGCCGGGGAGGCTCCACACCCGCCCGGCATTTCATTAGGAAGGGCCGTGTATCAGAAACACCATGTAGGTTTTCAATCAGAAACTATAGAGAGTCTGTTGCCGTGCATAATTTGCATTAGCCATCGTCATTGGCTTCGCGTCAATTGTCGGTTTCTGATCACAAGACTGCTGCTTCAGCATTCTGAACACAGCTCCTACAGTAATATGGCAGTGGCAGGTGTGTGTTTTTTTTTCTGGTGTATGTATCAGGCACAGTGGTGTTACTGTAGTTTTCATCATTTTTCTGTTGTTGCTAGGTTGAGGTAGGTCTGCCATCTGAAGAAAGAAATAAGAAACCGCGACAAACATTAGCTAAACAAAAGCTATTTAGTGTCGGAGCTGCTGAAAGCTATTTAGAATCACAACTTCGTATTTTCAGGAGTGCATATGAGGTTGAATAAGGTCGCTCCAAACCAACACACACAATCAACACACACAACATAGACAAAGTCAACACAAAAACATTAAATGCTTTAAAGACATTTCTGACATCACCCAGGAAGAGGGCAGTCAAGCTGCTCACCCTCTCCACGCAAGGATGAGATGGTGTCTTTACAAAGATGGAGTGTCTGGGGCTTTCTCCGCCATCAGGCTGTTAATGAAATTACGATGAAGGCCCAGATAACGGTCAGAGTTTCGACTGCTCTTTGTTGATACAAGATCCTAGTGGCCTGCCAAAGAGATCAAGCCTCAAGCTGAAAGAGGAGGTGGGCGTGGCAGAGTGGGAGGGGAGGATCTGTAAGATGTTGCCATATGTTCCCCACGGTGAGGTCGTCATCTGAGTCATACTCGCTGAAACATTGCTTCCCGGCAAGACGTGCTGAACACACCCACGTTTTGTGGTTGGTGCAATTTAATGGCTGTTTAATTTCGAAAGCCTTTCTCCTTGTACACAAAATGACAGACTCTTTTGACCTTAGCAGAGAGGTAAATACCATTTTGCCAATAATAGCATAATCCCTTTGTCTCTTGTCGGAGACAAAATGTAATTTAGCAAATGGTATCAGAGCCCATTAATTTCTGAAATTACACCGCTCTCACAGTCACTCATTTTAATTCACAGTGCTATCACTTTGTGCACTCCAGATAGTGAGACTATTAACAAGGTTTAAAATGATGTTATCCAGGGATTTATGAGTGAGAATGAAACCTCTCTGTATTAAATTGATTCCGAAAAGCCAAGAGCATTTGCATTCCGTTTAATCTCTGCAGAACAATTATACCTCTATAAGAGAACTAAGGTTGGCAAAGGTGAAGAGATTGCAGGATACAATTAAAACACATGGGACACTGAAGCTGTGCTTTGGGGCATCTCTGGTAAATGGAAATCCTGGGGAATATTTTCACAGCAACAAAATGTTAATACTTTTATACACAGCAGTTTGTCATAACTGAGCTTCAATGTAAACTGAAATGTTATGTGTTTATGAGTTATGTGTTAAATAAAAAAAAAAGTACATAAAAACAACATTCCATGCATTGATTCAATGTCAATAACTAGCTTTGTAATCCAACAGGGAAACTCAGTAATGACAGCAATTCGAGGCCGGTCACCCTCAGCCCCCCCCCCAAGCTGCCATTACATCTTCCCTGAGACACACAGTGAGTGAGGAGGCTTTCCACAGAACATTGTTAGCTTCCTAAGGACCTTCGGTAACACTCATCGCACTGAAGAGAACATTGTTATAACATTCAGCATGAGCTGCTGCTAAAAAGGCATTTTACACAACCCCCCAATTAAGGCATTTTATACCCCCCCACAAAAAACAAAAAAAAACAAAAAAACATTTAGAAGTATTTGGGGCCCCTAAAGCCGTCCCTGTAGGGGAAACTGAGGGGAATCATTTAGGGAGCCTTAAAGATACTTTATAAAGTTGGGAGCCTTAAAGATGCTTTATAAAGTTATCCTCCACACGGATGAGACTAATGAGACATGTGGTCAGTGTCCCAAATTGAACTCCAGCCCAACACCATTCTATTGATAACCATTTTCTATAATCAACTTGTGATTTTTGATTGTCAATGTGAGGACCATACTTTCCGTTAAAGTTATTAAAATGCCTGCATAAAAGGCGTTGTAGTGTTATAATTAAAATAGCACTAACAATGACATTATGTAACACATTTGTAAACTTGCTGTGTAGCAATACAAAATACATCATTATATCTGCCTATAAAATGTTTTAAGGAATTTTTGCTGTTGAAGTCTTGTTTTTGAGAAGGCCTTGATGAAACTGATCAAAGTTGCATAGAGAGGACTACACAATTATATGTACTGCAGTACATCTGAACTTAATTGGCTTCCCTACAATTAACAATTTACTATTAATGGCGAGTTGTACCGAGGTACTCTTGGCCCCACTCTTGCACTCTAAAGTCAGTCCTGTATTGCACAACTTTACCGGCGGCTTTAATCACTGACCTGGTTTTGACCAAAGGACAGGTAATTGCTGGATGCTTTTAATATTCATATACTCTGCAAATGCACCTCTAAATACTGTTTGTGCATGCACAAATGAACACACACACACACACACACACACACACACACAAAAAAAAAAACTACAGTGTGTGTGTGTGTGTGTGTGTGTGTGTGTGTGTGTGTGTGTGTGTGTCTGTATAAATATGCTTACACGCTCACACACAAAATATACATCTGCCTTTTTACATCTGGAAGGTCACTTGTAAAAGAGACTGCAAACAAGGCACAACAGTGCAGCTGTGCATAGAGTACGATTATATTTGAAAGGGCTGTCAGCCTAGGCATGGAGTGGATCTCTCTAATAAACTTTATATTCCACATAGTAAAATCTTACTGCTCAAAGGTTGATCTTTTATGGCTCAGGATACATAAGATGAATCTCACTTATATCTGATTTTAGTATCACCTTTGTCAGAAACGTCCTTAGGAGAAACCACATATGACAAAAAGGAGGCAAATTATTACTGAGATAAAGCGAGTGAAAACTGCAAATTTGGTTTGAGAAAAATATTAGACCACGGAGATTTTTCATGTAATGCTTTAATCTTTGCCAATAAAGAATCGACAGAGATTAAAGCAATACAAGAAAAATCTCTCCAATGGAGCAACGGCAGTATAAAGTAGCCGAGAGAGGCTACTTCTGGGTATATCTTACAATTCAATTAATCTCTCCCAAATGTATAAACTATTATACAATAACTATTTGACAACATACTATTCATGTTTTTTTTTTTTTCTGGACAAACTAGAGAAACACACTATCCAAATACTAGAGAATATAACAATTAAAGGACTGCAGACTTGTATTTGAATTGGCAACAGAAAAATCTTGTTGAATTCTAGATAGCTGGTTTCAGTGTTTAGAGAAGTAAATGTTCCATCTTCACAAACATTATGTTGACCTTTCAAAATACTCTGATAAATTTGAACTCAGAGTCACAGGCCAATGCTAGCTAGATATAGGCTATGCTAGGTGTAGGCTAGCTAGATTTTAAAAGCTGTCTAGCTCAATTGGCCAGTGTTCAATAATGACAATTATTCCTATGAACTTCACACGTTTTAAGATAAGCTGACTATCTTAGCTTACTAATGCTTAGCTTACTAATGTTGAGGCTATGATCATCTTAGATCTCCAGTGTCACTTTAATGGTTTTGTCTTTAGCTTTAAGTCTTAGACATGTTTCCTCCTCATGAAAAAACTAATTTTGTTAACTAGCTATCTAGCTAAACTAGGTATGATAGCTAGTTAAGGTGTACGGTAAAAGGTGGTTAGGGTTGGTTTTTGTTCTTTTTTAAAATGTGCCCACGAGTTTCTCATCTTGACAAATCTGAACACGGTAACTATGTGGCTGTGCTGAGATGGGTTTATGGTGGCCTTTTTGCTCGGGAGAAAAACCTGAGAGGCAGGAAACTTAATCAAGTCCCCAATTCCTTTCCATCATATCTTATCTCTGTCTAGGAGAGGCACTAGAGATATTAAAGAGATCTCTTTTCTGATTTTCCTTTCTCTCCCAGTGGAGAGATTTTAGTTTGCATTCTTGTGGAACCACGCGTGAACCCTTCTTTATTTTGTTTATTGTAGTAGCCGCACTTTTAATTCCAAGAACAGAAAACATTGATTAATTGTTCTGTAACTATTTCGAAACGTCGGTTGTCTCACTGCGGACAGAAGCTCACCGCTTTACTCTGCAATTATGCATTGGAGCGCTTGATGTTGATGGTACGCATGGATGGCGAATTGGATGAGACAGCACAAAGCGATGTCAAAAGTCCCACTTCATTTAATAGTGGGATGCGCTGCATATCGCTCGCTGTCCTTCACACAGCGAGCTTGAGGGCACTTTGGCTAATGCAGACAAACTCATGACAAAGGAGCTTTCAGAGGTTTTTTTCCCCCTTTCCCTGTTGTTGACAAACCCTTTTATGGGGGAACGGGCATTGTAACAGCCACAGAAAGGAGGAAGTTCACGCTTGAGGGAGGGCAGGGTCATGACAGGCAGCTGAAAAAGAGGCTGTGAGTGGTGGGGTTTAGGGGAGGGAGAGAGAGAGAGAGAGAGAGAGAGAGAGAGAGAGAGAGAGAGAGAGAGAAGAGAGAGAGAGAGAGAGAGAGAGAGAGAGAGAGAGAGAGAGAGAGAGAGAGAGAGGGAGAGGGAGAGAGAGAGAGAGAGAGAGAGAGAGAGAGAGAGAGAGAGAGAGAGGAGAGAGAGAGAGAGAGAGAGAGAGAGAGAGAGAGAGAGAGACAGAGAGAGAGAGAGAGGGAGAGAGAGAGAGAGAGAGAGAGAGAGAGGGAGAGAGAGAGAGAGAGAGAGAGAGAGAGAGAGAGAGAGAGAGAGAGAGAGAGAGAGAGAGAGAGAGAGGGAGAGAGAGAGAGAGAGAGAGAGAGAGAGAGAGAGAGAGACAGAGATGGCCCAATCTGGTGTGGATGCAGTGTGTCGATCCACAGCAGAGGCTGGAGAAAGGTAAGAAAATAATGACAAGAACCTGGCAGGCATGACATACTGTTACCACTGTGCACTGATTTTAAGGGCTGCAGCAAGTGCATTTATAAGAGAGTCCATGACATGATATGTGTAATTTTCTTCAGCAGTTAACTGAATGGGCTTGGTCATATTGAAAACATTAACAATCTATAATAGTATAGGAGGTGTGGTGTTGGAGTTGACTGTATGTGCCAATAGAAAGCATACAAACTCGCGCGCACACACACACACACACACACACACACACACAGATACTGGACGGTTTAGCCTTGGAGAGTACGGACACACACACAAATGTATGTGCGCGCGCACACACACACACACACACACACACACACACACACACACACACACACACACACACACATTGTTGCTTTAGCCTTGGCCAGCAGGGAATAAGGCCCCTTTTCATGCCCTGAGGAGACACATACAGGAACACAGGGCCACAGCTACCAGGGGAGGATTCCCATATGGCAATACTTTATTCATCACAGTCACACACCACAGCTCTTCTTCACACTCACCTATTACCTTTTCTCCTTTTCTCCATCTGGGTTTATTTCAGTGTTTCTGAACAGCTACCTCAAGGTTGGTGGTCTTATTTCAGACCTCCACATAAATACATTTGAGCAGTATTATTCCCACCCACGTAAAGCACGCAGAGGGTTTGAAGGTCTTCGCTCTCGGTGTAAACGCCATGCAGTCAGCGGAAGCTCCACTGCGTGTGGTGTTTTTGTTTGCCTGTAGCTACAGTTCTGTCCATGAGGGTGAACGCCGCAACTCCTCAAGTGTGATCTCAACTCTAGTTAGTAAAAGTTCTGTGATGGTGTCTGTGTACCGCAGAATTTGCCTGGAACCAGGGCACCACACACAGAAAGCCAACAGCCCTAGTTGTCAGCTGGGTAATCCAATGCGTTTTGAGTAAGATCTGGGCAGTTATATGATCTGTCAGGTAAAAAGAAACTTTTGAAACAAACTCTCTCCCAGAGGATGCGATGCATCCAGGCTACAATCTCCCACAAATATGGGACCGACTGCAGGCGATAACAGAGAATGTAAACTAGTGGCCAGTGCCTGTTGTCAGTGTCTACAGTATCTCTCTGGGTGCAGAAATGTATATAAGCGTTGTCTGTGTCTTAAGTAAAGACGAACTGCAACAGATAAGGTCTTTGATGTTTTCTACATTCCAACGCGTATGTTGGCCTGTTGTAAACTTTTTGGAGGGCCTTTTTATTAATAGTACCTTTTATCTTAACCTTGTAAAGGCTGTATCCTGTCTGGCTGTTGACACTGGCGTTTAGCATTACAATAGATTACCAGTCTTAGGAGGACTGTCTGCTGGGTTGCCCACAATAGAGCAGCGGGGTATCATTCAGCTACCTATGTGTGGCCACCTCTACAGCTTGTAAGATGTCCTCAGGCTCCCATGCCCTGTTCCTGGCCTCTTGTTCTTCTGTACCAGGAGACTGGCTTTCCCATTTTAAGAGCTCAATCACTGGGATTTTTAGGGCACCCCCCACCCCCCCACACACACACACCAAACCCCACATTGCACTCCTGAACACCCACTACCTCTACCCAAGCCACCCATCCCTGGAGAGTTCTTCCCATTTCTCAAGCCCACCCCATCCCCCGCATCCCTTGCCTGTGACCAGAGCTTGATGCCAGGTACCAATGGGCTTCGGCGGGTAGCCACGTCAGTCCTTCCCCGAAAGGCCCGGCTGCTCATGTGGCCTGCGTCCGACTTCATCCCTTCGCGAGGGCCCTGGTTGCCGTGGCAACGCGCTCGCGGCCCGCCTCCGTTGCCAGGGAGGCTGCTCGACTGCTGGTGGCGAGCGGCGGGGCCTTCGGATCCCCGGGAGGGGTTGCGGAGCTTAATGAGGAGGAAAAAAATAAATCACCAGCCTTAAAAAAAAAAGCACAGGGAGAGATGGACTGGAGCTCATGTTCTGGCAGCTGGCTTTGTCCCAGAGCCCGAGACCCTGCACTGCTCTGTCTCCTGACATTTTGTGAGCTGGCACCTGACCACGAGTGACTGAGGATGAGCATGTGAGGATGATAGTAATAATGTCAAACAGGCCCGGAATGCAGTGACTTGTAAAAGAGGCGAGCTTTCCAGCTGATGATCGGTGTGCATGGGTAATCCCTAGTGTCACACAACCATTCCAGTTTGGAAAATATCTATTTAAATGTAGCAAAACATACATCCGTGTGTTGAGCTGCCAGAATAATTTTTTGCCAAATGTAAGCCCCTTGGGAAACGGCATTGCTCAGTTTGTAGTATGCGTGTATATGCCAAAATGGCATCCCACGAGCGACACGAGGGAACCAAGCACTGTGGGTGGTGTTAAAATGTGCGATAGTCTGTACAGACAATACAGCTCCATTTCTGTTTAAAGGGAAGAAACAGGAAGCAGAAAGTGACTCGACTGTCATTTGAAAGGGTTTGTGTAGACTCTCTTTTCCTCCCCTTAGCCTCTCACCTCCACATTCAGCTGAACAAAGGAACATTTCTTGCTCCTGAGTTTCACACAGGGGTGAGACGATGTCTGTGTGGAGCGGATGACGGGTCTCCTGCGTCGGCGGGAGGAGTGTGGGGGGGGGCTGTTGTCAGTGACTGGCCAGCGATAGTTCTCCCCCTTCAAAGGCTTTCATGAAGCCGATCTGTCAGTGGCTGTGTGAAGTGGGATGTGCACTGGTCAGGGAGAAGGTCTCGGCCTCCTGAGTCCTTCAGAGTTCCTGTAACCCCAGGAAGACAAGAGCAGCATTGGAGGCATCAGGTCTACTTCCTGTCTGGACGGCGTGGAAAAACACAAAGGGGACGCATGGAAGGGTCAAAACACTAAAAAAAAAAAAAACAAACCAAAAAATGCACTCAGAGCCTGTAAGGGTCGTGCATCCCAGGCTGGGGCTGAAGGGCGCCGGCTGATGGATCGTCACATTAACGCTGCTGGCTGGAAACAAAAGCGGACGCAGCACAGTGTCACGCATGTACGCGATCCGTCTTCGGCGAGTGCAATTTAAAGGCGGCCACTCTCGCGGCGAGCCTTTCAGCTCCGCGCCGGTACTGCTGAAACAGACACTTTCCCCCCGAAGCCCGAAGATGATGCGTACCGCCAGGAGCTGCGAAATGCAGTTAAGTTGTGACCACTTCCCGAATTCACCCTTTGTAGATCTTTTTTTTTTTTTTTCTGACAGCAGTGCCCTTCCGCTGTTTTGATAAGATTTGTGTACGTTTGCTATCCCTTGGTGTGCCGGAACGGATGGATTTTCGTTAGTGGATGTGAACTGTGCAGCTCTAGACAAGTGTTCATGCCAGAGCATTACAGATACAGCAAGTCAATTCAAACACAGATTTTGCTCACAAGTGTGTACAAAATTGTTCCCTGTATGTACGTGTACACTTATGTGTTTGGGTTTTGTTGTGGGGATTTTCTTTCTCTCTGCACCTCTCTCTTTCTCCTTCTAGTTCATTCTGTCCCTTGCTCCCTTCTCCCTCCATCTCTCTCTCTCCTTTTCTCTCTTTGGTTTGTCATTCTCTCACTCTTTTCTTCTCTCTCAGAAGATGGGTAATGGTGCGAGAGCGCCGGGGAGAGTGAGCGCGATTGCTGGAAGATGTCTCGGTGCCTGGCAAGCTCCGCTGAACTCGAGGTGGTCTGGGCACCGTGGCGCTGCGCCAGGCCAGCCAACTGGATCTGGCCTCCTGCCCTGGTGCTAACCTCAGGGGGAAGAGGGCAAGAGCCTGGCACTGGGCCGCAGGCACAGCTGAGTCGGGTTACATCTGCTACATTCCCCCTGTATCTCTCTCTCTTGCTTTCTGTCTCTCTCTCTCCCTTGCTCTCTCTCGCTCTCTATCTCACTCTCTGTCTCTCCGTGGCCCTGAGTCTGACCGCCGCCTGGAAAACATATGTACAGGGGAGCTGTTTACATCAGCAGTAATCTCCAGAGCAGCAACACCAGCGTCCGGCGCAATCTCCACGCGAAGGGGATTATTTTGACATGGCAAGTCATTTGTGGCCCGAATAAAGTGGCTTCTGAATACCAAGTCGTGGCGTTGCGGCACGACCGAACGGGGAATTGAATCTGTTTCCAGTGTATCATAGCTCATATGGTATCTAATGGATTTTTATTATTATTTGAAGAAGACGCCCTGCAGCCTTGGGCTCAGAGTGATATCTGGAGATCAGGTTCTCTCCCTAAAGTTGATACTCCTAATAAGTTGAGTGCTACTCATAAAGATCTCCGGCAGACTCCGAGACCGCAGGGGTGAGGGTAAAGCATTTGTGCGATACGTCAGGGAAGTGCCGCGGTGTTAGCCGAACCATGCTGAGTCATTGAGGGAATGGCCATTAAGGCAACTTCGAATGGCTTCGGGAGTTTCGCTCGGCAACCTACGGGTCACTTTGCAGAGCTGAATTCGTCCTATCTCCGTTCAAGGGACAATAGCAGCCGTTTAATTATGAATTGCTGCGATTCTTACGCTTATAGGGCATGGTGTGCGAAGTGCTGTTGGTGGGAATGATTAATGGGGCCCTGTTGCCTTTGTGCCTGCACGTGACTGAGTGTGAATTACGCGAACACGGCTGCTTCTTTTGCCCAGCGCCCGTGCATACTTAATTTACTCCCCGTCGCTCAGAGGGTCAGAGGAGTTACGGCGTATCATTGAGGAGTCCTGTACAGCTATGAATTAGTCTGCCTCGTAGACTTGCAGCAGTGTTTCATGTTTTATAGAGCTAGGTCAAACATCAATTGACCGCAAAACCTAGTCATAGTTAATATATACGAACAAAACAGGCCACGCCTGAAAATGAACAGAGAGAAACGGCAAACTCCTTAATAAGGCTGAAATGCCTTAGAATGAACAGAAGGCTTAGTGTAACCACAAACATTGCATTTGCACCTTTTGTGCATTAATTAGTAATGAGACAAAAACACACTATTACTGTTGAAGGAGACTGAGCCAGAGTGTGGCTAGACATGACCAGGGGGTTAAGACCCCTATGACGTGCACTGCCTGCTACCGCACTAGAACTGTGCTTGTATTTCACAGACGCCAAGGGATGCATTTCTCCTGCGATAAAAAAAAAAAAAAAGCCTTCAAAAAATCATCTTTGAAATTCCTTTAAATGTAAGAGTTGGAACAAGCACCAGCAAAACTTCAATATCATCTCAATTACTGCAAGGTGAAGGTGATTCTGTTTCTTTATGGTGATAACTGGGCTCTGGGGAAGCAATGTCTGATCTGTTTATTACAGGGCCCGGGGCGCTCATTAATTTCTGCCTTTTACAGTTTGTTCCCTCCTTGCAGGGGTCACAAAGACTTCAGGGAGATCTGACCCCTTCTGGATGAACCTTTTTAAGTATTTATTTAATTTGTGGTATGGGGAGAGCTCTTTGCTTGCCTGATGCAGCTCAGGACCTCTTCTGCTCCCGGAACTACAGCCAAGGCAATGGATTTGTGTCGTTGCAGTGCAGTAGCGCAGATGTATTAGTGAGTGAGTCCAAAGAGCTGGCCGGGAGCCCGTTTGGACTGTTAGTGATGTATCGGGAGCCTAAGAAGTTGGATATCCACAAGCGAGATGCACTAATAGCCTGTGGCAAACATGCACAGCAGTGTCATGTTCGATGTGACATTCCTCATCAGTGTTATTTATATTGTCACCATGACGATTTAGTCACACTCTGTGCTAATGTGAACAGGGAGATCAGGGAATCAGTATTGCGGGCCACACACACACACACACACATACACACACACAATCACAGTGCAATCTTAATCCTGCTTAATTCCCTTCTATGGCAAGATGTCCCTGCCCCATTAAAGAGGTTACTGCAAAACACTGGCTTTAACCCAAGGAAAGAGACCAAAATCAGTGCTATGGGCTGGTTTTCATGCCACAAGAGCTTTGCCATCTTAAGCCTCTTAAAGAGAGAATGTACTCAAAATGAACCTCATGTATCTATGAGGTGATCTTTTTCTTTTCTTTTTTTTCGGGGGGGGGGGGGGGCTGAAATCATCAATTTTTGTTTGACAAGAAGTTTAAAACTTTGTTCTACTCCAGTGCTTTTGACACTCCTGGTCTTTTGACAAAAAAAAATCTGAAAAAACACAAACAAACAAATCAGCATCAAAATTAATTAACGACTGTATAATTTGAAAGTGCATGTTGGAAAATTTCCAGAGGAACCCCATCGGTATTAAATAGCAAAACAGGCATGAATCTGCATAATTCATGCTTGCAGATAAGGTCCTCCCCAGGTTTTCTTCATCCACACAGCAGACGTGCAGGATTTACAGCTAAATAAAAGTCTGGAAGGATCTTTCTGACAAGCACAGGGCCTTTGGGTGACCCGGAGTCAAGCAGTGCAACAGCAAAGAAACTCTGGAGGGTTGCGGGCTCTCGGCGTGATCCCAACCATCTCCTCTTAAGCACATCCATGCAACCAGACCCCCTCCTCATCTCCACATCTCTCTCCACACGCATAGCAATCAGGCTCCATCCACGTGGAGCCTTCCAGCGCATACTGCTCGCAGAGGGGCCGAAGTCTCATCCAGAATATGTGTTAACCACACACCCACGAGAAGGGGATTTCGGAAATGAATGGAAAAAAAAGCGATAAAGGATAGAAAGGAGGGGCATAATGTCTCGGAGAGGATTTCTCTCCATACATACAGCTCCGTCACCAGGGTGGGCTGCAGCAGACCGCCCGCGAGCAGCACGGCACCACCCGAGAGCACTAACGAGCCTTCCTCCCTATAAAGATGGAAGGCCTCATTAGTGGACTCGAGCAGTGTGATGCCTGGTGCTGGGATGCCTGCAGATAGCCGAGCACACCGGTAGACGCACCTGTGAGTGACCACAGAGACTTAAGCTCTCTTCCTCGGATACATCCGTAATATGGGCACAAGGTGACACCTGGACGGCTAGACGAACCTGTGTTCGGTGTGTTCAAACCCTTCTCTGCCCAGAGTGAGTTCAAGACCGGAGCAGTCGTCATGGGGGCAATTCCAGTAGGTAGCGGTCATACACTTGGCTTGAAGCAGTCCTTTCAAAAAGAGTGCCATGATCAATTTATTGTGCACAATAAAACAAAATTTGATGATTTTGTAAGTGTGCGTGTGTACGTGTGTGTGTGTGTGTGTGTGTGTGTGTGTGTGTGTGCGCGTGTGTGTGTGTGCGCGCATGTGTGTGTGTTTGCGTGTGTGCGTGCAATGTGCACATGTGGGTGTGCGTATGCGGTAATTTGCATGTAAGTGAAGCAAAGAACAAGGAGAAGAAGAGACAGCCAGTGAGCCAGAAACAAGTTTTCACCCTCAAGTAACAAGACAGTGCTGATTGTGGGCACAGGCCTCGGCAGAACACACGTCTTCGCACATCGACGCGGCCCGGCGTGCTTTGTGCTGAGTAGAATGTTTTGAAGGAACAGAGAGGCCTCTCTGGTGGTCGCGGCCTGGCTGCTCAGAAGAGGAGCCAGTTCATCCCCCATCCCTCAAGAACGAAGACCATCTGCTTCAAATCCATTATACAGCACACTTGGACACGCGGAATAATGCTGTAACAATCAATATCTCACCCTGCTAATTTATTTTTGCCATTTTCTTAATTGGACCCTGACCTTCAAGCTAGGCTTCCTCTGGGAAGCAAAGTGTGGATTCCCCCCCCCCCCTGAATATAAGTTAGGGAGAAAAAAATATATATGCAGGGGCTAAGATTGAGGTACTAATTAAATTGGCCCTCGTTTTTTTTTTTTTGTGAGAGACAGAATCTAGGCCAAAAATAGAAGGATATTGCAACCTGACGTATTGTATGTGAAGGAACTGCCCGATGGCCTGCTTAGGCCAGGGTGAATTCTTTCTGCGGTCGGGACATTTGTGCTGGAAATGAGGTCATCCGAGGTCGTACACGCGACAACGGTACCGCTGCGGGCTTCGAGTGCATCATGGGAGGCGTCTTCTGCGGGTCGGCGGTCCAAGGAGCGCGCTGATGAGTTGAACCCGACGAGCCCACGTCGCGCATGTTGGCAGGAACGCGCAGTCATTTTGGACCCATTATATGCGGCTTACCCAGATCTCGCACTCAATTAGAACGGCTTCATTAGGTGTGGCTTGAACCGCATTGTTCCGAGGCTAATTGCGTGTCTGTTTGGAGCGGGACGAGGGGCGGACACCGGGGAAGTGATTTGAACTTATCTGCCTGACAACCTAATAAACATCTGGCAAATGAACTGCTAAAATGAGCTCTTTTTATACAGCGAGTGAGAATGACAGAGAGAGCGAGAGAGAGAGAGAGAGAGAGAGAGAGAGAGAGAGAGAGAGAGAGAGACACGGAGAAAGCGAAAGCAAGAGAGAGCGAGACAGAGACAGAGAGAGAAATGAAGGTCTCGTCATGTAAAAAAAACATTGTGGACTTTCACACTAATAACCTCATAATAGCCTTCTGCATACAGATTGTCTATTAAACTTAAACGTCTAGACGTCAGGCCAGATTGCACGTGACATCGCTCCGGTTGTCTGGCAGAGCTCGCCGATCGCTCCGTTCCACTGTCGCCCGTGCTGTCCCAGGGCGTAGCTTTAAATCTCAGCTGGTGTTTACGGCTTCTGCCTGCCACTTTAAACCATCTCTTCTGACAGATAAATGGCGCGCCATAAAATCAACATTCAGTCGAGGCACTCTGGATTTGTAAAGAGCACCATTCCTGTCACTTTAGCTGTTGCGTCCTTACACTCCATTGTACAGGATCGACTGTTGCACACACACCGCCTCCTGTGATGAACTTTATTTTTTTTTTGGCAGATGTAAATTATTACATATAGGCACAACGCATTTTTTTTCAGAGGCCTAAACTGTAACTGCAGATGAAGTGTAATTTCGTTTATGCAGTGTTTGGTTAAATGTTTATTTAGATGGCTTTTAAATACAATACTGCAGTATTATAGCCTACAACAGCTACAACAGCTATGATCCCCAGTCACGCTGAGATACCCAGTTCTGCTTTATCAGTTCTAGTGTCCAGAATTCAGAAAGCATAATGTCACTGCATCTGTGTGCACACGCGCGAGCTTATGTGTGTGTGAATGAGTCTGTATGTGGTTGTGTGGGTGTGCGTAAGCAAGATAGAAGGAGAGAGAGAGAGAGAGAGAGAGAGAGCGTCTGCCGTCTACCCCATGCAGCCAGCTGTTGACTTTTTGAAAAGGAGGATCTTAAACCCGATAGCCATTTGGTGCGGGCGCAGATAGGGCCAGCCAGAGGCACTCGCCGACAGAAGGTCCCGGGAGGAAGGCACCACTTATCAGACCCAGAGGGGAGGGGGGAGAGAGAGAGAAAGAGACAGACAGACAGAGAAGTGAGGGGGGGTGTTAGCAGGGGTGGATGAGGACAGGGTGGGCTCCCTGCAGGCAGCTAGACTGCCGGCCGGCTCCCTTACACAAAGCCCCAGCCTCGGCACGTCTAGGGTTTCACCCGCTCGTCTCACACATGGTCCTCACAGATGTTCATATGTAGTCAGCAAATGTAACAGGGGCTGATACCTGTGAGTGCTCAGAAGACATTGTCTATTAACTAGCCTCACTTAAGTTCCCATTGTAAACCCAGCTATAGGGTCACTGAATGGAGAGAGGGGTCAAGGCACAAGTAAAGACCAGTAACTGTATATGTGATATGGATTTCCCTTCATCTGCAGCCCTGTCCTTCCATTAATTATTCAAATACTCTATCGGGCAGGCGGGCAGGCGGGCGGGCGCGGCGGGCGGGGTTTGGGAGTGGCTTGGGTGAGGCCGGGTTGTGTGTATGTAACTGAGCTACATTAAATCAAGTGTGTAAAAGGGTGTCACTGCCCTGTCGAAAAACCGGACACGTGAGAGCTCCTGGAGGCGCCAGGGCAATCCCAATCCCAGAGAGACAGAAGGACAAAGGCAGAGAGAAAGAAAAACTGCATTGATTTTAAATAATGTGACTCATCTATGGGGAGGTTGGGGCAGGGAGGCATTTATCAGAGCCATCAGAGCCCTGAGCTCAGGTTTAGACCCCTGCCCCACCTGCCCCTCCCAAAAAAAAAAAAAAGGAGGTCAGCAGTTAAACATTTTGGACACAGTTCACAATCTGCTTCCGAATTGAAGGTTGAAGATGTCCAGTTGTACGGCAGAGAGAGTAATGATTTTACAAAAGCCGGAGGACGGCTTGAGACGTGTATTGAGACGGGTTGTATTTTTGGATGTGTGACCATAAGCTTTTGCAGCAGGTCGGCTCCGGCCGATGGGGGTGGGGCTTTAGGGCGTGAGCACACTCCGACTGGAAACCGAGTGCTGGGCGTTCAGGATCGTGTGGCTTGGCGTGCTGTCTTGGGTGGACGTGCCTAAAACAGTGGGGACGATGACAGACTGGGTAAGGGGTCACGGCGCGTCTGTACCCGTTCACCGGGGCCAAATGAGCAGCAGGTGGCACACGGCTTAGAAGGAGACAGATGAAAGGGAGCAGGAAAACCCCGTCCGAACATCCGGAGGGGAGAGCCCTGCGTTAAGCGGCGCCACCTGATCGCTAATGCGAAAAGCGGCAGCAAGCGAAGAGCGTACTGTGAGTGTTTGTGAGAGATAGCAGGCAGTCTGGGGCAAACCTCTGAGAACGTCACCCCTCACCCTCGGGCTAAGGGTGAGCACCAGGAGTGAGCCGGGCGACACCCACCGCGGGCGCATTTATGAAAAGTAGTAGGGTCCAGCACGTGAGCATGTTGCTTGTCGGAAGCCAAAGGGAGATGATTGTGTGAAGGCGCTCCCCGGGGAATGCCAGAGCTGAAACCTAACGCCACCTCGTGCCATCTGTGGCAAGCTGTCGCCTGCTCCCCGCTTCAGCGGAGCCTCGTCCTATGACAGGCTGTGCCGCTGACCTCACATCCTGTCAGGTGAGACCCCATCTGGCCTATCTGAAAGACTGAGAGTGTCAGAGAGAAAGGGAGAGAGAGATATAGACACAGAGAAAGAAAGAGTTTCCTAAATAGACCCTGTCTCTCTATTTATCTTGTTCCCTCTTCCCTTAATAGAGGTGAGAAAGAACAGGAAGGAAACACGGGGGCTGGCTTAAGAAATCTCATTATCTTCAGTTAGTCATTTAAAAAAGGAGCTGATGAGTGACCAATAATCCATCAGGGGAGAATAGATTAGAAACAGAAGAATCACTGTAAATTATTACCCAGGAGTAGACGAACGCAATTCAGCCAACGGGATACATTTCCTCCTTTTTTATGTTCCACTTTTCCTTATTTAATTAATTCAATTGATATCGGCCATGTTTGTAGAACAAATCTGTATTCCAACTCCCAGGTGCCCAGCCTAAAAATAACTCCACCTCCTGCATGACTGAGCAATAACCATAAAGCTTCTAAACAAGGAACACACTGACCCATTAATTTTAATCGAAATGTCACCCCAGCACCTGGGGCTAGCGGGACGCCGATACGCGCGGGGTCTCTGTCGACCTCTTCGGCCAGATCCAGAAGCGGAGCCTTCCGTCGCTGACCTATTGCGCTCAGGACGTCCTCGATGTTAAAGGGAGCCAAACAGACTTGCATCATTGGGGCATTTAATTACCCAGCCAGGAGTGGGGTCAGCTCGGGGCGCCGCAGACAAGCGTCAGGCAAATGGAGGTCTAACACATGTTCAGGTCAAAGGTTAGAGAGATACCCGAGTGAAGAGAGGAGCTTAACCCCAGTAGCTTAGGTAAATGGGTCTGTGGAATGCAAGAGACCGTTCCGTTTGGCCCTCGCGCTCAGATTAGATACTAAAAAACACTTCACTAGAAAGCATTTAAACAAAGCACTGATACAAACCACAAAGGTTCATTGTTTGAGATCTGAAGTGAGGCAAATTGTTTCGGGGAAGCTGAAAGTGGATTAAGATGAAAGGTTTCAATGCATCAGCAGTAAACGCTCCGAGAGCAGTGTGTTGCAAAGAGAAGGATGAACCATGGGTCTGTCTGTGAGAACCGAGGAAAAACGTCACAGTGGTTAGGTGAGCTACGTTTGGCCAGGTTTTACAATCATATAATTTTACTTTCTATATTTGTCTCAATAAATATTTAGAATCCAGCTCCGCGTCCAGACGGACTGTGTTAGGGGTGGGGACCACACTAACGTGGCTGAGGCTAGCCTTGAGAAAGCTCTCATTTTCAGACATGACAGGGGCTGGGAAATGTCTTTGTTTTATCGGTCTCATGTGCTGTTTGTCTTCTGATTTAAAACCTTTTAAAAAATTATATTTCCACCTTTCAAGGGGATAAACGTCCACATTAACCCCAGAGACCTGGCGCTGAGAACTCACCCCCTCCCCAACCCTCCTTCCAACCCAAACTTTGCCCTGCTTTACTGTAGTTTCCATTCCTACAAATAATCACCTAGTAACCTCGCTATAATTACACAGGACCTTGTCGGATAGCCTAACCGGCCCTCAACCTCTGGCCGGGATCTCCTGGTTATATCAGCTAAGTGTGGCCTAAATATAAAAACTTATACACAGAGCCACATACGTCTGACATGGGTCTGCTGGCTGAGCTGTGTATTGCACAGGGGAGAGTGGATTAAGCGTAAAAACGCTCTAATCCCCCCCAAATCCTGCCCTCTGCCGAAGGGCCTGGGGCTGTGGATAACGTTGGTAAAAGTGTGAAATTGTCCATTTAGCTCCACGGGGCATGCTATGTCTTACTGGCTAGGTCTTATTGGCCCAGGTTCACTAATTGCTAGCAAGGGGCTGGCCATGGAATACTGGCCAGAGGAATACAATTCCACTCCAGCATATGTTTCTAATATAGCTTCCATTAGCGTGTATTGCCTTAACCTTAGCAAGGAAGGAGCAGGCCGGAAATGTCCCCGTCAGCCAGAATAATATCACTCATATGAATTTTTTTTAGTTTATGCAGATGGAAGATAAAGTAAGCGACATTATCAAATAAACAAGGCAAAGTAAATACAGATAAGTTGCAGGATCAACATAGCGTTCATCCAACATGTGTCAGCGAGGCCAAAGCGGCTTTGTTTGAATTATTTATGCAATTTGTAGTAGTCTATTTTTACTTTTAGTGATTCATTTTAAAGAAGGAAGGAAGCACAGCCTGGGGTCAGTGAGGCAGCCCCTTAACTGCGACATTATGAGGACCACATCCATGGACTGAGTTAAAGGGCCTCACTCGACAGAGAGTTAAACCGTCAAGGGCAACGAGAGGGACTGACTCTTTAGCTTTCCTTAAGCCAAATATTTGCCTGACACTTCAAAATATTGGTGCTCGCAAAGGATGTGCCGAGACGTCGCAGTGCACGGTGGATCGCCGGGTTAAGACTGGGTCAGGGGGAAGCATAGCCTTGACTCCATCCATCTTTAGCTCATACAAACGCTTGGAACCACTGCGCTTTCTCGCCAAGAGGAGAAAAGGAAAAGAAAACCTCACCTGCATTCGCTCACATTCATCCTACAGATATTCCCATCAGGGTTATCGAAATGTTGATTTCTACTGGACAAAGTTTAGAAAAAAAAAATCGCAAATTGCAGAAGGTGCGTTTAGCTCCTGTTTAGCTTTAATAGTATGTTTTTTATTTACAATGCAGGTGGATAAAGGGATCGCGTGACCTCTTGCCCTCTCAGTCATGCGGGGGCCCCGGGTGTTACCATCCCTAGGAAATCCACACTGAGAGCCAGCCCGCTCCGTTTCGCTGTTGTGCTTTTCAAAACTTATCTTTCAAGCAGTCTTATTTATGCGAAGCTGATGGGGGAGTGTTTAAAATGCAAATTTCGGTGCCGAATTAATATGCGGAAGGCTCCGGAGGGGAGGACGGAATCGAGTTCTCATGCACAGAGTATCACTTCACGCTGGCAGTTTTCACCATGAGACAGTGAAGAACTCACCTGAGATCTTTCCTGCAGTCAGCACCAGATCTCACGTCTTATTTGACAGTGGTGACAATATATGCCAGCCTCTGTGAAAGGAAAGGGGGGGGGGGTTCAAACGAACATATTGGTGACGTTTGATGAGCAGACCTGGAAAAACAGCCCCAGACTGCGTTTCACAAAGTTGGCCTAAAAAAGAAGCTCTTATACTGAAAATTTATCCAGGAGACAGTAGTCCTGGCATATTCTTCAAAGTTATTAGCAGATCAGCCTCTGGCAACCTACACATTCCGTTCTGCGCTGTTTGTCGGTGACAAATTTAATTCCGCTTTGAATGTTGCTCACCCCCTGCTCCCTCCGTCGTTAACCATTCCAAACTTCATAAACGTGCTTAAATTGAAAAGTGAAAATCTGAAATTAATTTACATGTGAATGTTAACTCAGACTCCGGTCCACTGTGGATTCTGCTCATGGAAACCGTGTCTCAACAACCCCTGATGCGATTTTTGGACGCCTTGTGCTCATTTAGAAATAAAACGTCCCTCTTCAGCATCTTTGCCTACTACAAGAGGCGTCTGCGACGGGTGGCGCCTTTGACAGTCAACGCTGACGTGCATTTGAAATGCGGCGTCTGGGACGGAGGTGTCGGGACAGAACGGACTCCCGCGCGCCTCCTTATCGGCCTTTCGGCTGTGATGTGCCTCATGGGATCCAGGCAGACTGGGATACGTCAGACTGTCTCACCCATTTGGGGTTGTGGGGGCTTCAGACCGTGGTCTGACCACTTAGACCGGACAGGTGATGGAACGGGATGTGGGAGTGAAGGTCCGCGTGAACACGACGGACCCGCTTTAACCTCTCGGCACACGACCAGACTGGCAAAGGGAGATGGGCGGACAGCGCACAGCTCAGACATCCGTGCAGCCACAGATGGAAATACAGTGGTGTTTCGATCCATTTAATTTTCTGCTCAAGCCTATCTGCTCAAAGAGATTCATTTGAGAAACAGCTTTATGTGAACATAAACTTCCCCATAAGGTAACAGTGCACTAATTGATTTATTGCTGAGGTTTTTTTTTAATCCCTTTATTTTGGTGCTAGTCCAAGACAGCCATGGCAGAAGATTGGAAGCGCCTGAGCTGCGTTTCATCCAGTGGGCGTTGTGCGCAGCGGGGAGAAACAACTTGGAAGTGGCGCGTGCCCGCTCTCCCCGTGGTTTCTGAACCCGCCTGAAAATTAGATTCGCGCTCCGACAATAATATCTCACGAAATATATGTCGCGTGCTCTCCTGCCATGTCGCTAATATCGTTTAGCACCCGAGGACCCTGTACGCTTTAATCAAGCAGAGGATCTCTAATGACATCAGCACAGAACTTGATTAACACATGGAGGGTCGGCACGGCGCGCTGGAGAAGCCTCCACCCCTCCCTTTCCCCCGCCCCCTTTTGTGTTCTCTGCCGTCCGCTGTCCATGGTGCTGGCCGCCGGCCACGCCCTGCCTCGCTGCAGTTGGCTGGGAGACAGCGAATGACGAGGACCTGCCAGAGTGCCATTATGAAACATCATCAGCAGTCCTGTAAGCCCTCCACTCCACAGCTCCTGATCTCAATCTCTGTCGACTGGAACCCTCTTCCACCCCTCCTCCCATCTTGGTCAGTTTTATTTCACTGGGGTGCGGTGTCTGGCTTTATCAGCCTAAGGAGGAGAGAGCTTGCAGACTTATCTGGCCATCCCCTAGCCGGGAAGCCGGATGCACAGCGGTCATAGCTGGTTTCACACAGTTTCCCCCCTCATGCGAATTCCTGCTTCGGAGATAATGACATTCGCTTTTGGAGGATGAAGAGTAGCGGGGGTGCGGTGGGGTGCGGAGGTTTGGTGGGGATGACTCGACCATTACTTTAGACATGTTATTTCATTACATATGGCTGAAGATGAGAGCTCACTCGTTCACCTGGGACCTCCTTTCTGTGCCCCATGTGTCGACGGCGTCGCACGTAGTCTGTGCGCCCGGGTCTCGCTTGCGTTTTCTTTAATGTGAAATCGCTTTTTGTGAAATCCTTTTAAAAATGCCTGTTTCGATACGTTTAGAATGCATTTGCAAGTATTATACTGTTTCCAGACCTGTGCATAAGTGGATATAGAAAGGACAAAACAGCAGGCACTTACACATATATGGTGACTAATGAGGTCCTCTGGGTAGGTGTGAATGATGTCATTCTCTGATACAGATGAACTCTGGGAGAAATATTCCGTGACTGCTACCTGCGGAGAGGAAACACATTGCCCACGGCCTTCACGTTTTCACACCCCAAAGCCCCCCCGCCCCCCGCTCTTCCTGTTAGTCATACGATACTTGGAAAATCGCTGACAATATTGATTTCTTCAGCAAATTAGAAACACAAACAAATGAATTCTGTCCAAAAAAGGGACTTTGTAACCCGATCAGGGTTCGTGTCATTTAATAAGCATCCAGAAAAAAAGAAAATGTGGAAAAAGGAAATCGATGCGTTAAAGAAAAGGGCCCGTGTGCCGGCTGGCTAAGGAAAAGATGCTAAGAAATGAAGTGTTGCTTTCTGTTCTGGTGATTGGTGAGAAGCTGTTAAGGAAGCAGAAAGCTCAATCCCTGTTCTTGCTCTGCAACTGGGTTTCATGGCCATAACTGCAGTGCATCGACGGAGTTTGAATGAGGCATAAACTGATACGCCATTCAAAGAGAGGAATTGTTTAGTGCACACTGCAAGCAAGAGACATCTGCAAATGTCAGTGGGAGGAAGCCAAAAGCTCTAAAACGTCTACATTACTCAATGTGCTTATTGTCGCGACACAGAACTACAAGTGGGGAGCACGCTGGGTTCACTTTCATGCCCCCAAACCCTCTAGATAGTCGGGAGCCCGACAAAACTCCCATTTGTTTCCTTATTAAAAAAGGGCCAGTCTTCTGTTTGGCCCACCCTCATCACGCTGGAATGTGGAAATCCTCCTTTGGCGCTGCCTGAGAGGAGACTGTTCTTATGTCAGCAGATTTATTGCGGCTATGTGCTCGACCCCACCCCCCACCCCCCCAGCCCCCACACCTCATCCCTCCATCACCACCAGTGCATATGGACCGGGGGTGATGACACGGGGTTTTGATTTATTTATTTAGATTATTTCCGGGGTTCTGGCGAAAGTCATTTTGATTTAACAGTGATAAAAAGGGAGAAGAGTTATAAATCTCTTCTGTAATAAAGTCTGGCCTGAAAGGTATCGTTCTTTCCCAGAGATGTGAGCCTTTGGAAAACTGCCCTATTCATGTTACGGATTTATTTATTACGGTGCATAACACATAAACTTTCTCTGAACTGTATACAGTGCAGTAATAGAAGTAATCATAAATGTGTACTGTACACCTGAGGCATTTGATAGCATACATGAAATTCATTTGTTTATTTAATTAAAGAGTTAAATAAACAAATGAATATCATTGAAATGGTTGGTTAGCTAGTAGATTTGCTCCTTTAGGTGACTGGTCGGTTTGGTTCATTGATTTATTTTGACCCCCGCGGCATGCAGCTCGGCAAAATGAGGTTTGCCTGTTCCGGCACATCTTTGGACACACGTCCAACGCCAAGTGGACCCAAAAGGTTGGCGTGGAGCGAGAGATGGACAGCAAAGGGAAGAGCTGTCCACCCTGCGGAGGCGTGTGGAGGAGCATGGTGGGAGTGGCTGACCACAGTCACAGATGGTCAGGGGGCGCGGGCCGCCCCGGGGACGGCAGCTAGAATATCAACAGGTAGGGAACCGTCAGGAACGTGCCGCCTCCTTGCTTCCTCCACCGCTTGGCAAGCAGCACTGTGGCATTTGCTCCGCACGACCCCTACCCCCGCCGCCCGGGCGGAACGGCGGCCGCGGCAGCGTGCGTTTTTCACGCGCCGGAGGGGATGAATTAAAATCGGAATCGCGACGCGTCACGTTTTCTATGACAACCCCGCTTCCCCCTCCACCGCTTCCGAAACTGTCGCATGTCTATTTCTGTACAGTCATCTGTGGAATTAATGAGATTTCATTTAAATAGACTGGATGGCTTATCAGCGGGGCCCAGTTGCTGGGGGCACACTTATCATGGCTCCTCGCATCGGTGCGATAAGTTGGGTCTGGGCTCGGCGCGCATTCACTCGGATGAAGGGGGGCAGGCGCGGCGGACAGCTCCGGAGCTACCCTAACGGATTGGGCGCACGGAGGACCAGGTGCGGCAAGGTACCAGATATCAGCTATCTAACAGGCGTGCCACTCCCTCACACTGACAAACTGTCTCTTCCCTTTATCTCTTTCTCTCCTCTCTCTGTCTCCTTCGCTCACTCTCTCATGCTTTCCTTCTTCACTCGCCGCTCCTCCTGGCTTTGACACGCACACACACACTCCCACACACAGACACACTCCCGCACATTCCCACACGCAGACACAGGAGCCCCCTTGTCTTAGGATAAAACAATAACTAATATTGTTACTACATCGCGAACAATATTAAAAAAAAACAAAAACCCTGTACTTAATGCATTCATGAACATGCAAATGATACAGAGAGCTATGAGGAATTGCTGGTAAAGCTGATAAATGTGGAAGTGTATATATATTTCAGACATGTGCAAGATTATTCTGTAATGCACGATTCAATTTCTACCCTCCATCGCCAGACTCCTGCGAACGAATCCCTTTCGGATGCCGCTATCCGTAAGGCCTCGCACGTGTGAACCTCATCTAGGAGATTTCCTTCCCCGCGCAGAATGCCTGCGTGCCTTGAACGCGAGATGCATTCATTAGGACGACGCGGGTACCTGGATAAAGCCCTTTGGTGCTGCCAATTTGCGGCGCGCTCCAGACAATGCCTCATTGTTCTGGGAGGAGCGCGGGCCAGTGAATGGCAGCGCTTTTACTGGGTCTCCCATTTTGCGATGTGTAAAAGATAAGTGGCCCGGCACTTACAGAAGTGGCGATTCGGATCAGACAAAAAGGAGCCCACTGTAGCTCCTCCACGAGGCTGCTTACTCTTTGATTTCACTGCGCTGTTTGGCATAATAGATCATAGACAATGAAGCCTTTGTCACGCAACTCTCTAGAAAGTCTCCCCTTTGCCGAAGTAGATGGAGACGATATTCGTGCCTCATGCAGGATCTAATTGGTATGCGTGCCTTTGGGGCATGCCCATGATCAGGCAGAGGAACTGCCTGACATGGCTGAATTCTGACTTTGATTTAAAAAAAAAAAAAAAAAAAATGTTGTTTAATTCATACGAACTATTACTGGGCCAGAATTTGACTGGATGTCTCAATAGATGAAACGGCCATAATGACACTATTACATACCCTGTGAATGAGGGGCGTGATGGTTTTCCGACTTCTTTGTGAGCGAACCCTGTCTGATCTTGGAGGATACTCTCAGAAGAACGTCTCGGAGCCACCGCAACGAAACGGAGCCAGGGGGGTTCCTGCTCTTTAACAGAAAAAGCATTCCCATTCTCTCGACAAATCATGGGCACTCGCAAACACGAACTCAGCGATTCGGGTCAGAGTCTTTACCCCGGCCAACCGCTGCGAATGGCTGGGCAACACAAAGATCCGAGCCATGGATGCCGCTTCCAGCCATGGGAAGGCCTTTCACGGCTCCTGGGTCGGGCACTCACCCCTTAGGAGTGCCCGCAATTTGCTTTTGGTAGATCTTCATTTATCTGTTGTGGCCCCACGAGATGGTGTGGCGGGTTTTGCCACACTTGCTGCTGACAAAAGATCTGTCCGTTCCACCGCGGTGACAGGCCCTCTGACGACGGGCCGCGAGGTGAAGAGACGGCCTGCTTGAAACTGACAGCTGACATCACCTCGGGCAGCCAAGCGCTGTTGCCGGGCAGAGCAGCTCTCTGCTCAATCAGCGTGGCGTGTTCGCAGTGACTTTCCATATGCCCTCCGTTCGCCTGCGCTTATTTATTTATATAACTCGGTCCTTAATTTCTTCCCTCGGGTCGACCTCCGGCTCAGGCCTGATGCGCGCCATAAATATTTTTTGACACTTCTCTTTCCCTGCCTTCGGAGGATTCGGAAATGGTGAATAAGCAGAGAGGCTGTTTGTTTGTTCCTTTGTTAGCCCGAGACGTTGTTTTGTGGGAGTATTACATGAACGCACCTTCTGCGGTAGCTAAACTTTGTTGCAACTCCACTCTAATTGCAGCCTTCATTACAAGTTTGGAAAGGAAGTCGGGATCTGACTTGGTTTTGGCTGTAGTGGAAATCAGCATCACGCATTGATGGATGCTTTTAGCTGCAACTTCTGTCCATTGTTCTTTGAGAATGCGTGTTCTGTGGGAGCCTAAATGACTGAGTATAGTGAAAAGTGAAATAAACTCTCTTTCCTTTAAATAATCTCTCCTTTAAAAGGGAAAGACTAACTACAGAGCGCTAAACATCATCCCACTTAGATACCATCCAGCAATGGAGAACTTTATTCTTCTACTCTCAGGGAAACAATATATAGTGATTGAATTGAGAATGGAAATGTATACTATATCATATATATTCTATTATATATTAGATATATTCTATTAGATTTTAGATTTTATATAAAATCTTTGAATGTCTGAAAAAACGAATTCTACCTGCCAACTCCTTGCTTTTCTCAATGGACTTTTATACAAAAGATTATACATGGTCATCCCTAATGAAGATAGTGTGAGCGATTTAAAACCTTTTCTTGAGAGAGAACCCTCTCACAAATATACTCTTAAGAGAACTTGTGTGAACTCTTCACCTTTGACTCCAAGTACTACTCACAAATATGGCTACTCAAATGGGGCCATCCTATGCTAACCACATTTTGGGATTCATTGAGAAACATTCTTTATACTGGATCTGTAACTTTAGTATTCCTGAGATACATTGATGACATTTCTGGTATTGCTACATGCACATTTTAAGAGCTCCGACTGTAAATTTCTTCCTTCTCCAAGTTAGACCCAGCTCTGGAATATACATGGAATATAGCTGATACTAGCATATGGATAACCTTTTTGCATGTTTCAGTAAAGTTTGGAAATTCTTGTTTAAATAGCACTGTCTTTTAGAAACCTCTCATTCCTATTTGCGGTACAAATCTTCATATTCCAAGTAATGCAAAAATCCCATCTTTTACCCACAGCTACTTAGACATATTCTCATATTTGCAGGCTTCCTCCATTAAAGTACAGAAATGTGTGAATATCTTCAGGACTGTGGATTTCCTGAGGAAGTCGCAGATTACGCCTTTGCTTGTGTTGTACCTGTTCAGAGAGTAGACGCACTGGCCTATAAACAATCTGCTGGTAAAACAAGAATTCCTTTGATGCTAGAAATAATCCTAGAAATAAAACAGTGTCTAATATTACACGTAAACACTTCACAATCCTGCAGGACAATGCAGAGACCACGTCCCTTTTTAAGAGTCCCCAACTAATCTCCTACAGACGAGACAAAAACATTAAAGTCATGGTCAACGAGAGTGAGATAAATGAACACTCAGATAAGAACTGTGGTACTGTAGCCTGCAACTGCTCTAGATGTACATGTACATTTATTAACACAGCCACTGAAATAACTGGCACAAAGGATCAACTGTCATCACTCATTCTTCCTCATGCTTCACTGCGGGAGCTGTCTACTTTATTATTCGCAAGAGGTGTAATCAGCTTTACATTGGAGGAACCAAGAGAAGGCTCGCTGATTGTTTTGTTGAACACCTTCGGACCATCAGAATTAAGGATTTGCCGTTTCCAGTGGCAAGGCATCTTAATGCTAATGGACACTGCACTAATGACATATCTGTTTGTGTTTCTAGTTGTTGCTATGGCAGCGATGAAATTAGGAGCTCAAAGACAAAGAACTGATCTACACTTCAGAACCGCATGGAATGTTATGATTTAAACATCTGCTTTTACAAATTGTAGTGCTGCAGAAATGTAAAACGCTTTGATATGAGTTGCCCATTGTTTGTGTGTGAATGTAGTGTAGCTTAATGTTTGTATCTGACTCTTTTCAAGTGCTCCACACTTGAAGTCCAATCTATGTATTTTTAATACTTGCAAACAGCAAATAAAGCTCAAACTGACCACTGGTGGAGGCATAAACTCAGGTATCTGATCATATTCCAGCTTTTGGACTGGTTTTAATTTTAGATTCAGGTTATTTCATTTGCCATTTTGTGTGTTTAAACGCAGTCCAGAAGCCAAATTCAGATAACTTCAAGAAAAAAAAAAAATCTGGCCGAGGTGATGATGTTGCTTAGGAGTGGAGAATCCCTTACAAGAATGTGGAGTGCTCTGAGGCACTTTTTTTAAAATTTATTTTAACCTGGAAGCCAGCATTTAAACAGTATCCCCAAAAGATCATTGCAACAATTAGCATTTGCCATTTATAACTGCAACAGTGAAAAATAATTTGCATTTACTTCTTAAATGCCTGCTTATCTTCGGTCACACTGTGGTAAGTGATGACAATTTGCTAAGCATTAACGCACGTGCATGTGAACAGCATGAGTAGCGGTAGGTTTGGAAACAGACTGTAAGACAGAGCCTTTCGTAAGACCGGCCCCCATCCAGATGCCGTCCTCCTGAAAGGTTATGAGGGACTCTCTCCTCAGCTCGCTCTCTTATTTAACGGATGTAAGGATTAATCGCTTTCCAGAGTGTTAACCACTCCAGCCCTGCCCTGGAGGGTTAGGTGAAGGGTCTATTCACGAAAATTTCTATTAAGGAGAAATGGGTGCTGCGGACCAATTAAGGGTGCAGAAGTGGGAGGTGCTGGCTGAGATCATTAGGTGGGCTGGAGCAGCTCAGGGGCTCTTCACGGGGAAGATGGCCACCGGAGGGCTAAGCAGAGGAGGAGGGTATCGGGGTGTGAGTGCGGGTCTGCTCCCCCCCTGCAGGGCACCCGTGAAACCAGATGAGGCTTGGTGTCTCCACTCCGAGAAGGATGTTTCATTTGGAGCCATTTTTTGGGCCATTAGCGAATCTGAAGTTTCCATGCTCCTGGAAAAGAACATTAGCGCGACCACCCTTACTGGAGATTCGAGACAAGGACTGAAAATAGTTGCTTGTTTAATGAAATAGTTGCCTGGCAACGAAAACATATACTGAAGAAAAAGAAAAACCCTTCTCTTCAAACCCTCACAGTTTATAAAGAATAGCAGTAAACAGATTAGATGAAAAATGAACAATACAGCTCCCAGTTATAAGAGATGATCTATGGCTAGTGGCCCGTGTGCTCTTTTTCAGCAGCCGCGTGAGTTGAGGGAAAAACACCCATGCTGCTCTCATCGCTTACGGTTTCTGGCTGGGGACGACCATCTGGATGCGCTCCAGACCATCCATGTTCTGTGCTGCCATGGCATGGCCCGCATGCATCCGGGTTGGACATGGGGCGCCGGACCAAGAGAGCCGAGGGAGCCGCACCTCTCCAGAGGCGTCTGGTCCTTATCTGTGCGGCCGGGTTTCATGGCCGCGGGTGGCGTGAAGAGCCGGTGGCGGTCACGGTAAATGACCCACGTCCTCATCTTTTATACATTTTGACCCCCCCACTGCCCCGACACCACTAAGCTATGCCTCCCCGCTTCTGCAGTGGAGTGGAATATGATAAGATATGGAGATATGGGCATGATGCCTTCTCCCAAGGCTTCCCAAGCACCGTGTCCAAAGGAGAATACCGCAGGAAATAGATTTATTTATCCCCCACGCCAAGCGTGGCGCATTCGTGCTGTGGTTTAAAAATAGGCCGTGGCATTTGCACTGATGTATGAAGGAAACATTATAGTCAATGACAATATGAAAAAGAGAAAGTTCAACTGGAATACACACTGTTTGTTACACAGATCCAACAAAGGCTACGTTGTTCTCCTAAACTGCACCTGACATATAGCCCGACACACATACGCATATACGTATACAAGCTTCCTCTAGCCTTACACCAGCACGTATCCGAGGTATTACACCACTGCAGATGCCAAGTCAATGCCCTGCTTGGACGCAGCGCGGCACCAACTGGACTGTGAACGACAGCCCGTGAGCACATATGTAAGCACCTGCTGAGATCCTTCCACAACCTGCACTCTCCTTTCAGTGCCCGAGCCTTCACAGCAGGCGCACGAGCCGAGGAGCACCCGTGGAGCCCCACGCTCACTCCCCGCCAGACACACCCCCCTTCAATCCCACCAATCGAGAACCCGAGTTGGGACGCACTGGCACAGCGGAGGGTTACGTGGCCAGTCAGACTCGTGACGAGGCCACGGCCGTATTGCAATCCTGTGACAGGTGCTGACTGACATTCCTCAGCTGCGCGGATTCAAGAGTGGCATGCTGCCAAAAAGCAGGGGTTTTTTTTAGAGCATATCCAGGATCTGAAATTAGAATATGGAATGAAAAACCATGAATACTTCTGGTACATTTACATTACATTAACAAAGCTAAAATATGACAATAAAGAAACATAACTTTTATTTCTTGTAATAATTTTAATAATAATAATAATAATACATTTTATATGTAATCAAATTATAGTAGAATAACAAAAGTCAATAATAATAATATCACTTTCAGCTACTTTGTCATGGCAAACAGGCAATTATGTTTGTACATAATTGAATTTCTTTCATTTTCCATTTACATTACCTGAAATAAAACACTTTTATTTAGTGCCTATAATCTATTTCCATTTCTTATATGTGATATAAAAAGTGATAATGTTAAAAAAATAATTACATTCATAGCTATTTAACCTTAAAGTCATACATATTGACGTTGTTACACACCTGCAAAGTGCACTGAAACTTGTAAACATCTGTATAAACAATAAAATTGCAGCATTGCTTTCAGAGTGAACTTTCAGTGGGGGCAAGTAAGCACATATGACTGTTTAAGCTGTAATATTCATCAGCAGTGTGGGTAGTACATAACAATACTGATACTTGCTATTAGCTTATTTTGTCTTTTAGATACAGTAAATGCCTTTCAACCAGTGTACTCTAGTGCTAATTAGATGGGATCTATAATGCTTTCCCAATTTTTTCCCTCTATTTTAGTATATTATATAACTAGCTGTCTGTGCATGTAAACTGTCTGCAAAGTTATGTATACCCTCCCACTAGGCTGCCTTTTAAACGTGTACCCCTGTGGACAACTTCCATGAACCTCTTAAATAATATGTGTGTGTGTGTGTGTGTGTGTGTGTGTGTGTGTGTGTCTAAGGCCTAGGATAACAAATGAAAATAGTTAACGCACGGCAAAGGACTAGTCTGAGGTTTCACGGCCACTTTAAGAGCTCACCCACGAAGTGATAGGCTAATGTGGATTACGAGAACACCCATATGCATTGGTCAAGTTTAACTGCAGAGGTTATCGTTTATTTAACCAAACACAGTCGTGGACTGTGCGCACGCACACGACACCGGCACGGAAAAAACAAACATGCCTGGGTGATAAACACATACGCATTAGTTGGCACACCTGCTGGAGCTCATGACGACAAGCAAATAGCGTTTATCCTTTATTTTTTCTCTTACTCACCCGTTACCACGAACAGAGTATGTGCGTATTCTTTATCTACAGGATACACGCCGAATATCCCGAAAATATCAGCAAAAAGAAAAGTGGTAGACTACACACAGCTCGCACTGTCATTCCATGTAAATCTTCTTTTCAAACGCGTTTATCGACCCAACGCGAATAGCCCCTCGAGCTTTTCTCCAAAGGATTCTTTTGAATTATATTACTGACATTGGAAATACCACGTTTGAAATGTATAATCATTTTCACACATGTTAACTAAACATTATAAATTACCATAGTCTCCAATTGTATATGATTGTGTGCAGAATACAAACAATGCCTTTTGCAGGCGTATTACGACTACCAAGCCCAAAATACACGCCCGAGTGAGTAACTCTCTCCCAAAGAAACCACTTTTCTCAACTCCCTGAAACGCCTCTTGGAATTTCAGCCATTTTCTTTTTTACACGATGACGCCATCTCATAACACTGGGATGGGAAGTAGATGCTGGATTTTCTCATCTTACTCCTGAATGTGCTGGACACAGCAGTTCCAACTTTGTCTGGCCCAACAGATGATACGGATTCACAGTCTGCCTGCATGCTTTATTATTTGTGATGTTTGAAGCAAACAAACTAGTTAGCTACCACAAGTATTCCAAGTGTGGAGTGGTTGGGTGTCACTGAATAGACTCAGTGCCCAGCTGTTATTGTGTTACTGTGTTTTAACGGATTTGCTATACAGTTGTAGTCCCCACTTTTACCTAAAATTGGGTGGAAATATGGTGATGTTTTTTTCGATAGATGTAGAAGAGCGTCCAAGCGTGGAGGTGATTACAGAATACAATGTTACGGTCGAAATCCACTGAAATCTACTGCCAGCTAGCTAATGCCCTCTGCTATTTTAATACGTCTGCCTGCACACAACTGTGGAACCGATGTGGTAATTGACCAGTCAGGACAGTCAGGACAGAATAACTAACCAATCAGATTAGTCAACTTGTCATTAGCATGGACGAGCTGACTAATCAGAACAGACTGGGCTCATCGGTGGGGGGATCGTTATAATGATCTGCACGTAAAACAAACATCTGGTTGATGTTCTCTGAAGTTTGGTTTTTCCCATACCTCAGGATAGCTGATATTTGCTAAATTGGAAACAAACAAAATTCGTTTTCTATCTCATTTGGCAATGTTTCTTAACAGGTTCCTTCCACATCATTAATAGCTTTCAGCAAAAAAATGAAAAATGAAATATTAAAAGCACTCACACATAAGTGAACTCTGACATATTCTTGTTTGCTGCTCTCCGATAATCATCCAGCCCACAGGCTCAACTCACCAGAAGATATTGACGAAACACACAATGATTGATGGGTAAACTTTTGTGTCAGCTTCCTGCATAGTGGCAAACTTTAATTAACTACTCCCTACAAAGTTCGAAGTTCCCATTGAACTGAATGTTTTCACTTGCTACGTTTTGAAATCTCACTAAAAATGGCTGAATTCTTTGTGTAGTGTACTTCTCAGGGAACAAGTAGCATGATTGGAATGCACCCCCAGTGCTCAGTGGTAGGCTTCTCAGCTAACAAGGCTAACCTGGTGGAAAGATGGTGAAAGGAAGTGCACAGTATGAGAAATAATGTGCTTTTGGAACACAACGATTCATGTAAATCTATTATAGTACACACCAAAAATAAAATTATGAACACTGAAAATGAGCATAATAGGCACCCTTTAAAACAGGGTCCCCTTCTAATTTTATACTACCAGGTGTTGTGCAGTATTTATGTTGTCAGTGGTAAATTCAGCTTCATCCTGAACCAATATATTCTCCTTTCCTACACTGGTCTTGCTTGAGAAAGTCTTATATTACCTTTTTGTGTGTATATCAAACATTCTATGGCCGCAATGGCCATAGTTCAGCTGCACGCGCGCACGTGCACGCACACACACACACACACACACACACACACACACACACACACACACACACACACACACACACACTGCTACAATTGTAAGCCTCAAATTGACTCAAGTGACACTGTAGCAAAATAACTTTAACCCTCACAATCTAAGACAGGCATGACAATACGTATTACATGCACAATAGAAGTTTATCATGCACCCACACACTTGCACCCCCCCCCCACACACACACACAAAACAGTGTGTGATCAGAAAGTTTAAGTCTGTTCACACACACACACACACACACACACACCCACACACCTACACACACACACACACACACACACACACACACACACACACACACGGAAAGTTTCACTCTGTCCAAGCACATCAAAGATAGGTTTGAGGGTCATTATGTTTGAAATGATTGTGCTGTTCACATGTAAATAGATAAATGAAAGTGTGTTGATACAGCATGGTCAAATTAAACACTTTATTTGGAAATATAAACAATAATCATTTGGGCGATCAGATGTGGTTCAGGAAAATTGTGTTCTGCAAAGAGATTGCATGCCATTGGCTCAAAATTGCTATCGATTTTCAAATAATGGCCAGATTGCCCAAAGAATAACTGAGTGCCCTATATAGACTGGGATTGCATTAGATGAAACAAATTGTCTTGATTATGTTGCGATTACACCCATTGTATGAGAGTAGATTTAATAAAAGTCTTTCTCTTAACCACTTCATGTGATTAAATTCTACTGGCAATTCAGACCAGATGAAAGCAATTTAAATTGTTTTACTTTTGAATTTAAGACAGATAGAGAAGTTCTGCTCTTTGACATGTTATAAGGAGCTGTGGAAGAAGATGCCAAACTGAGGCTCAGAGTAGTCATTATAACTTGGTAAATATACTTGCAGGAGCATATCTGTAACAAATGTTTTATTTATTTATTTTTTCATATGTAAGCATATAATAGTATAAAATATTATACAACAATAAAGTTTAGGAGGTTTCAGTTACTTTGACATGCCTAATGCCGAGCACGGATTATTTAACTATCATAACAAACCAAACTGAAGACGTAATGAAGTTCACTCAGAGGTCCTTGTGGTGGCCATGCTTTGCTGCATTTCTGTGTATCCTTTGGGCCAAGGTTTTGCAGACTTCTGCTTCATTTAGGTATGATCATTATCTACTCTTCACTCAAAGAATAATCTAAACAATGCCACATTTGTCCTGGGCATGCCCCTTGTAACCTGGAAAATAATTACACATGAAGTCTTAAAATGCTCGTATAACTATAACAAGGCTTTGCTCAAACAACCATCACTCACAGACTCAGTCTATGTGTATCAGATTTCACTGTCTATATGTGGGTATGTCAGGCTGAAGAAAACATACATAGTATATGTTAAAGGCTACTAAAAAAAAAATTAAAAAAAAAAAAAAATATATATATATATATATATATTTTTTTTTTTTTTTTAATTTCATGTCCAAGGACATAGCAGTTATTTATTCAGAGTGAAATTGCTTTATATGAGAAATGTCACTTAGGACATGAAGCACTGTATCTGCTTCCTTGTTATTTTTAGTTAAATCCACACTATTCTATTAGCCACACGTAGGTACTTTTTCATACCTGACACATTCACTCAAGCACACCAAGATTTAATTATGTTTGTGTTAATTTCAATTATTTTACAGCGAGCAAACTAAAGTCAGCCCACGAGCTGCACATATCTAAAATAAAAAATACCGAATTAACAGAAAATCCAGCTATTCCGTAACCTCTCAAGCGTTCGCCCTAGGCTATATAATGCAGTCAGAAAGAAGCTCTTACATTAATGCACGGTATATGAAAATTACAGTTTTGTTGTATTTGCAACAGGACTAATAATAGTTACATTGAGCTCTCGCAGGTATTCTTGATGAACACTGCAGTAATGTGTTGCAAGTTCCCAAGATGAACTTCAAAGAATGGAAGTGATGTTCAGTGTGCTTATTTGATTTGCACAATACATTCCTTTTCCATTTGGAAGTTACATTGTCCCCACATGCAAATGAATGGCTGCATAAAACCAGCTGAATAGCTCAGCCTTTGAAAACATAAGTGTAATGCACCCAAAATGTGCTGTGTAACATCAAAAGCAATGACCTACTTTGTTAATGCTGTATCCAGCTATATTTATTTAATTTTTAATTTGCCAAAAATAATTATTTCTGAAGTATGTTCTCTTCTTTGTTTTAGTTCCATTATGTAATTCCCTTTGTAGCAGAGACTTTTGGAGCCAAGCTAAATTTTTCCTTCCCGTTTTAAGACAGCATCCCATATGAAAAAACATGCATGAATTAGTCATTGTGGTGTAATTTACCAGTAAAATACATATCTGGCAATTGCTGAGGAGTGTATATCTTTGAAAATTACACTACACTATGGATGGACTGTTGAGCTACCTAGCTATACCTATTGTTTTCTTTCCAGCCACATTTTGCGACAGCCACAACTGCTGGCTGGCTATTTCAAAACCTGACTGAATGCCATGGAGACTCACACACACACACACACACACACACACACACACACACACACACTAGCATATGAACTGCTCTGACAAGCTATCACCGCACATGTTCATTAAACAGACATAACAAACTAAACATGGAGTTCTGAAAGTAATACGTAGATTTGCTTTGATGCCTTTTCTCTCCACTTGAGACCGCACCACAACCTGATCACACTCAGGAAGGGTTCATCTCCGCACTGGCTAATTACAGTGGATCCGTGGAAGATCTCCGTGCCTTCTGCCTCTGGTCTTAGCCAATGCAAATGAACCCTGTTATGCTGCAGCACTTCTGAGGTCAAGATCTACAAACGTGAGTCTTCAGTTTGCAGTTTTGCAGGTCAACAGCCAAACATGTTTAAGCCTCAGAAATATACTGAATATTTAGCAGTATCCTTACACCTCTCAGGCAATTATCTAGGCATAAACAATCCACAATTAAACAGTTTAAGCATTTCTTGGGATCTCATTGTCTTGGTGCTACAATTGGTTTTTAGTCTTATTTTAAAAGTTCATCCTGCGGATCTACTTCCTCTGCATCTTTTGGGGTAATTGATCAGATGTTCCAGCACCACTCATTAGCTAACATTTAGTCGCATCACGCCACATTTACAGCCTGCGATTACTGCACACAGAGGTGGACACGAGCAAGGGAAGATTGCATGAAGGTTGCTGTTCCCTATGCAGTTGCTGTGCTCTTGGATTTCAGACAGGAGGCATTGACGATATGATCCTCTTATCTGATGGTTCATCACAGTAAAGGGGGAAAAAAGCCAAGGATGCTGGTCAGACGCATGCATGCGAGGCCCTAGAGATGGGAGAAGCCTAAGCATGTGCTGGCCCTGCTGGTACTGCATGGCTAGAGGAATTTTTAAACAACACTTAACTGAAAGCTGTCATTAAAAAAAATGTCAAAACAAAAATCATCAACCCACAAATGTCACTTTTATAAAACTCATGTTCTTTTAACCAGGTTCAAGAAATTATTTTTATGGCATCTTTTGGTTCTAGGTGAAATATATAAAAAAATCTGAGCCTTGCATATTTACTTCATCTGATTTTCAAGGCATTGGCAGCAATAATTCAAGATTTCGCAAAGCTTCGTTCATGAGTTATGGAAATAGAGTTGTGCTATATGTTTCATGCACAATCACAAGCATGGTGGTTCAAAATTTTAAAAGGAATAAATGAACACTCTGAGAGTTTGTTCATGATTTTGCACAGACTCCATGTGGAATCATTCGATCAACACTAAAGGTTTCTCTTAAAGGCCCATGCTGAAGCGTTCCTATCGACCTGCCTGGTGGTTTTATCTTGTCCAAGGGTACAATAATAGGCCTGCTTGTTGTAAGTAAATATTGCACTTGGTAATTTTCTGTCTTCTAGAGTTCCCATAATCCGTTTTGAGTCGCCATGCAAGCTGTGGCACACCACACTTCTTTCATCTTGCTCACTGCTGGAACTTAAACACTAGCTCATAGTACTGCAAGAGTGGTGATTTGTATTATAGCTTCACTAGCGAAGCGTAATGTCAACTTCTGTACAATAACAACTTGTGCAATCCCCTGTTAAGACTGACTGGGCAAGACACCGGGCAGCAGGCAAACCGCAGTCAGTGACTCACGATAAAGCAGTGTGCGCCTCAACATGATTGGCTCTCTCTCATGACCGCGCCGGCCACGTTCAATGTGGGTTCATTACTTCCTAATTTCCGGGCCAATTGGTGACAGCTAGCTCCTATCGGAGCGACACTGGATGACTCACTGTAAACATTCCAGAATACGGAGTCTCACTGAGTCACGCTGACTAAAAATGAAAACACAGCGGGAGCACACTCCGCCAGGCTGCAGAGATAGCTTTCTTATGTCTACCATGCTCTCCCCAGGGAGGAGGACTCTCTTCTGGCTGGGTCCGCTCAGCGGTCATCAACACTGACCAGAACTCGCTCTTTTTTTTTTTTTTGAAAGGTGGCCACTGACAGATATAGGTTCAGCAGCTGGGCCTGACGGGATGGCTAGTCAGTGAGCAGGGTAGGGGAGGGGGGGCGGAGGTGGGGGACTTCCGGAACCTTTGTGCCCAGCCTGTGGCACATCCTGCCTGCAGGCACCGGGGGGCTACGTCTGCTTCCTGCCACCTCGTCACCTGCCGCATTTGTTATGGAAATACCAAGTTTCCGGGCAGCATGATAAGCCCTACCCAGAAAGTGAGGTGGCCCGAATAGAGAGCTGTGTGTCACTACGTGGAACGGTCACCTGATGTTTCAGCTGCAGTGGCCACGATGGCCCAGAATGGTTTTTCTGAGATTACTCCTCCTTTTGCTAACATGCTGGGATGGGGAAAGAACGAAGCCACAAATAAAGTAAAGAACTCCCATCACTGTGTTACTCCACATCACATGCGAAAGATGCACAAAATATTCCTCAGATTGGTTGTTACTGCTAGCATGAACATTTAACAATCTAAAGAGGAAAGTGGAGGGAAGACATCATGTTCTGAATGTATGGATAAAAGAGCACCATTGTGCATAGAAGAAAGTGACCAATGTGCTTTAACTAGACCTTTGATCACAACTTCAGATGTGTGGGAAAGAGTCTTGATAGACTTGGCTGTCAACAAATGGCTGTTTCATGTCAGGGGGACCCAGGGTTAAGGGTCTAGTGCCATTGGGTCTGGGAAATATCCATAGCTCAGACTAGGGTGCGATTTGCTAAGTATGCCATCTCTGAGCTTTGAGACTCAGGGAACTACAACGTGCAATGTGAAACCGCCGTGCTTCTGTATTCTCGCCTGCAGAAGGTGTTAGCCCACAGGATTGGCTACAATTAATTACTCTAGTTTGGAGCTCTTTTTATCCTCCATTTAGTCATGTTATTATTAGGGTACTGTTAACGTACTCTTGTGGCATGTTTAAGTATTGACTTCTACATGGTGTGTGGCAATTTGACGCATGTGAGATCTTGTAACATACGACTTATTAATTTCGGATCTACAGCCGCATTTTCGAGAATATTACTTCGACTAGGTGTCTCTTAGGTGGAAATAGTATGCAGTGCATCATTGTCCTAAGAAAATTAGCTTCAACAATGGGCTTTGGAGAATGACTCTGTTCTCAGTGGACCTTTTGGAATTCTGTCAATTAAATTAATTTCATATGACATTACTTGAGGTGGCTCAGGTAATTACCAGATCTCTGATGGGCAGTGGACTCGGGACTTTGTAGTGCATTGTGTTCATCACCACTGAGAAAATGGATTACAGCAGGGGAATCTCGGAGGAAACAGAATCTAGAATGTCAGGACGAGCAGCGCCGCTGGTGGTAAATGTGACTGACTGGGTCCTATTCACACAGGAGAAAGGATTTAACAAAGATGCTCCATGAGTACTTTAAATTCTGGCAAGAATCCTCCGTTCGAGTCCACAGGCGCATTTCTTTATCCTCCCCCGGGTTCCAGTCAGTTCCTCTTGGACTATGCTGTCACTGGCACGTTGTCCCCGGGTGTGTGGGGCAGAGGTGCTGACAGACCCAGGCACTGGTGTGACTGCGCTAAATGGGTGTGAACTGAAGTTGCTCTCCCATAGAGCTGATGGGGTAGGCGGGGGAGGGGGGATGTTAGCATGATGACCTGCATACAGCACGAGCTGGTGGGGGGGAACTGAGAAGAGTGGGAGTGGGGGTCCTCGTTGCCAGAAAGCTGGAAGCATGACACGCCCATTGTCATGGAGACCTTGCAGCTCGTGAAATGCCACTCCAGAGCTGGGCATGTCAGAGCAGAAGCTCGGAGTGGGATGGTGGGGGGAAGGAGAAATCGAGGACTGTAGTGGTGGCAGGTTCATGCTGTTTTAGCACTGGCTGTTTTATTTAGTTTTTTAAAAGCTGTGCAGGAGGGACTTCTGGGTAGTAAGTGATTCTATTCCTTACTGCTGCCAGAGCTTCGTCTTTAACCCCTACATCACCAAGTATGCAAACGCCTCCATCTTGTATTGCAGTGATTTCAGTTTTGTTGTTTCAACGGTGTAATTTTCATCACCTTTACTGGAGCTGTAGTCCTCTGCGCACTTGTAAAAACTGCTGGATGACACTGTGGTTCATTTCAGAGTGCCCAAATTAATCAGCACATTATTTCTCTCCTGTGAGTTGTGTCATCATATTAAATGCATAATAAAGTTTTGGTAATGGGCTTGGTTGTTTATCATACCTTTTAATTTTTTGCAAATTAGAATAGATTTTGTTTTCTATTTTACTCCCAACCTTTGCCTAATTGTTCTTTAAAACCTCTTTTAGACTTGTTTTACTGAAACTACTCTACTGTGCAAACAGCATCTCAAATTAATTTTCCTCTGCATTTGATGTGAAGGTAAGTCACAAAAAAGAAAAAGAACTAAACTGTTACTCTGGGGCAATGTAACAAAACACTGCATGGTCCAATATGTGGTTTTAAAATGGTAATAAATCAAATGAGCAAACTGCCATTGAGTTTCTGTTGCGTGTTACCAAGTCCTCCCATTCTGAGTGCCAATGACTGTTCCTCAGCGCCACTGTCTTAAAAGGCATGATTTGTCTGCCAAGGGTTTGACTTTAAGAGACAAAGGAAGGGTATAGATCTGGAGTCCCTAGTGAAGCAGAGGTTACTGATAAGTTTAGATAAACATGTTTCTTCGAGTTAATAAGGCAACAAATGACACCGTGGAATACTGAGTGATGAATGCTTCCACAGCCAAATGGTAGAAATTGCGTTTCCTTTTGATTTAATCAAAAGGATATTAGGGAAAATTTCGCTGTAGGATGTATCAAATAGTTAATCGCTTTTTAATTGTCAGTTTATAGCGTCATTTATCAAATCATTATATTTTCATCACGCAAGCTTAATGCTAAGTTTTATTGAATGATTCTTGCAGCTTGTATTTCAATATATTACATATTTGATCAATATAGGTACTTATTTGTGTGTCTATATCATAACCATGATATAGATGCCAGTCGAATAAAATATAAAAAGGAGGTCTTGGAAATAGTTAGATCGCACAGAACCCCCTTATCTGCTCTTGACTGTGAACAAGGTTTCTATGTCCAGCCTACCATAAGTGTTACACATCATTCAGTTCTAACCTATCCATTTCTAACTGGAATTTGAATGACTGCCCTCCTTAAGATGCAGCCTGTGTAATAGGACTTTAGTCATCCATTCCCTTTTTTTTGGCTCTGTCACTGACTGGCTAGTACTGTCATTAGTATTGTCAGAAATGGCTGCACGACACTGAACTCCTCCAGGGAGGGCAGACACAAAGGCAGGGGGAGCCGTCCTGCACAACAGTGCCCCCATGTGGGCGAGCAGGCAATTACAGGCAGGTCCAAGGGGAAATCAGATGGTATTGACCCAGCTGTTTTGTGGAGCTTTGACAACAGGTTATTCCTCAGCAGGGCTCCAGTGATTACTCAGAAAATGGTCCGATTCTGCCCACGCGAGAGTAAACACACTTAGCTGTAAGATGAGTTTATTTAAGACTGAACCTTTTGCATCTTATCGAGCTCGTCTGCGTTTTTACCCACCGCGGACGTGGTGTCTCAGCCTCACGGAAGTTTTATTATGTGGCACCGGCAAACCACAATTCCATAATGAGCAGCAAACACGGGGGGAGGGGGTGGGCAATGGACAAAAGCCTAAAAAAATGGCATTGGCTAGGAGTTCTCTTGCTCCCCAAGGGTACTGAACAACACCAGTAGGAGAAGGAACCTGGCAGGACCACACCAATACACGGCTGGGGAAATGGAACACAGAGCACACCTCCGCATCAACGGGGGATTTCCAAACCGCCACAAAAGTGACGAATCACACGGCTGATACTGACTTCATTACCCGTCTTGCTTTCACTGAAGTAGAGTCTCAGCCAGGTGTCTCTTAGAACTATCAAAGGCTGTTTAATTTAATTGAGCCCTCGACTGCCTGGCAAATGCATGTGACCATACTCAACCTACCTTCCCGCCCAAGAGACACTAGGAAAATCTAATAACTCATTCAGACACAATATGTTAATTGACTTTTTTGCAGCTGGCAGAGTTAATTAAGCGTCTGCTGCACTGGAGAGAGAGAGGGAGAGAGAGAGAGAGAGAGACAGACTGTGTGGAAGGGGTGTTTGCAACTACATTCTTCCTCTGTGCAGAGTAGAGCTCTGCTGAGAGACTCAAGGAGAGTAACAAGTGCATTTTCACCCTGTCTCTGCAGGACTGCAACTAGAATTTATTATCTTCGAAGCATACATGTGTACTCTCCTTATCCTTGCTTCTGGTAGTGGATACTTACATTCAGATGCAAATCCACACGGTATTATTTAACAGTGGCGATTTGTACAATGTAACTGTACAATAGCGATTTCAACTTATACGCGTCAGAGTGCACAGTTGGTCCATCGTCATGGCGAGGTTGGAGCCCACGGCCAGTGGTCCACCTCCCATCAGGCTTCTTCTCGCTCAGATCGTGACTGTGGACCACATGTATGGTGTCCCAACCACTTCTGGCAATAAAGTCATCAGCACTAATGTGCTTGATGCAATGACTCATGTTAATGGGTTCTTTTCTAATTAAGTACAAGTCCATGCTCATTAAACTCCAAATGGGTATAGTGACCTAACAAGGGGTGGGGGGAGGTGGAGTTTATACTATTGTATTGTCATATTTCCGTCCAGAAGTGGGACGCTGGGAATACTTGGCATTCGCTGTTGAATATCAAAGTAATATTCAAAGTTTTCTTGCAAACCAGCTTCGGCACGGAAGTGGATTGTGGTTTTGATAAAGCTCCACTTGGCACTGTGGAGGTCGATGTATTTCAGCGACCGGCGCAAGTTCACGGCAGCTCTTTGGGGAGGAAGACAGCGTTGAGGGCACTCTGCTGATGGGATGCGTTTTCCTTGGGCTGTTTGTGTACGGTACAGAGCTGAGTGACACTTATTTGGACAGGCACGAAGTGGCTGCCCACAGCAGCTCTGTTCTAGTGCAGTAGCAGAACAGTGTCTGATAAACAGCATATCATATGCAGAGAAGTCCCAGCATGACCGCGTGTTGGGGTATCGTTAAGCTGTCAATGTTTCTGAGCGATTCCTTCAAGACGGGGATCAAAACCAAGCAGGGTGGAGGGGGTCCTACTGCATGTCTGCGGATGTCCTCGAACCCCACGCATGCAGTCAAATGTGTTTACAAAGACATGTCCTTAGGAGCAATATAGATTGCCTTTCCTGTAATATGTCAGCAAATAAATGAGGCCGCAGGACAAAGGGGCCCTCAGTTGTCTCTTCCTAGCAATTACACACTGCTACACCAAGCCATCCAGCGGTAGCGCAGCAGCGGATGCTAAAGCCGGATTCATTATCCACTTCCCGCCGCTGTGTACGAATAACAGAGCGGGATACCTGCTCTTGCCTGGCAGCGGGACTGGGCAGTTGCCGGGTCAGGTGCTCCGCTCATAAGGAGGAGGATGAAGCAGGATGGAACCTAATGAGCTGTCGCCCTGGCCCGGGCAGAAAAAAACAAAAACAAAACTCGGGGCCTCCACGTGAATGCAGGAGCCGAACCCTCTCTTTTCAGCCCCAGACCTCCTTTCCCCCCGTTTTCTTCCTCCCCTGCTGTCCTCTGGAGGCGTAGCCTGTCCGGGCAGACGTCAAGGGAGATTGGCGGCGGGCAGGAGGCTAGAATGGCGGGCAGTGTAGTGTCAAAACCTTTTCCCGAGGGAGCCGAGAAGATGCGATCTCTCTCTGCTTTAGAGGAGAGGTAATCTGCTGACACACAATGGATGAACACACTGCTGTTTGACTGACTGTTCATATTGTGACTTTTTTTTAAACACTGAGTTGGTCCATTTATGGTGGTGATTTTTTCCTGCTCTACAGAGGGGCCACTGGTTGAGCCCAATACTCACCAAGCACTTTGGAGCAAGAACATTTCACTGCTAAGTAGAATAATTGGACCTTTAAACTGCTCTTTTGTTACTGCTACAAAAGCCTGTAAAATGTTGTTTCCCAGTACTTCTTCACAGTGAAATCACTAACAACACTGAGGATAATAGTAATTGAGTCAATATCTGTTGTTAGTTGAGAAGAGACTACATCAATAAACTAGTATATTAGAAGCACACAAGTGTTTACATTTACATTTCACATTCACAGCATTTGGCAGACACTCTTATCCAGAATGATATACTGTACTGGGAAGGTTTATAGTTTTTAATGTGTGGTGCTATTAGACTGATAAATGTGGCTTCACAACAATTTTAAGGCGCTGAACCAGCTTAATGCTAGCAAACATTCCCCCTTAAGAACTGTGGAAAACAGGTTCCCTAAAGACTACAAACGAAGACACATGACTTACTGATCTGCCAAGCGCTTGCACATGAAGCCTGGGCATTACACATTTGGAAAATCCACCCGCTTTAGTTGTGATAGCAAATCCTGGAGCAAGTAAACGTCTTTCCTGGAAGAGAACAGTGACAGGTTTTTGTTTTTTTCTTTCTTTCTTTGTGTGTGTGTGTGTGTGTGTGTGTGTGTGTGTGTGTGTGTGTATGTATGTGTGTGCTCCTCTTCCAAACGTCTCCAGTTTGTGACTGGTTTCATGGGTGGCGTACTGCTTAGTTCAGCTCCCTGCTGTGGCATGGTGAAGGCCCTTGGCTGTTACCAAAGCAGACATTGCTTGTTAATTGACAGACAGAATTGGTCAGTAACAAGTACCAACAGGTTAGAATTTAACAGCAGCTTTCAGGAAATTCTGGAATTGTTTGCATTCCACACAAAATGTTGTTGATTTGGTTCATTAAGGGGTGTCTATGAAAGAGCTTTGAACTGAAATAAATCAAGGATACTTTAAGAGAAGATTTTGCTAGATCTACCCAAAGTGTGGCAAACAACAATTCTGATCTTGCATAATAAGCCAGTGGTGACAGACAGGATGTTCAGTATTAATATTTAAGGCAAGGCTGTTCAGTCAGGCATTTTATTAACTGCTTCCCATCTCAGGTAAAGGTGTAGATCTGGGGGTCCATGGGCATTGAGGGTTATGGGAAACTGGTATGTTATGATGCTGCCACTTCACCTCTCGTCATTCAAGTTTGTTGACTGAGAGCGGCAGAGAGCTGATGTTCCAGGGTGGCCTCTTGCCTGGCTCTATCCTTTTAGCTGTGCTGCCATAGCTAGATCTACCCTGCTGGAGTTCATCTTTGCACAATATAGTTCCCCAATTTATACACCCTCGTACCTGGACATGCCTAATAATCTATTTTCTCTTTCTGCCATGGTACACCAACCCTTGATTTCATGATGTTACTGAGCGTCAACCCGTCTCAGCTGCCCTGGCTCCTCCCACCACCCCACGATGCCCCCTCCTGTAGTCCACCACACCTCCACCCCAGCCAACTACTTCTCCGTTGCCCTTGATTGACATTCTCTTGCGGAACGGGCATGAGCACGCTGCCGGGATTGGAATAGGAATTCTAGAAAACTTTATTGCTTTTTTTATTTTTTCATTTTTATTATTATTTATTTTTTTCTCTCTCTTTCACTACTTATTGTGCTCCTTATTGTTTATATTGTTTATACTGTCTGTTGTCGGCCAGAGGAGGATGGGCCCCCCTTTGAGTCTTGGTTCCTCTCAAGGTTTCTTCCTCAGGTTTCTTTTTTGCTTGCCCCTGTTGCTTGTTCACTGGGGGCATCTGTAAAGCTGCCTTGTGACAACAACTGTTGTAAAAAGTGCTATATGAATATAGTTGAGTTGACTTCTTACAAAGGTTCATCAAACAGCTAAAAACTAATGGATAAATGCAGATTGGCTTAGTCTTAGTCTTTAAAAAGTGTAGTACAGAATTATAATTATCAGATGAGTAAATGAATGTATTAGCGCCTGCATGAAATGAAATAGACCGAAATGAATTTAAAACAGTTAGAAGCAGTGGATAAGACTTTTAGACCCAACTAAAAATACAATTTATGTAAAATTCCATAGCTGGAAGTGTGTTATCAACCTTTCCAAAATGGTTCCATATTCACATTCTCCGAAGACACGTTCTTCTTCAACTGAAGAAACACTGACTGCACGCCTATTGTGAATACGGAGGCCGAGGTTAGAAAAGCTTCCCGATACGGCAGATTGTGTCAGGACATTTCCCGTCACTCCTACCAGTGCTCTTCTTTCCCGCTTCAAGGTAACCTGGCAACGGCTGATGCGTTTATCGCTGAACAAACGAAAGGTGCCTCGAGCGCCGCATAAAATAAACCTGAGCATGAGGGCAACTCGTGTACGCTGTCATTGTGAGTTTATCAGTGGAGCGTTACCACGACTGCAACTTAGTAATGTAGACCGCAGTGTGATGATGCACCAAAACCCAACCCAAACCCCAGCCGAGCCGCCTACGAACTACAGCTAGGAGGTTTATGGGTAACCCAACAAATGCTACCTTTCCAGTGTCAGCTTAGAATTCATTAGCATGATTTTTACGGTTTGAATTGCGGTGTTTCACATGAATGCACACAAATGAACCAGTTGAATTCAAAGCTACCTTTTCCAAATCTGCACTCTTTAGTAACTTGTACGCCAGGGTCATGAACTAATGGCGGTTAGTACAATACGAGCATAGTTCAACTGTACAACCAAACACTAAAGTGTGGAAATCAGTCATTTTATTTTCTCTGCCATTTTAATGGTTGGTGGGAGCATGTACAGGGAGGTAAAGGAATTAGGGTTCAAGCCCCCGATTAAATTTTTGATTAAAATTGCCCTGAGGAAAAATAAAGATATTATTATATTGTTTTTAAAAAGGTCATTATTCCAGGCAATTACGTGCTCTGTATTTTTCCCACTCTGTTGCAAGAAACAGTTTGGCTCATCTATCTTCATTTGTCTTAATGAAAAATACTTTATTTCTGAAAAAATAATTGAATATTATGACGCCAAGGTAGAGGTAAAATGATTATTGATCCTTTTTTTTTGCTTTAGAACTGGGTAAATGAAAAGCATCACATTGCATTGCACAAGGTAATATATTAGCTAAAACCCCTTATTGTAATGTCAGCATCTAAGACAGAAAAATGTTTTGACATTGAGTATATTAAGGGCATGGGGGGGGGGGGGGGGGCAGCTGCAAAATATTTTTTTTTCAAGATCATTAAATAAATTACACTGCTGCTCTGACATTTTAGAAACTGTTATGTTGAGTTATTGGGGCTAAATTAACCCCCAGGGGTATAGCCACTGTCCCTGCAGGTACAGATTTGACTCAAATCAAGCAAAGATTGTGATATACAGGATTAGTCACCCTGTCAAGGTTCAGCTATGAAACCCTTTCTTTCTAATACTCCAACTTTTCATAGCGGTGTCATGGAATAAGCGAGTCTGTGGCACTATTAAACGTGTTGGGATGTCACAGCTTTTAATGAGGTGCACAGTCGCAGAGATCTGGGGCTCACTGGGTCCCTGGGGGGTTACGAGCTGTTCGTATCCTTTAGAAAACTTTTAATGAAGCTTTAGAACTCTTTATATGAACTTACATGTAGGGAGAGCAGACGGAAGAAATATATATATAAAAATATACGTAAGTGGTGGGTTAAAATAAAATGGGATATTTTAGGACTGCTTCTTTGATTTAGTGTTTCAGTTGCATATTATGAGTTTAATCACAAGGCAATTAAATAGTATAAAAACTGTGACATTGATCATAAAATAGGTAAGCTTGTTTTCATTATAAACAATGATTGGAAGATTTCAAGGCCCGGGATCCACTACGGCTTTAATAAGTTCACCAGAGACACTATCTCAGCAATAACCTCTAAAAATTATATAATCATTTTGTTGGTGAGCACATAATTAATAACCTTTCTCATATTCCATTAAGAGGGAAAAAAATGTAACAACTCAAATTATGTAGCTTTCATACCTATAAGATATTTGCTGGCTAGGACCCTGCAGTCTGTGGGAAGAGAATGAATGTTAGAATATTTTTCTCTCTTCGGTCTCGTTAGCACTGTGCGCCGGCAATGAGCTGGAAAATGGCTGTGACTCTGAGTCTCGGCACGGAGATGACCCACCTCTCAGTCACTCGTCGCCACTACTGCTCTTCACAGGTCAGTGACCACACGCCGCACTCAAACTGCCTTTCTGTCTCTCCCTGCCTGTCTGAGTCTCTCTGTACTTCTCTCTTTCTCTCTCTCTCATCTGTCTCTCTCTTTCTTCTTCACTTTATTTCTCTTTATCTCTCTTTCCCCGTTCCTTTTTTGGGAAGAAAAAAAAACGTGAAAAGACCCTCAAAAATATCAGTTGCTCAGAATAATGCATTACCAAAGCTCAAAACGTTTAATATATTTTACACACATTGTAAGGAAACACATGTGAACCTTTTGGAATATCATGCATTGCTTTTAATGTAAAATGATCTTCATCTTCATCAAGTCATGATATTAAATAGAGTTATACAAACAGCACCCACAACATTTTGTAATGCCTTCACTGAAAACAGAAAGCTCACTGTGCTTTAAACTATCAAGGTTACTGTGACAAAATAGGCTGTAAACTGTATGTGAACCCATAGTAAGTAACGGAGCCTTTTATTAGCAGTACCCTCAACCAAATACTTCTCTAGCTGATAGCCTGTCGTCGTCTGTACAAAACTGTTTTAGCTCATGTAACCTACATTTCTGTGATGTCTTTTATGTATGGCTGTCTACATATCATGCCTCAGTATTTTAGTGAGTGCAGTCAGGATTCTGGCCTGGTCATTTTAAAATATGACATTTGTCCTGCCTGAGCCACTCAGTTGTCGATTTAACCTTGGGTTTTTTCATCAGTGTCATGCTGGCATTCTGTTGTGGAATTTTGACAATATGAGTTGGAATCCTTTGCTCACTCTGTGATTTGCAATCCATTCAGTCCATCCAGGCCTTACGGCAACAAAGAAGCCTACACCATTCTGTCATAGTGGCATAGTGGGTGCAGTGAGGTTTCAGAGTCCCTAGCAAAGTGTTGGTGTGCAATAATTCGTTTCCTGCAAAAATAAAACTGCATATAGTTAGCAGTGTTTGAATCACCTCAGTAGTCTGTTATCAGTGGTGCAGTGGAATACGTAGGTGATCGTCCGCCAACTCGAGAGCATTCCTCTTTTATTGTCTTTTTCTTGTTTTTTTTGTTGTTTGGAGTGGAGGCTTCCTCCATAGTAATCGTTCATGTACACCGCTCTTGTATGGTGGTTTTCCTTTGCTGGACTGAAGATCACAGATATTAAGTGCAGCAGATGCCTGCAGATCCTTAGCTGCCACCCTAAGATATTTTTTTTCCCTCTTTTGTCTCGCCCACTCCAAGGATGAATAGCAACACTGATGCTTTTTTTTTGCCAGACTATTTGCCTGAATGTTTGCGGACTGGTGGAGGCCAATGTCTTTAGAAATCTTTTTGTAACCCTTTCCAGTCTTTTCAGATCCTCGCCAAACCTCTTTTGATCACACACTGCACATATTTGACCATACTGCTGTACTACTACTGCTGTACACATTTGGTAACAGAATCCTTGAATGGAGAGCAGGCAACCAAAATTGTTTTATTTATAGCAGGGCAGGTCAAACCCACACCTGATTTTAACTGAACATCTGACTCAAATTACCTGGTACTAATTACTCTTCAATCACCATCTTTTCAATTTTCCTAGAGGTATGCATACTTTTTTCCTAAATGGCCTTGACTCTAAACCATGTGTTCAGTAAAGATACAGCAATGAAAAAGGTGCATGCGTGCGTGTGTGCGTGTGTGTGTGTATGTGTGTGTGTGTCCATATTCCAAAACCTCTCTGTATGTCATGTTTTACACATTTATATTAGGAGGTAAGGAAGAATGATTTTGTTTCTTTTTGCTGATTTTCACATCTCTCAAAGTCAAATCAAAATATTGGAAGTTTGGATTAATGAATTGAATTCCACAGGCAGCATTACAAGGACTACTTGACATTTTCAGTATTACTGTATGCCCGTGTTTGCTTTCTGTTTCTCATATTGCATCCTCTGAAGACCATTTCCACTATGAACAATTTGTCTTCTTGACCTCCAAAATCAATATGTAATTCAAATTAGCAGCTCGGAAAAAAGGGCACAGTAAGAGAGCAGTTTGGTGTACAAGTATACTGAGAAGAAAAATGCCAGAGACGTTTCAGAAGGGAAATGCAAGTGTCTTAGACATGTGTATCATAGCTTGGAGCACTTGGAGAGAAACTTGAGTGTTTTTAAACTGGTGTTTAGCTGAATAGGTATATAAAGAGATAGGTCCAACATTTTAAATGTAATTAACACACTATAAGACTCTCAAACATTCTATGATGACATTTAAAGTAACTGTGGTTAGTACATAAAAACTGGGTGTAAAACATACAGTTTCTATGTACTAAAAGTCTGAAAGCCAAGTGCCAAACAAGTTTGGTGTTTACATCAAAAAAAGTAATTCTAAATTAGTGTTCCCATATTACCCCTGGCTAAATAGTATATATACTTATGAAGTGTGTAAGTATACAGGAAACTGTATAAACATTGTGAAGTGAATCCCAAATTGTTGGCTTTGTCAAGCAAGCCAGATCAAACTACAATATGAACATAAGTAATTAAAAACCAGCACAAAAATCTGTCTGTGAAGAGCTTGAAACTTCACGCAAAGAAACACTGAAAGTGATGAAGTGAAATCTGATCTGTTCAAGACAGCCTTGAATTCCAGCAGTGGTCTGAACTGGTATCTGACAATCTTGTCAAAGGGAACTGTAATTTGAGTCATTCTATCACAGTTGGCAGAGTGTGTCAGGTGAAAATTGCGAAGCTTGGTTGCTACGTGGAGATGAGAACCTGTCCACCAGCTGTGGCCACTGGTTCCATGTTCATTGAGATTGATAGCACTTACATTGTTTTCAGGGCAGTGGAGCCAAAGTTGACCCATCTGTTCTCAGTGTCCCATAGCAGGACACAAATCCACCAATCAACATCTGGTCTTACCGTAGGACACATTCTACTGCCGGCTTGGCTCTTATCTTTTCTTGTATTCTTAACAAAGCATGTGCCTACTTCACAGGACACGTGGTCTTAAATACCTGAGAAGTCTGCTCCCCATGTTCTGTTGTTGCCTCTATTAAAATAATGCACAGACCTACTGCACTAGTAAGCAAGACTGCCAAGATAAAATCCATCATTCAATGTATTGATTTCCTTCTTGGCAGCATTGTAACACATCAGTACAACACAACGGTATATTGGCTTGCACTGCTTACTTACACGTTTTCAGTTGACACGTTTCAGGTTTGTCAACACAAGACCATCCACTGAATTACATGCCATTTTCATTTGCACTGTTTGTTTTATTAAAATGCAGATGATAACGTGGCCGTGTGTGTGTGAGTCAAAACTGTATGAAAAACGTGCCTTTGGTATCAGGCCTCCTTATCTGGTTTGGCCCACAGTAGGATCATAGATCTCATTTGCATAGAATGTAAGTACATTACAATGACTCGGCTCCCTGTCAAAAGAAGGACATGGCGCTACCACAGAGGGACTCATAAGAGGAAGGGCTCATAATGACTAACAGGACACTAAATCAGCTGTGGAGATAAAACTCGGCGGGCTGGCAGTGTGGAATGGAATGAGTGTGCGTGCAAGGCTACATGTGAGGAGCACTTGCCCCCCAAAAAGGCAAATGTTGCTAGTAATGAATCAAACAGAGCAGGTATCAGTTAGCAGTAAGCAGAGATACCCATTAGCTTTGGTGCATTTGATTGTCCTGTTAGCTGAGGAAGGTAACAGTGGTCCTGATGATGTTAATAAACAGCATTTGTGTGCAGGTGCAGGGGGTCAGGGGGATGGCTTTTGGGGAAGGCACTTGGTGGGGGGTGGGAGGTGCTTAGGGTGGGTGCTTGGGCAACACATCGGTCTTCCTAAATTTAGTCATAGTGCTCAGCATGACAACACTGCCCAGGTGTGGAAAATTATATAATAATTGGACAAAATTGAATGTGAATTAGGTGAAATTGAAGTAAACGGGGTGTGTAGACGTGGTATGAATTAATTCAGCTTTATCTGGCAGATTTCGTTGGAAATTTTGTTCACTGCAGGGACACAATTATTCTCTCAAGAGGCTGCATATTATAATGTACTTACCTCACATCCTGCTCAGAGCACTAGGTTTCCTGCCTCCAGTGGCTGTTCCAGTACTGCTCAAATCAAAGTGTGATTATCATAGATTTATTTAAGGACAATGCAATTTTTAACTTTTCCAAGACCCATCAGAGTGCTTGCCATATTTTTTAGGTACATTTCTTTGCCCCTTACACAAAAAGGATCATTTCCAACTTTGAATGCTCTCAATGACTTTTTCATATGGGCCAGTTTGGTTGATTTGTTGCTATGGCTTGCTTATGACAGTGAAAACTGTAAGATGTCAGGTGTAAACAATTGACGATAGCTTGTTCTAGCCGGAGAAAAGATCTGGGATCTGCACTTCTCATCCAATTATGCCTTGCACGTTAACTACTCACACCTAGCTCCTCTGACAGCTTATTGACTTGTTTACACCTAGTTTCTCTTTTCCCCTGCCTTATCGTGCCTCTCAAATTGCTAGGAGACGTAAACCCAGTCAATTACCTGCATCACATGTCTGTACATGCACACTTGGAGAACCTGGACACCGAGCTGAGGACATTTCACATGTAATGAGACGTTTTCCCTCACACACTCCCTGAAGTTCCCGTAGCTGTTCTGCCCCAGTGCAAACTTGTCACTGCACTAAGAAGAAGAGTGGAGAAGAGAGGCATTTTTCAATATAGCAAATCATTAGCCTGAATGTAAACTCTAGATACAAATATAAATAGAAATATAATGGATTGGAAGACATTGATGCATATGTTTCCTCCAAGGTTCCCATATGTAAAAAGTCTATAAGCTATTTATGGTTAAGTTTATGTACTATGTCTACATAAAATTTTTTTTGAGGTACCATGCATATTAAAAGCTGTTTACAGTCCTTAATATGAAATGTACATGCTAATTGTATACATTTACTTATTAAGTATTGAAAATGGCATATATAATTTATGATTATTGATCCCTGAATCACTTTTGCGTATGGTTACACAACCCAGTGACAACCCAGTGACAAGATGTTACTGAACAAGTCACAGTAGTTGCCAGTTTCAGTGTGGTTACTGAATAATTCACAATAGTTACTTAAGATTAATAACTAAACAAAAACTTTGGCTTGTAAGAGGTTAAGCAAACCACCAACATTTAATGCCTATATTTAGAGTTGTACTACACGTTCATTAATTAAAACTTTTGTACAGAGGAAGGCTTAATTAGCAAAGCTGGTTGAATATCAAGAAAAGGAAAACTCCAGGTAAATCAATACACAATATTCAAACATGACTTTTAAATATAAAATGCCAAAGGGTAGGTAACGCTACTTTAAGTAGACGACTAAAGCACTTTTATAAGTCTTTCTACATAAGAGCATCTGCTAAATGTCATAAATGTAAATGTAATGATGTGATCATTTGAATTTATGCACTTCGCTCTTAATTAAATCATTAATTTATCTACACAGTCAAGTGGTTAACTTTTATAATGCCAGATTGTGGAGGAAACTGATTGCAAACAAGTTTTTAAAGGGCTTTTCTATGGTCCTTGAGCAGGGAGGAGAATGAATCTGAAAGCAGAATGCTTTGGTAGGCCTCTGTGCTAGTACATACCTCAATTAGTTCAGCTTCAAGGACCTGCTTGAGGCCAGGCTTCCTGCTGCAGCTGGCACTGAGCAAAGGGGCCGGTGTAGCCCTGAGTGGTTGAGATAAACTGCAGTGGCCTCTGGGAAAGACGCTAGCTGTTCCCCACCGCTTGGCACGCACGTCCCACACTTTGGAAGCCCGCTCATTTACCCGTCGCTTCACCTCCAGTTTGAGTTCTTTGGGACTTGGGGTGGGGGGAAGGTTTTTCGGAGCTTTTGGTGTAAATTAGGGTAAATAAATAACAGCACGGAATGAGTCTGGGCATGCCTTGGGACCATCGAGCGTATGGTGTACAGAGATGACAAGCTATGAATTTACTTACTGATGAAAGTACCACCTTGGGAATGTGTCAGCATTTGTGGAGTTGCGCGGTGGCTTGGCCTGTGTCCGGAGTCTGCGGTGGTTCTGGAAAGAAGATGAATGGTAGGAGGAGAAATTACTGCAATTTGTATGTATGTGCAGGAAACATTAGTGTTGGGGATCTATGGCAGGGTGAGCGAGAGATAATTAATCAAAATGAAGTGTCATGCATAACGAGGGGGGTGGTTTCCAAAGGTCCATTGACTATCACTATTTGCTTCATTGGTCCAAATGGATAGCAACCAATTAAACACTTAATTTGCAACTCAAGGGAGACTGCATATTACTGTGCGCTGCACGCATTAAGTAGCCCTTTAATTACAAGGTTGTATTTGAGCCACTGTGTAGAAGGGCAGAAGCACTAGTTAGTGTTTTTTAATTGCTGGTCTAACATGGAAACTTATACTCTTCGGCTAAAAATCAAGCCCTTCATGAGAAAAAAAACCCAATTTAAATTGTACCTCCCAAGTCTGCTGATTTCTGAACTTAGATGGGGTTCCTAGTGTTCTCTCTTTCAACCCTCAAAAATCCTCAGTCTTACTTTCGTTAGTGCAAAAATCCAGTGAACTACTATAAATGGTATTGCAAAAAAGCTAAAGTAATAAACTAAATCTATAGTAATGTTACGCTTCCAGTGCCCTAATTTCAATAAGCACCAGTGCTCCAACATTTGCAGTTACAGTGATTCTGTGCATTTTATCAGTGAACTTAAACTGATAGGAGTGTAACATGTAACTCAAACATTTCAGTTATTGTAAATACGTGGCTATGCTTTGCCCAGTTTTAAACCTGCTGCAGACAGTTGGCTAGCAGGCTGCAGACAAACCGTTCCTTCCATTCCCCTTTCATAATGTAACACTTCCGATATGAGAGGGTTTTCACACCCTTTTCCTTCTGTGCAAGATTTTGATTCTGAAGTCGCCAGGGGCTTAGATGCATAACCAAGTGTCTAGGGTGAAAGGAGACACACGTGTGTCTTTCTGCTGTCCTCATCTGACAGAGCACCGCCAGTTCACTCTGCTGCACTACTAATCCTGCCCCAGAGGTGCTACTCTCACCAAACTCATTATGCCATTTCTCCCTGCTCCTGCCATTCTTTCAGTGTACACACACACACACACACACACACACACACACACACACACACACATACATGTACACACGCAAACACAAACACACATACACAACGCCTCAGTTAACCACGGTCGTTCCTCATATCTTTTCTTTCCCCCTGTCTCCATCTCCACCTGAATTATGCATGCTGCTTCCATCACTCATGCTCTTCTAAAGGGGTCTTTTTCTGGCAATTAGAGCAGCTGAGCAGCTGCAGCGAACTTCTGGTTTCAGGAGCTAGTTTAACAGGGAGCTGTTCTGATTTGAACATTCCCACTCTGTCCGAATCCCACTATTAGCCAGCTTTTCTCAACAGCTGAAGATAAAAGGAAGTTTCAGTGCAGGGTGTGACAGTAGGTTGCATGTCTCCCATAGCAGAAGAAGATGCTGCAAATCTGGGAATCCCTGCTGCTGTCCAGGGTGCTGAAGCCGTATCCTTTGGCTAGTTTCTGCACCTGTGTTACTGACAGCCTATCCTGTAAATAGCAGTGGGATGGATCATGCGAACAAGCCATTGTGGGCTCCTCATTAGCCAGGTCAAATTCAGCTACATGGAGCCACTGAGCATTTATACAAATACTATTGCTCTGATCCTACATTGAAGATTTATATTCTGCCTACGTAAAAAACCATGAAAATGACTCCATATGATTTCTTTGATCATGGTTTGCTGTTAATTGCATCAAGCAAAAATTGATTAACACTTCTAGATTTCTGCCAAGTCATTTATATTCAGCCTTCAGTAATGTGAGTCTCATATTGGTGGACAACGCGGGTGTGAGCATAAGCATAAGTGAAGAACGCCCTTTTTAAGGCTATAACCTATTAATTTGGGGAAAAATATATCCTTTTACTTTATTTGTCTGTTCTGCTCATGCCTGCTTTGACATGAAAAGAACAAGTATATTGGAGGCCCCATGTCACCAAGAGAACCTGGCAAAGCATCTATCCCTCCATCTGTACATGGGCAGAGAAAGTCTGACTCTTAGTGAAAGACGGACGAAGCACGGCAGTGTGCCTGCCTTCGTCCAGGTCAGCTTGGGGAGTTCCAGCCTGGAAAATGGGGTCCTTGTCTTCATCTGCTATGTGTGCTCCAAGCTCCTTGTGATTTGGCAAGGACTGACCATACACTGCGGTGCTAAGTCTTTAGCTGTGGAAATTGAACTCATTATGTTAAATTGCCTATCTAAATAGCTAAGTCGTGACATGTGCAAATTTAATGCTACAAACAATGCATTAAAACATAGCTAAGTCTTTTGCTGGGGAGATGTAATGCAAAGCTCAATTTGTGCAAGGCGTCCATCTTTGACACTTATCCCGAGCAGGTATTCATGACAATTTCAGTAAGACCAATTTTATCTGTGTTGTAGACCTAGCGCAAACATTAGTAGCAGGCGTGTCTTCTTCTTTGACTTATCTTTGGTAAGTGGACTCAGGAGACAGGTCCTATGCTCAGGACTCTTGATTTTAACAAGACCTTCATGCTCCAGACCAGTGCTTCCAACAGTGGTCTTCACTCCTGGGAGTTTGATGGAGAAGGGCATTTTATCCTGTACATCAGCAAGAAACAGCCCAGTGGCACTACAAAGCCATGGACATCCCTGGGCATCAAATACACTCACCTTAATCAACAACATGCCCCTTTGCCTGGGATAAATACTTTACTACCTGGGTGACAAGATGGTTTCTCTCGCTCAGGGCTTCTTGTTCCAGGTGAGGCACTGGGCATTCACCAACAGAAATCTCATAGTAGGAATAAAGCACACCTGTAGTAATTCCATTATTTTAAACTATTCCATATGGAATATTATTAAGTACATACTACAGTATTTTGTGAGCATCATTTCCCAAAATATAGGCAGCTGAAAATATCACAGCACATCCATCATATTTTTTGGAAATGTTTGAAGTATCAGAGTTCTTATGATCTTAATGGTGACATGTATGGTAATTAGATGAGGGTGATTTATTGCTTTTTTAATATTTTAATCATTCTTCCCATGCAATCACCACACACTTGTCAACAGCTAATAGGTGATACATGCAGTTTGAAGACAGATAACAAACTGGCATGTTAACAGAAAGTTGTGGGGGCAAAAAAACTGGCAGGGACTCAAGCGATATCACCTAAAACTTTGCTTTCACTTCTGATCATTCTGTTTAAAATTTCCTCCTAGATTTAGAACTCCAGGATACCACATTGTCTGAATATATGTCAAAGTACGGTTTCACAGAAAATGGTAGTGTAGCTTAATAATACAGTACATCACTGAATTATGCACGAGGACATGCCGTGTGCTTGTATGTGCATTTGTGGGTATGTCTGTGTGTGTTTGTGTGTGTGTGTTTGTGTGTTTGTGTGTGTGTGTTTGTTTGTGTGTGTGTGTGTGTGTGTGTCTGTGTGTGTGAGTGTTGCTTTACATGAGAGACCTTATGGCTGGCAGAACATCATACCAGTGCAACAGCTCATACAGGATCAGCTCTGACCTGCAAAGGAGCAGGGTACCAGCACAAGGCATTTGAAGGGCAGCCTTGGCAATCAGTGCAAATGATGAAGCTACAGTCATTAATTAGCCCATGAAACAGTGCCACATTAAAGATTTAGCGTCTATAGCATAATAGCTGGCACATTTTCTGATGGGTTTGTTGCCTTAATCATGTCGCTCTCTGTATCGCCATCCACCTTCTCTTCTCTTTTCATATCCTCCACTTCATTCATACACAAATGTTGACAAAAGAAGTGGCCCCGAGGTATGCTTTGAACGGCGTAATTGTCATGAATCAGCTACAGACCGTGCTTGAGAGCACCGGTGCTTAGCACAAGAAAGGTCCACACATACCCATAGTTATCACAGTTAGGCTTATTCGTGTCTGTTGTAATGCAGAAGAAAGGCTCAGGCGTCGGGATGACGGCGGTGCGCCTTTCCGTGTTTACCCGAACACTTCTAAAATCGACTTCCCCGTTCTCAGACTTTGTTTATCTCCTCTCTCTCCTCACACTCGCTCAGCCCTGCGTTATAACAAAGCGAAGCCCGATACACCCAGCTTTGCAAGGATATTTGCGACCTCCCGAGCTTCTAAAGATGGAAATTAGAAGTGTTCTCCCAGAGGCATGGAGACGAGTCTTCTTTAAGGGAACTTCAGCCTCTGCCGTTAGCTCCGAGCTTCAACATCTATTAAGTCATGTTGCAAAATCCATCTCAGTAGTTGTTGACCATGAGGGCAGCACTTATTTAAGACCAGGAATGAATGTGCAGTCAATTAGCAGAAGCATGTACATTTGCACTAGAGTTCCATCGGTATGGATGTTTCATGCCTGAGAAGCTTCAGTAAGCGACCATACAAAGAACAGTAGGTCACTTAGGTCAAAGAATAAGTTGCTTTACGTTTCATATAGATTCACTCGAGGTTCCGCTATATGTCTATATATACAGCATTTCAGTGACAAATCATATAGGCATATTGGCAAGGGCATAGTTTCTTTAGGAAGAAAACCAAGAAAAGGTGGTAAACAAGAATTCTGACACTGTCTTTGCAAATGTTCTTGGCTATAATGTCTTTTTTGTGGAATATCTGAATGCATTGCAGATGGGAACAAAACAGTGTAAAAAATTACAGGTATTTTCAAGGTAGTTTGTCACTGACATTCACTTCCCTGCCTGCCTGCCTAGCCACACACACACACACACACACCCACCCATCCACCCACCCACACACACACACACACACACACAGACACACACACACACACACACACACACACACACACACACCCAAACAGTCCATTATTCGTTGTTGTGTGTGAGCTTTCCTGATATTCAAGCTTGATGTCAGACCCAGGACTTCATTCCGCAGCCTGTAACATGCCTCGCAATGGCCCCCATGGCTTCTTCCATTTTCAGCCCCATCTCATTTTAAAGGCACGTCCTTTTCTCTGAGAGCTCTCCCACAGTAAGCCCTGGTTTTACGGCACCCTCGCAACTGTTGCTCCGTTCTTGACTCCCAGCTCGTGATGAACTCTCTGCACGCTCTCCTTGTGCGCCGCACTTAAAAACAACAACAATAATAATAATTCAACCAGCAAATACTGCTGTGCATAACAATGGATGCACTTTTCTCTGCATGTGCGCACAAGCGTGTGCGTGCGCACAGACAAACACACGCACGCCAATAAATATTCACACAGTTATAATGCTTGCTGGAGGGACTTAAACAATTTCTGCACCATATAAATCTGAGCATCCTAGTAAAATGTTTGCTAAAATGTCGTGGGTTAACGGCATCTGGTACCTTAAATATAACTTTATGTGGTGACTGTTTGGTGGGAAAATAGTTTTCAAACATGTCAGGCCTTTATTAGAGAATATGATACACAAGACCCATCAGGGGGTTGCAAGCTCCACCACCAAACAATGCCACACGGTAAATAAACATCTGAGGCTCTGATATCAAAGTCCTCCCTGACTACACCATGTTCTTCCATGGGATGCTTCCATAATGGTGTGCAGTGCTTACTGTGGGGAAATGAGAGAGATTCATTATACTGGTGTGGAGGAAAACATGCCTTTTGCATCTCTTTTCTCAGTGGGTGGAAGTGTTTGCTGTGATGATCACAAAGCTGCACTTATTTACCACAGAAAGCACACAGACCATCCCACAACACACGTTTCCCCATCTGTCAGGCTTTTTTTCACATGCTAATTTGCATTTCATTTTCATGGGCTTTCATAACATAACAGTTAGCCCAAAGGTAATAATTTTTTAAGGATGTGCTTTAATAATGGATTCCCTATTGGCAATCAGTAACATAATTTCATCTTTTGGTTATAGGCATCTACCAGTTCTCATAATCCCTTATGTACAGCATTTCCTCCCATATGCATTCATAAACTATTGACTTTAATTTCTGCAACATTTCCCAGTATTGAGCTCTGTAAGTGATAACTGAATGACACAGAACTGGTGTCGTGACACACCAGATACCCAAAACCTAAGTAGGGACTGTTCATTCAACACTGAACATTGTTCTTTCTCAAATAGTGAATGAATATTAGTGGGGAAAAACCGACTTGGACTACGTAAAAGTAGCCAGCATGTAAAGAGTACCATTACGCCACCGTCCTGGGAGCAGGAAGCGAGCATAGCTCACCGTAGAGCTTTTTTCGAGCTAAGCAGCTCCGTATGCTTAGGCGTAGAGCCCAGCTGCTCGGCACAGCTGTCTGCGAGACCTAGCGTGTTGGCGATGTTAGGGGAACGTCGCCGTTCTGGCCACCCCAAGACACGGTCCATGGTGTCATGAGGGACTTCCCATTTCAAAGTTGAAGGAACCATGCTTTGCCAATATATATATATATATATATTTTTTTTTTTTGGACAAGCTGCTTTACTTTAAAAAGGAAGGACTTTTACAGGAGGACTTTTATTTTTAATATCATAGGAGATGCAGGTTCACAGCGTATCTGCAGTCAGACAGTTTTTGTATCGTTTTATGGTTAAGACTTCTTGAGGAACCCTGAGTGCCAGGCAGTCTGTGTTCTGCCGTCCTTGATGGCAGGGGTTCAGGGGTGTTGGCAGCTTTTGACAGCGCATAAGCACATACCACAGAGTATAAGCACAGAGCCATGAATTTTCACAGATTGCATTGCTCACCTGCATTGGTCATACATAGATATGCTTCCAGCTACCACTGTCTTCAAGGGCAATCAGGATATGGCATATTGAAACTGACGGCCTGGTGCTTTTCTTGAATTCTGGAATGAAGAAAGGCTTAAACGCCAGCTTTATAATGTGCCTGTGGTTATTTGAGTTGCAGCAAGCCTTGTGCGGTAAACACACTCCACTTTTCTCTTCCTGGTGAGTTTCAACCTAACCATTAAATCTGCCAGCCAAAGATGGGTTGTATAGGAAAGTAACTGTACATGTGTCCAGCTGCAAGCTTGTCTTCGTGTGCCACGATGATTCCCTCTTTCGGTTAGGCAAATGAGAGAGGCAATTTCATCCTCATATATATTGCATGACAGCATTGTGGCAGAAACAGTGCTCTGGTCCTGGTTGTTCATTTGAACTTTGAAATCTAGATTTCGTCCTTCGCATGTAGTGCTACGCGAGAAACTGGGGATATAATGCATTTAAATAGGCAATTAACTTTATGTGTATTTTTATTATCATTGATTGATTGACTGATTGACCGATTCATTGAACAACACACCACCTGGAACCTGTGATTAAGTACTATGGTTATGGTACTCAGACTGTGGTGCATTTAATATGTAAGCAGCGGTTGTTCGCTCATTAACAGGTGCATGGGCATTAGTGCAAAAATAATAACAGCGAAAAGATGACCTCTGTTTATATCAGAACAAAGAACATAAATCAGTACAAATAAAGCAAGTAAAAAGTATGACCTCCAGTGCAGCTGTACTATAATGCTGTTAACAGTAATATACAATTAGAAGAAGGTGGTTATAAGGGGTTATTAAAAGGGAAGACATGCTCAGGGAATGTGACACCTGTGCACGTCTGGATCAACACAGTTTGTGGCTTTGCCTTGTACAATGTACTGCTTGCAGGTAAAAAGTGTTATAGAATTTGCTGGGCAAAGTACAATGCTTTGGCTCCTGTTCAGAAGCAGAGGCGTAAACATCGCGGTCACGCTTACCTGTTACGGCGCTAAGTCTCTTAAATCAGAAATTGTATTTGCCCATGCTCTGATGGCTCTCCGCTCTCTACTAATCCGGTGTGTGAGCGTGCGCGTGCATGCATTTTCATAAGCTTTTCACATGCATCGACAAGTGATGTGACATGCTCGAGAAAGAATGTTCCAGCCAGTCTGATTCATGGCTCGTGGTGTAGCCTGAAATGCTGCCAGGCAAAAGTACCTTTCCCATGACAGTTAAATTCACAGGTAGGAGAGGCCAGCACACGCGCCGCGCACGCACACCGTGTCACATTACGGCCTGTTGCCACGGCAAACTGGAAGCCAGGAGCAAACTGTCAGGAGAAGCGAATAAACCCACGGTGACAAATTCAGCAAACACCTACTAAGATAACACATAACACTGAAATGCAGATCAAATTCCAGCGACGATTAATGAGAAGACAGCAAAATATTGACTTTATTTGGCTCATTTTAACAGGTAAACCCCTAAACGGTACCTAGTTAAAAGTGCTGGATATAGTGTGCGCACTATTTAATATGCATATGCAATAGCCTTAATGTGTCTTTTAACATTTACAGTATACATTATACCGTATAGTAAATCTTCATTCAGTGGGAACATAAACCTTACTGTATCCACACACAACATAAATAAATGAGGAGCTAAAATGATAAAATTCTTTTAAAAATGTAACTTAAAATAATGATATAAAGATCAAAGTTTCATTTTCCACTAAGTAGACTTAAATCACTTCAGTTGAAATGCTATAACTTAGATAAATAGTGAAATAAACAAGTAAGCAAGCCATAAATGAATTCATGACTGATCTCACAAGGGACCTGCGGAAGTCATTTCAGTGTATTGTGTGAATTAAAACAGAGACTAGTAAATATCTCTGCTAATTATTTACATATCACTAATTAAGGAAATCAAAATATTATTTGGCTGTGCACAGTCTTGTGGGCCTTTAAATACTGTTTTGTCTTCACACATTTTATTCTTGAAGATGGGCAAACAGCTGCATTAACAGTATTAAATTTCAGCTAAAATCTAGCGACACCTTTGCAGTTACTGCAGCCCAGCAGATGTGCCAAACATTAGTTTAGTCCCTATTCAACATTTTTTATTGTCTCATTGGAATCCAGTAGTAAATCGCTAAATGCATAATATAGAAACCTTGGCATTGGTCATCCAAAATGCACTCACCTCCCACTTTATTAGAAAGATATATGGTACAAACATTTAACAGTGACTTTGTAATTTGTAACTGGACAACAAAACCATTAAGCATAGGCTATGATACCTCTTTCAGCCTCCCTCTGTTCTACTCAGATTCACCCTATTTACCCAAGACCATTGCTTGCTGAACACTATTTGGATGTTGGACCATCCTCAACGCAGCAGTGACACTAACATGGTAGTGGCACGGTAGTGGGTGTCGTGCTGATATGAGCGTATCAGGCACAGCAGTGTTGTCAGAGTTTTTCTAATATAAGTGCCACTGCTAGTTTGAGAGTTGTCTGCCATAAATATCCAGGTAACCACAGCCAGGTGGTCAGAAACTGACCATTGATAAGGAGTTGCTAGATGGCATAGCAGCAAGTGGCATATAATGTGTAACTGTACAAGGTGTGTCTAATTAATAAATGTTCATAGTACGTAATTGATGAGTGTATAAAAGTGTTTTATATTAAAGCAATAAAAGGTAATAACATTATAAAAAGGCTTAATGGGGAAAAAATTGAAAGAGTCATTTTATTGCATTGCACCGAGGACATTTGATCACAAAGTTTAAATGTACCACTTTGATGAATGTGTTTTTTTTCCTCTCTGCCCTCCCCATTTGGAGAACATAAGTTCATAGAAGGAGTTCTGAGGCGTCATTAAAAGTTTTCCAAAGCAAATGAACAACTCCAACCTGCCCCACTCCCCCACCCACCACAGATCCTGTGATCCCCAACACTTGGAGACTGTGCACCTCATTAAAAGCTGTGACATCCCACAACATTTAAATCAAGACATCATCAATGGAAAAAGGTCATCAAACAGAATCATGACTATTTGATTTAATTTCATGTTGAAATAATTGGTTTACATTCGTACCTGTAGGATTATAGTCCAGCATCTTGGGGTTAATGTAGCTGTAGGATTATAGTTCAGCATTTTAGGGTTAATGTACCTGTAGTATTATAGTCCAGCCACTTGGGGTTAATATACCTGTAGAAACTTAGAATTACAATTTCCTAAATGTCAGTATGGTAATAAACCTCATTTTCTGAACTCGGAACAATTCGATTTCGCTGTCTCCTTTCAAACCTGTTCTGTTGAGATGACATTGTCTTAACATAATCCATAAACAGGACTTTCTGTCCATTGATTGTCGACAGAACGCTCGCCTCCACCGAGGGCATTCAAAAATGAAGCCATCGTCCCGTACAATTGGTTCTCTGCTCGGTTTTTCACTTGTACAATGCCGTTTACATGTAAACACGGAATGTCAATTAATGTTGGAAAAGTGTGAGTGCGTGTCTGTGAGAAAACCAGTGCCTGAACACTGTGGAGGATCAAGGTACTAGGAAGGCAGTGGCTCTATTTTCTGTCAGCGGAGCCAGATAACTACAGAACTGTTGCTTTGCTGGAGGATGGCGTAATACTGGCTAAAATTGTTAGATATGCCTGTGTAAGCTAGCGGCATCATGGGTGGGCGGAAACTCGGTTGGGTATGGAAAAAAAAACCTGGAGCAATTGCCCTGTGTGGCCATCTGATACTGGAGATGATCTTTCAGCAAGGCCGAATGTACATTGCAGAAATGTGTTAGAAGCCCTTTCTCCACAAAAGCTGACTAACAAAAGTAATGTTCCAAGTTTCTTTGGCTACAGTCATGTTATCACTCAGCACATTACAGCATCGGCTCTTAAAGCAAAAAATTCAGAATTCTGCGGGATAACAGTGTTTCATTTGTGAGTCTATGTGAAATGCAGAATTACAGGGGCTGTAAACAAAGAGGGAGGATGCAAGTGTGAAGGATATTTAGTTCATAGTAAAAGTGACAAACAAATATTGAAGGGAACAGAAACTAGAAACATCAAGAAACTGCTTAATATTAAGACTAACAAGACAAAGTAACAAGGAGAACATAACCAGGAAAGCAATGTAACTAGGGCAAACACTTGGATACATCAGTGCAAGCAAACAATACCCCAATACCCTACAAAAGCACATGCCGGAAGAAACACAAGGAAACAAGCCCAGAGACAGGTGAAGGCAGGCTACCGGGACATGCAACAAGGTGCAATTATTTCCACACCTGCTGTTTATCATAAAAGCAACCATAGAATCTATTATAAAATAGCCAGGAAAGAGCTGCATATCCAGCCTATTGGAAATATGAAGCTGTCGAGAGATGAGGGATTTTGGCTGGGGGCATTTATTTATTTTTTAATCATTTATTTATATCACAGAATGATATTAATAAAATAATTTCTGCATTTCTTAAATTACTTCTTGATTAATTATGGCATTTATGAGGTAATTTGTGCTTCCATTAGTAAATTTATCAGATCACTGGTATTCGCATCATTTTTAGTTTCACTGTTTAATTTTTCTGCCTATTACGGAGTACCGCTGGCATGCAGCGGTGTTCTCTTGAAATCGCAATACTATTTCCGTAGTCAGAGTTCTTTTTTTCATCTTTTATGAAGTGTATCTATCCATAGACCGCGGTTCTTGGTGCAGGAGAGGGCTTGACACAAATCTTCATACCGGTAGTCTTCATACCGTCTCCTCCCACTTGCAAATCCCAGCCACTGCAGGATAAATTGATATGGAGGAGAGGCTTGCAGACAAGAAAAAGAGAAGAAAGAGAGAGACAGACACAGATGAAGGGAGAGAGAGATAGAGTGAGAGAGAGAGAGAGAGAGAGAGAGAAATAGAAAGGGAAGGAGAGACAGAAAGGGAGAGGGAGAAAGACAGACAGAGAGAGAGCTAGAGAGAGAGAGAGAGAGAGAGACTGAGCTTATGAAGTCCTGGAGGTTCTTGGCTGGACCAGGGCGACAGCTCATTAGGTTCCATCCTGCTTTAGCCTTCTCCTTATGAGCGGAGCGCCTGACCCGGCAACTGCCCAGTCCCGCTGCCAGGCGAGAGCAGATATCCCGCTCTGTTATTCGTACACAGCGGTGGGAAGTGGATAATGAATGCGGCTTTAGCATCCGCTGCTGCGCTACCGCTGGATGGCTCGGTGTAGCAGCGTGTAATTGCTAGGAAGAGACAACTGAGGGCCTCCTCCTCCGTTCTTTTTCTCTCTGTTTTAGCGTTTCAGTATTGCTTCTTTCTTGCCATGTATATAAATGACTTGATTATATATTATATATATATAAAATCATGCAACCATTATTACAATAAGTATACTAACATACAAAATATGAAAAGGACTATATAATCCTATAAAAAAAAGTTGCCCTGTGTAATGCATATTGTATATATTGCATTACATAGGGCAACTTCTTTTTATAGGATTATATAGTCCTTTTCATATTTTGTATGTTAGTATACTTATTGTAATAATGGTTGTATGAATTCACTGTATATATATATATATATATATATATATATATATATATATATATATATATATATATATTCCTATTCTTGCAGCAGAGCATGCCGGCAGCCAATGTCATGCCAGTCCAAATGAGTGTCAGTCAGCGAGGAGTTCCTCGTGGCTCAGGGCTGCATCGCAGGGCTGCTTGGCACTCACTCAGCACCGGCGGGACTTCATCTCTCTCCCAGTGTGCGCTTACATGCGTACTCAAATCGCTGTCCTTGAGGGAGCTGGAGGAAGTGCAACACATCTAAAGTGTCATCCACTACGCTGTGCTTCACGCTGTCGCCATGGCGCAATCCACGGGAAACCTCGCCGACGGAATGCGCTTTGTTTTCGTTGAACACAGCATGTGGCTCGCTGTCAGCTGTGTCCCACAAAGCAATTTTCTCTTTACTCTCACCCAAGTAAAAATAGCTTAATTAAGTATATCAATACAAAGCTGACATCACACATTGTACGTGAGTACAGAATGTTTTTCCCCTACTGAGCAGGTTCTGATCTGTATTTGTCAGTTGCTCTGTATAATTAAGCATTTCAGTAAGTTACATAGAAGACTTTTAGGTAAGACAATTTTGGCCTTGCTTTTGAATATCTCTCACATTCTCTTTATTGTGACTGTAATCTGTGGTAAGAGGTTAATATATGTAAATTAAACCAGCATGTTGTTTGGGGGGTTCCAGAGCGCTCCAGTTTGGTGTTTGTTGGAATATATGAAACAGAGAATCTTGGGATTTTTATACCTCTATTCTGCCAGAAGAATACTGCAGAATTCTGGCTTGCTTCCTACAGGATACTAATGCACAAAATGAATTAAAATGTATCCCCAAGATCGCAAACAGATTTGGATGCAATACATCCACACTCCAAAAGATCATCATATGGAAGACAGGCTGGCATTGGTTGGGTTTTTTTTTTTTTTTGTCATGCGTTCTGGAACTCAGAACCCCGAGCCGGAGGTCATCTGCTGACATGTTGTGCTTCGGGAAGCCAGAATGTGTCCAGAGCTTGGCGCTGGTGTGACTGTGTTAAATGGGTGTGAGCTAGAGCTTTTCCCCTGTGGAGCTGGTGGGGATGTTAGCGTGATACTCAGCATGTAGCCCAGTGGGCGTCTAGAGTTGGATTTCGGACTGTTTCACTTACACACACACACACACACACACACACACACACACACACACACACACACACACACGCCACACACACACACACACACACACGTGCACACACAAACCCAAATACTCCAAACACTCCATTTCCTGCTAAGCTCTGCTGGTATTCAAGGTGAAGGCCAGGTAGCACTCCTATCATAAATACTACAGCAATAGTACAGAATAAAGCTACAGCATTGCTGTATTAACGTCTCATATTGGTCAGATTCCTTTGTGTGTAAAACATAAATACATTCTGTGCCTGCCTCTCCCACAGCCTGTGCGCTAACATAGTTCCACGCAAACTTTTGTCAGCTCCTGATTTTTCTCTCCTATACAGCAAACACAAAGAACCACCTACTTTGCTTCCGCTTAAAATATTTATGTTGGAAATGTTTGAAATATTTACTTGGGCTACAAAATGAATATATTCTGTTTCATAAAATATGCAAGGACGTATAGCAATCCATATGATATGTGCTTGAAGCTGATGATTAAATAGCTTAAAGCAAAACCAAACACTTGACTCTTTGCCCTGACCTTGATCCTCAGGAAGTGCCCTTCATGGACTCCGGTTCAGTCTTGTCAGTACGCATTAATAACAGGATGTGAGCTTCACGACAGGCTTCAGTGCAAAGCGCGGGGTTCCGGGGGGATGAGATCCCAATTTCCAAAAAAACCCCACCAGACACCAGTCATGACCTTTGATATGGGCTGACATAAGTCCAGACACACAGATAAATGCTTCTAAAATTGGACAAAGGTGAAATGCAAAGGATGCGCCGGCTCTCGTGTCGCCACATGTTCTGAGGTTTGAGATGATTACTTTTCAAAACCCGATTTGAATCTTTGAGAAAATGGACCCATTTTGCCGGAGAACAAATAATGCAGTGTTTGATGAACCAATGTGACATAAAGTCTCTTCCAGGTGCCCTTTCTTATTTTTTGATGCCCTTTCATAGTTTATTTTTAGTAACTTTCAGGACAAATAATGAAGTCTACCTGGCGGCTTTCTGAGAGCAGTGCAGCACGATGACATCAACAACATTAATAATCCTCTCAGGAAAATGAATCTGCCATTTGAAAACTACCGCCTCACATTTCCACTCACCATGATCAAAGAGCAAAGATATGACGTGAAGGGCCCACCAATTTGATTTTCTAGGCTTTGAGCTGTACTTCAAACTTCAGTGCTATTACTGATTATTAGAAGCATGATTTGTATTATGTTTTGTCCTTATTTTGTGATTGACAAAGGAATGTCACCGCTGATCTGAGGTCAGCTGGGTTTTAGTAAGAGAGAACGCATGCCAACCACACACGTACTGGAAATGAGGTTTGTTGCTGTTGCTGTTGTTGTTGTTGTTGTTGTTGTTGTTGTTGTTGTTCTAGACTGAGCATGATTTACATTGCATAATTTTGTAAGGAAGGTCACAGTATAAACAAATTGGAACAGCACATTTCCAAAAAAATGGAAAGTTATGTGCAAAACTTGAACTCCTTGTACCCAGTCCTGGCCACTTAAACAGCTCAAACACAAAGCAATCACATGGCATGTCTTCCCAGGCTAATAACTGGTTTTGTTTTTAAAATGAATTATATTCATTAAAAGTTTTTAGCTTTCATTCAAAATGTTTTTTTTAAATAAAAAAACAGTTCACATAAGATTACATAAAACACATTGCATCAAATGTTAAATTTGCAGGTCAAAGAATAAATAATCATTTGTAAAGAAATCAATCAATCAGTCCCACTCAAACAGGTGACTGGTCATGTAAAGAACTTAGACTTTGGCCTGTTAGATTATATAGCTTACCTTTCAGTGCTCCCATTTGCGAACCTCCCATTGCTATAATCATATATTAAGAATAAGAAGGGTCTGGCTAAGGCCTGTCTCCATGCTATGGCCTGCCAATCACCAGTGACATTTAACTATGCTTGCTTAAGTATTGAAACAGCCCAGGTTTTCAAACTTCAGTTACAGTTCAAAGTTTCTCATATGCCTTTTTATTGAGAAATTTAAAGGTACTTGCTATTTTTACAGTACTGAGATTGGCTATGATAAAGTTTACTTTGATAATAGCCAGAGTCAATAATTATGCATGCTGCATAATACATGCTGTTCCATCTGATATGTTGTGTTTTACACATGATCAATATTTTAAAGCTACATAATATAATATGTTACAAGATGAATTGCTATTTTAGATCAGTTACTGTTTAATTTTGTTCATCTTACTTCGCACACATAATTGCAAGTGAGCATTTATTTGGCCAAAACATGGCTAAAGAACATGAGAAAATATGAACGAACATATGTTAATAAAAAATACAGTTTAATGGTCATGCTTTTAATAATCATCAGTAGATATTACAATTGCTATAACTGGAGTCAAAATCCACAGGGGCCAATAACAGTTGAATTATTATTATAACTTGAATTATGATGTGTGTTCTCTGGGAACTGACCCCATGACCTTGGTGCATATGAGTACCTTGCACTACCTGTGGTGCCACAGGAATACCATAATGAAACTCGAAAACACAACAGGGTCATTTTTTTCTACAAAGTGAAAAAGCAATATTTAAAAGTGCTTGATGATTAGCTATGCTTTGGCATTGAGAAAAGCCAAAAGGGGTGGTCCTTGGCTAAAGGGGTAGTCCATCAGAAAGGGGTGGGCATTGGATGAAGGAGTGGGTCATGGGAAAAGGGGTGTGCCTTGGATATACTGGTTGGCCATGGGAAAAGGGGTGGGTCTTGGCTAAAGGATGGGTCATGGGAAAAGGGGTGGGCCTTAGCTAAAGGGCAGGCCATGGGAAAAGGGGTGGGCCTTAGCTAAAGGGTGGGTCATGGGAAAAGGGGTGGGCCTTAGCTAAAGGGTGGGTCATGGGATAAGGGGTGGGTCTTGGCTAAAGGGCGGGTCATGGGAAAAGGGGTGGGCCTTGGCCAAAGGGTGGGTCATGGCAAAAGGGATGGGTCTTGGCTAAAGGGCAGGCCATTGGAAAAGGGGTGGGCCTTAGGTAAAGGGTGGGTCATGGGAAAAGGGGTGGGTCTTGGCCAAAGGGTGGGTCATGGGAAAAGAGGTGGGCCTTAGCTAAAGGGTGAGTCATAGGAAAAGGGGTGGGCACCTGGCCCCTATTCCCCTGTAATTGGTACATGGGTGTGGATGGGTCCTGGTATTGACTGTTCATTGTGAGGAATTTCTGAGGCAGTTTGTCATTCTCCTGGTTATTAATATAAAGATTAAACTCTCTGCACACATTTTTCTTGGTCTCTGGTATTTTGGTCTGAGATCCAAAATTGAGTGCAATTTACCTGTGCCCCGTGGACATTATCAGCCTGTTCATATTGAATTTTGTGTCTTTTGGATTGTGGACTGCCGCCACGTGCGGGGGATCCACAGGTGTATTGTTTATCTGTTTAGTAACCACGCCACCCTGGAATTGCACACATATGCACAGGCTTTGTCAAGTGTTACCATGTCTATTTAAACCCATGTCCGTGTGAACTTCATTTGTTGGTTATTGTCGCTACGTAAGTCGTTTAACGTTAACATCCGTCATAGTAACTATTTGCAATAGCCATAACGTGTGTTTCTGTGTTCACCTTTGTTAGTGTGTACTTTGTTAAATTTAAAACCATGTAATCATGTTCACTGTCAATGTGAGTGCCTGTCGTGTAGTGTGTGTTTCATGTTAATAAATGTCCCACATGAACAAGGAGGTCTGTGCATCCTGCCCCGTGCCCTGCGGCACTCGGGCCAGCAGCGTTACAGAATGACCAATCACCACAGGACGCCTACTTCCCCATCACGAGACGGACCTCCTAGTGGACGGTGCTTATGCACATCCCAAACTGTAGCCTGTATCCCAGGAGATTGGGGAGAGTTCCGCGACCTAAGACCACGGAAACTCCGGAGTGGGAGAGGACCACCCCTTGGAAAAGTTTGGGGGGGGCCTAGGGTGATAGAATTGATGAGATCTACGGTGAAAGATGCTAGAGCCTGAGTTCCTCTGCCTCCACGGACCCACCAGGAGGAGGCCTGGAGGGGTTCGCCCAAAGTCCTGGAGGGGGAGTTCCTCTGGGGCGCTCCTAAAGCGGCAGGAATAAAGAGGACCGTTAAGGGAGGCCACATGTACAGAACCAGGGCGGACATGCACCCCCGCCAGTCCGGTGGGCCCAAGGATACGTTAACAGCACAGTGCCTTGTATGTATGTTGATTGGCGCTAATGTTTATGTGTATTTGCGCTTCATGTGTGTTTTTAGGCACATCACGTTGTGAGAAGCATACCGGAAGGACCCGAGAGAGGCGGAGAGGCATTGAGTCCATCATGGACTGTAACGGAGCAGTCACTAAATGGGATGGGAACAGAGTAAGCAGCTTTCCATTCCCACCCTTCAGGACCAGAACCAGGAGACAGGCTGCGAGAATCATTACGTATTCCTCATACGAAGCCACTGAGGTCATTCTGGAGTGTCTTCTCTCTATGGCAGCCTCTGACACATACATATCCGCATCCTGGATAGTATTCTTGACCTGTTCAACTATTTTTCTTCATGATTGAAAGTATGGTTAGCGCATGCATCTTTGCTGTTCTTTTCTAGTTCACCAAGCTGTTTGCTAATACTAAGCCCATAAGAATGTTTTTGCTTTTTCACAATGTACCGGATAATTGGCTTTGATGCAGTTTTATTCAAGCATCGGTTTGATTTATTCTGTTTGTTTTTTTCAGCCTTTACTGGCACTTTGATTCTAATGCCAAAGAGAAAACAAAAGATTCAAGATGCAAATGCAACATTTAGAATCTCTCCACACATTTTGATAGTTCTCTTGTGCATTAACTACTGACGCACATACTTGGCCCCCAAAAAACTGATCCCCCGCTCTGTTTATTACTTATGCTCCTTGTATAAAAAGTGTCATAATTCTAGTGGTTCAGCCAGTTCAGGCAGCAATATCCTTAAATTGAAGGCAAATTTATTTAAAGACATTATCCACACAATTATTGTTTCATTTAAAATCCCGTCTGCTGAGAGGCAGACCAAAACAACAAAACCCGTGTCTCTGTCCATGTGCGACAGACTTTACTGCCTGTACAACAGAGAATTCAGTTCTATTAATATTATTCCTATAATCAGGCATCTGTGTATTATTGTATAAAGTTACAATTTGCATTTGAGAATTTCCAGTGAACCCCCTCTGGATTTCTGGATTTTTTTAACCCCACCCTTCTGTATCAGGCAGCTCCAGCGCTCATTGATTTTGATGTGCGCTGTGTAATACTCCACTCTATGAGGCGTCTCTAGTTTTCTAAACCTTCATCTTTGGGTACTTCCACCAGCATCTTCCACTCAAAAAACCCAGAAGCAGATGACTTGGCAAGTCTCTCTGCTGGAGCTTTCTTAAACAGCATATCGCATGCCCTTTCTCCAAGTAGCGTTAGCCTAGCGGTTAGCTTGTCTCCGGAGCTGTCAGTCTTTTGTCTTTTCATGCTGCTCATGCCTCGTTGGATCATTATTCCCTGTCAGATTCCCGAGCTGGAAGAGTGGTTCCCACTGCCAGGTTCAGCTTGGGCAGGATTATTCCGATTCCCTTTATCAAATCGGTTCTGATTCTTATTAGTGCTTGGATAAGCATTGCTGGAGTACTCAGGTTTGAAAAGCTGAGTACTAGAAGAAGTCAAAAAGTCATTAATCATTATAGTATCAGTCTTTGAGACAGACACACACACACACACAGAAAGATAGAGAAAGACAGAGATTGGAGAGAGAGAGAGAGAGAGAGAGAGAGAGAGAGAGATGTCTGGTTCCTGATGAATAATCTAATAAAGAATGCATAGCTGAATGGTGAGCACTGATGATGGCATTAACTGTAGCTCTGGCACGGCAGAATTGGTTTTGATCTCCTTTGATTCCTAAAGCCAAAAGAGAACAGAGAGCATGAAGAGTCGCTATAGACTGAGTATAAAAGGAACTGATTAGATTAAACTTGATTTAGCTATAAGAATATATCACTTGATTTAACAAAGAAAAGTTCTATCTGAAAGTCCCAGCTGAACGTGATGCAACTTTTAATAGATGTTTCAGCAAAAAACTGATACTCCAAAATACTCGTCCACCCCCAAAGAAGGGTTGTGATACAAACACTTATAACAATACAGCACTGAATATTATTTTACTCTTCAGATGGACAAAAATAGTTACTGTTTTTTTGGAAACGCTTAATCTGTTTTGCTTTGTGTGGAAAAACAGAAGGAAGGTGTTGTTATAGTAGTAATGCATGGTAATTCTACCAGTATATCATAACAAATTCTCCAGCTCTGTTCTAAATAGGTTTGGAGGTTTCGTTCTTACTCTTGCTAGCAGCTGCTGTCCTGAGCAATGGTGCTTCTCCTTAGAAGAGCACAAGCTTCAGCTTTATTCTTTCCTTTTTACCTTGACAGTATTTCTAGTCCAGCTCAGACAGCACCTCCCAGACTCAGCTGAAGACTTTACCTGCCTCTGTCGGAGACACACACACACACACACACACACACACACTCACGCGCACGCACGCACGCACACACGCACACACACAAGCACAAATGGATTTGATCCCTCCCGCTCCTCCTTCCCTTCTCCCCCATGACATGTTTTGCGTTTTCCAGATGCTGTTGCCCCTGATTGGATGTCATAAGACTCTGATTAGGATAGGAAAGAGAACTCCCATCTGACTGTCTCGCTGCACGAAGATGAGGGCAAAGGGAGCCCACGCATGACGTCTTTCTTCAGAAACACGGTGCGGACTGCAGTGAGAGTCATGTTGGGATTTGCCAACAAATGGAAGCTGCTGTACAAATGAAATTGAACATTTTATTATTAACGTAGCCCGTTCTGACCCATAAAGGTACGTTATGTAGGCAAACTCCATGTCAGGCAAAATTACAAGGACATATGGGGTAGCAAATGAGTCTTTAAATCCCGGTGCTCTGCCTAAAGCAGTTCAGAAGCCTTTATTTTAAGGGCATATCTAGAGAAGCCTGTCAAAACTAGCTGAATTCTTTATGAAGGCAATTTGAGCTGAAAACTGTAAGTCAATTTATCCTCAAACCCATAATGCACCTTGCAGATGTCATTTTGGATTCCACTTGAGCACACCAAATTTTTTATTTATTTTTTTGTTAAACTCAATTTGAAATACTCTGTGATCTGGAAATAATCCTTAAGACTTCGAAGACATGCTCAGTATTAGATATATTTGAAAGCTTTGTAGTTTATGAAAGTGAAAGTCTGTCAGTGTTGATTCAGCAGTGAAATAACACAGTAGTGGAGCCTTTGAACAGTATTATCAAAGCCCTGAATATGAACATTTTTATACAGACATCTGGGAGATACAATAATATTTAAAAGCACATGGATATCATGATATTTGCTCTTTCAGTTCTGTATATTTTCAGCAACATCTCTTTCCTCCCAACTTATCACACACAAATTTTCGCCTAAATAACCCATGACTTCTATATAAAGTTACAAAATGGCATGGTATGTTGAACCAATCCTTATTCAAAGATTTATTGTATGTTAGAAGAAAGTTATAGAAAGTTCAAATTGATTTTGTCATTGGTATGATCTCAAAGGGCCTGTCGTTTGAACTTGGTCAGGCAGCACTACAAAATTCCATACAGTGTGGTGTTTCTTTCTGTGTGTATGAAAGCTTTGGGCCAAGCGGCGTAGATAAGTGGACACTGGGTCGACAGGATTCCACTTATTCTTCGCAAAAAAGAAACAGGCCAAGGTGGCAGTGGTGAGGACTGCTTTTCATTTGAGCTCCACTTTGAAGTGCTATACGAGGGGGGGATCAAAGACCAGACCAGCGTGGATGTCCTGAGGCACAGATGCTGGGAGGAGTTCCAGAGACACATGCCTATCTAGGTCAATATCACAAAAAAAAAAAGACGAAATAAACTAATTATGAGTCCCACAAATGCAGTTATGATTGTCCTGTCCTCCAAGTCTAAGGTTCTTTCTATCTGCACAGCCTAATAGGGATATGTACGGGGGTGAAAGGATAGCCTTCACCACCAGAAATTTGAAATTTGCCATGGTAGATAAATTGTAGAGACATTACCTGAAAACATATATTTTGTTACATTACAAAAAGGCAAGCTAAAGTCTTTCTGTGCAGCCTAATGCCTGCACATTCTGTCCTTCGTTTATTTCTGAGAAAAAACAATTAGCTCCCAATTAATCTCAGACATTCTGGGAGGGGGGTTAGCATTATTTACAAGCCGCCTTCTTGAGTCAATGTAAATTTCAGCTCCTCGAATGTGAAAAACTCCTCTACAAAAGAACTGCACAAAACACCACGCTTTTGCATTGCCTGGAACTGTAATTGTCTGTTTGCAGAAGAAGCCCAGGTGCAGTGACATCCTGCTGCTTCCCTGCGAGATTCAGAATCGCCCAATCAAGCCAGGGCTCCAGCTGACGAGCCTGCTGAGGAAATTACTGACACTTGAGCAACAGATGGCTTTGGCCCCCACACAGGCCGGTGTGGCCGATCCATTTGGAGGGAGCTTGGAGGAGTCCCAGCGGTAGTTATGGTGCCTTCAGACTGCTCTCTTATGGAGATTTTACGCTACAGACTGTCACTCTGATACTCCGCCCATGGTTTAAGAACCAGCTCTGCAGTTCTTCTCATTATGTGGCAGGAAGTCGAGGAGGGCCGTCTGACCCTTCAAGGTAATTTCAGTTTCAAGGTAAAATTAACTGATTTTCAGACTTCCAGTCTTTTTCTAGGCAAATGTTGCTTTTTTCCCCTGTTTTTCAGGCAAAAGAAATTTCCATGAATTTGCTGAACGGAGGCCATAAATCACCCGCATGTGTTCTGGTGCAAGGAAGTCGTGTGACTTGCATATATGTGAGTGAAACAGCCTCTTTGGTTAGTCTGGCTGAAGTGGAGAATTGTCGTCACTGTCCCTGAGAGAGAGGCAGAGCGAGAGCAGGAAAAAAAGAGCTCGGAGGAGAGAGGCGCTGCGAGAAAATGCATCCCGTTATGGCCCTTCATGTCTTCATACCAGGATCAAAATTACATGCTCACTCTTTTATGGCAGTTTCACCAGAAGTAAGAACAGTGGCATTAGCTAATATTTTAGGACGCGGTCCCCAACATTGGCAAACCAAGTCCAATCTAAGCCCCCAAACACAAGAGCTTTGTTTTGGCTGTTATGAGTGTACGCAACACCATTTCAGTCCTCTAATGATGACTAACAGAGTTCAATAGTCAGTAAAAACTCCTGCGGTGTTGGAATTAAAGTCAACAGTAATAGGTTGTGAGGACCTTTGGGGAAGAACACTGTACATAAGGGACTATGGGAGCAGATAGATGCCTTTAAACTAAAAGATTAAATTATGTTACTGATTGCCAATAGGGAATCCATTATTAAAGAACATCAATATAAAATGAGAACCTTTGGGCTAACTGTTATGTTGCGAGAGCACATGAAAATGTAATGTAAAAAAGCCTGACAGATGGGGAAACGTGTGTTGTGGGATGGTCTGTGTGCTTTCTGTGGTAAATAAGTGCAGCTTTGTGATCATCAAGCAAACACTTCCACCCACTGAGAAAAGAGACGCAGCAGCAAAAGGCACATTTTCCTCCACACCAGTGTAATGAATCTCTCTCATTTCACCACAGTAAGCACTGCACACCATTATGGAAGCATCCCATGGAAGCACATAGCTTTGAGACCGAAGGCTTTGATATCACAGCCTCAGATCTTTATTTACCGTGTGGCATTGGAGGGGAGGGTGGAAGGTTGCAACCAACTGATGGATCTTGTGCGTTACGTTTTCTAGTAAAAGCGTGATACAATATGAAAAATTATACAAACAAATAATGCCATTTATTGTAAATATACTGATCAATAAATACATTTTAAAAATTTGTTTCATTTTGGAGTTTGAAATGCATAATAATTCTGCATTCCAGGTGACCAACAGTCCTTTGGCCAAATTCCAGCAGTTGTAAAAGACCCTTTGTGCAAATGTGGCTGGGTACCAGGGGACTCTCAGCAGTCCAGGAACTAGGGCATTGTTGCGCATGTAAATGCACTCATTGACGGAAAATCAAGCAAAGCTCTGATGACATCTTCATATGAGGGTAATTGGAATTGGGTTTTCCAATGCAAATTTCCAAGGACCTCAGACAAAAAGTTGTCTAATTTTTAAAGATTTGTCCTTCCATCAGTTCAGAGAGGATGACATGGCATTCACTGCTGCCTGACCAACAGACATCCTCCACAGATCAGTGCAAGGGCATGGCACAGAATTGTCAAACAAGCCGGCAAGAGCCCTCGTGTGACAGCTATGGATCTGCAGACAACCCTTGCACTTGATGCATTTGTGCTCATGAAGCTAGGGTAAGAAAAACCAGAGCGGTGGTCAAGGGAGGTTCTAGCGGAATGTCAAGGCATTTGTCTGTGACCTAAAACAGATGTTGGGTCATGAGATCAGCTCACATTTTACGAGCCACTCATGCAGAAATGCACATAATTCCAAAGGTGACCAAGGGTCTGTGCACAGCTATGTGAAGTGCACAAAACTCAGAAGCACACCCTCGAAGCAGGTGAAGTACTAGCTATAGAGGTTTAAGAGGTTGTGGCCACAAATTCTGCTGGAACATAACTGCAGAATCAGATCTGCAGACAATAGAAATAGAATGTTTTTGTTACAACTAGGGTCAATATGTGTCAAAACTTTGAGCTTTTTTAATGAAAACATACCCCCCCCCCCCCCCCAAAAAAAAAAAAAAAAAGTTTATAGTCTTTTAAATGTATAACAAGGGCATTTGACATTTAAAATATAGCTTCCATTGAATGTTTCATATCCTGAATTGCTATGTTAAACATAGTAAAGATGTGTTCCAAATAATTGTCAAAGAACTGACTGTCATGCACATTCTGTATGCACCGTGCACCTTCTGCTAACTGAACTGAATGTAAACAGCTCAGTGCTTTTGCTTAGAAAAAGTGTCAGTTTTGTCATTGTATGAAAAAAAAGAGAACTGTCCAGCTGGCAATGTGTTGTTCACTCTGCTGAGAAGGTCATTGGCTGCCAGCTCTCCTCTATCAGGGCCTTGTCCGCAACAAGGCAGCGATCTGGGAGACCGCAACAATCCACCCATCAAATCAAAGAGATGTTTCAAGGTCATCGCATCCACATTGCAATATATCTGTCCACAGTACATCCCCCTGAAGAACTGATGTACATTTCTGAGCTCATGCCCCAAATTCCCCATTTTCTGATTTTGCATCCCCCTATAGGGGTGCTTCCTAAGTTATAATGCACTTTGTTTTTTTCTCAACTGTTTGCCTTCCAACATTACATTATATTCCACCATTAAATCACAGGATTTATTGTAGGCTAAATTCTTGTGCCCAATTTTGTCAGTGTCACGTCAGTGATCCTGCTCCTGGGCACTGCATAGCATGGTCGCACCTGGACGCAAGTTATAGCTCAGCACAAATGACCAAGACAGGCCTTTCTGACAGAAGAAGAAGCGTTTCTGAGCTCTGGATGTCCGTGGCTACATTATTTTATCTGTCAACAGAAGAACATAGGTACAACAGAAAGGCTAAAATTACTGCTTACTGGTACGTAAGTAAATTTGCATAATGTTTTTGTCAAGGCCAAAGAATGTGCAGACAAAAAGAATAAAGCAGAATAAAGAATAAAGCAAGCGCATGTGTAACGGAAGTAACGAAAGCGAAACTGAACATAAAAGTGCATTAACTATAACAAAAGAAGCCAAAGTAACATTAATGACCGAAAACAACCATAGAAGCTGAACAGCCTTAAATAAGGCAAACATAATGACATAATAACCCCCTTGCTGGTGTAGCTACTGCTATACAATACACACCACCTGAAGGAGGCATGGAAAACCAGAATATTAACAAGTGACAATTAACATAAGATGGTAATAATGCTGGTAGCTGTCAGCAGGGGGATAGCGTGACAATTTTAGCCGTACACTTAAGCATTTTATGCAAATTCATTCTAAAATATATACACTGTACATTGTATATCTACTAAATATAACACACTATAGTCATATTATGCTAAATAAACTCAATATAATTTCATAGAAAAAAAGAAGTATACTTAATTGCCTGTGATTGTGCCTGCTGTATCTGCTGTGTCAGCCTGCCAGAGTGAGATTTCACCTGTTTCATTACTGTGTTCCTGCTTTGTGATGCCCTGATTCTCCCTCACTGACATTCTATAGATCCAAAGGATGTCAGAGCAACGTTATGGCCCATATGATGTTCCTTTCACTCCAATGTAATAGCCAATACTATGGTCCTTAAACTCAAAACTTGACCTTCACTAGATTGGTATTACTGGTGATTCTTTAGGTGCGGTGCACATACAAATGGTAATTAATGTGCACCACAATGTCCCATAGAATAGCTGACCTTCTCTTTTAACCTTTGGGCAGTCATTCTGAGTTTTAAACAGAACTTAGGGATAGAGAATTCCATTCAGCTTCCAGGCTTTGCAAAAGTTTGCCCTGTCTCATGGACAGGCATTGAACCCTGAAAGCTATTTGCTGGGAAGCACAGCCTTTGAAAGAAATTGACCATGACCATAACATTGCTCCTATTGAAGCTACGCCATTCATTGAGTTGATTCCTTTGATTCAAATATAATGACACTACCAAGGATGTTGTGGAATATAGGAAGATGGTCCATGTATTTGCTAATAGCCCTTCTCCAGCCCTTCTCTGCACAGAGGCGGAGCATTTCATGCAGGGAGATTTCTGCGCTGATGCCAGAGTCATGTCTTTGCTTTCTACCTAAAGGGAGTTTAAAAGAGGCTACATAGGCTTGGGACCTTAACATGTCAGAGTCACCAGCCCTTACACCAGCCCTTTCATGGTCCCTTGGAACTGTAGGGAGAACCATACTCTTACAGATGCCTCTGAAAAGCCACAATGAAGCCATCTTGGGTGAACCTGACATCAGATCAAGATGTAAAGGGTTATGGTGTGAAGAGACATTGGGTTGTAGTTACATCAGAAGCAGCAGGTTATGTGTGTATTAGCAACAGGGTTTAAAATGCCAGAAAGTTCTCTCACCCTAAATAGTGTTGTCCCCAGTCAGTCTAGCAGGTGTTGGTACCAGGCCACATGTCAGCTGATTTCATTGGAGCCACTCAGCTGACAGACCCCACCTTCTTGCCATTTCAAGAAAGAAAAAAAAACAAAAAAACACACATTTTCCTGATGAGATGGCTTGATATCATCAATGCGGATTCTGATACAGGGATGCAATCTAATGTCACTCATCTCACCCACCTTTCAAATGACCATCATGCTGGAATTAAGAGCCATGGCCAGGTCTTCATCAAGGGTGCTGTCAGCTGAGACATCATCTGAATAGCTGAAACAAGTGTGTTATATGCACCAAACTCCAAGCTGGTCGTCCCCCTGACTACCTGAGTACCCGCCCACTCATCAGAAACATTGGCTAACATATTTGGTCTATTGGTATGTTTATAATTGATTTATTGCACTTTTAGGGGAGTAAAATGTACTCTTTTACTGATCAGCTATCAGGAAAAGAATGCATTAAAGGAGGGGGGTGGGAAAACTTTTCACATGGCTAAGTGAGTCACCAGACACTTCCAGCCCTTTCGGTGCTCTGGGATTCGTTATTGCCCTCAATATACCTGAGAATCAGAACTATTCAGACTGCTGCACTAAAAATAGGGTCCACAGTGACCAGAGAAACTTGAATCAAAGGCACAAATAGGCCTAGTGGGTCAAGATATGTCAGCAAAGACTGATGGATTTTTTTTTTAAGTCACCTTTGTTCTAAGATGAGTGGAGTCTTGTAAAGTATTGGGGTCTCAGGGTGGGTCTCCGATCCCTTGCCACCACTAAGCTACCTCTCATTCTCACTCCTGAGATGGCGGAGTGTTACCACATCAGAGAAGTAACTGTGTTTATTAACTCTAAAAGGCTCTCATACCCATTTCTATTGATCTCGACTTCCCTCTTGACACCTGCAGTGATCGAGATGGAAAAATGTCAGTATGACAATACAGATTTTGTCAGCTGTGGAAGGGAGCTTTTGCCTGTACCTTCTGAGTATCTCCCGGCTCTCAGAGTTGCGGTAAATGGCAGAACAGTGAACCGACGTAAACCCAGCCTACGTGGAGCCGCTTAGGCACAGCCGAGTGAAAAGTCTTGTCACACAACATTTTTTTTTTTCGTTCGTTTGGGGGTTTTTGCGTAGTGATGGAAAGGACAGGAAGACTGAGTTGAAGGCTTCCAAATGTGTGTTTGTGCAAGCTTTCCTGAGACCAACTGGAAGAAGCAGTGCTGTCTAACTACCTTTAAAATGTCAGGAATAATCCAAATGACCCTTCAGGGATTCTGTAGAAATAAATTTTGACTTTATGATATGTTGTAATTGTGTATGCTTGTGTTGTAATTTGCACCTATATTATAATAACCTGCTTGTTGTCTAGCTGCATTATGCTACATGTACTATTCATTTTTTGTTTGATTTTATGTATACAGAGAAACAGCACTTTTTGGTTTACTTTAATTATACAAATGTGTTTTATTTGAACATGTTTATCTGATGACAATAGGAAGGAAACAGAAACAGTGGAAGAACATGTTCAAGATGTCCAAGTCAAGAGCCTTAAAGGTTCCTTCAGCATTGCTACCTTCATTCAAGCCTCATGAATTGCAGTGCTTGGCTATCTGTTGATTCATGCAGAGCCATACATTCAGGGGACAGAATAATGACAGTTGTATGAGCAAGGAATGAGATTCCATTGCAAATACAAGCAAGAAGTATGTATGTGTGTGTGTGTGTGTGTGTGTGTGTGTGTGTGTGTGTGTGTGTGTGTGTGTAAGTGTGTGTGGAAATGCTTATGCTAATCCCCAGCACTAGCTGTTTTGTGGCAAATTGCAGTGAAAATACCTGTAACTATAGCTGTAGAACTGCATCTGAGCTACACTCATCTACATGCAAATGAGTACGAGTGTGAGCTGTAATATCTGAGAAATCCTGTAGCTGATGTGTGTGTTTTAACATCTACCCTTCTTCGCTTTGAGCTTTCCAAAACAGGCATACAAATTGTTTTTCTTCCTTGCTCACCCCGATCAATTTCTTTTACGCTTGGACATTTCCAACATTTCAGCCAGCTAAACCACACACTGTCTTACCCCCTTTAAATGCCAGGACACTAAATAATTAAACAGTATGCCTTGGGCAGCATGGTCAGGATCATGCAGCCAGACCTGACTACAACTGATTATGTGTAATACTCACTCTTTTATGGTTTTCCCTTCGTGAGAGCGTCACTTAATACTAAGCAGTACTTTAGAAGCAGAACCTTTGTGAAATAAAAATGAATGTTTTTCAAAGGCCCTCTTGCAGTATGTGACATTTAATATGTTTCTAAATGATGGGTGCAGATTCAACTGAGTGGTACTAATGCACTTGTAGATCCAATGTAGCTGTGGTGACCATGATAACATAAAGCAACAGCTAGGATCAGACTGCTTGCAGCCTACCTGAAACCCTTTCACAGTACCTCTGTGTGACCCTTACATGTCCACCTCTAAACTCACTGCATATGTCATGAGAAAGAACCCCTCTTTTTGAAATGAGCTACCTGGAAAGATAATTAATTTTACTAATTGATGATTCATTTAGCATTTTCTTAAATTATTGAGTACTGCCCTCAGGTGGAAGAATCAATTATTACAAATGTAGTTTGGATTCCGTTACCACGAGGAGAAGTCCAAGGAGTGGGTGTTTGAGTCCTGTCCAGAGACAGGATTGTATGCCACATGTACTGTATGTGCTAATGGTTGAGACACAATCTTAGAAGTGCAGTTTAGTGTAGCTTTCGCTGCTTTCCACTGCTTGCTAAAAAGTCATTTGGGATGCATTTTCTTCCCATCATAGTTTCCTTGTTGCTGCATTTCCCCTCTGAGCGTGGACATAAGTGCGGACAATTTTTCTTCGTTGTTGTTTGTTTCAATCTAGCTGTGTTTTGGGAGCCAACTGAAGAGTGTAGCTTTATTTAGACTGATTGCACAGGCCAGTCTGCCCTTCATGCAACACACCACCACCAGCTGCTATTTCGAAGAGCTCCGCGGTGATTTTGTTTAAAAACAATGACCTGTTCAATCTGACTCTCAGACATTATCAGTCTGCAGATGTCACCAATCAGGCATCACAGAACACCCTGCATGTGCACTCATCCTCTCTCTCTCTATCTCTCTCTCACGTTCTCTCTGTCTGTCTCTCTCTCTCTTTCTCTGTTTCTCATACACACACACACACACAAGCTTCAGGCAATTTTCAGAAACCTCACTGGTGATGACGTCTGCTTTAAAGGTGTCATCCTGAGTGAGAATATTTCTGACAGGCATCGTCAGTGTAACACACTTAGTGCCACAGATGACATATGCTTCTCTTGATGTTTGTTTTGGTCTCCTGCAAAGTGTGTCAGACCCCAGTGAACAAGCAGTATATTTTCACTGCGGGTGTCTGACAATTCTGCAAGTATGTCGGTGTAATCTGTAATTTAATCATTAGTATTGAAAACTGAGATGTTCCAGGTGTGTGATGTATTTTTGTGCTGGAGCAATATGGCATGGTAATCTAAGGCAAGCTTTGAAGCCCAGTATGACAGCACACACCAATCTGTCAGGTGGAGGTATTTGACATATTTTGCGGGTTTTCCAATCAATGTTTCTTTGATAATTTTTCTGGTCTTTGAATTTTTGGCAAGCATGGTCAGTATGGTTTCATAGAAGTTTTCCTCTATAGTGATAAAGTTCTGTGGGATTACTTTTAGATAAGGCATAAAAGACCTATCTCCATACACTAATTGGATAAATGTAGCATTTAATAGTTATTGTATATACAGTTTTATGTACACCAATAAGTTGAGAGGATCTTGTACAATTATACAGACTAAACATAATACAATAATGTAGCAGTTCATATACCACATGAAGTAACACAGGAGCATCCTAATGTGACATCTACATCCTAGTGTGACATTTCTCTCTATACAGGACAATGCTTTGGCAAACAAAGAAGGGCACCTTCCAAATAAGAATTAGCACTGGTGTGAATCAGTACCATGGACAGCAGCCTGAACACAGTAGTCACAGTACTGGGTTTTAATATTTTGGGGCTTGATGTGGGAAGTCAGTGAGAACTTAGCACTGAACTACAACATATTAAAGCCCAATGTGTTATACTAATTGCGACTTCAAGAGATATAAGAAATGATAAACATGGTCATGAACAAATATTGCCTCGGTTTTATTTAAGACAGGATATACCATCCCACTCCTTCCGAATGTCTCTACTCAGAGTGACAACACTGTTCATGATAAGCAAGAAAAGTTCAAAAGTTCCCATAAGCACATAATACTGCCCCCCTGCGTTTTATTCACTGCTACTTTTCCAGAACATACTATAACTCACCTCACTGCAGCTGCTCAGAAGTGCTAATTGCCAGAAGAAGACCCCTTTAGAGGAGCATGAGTGATGGAAGCAGCATGCATAATTCAGATGGAGATGGAGACTGGGAAAAGAAAAGATATGAAGAACAACCGTGGTTAACCGAGGTGTGGTTGGTGTGTGTGTCTGTGTGTGTGTGTGTGTGTGTGTGTGTGTGTGTGTGTGTGTGTACACTGAAAGAAAGGCAGGAGCAGGGAGAAATGGCATAATGAGTTTGGTGAGAGTAGCACCTCTGGGGCAGGATTACTAGTGCAGCAGAGTGAACTGGCGGTGCTCTGTCAGATGAGGACAGCAGAAAGACACACGTGTGTCTCCTTTCACCACCGACGTTTGATTACCCATCTAAGACCTCGGGGGCTGTAAAATAAAACTCCTCAACAGGGAGGGGGGGCGGTCAGAGCAGACTCCTTGTTTTCAAACCTCACGTAGCTTACAGCAGCTATACAGGAACCGGCTGTGCACTGCAGAACTCCTTCTAATTGGGTCTGCAGTCACTTGTGCGAAGGATTCAGTAAAGGCTATGCTAAAACTTGCCCGCTGACACTGCTGTATTTATGAGATACATTTACTGATTTGACTAAGGATGATTTAAAAGCTGATATATTTGTAAGACTGCAAGGCATATAAAGGTATAGGCTGGAATGTTGCAGTCATTCCCAACTGGGTCCATACAGATTACAAAGTCACTTTGACAAATGACCTCTTTATAAATAACATGTGAGCTTAATATGTGTTAATATGTGTTTTATAGAAATAAAAAAATAAAATAAAAAACAATCAGCAAAGCGCCTGCTCCTTGCATTACGGATCCATTGAAAAAAAGCAATTAAGTCCAACATGTGGGTGAAAGGTGGTAAAGAGGACATTAATGCATGAAAGCTATTCAAAGCAGATTGCCCTCTTTACAGTCATTAAGTCGTTCTAGTACGATGTCTTCCAACGCCAACGAGCGTCATGTGACGGATTTGTGTGCTTGTGCAGTCCTCCAAATGTCTACTGGTATTTTATTCCTAGAGGTGGATGTCAGGGGGTTACTGTGGAGCAGAGCACCTGCATGAAACCCTACAGGCAGGCAGAAGATGTCTCATTACATGTGATATGTCCTCGGCTTGGTGTCCGGGCACTCCGAGGGTGCACATGTGGATGTGTGATGCAGGTAATTGACTAGGCTTGCATCTCCTGAGTTATTTGAGACACCAAAAAAGAAGGGAAAAGGTGCAATTGGGTGTAAACAAGTCAATGAGCTGTCAAAGGAGCTATGCTCGAGTAGTTAACGCGCGAGGTATAATTGGCTGTAGGTCCCAGAATGTTCGCTAATATTCAGACCAAGACTAGCCGCTAGCAGCACTCTTGACAACTTGTATCTTTCACCTGGAATCTAATCAATAGAAGAGGAATGATAGTGGGTGGGTTACAAGATCCAGTACATTTGATAGGGAAGTGTACATTCTTTATTGCTACATGTGCAGGTTAACTTTCGATGACTCAATCAGGTCAAAGAAGCTGTGTGGCATCTTCACTGTAGCCTTTATATGGAACAGTTGTGTCCTTTACCATCAACAATTCATAGTGAAACACAACTTGCTGGCAGTTACTAGTCTACCTGTGTAGTCTGTTTGGGACACTTGACTTCAGAATTATAAAGACATTTTGATCTAAAGGCTAAATTTGTCTCTGAGACAATGCAAACGTTGCTGCCTATGCATGTGCGTATTTCCAAACAACAACAATATTTTAAAATGTGTATGTTTCTTATTATGTCACTTCAACAGATGTTTAGTTCCTCAGCCAGCAAGGGTCAAGAACATGTGAGAACTTTAAGAGTGAGGTGTTGGAAACATCCAAAGAGGCATGAAACTTGTTGGGAGTGTGCAAAGTTGTTATCAAGGCAAAATGTGGCTACTTTTAATCTACAGTGCAAAATATCTTGAGTTATCCTACAATGTGGAAAATCATGACACCTGTAGGTGTGTCCAAACTCCTTTATTTTACAGTATCTGAATATAAACGAAGTTTATGCACCTATTCTCTTAAAATTCGCATGATTCGAGTTCCATCTTGTCCAATTTCATACCTGGGCTCTGTTGCTATGCTCTGTTTAGGTTTCCAAAATTGATCTGAAGGAAGCATGTTTTTCTTATAGCATACCAAGTCAGTCCATGAGGGAGAGCTGTCAATGCAACCAATGGCTCCTGTAACCTATCACTGCCCCTTTCTCTGGGTCTCTACTGCGGAATTAGGCCTGCTCTGCCATGCTTTGGGAAAGGTCTCTGTCAGGGCAGGCAGAACAAAGGGTCATGGTCATGGGTTTGATTTACAAGCACTCTGTATAACAGTACCTGCTGCATGAGGTAAATGGGAAATTCCTTTAATTTGCCTGTGCTATAATGACCATCACCTTCTGTGTGTTATTGTGTTATTGCCTATACAACTTGCTCTTATAGAATGCCTGTTAATCCCCATCTAATTAATGAATACTTTATTTATGACTGCACATTAACTCCTATTGAAACTCACAAATCTCACTGTACCATGTGGGTCTGAGCAGGAGTGCAAAGTCTACCTTATTATTTTTATCTGATAATTCTGGATTAAGAGAATGTAGCAGTGGCTGTGTGATTAGTTTCTAGGTTAAGGATGACTCTTTTATTTTAGTAGCTCCAATTTATATCTGTTTATACTGACATTAATACAAGGTGACTCCAAACACCATGTCGGATTATTTGTGTAATAGAAACTGTGAAATTGCATAGTGGAAACACACCATGTTCTCAATTATTGATTCCAGGTACTCTGGAAATAACTAGTAAGGTGCTTTTATTATTAGGAGCAAAGGTAACATACACACAACCTGCGTAAACACGATATTGAATGTCAGCCACAGGTGAACATGGGTTTAAAAGCTTTGATTAGTTATTAAAGGATTAAAAAGGGGTCATTAAAGCTTTAAACTGTTTGTTTCTTTCTATTAATGAAATGTGATTAGAAGGGGATCACTTTCTTTTTGCCACCTGTAGCTAAAACACTTTTTCCTTCAATTATCCTTCATAGGTTTGATCAAGACATCTCCCTGCCTTGAACTACAAACAATGCATGCTGTGCAAATCCCAATGACTGATTGAGCTCCAAATGTGTGTGTGTGTGTGTGTGTGTGTGTGTGTATATATATATATATATATATATATATATATATATATATATATATATATATAATATTAATATAAAAGACGTTAGATAGAGAGGCAGTAAAAATGTCAGTGTAGTACCCAAGAACAAACAAAGAGGACATTTTTGTCAGAGGTCTTTTATCAACTGTGCAAGAATTTTGTGTGTGTGTGTGTGTGTGTGTGTGTGTGTGTGTGTGTGTGTGTGTGTGTGTGTGTGCCTGTAAATATTACTTTAAAAGTCTGTCAAGGAGCATAGTCTTTCTCTAAAAACCAAATCCCACAATTAAATATATCCCGAAAGTAAATGGAGGGCCCTGTATATGAATATGAATGCACTAAGTATCCAGAAAGCTTTTGCTTGCTGCTCAGGAGAACCTAATCACACACTTACAGCACCAAGGTTACTAAGCAACCAATGTAAGAAAACAATTCACTGCCCATGGCATTTATACATGGCATTAATGCTGTCTTGGACATATACGTGTCTTGAATTTGAAGTTGGTTGAGCAGTTTTACAGAGGTTGTCTTTCCACATACTTAGAGTGACAGAAATACAATGTAAATAAGACCTTAGAGCTTTTAAGTCATTTTCAGTTACGAAAGTGTTTGAATTGATGAAATCGCTTCCTTAACACTCAATATTGCTTATTTTTTGCTGTCAGATAACTGCTATGCTTCTTACAAGCAGACTGATAGACACTGCTCAGAACCCAGACTCTATAAAGCATAATAGCCTATATGCATGCATTTTAAAAATAAAATCTTAATTTGGAGGAGGTCACAGCCTTTGACTCATTTACTTTTAATCCTGGCTGGCAAATTGTTCCTTCAGCATGATAGGAGACATGCAACTGAAATAAAACGATTCTCTTTAAATGACATGAAATCTTTGAAACTAGATCTACAAAAATAAAAGGTAGCCTCAGTTGTTATGTCACACATTTTTATGAAAAGTGTTTCTGTGAATGGTAACCTACAATTCAGCTACAGTGCAGGGTGGTTTTTTTTTTTTGACACTTTATTTTCACATTTTTTTAAAACCTTTTTTTCACTGCTCATTTTTCATAAATTCCTAAAAATGTTCAGGAGTCTCTTCAGAGCATATCCATATACTTATCATTTCAGACATGTGATTAGTATGTACATGTTGACCGATGGATAGACTTTTTAGCGGAGTTTGTCTTCAGCACATTAATGATGTGACTGCTAACACCGGACTCTGATTGGTGGATCTGGGTCTTGCTCCGGAAGACTGAGAACAGATGGGTCACCTTTGGCTCCACTGGCCTGAAAACAATGTAAGCGCTGTCAATCTCAATGAACATGGAACCAGTGGCCACAGCTGGTGGACAGGTTCTCATCTCCTTGTAGCAACTGAGCTTCGCAATTTTCACCTGACACACTCTGCCGACCATGATCGAATGATTGGAGTTATGGCTAGCTCCCTTTGACAAGCCTGTCAGATGCCAGTCCGGTGGGCGTCTCAAAAAACATGCCTTGTCAGGAGCAGATCAACTTTTACTGGGTTGATCCAAGACTGAAATACAGAGACCTTGGAACCGAAATGAGAACTTCTAATTTTTAATTGCTGTGCATTCTTTATTTATCTCCTGCCTACCGCTGGAAAAATCTCCATGGAAAATAATGTGTTTACTTGGCAGTCAGACGTTTCGGGGCGATATTACTAAACACCGGGTTTTATGGTAGGTGCTGCATACTCACTGCCACCGCATATGTAGAGGTGCAATTAAATTCAGGAGTTCACCTCAAGCTGGGCTCAACCTAGCCTTGGCATTGTAAAAAAATACTCTCGAAAGAGACCTAAAGGTGGTACTGGCCTTAGGCTAAAGCACTATTCTCATCACTGGGACTTAAACCACTCCTCCACCCTACAGAACCGTGCATGTCAGCTCTGCTCTGTTACACAATATTATCTATTCATGCATTAGAAGCTCCTTAATAGATCTTCTTTGAAGAAATGAAAAACCAAAAAAACAAGGGATTAGGGAATTTTAAAAAAAGACGTCATATTTGCGAGAGATGGCTGCAGGCGTGAGATGCTGCTGGCGAGGCACTTGTGCAGATCTTATTTTCCTGGAAGGCCTTCCTGCAGACAGCCCAGGAGTCGCGCGTCTTTGCACGCTGGAGCTGTCTGCTTCTGTTACCACCCCACCAACCATCATCAGAGTGCTACAGTGCAGCGGTCAGTGCTTACACCGACCAGCGCTCCAGCCCACCGGTGCTCGTTTAGAAGCATTCATCGGGCACTTCCACGACTATATCTTCCATCGATGCCTCGGCTGCTAGCTTAGCAAATGTATTCTCGTCATGCGGCGGCACCTCCAGCGACAAAAGTGACAGAATGCCTGCACGTTAGCTTGCATAAACAGCCAATGATCTGAGCGAAGGTCATCCTCCCAGGACATTTGTGATCAATAATGCAGCAGCCATAAGTCATAAACATCTGGCATCTGGCGTTGCAGAAATCCATCAAGGAAAGCAGTCCGAGACAGAGTTTATCAGACTAATAAAAATGGTCAGACTGTTTTAAAGTGATTTATTTGAGAATCCTGGGCCAGTCTAGAACCGATCAGTCATAAAACCTCAATAAAGTCTTCTTACAAAATGGTAGAAAATCTATTTTCTATCTTCTGCAATAACATTACAGACAGAGTGCTCGGAAGCCTGAACTCAACATCACCGCTTATTAACATATCGCATCTCCATGTCTAGCCTTCACCATCTTTCATAACGTCCTGCTGCACAGTCTCTGCAAATGGCCACTCGTATCCACAGGAATGAGCTTGACACAAATCCTCATGCTGGAGATCTTGGGATCCCTCCCAGCACCTCCCAGAATGGAGCTACCATGCCGCCCACCCGGACTGTGTGGGGGCCAGAGCCATCTGTTGCTAAAGTGTCTGTAATTTCCTCCGCAGGCTCGTCAGCTGGAGCCCTGGCTTGATTGGGCGATTCTGAATCTTGCAGGGAAGCAGCAGGATGTCACTGCACCTGGGCTCCTTCTGCAAACAGACAATTACAGTTCCAATCAATGAGGAGATGGGAGCCGGTTGGGCTCCTTTGTGGTGAGAGGTTTTGTCTCATGTTCTTGCACGTTTTACGATCGAGACATTTATGATGTTTTTGAGATGCCGTGCTTAAGCGTTGAACATCACGTAACCCCCTTCCCTTCAGGAGTAACTTCATGAATATCAAATGCATCACGTGCAACTCGTTTACGGAAAATTTGAATCCATCCATTTACATGAACTAGCAAACGTTTGGTGCAGATGAGGAACGCGCGAGCAAAGCGAAGCGAAGAATGCGGGTGAAATTTAAAATGCAAAAAAAAAGTCTGAGTTCTTGTTGGTTAAAATTATATCTGAATGTAACATGAAGCTTGCAGGATGCATTTCCATGGGGTGATAGCTGTCATGATTTCAATGCCTCCATCAACTCCCATGCAAACATGCAGCCTTGTAAATGACAGAGAAAAACAGTCAGTTAGGATCAGTACCGCTGAAAGATTGCTGATTCAGGGAAAGTACTTCTGTAGCTTGTGCACGTTCAAAAAGGGTATTGGTGTAAAATGACCCAATTTAGGAAACACTGCAAACTGCCATCTTCCACAGACCAAGTGCATGCCAGCTTTACGTGTGCCATCCAAGTGGTTTTCAGATCTCAAACTTACACTTGAAGAACTTGAATCCCTGAAGATTGCACTTCGGAAAATGCTGACAATGTCCCTGTTGTATCGCCGGCCACGCTGTGTCTCCATGTACAAAGCAGGCAATGGAGTGGCATCGCTGCCCAACCTGTCTCTGTTCGGATTCACATGGGGCTTTGCATGCCAAAGAGACATAGATCCCCCTCTAGCGCTGTGCTCAGCAAAGAAAGTAGCGCTCGCAGCAGGACTTGGGCTACATCAGCATGGCTAAAGGATCAAACCAACGTGCCCAGTCTCAAATGGCTCTGCTTACAGTAGTTGTGCAGAGGTGTGCCCTACAGCTCCCACTGGCGTTCGTGCCAGCTGTACCATTTGGCGGGACATCCCCTAGGACACGCCTGGCTGTGTTCCCATTGGCAATGTCCCCCCAGCATTGGCAGCGCCCTCGCCCCCGTCGATACGTGATATCCCGGCAAATCGGGAGTGTCCACCAAGACACGTGATGGGAATGATGACAGTGGAATGATGCGCTCTCCCCTGGATGGTTTTCGAGATGCACAGCGCGGCCGACTGGAAGTCCGGAGCGGTGCAACGGCAGACCTGGGCTTTCCACGGAGGAGACGCGTGTGTGCTGATGATTGTCTGCTCGGTGTTGGCGTAGGGTTGCACGACATAGATGAGACCTGCTGGGGAGGCCGGCTCGCCTAAACACGAAGTACAAGGAGAATAAATAAAAACATTGAGAAAATAGCTTTTAACTGCACATGGGAACTGTAGGAGGATCCATTCCGGGCCACACACCTTTCAGTTTGGTTTCACTGTATTTTCTCAACAGTTCATAACAGTTATTTAACAATAAGCATTAAGGACTAATGCCTGATTAAAAAACCTGCAGTTCAACAGGTTATGGTGGAAAGCGCTGCTAGATTGTTGGATCTTTGCACACAGTAACACAAAGTAATAGCTACTAGAACAATGGGGCATTGTTCTGAAATTATCATGTAATTTTTTTCCCCACATAACTGTGGCACGACTCTCCATAATGCCCCACACGCCTTTGGCTACCTAACCTCTGTCGACTGTCGCGTTCTGTCATTATTACGCCTGACGATGCCACTTTGATAAGTCTCAAGTGGCGGCCAGCCACGGCATTGGGAATTTGAATCCATTAACATTTCATTCAGCCTTCACCTGCTGCCGCAGCGTGGTGCCGCTTCCAGAACCCGACACTCCCATCAGTGGTGGAGCACGTTAAAGGACCCTTGGCGACAAACAGCACTGACACATCAGAGCGCCCTTGTTCAAACGTAGCACTGCAGGAGCAGGGTGTTGATTGTAACTTATAGGAGGTGAATACTAAATGGCCTGCAATTAGTGCACCGTACTTGTACTCGGTCTGTCTCTTCGAGACCGATTTTTGACAGGAAAAGGGAGAACGATCGTGAAATGTATTTATCCATTGCCATAGGATTCAAAGACAGTTTAGAACCTCTGACATGGAACCATAAACTGAACTTCATGCCAGACTCGATTAGCCTCAAGTGAGAAACTCGCCCAGCCATCGTTTGGCTCATTATTTATTTACTTGTTTATTCTTTGCATAATAGATTTGACTTATGTATGCAGGTCTCTGGAACTCCTCCCAGCATCTGTGCCTCAGGACATCCACGCTGGTCTGGTCTTTGATCCCCCCCTCGTATAGCACTTCAAAGTGGAGCTCAAATGAAAAGCAGTCCTCACCACTGCCACCTTGGCTCTTCCCAAAAAGGCGGCCTGAATCCTATTAGTCTCACTCCACTATGTTCTGCTCTGGCTTCCCCTCTTGGAAGCTTTGTACATTCTTTATGTAGCTTTACATACAGAAGGAGGTTTTTCCTGCGCGGGAAGCCGACTGCAGCTCGGTGAGAGGCAGAGCAAACATAAACCTCGCAGTGATTAATAAAGTTGACACAACAAATACTTAGACCGAAAGCTGGCTCCTAATCGAGAGTCAAGAGATGTTGCATCCAGTTACCATACAGCGCTGATCTCTCTGCTGTCCTGAGAAAGCTCAGCAGACACAGTGGAAAGTACCTCTCTGCGCACTTTACTGTCAAGGTCTTCATGGCGGGCCAGAGTTTGAGTGGTAGGTTGGAGCATGAACAGTCCTTGCTCAGAGTGACAGCCTTCACTCCCAGCACTCCCAGCAACGGGTACATTGACAGAGTTTTCCACAGCCAACGCAAGGAAAGTCAAATTAGGTATACATTTCTGTGGCACACTTCATCCCAAAGCTTGCAGCCGGACTAGACTTTCGATCCTTTGACCCTGCTGAGGTTTCAAGTCATTCCTGCGGATGAGAGAAGAATACCCACGGAACTGGGTTTAACTGGGATCTGGGCAGGAACAGCAAGCTCCTACATACATTTAAGCCTTCGCAGGGGTCTAATGCAACATGGCAGAAGTTGTATCAGGATTTTAGACTCTTTCTCTGACCGTGGTCCTTCAAATACATTCTTTCTTTCTTTCTTTCTTTCTTTCTTTCTTTCTTTCTTTCTTTCTTTCTTTCAAAACACAGCAAACGCCATGTTACCATAGATAGTAACACATATCTATTATATATTTTGATAAGGAAGAGAGATGACATCCTCCACTTCTCTGTCTTCAGAATTCCATCCATTTTGGCCATCTATTATTTACTGGTCCTTTATTCCAGGGCTTATATATACATACAAATCATTATTCCTGCTGCCTAAACCCACTGTCCTGGTTTCAATGCCTCAGTCGGCTGCCAACACTGGTCTCTTTTCCACATTCCTCCTCCCCGCCCTATCATAGCCTTATGAATGGCAACCAATCAGAAGCTGCCCCCCTCTGCAAACTGCATCCTTGTCTAGGCAAGAGCAAGAGAAAGGGGATCGAGTGAGGGAGTGTGAGAGAGAGAGAGATAGAGAGAGAGAGAGAGAGAGAGAGAGAGAGAGAGAGAGAGAGAGAGGGAGAGATAGAGAGAGAGAGAGAGAGAGAGAGAGAGAGAGGGAGAGGGAGAGATAGAGAGAAAGAGAGGGAGAGAAAGAGAGAGGCAGGCAGCTGGAGTCTCACACACAACTGTAGCTAGTCTTGGAATCTGAGCACTGCCAAGAGGCAAAGACAGGAGCCAGTGTCGCACTTCAATGAGAATGACATACACTCAAAAGAGCAAGGAAATCTTTTTCTAAGGTAAGAACCTTTCACTATGCACTACACTTCAGCTAAAAGCTCCACATTTTGAGCTGATAAAGCCAAACCTTTTCTCCTATTGTGATATTTCATATTGCATTGATTGCAAGTAATTCATTCTGGCAACTGGGTTCGAATAGACCCAACAACAGTCCAAGCCCTCCAACTGTGAATATATAACCTGTTTGAAACATGACTGATTAAGTATGTATTTTAATATGCAAATACCTGCAAATTTATTCATTTTCATACTAATGATGTCTGTTTCTGGAGGTTCGTATTCAGTGTCAATGTTGTTATGGTGATAGGACCCATAGAGCTAATCCTCTGCTACTACTTTTTTGTGCTCTGTATTTAATCATGAATGCAAAAAAAAGGAAACTTTCATGAACAGTTAATAGAAGTTAGGATTAATAAGATACATTATGAAACTGCTTAGAACACTCTGGCATGCATTTCACAGCTCACTTGTGAATACTGGTATCCTTAAACTACAGCAAAGAAATTGGTGAATCAAATGCACGCATTCTGCTAGACCCGTTTCATCTGAGCTTTACTCGTGAATTCAGTAGGAAGTGATGTTCCCTCAGAACCTCCTTATTCAACAGTCCAAAGAAGCTTCCTTCCTTCCATGTGTTGATTGTAAAAAAAAAAAAAGTGCGCGCAGTGGTCCAGGCAGACCTGCTCAGTGGTTTCCGTTGGGGATATTAGGCTCGGGGGGTGGGGGGGGGGGATTTGGGGGGAACAGCGAACTGCTTTGACGAGTCAGTCGCTGCTTCACGCTCCCTCCGTGAGCTGGAACCTGCCGTTTAATCTCACGGCACATGAATACCGAGATAAACTCTCAAAACCGTTAACGCAGAACGTGCGGTTGCCGGCCGCCTCTCTTCAAACGTTCTCCGGGAGGTCCTGGGCATTTTTCTCCACCAGGTTGAGCTTCTCGGGCTCTATACGGCCACATTCGAATGTGGAACTCAAAGGCTGCCAATAAATAAATGGCTGCTGTGTGCAATGCTGCCCAAAAAGGCTCCTTAGCGACTGGCGCGTATTCAGCCTGCTCCCCTTTGAAATCTACATTCTGTTAAAGTGGCCGCTCTCTGACACCCCATACGTAAATCCCCCCGGTTAGTTTGGGTGCTGTTTACTCTGATCTGATGTTTTATTCTGCTGTTAGACGTTCTGGCTGCACCTGAGCTGCCAAGCCTTGGAGCCTGCCTCCTGCCGCCGTGTGCTGACTGTGATTTATACATCTGAGCCGAACGCATAATGGCATGACTGTTCCGCACAAATTAAAGTGCACATTTCCTCCTAGCCGATGTCACATGTATAATTGCCTTTCAACGTGGAGATGAATCATGAGACAAAGTCACTTGCACTTTGATTCTGGATAGAACTCTCTCTCTCTCTCTCTCTCTCTCTCTCTCTCTCTCTCTCTCTCTCTCTCTCTCTCTCGCTTGCTTTCTTATGAAGAGAAGGATAGCAGTGAATGCAATTTGTCTCATAATGAGATAAAAGTCAGAGACAATCAATTTATTTCTTTGGAGATGATGTAATGATATTAATGTTCTCATTCCGAGCTACACTGCTGGGATACATTTCAGATGTTTTCCTGCCCACTAAGCTGGTAATTGAGAAAAGAAGACCGCATGTAGAAAATAACCATCAGCCTTACATAGCAGAAAGATTCATTATGTTCATTGACTCTACCCAATAGAAAAACCTGTTAAGTCCTAAGAGCCCATGAACATAATACAACAGAGTAATCATGGTGCACTTGAGAAAGGTCTTCTGAGTCCACAGTTGAATACTGAGCACCCCAAAAGAGGCTCTAATCCATGTTTGGACAAAACATGTGATTAATTTAATGAGACAAGACCTCCTTGGGGAAAAAAAAACTTCCCAAACTCACTGGTTTCATTAAAAGCCCTCAGCCCAACAAAAATCAGGGAATACGCTGTATCTAATAACCTTGATTATGCGAACCTGGACATATCAAAGCCTAGTCCTGAGGGCAGGCAATCAACATGCAGCAGATTTGATCTATATCAAAGTTTCAAAACAAAGAAGACAGGAGCATTAATATTACAGGGGAGGAAGCAGCTGGGAAAATGTCCGGCTAGAGACACGTGGTTGGGCTGAAGAACCGAGCAGACCGAGCAGAGAACATTGGAGAAGCTCTTGGGCTCCACCAAGTGGCCACTGCAGAATATGACATTTTCACTGCCACACAACCCGAAGACGTGAGTGAGTTTAGCTACGTAAAAGCAGTTAAGTCGCTGAAATACCAGCCAGAACTTTCCATGTGCAATATCGTATTCCCTTTTTGCTTTGTAGGGAAGATTCTGATAGAAATCCTATTATGCTTGCAGTCAGAGTAGCCCAGCAAATCGGCAGCTGATGGGTTAGTGTGGCTTATTCTCCATTACTTTATCACTGCTGAAGGTTTTTCTGAAGCAAATACATAGTCTGCGCTTACTATTCACCATACATTCAGAACTAATATCCACTATGCTAATGACGCTCATGGAAAATGGTTTAAATTATAGTCCTAATTAGAACATTCAATCATAATAATAATCAAAGAGGTTTAATTGTTACAAAAGGGACTTGGTTTCACACAAGCCTGAGGCCAAAAAGAGATTAACAGTGGAGTTAACGGTACTGAGCCGTATTTTGCATTTGAAGAACATTTATACAAGCAGCCGCTTAAAGCACTTTCACTCTGTAGAAAGTCATTAGATGACTGCTAGGCCTTTCAATTACAAAAGCAATTTAATTCTAATTTCTGGACCTTTATTATTTCATCCTTCAGTTTAACCCGAAAGAGTCACATTCTGATCTTCTGATCTTCCTAGTATTGGAAATCTTTGCAAATTGATACATTTGCTTTACAAGCGGCACGGTTTGTGTTCATTGTTGGGAAATGGGCAGCAGGATGCCACAAAGGTAGAGATGTGACAAGTGTTGAGAAATCAAACTGCCTGCATTCTCCACAGAAGGCACATTAGACGCTCCTGGCTTTGGTGGAAACTGACATTTCGTTCTTGACTGGCCGATTGTCTCACGTCTCTAAATATATTACTTTTGAAGTCAAGTCTGGGCAACGACACTTTCTTGCCTTTAAAACCCTTGTGCTGCAGTGCCTAAGGAAATGCAGCAAATAAATAAACAAACAAACAAACAAAAAGACCTGAAGGTAAAAGTGAGGAGAGCTGATCTCCGATAGTGGCAGGAGCAGTACGCAACCAGTCATGCTGAGATATTCCGCCTAAAAGCTGAGAAACAAATGCAGATGCCACGCTGCTCGGCTGAAGGTAATTATCGTATTAGAGAGGACGTCGTGCTGCTGGTCTTCACGGTGAAGGGGGATCTGAATCCCAGACATGTTGCTACACATAATCAAAGTCAACTGTATCGATTCAGTTAGCTATACGAGCGGCTTTGTACACACTCCGTTGCATTTATGCACCTGGGCTTCGCCTACGACAGCTTAATCCGCAGATGAAAAACTGGTGAGCGGAGACAGATCTGACATTGGGGAGGAGGAGGTGGCCTGTTGCTCTGTGAAGAAGATCTGTCTTGAGGCTTTCTGGAGCTGCACCCCTTGTTTTTGTGGATTACTCTTTGGCTCCGTAGAGGGTTTTGCATGAGGGCAACATGTAATCTTGATCAATACCTCTGACAGAGGATGAGGAGCAGCCCAGTAAATAAATAAATAAATAAATAAGTCGCTGTCACCATCTGTGGATGAAACCATAAGACAACTCACTCTTATAATCAGGGATCATTTTATGGATGCAGTCGCATACAAACGTATGCCTGTTGAGTGGGCACAGTAAAGGTATATTAATCCTGAATATAATGGCCATAATGCCACGTTACATTTTTATTTAATATCAAAGGTGTTGGATTGCAGTACATTTCACCATGTGATGGTTGAGTTGTGCAATCCTGTTTCCTGACTTAGGGCAAGCAGGGTTCAGCATGAATGCAGACAGCTGCATCCGAAATATGTCAGTGTGCTATTAAAATTGTATTGTTTACATGCACTTTTTCATGTAATAAAGTTTAGGTTATAATTAGTGACGCTCTGTGAATGAAGACCTCAAAGTTATCATGGCAATTTAGAACGGGTGGCTTGTAAACCTTGCTTTGATTTACTTTGGTATTGGAACAGTGGTTTATGGATGAGGGTTAAATGGTGATGCCATGTGATTTTGAGTTGCGATTAACTGAATGAGAACCTGCCAATAAAGGTGAAGTTTAATTCTTATACTATTGCCACTAAATTCCACAGTGAAGGGTGTACACAGTGGAATGATAAATCTCATAATGCATGCTTGTTATAGGACTATGGGCACATCAGAGACATCATCGTCGATGGAAGGCATAAAGATGAGATATTAATATTTTATTTTGTATCAAAGGGATGGCATCGCTCTAAATTGAATTTTTCTATTTGAGAGGAGTTGCTATGCTGTACCTCCAAAGAACTTTTTTAATTTTGCAGGGAATCAGAGGAAGATCAAAGTCTACGATGGCAGAGTTGCTGATCCAACCGTTTACATCATTTCCCATTCAGCGCCTTCCTTATTAGATTATTTATCCGGAGTTGTGCCTGTCTTGGGGATCAGTCGGAAACAGCCAAGTGATGATTCACTTTGCCTGGCTCTTCCTGCTGTTCTGCCTCCTCCCCCTGAGCTCACCCGTCATGGTGGTTAGGGGCCGGACCGGCCCGCCCCGCCCGTTCGGTCACTCGCTGCAGATGGACGGGAGGGTGCTGCACCGATCCAAACGTGACTGGATGTGGAGGCAGTTCTTTCTGTCGGAGGAGTACACAGGAAGCAGCTATCAGTATGTGGGGAAGGTAAGAGGCCTCGCTGGGCCCGGGAATCAACTCGTCGTGTCTTGCAAACAAGCCCTCCCCTGGCCGAGGGGGTTGGGGGGTCGGGTGGATGTGAAGAAATGAAAAGTTCTCTTTGGTTCTCTTTGAGGTTTATGTGGCATGACATATTATTTGAATATGAATGCATGGCAGGCATTTTGAAAATACCTGATGCCATTATCAAAGGGAAAAAAATATATAAAGCAGACGAAAATGTGAATTACACACTCACTGATGCATGAATATTCAGAAATGAGAGAGAGAGAGAGGAGAGGGGGCAAATAGCAGGGAGCAGAGTGAGGGGGGTAGTGTTTTTTGTACCCAGTTTGTGCCTGGTTTTACTGTTCTCATTTCTAGGACAAAGTGGCTCACTAGGGACATGACAGGAATTGACAATTACAGGCTATTTCATTTTCTCTCTCCCCCTCTTTTTTTTCACCCATTGACTTCCTACCCAACTGCAGCGGCTATGTGAAGGTGGGGGCGGTTGGTGCGATTCATCAAGCTACAATTCAGACACTTGCCAAATTTATGCCACGCTGATCGCGAAAAGAAAAACCCACTCCACTAGGCCCTTCTCTGCTCCTACCGTGCACTGATCAGGAGGTGTAACTCGGTATTCCAATAAAACTGCTGTCTTGCCATTGCAGACAGAAAGGCAACAGTTTGGTTGTTACAGATTGGCTCTGTTTAATGAACACTTAGATGGGTTCTGGCTTCAGATGCAGGTGTTCGATTATCCTGAAGTCCTAATGGAGTGGTTTGAATCCTACCTTAACAGAGTTCAGCTGGAGAGTTCGGTAGGCATTCTAAACACCAATCAAGTCTTGTTTAAACAGTCAGTCTTCCATCTAATAACTCCTTTGAAAGGGTCTTTGAGATTTCTGCACGGCCAATGTCACACTACATATCAAAGGAGTAATTTAGAACCAAAACACTTGTTTGACCTTAGCCTCAGCTATGCCGCTATATAATATGAGACAGGCACTCCATTTTTCTGGGAAGTTGCAAGGCCCAGTTAGTCACCCGCTAATGACTGCTGGTGTAGTTTGGCATGTGATTCATGGTGAGCAAGTCTGATGAGCGAGTAGATGGATCATACTGGATCACACCAGCTGGCTAGTAATTAGGCCAAGCTGGGCTAGCCACTAGCTCTTTCTAAGAATAGCCAGACGAAGCCAACGTCGCCTCAGTCGCTCACTGTGCAACGCAGTAAGCAATCGGTGCAACTATATGATCACATTTGCATCTGCAGTTGCATATAACGCAAGAAGGGGTAAGCAAATAAACCAGTCCAATCCATAAAAAGTATTTTCAGATCTGTATGTGATAGGGTCCATCCCCCATCCCACTCTGCCCAATTCAAATACCATTTCTCACATATCCGGGCGCTGCTTCATTAACGGGCCTGACCCAATTCCTATAGATCTTGTTTAAAACCTAATAGAACATAAAGGTATTTTTGAACTGGGAATGGGAGGTTGTCTCTGGGGGAAAGCCCAGCTCCCTGTACCTCTTCATTATGTGGAACCCGGAAATGTCATTTCCAATGTCCTGCCCATCCGAGTCCAGCTTCGGCTCTCTGGGATTGGCAGGCAGACATTTTGAAGAGAAGTTAATAGCTACCATTTTTCAGAATGGCCATCAGAAGATAAGTACTACCCGCGATAACATCTTCAAATGCTTGGTTGCGTGTACCCTAGCCCTACATGAAAACTGGCATTTCAGACAGATGCTTTGAGCTCCCCTCCTCAGGAACTAGGCCAGGCATCTGTGTCTTCAGGGTGACTTCAGTCCTTCTTAGTTATTCATAGGAAAATGGATCATTTATCAGGAAGGGGGAGACCAATTATTATTTTGAACAGCTAGGAGTAGAGACCTAACTGTTTTTAATTTTGTTTGTTTTATTGCATGCAATAACTTATAAATAAACAGCTGCACTGCCATGTTTTGTTTTTTTTTCCATCTTATTTAACTGGGTCAAGGAGCTGTAAAGTGAGTTCCTTCTTGGGTTAGTCGTCCTATGCCTGGAATTTTCCATCATGATTTTGACCTTGAAACATAATTTTATGCTCTTTGTGCCTGGCACACCTCTAATATAAGTCCCAACTACTCAAGGTCTTTCTCGGTTCGTTAGCTGTATTATGGTGCATATTACATTTTGTCAAAAGCGTATTGGTATTCAGTGGTGAAATGAATGAACTTGAATTTTTTGGTTTTTCATTTAGAAACATAATGCCATCAAATTAAATTTTTTATTTTTTTTTGCCTGTTATAGCTTCCATATTTCATTGCTTTTGCAAGAATCCTTTTCTAGAGGGGAGAAAAAATATCTGCGCTTTCTACTTTTTTGTCTCAATATCACAAAATGTGTAAAAAGATGTATGCTCCTTTAATTAACTCATTCATCTGCTTATTGATTCGTTCATTAGGGCACAGCTCTCTTTATAAATACCCAGAAAACTATCAAAAATAGAGAGGTGGTTTGGGCAACAAGTGCATCCCATGACCTGGCCACAAGTCTTGAACAGCACACATGAATGAAAACTTAACAAGGTATCAGCAGACAGAGCACAGAAGTGTCAGAGCTGGAGGGCAGTCTGTTTCTTCCAGGTGTTGCAAACACACAGTACTCTTGGCAAGCATGCCACAATGTTACATGTACAGTCCCTCCTGGTGCAAGACATTTACTGGTGGTCTTAGCTGATTCTATAAACATGGATTTTAAGGTCTAGATAAAATGTGAGGGTGTAGAATATGTGGATGGATGGTTGGATAGATAAAAATAGCTTTTTAAATGAAAGCAACATGTATAATAGAATACTGAGAAAAATATATGCAGTAGATGAAATTCACATTAAAGTGCAGAAAGCACTTATTCATTTTTTAAAATAAATTTTCAGTAGAATTACCTACATCATTGTAGCTGAAAAACAGAGAGAAAAATCCAAGTGGGCTAAAAGCTTAATTAGTATTTCATTAAATAATTTTTAAAAACATGTCTTCTGAAAACTCAGAGCTGCTTATAATCTGCTATGGAGAGCTTTCTTTCTAAAAGCTTTTTCTCATAAACCATAATCCACCAGCTATGGTTGAGCATCCATCAGACTATAAGAAACAGCAGGACATCGGTTTAGCATTCATTTATCCTTTCTCTCTGTTCAGCTTCGGTCAGATAAGGACCGAGGAGACGGCACCGCGAGGTACGTCCTCTCTGGGGAAGGAGCTGGTACCATCTTCCGCATCGATGAAAAGTCGGGCGACCTCCACGCCACGCAGAGGCTGGACCGTGAGGAAAAGGCGTCCTACACGCTGCAAGCGCAGGCCTTCAACAAGTACACCGGCCTCCCCCTGGAGCCTGCCACGGAGTTCATCGTCAAGATCCATGACATCAACGACAATGAGCCCAAATTTACCAAGGATGTCTACTCGGCTAGCGTGCCCGAAATGTCTGACGTCGGTGAGGGAATTCATGTCGCCGTTCTGCTTGTTTGTCGTTGGGTTGCTTTCTTCCTCTTCTTCCTCTTGTTTTTTTTTCCTTCAATGTCACAATCGATTACTCTTGGGAGCAGTGTCTGCGATTCTGTCATCCCAGCTTTTAAGGTCAAGGATGGCTCAGCGCCTCTGGTTTCCGAGACTTTTATCTTTTTTGACAAGCCTGTGGAGCATGAAGAATGTCAGTGAGTGCAGCTTTGGAACTAAAGTGTAATGCTTGGGTTTCATGACCAATTTTTTCCCCTTTACATTCCAGTCTCCCGTTGTCTATGAGCATGTGGTGCCACTCAGTATACCCGGGTTGGCAATATAGTCGTAATCGGAAGCAAAGGTAGCATTGACCATAGTGTCTGTTATGCAGTCTTTCCAGCCAGTTTCCTAGAAACCTATGCATTAGGTACACCTTTCAGATGTCTAATTAGAGTCTGCAGCCCACAGACTGTGTTAGATGTTCTCTAGCCCTTCTTTAATGATCATCTGCTTATCACGGGATCACCGTTAAATGGATAATTTATCACTCCACACCCAGTTTTAGCAGAAGGGTTGTTCCTGATACACTTGTGCCAGCTCTGCTCCGGAAGTAGCATCCACGTTGTTGAAAACTCAAAACATTGGCATGGCAGTGGAAAGTTTAACTCTTCTTGGATCCAGTCAGTTGGTTAACTAATGTATTTTCTTGGATAGAATTTCATGCTGGTTGTTTTGTGCCTTTAATCTGCTAACAGCACGACAAGGCTCCCCAAGCAACATGGGGCCAAGGAAGTCGAGAACACAGTGGTAGGAGCTGTCAGCTGAGACTGAACCCGTGAACCTTTGAACCGCCACAATACGAAAGTTAAAAGAAAAGAAAGAACAAAGCAAAAGCACATTGCATTGGCGAGCGGATCATGGAGAAGATCAGAATGCATGGGACTTAAAACATATAGTAGTTCACCAACCGGTTGTAGACCCAGATGAATAGCTTTCATGGATTAGGAAATCCAAAGGTGTGGCTATGTTTAAGGCTGTAATACCAAGCTTTACTTGGCCACTGGATTTTTTGGGGGGTTGGATAATTGCTGTCTTTCTGAATCTTAGCAGGTGAAAGCCTTTGTCAGAAACTACAAGAAAGGGATGACCAATTAAAGTCAAAATGCGACAGCAGCAGAGAGATTCAACTTGAATAAAATTCTGAAATATGAGTGAAAAGGTACAGGCAATTTGACTGTTGTGATGCATTTAAAGATGAATAGGAATGGTTGTAGTTTCTTCTTACTTACTGAATGATAAGTAGCATTGGAGGCATGGAGCATAGTGTGCAAAGTCATGAAGACTACATGGTGCCACATGGGTGTCATGATATACGTTATTAGGTTGTCGTGGTTTTGGGATGCATGAATTGCATTCTAGGTGGACTATGACATGTAAGCAGATCCTGGAGACACCAAAAATGTAAATAGCAGTGAAATAAAAATGTTTCTCACAATTAAATTCTATGGTGATGGGCTGTAATGTGAAAGTCCCACCAGTAGGAAATGCAGGAAAGCAGGAAAGATGCACTGTAGAGTATTCTAGTACTTTCTACTAACGGTATATTGAAGTTGCTAAAAAAAAATTGCCCCACATAATTTTATTTATGCATGCAAATTTATGTGTGAATGAAACCCCTTTAAGTGCTTTGGCCTCTTTTGGGCCCTTGTGAACTGTATAAGACTAAGATGATTCCATTTGCATGTCCTATCACATTTTCTACTTTACATCTAATTTTAATTCCTTCTTTATCACCCCAGTGTCACACAATCAGAAGCATGGCTTGGTGGTGACATTCTGACATATGACTCAAGCACTTTCAAATTCCTCCAAGAAATGCAGTAGAGCATGCATATTTAAGCGTTTCGCTGCTGTGTGTAATATGACAGCAACCCCTGGGCATCCTAGTCCACAAACACAGGAGCAGTCTGCTTGGTGTCTTTATCCGTAGATTAATCATCTGACAAGCCTCTCTAACACCAATCTAGCTCTTCATGTTCAAAGGGAGGACCTTTGCCCGAAGAGCACAGCATTACCATAATATGACTTGTCCACGACTGGGCCACAGTCCACTGGTGAATTTCAACGCGTGCATCTGTTATTGACCTAGGGTAGCGGGCATTCAAAGCAGAAAGATTAAATGTGCCAGCAGCCATGTCCTATGATAGATGTTAATGCTTTTGTCTCAACCAACAGCAACCACAGCAATGATAACAGTAACAATACTTTCAATTTTTATTTTGCATTAGTTTTAAATTGCAAGAAATACCTGCAAAATTATTATCATTATTATTATTATTATTATTATTGTTGTTGTTATTGTTGTTGTAGTAGTAGTAGTAGTTGTTGTTGTTGTTGAATTTTTCCCCCAATGTTAATAGAAATTTCCCTTCCTTTGAAGGTTATATACTTTAGAATAAAACCACATTTGTTAACATTTGATCTTTGACCTGGGCATTTTTGCTAATTCATAAGTAAAGGCTTGGCCGAGTGATTGACCCCACTGCTGGTGCAATGTCTCCTCTGCTCCTAGGTACCTTTGTGATAGAAGTCAATGCTACCGATGCAGATGACGCCTCATATGGTAATAGTGCTAAGCTTGTGTACAGCATCCTGCAAGGTCAGCCATACTTCTCAGTGGAGCCTGAGACAGGTGGGTCCTCCAAACATATGGAGAACAGCATATGCTATGGTGCCTTCCCAAGGCTCATTTTTCAAGAAGATCTATGCAGCCCACGCCAAACTGGTGATGGATCGCAGTATGTGATGGATTCATGTGCACATCATATTGCAAGGCATCGAAAACGGAAGCCTCTAAGAGAATAATAATAATAATATTATTATTATTATTATTATTATTATTATTATTAATAATGTTGAAGCATTTACTTATACTACAGTAAAAGCATCAGTTTTTCCTAGACCATTTCCTCCCACAGGGTGTTCCTGTTATGTCACTGTGGGAACGTATGCTGCTGCAGTAACATCACACCAATCCTCCTTGCTCTTCCTCCCCTTTCCTCAATCTGGCCTCAGCTTTGCTAAAAGTATTGCCATGCACCAGTTGTTCTTATACTGCAGCCTATATATTCCAGAGTATACAGTTTGACACCCTTTGAGCTACCAAGGGCTGCAGCAGCAGTTGACTAAGACCTCAAAAACTGTCTATTGCCCTGACTGTTCTTGGGGGAGTCATGTTGGGGAAATGTGAACGTACGGATCTATGATTTTGCGCCATGCTCCTTATACATGCGTTCTTGTGCAGGGATTGTGAGAATAGCCCTTTCCAACATGGACCGGGAGGTCCGCAAAGACTACCAGGTGGTTATCCAGGCCAAGGACATGGCAGGACAGATGGGAGGTCTCTCTGGAACCACCATGGTCAATGTGACCCTTACAGACATTAACGACAGCCCCCCACGCTTTGCCTTCAGTATGTTATGGACACATCATATTTTGTACACCAACATTAATTTAATAGCAGTACACAGACACTTACAAGAAATAAACTGACAATGAAAATATATTTTGAATGATAGGTTGGACTTCAACATGTTGAAGATCCAGGTCTTATAATAATAACGTCCTCTAGCTGTTTGTCCAGTGAAATGAGGTAACACTATTATGCAGTGAACCAATTAAAAACTTACCGTCTTAAAGGTTCGTACCAAATGAGTGCTTCCGAGTCAGCAGAAATTGGCAAACCGGTGGGTGAGCTCAAAGCCAACGATGGAGACGAAGGAAAGAACGCTGAGATGAAGTACAGGATTGTTGACGGGGATGTGAAAGACTCGTTCGACATCATCACAGATGAGCGACAAGCAGGCATCATTCTCATCAGGAAGGTGAAAGTGACAAAACAACTTCTGACAAACATTTCTGTGTGCTTTGACTCCACCGTAGTGTGGGGAGCACGGTGTTGTCCTACAACATCAAGACAGATGTGCTGTAGGGAACAGTCCGTGAACCAACAGAGTGCCTTTAAATGTTGCGATGTCTAAATAGAACAAGGATGTATAGCTATTTACAGCATCCAGTTAATTAAAAGTTATGAGACAAAGTAATACGACTTGCAACATTTCTCCCCTGTGCTCTGAATGGAAGACTTTAGAGCTGTGTTAATTAGTCCAAATGAAATTTGTTTTTGAAGACTTTTGAAGAGTTTTGTTTTTTTTTCTGGAGGGCTTCACCTCACACATCCCTGGTTTAGAGCACCATCTATTACAGCATTTGCTAAATAGCCTTATCTAGGGAGACTTTCATACTGATCTGAAGGAAAATGTGCTGGCCTCCTGGGATTCAAACCCATGACGTTAGTGATGCAAGCAGCTTGCTCTATCTACAGTACTCTATTAGGGGAGCTGCAGGAATGCTGTTTATGATGGTAACTTGTTGACGATGTTCTCTGTCATTTTTAAGAAACTGGATTATGAGAGCCGGCGGGTTTACACCATCAAAGTGGAAGCGACCAACACGCACATGGATGCCGACTTTGCGCACCTGGGCCCGTTCTCAGACACAGCTATCGTGAAGATCACCGTTAAGGATGAGGATGAGCCACCGGTCTTCAGCAGGCCGCTGTTCGTCATCGAGGTGAACGAAGACACGCCAAAGGGAAGCATTATTGGCACAGTTACAGCCTGGGACCCTGATGTAACCGATCACCCCGTGCTGTAAGGAACTTGTTCAATGATATTTTTTGAAAAAAAGTCAGTTGTTCAAAGGTATCTGAGGTTGGATTGTTATGTATAAAATGCATTTATCTGGCATAACCCTCTTAACTAAACTGAAGGACACCGCACTTGCAGGACTAACTATAGAAATCCATAAACTCACTCATAGTGCTGTATGAACTCTAGATATATACGAATATTCTGACAGATATCAAAGTAACTTTAGCCTAACGACCCCTGGTAGGTTCGCAATAGACCAGCACACGGATCCCGACAGACTCTTCCACATCGACCCCAGAAATGGATCCATCACGACCTTGAAACCTCTCGATAGAGAAGTGTCAAACTGGCATAACATCTCTGTGCTCGCCAGCGAAATGAGTGAGTTCCCATTCACAAGCCGAACACATGGTCACGTACAGTAATATACCACGTGGCACGCCCAAACCTTTACCGCTACAGTTTCGATTTCCTATTTTTCATCAGATAACCCTCACCAGCGGAGCCGAGTTCCTGTCTTGATAAAAGTCCTGGACGTGAACGACAACGCACCCGAGTTTGCCATGCTTTACGAGACGTTTGTTTGTGAGAATGTGAAACCTGGACAGGTATTTGCCATCGCGCTTTTTGAAAGTTCATAGCACAGTTCTGATGGGAGGGGTTCTACTATTATAAAGTAACAAAGAGGCACTAATTACAGAACACCTGAATATGGTTGTGCAAATATGTAAAAATACTGGGCGTACCATTTGATGAATTGTGTTAAATTTTGCCCTGTTGATTTCATTATAACAGAAGGTATTAAATAATAGGCTGTTAGATGACAGAATTAGATTGTGAATGCATGTGGAACAAGATTTGTGAGGCAAAGACAGAGCGGACGACAATAAAATAGAGTCTAAGACAGTAGAGGACAACACCTTCCCTATCGTGAAATAAATGATTGAAAATGAAGTTGCTGAAAATACTACAGCTTGTTTCTGGCTTGCATTGGGAGGGCAAGATAACAAGTATCGTGAAGGGTATGGCTAGAAGACCTCAGTGAACAAAAACAGACAGAACCGTGAACTTTGTGTGAGTGTTAGTGTTTGGCCTATACAGTTGTTTGGGTGTATTTGTGCATTCTATTCGAGGTCAAGTCTGAGAAAACAAATTTGTTCGTATTTCCAGTACATGTAATTGACAATTTTTATAAACAAATTTACTTCAGATTCAGTTTTTCAGATTTTAAATGCATTTTAGATCCCATATCTATAAGCAATATTTCTACAAGTGAACAAAATCATATGTTTTGCACTTTTTTGTTTTATATTTAATGTTTTTTCTGTATTACTGCTCTGTTTCCAGCTAATTCAAACAATCAGTGCCATAGACACAGACGAGCCACTCATTGGCCACAAATTTGTATTCAGTCTCAGCAGCAGCAATCCAAACTTCACCATATTTGACAACGAAGGTGAATCACTTTCTTTGGCTCTTTAGAGCGCGGCTCTCTCGAATTTCCCCCGCTCTCTGCTCAGTGCACAGCCACAGGCGAAAACTCAAACGCAACCCATTACACCCCCCCCCCAGATAACACCGCTAGGATTCTCACCCGAAGGGGTGGGTTCAGCAGACAGGAAGTGAGTGTCTACTTCCTGCCCGTGGTCATCTCGGACAATGACTACCCCATCCAGAGCAGCACCAGCACGCTGACCGTCCGCGTGTGCGGCTGCGACGGTACTGGCAACATGCGCTCATGCAGCGTGGACGCCCTCCTGCTGTCAGCGGGGCTGAGCACCGGCGCCCTGGTGGCCATCCTCCTCTGCATCATCATCCTCCTCAGTACGTGGTCATTTACCGCACACATCCACACGATGGATGGGCAATATAATAATATGCTAATGTATACGTTGTAGCCAATGAAAATCTGAGAATGAAAGCCCTTTTAACTAATATCTGTGAATATAATGGTTCTTTTCACATTACATCTGCTTTGGCTGATAGAAGCTTAAAAATCAAGAAATTAGGTTTTTTTTCCCCCCCCATCTCATCATGTTCGTAGCAAGCGGGTGACTAGTTACTGTTGATAATCGATTTTTTGAATTGTCAATAACCAGCAAAGCAATGTGTGTCTTTGTTTATTAGGGCATCTTTATGCCGTGCTTGGATCTATTGCAACAGTCCTTCAACTAAAAAGTGTGTGGTGTGTGTGTGATTACTGCCGCAGTGATCGTGGTGCTGTTCTCGGCCCTGCGACGGCAGCGGCGGAAGGAGACCCTGATCATGTCCAAGGAGGATGTGCGGGACAACGTGGTCAGCTACAACGACGAGGGCGGCGGCGAGGAGGACACGCAGGCCTTCGACATCGGCGCTCTGCGCAACCCGGAGGCGGTCGAGGGCAGCAAGACGCGACGGGACATCATCCCCGAGATGCTGTTCCCATACCGGCGGGCGTCGCCGGCCAGTGAGTGCGCCGACGTGCGGGACTTCATCGGCGGGCGGCTGCGTGACAGCGACGCCGACCCCACCGCTCCACCCTACGACTCGCTTGCCACCTACGCCTACGAGGGCAGCGGCTCCATCGCCGACTCCCTCAGCTCGCTGGAGTCGTCGCTCGCCGAGGGCGACCACGAGTACGATTACCTCAGCACCTGGGGGCCGCAGTTCAAAAAGCTGGCCGACATGTACATTGGCAAGGAGGGCGGCGCGGCCACCTAGCTGCACGGCATGAAGCGAATGCCCCACCCCGGCCGCTAACGCCCGTGAGACGCCCCTGATCCAGAGGGATTAACCCGCCCTACCACTCACCCGCTTGATTGTTTTTCTACTGACTCTCGCTGACTTTCACTTTTGCTATCTGGTGGATTCTTCGTCGACTATGTTGTGGCCATTGTGTGCTGATGAGAGGAGTGTTAGTGATCTTGTTGGTTCCATTTGTTCTCAAACAGAAAAAAAAAACTCTAAACAAAACAAACTCAGCACGTAATGGATGGCTGTTCTGGGCTAAACAGGAAGCACAGAACTACTGCAGCAAGGACAATTTGGCTTCGTTCGCTCGTGTCAAAGGTTTCGTTCACTTCATTTGCCAAGCTGTGGATAACACTGAAATCAAACACAGAAGTGTCAGAAATGCTGCAAAACACTGGCTTGTTTCCGAACGCTGTTGAAGTGTTTTATATCCATATTTTTTATGAATATATTTTAATAAAAAATACAAATGCACTATTGTCTTCAGTGTGTCCTCGCAGCAGTGTGGAATGGAGGCAGTCTAAGCTTAGCTGAAGTCATGTGAAAACGGAACGGAAGGGGAGGTTGTCGAAGCTATCATGGCAGCATCTGTTGACAGAACCCCTGGTCACCTACAAGGCGGCTGTGTAGATCGCCAGGGTCAGCCACAGTGCAGGCCTACAGCAGGATACCTGTTTTAGGGGATGTCATCTGTGTACAGTAGGTCACCTGTTTACGCACAGGGGAAAATGGCACAAAGAACATAGATGTTTTCTAATTGAAACTTAAAAGGTGCAAATTATCGCTAACATGTCTCCAGACTTGCGTCTTCAAGGGTAACGTGACAGTGACGTTAGCCGGGAATGTGAAGATCTCTGCTGAACGCGCATTAGGTGTTTTGGTCCCTTTGCTCATTTCCCTTCTTTTGCTCAGGATGAAGTGGGGTGCCAAACGTAACGAACCTGTAAGGTCTGTTGGGCTTTTGCTCCGTTAGGGGTCACGTGGGTCACACACAGGCCTGAAATCATTATCGTGGATGTGTGGGAGGGATGGAAGTTATTCTCTCCAAATAAAATGCCTTTGTAACATATATATAATATGAATTAGCTGATATAGGCAAGACCCTTTTGAAGGGAGTGTAATCAAAAGAGCTTGTTGTTCTTATGTTTGCTAATGGTTTAAGCTTCTGAAGAGCGCCACTGCGAACGTCAGTGTGAGCGCGAACATTTGCAGTGGTTGTAGAAGGAAGGAATATAACAGGAAGTGCTCTTGACTGGCAAACGACCCCTTGAGTCCATCAAAAGCAGAATGGAAACACTGAAGTAACATTTACTATGCAGCAGTGATAACAGTCAAGAGCGTAGAACCACTGCGACAGCTGAGCAAAACATAAGTCTGTATATTACATGAATCTTTATTTAAACACTCTATAATGTTAAAGGGCACTGCAATTACGCTTTGTAAGATGACTGTTCTCCCAGTTGTTTCAGACATTATTAGACAACAGTGAACTGTCTGCAGGTCCTGCAGGAGCACCAAAAAGAAAGCCCACAGTTCACCTAATAATAAAATAATAATAAAATTGGACCTGCAATTGTTTACACATCCAAAAGTGTTACATGTTCAGGGCCATTAACAAATTGCTGAAGGAACTTATTGCTGAAATTTCATCCCAAAAGATCCACAACATCAGAACACACCAGTTTATTTATTTATTTGTTTGTTTGTTTTTGCCCAGTTAAAGCAGTGTTATTATGTTATAGAAGAGTCTCATACTTTAGATAAGGCATGTAAGCAGTCATCTTATATTGTCACGCACTGCTTAATGTGCATGAATTGGCCACTCACCAGTGTTCTTTGATTACCAGAACAATGGCAAATTTTCATTCTCATTTGCTCTAGTCAGATTACTGTAATTTAGATTACTTAACATTAACTGCAACAGTTAGAAATGCTTTCATGAATGCTTACCTTTTTACCTGAAGGAGCAGTGCTGATTCGGAGCTGATGTTTGACTTTTGGGGTCATTTTCATCTTACCATATTTAAATGACTCCAAACCCAAATCTACAAGTTTTGTAAAATGATTGCCATACATGATATGCAAAACATATCATACATTTTCATACAAGTGTTTTCGGGTTTACGATTTATTTATTTATTTATTTGTGTATTTAAGTATTTATTCATTTTTAGTTATTTCCAGTCCTTACCACAAGGTGGCGGGATTGAGCTGTCACAGCATCTGAGACATTAAGAGGCACTATGACTAACTGTAACAAATAACTGTAGGGAGTAACTGTGATTGCAGCACTTTATAACTCACTGCCTGAAATCATTCTTTGGCTTTATGTTTTACCATTCACTGATGATGTAATCCAAATAGATAACATAATAATCTATCTACTATAAGCATGAATACATACACGTCTTACTATAGTGTACTTGCATATTAGGTAATGTAAATGAGATTCATTGTCACATAGTGGACTATACGTTATCCTAAAAGGGCATATAAAGCAATGTATACATATAAACATAGTTTTGCTTTGTTTTCCCATTTTCAAAGACAGACTCTTGGTGGCAGACTGACTTCAGAAGAATTTGTACATAAACAGTGCTGACATGCAAATACGTCTCAGTAACTCATTATCACTGAGCATAATCTCTCGCATCATGTTATTGTCACCACACAAAATGTTGCCACCGAGGGCAATTAATTCATTTGTTACTTTTGAGCTGAAGTACTTTCTTTAGCTGGCACAGGATCGCCGTGTCCTGATTTCAACTCTGCTGCTAACTAAGAAAAAACAATCAATAATTTGCGAGAATAAAATATGAGGTCAAGCTCTTTTAAGACAGGGAAGCATGCCCACAATCAGAAAAAACCTGGCAACATCCATTCAATATTCCAGCACTAAGTAATTAATTAGTTGTTTCGCCTTTGTTTGCCTCTTGTGTTTGCTTCTGTTTGTTCATTTTAAACAGCCCACTGCACGCACTGAACCCAACAGCCCTGTAAGCAGAAGGCCTGACATATAGACAGAAGAGAGGCTTTTGATATCTCGTTCTCTCCCGAGGAGGTCGGCTCAGTTCAAGCGTTCTTGCTTATACACACGCCCCGGGCTTTGGAGTAAAGATGATCCCGGGGAGGGATGTGGAAATCTCTGCGGCAGAAGTTCTCAGCGAGACGCATGAAGGCAGCCTTGCGCGCTCTTCTAAACTCACCACTCGCCTTGACCGACGCGCGTGCCTCGCACCTGCGTTTACACCTGACTCACACCTGGGTGCATTTTACAGGCACGAGATTATGCACGGTTGCATCTCATACCGCACGGTCTGATCACGTGGAGCGCTGCCGATCGGATCGTTTTTCGCGCTGGAGCGAAACACGAGTCTGTATATTACACAAATCTCAAGGATCGTTTCCATCACAGCAGTGCCATTTCGCAGGGAGGGGTGTAAATACAGACATAGCAGCGTCGTTCAAGATCTTTGAGAGTGGGATCTGCTATCGAAAAAAAAAAAATCCAACAGTCCTACAGCAGGAAGGCAAACACTGAAACTGCATGCAAACAGAATGGCCACAATTTTTGAAAATTATAAATCTATGGTGTTTGCAGTTAATAAACATTTCTATAAAGTCTCAACTAGGTCACCGAATAAGCAACGTGGGCTCAATTCTACCTTAGAGATTCGGAAGCAGGAAACGGAATATTCACCGCACCCCTTCTTTTGTTTCACACTGGGTTTGAAATGAATTACTTAGAAACGAAGGCAGCTGGTAAGACCAGAGTATTCTAATGACCTTCTTTATCAAAACAGTTAGCTTGGGAAGCAACATCTTAGTTTCTGGGATTTGTGCTGAAAAATCAATTTTATGTCTGGATGTGGCTATGCTTCTTCCCCCTTCGTCTGCATATACATTTAAAATGTGCGAGGAACACGTAAAAGCATTTTTTTTATGGAACAGATAGTCCTTTAACCATTCGAAGACGAATCATTTATCAGATATGCACATTTGCCTCATAATTCATATTGATATTTCAAATTCTCATCTGAGTCACCAGATTTCATCCAGTTGGTGTAAATGTCAGCGTCATTTTCCTCCTGCGGAAGGAGCGAACCTCGCAGCGTGGTGTCCTCGGGAATGCAAATCGTCCATGATGGTAAAAGCTAGGACAGGACTTCTCCTCCTAAATGTCTCCCTTGCCAGGAATGACCTAATCTAACTGGGCGGGCCGACGAGACACATGTCATACGCTTGAGCTCTGGCGTTCGCGTCTAGTGGGATCTGTTACTCCACTGCTCCTGACTGGCGATCGGGAGGTTTTCATATTGCACTGCAGGCCCATGTTTTCAACAGGGAATTAACAGTGGAAACATGCCGAACCAATTTGATATAAATTGCTATAGAGGATTATAGTTAGTGTTTTATGGGATTTTCGCAAGGAGTCTGCATGCATGTCAGTGCATTTATTTCAGGATAAGACTTAAAGAGAAGTGCTCTTCAATGTAAGGCTTTCTTGCTAAGCATCATTATTACACAATACACTGCCTGGCCAAAAAATAGGTCAGCACCTGGATTTAACTAAGCAAATAGGTAAGAGCCTCCCATTGCATAAGTACTGCATGAGTGATTATGGTTCAGCTGGCAACAAGTTATTTAAGCCTAACTGATGCAGTGAGTAGCTTCTCATGTTGAAAGACACATCCTATGGTTGTGGAAAAGATGTTAATCTGTTTCAGAAGGGTTCAATTATTGGCATGCATCAAGACGAAAAAACGTCTAAGGAGATTGCTGAAACTACTAAAATCGGGTTAAGAACTGCCCAACGCATTATTAAAAAGTGGAAGGACAGTGGGGAAACATCATCTTAGAGGAAAAACTTGGAAAAACTTTTTTTGAATGATCATGATCGGCGATCACTTAAACGTGTGGTGAAATCAAATCGTAGAAAAACAACAGTAGAACTCAGGGATATGTTTAATAGTGAAAGTAAGAGCATTTCCACACACAATGCGAAGGGAACTCAAGGGATTGGGATTAACAGCTGTTTAGCTTTAAGAAAACCACTTGTCAGTGAAGCTAATCGGGCAAAAACGGATTTACAGCTGTTCCAGAGTGATGGGCGCATCAGGTTAAGAAGAGAGGCGGCTGAAATGATGCACCCATCATGCCTAGTACCTACCATACAAGCCTGTGGGGGCAGTGCTATGATCTGGGGTTGATGCAGTTGGTCAGGTCTAGGTTCAGCAATGTTATGTGCCCAAAGAATGAGGTCAGCTGACTACCTGAATATACCGAATGACCAGTTTATTCCATCAATGGATTTTTTTCTTCCCTGATGGCACGGGCATATTCCAAGATGACAATGCCAGGATTCATCGGGCTCAAATTGTGAAAGAGTGGTTCAGGGAGCATGAGATTTTCACACATGGATTGGCCACCACAGAGTCCAGACCTGAACCCCATTGAGAATCTTTGGGATGTGCTGGAGAATACTTTGTGCAGTGGTCCAAATCTCCCATCATCAATACAAGATTTTGGGGAAAAATGAATGCAACTCTGGACAGAAATAAATGTTGTGACATTGTATAAGCTTGTGGAAACGATGCCACAGCGAATGTATGCCGTAATCAAAGCTAAAGGCGGTCCGACGAAATATTACACGGTGCGACCTTTTTTTTGGGCAGGCAGTGTATTTTTACACTGCGTAATATGTCATTGCAGAACTGCATGGTACTTGGATCTGAATTCAGGTAAATCCCATAATCAAAGCATGCTACTCGAGCAGAGATTTGCAAGGACATCTTTCAATTCATTCATCCAACACAATGACGCAGAATGAAGGTAACTGACCCAAAGCTGCTTGTTTAAGGGAGGATTTAAGTATGCCAATCATATCAAAGAATGCACATCTTAAATCCTTGATCCTTTGGGAATGTTGACTTCTTTTTTTCATGGTAAATACACAAAGAAACGCTTCTGCACTGATTTTGGTGGAATGCTTGTGCTGGTTAGCAATGTGCACCGTATTTGATTGGATTTTGCGTCATGTTCCTCCACTGAAAATTCTCAACGCATCGCTTCCTATTTATTTGCCAGAAGATTTAGCAGGACTATTTATAGGATTACAGTCTTTTTCATATTGTGCATGTTAGTGTGCTTCTTGTAGTCATATCTGTATGATATACATGTATAAATAGTTGCTATGTTGCCCTCTTATAAGGCTTTGGTGAAACTAGCATTAACATTTTCTAATGCAACATGTGTTGCTAAAATCAGTAAAAAGATTACTAATCTGCATCAAAAGGTACTATTTACAATCCAAATCAATGGGCAGATATTAAATTACAAGCACCGTCAGTCGACACGAAGGGAGTGTGACACCTGTTTTCCAGTAGCTTTACTCTAACATCTGCTGGTGACAGAAGGTTCTCACTCAGTTAATACCAGCTGAAGGGGAACTGGAACACCAGGGCCAGATCTTCCAAGCAGCACCCATGTCTTTTGTTTAAAGAACATTTTTTTTTGCCCCCCCCCCCCCCCCACTAAGCCGCTGTCATCAGTGACACAACAGAAGGTACAACAGCCTGTTAGCGCTTTTTTATTACTGAAATAGTCCCTTAATGTTCCCTGCATAACGAAGCTGCGCAAAATGAGAGGGGCGTAAACTTGAGGGTATGCCCGACTCAAAGTTGATTATGCAGTATTAAGGGATTAAGGCAGTGGTATTAGAATGATGACACAAGAAACTGATTGATTTATTTACTGGGACTTACAGTGTATTCAGACAAGGTCTACTGGCACTTCCTACCGCTTAGATAACACTATATACAAATTGCTACGATTTTTAACATGTCAAATCTTAGGAGCGTTTTAGAAGTATAAATGCATGCCACAGCAGACCTGCTCTGGGCCTAGCCCTCGGAATTAACCTGTTAAGTTGCACATTGTCCCTGTGCACACTCTGGGCATAATAGACAGATAGCAGTAGCACGGCAAACTCGAGAACCTATTCACCATCTACTTGAAGTGCAAAGCTTGCCGGCAGGGAAGCTGAAATTACCAACATGAAATATGCATATGAAACCTCAATATTTCCTTGGCTTGTTTTCAAAGATCTGGGAGAAAAAAAATTACTGCTGAAGTCAGGTGGGAGCTTAATGTTTTATGAGAGTAGCCCTGGGACCTGGGATCCCAGTTGTGTACAAGACACCTGGTGGGCTGAATTCAAAAGAATAATGCAAATCTTTGTGCAACACAATATGGTGCCGAGACCAAATTTGCCATAGACTTTTTCTCTTCGACCCCGGGGAAAATGTGTTCACAGGAATTTTTACACCTATCTCTTAATAAAATTCATCTTGACAAGTTAAAAAGTTAGATTCGGTATTTAGTTGCAATGCATGCTCTAAAACGTTCCAGTAATGTTTATCGGAGGGTGGGGGGGCGGGGCTGGGGTATGGGGTGTGGCTGGGCTGGGAGGCGGGGCTGGGGGCAAGGCTGTGGTGGGAGAGGGGGTGTGGAGAGTTGCATTCATAGCTTTTGTTACAACGCAAACCATATGAAAACCAACAAAACTGCTGTTTTTTGCGATTGAAATTATGACCTGCCTACATGGATCTCATGGTTGCCTATGTGAAAGGTTGTAGAGGTCATGTATAAACCCTTACTTTCATGCAAACAATTGAGAATGAACCCTACCATGGCTGATTAGGCATGCTCCATCCTGTGGAAAGTTGCCATGGGAACGCAGAGATTCATCAAAGTGACAACTCTTGTCGGATCTATTTGTCATCATGAAGACGACTAATGGCAAAGAATATTAGTGAAAAATAAGGGTCAAGATAGCAGAGTATTCCTGCTATAGAATAATCAGCAAAATCCGCAGCCTTTCAGCCGGCTCAATCGATTGTGATCGTAGCGGAATTTTGACAGAGGCCTCGCCATGGCCCGTTTCACGTCTGCAGTGTTAATCTGTGCTACCTCATCACATGCCCTACATGTAGCGCATCTTCTTACAGCCATGCTGCTGTCCGCATGGCATGCTTCCACGGGAGTGTGTTTATGGGATTTATGACAAGCATCGCAGAGATACGCTGCAGAGCACGAGGTTCGGGTCTTAGACCAGAGGCTTCAGCCGATGTCAAATTTGACATTCCACGGAGCCTGCTTAAGTATGAAATGGAGAATTAGGAAAACGTTCTGTCAGAGTACACGCAGTTTCTGGAGAAAATGGGTTTCTTGAGAGATGTTTCCGATGAAAGACCTTCACCAACCGTGCAAGTGAATTTACTGATTACAAACGTCTTCTGGGATTGCAGTTAAAATCTAAAGGCTGCGTCCTGTTTGGAGGGGCCCCTTCTCTCAATCGGATCACGGGACTGCTGTTAGCTGGATATCTTTGGGTGGCTCTTAACCCAGCAGTGGCACTGACACATGTAAAAAAAATCCAGCGACACCACTGTGCCTGATACACTCACACTCAGAGCAACACCCACTAGCATGCCACTACCCTGTCAGTGCCAATGCTGTTCTGAGAAAAACCCACTGACCAAATAATATCTGATCAGCAGTGGCCCTGTGGTCAGAAACTGCTCAAGGATCAGCGGTGCGGTGTTTCACGTATTGCATGTGGTAACTAGGGTGTACCTCTCTGGTTTATTACCTTTAATAGTAAAAAAGATTACTCAAGTATTCAAAATATGTATGAGATAAAGAATTGAAGTATTTGCACTAAAATGGACTTCATTTCAGATAATTCCAAAGGATATATATATATATCTTACTGGAGGTCAGAAGAGGGTTCAGATGCCAGCAGAGTCTGGTGAGACAGGGCAGGAGAGGCTGCCGTAATCAAAACATTTTACTCCTAAAATCTGCTTTTGGCCTGACACTTGGCAGCCGCCTTGGAGACGGGGCTAAAATATTTCCAGCATTATTGCACAAGTTGCATGGTAATTGCCATCTAGCAGCTGCTGGGCATCCAAGAGGGATGAGAACTGGATCCCATGGCAAAATGATGCGATGTCACATCTGACCAGTCACATTTATGCCTGGCGTCATGGGTAAGCAGGAAAATATTGTGGTACTTAAAATTAGAAGATGTTGCACAATTTAGCAACATATTTATGCCTCGGCCATATATCTAATTCAAGACATTTCACAAGCCATTAGAAGGGGTTTAAGTGGTTGGATGTCGATGTCACAGCCACCCTGGCAGTCAGGCACAGAACTGGGAGTGTTCTCAAAGATAATGGCTTGCTTAAACTCTGCAGGTATGCCTGAGCATTCCCTGATCTCAGTAAAGAGCAAAATTGAGGAGAGCAACTTGAAATCTGGAAAGTGGATTTATTTTTCTTCTATTTAATGGTGACAATTTCAAGAGGGAGTGCACATTATGTGAAGGTTTTTCTTCTTAATCTGTATAATACCCACATGTATAGTCTAAGTAAATGTTGGTATATGTATGTATTAACCTACTAGTAGATAGCATGGAGACATTACTACTAGGAGGGCTTTAAAATGTAAAAAAAAAAAAAAAAGATTACCCTGTGCTTGCTCTGTAAGTGACCCATTACTTCCTTTCTGTTGGCTGTTAGTCATGAGCCTTCACTTTCGTTCCTGGCATCTCATTCCTTTTGCTGTGACAGCATTCATAGTTGTTTAATATTTTGCGGAGTGTTGCTGAAGAATCAGGTCGCTATTTCCCTGTGGACTTCGCCCTGGTCTCACACATTAATCGGAAACTTGTGAAGGGCTGCTTAATTGGCTGATGAGTGGAGTCAGGAGTATTGGAACAGTGGTGGGAAAATCAGAAAACAAGCGTGTGCAGTGGAGTGGCACACCAGAACCCGGACTGGGGAAAACCGGCTTAGGGAAAGCTGCAGCACCAGAGCCCTGGAAGGACACTTCTCACTGGCAAAGGGACACAAAGGATCCCTGGGTTTGTCCTTGACTGAGTTAACAGCGCCTAACAATGGAAGCATCACTCTGGCCTCACACTGTCACAGCAGGCGACCTAATAGTTAGGATGCAGAGCTGTTCCATCCCCCAACACACTGCTGTTCTTATATAATATTTATGTTAGTCTGCTGTCTGATATTCACACATCTTGTGCTTTCTGCAAGCACTGCTACTGCAAAAAGCAGGTTGGTTTTAAGGTAAAAAGACACCATTTATTGTATTTATTTATTTTATATTTATTTTAGAGCAATACAATCTCCATAAAGCCTACTTTAAGAGAGTGAAAGCATTGTGTTAAAGATCTAAAGCTTACTATTCTGTCTCATTCTTCGCAAGCCATGTTGCAAACCTGTAACTAACTTTAGCGATTCTTGGTTTGATCCTACAATAAACTCATCTAGAATTTTTTGACTTCTTTCCCCTCAGCATGCTTGTTGATTGCTTTGCGGTGTGTGGTTTGGGTCATTATTTTCTGTCATGAGGAAGCAGGAGCAAATGAGTCCGGAGGATTTTTCCAGCACATAAGCTTTGAACATGGTGACGTATAATATCTGAAGCCAATCAGTTGACAAAGTCATTATTTCCATCATCAAGGAAGATGAATGGGACGGTGCTTGACGCAGTCATGCGCATCCTAGCCATGATGTCATCTCAGCTGCGTGTCACAGCTGAAAGAATGTGATCCTCTTTGTTCTCCACGCATTCGCATCACCGTCACGTCGATGGCGGCTCGCGCTGTTCTTGTCTAGCTTTTGCGCTCCGCTCCTGAACTCTGCGCGTTCTATTTCAGCCCTGATCTGGCCATTCTGTCCTTGGTGATGCAGGCTTGGCATTTCGCAGTGTGCTCAGAGCCACGTGTGTGTCTTTTGCAAGCAGTAGATAGTGATACAGACAAGCTGAAATGTGCCAGTGTAGGAGATGATAGGAAGCCTGAAATATACATGGTGCGCACCAGAGGAATTCTCAGCATCTTGGACCATGCAAGGACAGTAATGAGCAGTAGCTACATTCAGCAGGTGTCAGACAAATGCAGCCAGGCATTCCTAGGCTACGTAGAAAAATAGCCTACATTAAAAAATGGCCACGAGGAAGAAAGCCCACTTTATTTATGTTTTTCATTTAACAGGTGCACAATTAAAGCAAATTTCTAAAGAATGTCAACAGGATTAACGTTTCACATAGATCACATCGAAAACCGTTTGATATGACAGGCCTTAATCAGTCTTCTCACTTCAATATTCCATAAGAACTCCTAAATATTATGGCCTTAATACAGAGTATTGGATTCTGTTTCGGAGCACCAGCTCTTTATGCGACTAGATACTCCGGGAGGAGTCTCTGACCTTGGCATGCTGTGTCTATCGGTATTCTGTTACATTGGGTGTTCCAGTTTCCACGCTGGTGGCAGTACGTCCGCTGTATTTAACATTCCACCACCCTTACACTATAGCTGCAAATGAAATGTTCACGAAATCACTGTGATCTTCTTCGGATCACCAAGGCCAGCAGATGGAAGGTTTTTTTTTTTCTATCTGTGTATACATCTAATCCTGTAATGATAGAGGGTATTCAACCCTTTGCCTGTGGAATATAAATGTGGTCAGAGATGAATGTCATGCTGTTTACGTTTGTTCTGTTTGTTCTGTTACGTAGTGCAGAATAGATTTTAGAAGATGAAAAAGCAAATCATATCAGACCCTCTGAATAGGCCTGAGTGTATGTAGACTATTAATCAAATACAGAAGCATTGGATCAATGAACTTGTTTGATGGCCTTTTTAAAATAAAAAGATGGGGGGAGAAAAGCCATTGATGGATGATCCGACCCCCAAAGGATGGAACATTTCACATTCTTTATGCCAGCAGTGATTTGATGGGAGGCCTTGTTTGGGTCCGACCCAGCATGAAGGATTGCTCGGGTCACCTTGCGATCGCTCGTGGATGGGCATCACTTTTAGATGCACGCGGCGCAATCACACCCCAAAGTCCAGCGGCCACTCCCGAAGCGTGCGCTGGTGGCGCCATGATTGTCCCGGGCCCTCGTCCCGCGTCGTCACGATTTAACCTTCTCACCTTTTAACATGCAAAAAGACCCGCTCCTGGGCCAACACAGAACACGTTCACCTCTGGGAGAATTTCACTGTCTCATTATTTCTATCTCTGCAAATATATATAGATATATATATGTAGTTTTTTCTCCTTCCTGAGACAGAGCAGTGATGGTTGCCTATAGGTAGATTTGCAGTCGTACCAGATCTCAGGTGACAGGCGAAAGACAAGTGGAGGTGGCATAAAGGGATGGGCTGAGACTCATACATGACAGGTGAACTCATGCTTAACAGACAACATCGGCCATCACTGCACGGCTGAGGGAATCGCTTTAGGCTGCTCAAAATACAAATGATGCATGCCTGTCCTCTTCCTCCTCCATATTTACCAGGTGTGGCGTCCACATTATCTCGATACATGCAGGAGCAAAACATTGCATGAAACAAAGAGATTAAAAGAAAGCCGTTATTTTTGAGAAGTGAAGATGAAGGTCATTACAAGGGATATTGGCTCTTTGCTTCCGCAGAGAGGGTCTGGAGTTGTGTTGGTTTGTTTGTTTTTAATGTTTCGTTTTTAAATACTGAGCTGCACTTGCTGCGACTGGGCTCTTCCGTCTCCGTGCTGAACCCAGGACAGCCAGGCCGACGCTGGGTTTGATGTCGCTGCCCTCCCCATGTCCCCTGCGGCTGAGCCCTTGTGCAGATCTCTCAGCATTAAACCATCCCAGGGGTGCTGCATCACCTTTTATTCCACCTCAGAGCACTGCAGCCTTGAAACCACGCGACTTCGCTCAGCCACCCTACTGCGCTTTAATAAATGTTTAATGAACAAATAATAAAAGAAGGAACCATCACTCTGGGCTTTAACTGCACTTTCCTGGCAAAGCTATATCCTTCAAACTCCTTTTTTTTTAATCACGCAAACTTTTAGGAATGATGAATGCCAATATTTAGCCCATATTTTCAACCATTTTTTTAAAGGCAACAGAGGGAGCTTATAAGCTCATGTTCTGAAAGGGCCAGCTAGAAACACCAAGGATGGTAAAGGCCACACCAATGGGGGTGTGCTAAACTGTAGACTCATTAACCTTACACCTACATACACGGGCCTTAACGCACATGTTGTAGTCCTGATCCCGATTAAGGCATGAACGTCACTTTTTCACCCAGCACTTGTATCGACCACACGAGTGGCTAATTTGGTATCAAAGGTAAAGTTATCTACAGGCAATGGTAGCTCAGTGGTGAAGGTAATTGGTAGGTTGCTGGTTTAAGCCCCACTACTGCCAAGTTGCCAGTGTTGGGCCCCTAAGCAAGGCCCTTAATCCTTAATTGCTCAACTTGTACTCAGTCATAATTGTAAATTGCTTTGGATGGAAGCATCAGGTAAATCTATATATCAACAGATATTGTCTTCCACCGTAGTGCTTTCAAATGACTAACTGATGTGGTCAGATTTATCACATTTAATTAATTTTTTTTTTGCAATCTTGGAGTGTTTCTTTAAACACGCCCTGATTGTTATCATTTCACTCTGATTCACAGGCTGACCATTTTTAACCATTTGACACTGTCAAAGCTTCTACAGTGCCACCTCGGTGGACTGCTGAAATCACACCACACTACAGCAAAGCTTAATGATCTTTAAGCATACTTTTATATGCCGAGACACATGCTTTGATCACGCTGATCAAAACACACAGGACACGTGGATCGCGGCATTGTTTCTATGGAAATAAGGCCTCATTCATGGCAAAAGCAACCTCGTCAGATCAAGGTTCATCTGACGGTGGCCTTTGTGACCAAACCGTTTCTCCGGTTTTCAGACTTTGCCTGACATGGAAGCTGCCTCTCTCCTTTTATGTCATTTAGGTGGTTTGTAGCTCTCAGACTAGGGGGGGGGAAAAACCAAGCCCGAAGATATGTAAGGTCCTAAGCAAAAACAACAGAAAGCCCAAAAGCTTGTTTTGGAGATGTGTGGTTTCCCTGTGACAGAACTGATTCATTCCTACACAAGCCTTCCATCTCAGTTGTTAATCCGAGCTCCTTTTGATAAAAGGAGAGAGCAATTCCAGCAGGAAATGCACTGCAATTTAACGTTTGAGGGACAGGAGTAAATAGAACTCAGGATGAGTAGATGGGTGATTTAATTGCGTAGCTGCTGCAGTGTTCCCTGCGGTCACTGACATGCTCTTTTTTTGTGACTAGCCTGGGGCAATTAACTCTGCTTAGCTGCTACAGCTCCGCTGTCCCGTCGCGCAAGATTGACCAGTTTCCCTCATCTGCCAAGTCCTGGCCAGCTCAAATACGTTTTGCACGACTTTTGGAAATGGAGTGTACTTTATTTCATTTAGTGAGCAGCTGGAAAGCCATTCCAAAGTCAGTCAGCTACAGATATAGCTTTTTTTTCATTATTGTGGGATTTTACATTCTCCAACAGTACAAATGCAACGGCAATATTCACATAAAACCCCTTGTCAGCAAATCAAACGCTGCATTCCCCACTGAGTCATGGAGCGATCGGTGCTGTGCTGAATCTTAACTGAGCTGATGAAGGGTATATCCCTTCAGTTACTTCCACCATAATGTCCGTTTCCTTCCAAATATGCACACTCTACTGGCACATGTGCGTCTTGATAGAAACAAGGAAATTACGTGCGAAAAGTACATCTCAGCCTCTCGGGACAGCAGATTTTATTTCCGGCCACGGGGACTTGTCTCCACGTCGGCTTTCACAGACGCAAACACATTTAAGCACATTTAATTGGTGTTCGACTAAAATAAACACATCTCGTCTCAGGTAGGCGTTTGTGTGGGCCATGCATGAATGCTACCCAGGGGTGGTATCAGCTTTGACTAACACAGTAAACCGGGTATTTGGGAAGTTCTCTTCACGACTGAGAAATGTGAGAAGTGGGCCCTGATAGCAGGCGTGTGCAAAGAGAGATGTGCAACTTACACCCCTCACCACACCTGCCAGTCATGCTCTCAGCAGGGTTTCGGGACACTCCTGGACAAATATGGCGCGTGCTTAATGAGACAACACAGGTACCGATTGATCACGTGTATGCGTGGGGGGAAAGTGGAGAAGAGACTAATGAAAGGGCTTTGGAAGTGAAGACAGACAGCAGAGGGGAGAAAAGGAGAGTGTAAGAAGGAGAGTGAAGGAGAGAACCATGTTGTCCTACATGTCCTGACACGTCCTGAGTGGCAGCGGTGCAGCAATCGTGACAGGGAGGCGGGACGCACATTGCTGGCAGGATGAGCAGGGCAGGAGACGAAGTCCTCTATCTCTCTCTCTCTCTCTCTCTCTCTCTCTCTCTCTCTCTCTCTCTCTCTCTCTCTCTCTCCTGAGTCTCCCTGAGTCAGAGCACTACAGGAGTCCAGTCACATCCAGCGCCATATGTGGCCTCAGTGTAGAAAAACAATTAACCCTGGCCATCAACGGTGGACCCTGAAGAAAAATGACCCTCTGTGATGTGTTTTTGTCTGTCTGTTGATCATGCGACCATGTGTCTTACCCACCCCCCACCTTTACATAAAATGTTGAAGATTGTCTTGCTAATGACCTTATTCTTATGACAGGCCTTCCTATCTGTTGCACCTCAAGTAATCCTCCACTGCCAACAGCTCAAGTTTTTGTATTTGTTTTGTTTTTACAGTAAAAGCAGTTCTCATTGCATATACATAGCGAGCGCATTGGAACTTGTGTCAAATGTGTGATCATTGCACTGTGACACTGATACTTGTGCACATGCTGTTTGCTGTTTGCAGGCAACAAAACAAACATGCAGTAATCCAGATGTCACCGCAATTTACACATAAAAATATGCCTTTAGATTAAAGTTTAGGTGTAATAATACTTACACGACTGCACGCACTGCACTCGTTGTATGTGGTGTGCTCCATCTCCACAGCCAATCAGTTAAGGGAATTTTTTTTCTGAATTTTGTATGTGTGTGTGTGTATTTGTGTCTGTGTTTGCTGGAGTAGGGAGATCAAAGACTGTGACTTTTCTCCACCTGGGGCCTTGTGCAAAATCTACTGTTTATGCCTGTGAGCTCAGCATTTACTCTAATGAAGCTCAGTGAACCTGTGGCATAACTTCAACCCCACCACCGATCCCTATGCCCTCCACCACCACCAACACCACTCAGCCCCTATGCCCTCCACCACCACCAACACCACCAACACCACTCAGCCCCTATGCCCTCCACCACCACCAACACCACCAACACCACTCAGCCCCTATGCCCTCCACCACCACCAACACCACCCAGCCCCTATGCCCTCCACCAACACCACCACCACCACCACCACCCAGTCCCTATGCCCTCCACCACCACCAACACCACCCAGCCCCTATGCCCTCCACCACCACCAACAACACCACCGAGCCCTATGCCCTCCACCACCACCACCACCACCCAGCCCCTATGCCCTCCACCACCACCACCCCCAGCCCTCCACTCTGACACAAAGAGGGTTTTTTGCTTTTTTTCTATTCCATCCCACCTGTGCTGGGAGGATTCTCTCTCTCTCTCTCTCTCACACACACACACACACACACACACACAAAAGTTGATCTCAATCAGGGATTGAGCGGTGTGTGGTCGCTGCTGAGTGCAGGTAAGAGTGCACTTTATTTGAGAAAGCTGTCAGCCCACACACAAACAGGAGCACAACTGCAGGCCCTGCCAACACACTGCCTTAGCCTGCAATAGCTGCATCATTAGCCAGTCTTGTGGCTCCGATCAACATGGACTACCTGGAAAAACACACACGCAAAGGTTTATGGACTTGCACATGTAAGCCACTCTGTAATTTTCCACTTAAGAGACATAAACATAGGTCTGTTCATTTAAGCTAGCAGAAAAGTCAGTGACAGTGAAATGCTAATGGAGGGCTCAGGTACTGTGCATAACGAAATACCAAATATGACTAACGAAATGTTTGAAAGTTTCATATAATTAAATGTTTTTATTAAGTCATGTTGTGGCCTAAGACTACTGCACAGTTGTTTATATATGAAGAAGATTCCAGGCAAGTAACTTCAGTGTACTGCAGTAAGTTGTGTAGTACCCAAAGTTTTCAGAGAAACAGGACCTTTCAGACAGAGGTCCTTCTTCAGATGTGGAAGCAAAGTGCATCTGAATTTGTAGAAGGAGGAACCAGTTCATATTTGAAAGAGTAGGTGTTTAAATTATATCCTTCATTCCATGGGATTCTAAGGTTCTTTTTCTTTGAATCTACTAATTTCATTGCAGCCATAGCAACAACTGGCAATTCAAACATATACCATGCATCCGGAAAGTATTTAGAGCGCTTCACTTTTTCCATATTTTGTTATGTTACAGCCTTATTCCAAAATGGATTAAATTCATTTTTCCCCCTCAAAATTCTACACACAATACTCCATAATGTGAAAGTGGAAAAAGTTTGTTTGGAATTGTTGCAAATGTATTAAAAATTAAAAAAACAAAAAAATTACATGTACATAAGTATTCACAGCCTTTGCGCAATACTTTGTTGAAGCAATTATAGTCTCAAGTCTTTTTGAGTATGATGCTACAAGCTTGGCACACCTATTTTTGGACAGTTTCTCCCATTCTTCTTTGCAGAACCTCTCAAGCTCCATCAGTTTGGATGGGGAGCGTCGGGGCACAGCCATTTTCAGAGCTCTCCAGAGATGTTCAACCAGGTTTAAGTCTGGGCTCTGGCTGGGCCACTCAAGAACATTCACAGAGTTGTCCCCAAGCCACTCCTTTGTTATCTTAGCTGTGTGCTTAGGGTCATTGTTCTGTTGGAAGATGGACCTTCGCCCCAGTCTGAAGTCCAAGGTGCTCTGGAGAAGGTTTTTCAAGGTTGTCGCTGTACATTGCTTCATTCATCTTTCCCTCCTCCCTGACTAGTCTCCTAGTTCTTGCTGCTGAAAAATAACCCCACAGCATGATGCTGCCATCACCATGTTTCACTGTAGGGATGGTATTGGCCAGGTGATGAGTTCAATCTTTGTTTCATCAGACCAGAGAATTTTTTTTCTCATGGTCTGAGAGTCCTTCAGGTGCCTTTTGGCAAACTCCAAGTGGGCTGTCTTGTGCCTTTTACTGAGGAGTGGCTTTCATCTGGCCACTATACCATACAGGCCTTATTAGTGGAGTGCTGCAGAAATGGTTGTGCTTCTGGAACATTCTCCTCTCTGCACAGAGCAACACTGAAGCTTTGTCAGAGTGACCCTTGGGTTCTTGGTCACTTCCCTGACTAAGGCCCTTCTACCCCGAACACTCAGATTGGCCAGGTGGCCAGCTCTAGGAAGAGTCCTGGTAGTTCCAACTTCTTCCATTTACAGATGATGGTAGCCACTGTGCTCATTGGGACTTTCAATGCTGCAGAAGTTTTTCTGTACCCTTTCCCCGATCTGTGCCTCGATACAATCTTGTCTCGGAGGTTTACAAACAATTCCTTGGACTTCATGGCTTGGTTTGTGCTCTGAAATGTACTGTCAACTATGGGACCTTATATAGACAGGTGTGTGCCTTTCCAAATCATGTCCAATCAACTGCATTTACCACAGGTGGACTCCAATCAAGTTGTCGAAACAACTGAAGGATGATCAGTGGAAACAGGATGCATCTGAGCTCAATTTTGAGTGTCATGGCAAAGGCTGTGAATACTTATGTACATGCGTTTTTTTTTCTTTTTTCTTTTTAATAAAAAACAATTACAATTACAAACAATTTTTTCACTGTCATTATGGGGTATTGTGTGTAGAATTTCGAGGGAAAAAAATAATTTAATCCATTTTGGAATAAGGCTGTAAAATAAGAAAATGTGGAAAAAGTGAAGCACTGTGAATACTTTCCGGAAGCACTCTATATTCCTGAGCTGGGTGGAACGTGGAGAAAGAAGAAACAAACAGTCTGAGCTCTTCAAATGTGCATGTAGCAATACCAAACATGTAATCAATGTATCTCAGAAATACTAAAGGTACAGATCCAGTATATTGTTCAAAAAATGTTTCTCACCAAATTGAACAGGCTTGCATATGATGGCCCCAATTTACTACCCATGCCATCTTGTCTTATTTGTGAGTAGTACATGGAGGTGAAGTAGTTTAGTGTTAACACAAGAGTTAACACAGGAATATCTGTAGGAGGGTTCTTCTCAGGTCTTGCATCAAGGAAATGTTTTAAAGCTCTCAAGCCATCTTCATTAGAGATGACTTTGAATATGCACTGCAAAAAGTAGGGAGTTGCCAGGTAGTGTTTGTTCTTTCAGGTGTTTGAAGAAAGTGTGAGAGTCTTCAACAAATGTAGGTAAAGACTGAACAGCTGGCTGAACAATGTCATCCAGAAAGTGGGATGTAATTTCTGTCAGACAGGAACTAGGGCATACACTACAATAAGATTGTTTTCCTTATGAATTTTAGGAAAAAGACAGAAACAGCTACAGCGAGGATTATCTACAGTAAGGCTCACTATAGAATCGGGCAGGTGTCCTGCTGAAATGCATGATTAATAGTGGATTGACTGGAAGACTGTAACTGTGGAGTGATGTCAGAGCTATTCTGCCTAGTATCAGAAACCTGCATGATTGCTTCTTTCTTGTAAAGGACTTTTCTCCAAATGACAACCCCAACCTCAGCGAGTTTATATAACTCTTTTTGTTTATTTTTTTTCCTACTGCATTTAAAGAGAGTAGACTGCACTGACTTATAGCAGTGGTTCTTATTTTTGCTGGGATTAAAGTTTAGTTGGAACCATTTTGGAACGATGAGGTCTCTCAAACATCTTTGAGTAAAGTTGGGTTAGTCCAAGTATATATGTAAGTGTATGCAACTCAGAGAGCCTTAAATGAAGCCTTAAGCTACTCAGGTTCAAACAAACAAGAAACTAAGCTTTAAGCTAACTCAGCCTCTTCTGCATACTAATATCAATCCAACAGTCCCATAAAGAAATTTGGTACACAGCTGTATGCAACATTTTCCTGTGATCAGATCAACAGCTTGTTACATGTAGAATGCTCAACTACAAAAAATGATATCTAATATGCAAATGTGTCACTAATCTAAATTCCACTTCCAGAAGGGACTTCACAGTCTTACTAAATAAAAGAGAATAGAGGGTATTTGGCTCTGGGAATACATTTTACTCTCACTGAATACAAAGTGTATTTTGAATATTTTTAGGACCACTTTAATTGATAAACCAGCATTGCAAGTTCCCCACAAAAAGGCTCAAAGTACTTTATATATGAAGAAATTTAGAGGTCCGTGCCTCATTTAAGTCTTATGCAATTGGAATTTGGCATTTTATTCTCAAATCTTTCTGTGTAGACTGGATCTGCCATGCTCAACAAGCAACAGACTACAACTCAAATTAAGACCAAGTCAAATTGTTTGCCTTTAAGTCACTGAATTCAAGAAATAGCTTGTATTTTTACATTGAAATTTTCAATTAGTCATTGCCGGTGCCAAATTAGAAATTATAATTAGTCATTGTTGATGCCAAACTACTGAACTTCATCACCTTGTAAAGCCTCTGTGCCATTGTAACCAAGCTGCCCACGTTAGAATGGAGCTTTGTGCAAGCTTGCATCTTATGTCTCATTCATAATGAACTTACAGCACATAACAACACATAATAACTTATAGCATATTAGTGCTACAGATTTTCTCCCATTGGTCACTAACAGACTTATACTGGATGCCTTTTAAAACATGAAATTGTTAGCTAGGCAAATGTCTGGGGTGGCTGATGTGTGAATGAACACTAACTGAGACTATTTTGGCTACCTAACAGACAGTAATTCTAAATGTTAATAACCTTGTCCAACAACTTCGAAAATACAGCCCATAAAACACAATGGCACAGTTAACCCAGTTAAGTCATTTTCTAGAAAATGCTTTAAGTTCACAACCATGTTAGCTGGCATTAAACACAAAAAAAGATCAAATGATGCTAAATGAGGCTAACGCATACTAAATGATTCTCTAAGTTAATTGTTTCACAAGGCTACCCTACTGCTTGGTTCTGTGAGATATCATAATCGTGGATTCCCGTATAATAAAATGTTGGGGGGGGAGACCCATCACAATCCGAAGCTGATCTCCATAATTCAAATACACAGCCATAATCCTTGTGTGTGAACGTGTGTGGCTATGTTTGTGAGTGCTCATGTAACAGTGCATTAGCATAATCCCCTGGCCACGAAATGATGGATTCTGCATTTGTATATCAAAACCAGCAAAAAGCTGGGGATGTTCCTGTTATCTTTCAACAAACAATACCCACCTTAATGGGCAAACACTGCGATGTTTCATATGCTGATTAAGTTACCTTTCAAATCACGCCACACGACATACGCCCCCAAACACACATGCACACATCCCAAGAGTCTTTGACACTGTGTATCTGTTTGCATATGAGCACCATGCCAAATACACTAGGCATGAACAATCACTTCAGAAGAAAGTATCTTTAAATAGGTCAGTCGATAATGAGAGATTCATACATCAAAGGCAATTAATTTTTTTTAAACAGCAGTAATGGTTAAGTTAAAATGAGACTTGTGTGTTTGGAGGGGTCAGTTATTACAACTCAGGGGTGTTTCTCAGAACAGAATAGTAGTAAGTACATTTTAAACAAACAGAGAACTATAAAACATGCCTGCCTGATAGATAGATATCCATATCTACACAGACCCCTCTCACCGAGAAGCGCTAGGACACCAACACACACACGCACACACACCAACACACACACACATACACACCAACACGCACACACACACACACGCACGCACGCACACACACACGCACACACGCACGCACACACACGCGCACATACACACACGCACACAGGCACGCACGCACGCACACACACACTTCACAAACACACACACACGCACACACACACACACACTGCTGAAAATCTGGATGTGTATGTGACAAAAATCGTAATAGTGAGTTTCTCGTGGCAAGGTGCTATTTCTCTTGGGGTTAACACGCGCATATCAACACTCCCAACACACACACACGCACGCACACACACATACACACACACACAAGCAAAAAAAAAAAAAATAACATGCCTGGCTGAGTGTGAGGCTTCAAGCTCCCGAATTAATCCATAGATTGTGGGGTGGAGAGTAGGCTCCCCGCAGGGACGTGCCACCCCCCCCGCACCCCAAACTTCGCGCGGCTGCTAGCGTCGGACCTGCGAGCGGAGCGAGCATTATAGCAGACGGTACCGCACATTCTCGCGCTCTACTCGCGCCCCCATCTCACCCATACCCCCCGCACCCCCACCCCCCCGCCCGCCTGATACCGCAGCGCTCAGTACTGGATTCAGCGCACGCTCTCTCTCGCTTTCCCTGCACAAAGCAGCGCACACTTCTCAGATGAGAGAGAGAGAGAGAAAGAGAGAGAGAGCATTAAAAGAGCGAGTCACAACAGCAGAGGGGATCTGGTGTGTGCGTGAGACTCTCGCAACGTGTTTTTGGGCGCACGGAGAGTTTATTTGCTATAGCCATCCTACATTTGGACTCCTGCGATTTAAATCTGATGAGACTTTGAACGATAGATGAAAGGTATGTGAATTTATGTTTTGTGTTGCAGTTTTTATCAGCTTTTCTCCTTTTCCCACTGTAATGATACGAAAAAATAATATTTTTGCCTATATAAGGTTAGAAACGTCACAAATTAACGCAAATGTGTATGTCTTTTGATGAAAACACATAAAGGGTTTAAAGTCATTTAACAGTAATGAACATATCGTGCTATTGATTGTGAATCTCTTCTGCTGCACTTAACAGCTTCCGAAACAGTTATCTTGTGTAATATCTGCTTACCTCACTGATGTGGAAATGACAAAGGTACATTTTGATATGTATAAGTCATTCCTAAATGTGCAAGAAGCCCCTGAGGTCGATCTGTATAGGTAGCTTACTGTCCTTGAGTTCATTTCGAACGCTAAGGGTCAGGCTTCCAATGCGCCTAAGCTGAGAGCTGAAATATTTATCCTGTAAATTCAATGAGGAATAAGTAATAATTATAGAACGATAGGAGCAAAATGAATAAGGTCATATTTCACTTTGTGCAAAGTGAAGTTTCAGAAAGTTTAACCGCTAAGTGCCTGAGCGTTATGTCCACAGAAGGCGTATCGCTCTTATATATCATATTCCATTTTTAAAATAGCACCGCGTTCACAGCAAACCTGTAGTGACTTTGTGTGACATTCGAGAAGCTTAATCGCATTCCAATTTAAACCTGCGCTAAGCAGTTTTCTCCCTTTGAACCCGGAAAGGGTGTTGAAGTGTTGAACGCTAGGTGCAGAACGGTTTGTGAAGAGGAGAGGTGAAGGCTATTGGCATTACTTCAGCAGGAAAGATAACTCTGAACAGTAGGAGCCAGGGGATAGTATGCACTTGTCTTCTGGGGTCAAGTCATTTGGCAAACCATGGTACCAGCACAGGAAAAACCTGGAAAAAGAGGATAACTTGCATCACTGCTTCCTTATGGGTGAAATTAAAACACATCAGAGTAAAGAATTGTGTCTGCAAATTCCCCTAACATATCTCCTGCAATGTCTAATTGAAAGCTGGAATCAGCTATAAGAGGGTCACTGTATGATTGTGTGCGCGTGTGTGGTGAGCAGGCTATTGTACCGATGTGTTTTTTGTTTGCTTGCCTGCTTGCTTTCTATCAAACACCATCCGCACTTGTATTTACAATGGAATTAATTCCCTGGTTCTGCACCTCTCTGTATTACCACACAAAAAGCTTTGTTCCTCATTCCCCCACGGTGCTCTCTGGTGCTGATGACAGCCCCAACAGAAAGCCTCCGTGGCCCCGTCTGCTCCTGGGAGCTGCAGCGGTTTGGTACATCAATACCTAGGTTACTCCTTTGAGCCTTATTGAGAAGGTCCACCAATCCTGTGAATGTGAGATTAGACATGGCATTCCGTCTGAGCACAAGCTCAGGGGAGCACACGCACAATGGGATATTCCAGCTCTTCATTTGCACAGGCCTTTGTGGAGGTTAAATACTGAAAAGACTGAAGAGCGTGAAAGAGTGAAATAAAAAAAGTGAAATGGAGAGAGAGGTAGATAGAGAGAACAGAGGGCATTTATGTATAACAAGTGATTAAAAAAACAACATTAGGGACCCTGCAGCAATGAAAACTAATGCTAGTCCTTTATAGTAGTGGATTATTGGTTAAGGAAGAAATGATATAATCATTGATCACATACACTTACACTTTATTAGAAACATCTGTCTTGTACCTAGATTCACCTTGTACCTATACTTATTACATTCACAATACAGTACAATATATACAGTACAAACTGGAGCCCTGAATGTGTATTTTTACACATACCAACAGTATGTGCATCTTTTTCCACATACAGATTGTCAGCCACAGTCTTCCTGGTTCATCACTGTCAGTCAGCAGTAAACATCCAGTCAGCAGTTCTCCCGTTGTCAAAAACTAGAGGATGTCTATCACAAAGTGTATGCAAAAAAACAGATGGAAATTGCATTCTAACTGTATACCTATGACATGGTTGTAAAGTGCGTGGTGAATGTATATGTGAATATAATGTAGACTCAATATATTTTTTACACATAAAACATTTAAAATCAAATTTTAACCACAGATTTCAAAACCGTATATCATATACATAAATATTCCTTCCTTTCGTCATCTAGTAACAAGCCAGCTTGCTAAAAAAAAAGCGTAGCACGAGTTCGAAACTCCATAAAAGCAACAGCATTTAATACTGGGCATGGGTAGATCTTTCCTCACTGTCTGCATCTGGATTCTGAAAGCATGCATTAAAAGTTGCTCAGCTCTTCTAGTGGTGAAAGTCCCGCTGAGGTCTTGACTGGATTTCTCTTTGTAGTTACGGTTGGCCCGGGCCATCTTGCCACTGGCACAGTGACTCAGAGCCCCCACACAGGGATTCTAGTTTGTCCTCCTCGTCCTTCTTAGCCGGGGTGATAGCTCTTTAAATGTCACACCAGGATTTCTGACTAGCTGCTTGTCACTTGAGTTGAAATGCAAGGATCTGCGCTTAAAGTTTCAGCAGTACTAGAACTCGCTGCATTGTGGTTAAGGATCTGACATCGACTTTTGGTACCAATAGGCCTATTGCATCCAGCACTCCACACATGACAAAATGAGTTTTAATGTTTTTTTTCTGAATTTAGAAGCTGCTAACGGTGTGAATTTTAACACTGCATCAATGTTCTACACACACTTACACACACGTATTTGTATGTATATATGTGTGTGTGTGTGTGTGTGTGTGTGTGTGTGTGTGTGTGTGTGTGTGTGTGTATTGAATTCCTCACTTTTTCCTGGAAGCTCAGGTTTTGGGTTGTTCCTGGGATCTACTGGAGCCATTCTCCCAGTTTGGGGGTCACAGCCTCCAGTGCTCTGGTTACCACGGGAACCACTGTTGGCTTCACCTTCCACATTTCCAGCTCTTCAGGTATTTTTCGAGCTTTTCATGTTCCTTGTTTCTGATGTTGCTATCACTTGGGATTCTTTATATATGTATGGATATTTATATAAGCTCTGCGTACGGCTTGTAAATTCCCTCATAATCTAATGTAATAATGATTAAAGTAGTACAACATCAAGGGATTAAAATTCATCCAGCAATTTCAGCTGTTTGCAAAAACAGGGAGTGTAAGCATGACTGTGGATGAATCACATGGCATTCTAAGCTTGCCAGGATTTTTCCCAAGAAGGATAAAGAAAGAAAGAAAGAAAGAAAGAAAGAAAGAAAGAAAGAAAGAAATATAAAGATCAGAGAGATTCAGACTTTATTCAATCATGTACTTCTATCTCATTCCATGTGTTATTGCAGTACAGCCTTGAATTTGTCAAAATGACACAAAGATTAGAAGTACAATGGAATTAGCCATGGTGGAGTTTAGGCGTTGTACTGATATTAACCTTGATAATGGCACAAGGAACAGATGTTTGAACAAGGCTGAGCTTGGGTAAAAGTTTCAGGTATGACTCTTTATATTTGTAAGGGTAATTGTGTTGAACTTGAAAGAAAGGTCTGTCAAGGATATGACATAAATCTTAAAAACAACACAAACCACTGTAACTGTTTCCACTCCCTTTTCAGTCAGGCGGCAACACGTGTAAATGATGCAACAGTGCAGTGGTAATTTAGTGGTGTACCAATGAATCTTCTGAAAAATGTTGACAGTGGTAGTTCTCCAAACCTACGCAACATCTCAACTCTTCAGGGTGCCTTTCTGTATACAGGGATGTTATAAACTTTAATATTCTTACTGAAAAAAACAGCACACTTAGAGGTTATTATGCCCTACATCAGACAAAGAACCAGAGGACCTGGCAATCACTAAAGAAACCTGTGGGATGGAGTGTGAGTTGTTCCAAGTGATAGGCCTTGCTGTGATAGGCCTCCTGGGAGAATTAAGGAATCAGGAGTTAGGATCATCAGAGATTGTTTTAAGGAAAAAAAAGTGAAAATGATATCTAGACATTTACAAAAATACAGCATATTTTATATATGTTCTAATGACAATTAAAACAGATTAAATTAATATGGAAATTATTTATATTTTATAATAATAACTATTAGAATACTTGTAGTCTGAAGCTATATCTAGCATATCCTATACAAGCAAGCTATAAATTATTCTACTGGACTGAAAAACTAAACTGAGAAACAAATAAGACGGTGCTGACTCCATTACTCTTGGATCCTCCAATACTCCTGGATCCTGTATTCAGAGAAAGCAATGGAGCATGAGAGGTGGATGTTCAGTGTGGACTATGCCTTAGGGAGGGTGCAGTTAAAAGCCACTCCAAGTTGAACTTGATGAACTTCGTCAAGTTTATTTTTGTAGTAACTGGGATCCACTTTAACCACAGCTGTGGCACTGGAAGGTTCATACTGTTGAATGAAGTTTTAAGATTTAATTATGCATTTCCCTTACTTTTGCTATCTTCCTTACTCTAAAATAGCTCCTCTGAGGAGTGTCAGCATAGTATCTTTATTCCCAAATCCCACAGGATACTGTAGCGCAGACTTTTATTCTGAAAGATGCTGTGTTTATTTCTCATCTCAAAAACAGAGGCTATATATATAAATCAAATTATTATTATTATTAACCTGCGTGTGTGTGGGTGGGTGTCGGTGTGGATGGGTGCCCTCCTTCTGAGATTCCTTTTGCTTACCCTTCAAGTTTTGCCTAGCCTCTAGCCTGCACATACTCGTAACAGTCTCTCTCACACTGAACATGACAGTGCTGGTTCAGTACTTCTGCTGGCTGCAGGCTTGCTGAAGAGTCTAATGTATATTCAGCAATAAACATGTTCATCCAGTAACTGGGACAGACTGTAAATTCATGAAGTCCCAAAGCATTTCACACGCCAGACTTTGTATACCTACAAATAAGCTGTGGAAACTTAGAAAGGTTATCGTAGAATCAGGCATTTTAAATACAGAGAAATATTTTGCCCTTTTCCGTATTTCCTATGTCTACTTGAGCCTAATACCTTGTTTACTAACATGCAATGTCGAGGATGTAATAAAGGAAGTTTAGTTTTTGCCATGCAAGGGTCTTTATGCAATCATCTGTCAAGATGTAAGAGTGCTCTCCTGGGATGTCTTGAAAGGCTTTGAGTGCGTTGCTGCATCTAGAGAAAAGTCGGGGTGTTCCTGTGGAGAATACAGCTGTAGATGTGCAACGTCCTGCCAAGATGAGCTTTGTCACTGCTTTTGAATGGCTCATGTTAACTCCCCCAGGACACTGTCATCACTCGCTATGTGAAGCTTTCTGGTGATTAGCATAACACTTTTCCTAAGAGCTAAGAGCTTTCCACTTTTCCCGGGTCGATCTTTCCACAAAGGACAGGAGATTGCTTACAGACGCGGCACACTCTTAAAGGACTACTTCACCCAAAAAACTAACACTGGTAAATTCCGACAGGTGGCCGTTGCCTGTTCAGATGGTGCAGTGGCATTTGGGATTGGAGTATTGCTTTAAGTCAGTGCTGCAACATCAAAGCCCTTCCAGTGGAGATATGTGTTGGACTGGCAGGTTGTGATATACATTAGGAAGGCTTCAACAGGACTATATTTATTACCATAACCCTTCTCCATAAACAGGGGAGCTCGGTTTTGGCATTTTTTAAATTCTGCATTGCCTTTCTCCAAACACAGGTCTGTTCCTTTGTTATCGTCTATTTTGCTTATAAAACTTCAGAGGCCAAAGAGATGAGCTGTCCTCTTGCATCAAATTATGCAGATATTTTCCATGCAGTTATCAAACTCCCGACCTTCATCTGGAGCAGCTTTTGCTGCCCATGAAAGGCCATCTGCATAGTCAAGCCATAAACAACCTTGCTGCACACGTGGGATCACCTCATTTTAAGGAATGATGCAGCATAAACAGCCACAGAGCTGTACCTCTAGCACACTCTTGGAGCCTTGCCAGAAGCCTTATGTCTGCGGACTGGTTCAATTGCTCCTCCATTCGGCATTTTTAGATGCCCATTCCTCAACCCTCCCAATGCTGAAGTGTGCTAACTGCACTCAAGAGGGCCAATTTGGTCAGCTTCCCTTTTCTTTGCACCGTGAGCCATGAAATCATTCAAGTACGATTACATCGTTGGCAGAAACGACAAAGGATTTAAATTACAACTTCAAAGACAAAAGGTATATTGGAAGTTACAGACAGTCTGGCTCTCTCATATTGGCCTCCCCTGCACATACAAAAAACAGGTGGTAAATCGATTAGATCATCTGCGCCATACCATGAATTTTCTTTCCCCTTTTTTTCTCCAGGCAGAGGGCTGGAAATTCAAACCGCCCTGGATGTTAGTTTATCAATGTCATCGAGACATCGTGGGGCACTTCGTCTTGGTTTTGGTCTTTGCCCACGGCCGGCACTCCAGCTCGCTTAGTATTCCAAGACGGATTCTCCAGTCGAAGTCCTGCACCTGATATTTTCCAATGCTGATGGGGAACTGCCTGCTTCTGTTGCTCTGGTGCCTCCTGGACAAGAGCTTTATTTCACCCACGCACTCCTCCTCATTTCAAAGCAGGCTGGGAAAAGAGCACCACAGGGGATTGTGGGACCACAGGAGACATGGCGTGGCTGGGCTTCAGAGAGTCAAGCGAGGCTGGGTGTGGAACCAGTTCTTTGTTCTGGAAGAATATATGGGATCTGAGCCACAGTATGTTGGAAAGGTAAACCTCTTAACTTTCATTCTGCTATACAGTTTGCTCCAGTATTTTCTAACCTCATTTTGTTTACTGCTTGAACTAAGTTACAGTTTTCTAAAGGGATCAACCGAGCAGTTTATTTGGTGATAAAAGTGTCAGTGAAGTCTAAATCCTTCAAGCGGTTCAAAAGCACTGCAGAGATGCAGTAAAGGTGTCTGCTCTAAAAGGTTTGGTTTTATTTTTATTCATGATTTTATTTTCTGGTTACTCAACATGACATGTTTTGAATAGGCAGTTTTAGTGTTCATGACTCTCAGTCAGGTGTTGTGTATAGCTGCAAGCAATATTACAGACAAATATCTTTACTGCCTTATTCATCATGAGGTACCATACTTTTTAGTAGTTTCAGCAGGTTTTCTGAGATTTTTATTTTTCCTGTATTAAAAAACTCACATAGTAGAGCATTTTTGCATTATCCTAAAAGATTATAACGTGTCTAGACAATAGAAACACAGATTCTGGATGCAAACGAAGGGTTAACGGAATTTTATACACCTTTATTTGTCCTAAATTAAATGTCAAGGCATACTGCAGAATAGGCTTGATCCTAGCACCTTTAGCTTAAGTGGGATCATGGCTAAATTGAATCGTCTATGGGCAACGTGACCACAGTGGTGGCGGGGGGGAGACTGGTGCAAGCCCTTGGTCACGCACGCCTACGCCACTTCAGAGGCATCTTACCGTCGGGTCCCTCGGCCACCGCCAGTTTAAGAGTTCCTCCAGATGACGCGCAGCAGTGGCTGATTAATCTGATCCGGGAAGAGCCAGCAGAGAGAGGGGATCAAGCTTTAATTGCAGAGATTTCGCCTTGATGGACTAAAGTAAGCTTTAGATTAAAAAAAACAAAACATTTAGGTGTTGATATGAAAGCACCGTTCAGAGATGCAAAGAAGATTGTGGGCCCTTGTGGCTTCATTTCATAAGCTGGCTGCATCACAGAGCAAAAAGGTGTTATGTACAGTTATTGTTTCCTCGTACTGTAGCATGAAGCGAGACTGGGAAAGCACTCTCAAAGTGCATGCTCTCTAATAGATAAGATGGAGATACTGCAAATTTTTGGCAAGCAGGACCTAGAGTTCATGCTTTAACAAAGGTGAAGACCATTTTTGGTACGGAAATGTTTAATTGATTTGTAGGTTTAGGATTATAGATAATAATGACATTGTATATGTCTAAAACCTAGGTTATATTTTCTATAATTATGGTCCCTTCATATACTGTCACATAGTTATCATATATGTCCACCAGTAACTTATACAGATCTATAAGTACCTTGCTTATTAAGGAGCTTTTAAAATTTTAGGAGTTTAATGAAAGGAATGAAAATAAAAGCGACGATAAACGTACACTAACTGGAACAAAAACTAACGTAGCATACAATGACCAGTAAACTGTCGCAGAACCACAAATGGCTTATACAGGATAAACATAACAGCGTAGCAACCCTTAGGTGGTGTGGTGAATGAGGCGCAACACGCACATCCCGAAGAAGGTGTGCTGAGTAACCATAACAAAGGCAAGTGTAACAAAAGATGACAACATAAACGAAGGCACACGCACCCTCACCGTTGTATGGAGGAGGCTACCGGCAGTGTCGGGGGGGGGGGGGGGGGGGCACTGTCACATAATGGTTACATCTGTGTTCTGACTTAAAGCAAGTAAAGGTGACCACAGAACTTCATGCAATTTCTACTGGAAATAAATGCATGTTTTAAAATTTTATTTTTATGTGAGCTGCTTTGAAGCAGATTGGTCTGCAGCAGTTCTTCTTATGATGTACCGGATATTTGAAACATTAAGAAAAGGAGTACAGAAGTAAACTGAGAGAAGCCATGAACTGTGATCAAAGGAGGCACCTCATATGAAGGCTGTAGGAAGCATCTGTCCTCACGCTCCAGAGTTTCTGGCACAAATTTAGTGGTGGTGTGGAAGAAATGGCTTTACCTCCAAAGGAATGCTATTGTGCAGAGATCTTACAAAAATCACTCAAAGAAATTAATTTGACAGTGGCAGTTTGACTAAATGAGAGAAGTGGAATCTTTAAAACATCTCACCACTCAGCTTTAAACACTACGTACCTTGGGTCTGCTTTGACAACAAAAAACATTTGTTTATGTGTTGCTCAACCCATTTGTAACGCGTGGTGGCCTGAGTGACGCAGGGCGAGGGGCAGGACGCACAGACTCCGGCGACCGGGACATACATTTATTTACATTTCACACATATAACGATAACGGCACTCACAAACACTACAAACATTAACACGGACATTAAACGGTTAACATTTAAACACGGACGATAAACGCAAATACTTCTAACAACAAGAAAGGGAACATTGCATCAAGACATTTACGATGTTACATCCACAATGACCAACACTCTGCACACTTCCACACGGGTTTAAATACATACAAACAAACACGGTGCAGGTGTGTGCAGGTGTGGCCACAAACAGATCCTCCCACTACACGTGGCTGGCCAAAGCATGTGACTCGCGGGATGCGAGCGTTCCGTGACATCATTCATATTCCCAACTTGTCATATGTTGAATCTTGGGCAGAACCCTTTGGTATCAGTATCAGAGACAATCAAAGCATCATGTGAAAATATTGTATTGTCTTCGGTAACTAATAAACCAAAATATATGTATAAGTTCCACAGCACAAATATAAGAAGAATAAGCAAATAAAGAATTATATAATAAAGTCTTCAGGCAGGAATGCCACAAATAAACAAAATCGCAGCTAACTAAAAAGATCTCCAAATAATTAACCTGACAAAATGGATACACAAAAAGTGCGGATCATCACTCCTTGGCCTTTTTCTGACCTTCAACATTTCGTGTTCTCTAACCAAATGGCCACTCTGGTAATATTAATCCTTAACATTTAAAAAAACAAAGAGTTAAATCGCATAACTGACCAATCAGACTTGTGCTTCAGGGTCCTCAGATCTACACTGTTTGCACCTACAACTTTGCCTTGGTAATATTGGACACTTTGGTAATAGAAATATCTAACTCTTTGGAATATTGATTAAAACACAAAGCTGACCACATGTATTGCCATGACCTTATCCAGCAGGCTCCTGGAATATTAATTTGATGTGTCCAATGAAAATTAACTTGGCCTATTTTTGGCAAATGGCCAACTGTAGCAAAAGGCCAACCATGTAACCTAGGATCTCCAAACCTTGCAACTTTATCAATAGCTTGTGGATTGTGCATTGTTCCCATGGGTATACAGGACTGTGCTATCAGCAAACATTTGACTCTCCATACCAATGCATACTGATGGATGATTATTAATGTAACAAATAGCAGAGGTCCTAATATAGAACCCTGTGGAACAGAATTAATTTGCACTCATTGAGATCAACCAGACAAATATGGTTTTATCCAGTCTTGTGCTTCCATTTATACAGAGCTAACTATGAAAAAAGTATTTGATGATTTATAGTGTCAAAGGTCTTATGCAGATCAAGACTGCCAATCCCCTGCCCATCCAATTTAGCTTTGATAATTTCAAGGAAATGACAGCATGCTGTTTCAGTCAAATGTTTTTTTTTTCCAAATACATAGTTCATGGGATGTAGTAATCATTTAGAATCAAGATGCGCTATCAGCTGCTCAGCAACTACTTTCTGTAAAGCCTCTGAAACAGCAGGAAGAAAATTAATTGGTCTATAATTACTTACTTCCTGTTTATCAACTGATTTATAAACAGGTGTTACTACTGCAACCTTCAGTGTGCTAGGGAATATGTTTTCCTGAATGGACTTATTTATAATGTAAGTTACTGTAGGTGTTACATTATTTCTATACTTTTTGAGAAAAGGTGTGTCGATTCCAATGTCCTTTGCTTTAGGGTTTGATAATGAGAAAATTTTGTTCCCATTTACTTTACACACATGTTTCAATCTCAGTACTGTTTTGGCACTGTTCAAAATCTGGGGAAAATGCATCTGTGATGAATTCTGACACATCTTTATAACAGAATCAATAAAATAATCATAAAACCATGGACCACCCTAAACTGTTACACTGAAGTGTATAATTAAATTCAAGCTGTATATCACCACTCCTTCAACAATACAAGTTTGTCAATAATTTTCCATAAAATGTTACTGTTAACTTCTGCATCTTTAATAATTCCAAGAAATTTGCCTTAGCCTTCCTGCTTCAGTCTTGTAACCGCATTTTAAGACTCAGTGTCCAGTCCCATCTTTCAGAATTGTTTTAAAGCCACATCTTTTCTTCATTTTTTTCCATTGATTTTTATTCTCATTGTTTGTGTTTATTCATGAGACTGAGATAATAAAAAGAGGGAAAAGAGGCCTTAACATTGCATTAGACATATTAATAACATAAAACAAAAGGGTGTATAGAAATTTTGTGTCCTTTCAGAATGATTTGCCTAGAGGCCTCTGCAGGCTTCTGCAAAGGATGCTGGGTAGGCTTTGGTGGACCTGAAAGTAAGATATATGACCTCTCCACAAGGTTGAGGACCATACAGAAAAACAATCTTCTTTAAGATAAGGTCAAGAGAAGTCTTCACTTGGAATGTGGTGGTAAAGGGGTCCAACTGGTGTGTGTGAATATCAGTTTGCATAAATTGACTAATGTATGGTTTGGATGTAATAGTGGCGAATGCAAAAACTAATATGTAAAAGAAGGTGGGGTGAATACATAAATCACGTCTGACAAATGTATAAAAATTTGGGTTCTTTGTGTGATTGTTAGACAGTCTCTGGAGTGTGCCTCAATAATGCTTGTTATCCTGCAATAAAGGACAGGACCAGCTATTCTCTTCTACTAATTCTCAAGTCTGCATCTTTATTTTCTATTTGAATGTTTAACTTTAAAACTAGCTGACTGTGAATTTAGGAACGACAAGACATTCATAGATGTCGTCGGAAAGTCAGCCGATATGGAGAAAGTTTGTATTTCCACTTTAATTACAAAAGTTCACCAGGGCATTATTTTGTGTTGGTGCAGCTTCAATTTCTAATTCTGAAGCATAAAGACGATCAAAGCAGTATTGAGATACTACCATTGATCTGCAAGTAGTAAATCCAATATAAGAGTCATCACATGAAACTTTTTGGAAATCTTCAGGCTCAGGACTAAGTTGCAAAACACCACACAAGAATAGAACAGTGCAGAGAAAAGAGGAATACCTCCATTTTTTAAAGCAGTCATTTGTCTCCTGTTTTGATGTTCATGCTGCCAGCACATTGCAAGCGCTCGCCCCTCGCACCGAAAAGTGGAGTAGATGGTATATCGACTCCACAATTCAAGCGGCACAGCAAGTTCACTTTGCAACTTGATGGATCACGCCCAGCTGCACGGCAATGGAAGGACAGTCACAAGCCATGACCGCAATCGAAATCACAGCTCTGTACTTTCCATTCTCCTCATGTACGATGGCCATGTCTTCCCTCTGTTCAGGCTTTCAATTAAAAGACAGGCGGCTTCCCAGTTTGTTTAAGGAAAGGTGAGACGGCGGCACCTGTCTCAACTGTGACAATCATTTCTGACCCCGCAAATGACCCATGGCAGTATTTTAAGGATCTGTCCATGCGTGCAGTGAAAAAAACATTATAGGGATATTTTCTGACACAATTTTACAAAAATAGTAGCATGATGATATAGGGAAAGTGCCAAAAGGGGCTTAGACCCCAGAGGGTTTTTGGGCACTGTCGCATAAAATTAGGAAAGATTTTTGCAACGCTCACATAACATAGAAAAAGACATGATAGGATTTACAAAATGTAGGTTCCCATTCCAATGCAAAAGAGATATTTTATTACATCCGCTAAGCAATTCCCATTATAGGTGTCCTACTTTAGCTAACTAACAAGAAAAATTTGTTTTCCTGACACCAGCATTCCATTCACAGGATGTTCATTCCCAGGAAGATAGCATTACACAGAAAGGACATTACACTAGCTTTTACATATTTTACTTTTGTTCGTTTAGTAAATAAATAAAAAAAATAGTTCAATGATCTTAATTTTACAGAAAACATGTAAGTAGACATAAAATGAGGAAATATTTTCATGTTACTGCCGTATTACACGGGGAAAGCACTGATACAGGGATTTGTATGTTAATTTCCCATAAGCGAAAATCATAATATTGTCTCATAATCTAATAAAACGTGTCACTGCGTCACAAAATATTTATGTGACTGTATGACAAACAGGAATGAGACTAGTTTGATATGTAGGCAGTGTAAAAGCCTGTATATTTCTAATTAGTTGTGTGAACAGAGTGATGTTTCTTGCTGGGCAGAATAAAACCTGAGTTTTATTTTGAAAACGTGATATTTTTGGTCAACACTCTTAACAAACCAGTACCAGATAGGCAACGGAACAGAGCAGAATCTAGATTGAAGTCTATGGGATTGCTATGCGTACCAGAATCTGACGAAAAAAGGCCACCTTTGGCATGCACACACTGGTGGGTTCTCCCCAGGCTTCAGAGAATGACGGGTTGGGAATGAAAATTAGTTGGTTTTGCTAGAAGTTTGCTTTTTTTAAAGGACCATTTGAGGTCCCCCTGTTTCCTTGAAGGAGAATTTAGTTAGTGTAGTGTTCATGGACTCCAGAGCCTTTTGGAATTTGATTAAACTGCATAGAATGCAAATAAGTAATCTGTGAATGTACCTCATGCTGAGAAGGACAAACAAACATGCTGTGTTCTTTTTCAGCTCAAATGTAGAGGCAATGCACATAAACTGATTATAAATTATAACAAATAATTTATTGTCATATGGCAAAACATACTGGATGATTCCATTTTTACAGGAAGGGATTCATCTATCCAAAATTATAATTTAAAATGTATGAGAAATTAAAGGAAACAGCATGTAGATAAACAGAGCTTTATAAGATATTATGCAGATACATAATGCAGTCTGTATTATTTATGCATTTCTCTATATTTATTTCTATAATAACAGAGAGTATGAAAATTAGAACCCAAAATCTGTTTATTTCTGAGGCTGTTGGGCCCCCATCAATCATTACCTGCTGTCTGACACCTTTGTGCATTTCACACGTGTTTTGACTGTATTCATTCATAGAATAAGCACTTTGGTTCTTCTAAAGCAGTTTAATTGCATTTTTGAACAAGAAACAGGACAGTTTACCAGTACTTCCTCTCATGTGAGCAACATGCTCCCTGCCCTTTACGATAGGGATAGATTATCTCAATGTCACAATTTGTTCTATGTGCGTGTGACCTTTAAAATGACATTTTATCTCCAGAGTGAATTCTTCTTCTTTTTTCTTACTACCATAAGAGCCTTCACCCCTGCAGTCTGACGTGAGGCCTTGTCTGGCTTTATTGACAGTTAACATCCATAACAGTGTGTCTGCGGATTGAAAGACATCCACCCTTAATTTATAGTGCTCATTGACATTCTCTATAAAAGATGAAACATATGAATCAAGCTGGACGCAAAACCTCCTTTGATACCTTTATTAGGGATCATGGATTATCTGGTACCTTATTGCCAGTTCCGCGACCCGAGCTAAGTAATGAATTCTTTCATTCAACGACTCGTTGTACCTCATCTAATGGGATTTTTTTAATTAGCTTGACATGGCTTACGTGCTGATAGAGAGAATGCAGTTTCTAAGGATGGCCTTAGCTGCATTGCTACAAAGACATGACTCAACATGGGAAATGGAGACTACACTGCTGGGATTAAGTACATTACTTGAGGTGGCTGAACTCTATCCATTTGACAAACTGTGGAAATAATATCTTTTTTCCTTACATGGGAAGGCCTTTGAAACTCATGGATTGTATACCAGCTGCCTATTCATTCAGGAATGAGGCTTTACTTGTGACTGTTTGAATCTTTATTCCAAATACTTGGCCTAATCATTCACATAACCTCATGTAGTGTTGTATGACTTGGGATATAGCTTTCACAAGTTTTTTTAGTGTGGTTAGATAACAAAAGAATACGTTATTAAAAGAGAGTCCATGTACCTGCTTACTCAAATATTAAAATTAACAGTTTTACAGTTTATTATTTTTGTGCTTCTAATCATCTGTGGAGATGAGGCCCGGCTAGTTCTATTACCCCCATTGGCTGTTAGCATCATGATAACTGGGTTAACCTTCATTCACTTTTAGAAAATGCGATGATGCCTAAGTGTGATAAAACACTGTCCTGCCAGTTAGACATGTTGAATGCTAACGTTATATTACTAATGTTGAAAATGTTGTATTCTTAAAACTCTTGAATGCACTCTCACCAGTTGCACTGTCGTGAATGTTGCAGCTACACAGTGACCTGGATAAAGGGGATAACTTGGTAAAGTACACACTGTCTGGAGAGGGAGTCGGCGCCATTTTCACTGTAGAGCCTACCACGGGGGACATTCATGCCGTGCAGAGCCTGGACCGCGAAGTGAAACCTTATTACACGCTACGGGCCCAGGCTGTGGACGTGCTAACTGGCAGACCCCTGGAGCCAGAGTCCCAGTTTATTATCAAAGTCCAGGACATCAACGACAATGAGCCCAGATTTCTGGAGGGTCCTTACTCAGCCAGTGTTCCAGAGATGTCTCCTATAGGTAAGCTGTGGCTTCTTCACAGCCCTGTGTGGCTGGGGAGGTGATGAAGTGAGAGAGCCGTCACCTTAAAATACATCTCATGAATGCGAGACGAGGACTTAACCTTGCCTTTGGGCAACGTGGCAAAATTCATCCTTTGAATGACTCATCTTGGTTACATCAAATACGGCACCATTTTTTATTGCATGGAAAATAGATGAACGTAATTACACAGTGATGTACCTGGGGAATTGCTTTTCAGGAATAAGAGGGGAAAATAACATATTGTTGCTAAATCCAAGTTGAGTTCATGAATACCTCTGTTGTAATCCTAGGAAAAATTGCAATATTGAAATTGGGTTGTTTTTGTAATTTAATTCTATTTCATTCTTTTTTCCCAACTATTAGTCCCAACTATTTCACAAATTCTATAGTCTTATTTTGGATTCCTCATTGCCTGCATGTACAATCCAGTATTATAATAAGGGAATGCATTGTTCATTGCCAGTACTGGTCCTCCTGCACATATTTGTAGGTTTCTAATAGATGTTACATTAAGCCTCAATAAGTTCTCAATACAGAATATTCTTGCAATAAAGTTATACTAGAGTTATTCTATTACTACAGTTACTCTCTTATTAGAATACATTAGAGCAAGTTCCAAATGACTAGAATTTACTCTGTTCTGGCAAATTAGAATTTGTTTGTTAGAATCTAAACTTCAGTTTATTCTAGAATGGAAGATATGTTATTCTAATTTACTATAGCATATCAGGCCACTTCTGTGTTAATTGGAAAACAGAATTGGAAAAGTACACTGTTTATTCAAGCTTTGTCAGTCCATTACCTCATATATCTACTACTTTACAAGGAAAGTTACTTCTAGGGACAGGTTCCACGTCTAATCTTTTAAGTTTTCTTTCTCAAAAGCAGATACTGCCCACATGCAGTTTCATTTAATTGCCTATCCTGCATGCTCAGTGACCAGCTCCCAACTAAACAGCATTACTCTAGTGTGACATCCTGGCCTTTTTCAAGCCTGCAAACTTCTTCTTTTTTTTTAACAATGATAAAGGGACGGTTGAAATGGCCGATGCCTTTCCAGACATTCCCATTGACCGCTCTGCAGTGTTTGGTTCCGCAGTTTGGCTCCCGTTAGGGTGAGGTTGGAGAGGTGCGGTCACGATGTTGCACCACCCTGCCGCATACGCACGGTGCTGTGTGTCGCCAGAGAGCCTCCCTGCAGATTTGAGCCCTTGTCTCCATGACAGCAGAGGCTCTGATGGCCCATGTGTGTACCTTATTGATCGCATGCAGAGCTCTGCTTATTGTAATTAATTTGATTAGCTTTAAAAAGCCCTTTAATTTTAAACAAGTATGCATGTATATTGTACTGTTTGGACATATTTTTATATTTAATATGTTATTAAACATCCTTTTTCTTGTATTTTTCTGGTACTTTTTGGAGAACTTACTTTTCAGCGCATCTATTTCAAAACATTGCCACTTAATTGCTTTGAGATGGCCTAGTTATGTTGATTACGCTGATGGGTTCTAATTAAGCTCTTGTAAGTGCGTCACGTGCACGCGCTGTAGCCGGCACCGCTGCAGCTCCTGTAGTCAACGATCCAATCTGCCCTTGTGTCTGTGTTGCACAGGCACATACGTGATGCAGGTCACAGCCACGGATGCAGACGATCCAACTTATGGCAACAGCGCTCGGGTAGTGTACAGCATCCTCCATGGCCAGCCCTACTTTTCAGTGGACCCCAAGACTGGTAGGAGACTCCGGTGGTAATTCCTGGTACCACACAGCTGACTTCCTGAGCCCAGATGGTCTCTGGCTTTCTAATTATAAAACCGGGGCAATTATAATGTTTGGCTATGCGCTCCGCATATTAATCAGTGTCTGTGAGACCAAGAGTTTGCATGAGAGCGACGCTGTTCTGATAAGCGGCCAAGTTTCAAGTGTGTGTGTTTATATACAAAAGCTTGTCATTTTGTTGCGCATTGGCCTGGCATTTCCATGACCCAGTGTCATGCCAGCGTTGCCTGATCAAAAGGTATTCCCACTGAGAGGGAAGCTATTAAGGCCGATTAGCCTTTAGTGGAATGTCAGACGTTCACCCTTTATGGCGCTGCCCTAAGGAACGTGGATTAATGAAGCGCTATTAGAAGCCTTATCTCTCTTTCTCCGCCGCATCCATCAAAAGAGCGCCGAGCGCCCTGGAAACTGTAGCTTCACCACCTACTGTATGCATCTCTATTTACAACCCCTGTCTGCTTCTCTCCATGTTCTGGTTCCATCCAAGGGGTGATAAGGATCGCCCTACCCAACATGGACCGGGAGGTTAAAGAGTCGTACCAGGTTTTGATCCAGGCCAAGGATATGGGGGGTCAGCTGGGGGGCTTGGCCGGGACCACCACCATCAACATCACCCTGACTGACGTCAATGACAACCCGCCAAGATTTGCTAAAAGTAGGCTTTTGCAATGTCTGTCTCTAAGAAGGACTCTGAGTCATGAGTCACTGACTAGTGCTTGCTACTGATATTTCCTCAAGCGACTTATGAAATAAAATAGCTTCGCGACATTACAGAAAATGTGCCGGCAAATTGTGTCTGCAAATGTTCCCCCATCCCAAATTCCCCAACTCTGTCATCGTTTGCCATTGGGAGGGGGCTTCTATCCGCTTGTACCCTGTTTAACAATGCATTGGACTAAATCTTTCAACAGTTGTACATTTGCCGTTTGTTTAGCAAAGGGAGTTGGAAATGAATCTGAAAAGGAGTTTTTGCACGGATGGGTTCGCATCAGGATTAAAAGTCGAATGAACATGCGCAGCTGCCAAGGGCTAATATTTGGATTGTTAAATGCTGCAATTTAGAGCGCAGTAGCGTCACGCGCACCAAGGATCAGTTCTACGCACTGACCTGGCATTTCTCCGAGTCGTATATCTACAGCGGAGTGTGGTTATGACAGCCGGCACGGTCGCTGTACACAAACACAGACAGCTTGGCGGATTTGCAGACGTGATTGCCATGCTCCCGTGCTGTTGCTGGAGCCGTTAAAGTGATTAGCAGATAATTAGCCGTAACCACCTCTACAAGCATACGCTCGTTTGCAAGGGTCTTTAGGTCTCTTGTGCTGATTTGTTGATGATCGGTTCCTCTCTCTAAAGCATGCTTTGCTGTGAGTCCCGCTCCAGGCATCTTTCACCTGCAAGTTCCGGAGTCGGCGCACGTCGCTTCCTCGATAGGGAGGGTTAAGGCTCACGATCTGGACTTGGGGAAAAACGCAGAGGTGGAGTACAGCATCATCCCGGGCGACGGCAGCTCCACTTTTGACATCTACACTGACGAGCACACACAGGAGGGCGTAGTGCTGCTGAAGAAGGTAAAAAAAATCCCCCATTTAAAACTGGTTATTTTTGTAGGATTGTGACGTCCAGTGTTTTGTACTTGTGGAACAATTTAATGCCTCTGTTCAGTTAATAAAAGCTAATTTGTGACAGTTGACATTAAACAGACTAACAGAGTAAAAGTTTAAAAAACTGCTCCTGTCCATGTATGACTGTCTCCATTAAAATGAGAGTGGTCCGAACGGATCCTGGGTCAGGGTTTATACTTGACAATAAATGCATGATCAGGCCACATACAGACTAAGAGAAAACTTCCAACAAAAAGCGAACCGACTAGTGTTTTCTTTCCCCACATGTGTGCACATAGTACTGATGACATTAGGCCACCATGCACCACGTGACCTTCATATACGTGTGTGTGTGTGTGCGTGCACCCCCAAGGGGAGGACCTCTTATTACAACACACCAGCCTCACTATTCTCTGGGAATAATGCATTACCCGTCATAAAACTGATAACGCGCGACCCACTCTGTGCCACTGCTCCCTCCAATCAAAACCCGGATCCATCACCTCGTATACGTGGGCTGCGAGTACTCTCAGGATATCCCTGCCCATGCTTAGCGCATGGGACCAGCCGCAGTCGGTGCGTGGAAGAAATCCGTTATTCGAGGTCTGGCAGAGGAACGACTGAACAATTGATCCAAGAATGGATCGGCTTGTGTCTGCCTCTCCTGCCTCTCAACGAGATGTGACAGGAAGACGGGTATGCATGCCCGCTCACGTCCACGGCTGTGCACGCGGCTCGGCGATTAGCGTGGGGGGAGCGTTCTCCAGTGGGTAGAGGGGTTGCTGTGTTATTGCCAGGAGCTGCAGAGGTCCCTCTCGACAGGAGTCTTCCACATGGCAATCATCAGTTCTCTGACACGCTGGCCATGGTCTCCTGCACGTCTTACTGCAGATTTCACTCCTTTCCGTTTGTACTGAGGATCGTGGTGTAGTCGTGAAATATACAACTGCGCTGTGTGTATTGGTGTAGCAGTGCTTGATTACGTTAAGAGAAGGTTTAGGTTTGATCAACAAACAATGGTGATGGCGCTTCTGTCGTCCCCGTGTCACAGGAGGGTGCTGTACCCTGCATTCGGCGCAGTGTCTCCTTTTGTCTACGTTTTTTTTTTTAAACCTCTTTTCCCTTATTCCCTGAGCTGCACTCAAGCGCAGGAGCAGCTGTGGCATAGGACAAAGTCACACAGTCCTTACGCGGCAGAATGGCTCTGCCATATCCACTGACCCAAAAAGCAGCTGCAAATGGATATGCGGAATCCTCGGCATGGCGCTCGGGAGAGGTTCAATGATGGAGCCCCTCTCCCGCCTCCGTTCTCCAGTCCTGGACACCTTTCTCTCCCGTTTGGTTGTTATTTCAACCACCTGACCCCTACTCCCTCCCCATCCCCCAACACCCTCCCCTGCCCCCAGCCCGGTATTCAGGGACCTCGTCGAAATGTCGAAGAGGTGCATTATGGGATCTCTCCTGGCTTTAGGGACTCTGAAACGGGACAGAGCTGTAAGAGGATGCTGGAGAGTAAATGGGTTCAAAGGGATAATCGGCTGTTCGAGGCCGGGCTTGTGGCATCAGCCCACCTCGCCGAGTGATTGTGTGAAATGAAATGAGAGCTCTAAGAGGCTCTCTCGGGCTGATTTAGTGAATAACATGTTATTGTAATGCCTTGGCGTGAGGGCCGTCCGCCGTGGGGAGCACTCGCTGTCGAGATGATGAGAAAACGGGGAGACAGAGAGGCATATCAGCGTGCCAAGCCCATGTGCCCCCGTCTCTATCTGCCTTTATTAGTTTGATTTACACGTTTCTTTTGCCTTCATTAGGGCTGCTTTGTTTGCAACCGAAGCACTCAAGTTTTGTGTCAAGGAACACCATCCCCAGAAACCTCCCGAGCAAAATGAGCTTTTTCGCGCAGCGTAGCAGAAGTAGGAATTCATTAATGATTGGCAATTAGTGTGGAAATTAAGGGTTTTGTGAAGGCGCTGTATTGAATAACAAATCAATGAGTCACCTTCCTTGACATGCGTCTGATTGCGGATTCTCTAATGTGAGGTGGAGTGAAAACGGAAAGATGAACTTTGCTGCTCCGGGTCTCCACAGAAGTTTCCAAGGGAGCAGCAGAGTAGAAGGAAAGAGCGCCACCTAAAGGCCCAATTTCCCCTTTCACGGATTTAGCCATGACTAAAAACATTCTAGAATCTTTGTTTTGTGGCGGATATCACCAGCGCTCCCAGGGGCATTGGAGCAGCAGTGTTATGTCTGGAATGCCACATGCATTGCAGATTTCTGTACTTTGATGTGTGGCAGTACATTTATGTGCATTTTGATCATTCTCAGAGCTCAGGTGCTTGGTAGGAAATTTGATCCAACTCAGAGGAGAGGACACATAGTGACGTACGTGTGTGTGTGATGTCACAGTACACACTGATCTCTTGTTCTCATCCCTCGTGTTCTGATGGCAGATTATAATAATCTGTTGGGGTTTATTCAGATGCTTTCACGTGGGTGATTTTTAGATGAGCATGTACATATTTTCAGCCTCAAATTTAAAACAAGCAAACAAAAATAAAAACGAGCTTTTCTAAGATACATGCTGAATTTTATTTCACATACTGTGGTAAGGTATAATAATTATGATACAAAAATGAATTTGAAAATGAATGTTATGCTTTGTCCTCTGCGATGTCAAAAGGGAATAATTCTACCAACGAAGCATGTTCGCAGTCAGGCTTTATTTAAGATAGTGATTCACATCGCTATTTTTGGTGCAAATCAGGCATGCGGAGTTGCCGTGCGACCGGTCCACCGCGCTCTTTGGCAGGGTTTCGGAGAGGCTGTATCAGTGTGAATCAGGGGACAACCTGGTCCGCAGTTGTGACTCACGTCTGCACCCGGCAGGGAGCTGGGCTGCCAGACGGCTGTCCGTGTGCATGCGCTGGTTGAGACATGGGCGGGCCGCACAGTTCCGGTGAACAGACAAGTGGATGGTGGCACTCCAGACACGGCCCTGATAATCCCTCCCCTGGCTAGAACACCTCCGGCTGGCTGTCTAAACCAATCAACCCCTCAAAACCCCCCACCCCCACACACAAATTACGATTGATAGGTTTACTGCAAGACATTGTGCTGCATCACTGAGCTGTAAGAAGACCAAGATGATAGTGCCGTGTTTATCAGACCAGTTGCTTAGTAGTCTCCCTCCGACCCATCAATCCCAACAAGAATTTTCCTTTTCCTCAGCTAATAGAAAGTGTGAATTTTCTTCATGGTGATTGATGGCCATGGTTTTGCTTTCATTTAGTGCTACCGTTCTCGTTCCGTTGCTCCTTACAATGATTGGCTCCTGAGGTGAGAGTAACCGTGTGACACCCACACGGCGCAATCGGTGATCTTGATGGAGTGGAACTTGTAACGAATCATCCCCCTGTGATTCACTAAGAGCACAACTCCTGCAACTAAGGAGTGGTGAGATTTCCTCAACTGCAGGCCTTCTGCCTAAAATTCAGTTTTTTCGACTGATTATGCAGTTTAAGCGGATTAAGTAGTGTTATATTCATGGTTCGACTGACTGAGAGCAGAAGGCTTCATTAGAGAACAAACATTGACTATTCTTATGTTTTATCGTGAAGGAGGTAAAAATAGGCATCTTTAATGATAGATTTCAGAAAGTCAATATGCCTTCGTGATATGCAATATTTGTAAACCCGCTCTTAGACGCTGGAGTGTGAGCTCTAATCAAAGGGGCGTAATCATGCAACATCTCACCTGAAGCTGTTAAAGCAAGCTGGTCTCGTAAACCCACCCTGCTGCATGCCGGCAACCATTTCCATATCAAAGCGGACTCTCCTTGTGCTCGACACATCCCTCTACTTTATATTTAAAAAAAAAAAAAAAAAAAAAAAAAAGGTGTAAGGCCTGTGGTGGCAGTCCGGAGCGCCCTCACATGGCTTCCGAGGTGTCCCTGGCTGGAGGTAGCTCGGTGGAAGGTGGTTTTTGGGACTTGCGCTAGGAGGTGTGTACACTCTCGTCCCTCGGGGCGACCCCTTTGTCTCACCTCTCTGTCTTTGGCCGTACCGAAAAATTTTGTCGGGGGGGTGGAGGGCAGAACAGTAGTCAGCAACGTCAACAGTAGCGTTCTCCAAACATATGGCCTCTCAGGAGAGTGACTCACTCACTTTCTGACAGCCGCGCTGCGACTGACTATCTGACTGCGGGTGACCCCATGGAAAATATGCGCGAGGTTTTAACTCACGGTGTTTAGACAACAAGTCTCTTGTAAAGGGCATAGTCCCAGTGCCAGCCTCTTTTGCAGCTCTTTGCGAATAAACAATCAACTCGGCATGATTTTTGCTGATATGATTTGCTGCAAGCATTTGTTGCACCGTTCTGCAGGGCCTTCTGTTAGCTGAGTCAGCCCAACGGCTGTGTGAAGCAAGTACATCACAGGGCTCCGGTTATACAGTGCTCTTGAATTGTTTTGTCTTTCCTGCCCGAAGACTTTAACGTTAATCATTTGTAGCGTACTTTATCATTTATTTTGTAACAAAGCATGAAACAGTAAATTATTTATGGTTAAAACTCCCATATGAAGTTCAGATAGAGGCTCCTCATCATATTGCATTCCATGCAAGTCCTGAAACAGTTTATCCGAGGGCTCTGGCAGAGACCGCCACAAGCTCAGTGCGCCATGCCCGGCTAGTCTTTTACATTTCTCTCTCACACTTTTTCGCCCCTACCTCCCTCTCTCCTTCTCCTCCTCCCTCTCCCTCATTCTCTCTCCCATTTTGTAAGTGTGACTGTGCCAGATCCTGCCTTTTTCCACGCATGAAAGAGCTGGGTTTTTTTTCCCTCTTCCCCTCACTTTCCCGCCATGTGGCATTACACCCTCCCCCCACCTCCACTTCCCTCTCATCTTGGTGGGAGACCTCTGTTACCGAAAGCTTTTGCCGTTGCATCATGGCTCAAATGAGGCATGGTCGATTTCAAATTGCAGGAAGGTCAGTCAAATAAGGCCATCTGAATCGGAGAGTTCACAGGCGAGATTTTCGCAGTTCAATTACGAGTTGCTTATTGGTCACACGCTGGCCCCTCAGAAACGCTTGTCTTATTTCACACTTGCAAAGTCACAGTTGTAAGCATGCAATTACTGTTATGTTCCAAACCTTTTGCCTTCATCTTCTACCCACTGCCCTTTCCTAGTCTATCATCAAAAGGGAGAATAATGCATATTTTAAAAAATGCTACAACAAAATTCCTGAAAAAATGAAGGAAATATGCGACAGATAAACAATAATGGTTAGTCCATGATATAGGCTGTACCTCTTTCTGCCCTGATCCCATCCCTGTAGCATAAACTCTGCTCTTCCCCCCCTCACGGGTCCTAGCCGCTGGACTATGAGAGCAGGAAAGTGTACAGCTTCAAGGTGGAGGCGTCCAACGCTCAGCCGAATGCAGCCTTCCTGCACCCGGGTGCGTTCAAGGACTCGGCCACGTTGAGGGTCAGCGTGCTGGACGTGGAGGAACCGCCGGCCTTCAGCCAGGGCTCCTACGGCATGGAAGCGTATGAGGACTCGCCGGTGGGCAGCATCATTGGGGCGGTCACCGCAGAGGACCTGGATGCAGGAGACAGTCCCATCAGGTAGGCGGGTATGAAACGGGCATACACACACACACACACACACACACACACACACACACACACACACACACACACACACACACACACACACACACACACACACACCTGGACAGGCATATGTAGATTTTAACTCCTTACATTCTGAGTGACTCTGTCCTGATAAACGTTGTGTGTGGTTTGGGGTTTAGGGCGGATGCAGTGTAACATTAAGGGATTGCCCCACTTTTTACCTCCAGGTGTGTGTGTGTGTGGTGTGTGTGAGTGAGGGTAGTCTGTGACGTGCTGGAATGTGTGATGTGGTACAGAACAAAAACTTGCCTTTTTTTTTTTTTTTTTTTTTTGCTTTAAGATGAATATTTCATAGCAGGGCACAAATGGAGTTGCGAGTTATTGATTGGGAGTTATTGATGATGACTTGGTAGCCCGTGGTCCGTGTTTAATATTTCACTATGGCACATTAGCTCTTATTCTGCTAGGAGGCTGGATTACAATAAAACACCGGCTGACAGCGTGCAACACACTGACCTAACAGGATTCCATAAATATGGAATGATGCTTTTGCCTACGCTTATCCACTGTGGATCTGCTCTGCTTCGGATTCCGTTTCCCCCATCAGATCTCTTGTGGAAAAGCTTAATCTGTTGCATTAAGACGTTGAACCAGAATGGTTTCGTATGCTGATGGTGACAGTGGGGAGGTTTTTGATGGGCACTGTAATGTTTGTTGTGCCCGTGTCCCTGTGTCTGCTTTGAAGATATTCCATTGAGTGGAGGAACAGCTCGGAAAATTACTTTGACGTTGACCCCACCGAGGGCACCATATCCACCCGTGAGGCCCTGGACAGAGAAAAGACAGCAAGACATAACGTTACTGTGGTCGCGACTAAAGTTAGTAAGTATGAGAGCGACACTGAGAGAAAAGTGACGGCATAGGAGGTGTAATATGATCTGAGGTCCATTAAACAATGAATTTGCTGCTAGACTAAATTGCTTTAACGGCATTCACATTCATTACAGTTCACTCAAGCAAATGTTTAAGCGATCATGATATTGCCACCTTGTGGACGATAATGGGAACTGCAATACGAGGTTCTCACTGCCACCACAAACCTGATTCCTAAGTTTTGGCGTGGCTAGAATTTCACTCTATCTGACAAATCTCCCCAGTTATGTCTGCAGTTCAGTGTGAAACTTAGTGGTGTATAATTGTAGGGATTTGAGTTGTGGTGCTTAATTACCCAACCCTTTGACGTGCGAGAAGCATATTTGTCTCACTCCAAAATATGCCAATATTTGGAAGAAGATAGGGGAATTAACATCACTAGAGACAGGTCAGTGTAGGTTATGAAAAAAAAAAAGTAAATATAAAAGTATATGCCCCTTACTGCTAAAGCATAGCCTGCTTTGTCAGAGGTTTACTTTACGGCTATTCATACTTTGGCGTTCGGCCTAACAAGCCTGCCCACCAGAAGTTGGATTCTTTTTATATATATATAGCATATATAAACCTATGACCTATATCTGACAATTAATGCTAGTTTATCGTAGCATACCCACAAGTTAAGCAACAAAAAAATTAAAGGCCCTGTGGATCAGACCTATACCCAACAGGATGGGTATAGGTTTATGATAGACTACTACATACAGGACATTGCAACTTTTCCACTAAATGGTTTGCTGCAAAATGAAATCAAACATGCCAGGAAAGGGTACTGATGCAACCAAAATACAAATGGTCAGTTTTATTCCAGTTCTGTGGGAATTCCTTAAGGTACACATTCCCAGCTGTGCCTACCTGTTTCCTCAATGGGTTTTCGGCAGGAATGTCACATCCTGCTTCCTCTACATAATTGATGGTGAATTCTGTAGGAGGGTTTTCACAGGGCTAAACCCCAGGGCTCATTGGGGTAAACCCCAGCCTATAGCCTCCTTCCTCCTCACTGTCTTTGGGTGCTGATTACAGTTAGGCAGTGTAGTCCAGACTGTACTGTTCATGAGTTCATACAGACTCATCATGAGTTCAGATCGACAAGACTGATTAATCATGTTTTAAGATGAGTGATGTGATATTTTTTAAACTATATTTAAATTTAAACTAAGCAAACTTTACATATTCAATGCAGCAAAAAAAGTCATTGAAGCTTGCAATACCAAAACAAATCAGGTGGTGTCAGTATTTTATGCTCCGGTTTTCCTTTTACTAAGTGCAAGTATGAATTCCATCTGCCATTTTGTGTAATTCTCAGTACATCTCGCATCTTGGCACATGGACACTGTCTGCTTTGATCTTTCAGACAACCCTCTCCTGTTCAGTCGTGTTAGCGTCGCAGTCGACGTGCTGGATGTCAATGAGTTCCCTCCGGAACTTTCCTTTCCTTATGAGATGTTTGTTTGTGAAGATGCAAAAGTAGGCCAGGTAAGTGTGTGTGGGTGTGTCGGGAAAGCAGCATCGTCAGGGAGAAAGACTGTCTGTGTCTCTGTGTGTGTGTGTGTGTATGTATGTGTCTCGCCTATGCTCTCCTTTGAAGCTGTGCTGCTCTTGTTCAAGGCTGTTGTGGGTAAATGTGCAGGAAACGCACCTTGATCTCCTCTTTTTTCATGAACGAGTGCCACTCTCTCCGAACTCTCGGTGGCGAGCCTCTGGAGTGTGCACGTCAGAGAGCCGGGAAGCACGCCTTTAAGGAGCTGTTAGAAACGAATCATTCTGACACACGGAAAAGGAAAACACTTTTCCTCAGGAGCCGGATATAGAAAATGCTGTCACCCACCCTTCTGAATTCCAGACTGTTTTCCAAACCGAACTAAATTACTGACATTTGGTTACCTTTGGTCTCCACTCCTCCTAAAGACAAATTTACACCTACTCCACTCTCCACCTGCTTCCCGGCGCCGAACGTTATGAAAAGTAGCAGACTCTCCCGCACTACAGACTTACCGTATGATGACGCTGACGCGTGAAACTCTCCGCTGAGAAAATCACTGCTGTGCTTGATAAAATCACATAAGGCCAATATTCGCAACCATGCCTCTAGCATGCCGGTGTTAACGCAGTCTCGCGAAGTGTCCATCACCCAAAGAATATACCTATACAGTGTTGGTCTCGTGGTAAGAAGCTGATGGCAGATAACTGTGTTCTAACAGATGGGCTACAGTTTATAATTCCCGTAATTATGAACCGTGAGATAGATGTACCCGGTGAGTGAAGATGTAGGTGTTTCTAATTAAATGGATGGAAAGTGTATATCCAGGTGTTGTCATGAAGCCGTTCCTCATGGCAGGTGTCGGTCTCCTGTGTCCCGCCCACATCCCGGTGTACACGGCCTTTAAGCCGATGTTGCATGTCTTGGCACAATAGTGTTTGTGGGAAACCCAGAGGATGTGGATGGAACTGGTGAATTGGAATTGGACCAAAAATAGGATGGGGGTGCGGCCTCCCTCTGGGAGCAGGCGTATCGTCGCAAGGTTAACGGTGATCAACATTCCGACAGTTTAGCAGCTTTGGCCAGTTCGTTGCAGCCTATTGCCATTCAACTTCGATATGAGATTTGTGGGGTGAGTGAACTAGGGTGGGGTTGTGGAGAGAGAACAGCGACATATAGACCGTCTCCTCAAAGTCGTAGTCAGACGCCGGTGAAGTTTCAGCGCAGGAAGTCTGTTTTCCGTTCTCACCACAAGCCATTTTATCAGTACAAGAGTTGTCCTGTACCTGAGAAATTGCTTTTCCTCGAGAATTCATTATAGAACCACATATACCGATACACAGATGAGGATTTGTTTACCTGGAGTTAACAGTTTCAAATGGCATTTTGTACAGAAGTGTAATTCAAATGCATAAATGAGGCTCTAGACTCAAGGTGACGAAATCTGGTTTTAAGCTCCAGTTTCTTTGCTTATACTGATATTTCCTGTGAAAAACTCAAATAGGAAATGAACCTTATACTCTATTGATTTGGGAATACAGTTACTTTAAATAGCAATAAAACAAATCCATCTGGAATGACCTATATGTTTCCAATGCATTCAGAATAAATGTCCATTGCTCAAATGCACCTGGAATAAATGCATATTAATGAAATACGTACACACTAAGTTTTAAGAAACAAACCTTAAAATGTGGCTTTAACCCTTACATGTGTAAACGGTCCCACCGTTTGTCTTATAAAGCTGCCTTAACTCGTATGTAGGTGATCCGGGTGCTTGGTGCTACGGACCGAGACATGCCTCACACGGGGCACCGATTCTTCTTCAAATCTCCCAAAGACATCAGGAACAGGAACTTCACCATCAGAGACTACGGAAGTAAGGAGGCCCTATATTAGCAAACCCTATCCATCATTGACATTAAACTCCACATGTTTCTTGTTTTCTCTTGTTTTCTCTTTTCTGACATGCAGGGTCACATAAAAGGTTACAAAAGTAAGAAGCGTCTTCAGAGAAGAAGAATCGATCAGTAAATCAATCAGCTAATAAAAGAAAAATACATGCTTTTAGTTTTTCACACAGCTGTGTTAGGTTTAAGCCATGTTATTACTAAGTCTACAACTAATTAACCCCATCCGCTTAGTTAGAATACTTTGTGTGTATGTATGCTTATGTGTATATATATAATATAAATATAAATAATGTGTGTGTATATGTCATTTTTATTTGTAGATAATAGCTAAATCCCCTACTCGTTATGCGAACAAGCTCTTGCGCACGGTTTTTGTTTAATCTAAAATAACCTTGTGTAACGGCTGCGTGGGCTTCATGGATGCTCACGGCGTGAGCCGGTGCGGCCGCGAACTAGGTCCTGCAGTTCCTTGCACGCCTGTGTAAACACCGCCTGGTTTGATTTCCAGCCCCTGTCGAGAGCAGCCAGCATGCTCGCCCAGGTGGGGGTGGCTGGGGGAGGGGCCGACCTCCCACACCAAGGTGGCCTCATCTCTAAATGTTAAGCATGGTAGCTTCAAACAGCCCTCCTGCCGTCAGGCCTCCCCTCCGTCCAGGCACAGCGCGGCCGTGAAATGCTTTCTGTTCAAGGGCACTCCAGGCGAGGATTGGGCTGTAATGGGATCTGAGCCAGTCCGTCCGCCGTTGAAAAACCGGAGAAACGGTGCCTTCTCCAGCGGTTGACACTTGCGTATATTGGAAGACATCTTTTTAAAAAAAGGCCCACTCCTGCCAGAGCTAGCGACTCCCGACTGCAGATGCAGATCTGATTCACGGAGGCGTAGCTCCCAGAGGCAGTTGCTCGAGCAAATTCCTTCACACGGAGCTGCAGGAAGGAAAATTTGACTCTTCCTGCCTGCCAAAACAAGCTCTTCTCTGAACTGCGGTCCTCTAAGCAGATTCAATGTGAACAGCCTGTAACAGATTTAGCTTTCTGTCATATTTGGAACCTGTGCCACTTTGAGTCGAATAAGAGGCCCGTAAATCCTTAATTCTTAGACATTAAAGCAAAGCTGATCACAGATATTGGACTCACGATGAAGGTTTTACTGGTAACCCTGTTTGATGTACTGTGACCCTCAAACAGGTGCGTGTGTGTGTGTGTGTGTGTGACTGCAGACAACACAGCAGGGGTTGTGACCCGGCGGGCAGGCCTCCAGCGAAGCGAAACAAGCGTGCACCTGATCCCCGTGGTGGTAGAGGACAGCGGCTACCCGGTCCTGAGCAGCACGGCAACGCTGAGCGTGCAAGTGTGCCCATGCACCCGTGACAGTAGCAGCACTGCGGCCTGCGGAACCAGGGCTGCCTTCCTGCCAGCAGGGCTCAGCACCGGGGCGCTTGTGGCCGTACCGCTCTGCCTGCTTGTCCTGCTGGGTGAGCTGCTATGCTGCGCTAATGCATTAGCGTGGGACAGCGTGAGGGGGTTCACCATGATATGCTGTCAGCTGTCAGACAGGGAGAGGGAGGGAGGGAGTGAGCGAGAGAGAGGGAGTGAGCGAGAGAGGGTGTGAGTGAACGAGCGAGAGAGAGAGAGAGAGGGGGAGCAAGCAAGAGAGGGTGTGAGTGAACGAGCAAGAGAGAGGGAGAGGGAGAGAGAGGAAAAAAGAGAAAGATTCTATTCTTTATTTCTTTCTCAACTTTTGCCAGAGAGAGCATTTATGATGTGTTTCAAAATATATTGTGTTGATGTTATTGTTAGTGAAATTCACACAAGGTAGTAGTGATATTCTGGTTTTGTCACTAGGGGGCACTGCAGTAAAAATAATAGCTGTATGTGACAATGACCACACAACTGGAACAGGACAAGTAATGTGCAAAAATCTGTCTGCTTAATTGTAGTCATGGGATTATCTTTGCTGCATTTCTTTATTTTTAAAATAATTATAATTAGGTCTAATTTGTTGGGCTTCTTAGAGACATCTCTCTGTCTGTTTCGCTCTCTCTATCGCTCTCATTCTCTCCCTCTCATCTCAAGTGTCTCTAAGGGGGGTAGATAAAAAGTCAGATTGACTGCCTCTTCCGCCCACCACAGAAGTGCAGCTCTGCGACAGTAATAAGCTGCTCATCAAACCAGTAGGCCTGCCACATATGGGCTGCCATGGTGATCGGGGTGCCATGGTGATCAGGAGGAAAAACAACTATTGGCCTCTCTGGAAATGACCACCAGGGTCTCTGCCAGCTTCGTCTGGATCTGTCTGGGGAGGAGGTGGGGTGGGGGAGGGTTCTCTGTCTGTTTCAGCAGCAGTATAAGCTACCGTATGCCAGTGGAGCTCACATGTGCCGTCTGCTCTGTTGCAGCGACTGCTGCGCTCCACGTGGCCCTAAAGTGCCACAAGAAAACGGGCACGCTGATGTCATCCGAAGAGGACGTGCGGGACAACGTGATCCACTACGACGATGAGGGCGGCGGCGAGGAGGACACCCGGGCCTTTGACATCGGCACGCTGCGTCACACCAAGGCCGCCACAGACACGCCTCCGCGGGGGGAGACGGGGTCCAGGCCCCGCCCCCCGTCCCTGGCCGGCCCGCCACCCGCTGACAGCGCTGACCTCCAGGCGTACATCCAGCAGCGGCTACAAGAGAGCCACAGCGCCACCGCGGCGCCGCCTTACGACTCCCTGGCTACATACGCCTACGAGGGCGAAGGCTCGGCAGCGGGTTCCCTGAGCTCCATTGAGTCTCACATGCAGGAGCCCGAACAGGACTACAGCCGCATGGCACTCTGGGGGCCACACTTTAAGACCCTGGCCAGGATCTTTAGCGGGCCTGAGCCTCAGGCCACAGATCCACACACGGGAAATAAACCCGTTCGCCCACAGACCGAGGGTTCAGAGGAGGGACACGCCTGATGTGATTAGATATTTGGCGAATCTCTGCGAAATGCCAGGACGTTATTGATTTCAGGCATAACATTCAAACTGAGACTTTTATGGCAGAGGAAAGGCATGTCCCCCCCACCCCCCCGGCCACATGCCCCCATTTTCTGTTTTGAGCGAATTCCAGTACTTTTTTTTTTTTTTTGACAAATCCAATTGCATCTTAAGTTCAGCTTTATATCTGTACTTGTCAAAATCAGAGTATCAATAAATCCCTTTTTTGGGGGGATTCTAATACACCCCTTTGATATTAAAAAGTGCCTCAAAAACTTGTTCTTGTTTCTTTTCTCTTAATTATAAACATACACACTCCTAGAAGCCAGGAAAGGCTACTTATAGCATGGCTCAAATGTCAGACTCTACTGAAAAACACCTGACCAATTGGACCTATAATCAATGAAAATTTAAAACCCTCTAGCCATCTCTGGGTAGGATGTCTTGTTATGAAGGTGACCAAAGGGAATGTGTGACTCTTGTCTGCTGTTCTACCACACGGGCTGTTTCTAGAAAATTGTGTCTGTAATGAACTGAAGCTGGGCATTTCGGGTAATAAAGCTGACATAAGACCTGCTTGCATTTGCAGTTTGTGTCGGGCTGAGCAGCACACACAAACACGCCTCTTATCCTTCCTCCAACACTCCCACCTTAACGAGCCCAGGCCGTTACTGTGCCGCAGCGCTGGGCCCTGAAGCGAGGAACCGGCTGACCACATCTCTCGCTGGCTTCGTTGGGTAGGACAGATGGGCTCCCCATCCTCCTCCAGCAAACCAGTCAAAGGCAGCGTGGGCGCTGCAGGCAGAGCAGCGTCCTCCGAGTGTGCGGAGTCGCGCGGACGGTAGTTTTATGAGCTGCGCAGCAGCCCGCCGGCATGCAACGTGATGGAGCTGTTCCCTTTCAGACTGGTGAAGCATGCGACGAACTCGGTCTCCAAAAATGGGATGTGGACACCAAGGAGAGGAAACGAAAGGCCAAATCTAAATGGCTCGGTAAAGCCCCTCTCTAACCCCCAGCCCCTAGACTTGGTATTTTCAGTATTATGTTTGCCAAGGTGTTTCAGGTAGCTCTGCGGGCTATGTTTTGTAAACAAAAATGGATGAGATGTAGCCCGGGAAACCGTACAACTTGTGCCATTCTGATTGGGTATTGCCACTCGTCTCCCCTTGAAGAACTTTACTGAACATGTCACATTGGCCTCCTCTTATTTCCAGGTACGGTTTCTCCAATTCCAGGAGGGATCCTCTTATTCCTGTTTTATTTTAAGGGTGATGTCATGCCTCTCACTTTATAGATCCCCCTCCCCCACTCTCCTTTAATGCACTACCTCCAAATTTAAACGGAAATGTCAAGTGGATTCCAAATGTCAGATAGTACATCAGGTTCTTTTGTGGTGAGCCAGGTAACTCTCATTTCAATGGAAGCAGGATAATTACAAGCTTTTGAAAGATTTCACCTCAAGGCAAAGGACAATAATGGGATAATGTTCGTATCTTTCCAAATTCGATCTGCCCCCTACAGGAAAAGCATCCATCCTTGCTGTACCTGAGAATAAAGATATCAACTCCAGATTGTAAAGAGCATGTGTACACACTTTGCATTTGCATTCATTTAGACCTGACTGAGAGACACAAGACTACTCCCTCGTTTATGTGCCGTGCAGCTCTGCGTGTCTGCCACAACCTTTCGCTTGTTCACTTTGTACAAACTGGCATCACGGTGAGCTTGAATGGAGCACTTAGTATGGATCAGTTGGTGCACAGCTAACAGCAGGAAAGGCAGCCTCTCCGAGTGTGACACCTGACAAGCAGTAACATCCTCGATATAAATCATCTCCGTGGAAACCCGGGGCTGAGTTCACCTTACAGTTCACAGGCGTTCTGCCCTTGTGCCACAGCGCGTGTCCTGTGAAGGTCGGGCAGTCAGTCGCCCCGGAGACAGTGAGAGTGAAACATCATCCTGTTGGGCTGGTTCAACACCCAGCTCACGTCATCCTTTTGGGCTGGTTCAACACCCAGCTCAGGTCATCCTGTTGGGCTGGTTCAACACCCAGCTCACATCATCCTGTTGGGCTGGTTCAACACCCAGCTCACATCATCCTTTTGGGCTGGTTCAACACACAGCTCAGGTCATCCTGTTGGGCTGGTTCAACACCCAGCTCACATCATCCTGTTGGGCTGGTTCAACACCCAGCTCACATCATCCTTTTGGGCTGGTTCAACACCCAGCTCACATCATCCTTTTGGGCTGGTTCAACACCCAGCTCAGGTCAATCATGCAACCGATGGCTAAGACAAATGGTGCCATGACGGACATCCAACATGGGATGAGCCGAATTGACATTAGAAGGGGGATGGCCATCATTCATGAACAGTTTGCCGTTCGGGTCACACCACAGGACAGTCGCATGCTTGTTTTTGTTTTTGCTGTTGTTGTTTCTTATTATCTTTGCCTTGGAAAATTAGATCATTTTATAAATAAAGACATCAAATAATGTCCAACTGATGAAATAATGTGAAAAACGTTTTAATCTATTTTTAGTCTATGATGCGACAGACTATGGTACAAAATTTCATGAAAGACTTTCAGAACCATTATGTCTTGATGCAAATGTTTTTCCAATGTTAGCCCCAGTGCCTCCATGAACGTGAGAACTATGTAATTAATATGTGATATTAATGCAAAAATATTGAAACTGGGCTACAGAGGTGTTTCTCAAGAAATCCTCTCTTCCTTCATCACAACAGTATTCCAGTTCCCAGCTCAACAGTACAAATGCATTGAGTCTGGAAATCTCGTGAGTTCTACTGCAGCAACACTCTCTGCTGAAGTACCCTCACATTCACTGCTCCAAATATGTCACCGAAAAGTTCTCTTGTGAATCACTGGAGATTCAGATGTGTGCTTTAAGCTCAATTTCTCTCTCTGTCTTTGTCTAGCTCTCTCTCTCTCAGACGCACTCTCTCTTTTTTCTTACACACACAATAACAAAGGCAGGGGTAACAGTGTTAATGTAGCCCAGAAACATCTTCCATTCCAGTTTTCTGGCTATAATATATTGTGTACCTTTCTAAATCATGACCTGAAAGCTATTCCACTTCATTTTTTCACTTTTTAATTAATTGGCTCTTTGTTTGCACCTTTTTTCAAGAGATACACACACACACATTACACTGAAATTCTCCTCTTTTCACTATGCAGGAGAACACTGTCTTTTCATCACTTTCCATTAGTCTGCAGCAGTTACCAGGATATGGTGTTGAAAGACACTCAGAGGTGCCCTTCTGCCTGTGTTAAAATGTTGGAACATGCAGAAGCTGCACTCTAACAAGCCTCAAAAGACAGCCAGCAGTTTTCCCCTCACGCTTCATCAGACAGCGGTGTGGTAGCTCAGATGCTGATGCCCGTGTAGCCACTAACTCGGGGTCGCACCCTAATCCCCCCCCCCCCCCACCTAAATCACTGCAAACTTTCACCCTGGTGATTCGTCCAGGGGTATTTATTACCCATTTACCGGACTTATCTCTCTGCTCCTTCAGCCATCAGCCGGGGGAGAACAGTAAAAAGCCGTGAGCTACAGCGGTAAGGCAGCTGAAAGGAAGGCGTCTCGTCCCTACCGACATCACATTGCCAGCTCCTCTGGCTGAGATGACGTCTGGCACTATAAAGGTGAAACATGCGCGAAGAGGAATTCGGATGCAAGGACGCGTACAGAGTTTATCACCAAGCAGAACAGTAAAGCGTCTGGGAAGACGGCACAAAACACAGTGTTTTGTGAAATATGAATGTTAGTTTTATGATGATGTGTGCGTGTTTCATGTCAAATATAGGGTAAAACTATGCTTGGAATGGTGGATTCCAGAACGGCATAAATCCGAGCTACTAAGGCACTTCTATATTTTACCTCTGTCGTTCCATGAGCCCTGGCTTTGCGTTTCATCGTCTCCGGACTCTGGATTGTCCCGTGTCAATTGTAAGCAGCCTCTGTAGATTTTGGGTGTTCTGCCCAATCTCTACTGGAACCGGATTAACATTACAATTCCTACTATTAATAATAGTAGTTTCTAATATACTGTATATTTCTGATATTTAACCATTTACCAATACAATAAAGGATACATAAAATTAAATATAGCTGTGATAATACAGGGGCAATAACTGTAATCTTAACAGCTGTTTTCTTTTGGAATGGATTCACTTTTTTGTCTCGTTCAACTCACCAGTATGTATCATTTCACCAGTCAGCCAGAGCAGCCGGCTTTATTTCGAAGGCTCTGCTGGGTTTTACGGAAATTAATATTGATCCTTGTATCAAAGTGCAGGGTTCGGTCTGGGTCAGTACTCCATTTCCAGCTAACTGCTGCAAAGCTACACAGTCCATGCTCCCTGATTTAGTACCTGGACAGTGGTAGTTCATTCAGGTCTTTACAGAATAGAGCCCCGTATCAGTGCAGGTATTATTTTTATAATACCAGAAAACTCTGAATATACTTTAAATGTGGAATAATTTCAATGTGACTATATGTCACTATTATAAAAAAAGTAATATGCTGTGTCCTTTTACTGATTTCAAGTGGTACTCTGTATACCCACACCACCTGTCTCTTTCTTTCTCTATCACACACACACACACACACACACACACACACACACACACACACACACACACATTCCCTCTCTCTTACTGTTGATTGCTTCAGCTCCAAAGCATATTAGTTTTCCTTCCAGTTGCTGACCATATTCCAGCCATCACAAAATATGGGTTAGTGCCAAGCAGGACAATCGGTATTCTCGAGAATATGTTTCGTGTGCGGCTCCTCCTAAAGGCATCAGCCAATCCAACAGAAGTACAATCATGCAATCGACATGCACCCACGTGCAGCATCTGCCAGCTTCTTTTTATCCATCTGCTTTATTTATTTACTAAATCAGAGGAGTTGGGAGGATAAAATAGCTCACTAGATTCACTGCCTTATCAAAATTAGGCTACTCCACTTTAATGAGGTAAATGTGATTTCAGAGCTGGTGATATCACAAAACTGGTGCATGAACCCTGCTCTTTCTCCATAGAGGAGGCTATTTGGAGTTAAGCCAGATCACTCTTTTGCAATACAGTGTAATAAAGTGAAATACTGAGAGAAAATCTCAGGTCATAAACATAAATAGCACTTTAACGCTCAAAAATGTTCCCATTTAACCTGTCGGCTAGTCAGTTTAGCAGGATCAGCAGCTCAGTGTGTCACATGGCTTCAAAGTGTCTGAACGTTTAACACAATCTTCACACAGCACATGGTCTACTGTCAGAGTGAAGGGTGTCTTCATCTGGTGCCCGGCTCTCGCTGGCGAGAGTGCCCACCCTGATTAGCTGGGGTCGTGTGAAAGCAGCCACAAAGCAGAACTCTCGAAGGCCTGGCTCCTCCTCGCCGCTGGCACACTCCGCTTTTTAACATGCGCAACATGTTCGATGCTTCCACCTGCTGTGTGTGAGCACTCAGAATAACGAACGCCTCAATGTCTGCCCAAGTACTGAAGAAAACACGAGCACCATGCTTTTCTGTGCTGTTATAAGGTGGCATTAGCATATTTCCGATGCTGGCAGCTTCCTCGCGAGCGAGGGAGAAGTTGAACATGTCTCCTAATGAGTCTCTGCCCGTGTCCGCTGTCCCTCGGCCTTTAATTCCCTGTGTAAGTGTTTTAATAATCTCGTCTCGTTATTGGCACCTGTTCCCTCAGCCTCGGAGGTGCCATTCCAGTCGCCCCTGTGAATGCCCAGAGAGTGGGCTGCCCACTCGATTTGCGAATTTATGGACCATACAGGGAAGTCACCTCCCACCATCTCTACACCCCTGTACACTCCATACCCCCAAAGGGACGCTCATGCCGACAGTAACAGGAGCTGACAGTGTGTTCTTTTTCGGAAAGGTTGTGGCCAAGGTTCTCATTCCGCTCCACTGGAAGAAAGTGTGTTATTGTCATGCCCAATTCTGGCCCGATCTAAGGCAGAGGGATAATGGCAGCTATAAATGGAGATGTCATCATACATCCACCAGCGTGTCTTAAGGTCCAAGTGCCAATCAAATAGTCTCAGATAGACCTATCCAGACCATGTTATCTCACAAAGACAACTATTTTGTTTTTTCCCTCCTATCTCTCCAGTTCATCCTTTATCTACTCTTTTTATTTGCTGCAGCAGTTGAAGTGCCCTTACTTCTAAAAACCCTAGCCTGTTCCAGCTGTTATAATGAGACACTCTGTCACTGCCGAAGGCTTGATATAACTTTGAGGAAGAGTCAGTTCAAGCAACAATCCAATTAAAATCTGTTAGGTGGAGCACTGAGACAGATCTCTTCGCACTGCTCTGACATCTCATGCTACACTGACCTTGGAGAGAGATAACATGGATTTCGAGTTATGTTTGTCACTCTGTCCTATCTCAGGCCTTGTGTGTGACACGCACGTGAGATACCTCCTCTCCGCCAGCCATGCTGTCTCACCTGGGCCTTAACCGGCAGCCTCTCCATCTCATAAGCAGTCTATAGCCGACAAAGGATCATTCATCATCATTTACGTGAATATGAATCGCTGCTTTAATCACCTTGGGGTGATTTTGCCTGCTTAATTCATCAAGGATCCATGCTGTCATTCAGGTTGGTGGGACATGAAAGCACTCCGCACCATTCAGACCGAGAGCTGCAGAGCACCCGCGCGATTACACAGCCGAATTCAGAATCTTTTTTTGGAGCACTCTCTGTGTAATCACCATCACATGAAAATGAAGGAAACATTGTGAGTTGACAGTGTCGTGCATTGCAAAAGCCCAGCGTTGAATTGCCATCTACAGTGTTGAATAGACTCCTGCAGCGCTCATTTGTGCACAGTTGGACACTGCTCTCTTTACTGGCTATATGCAGGCTTTGGTTTTCACTTAGTAGAGCTTCAGAATCATGTTGATTGCACAGCTGATGAAGGACCTCTGCATGAAACATCCTGTATCTTTGGAGACCTTGTGTACTGACATCATTACTACCCCCCATTTTTTTAGATATTTAAGTCTGAAAAGTATGGTTTAAATACCACCATCTTTTATAAACCTACAGACTCTCATTCTTATTTTCAATACTGCTCTTCACATTCCAAGGACCGCAAAAACTCCAGCCCTTACAGCTATTAATCATTAATCAAATTTAATTCTATAGGGCTTTTTACAACAGATGTTGTCACAAAGCAGCTTTACAAATGTCCAAGTCCAAGCCTCCAGTGAGAAAGCCAAGGGTGACAGAGGAAAGGATAAACTCCCTAGAACATGATGACACCTTGAGAGGAACCAAGATTCAGAGGGGGGGTAGGGCATAGTAACAATTTTAAGAGAAAAATTAATAAGAACATGAAAAAATAAGACTTAAAGACTAAGCACCAGCTAATATGAAACTGTCAAACACATAAATATAGCGAAAGCTGAGTTTCTAATTTGTAGTTATTGATAGTTAGAAAACATTTATTTATAAACTCAAAAAAATGTTGTTTTTCCTCGCCCGCTGTCTTTGGAAGTTGTCATAAATGTCATCCGTGTGATGGAGATGGTGGACAACATCTCAAGAGGAAAGAGTTGAATTGTAGGTGAGGCAAAGGTGTTCAAGACCCTCTGTGTGCATAGAAGTGAACAGCATGAGTGCAATTACTTCACCCATTTTAGATGACGTTAGCTAACATTATCTAGCTTTGTAAGCGGTAAGATAGCTAATTGACTGACTTGCAAAGCTTGGTGCCATACTGGGCTAACTACTCCGCGGCGATCTTATGAATGCGAATTAGACGTAGACATTTTTACAACAATAACGATAACTGAACATTTGCGTTTAGCTAACTAGCCATTGTTATTAAAAGTTCAGTGTAAAGTTTATAAAGTTTGTTATTTAACTAGCTAGCCAGCTAGCCCTGATCCAGCATCTTTCCAAACATGATTGGTTAAAACTGTCAAATTATTTCTTTCTCTTTTTTTTCTCAACGTACCATGTTAGCACTAGAAATTCATTGAAGGCAGCAATGATAATGCATACCTTTTAAGGCCAGACCCATTTAACCTAGACACATATGGTTAACCTACCAAAAACACACATTGGTCCACTAAAGCAAATGCATTAGCTAGCTTAGCTAAGACGTTGATTATTAGCAAAAGAGCACTGCTAAGTCTAGGTAGATAGTAAAATGAGAAATATAACCAGTAGCTAGTTGGCTAATAAACACACCTGCTACAAATGATTGTTAATAGACAAGATTACCTTTAGTAATACCTTTTTAGGATCGGTTTTCAGTATAATGGCTAACAAAACGATTTTAGCTGCCAGTTGGAATTCCCAGTTCTGACCACTGGGTCAGGTTGTTCGTGGCTCACTGGTGCAGCTGCTTCTATCGCAAATCTAAATGGTTGAATTTCACTGTTATGATATACAGTCACACCCACTGGCACTGCAGATTCATAATCTTCAGCAAATTCGAAAATATCCCAGCACTAGAAAATGAGTAGTCCACATCAATCATACCGGTGTTCAGTGTTGTCCGCCAGTGACGTCACTCAGTAACATTCTGGAATTTCCAGAGCGACATCGGATTTTTCCGTCAATTTACTTGAATTCGTCATTTTGAAAGAAATGAACATTCTCTTCCTTTTAATTCATATATACAGTTTTGCAGTAGCTAAGATCATGTGGAATCTTCAGGGAGGTCTATTAGGTGCTGCCCTTAAGCACATTTGCAGCAAGGATGAAAACAATTATAATGTGTGAATATTTTCAGGACTGGATTTCCTGAGGAAGTCGCAGGTTACACCTTTGCTCATGTTTTACCTTTTCAGAGAGTAGACACACTGGCTTATAAACAATCTGCTGGTAAAACAAGAATTCCTTTTATGCTAACTTATCAGCCTAGAATATTACACGTAAACACTTCACAATCCTCCAGGACAATGCAGAGACCACGTCCCATTTTAAGAGTTCCCCATTAATCTCCAACAGATGAGACAAAAACATTAAAGGTGTGCATGTCAAGAGTGAGGTATGACCACTCATATAATAACTGTGGTGCTGTAGCCTGCAACCGCTCTAGATATACTGTATGTGAATTTATTAACACAGCCACTGAAATAACTAGCATGAAAAATCAGCTATTATCACTCATTCCTCCTCATGCATCACTGCAGGAGTTGTCTCCTATATTACTTGCAAAAGGTGTAATCAGCTTTACATTGAAGAAACCAAGAGAAGGCTCGCTGATTGTTTTGTTGAATACCTTTTGGACCATCAGAATTAAGGATTTGGTTTCCACTGGAAAGGCATTTTAATACTAATGGACACTGCATGACATTGCTAGTTGTTGCTATGGCAGCAATGAGGTTAAGAAGCTCAAAGAAAAACCAGATTTACACTCTCTGAACTTTAGAACCCCATGGAATGAATGTCATGATTTAAATGTCTGCTTTTTCTAATATAAATTGGTTTCACCTCCTAGAATTTCAGAAGCACTTTACTTGACACTGCTGATGAAGGCCCTATGTCTGAAATATCCTGTTTCTCTGGAAACCTTGTGTGCACTTCACTGCAATTTTGACTACTTATATATATATATATATATATAAATAAACCTTAGTCCAAGTATATTTAGCCAGTTTCATTACTAAACTCATGATACAACTGACTGGAAAACTGTTCACCCCTCCATAAGCACTGACATGTTTATTGCTTGATAGTAATTAAGGCAGAAATTTTGGAATGAAAAATAATCTAAAAGAAAAATCTGAGGAAGATTTCATGTAGAGGTGGGTTTCTCTGAAAATTATGTGTACCACACTGCAATCTTTGCAACCTTTACATTGTAAATAAACGCAGCCTCCCAGGGAATATCCCCCATGCAAGCCTCTTATTACGGTTTTGTTCATGATATATACAGAGGTTGTAAAAATTGGAATATATATTGGAATATATATATATATATATATATATATATATATATATATATATATATATATATATATATATATATATATATACACGTACACACACACACACACACACACATACATATACTTCCACACTTGTAATGTACTCCAGTTTCTACCACCTCTGTATATACCATGAACACAATCATATAAGAGGATTGCATTGGGGATATACCCTGGCATGCTGCGTTTACTTACAACAGGCAGGTTAATTAGTAGGGTAGCATTCTTAAGGAACAGTGCGTGAGTTGAGCATTCCTCTACTCAGTGTGAGACTGCATGGTGAGGTTCCTCAGGCAAGTCCGAGGGGAATAAAAAGGTGTGAGAGGTTGGCGTGTTTAAATCTGACATGCGCAAGGCTCCCTCCATCAGTGTTGGTCGCGTGCTGATTTTAATCCCCCTATCACACATCACCAGTGACTGGTGCTTGATATAATCATCGCCCTACAGCTGGATACGATTGGAGCTGGTTCCAGCTCAAGTACACGGTTTTGTTTTGTGTGTTAGTGGCGCTAAAGAGGCAGCAGTCAGTCTTCACTTGGCTTTGTGCTTTATTTCACTGTGTGTGTGTGTTGTACAGTACCAGTCAAAAGTTTGGACACCTAATGTATGTTTTTAATAGTAATAATGTCATTTTAATCTAATCGATTATTCTTAAGATGTTTCTGATACAAATATAAATTGGGAAAGGTGTTGGACTACAAATATGAATTCATTTTCAAAATTCAAGCACACATGGATGTGCACACACACCTGCACAATTTTAGATGCACCCTCAGCAAATAGTTTTCTTTGAGAACTTTAGTTCTGAAGAAGTGCTCTGCATTTGAGAATGTCTTCAACACTGATGTAAAAGCATCATAGGTGGTGCCTCATGAAGCTAGTTAAGAGAACAGCAAGAGCGTGCAAAGCTGTCATCAAAATATAGGACAGTTACTTTCAAGAATCTAAAATAGATATTTGTCAATATTTGTTTATCACAGCATAATCACATAGGTAACATTGAATTGGGTTGATACCTTCTCTGTTTTAAAAATGTGGAAAATAGTAAAATAAATGTAGGTGTGTCCAAGCTTTTTACTGGTAATGTGTATATATAACATTACCTGTCTCACCCTTACATTGGGTGGTCATATCTTTTTCCTCACACCTTCAAACCGAGGCCTGGAAGTTTGAGGGTGCTGTGAAGTATTTTCACTGTTCCTAGGATCTCGTTTCTCTAGACTTAGCTTGATGTTTTCATTCCTGGGATCTGTTGGCTACTCAACTCCAGCTTAGGTGCCACAGTCCCAAGGTTAACACAACATTCCACAACTTTTTCATATTCATACATATGTTCTTGCAAAGTTGCCCCGGGAGTAACTTAGGCTTGCTTTCACCTGTTAGCCCTGTAACTTTGCCTGTACTGCCTGTAGAAGTTGATCTACATTTGGGTCATTCGAATTGTATCTACAGTTGATATATTCGCATAGACTGTTAGGCCACTTTCCTTTTTGCAGACAGCAATATAGTTAACCCCGTTGTTAGCTCCGTTGTCTAGTAGTTAAGTTACCTCAATTTATTTATATTGGCACTTTAATATCCTAAAATTAGTAGTGCAATAAAACAAAAGCAGGACTGTTACAATGCCCATAATCACCGAGGTCTGGACCTTATTATATTTTATTTATTTATTTTGAGTTATAACAACATCTTAAGCTAATAGGACTGGATAAAAATATCAGCAGCTGACAGTGAATGCAAACAGTTTGGACTTGTTATTTAGTGTCCGCTGTGTGTGAGAGGGCGCGAGCACAGCTGTTTTGTCCTCAGCACTTCCACTGACAGCAACTGTAATTAACACATTTTGGCAGCAGCACAGCAACCGGTCGCGTGCATGCGAACAAGCAGACAGCATACCATACGATAAAGCAGTGGTCATTATGCCATTATTTCTACGAAACGTTCAAAAGAATAATCTTGTACAGTGTCTGGAGTAAGGCTGCACGAAACATGTTAAATATGTGTACTTGACCACAATGACTAGGCTATTTCTTTCATATGTTAGCTAGTTTCACACAACGCCGCTGAAAAACACACTGAAAAACATTTGTCACAATAAATGGATTCACATCATAACTTTTGGAATGTCAACTATAGTGTCCCATGAGTCAATAACAAAAATTAAAATTGAGAACACTGCAACCAATTCAAATAACAGCCAATGTCACTAAATGCCTTGCTGTTATTTGTCGTTTGATTAGCATCATAACTAATGGCAGGTTTCTGAAAAAAAAAAATTGAAAGAAAAAGATTTTTTTAAATAAAATTGCCTTCTTGGTTTCCTTATGAGTGCACCACTATTCCTATGTTTATGATCCACTGTAAATCTGAACGTCAACAGAAAATCAATGCTGGCCTAAACGCCCATGAAAGACGTAGTTAACCTTAGCTTAATTATCATATTTCATACCGTAGACCGAGGCTGTGTGTTTTGATGCTACATACCCTGAAATTCCATTCATTTATTTATTTTCGTACTTAGTTACACTGCGGAGACCACGCCGAGGCTAAGAGCGAGGCCTCATTAACTTTTTCTTTTTCTAAACGTCAGCAAGAAACAAGGCAAAAAAGGCAAGCACTAATAAAACATCAACAGTCAGCTTCTTGAAATCCTCTTTTTTAACAGCTACTGCATACATTAGGCCACCTCACCATTACCAGATGTGGCTGACCCAGTGTGCCCCACAACGACATGCTGGTTTTAAAATACTCTCTGGTGAAAACCTAGAATGAGAGACCACATTGTAGATCAGTACTAGACTTCTCTGAGACACTTATTATGGGCCATAACTTTTACATGGGGTTATTTTCAAAGTCAAAAGTGTAGTAATGTTGGCTTTATATTACCATTGTGGCAGTTTGCTCAATGCAACAGGATGCAATGGAATTTCTAGACCGACAGGGCCTGTTTGCTCACGTTGTTTTCTCTGAGCCGCCAGAAATGTCTTTCATTGCTCAGAATGTTGCTCATAAGTCTCAAGCCTCTGCCATCTGCATAGCTTTTTGCTGAAAATGCCATCTGGACATTCTGTCAGTCCTGTCAAACCACTCCGACTAGACAACACCATCAAAACCTATTAATTTACTTTGACCCCAGAGCACAGGTCCACATGTGCGCACACACTTGCACATGCACAGACACACACCCAGGTCGCCGGTAAAGAAACGGGTGTGCAAATGATGAGGGTCGTCCAGCTTTGATGCTCAGAGGAGCATCCCAACCGCTTTATATATGGGTCATGTGACTCGTACAATCCCAGTGCTTGACCAAATACATCTATAATTTAATTCAGCATGCTGAGATTTATACAAACAAACAAACAGATAACTGGCCATTAATCGAATAATTGCAAGCAATTTACAGATTCATATTATTTTTTACACTAAATCAAAGCCTGGTTGCTGGGGCATAATTTAATTTTAATGCAACAGCAAGTGGCTACTTACAGTGTATACAGCGCTCTTTTTCAGTATACTGCTGGAGAATTTTAATACCAATTACAACCTCAATAGAAGGATCAGGCATTAGCAACTATCCTTGCCCCAAACAACCAGCGTGATTAATCAATAAATGCTTTGTTTAGTTTCGTCCATCTTATCAACACAGTAGAACCCCCCTCCATAGTCCGTTTTGCATCCTAAACATCGATTGTATGATTTATGGCTGATCTTGGATCATTAGCTAATGTATATGAACATTAGTTCTTTTGACTTTATGTTGCGTTAGCACTCGCCATTAAGATAGAGGGGGCGTGCATAAATGTGGCCAGGGTTCGTGTGAAGATGCTGTCCTGATTACAGTCTCTACAGCGCAGACGCAGCTCCCATGCTTGCTATCTTCAAAAATTTACACTGGAAGTCAATGGTAACATAGTGCCCACTCTATATACAGTCTATAATCCAAACACACTGCTGTTAAAACTCAATCTTGTGCTACAGGCAGAGGCAGAAGAAGATGGAGTAGAACAAAAATAATTGGCTAATGGTCTGCGGGTGGGGATTAAGGTGATTGGCTAACAAGTAATGGGTGGAGATTTTCAAACACCGCAGTCACCCCACGCTGCGACTGCCAGAGAACATCTGTAAGAACATGCTGTGGCAGTCAGCGGAACCGAAGCAGTCTTGCGCGTAATAGTTTAAATCTACCTACCATGTACAACAAAAAGCAAGCCTTTAAAGTTATTAGGACACCTAGTTAGAAACATTAGTATCTTCAAAACACCTTTTGGAATAAAATGATGGCTACATAATTGTCCCATACACGAGCAGAAATAGCCACCACTCTTATGCTGGAAACATTTATTCCACCTTAATACCTGCCTCAGAGGGATCAGTCAAATACTATTCAACTTTAATATCTTCCTCATAGGCAAGCAGATCATGTATCATTCTGCAGCTTCCTTAGAGGGAACGTTATCACCATGACAACATTTACATGGCTGCACGCGCCGGTCGCAGTTCTGCAACGAGGCAAGGAATGACTTTTTCATCCAACGTCAACAAGTGAAAACGGAGCCAACTCTGATGCTCTGGGTTTAATAAACAAAAAAACAAACAAAAATGCTCTCTAAGTCAGTGCACAACATTACGAGTGCCAGGCAGTTACCACACTGCCATCATTTTACTAGCATTCTTAGCAGTTAGCTAACATTAATTTGCCTGTACAGCATCTTGCTAACATCAAACAAGCGAATAAGGGAGATACAGGAGATGCTAGCTCGCCATTCAGTTCTCCAAGAAAATCTACAAAAGGCCCAACCACAAATTGTATGCACACAAATTGTACTGAGGACGTGCGGTGTTCTAAACATAAGCTCCGCCTACTGGTTATTTTTGAATGACACTATTTATGCTCTTAGCCAATCAGGTTCGTTCTGGCTCCAAGGCAGAGCTGCCTTCAGAGCAGTTTTGAGTTGCGCGTTTGCACGTGAGTTGTTTAAATCCCCATGCAGCTCTTGACAGGATTTTTTAAAGTGATGTTTTCTAAATACCACACTGTATCACGGTGCCTGAGAGCATTCACTCGTCAACAGTGGCAGCGTCCCCCCTGCTGTGCACGCCTCTCCGTTTTGAAACTAATTTTCTGCAATTTGCCCCCAGTAATGTCTCCCCTGCCACTGAAGGGAATCCCACAGGGACTAAAAATGGTCAAACAAACAATTCCTTGCCAAAGTCTACACCACTATTTCACGGGTCAGGTATCCTTTAATAAGATGCATCAGAGATTCAAAAATTCATCTAACTGAATGCAGAGGAGTAAAAGGTTCGGCAGTCGGAATAACGCTCAGAAAGAATAAAAACTGCCATTACTTCACCCCTCTCATTATCATTATCCTTGCATTGACACTATTAGATATGTAAAATAATTAACTAATGATAGCAAATATAGGATGAGTGAAATGAGTGAAAAATGACTCAAAATACTTATTAAAGAGATCACATTTCAGGATCTTCATCATCTTAGGATCCGATTGAAGGTCCTTTATTACTGATGAGCTAGTTAAATAGTTCCCTGTAATTGGTGTTTGAATGATTTAACTGCAGTCAGATGTGGTAGAGAGAGAGAGAGAGAGAGAGAGAGAGAGAGAGAGAGAGGAGGAGGAGGAGGAGGAGGAGTAAAGAGTAACAGAAGGTCAGACAGTGAAAGAAAGATAAAAGAACAAGAGAGTCGTCGAGAGAGTGGGAGGGGGCTGGGAGGGGTAACACAGAGGAAACTGAGCTATAGCAGAGCTTCCCTCTGTCTCTCCACCCTGTGCCATCTTCCCCAGCACCTCATCGTTTCCTCCCTCGACCGTGCACGGATTGCCTGCCGAGACGCGAGCCTGATACACCTCCGTCTAGACAAGTACGTAGCCATCGACCGGCTAATTGCAGCCGGGGAGCTCCTCAAAGCACCTCACCGGCTGTCTCCACAGCGCTTCCAGGCTACGTTTCTGTCCCGCCCCCTCCTCCCTCCCCTGTATGCCTCTGACTTCCTTCAGATGGAGCCCTGACCTAATGCGGCAAGTGAACAGGTCAGTCGCGCTACCTTTTCAGCTTTTTCATACTCTCCCATTTTGGCACGGCACTGTTCGGGACCTGAACTGTTCGGGACCTGAATGAGACCTGAACGCTGATGGTTTTGTTGGCACGCATAAAGCTCTAATCAAAGCCGCACTCCAGAGGTAATTTTGACACTTTGGTATGACTTGATTGACTTATTTATTTACTTGTTTGTTGATGCTTTGTCAAATTATTTTTTTGGGTGTATGGGAGCTCACTGAGAGGTTAAGCTGCCATATAACTGTAGTAATAAGACTCTTTGAAAGCCTGCTAGCAGCTGGTGATTAAATGCTATACTAAATCCGTTCGACTGTTCATCTGAATCACAGATGAAAGATAGTTAGGCGGTGCTATGTGCCGTTTAATTGCTGTAAGGGACATAAACAGATTTCAGGACTGTGGTGATACACCTGTCGCCACCCGTTTTGAGTGTATGATTTATGTTCTGAGGCACCTATCTGGAGGTTGAATTGCATGTTTGAAACTCTGGAGCTGAAGCAGATGTCACTTTTTTCCTTGATGTCTTTTTTTGGATATCATCATCTAGACCTTCGGCTTAACATTTCCGGAAGTGTTTAAGTAGCTTGTGCGTCTGTGTGTGTGTGTGCGCGTCTGTGTGTGTGTGTGTGCGCGCGCGTCTGTGTGTGTGTGTGCGCGCGCGTCTGTGTGTGTGTGCGCGCGTCTGTGTGTGTGTGCGCGCGTCTGTGTGTGTGTGTGCGCGTCTGTGTGTGCGTCTGTGTGTGTGCGCGTGTATCCATACGTCGTTCATGTGCAAATTATGCCTCATTAGTTGTGAAAATTTTCAAATACTCATAACACGCTGACTGCCGCCAGCTCCTGCTCAGGTGTGAAGTGAATTTATATGGCTCTATATTTGAGTTGAGAGTTTGCCAACTGACACAACAGCAGGAATCTGGGCCCCTTTTACAGACTTGCCCCTTCAAAAGAGATGTGGAAAGAACCCTGGCTAATGCCCAGCCCTCAGAGTAAGCCTCCCTCACTTCAGTCACTGAATAATGATGTCAAACACCCCCGTGCATATTCTGTCTTTTAAATCCTAATGAATGCAGGTAAATTGTTGCAGGAAAAACTGATCCTAGATCAGTAAGTTGTCTGTCTATAATATAGGATGTTGCAATGGGTAACAGTTTGTTGACTGACATTTGCGAGATTTAAATATGCAGGCTTTGGTTGTTCAAGAGCTCAACTGATCTGCTGCCAGCATAGCTCAGTACAAATTTTTAAAATAAGAAAATAACTGCTTGATCTTTCCACATGACATCCTAAGCAGCGTGGATAAGACATTTAATTTACTGCTGAAATATTGTGTACATGATGGCCCATTTTTCAGGGCCATTTTTCTAGAACAAAAAAAAAACATTTCTCAGCACTGCTGTTTTTTTGTCCTCTACCGGTTTTCCAATGGAAGTCAAGTTTACTGGCTTTAACAAGTTCAGATGACACATCTATAGCATTCTTTATTTCCCAATTTTTCCACAATTCACACTGTCGGAGAATTTCTGAGCGTGTATCATCTCTTTATTGATGCTGTGAGACCTATCCAAAAGCAAAATTGCCCACACGGTTGTTCATGTGTAACTAATTTGTACAGCCTGTATTCTGCTACTTCAGAAAAGTGCTTCCGTGTGGAAGAGGATAAAAACGGAATCTTGCACAGCACGCTTCTGCTACCCCCACTTACACCACCACCACCATCACCAACCCAGCTCGCATGGCGGTGCGCGTGACTCATCCATCTGTCAGAGGATGGAGGTAAAGGGGGTGGAGTTTCAGAACAGCTGACCTGGAGTTCTGAGTACTGAGTTCTCTCATTTTCATATGCAAGAACCCTGTGTGAGTTTGAGGGGGAAAAGAAAATTGGGAAAGATGTTGACGGGGTTGAATAAACAGTGGTGAAAATATTTATAGCAGCGTAAGTATAAATGTAGTTAGATATTAGTCAGAATAGAACTTGTTCTTTGATCTCCCTCCCAAGATGGATTTCATAACTCCATTTTGTTGCATCTCATAGATCCCACAAAATAAATCTTTATGTTTAAAGGTTTTAACCTTGCCCCTTTTATTTTGTGTTCTAATGAATTCTGTGTTTGAAGACTCATACTCAGGTTTCAGTACAGTTTGTGCTGGGGAATCAAAATAAGAAGCAGAACATTAATATTTTACACAAGCCTCATCATCTGGACTCAGGGCAATGCGATATTTAATCATGCTTAGATGTTTGATTTCATTACAGTGAGACTTTTGTGTGAAAGACTTTTTCCCACGTAGCAATATAAGAGGTTTTGGTTATGGTATTTAATTACTCGTACACTGCTTACAACTAATGATGGGAATAGGTGCAAATTATACTCCATGAGTACTTCACTCAGGCTAGCAAATTTCCATTGTGTATTACTATCTAAAGATCTGAGTTTCACATGAGTCCAAGGATTTATTAGCAGAATACAAGCCGTTTAGTTACACATTATAGATGGTTAGATATGGTAATGATGGGATACACATCATAAGGTAAATAACAAAAATGCAACAGAAATATCAGAAAATACTACCTGAAAGATACCTACAGATGGATACAGACAGACAGAGAGTGGGTGGGGGAGGGCGTGGGTGGAACAGGGAAAGAAAGAAAGAGCAAGTCCCTGAGAGATTTCTCCAAGCCTGACTTCTCAGTCCACCAGCTCTGCCCCAGCTCCAGTCAGAGCTCAGCTCTCCTCTAAAAGTCCTCTCCCCCAGACCCAGAATGCCTTTAGCCTTATCTTGACCAAGAACACGGTTTACCACCATTAGCTAATCAACCACATACTGGTCCCACCGCCCCTCCACCGTAGGACAACAATCAGCTATCACAGCCACAGGAACTCACAGCTGGTGGAAAGACAGTGATTTACACTTTTGAATAATCAGGGCATTCGTGGTAGGGCAGGGACTGTTGTGATTTTATCATTTTATCATCTGAGACCTCATATGTGCAAAGCAGTGGGGGTATGTGAAAACATGACGTCATAGACCAGACTTTGGCCTACAGTAACTTTTTTGAGTGATGAGAGATCTACCTTGAAAGGGGAAGTTCCACAATCATAGCACAAATGTTCTCAGTAAAATAGTTGGACAACTATGGTTTTAAACACTTTTTTTATTTTTAATGACTAATGCACTGTGGTGTGTTTGGAACACTCTAGGGAGGCATGACTATAAACCAAACCAGCTCTGAAGCTGCTTAAACCCTGAATATTCAGGCTCACTAGACACATTTAATTACCTTTCTACCTTGTACATACACGTTATACAGTAGGCTTGTGTCCTGAGTTTATAACCCATCCATCTGTGGCCACAGGACTGCTGTTGGGTGGTGGGCCATCTTCACACTTGCATGTATAAACGCCCCAGCAACACTGTTGTGTCTGAGCTTGTACAAGTTCAGCACCCGCAGCTGTTCCATTACCATATCAGTGCTGAGTGTAGAATATGGTCAACCAGCTAATGTCTAGTCAGCAGGTCAGAAACTTGTGGATTGCTAACGAACTGCGCACAAAGATTTGTGCAGATGAGGTTCAGAGTGTTACTGCCCTAGATACTGCTGCCATACCTTATAAAGTGGCCAGTGTGTGTGTGTGTGTGTGTGTGTGTGTGTGTGTGTGTGTGTGTGTATGTGTGTGTGTGTATATATAATATAGTATTTTAATAGTCTGAGGTAGTGAGTTATACCCAGCATATAATATGTCAGTAAAAAAATCTAAATCACCCTTTAAGTAGTTCTGCTCAGTCATCAGTTTTTGTTTGCTATAATTTCAATTTCTACAGTTCTATTTCAATCACTTCCCAATTAACAACGACTCCCGAAAACAAGCTTGAAAGCCAAGCGTGAGATGCCATGACTGGCTGGATGTAGCTCCCCCACCCTCCCAACTCCCCACCCAGTGTGGGCAGGGGCGCCCACCCACCAGTTGGCCTGCGTTACGCCGCTCATCCGCTCTAATGGTCCCGTGAGTGGCTGCAGGCTGTGGTGCGGTTGATTCATCACCCCGCAAATTGGCTTCCCTCAAAACTCGCATCATTCATTTCCTTGTTAATGAAGTCGCAGCACTGCAAGCACCAGAGTAAATATGGACATGTTAAAGAGGGCACTGTCAGCATGCTCCACGGCAGCAGTGTCACTACGGAATACCGCCGCACGGCGCGGGAGACAGATTCGCCTTTATTTGTCTGGTGCAGCTCCGTTTCCTGCCGTGAGCCAGAAGAGGAGAGGTCTGAGTGGGTCGTGTCACATAGGAAAATGGTCCCATAATTTCTATGATGTGAGACGAGCTTCTGCGTTCAGAGTCCAACGCTCCCTGGTGCAGCGTTCCATTAGACAAATCAACATAAAAAAAGAATAAATAAATATTGGTTGAATGAAAATTACAGTCAATTGTGACCTAAAGGGTTACTTAAAACACATGTAGTAAAGCCTTTATGTTCTTCTTGCAGATTCAGTGCTTTTCAAAGTTTTTTTGGAGGGGGGGTGTTTTTGTAGAAATACAAAGAAATTGAACTGGCTAATGGGTCTGTCATCTCCCTTCTATACTTACTTAATCTTTTATGATATCTACTCGAGGATCATTAATATTACACATCACACATAATAGTTGTGTTGACTTTGCACTTTGCACTATTTCTACCAGAACAAGATCTGTCATAATCAAGCAACTGAAATAATGCGGACTGAATGTGTTTATGAAGTTGCACTTTGCTCTTGGAGAGAGTGCACAAAACATGGGTGAATCACGTATCAGACACCCGCCTGTGAAATCAACTGATTTTTGTTTACTGCTGAACATTTCCTGCACTTTTCCTGACAGGCCTCTGTCAATATGCTCTTCGCTCTTCTACTATATAGTAAAGTACAGTATACACATGCACACATGTGCGCACACACACACACACACACACACATATATATATATATATATATATATATATATATATATATATATATATATATATATGAATGAGAGAGAGAGAGATATTCAAAATTTTTGTGAAGTACACAAGATTTCCGGAGAATCAGCATGTTACTGCCACATCAGATATGCAAGCAAAGTGCTTCTGAATTTGTAGGAGGAGGAACCAGTTTATAGTTCAATAAGTACATATTTAAATCATAGCCTTCATTCCATGGGATTCTAAACTTCCAACAGTGTAGATCAGTTCTTTTTCTGAGTTACCCCATTTCATTGCTGCCATAGTAGCAACTGGTACATCATTAATGCAATGTCAATTAGTAATAAAATCCTTGTCATGGGAAAGGACACATATTTAATTCTGATGGTCTGAAGGTGTCCAACAAACCAATCAGCAAGCATTCTCTTGGTTTCTCCAATGTAAAGCTGATTAAATCTCTTGCCCGTAATACAGTAGACAGCTCCTGCAGTAATGTATGAGGTGGAATTGATGATGACAATCGAGCCTTTTCTGGCAGTTATATATTTAAATAAATAAATAAAATTTAAAAATCCCCACTCGCCCTCCCAAGGGTGGTCTTTGTCCTTCAAGCTTGAGTCCTCTACCAGAGGCCTGGGAGCTTGGACTGTTCCAAGGACTGCACTTTTCTGGACGGAGGTCTCAGGTTCCAAGCAGTTCCCAGGAACAACATCTATCACCCAGTTTGAGGATCACAGCCCTTAGTGCTCCAATTTCCACAGGAACCACTGTTACCATATATATATATATATATATATATATATATATATATATATATATATATATATATATAATGACAGCGAGAGCATGGCAGTAGAACATTGGCAATATAATTAACAGAATTAAACCAGAGCTTTAATAGTAAAGTAAAAGATATATTGTACCCCAAATTCTCCAAAAGCTGTCAATTATAGGCATATATATAATATATATTATAGAGAGAGAGAAAGGAGAGAGAGAGTGCATGTCCCAGTCCTTGACTGTTGAATGGAACACATGCCTATTGTGTGCCAATACATCCTCACTCTTGAACGGGGCCTGGGGAGAACGCCGCCTGGGACCTGTGGAAATGAGGGGGTGTGAGGTAGGTGATGAATGGCCATGATTAGCAACCCTGAGCATGTGGTTTTATGGTCTGGCAGCTCCGCTGTTATCACTTAAACCTGAGGCAAGACGCTTCATCATGGGTCGCAGGCACCAGACAGGACCCGCATACAACCAAGCACGTGCCCAGCACGACCTATAGAGCTCGCAAATAAGAGCATTTATGCACTCGGGGGAAGAAAAAGGGCCAATATTTTCAAGAAGAAATGCTGAATGAGTTCCTGGAAATCTTTGATCTTAAAGCTGTGCTTTACAAAAAGGATTGCTTTTTATATTTTTCTTCTGGTAAAGAAAAAAACTGGGTATTTTCAAGAACATGCTTTCAGATAATGAATGGCATTAAAGATGTCCATAATGCATGTAAAACCATAAAACAATGCCATCAATATACAACCTGATGCACACTATATAGAAGTCATACATAAGTGCTTTTTTCACCCTGACAGAAACAGTAATGACATGAAAAGTGGGTGGTGGAATTGTCTGCCATTTCATAGTCAAATCAGAAACTGGCCTGGTGTCAGTTCCATATCCTTGACAGGAAAGGATCATTACCTAAAGGAGGGAGCTTTAAGGTGCCATCCAAAAACGGTGGACGGTGCCAAAAGGAAATGGCTCTGATGGGAGGTTTCGGGCCCAAAACCACAGCATGACACAGCTTAGTGAATAAACCTGCCCCTGACATCTAAGGACGATTCGATACTCCTGGAGACAATGAAGACAGGTTCTGCCTTCATTAACTTCTCTTTACAGCTTCCTGATTAGAGGGCCTCAGCGGGGGGTCCGTCCTCTGATGAAGGCTGGCTAAAGTGCGTCTTGCCTTCCGGCTCAAAGGCATAATCAAGAGATCTGGCTGATAAGCTTCTTAACACCTGCCAGTTTCACTTAGCCCATACACAAGTAGTCATATGCCCCATAAACTGCACAGATGTCATTTCACGTTCTGTCAAGGCAAATATTTGGCATCATGCAAGGAGAAAGCAGGATGGTGAGTGCAGCACATATACCACAGAGCTGTGCACTGTCCCTATCATGTGCACACGGCAGTGGTAGTTCAGGGGTTAAAGTACTTGACTGGTAATCGGAAGGTTGGAAGTTCAAGCCCCACCACAGCCATGTTGCAACTGTTGGTCCCCTGAGCAAGGCTCTTAACCCTCAATTTAAACAAGTTGCATTTAGATGTGATCACAAGTTGCTTTGGGTGAAGCTAAATGCTATAAATGCATATTGACTCCAGTGAGTGGCTGCAACCAACCTTACTGCTACTGCCCAGTATATTCACCCAGCTGTCAGCCCTGAATGATCTTACACTGCCTAGCAGAGTCCACTGGCTGTTTGAATTGGGTTAAAGCCTGGCCTTCCCTTGAAAAACCATCAGTAGGAGAGATGATTCCACACCAGTGACTCTGTGATTCCTTTTGGGTTTTTCCCCTTGGTCCTACCTGCTTCAAAGATTTGATGCATGACTCAATGAATTCTGAAATCTTATTTCAAAATGTAATAAGTATTAGTTGCTGTAGAGGCTCTGTATGTGCAACAGAGCCTACATGTGATAAAAACAGGCTTCTCAGAAACTTCAGTTTATAAAGGCCAGAAATTTGCAATCAGCTATGCAACCCCGCTACATGCCAAGGGCAATTGTGTCAGAGCTGAATATTTCTATATTCATATTTGGAATATGTTTATTTGAAATTAGTTTAACAAATAAATATTTGGTTAATATTTGGTAAGCTGTTTTAACCCAATAAATGTGCACAGTATAAATGGAACTGCAAGGAATTGAAATATACAATATTTAAGACTTTATCTGCCACACTAGCAAAAAAAAACTTACTTTAATAGCAATTACTAAAGTGCAGAGCCAATACACTGACCAAATGTATTATTTAGCCAACAATGAAAAAAAATTAAACATTGGTAATAGAATAAAATAGCATTAAGAGCTTTAAAAATAAAGTAACAAAATAGATATATTGTCACTTTATGTACAACTTTTGTAAACCCTGAATCAAAACAACAGGTGTCGGTTTGGACCTGAGTACCTGGCAAAGCATCAGATGGAATTACCAGTAAGCCATTTGGAGAGTAACATCCGAATCCCAGGAACCAAACAGACCTGCTAGAAACAATACATTCCTCAGTAGCAAAGCTATCAGTAAGGTTATATGCAGTTATAAATGATGGAACACTACAATTCTAATCCTATAATTGATACGGTAATCCTATAATTAAAATGCCTTAGCTAGTAAGCTAATAAGATCTATGATTGAAAAGATTTTTGTCTTTTATTTTCACATAAATGTAGGAATATCACGTTAGAACACATGGTAAGCATATCTGCATTTGGTTTCCTAGTTCCCCCAAAGGTGTCTGACCGGGTTACATTTTAAACCACAAAAATGAAACAAAGGCACACACACACACACACATACTCAAATGCAGAGATGTCAAGTTGGTAAAATACAGCAAAATTACAATGCTGTATGATTTTTGTTTGTTTCTTTGCTTGCTTATGTTCTTGAATGCTTCCTGTCTTATTTTCAAACACACAGATACACAGATGTAAATTGCAATATGACAAACAGTTGGTAATAAAATTAGAACACAGTCCATGTGCTCATCTAGACCTATTTATTCAATAGCCTGTTTATAAAGCTCTCCTTTGGTTTAAGCAACTGAGTAACATATTGGTCAAAGGTCATTGCCTGCCTATACAACGTGATGGTTGATTGAGTGCTGCAATTTTCCAGCTCCTATAGTGGAATTATGACTGTTTGGGAAAGCATGAAAAAATCTGTGACTAAGTTTAGGCCCTCAAGGAAAAGATTGAGCACAATGTTAAACTCTGCATACAGAACAAAAGTGCATCTTTTTTCATTCTCCCACCAAGGTGGCAATTTCAGAAACTACTTAATTTTTCATACTGGCAATAGCAGGAGAAGGGGAGAATTATTAATTGGCATGTCAAGGAAGAGTTTGTATTCGCACTGTTAAAGTACAACTCATAAAACCAGTCGACTAGACAAGTCGGACACAGCACACTAAGAATTCAGTATTAACTTACATTGGCAAGACTAAATAGACAGAAATCTATTTTTGGACCATCTAATTTTGAGTTCCATGTTCAGTTATAAGCAACATCCAATACAAAAGCACGTCATTTTCTCAGCACGTCAAATAATATAATTTTTCACCATTAAGACAAATAAGAGAATTACAAGCGATTTTAGACAGAATTATTTATAAGATCAATAAGGCAATTTGTAACATATTTAAGTTCTGTCAGTCATTAAAGGCATAAAGTTTAATTTTGATGGGTGATTCTTCATGAACAGGGGTGAACAGAGAGTGTGGCATTTGTGAATAATTTTTTTAAAACAATGCTTTCTGTGTTTCAGCGATATAGCACTTCCCACATTTACATGTGCTTTCTGCTTGTTTTTTTTTTTTTCCTTTCAGCTTTCAGGCTGAAAGATGTGAAATTGTAATGCTCTATTACTTTGGCAAACATGGTATAAAATGCTCTGTGTTAATTAGTGTTCTATATTAATTTCTACTTTCCTTGCACAAAATGAATAAGGGTCTGGATTGACTGTAAGACTGAGATCAAAGCGTGACTCATCTTGAGCGTTTATGAAAAGATTATTCTCATTCTTGGTTATCAAAATGTGTACCTCTAAAACCTTTTCTTTTACATTTTACAGAAGTTCTTACATCAAGTTTTAAAATTAATTAAATGAAATTAAACAACTAAATAGTTAGACTAAAGGGATGTCACCCATGAACACTCAGCTCTCAATAATCAATTAATTAGTCATTACATACATTAATAGTGCTTACCAGTATGAATACTAGAGAGAAAGTTGACTCTAGCAAGTCACATTAAGCTCAAAGTGAGAAATAACTGTATGTCACTTGGATCATTTAGGTGATACATTTACATTTGGCTTCTCCAAATCGAAGTACCAGCAGCAGGCTAATTGGAGGAATAGAGGAATTGGTGAACCTGGTGACTGTCATTCATAATTAATGAGCATCTATTCATGGCATGCCACACAAGTTCATTGACAAAACAAACTTCCATTACAGTCCTTTCAAGAATTGATCCAATATGGCATATAGCATCTGAGTGCATTTCTTTAATGCAAAAAATGGTCTCATTTTCCTTTTTTAGCCAACTGAAACAGTATTTGGAAAGTGTGCTTTGAAATAAATTGGTGAATGCCCTGTCAAATGGGTCAGGTGTAACATGGGTCAGCCCAGTGTACAGTTTTTGCGCAGGGGAGGGTTTGTGGAGTTGCAGAGAGGACAGTTAAATACCACTAGCCATTTGACCTTGGTACAGTTCTTAGCTGGGCCTATATGAGATGTAGCAGGTAATGAAGGATGTGAGAGAGTGGGCCAGCTTCAGTAATGGACCATTTGACCAGAGGCAAGCACTTAGCTCTAAGGATGAAGAGGAGGCCTCAGTGCACCATTGAAAAGATAAAGGAAAAGTAGGAGCAAAATGAAGTTTTTATGGCCAGTTCATTGTCTATTAAGAAATTTTACTCTCTTTTATTTCATCATACTACTGTTACTTACTTGTTCCTCTGTGTTTTCCAAATAATGCTCCTACATTTCTTCAACCATGCCAATGACCAAATTGAACAGTACCTTACACTGTGAAATGATATCAGTAGTCCATAAAACAAGCAAACTAGCTAGCTAAGAGTCTTTATTGTCCTATGTATAGGGTACTTGAAAACTGACAAACAAGATCCCCCAACCCATCCTGACAATGTAACGAGTATTGCTTCATTGCAAAATTGTGGAGAAGTAATGGTGAAAATGTGAAGTTATTCAAAATGATGAAAATAGTTTTCTGTGATGAACTCCAGAATTACTAATTACTAATAATTTTATCACACTGAATAACATCATGACAGTAATGAGTTCATGGGTACTGGTGACATCGAATAGTTTTTATCAAAGCGATAATCAAAAAGAACATGTAAAAAAAGAGTTCTCAGATGTCATTTCAAAATGCATAATTTAAAAATAAACATATCCATCTCTAATTAGAGTCTTGGAAAAGTATCAATAGCAATTAGCTGGTAACATGCATGCTACCAATTACACGGCATGTATAAGCTTTTAGGCATAAACGCCTAAACATTTACTGAATATCTCAGCGAATTTAAATGTCCCTTGGGGAAGTGAAACATCTAAAATACTTAGTGCAGATGCCTTAATTGTGTTCTTGTTATTGATCGGCCAGGCAGGATGCACGTGTTATTGCCAAACAAAGGAGCGGGAAATAAACCGCCACTCTGTCTTTCTCCATACGATTGCGGAATTGTTTCGTGCTGCCAAATGCTGGCATATGGCTTATATCCCAGGCTATCGTCTTCCTCATTTCTCTCCGGCATTCCTACTTATGCGTCTCTAAGCAAACAGCCAAGAATGTACAATGTGCGCTTCGCTTTTCACGCCTCCTGCTGCAGCCACACAAATCCCGTCGTGCGCTCGTCACGTGGTAGTTTCTTCAACACGGCAGAGAGGCAGCTCCAGTTACTGCCATCTATAACCGCGTATTTAACCCGCCCAGGCTTGATTCTGATCATAAAATAATGATCATAAAAAAATAAGTAATTCTAGTTATGTTGGACAAAAACAACAATAGACAATGATGGTTAAAGAGCTGGTCAAAGTTCTAGAAGTCAGCATGGCATTGTTAATATTGAATATAGAAAAAAAAATGTTTACAAAAAAAAAGGAAAAATTTGAATTTTATATTGAAAGAAAATGAAATAGAAAACTCAAACTACAACACAGTTTTGTTCTATCTTCTTTTTCCTTGCAGCACTGGCAAATATGTTAATTTTTCACAGTAATTATGTAGAGTAAGGCATTTTTTGCACAAGCAAGAAGCTTGTTTGAGATGCCCTTTTGTCAGCAAAACATCTTAAATTTAATCTACTTTAATCTCATTTACCAAACTTATTTGATGTTTATTATTTCATATTCTCTAAAGCTGCAGCCAGGAATCTGTGCATCCTGTTGTTGTTTTAATAGTGCAAGAAAAAAGGATTTCAAGTAATACCATAAACACTACATGGGGCATCTGAGTGGTACAACAGAAATGTGTTGGCCCTATCACTGGGAGAGTGTGAGTTTGATCCCTGATCATGCTACAGCCATCCATGGCTGGAAACCCGAGGGAGTAAAATTGACTGTGTCCTTCAGGGAGGGAAGGATGACATACTCATTCCCCCTGTCAATTACAAGTGAGATTGGCCAATCATGTCTGCCTATGAGCTCATGAATCAGAAGGGGGTGGATAGCGCTATCCTCCTGAGATGTTGCATGAGCTACAGCTCATAAAGATGTGGTGATTGGCTGCAAGTGCCTCAGAGGAAGTGTGTGACAGTCCTCACCCTCCCTGGCTGACATCTGTTGTGTGATAGGGGAGATTACTTTTGGGGGGGGATTGGCTATGTTCAAAGTGCAGGAAAATCCCTAAAAGAAAATAATTTGATAAATAAATGAATACAATAAGTATAATAAGTATAACAGTTATGGTTATGGTATTGGCTGGATACCCTGAATTGGATTAAAGAAGACAAATGAACATAAAGACAATATTGTAATTATTTATTGGTCAGGGACAGAGCACAGCCCCCTACAAGTCACCACATAAACATAGCGCTCAGCGTACATGTTGTAAATTGTCATGAACTGGTCTGGATTCAGGGTTTAACCTGGATGCAGGTGCATAACCCTCAGAACTGCTGACAGGGAGATCATTGGTTGTCCTTTTGTCAGTATAAGTGCCTCTGGCTCTTATGTGCCTTCTCATCCATCGAAAGTTTCAGCTTGTATCAAGATCTGGTCTTTAACAAAGCCAAGCCAACCAAGCAGCAATGTCCCTGGGACAGTACTATCGACTTCCTGTCAAACCTTACCCCTCCAGAGGGAATGTTCAGGGGTCTTGAGGATTATATCAAGTAAGCACTCTGGCAGTGTTTTTTTCACTCTCCACCTCCACAGCCTTGCCTGGGTTCTTCTCAAGAAGAAGGATGATTAGGCAGGCCTGAATTAGGTGACAGTTAAGTACTGCTGGCCTCATGCCTGTGGATCCTGCCAACCTGATGCAGCTATATGGAGCCAATACACTTACCACTGCATCTACTATTTCATCCCAATTTGGGCTGGCGATAAGTGGAAGATCACCTTCACTTCCACCTTGAGGAATTGCAAATGCATGATGGTGTACCGCCCATCTGTGTCTTTTTTTCATGCCAAAAATAAGGTCCTCCGGCACCTGCTTTGATGATTGACAGGCACATACTTTAATGACGATGACGTATTCAGAGGAGCACGTGGTCCATGTGAGTGGCAAGATTGTTTAAGGAAGGATGTTTCTGAAAGCTGAAAGGTTTTTCTGGGGATCTGTGCAGGGCAGAACTGTCTCCTCTAAAGGGTGCCAAGTGAGCTTTCCTGGTCAGATGCTGATTAGAGGGCCCACCTCTACCATTTGTCACCAAGATGGACATTTCCAAACAGAAATGGGTTCTAACCTTCTCCCAAAATCATTGGTGAGACTGCATAATTGTTCCTATGTGCATTCATAGTCCAATGTGCAGTGCATGGTTATAAGCCTTAAATCCATCACTTTAATGGCATTTTCCAGTAAGTGGTAGCCCTGCTACTTTTTAAATCATGTGGCATTTAAGCAGATACTTTACTTTAGTGAGTAGGTGAAAAGCATTAAAAAACATTATATTTGATTTTCTTAATATATGCAATGCATATTTTTAGTTCATCAAGATGTAGCTGCTTTTGGTCAGTTGTCTGAAACAGGACAAACACCTAAAAGGGGATTACTGGCTTCTAATGAGAGCAGTTTATAATTAATGGATTATTAGCAATTTTTAATTAGCAGAAGAGATGACATCAATCACAGATATAGCATTTAATGGATAGATTAAACTTATCTGAACAACATTTTTGTAGAGTAACATTTAGTTTGGCTGGCTGCATTTTTCAAGCAGCTTACACAACAGGTAAGCATCTGTGTCCAAGAAATGGTCTCCTGAAGAGTAGGACTTGAATGTTCAGAAGACAACCTTTCAAGCTCAGAATATCCCGGGAGGAATGGAGGTTCTGGCTGGAGGGAGCACTCCATCTGTTTGTGGCCTTCACAGCCCACTGCAAACTGGGGTGCATCCAAAAGACACAGTGCCTCACTCCCTGCAAAGCCCTTTGGGATAGGCAATGCTCTTCACCCACACAGCCTTCAGTAGTCATATTCAGAACTTTGCATCCAAGTCCTGCCAGTTCCTGGCAGTCCTTGTATTACACCAAGTCTTCTCTCTCATAATCACATAGCGATTACGAACAGCAGGGTTTGATTTCAGATCTATTGTCTCACAAGTCATAATGACGAAAATTACAATAACACTGCAAGAAAGTCACAGAAGAACATTTATTTACATTTGTGATTCATGGGTGGTAAATGGAATTAAAAGAAGATTATGCTAATTGTTTTTTAATGATTTATTGCCTGCTTGATTATATGTGTGCATGAAAGTGATTCTAGCCAAGTGTAATTGCAAATTGTTATTATTATGTTAAGGTCTATGTTAGTAGAAGTTATTACTAGACTGAGAAAAAAAATACTGCCACTGAGATATTTTGCTATGTGACAAACACCATGATCACTGACAATGACTTCTCATTCACAATATACGGTGGTAGCAGCTGTGGTACCACCGCGGGCAATGTTTGATAATCAGCTATTTGGTCTCAGAGCTTGATCTAGACGTGTTTTCCAGAAGCAAACAATATGAAAAAAGCATCACCAACAAGACCGCAGAATGGGTGACTGTTCTCGGAGGCCATTAAGAAGCCCTCTAATCAGTTTTCCTCTGCAATCACGAGTTCTATACATATAGCTTGGCATCAAGAGAGTACGGATTCATTGAGTGCTCTTATCCCTGAATAATAAGAGGCTAGTCGGTTTTGTTTCAGTAAGTTTAGGCGAAATGTCTACTCGTATCAGCAGAAAAGAAGGCTGTATTCAGGCAGTTCTTGATGACCATGGCTCCAGGAGGGTCCAGTTAGGAAAGTTGATTAGGGCCAGTTCTGAAGGGTGATTTCCAAAAACAAAGACAAGAGTATTGATTGTCTGAGATGTAAAATGTTCCCTTCATAGCTATTTGATGTATGAGTTTAGCCAACCTCTGCATTTGCATTTCTTCCGTTTTTATATCCGACACGAGCTGATATATATTGACACATGACAGCTACCCAATTTGTAACACTTCTCCTGTTTAAATGAACAGTTCCCTTTTGTTGTAGACCTGTCATATAGTTGCATTTTAGAAGCCCAGTTACAGACTGCAGCTTCCTGTTGCCATGCAGAAATCATCAGCCACCCTCCCTCCCTTCACCTCAATCATCACCGGTCAGTTTCTGACCAGACGACTACTGATAAACAGCAGTGGAGTGGAGCTGCTGGAGTCTTTATACGCCAATGTCACCGTTGTTGAGAGCGGTCCACCATCCAAAAGCAAACGGCCGACAGTGGTTCGGTGATCAGAACCTGACCCCTCGTGAAGGGACAGAGGATGGCTAAAACAAAATGTACATAACAGATGGCTAATAGACTCAACTATATAGTTACAATGTGTTCCTAATGAAGTGACTGGTGCATCAGAGATAAAGTGAATGCACAAGAAGAGACAGCCATGTCCACTAAACTCCTGTCTCTCTCGCAGACTTGTCCCTGTCACTAAAAAAAAACAGCCATCACTGTGAGTAACCCAGAGGACGGTGTTCCTCCCTGCATGTGATTTGCTCACTCTGCAGAGGCAGCAGAACAACGAGTGCACGAGAGTGACCAGTAGACCGGCAGACTAGAGGTCTGTCTCATTACAGTGACACTAGCCGGACAAGCCCCCCGCTCACAACTCCCGGGCAGGATGCCCAGGTGATTAATGTCTCCACCAGCAGCCGGCAGCCTGCTCGTCACTTACATGGCCAGCCACTCCTTCTCAACCCACGGAACATCCCCGGCAAAGTCTCCGTAGCCAGGTGCTGGTGGCCAGACACGGAGCGCATCTCTAATCAGATCGGAAGATGGCCTGAAGTGAAGCCTGCCTGCTCCGGAGTAGATTAAATTGGCAAGTTGGTGTCTAGACCGACAAAAGGAAGCTAAAAAGCTATTTCTTACTGATATTGTTTTTATATCAAAATTTTAGAAAATGTATGCAATCTGTGAGGATAAACTAATGGCTCATTATTTAAGTCGTAATTGTGCTGTTACTACCTCAAACAACAAGAACAACAATATTGTCCATTCTCAGACCCAAGGGCGGGTTAAGCCTTTTTTTTTATAGCTAGTTTACCTGTCATTCCACATTACAACTCCTGTTGCCTTTGGCTTAGATTCTCTATACCTCACCCCTCAAAGCTTTTCAATAATCTTTCGTGCTCCTATTTTCGTCAGTGAACAGGATCTCATGCAGCTGTGACCTTTCACCTGTTACTGAGGATGAGGACGAGGACAGGGAGAATATTGATATTCTCTACCACACTCTCATCCCCCTCCTGGTTACCTGACAACAGCGCCTTGGGTTAAGACAAGCAGAGTGGCAGAGAGGCGAAATGGCAAACCTAAAAGAAGCCAAGGCATATGAAGGGCAAAAAGGGGGGGGGGGGGAGAAAAAATCCAGAGCTCAGTGTGCATGTCGAGGCTCTCCAGAGACGGGCATTCACAACAGCTTACTCATGCTTTCAACCTCATCTAGGAGCAGGGGGTTGGCGAAGAGGAAAGCGAGATCATGGGGGAAACTCTCTGTGAAATAATCAGCACACGTTCATTGCTCTGAGCAATGGCGAGAAAAAGAGAGAGAGAGAGAGAGAGAGAGAGAGAGAGAGAGAAACACCAAACTTCAAAAGATTGCTTTCTCGGGCTGAAAAAGCTCTGACAAAAGGGTACGTGGGGGTCTCGTTGGAGGAGCACTATTGATAGAGGGGAACACAATGTGCATTGCTTGGCTCGTCGCTGCATTAGCATAGATGCATGCTGCAGTTTGAAATACAAAAGAAAATAGAGTCGTCCCGTTCAACAGACTGGCTGACCATGGGAAATACTCAAGCAAACGTATGTATGTATGTATGCATATATGCATGCATTTGAACAAAGCTTTTCACATTGTGGTAATGGGCACAGTTTGGGTTCCATTTTAGTGCCTCTAGTTCGACATAGGAACTTTCACGTCAGCATTATATAATAGTTTGCACTGTCCTGTCATAGGTGAAGTATACTCCAGCCTATGTACATTTATTTAAACCATAATCGAGGATGAAACATTGTTTCTGCTTTCGATTACTCCATGAGGTGTACACATATATAATTCCTCACGGCTTACCTTTGATCAAAAGTATTACCTTACCTTGGAAAGTAAGTGCATATGGCTAAAATAAAGTCTTCTGTCCTGGCCCGTCATCAGACCTGCCATTAGACTCCATCACTGTCAGGAAAATGAGAACCTGCATTGATGTGGATCCAGGATATTATTTCTGTGATGAAAAAGGGAGATGAAGTGTTCTGCGGCTTTTCAGACCCTAACATAACAAACAATACTGTTTTGACACTGTTGTTTGATAAAGTTTTACTTTTGCCTGAAGTGATTTGGTTTTCACATTGTTACAGGCACAGAACGTGCAATGAAAAGGTTTAATCATCTCCAGTGAAAAGGTTTAATAAACCATAACAGTAATCAAAATAACTACAATAATGTATTATCGTTATTGGCACTGTATATTCCATTTTATAAACTGAAATCATGAATGTGTTCTAGAATTGAATGCATGAAAAACATTCTCCAATTTATCATTGGTCCTTTAGAATTTCCATATGCTGACACGTCTTTGTAACAGGATAAAGCAACCTCTAGCATAGCTTGTCACACTGTCAGGGCGACATAACCAATTCGCATTGTAAGTCCTCAGAAATCAGCTGGCACCGTCGTCACATGCAATGTGTGTAACATTTGCTTTGCATGCTGCAAGCTGAGGTCTGTCAAAAGTGCACAAAAGATGTACTGTTATAATGCTAGATCCTTTCAAAGTTTTCACATGACAATAGTTGTGAAAGAGTAATACAGACACTCGAGCTATTTTCTAAAAATTCATCATGTCTTGTTGCTTTCATTGGGTCTATTATGTACTATACTGTGCATAAAAGGATGTCTTGTGGGTGTTAAATGGGACAACGGTCCATAAATGTAGGCCAGTCATCAGGTACCGTGCAATGGCTTTGGCCAGTGTTGCAGTTCAAAAATACAAGCTTTCCATATGTTGACCGTGTTTCCAAGTGATGACCCATGCTGAGGGTGTGTCAGTGGCTGACACTCAAATTACACTCTAATTTAAACCTTTTTTGCTTCCCAAACTAAAGTAAGTGGTAGTAACTGAAGTATATTACTTTTTATACTAAATTCTGAGCTGATTTTAAAATTTTTCTATCACATATATGCATTTTAAGTAACAGGGCAATTACATTTTCATTAATTATATATTACTTTTTCATAAATAAGGCAGTTATTGCACCTAAAATGTGTACAGACATGCTTCTAAAATGTACAATGTATGATTTTTGCCTATATCATGTTGGCTATATGTTCTCAGGAACATTCCTCTTCAGTGTCCAGCAGAAGTCAACATAGAGGGGATCATCTTTCCTTGGTACCACTTTTCTATGACTTTTCTATACCGTGCATAATAACATGTGAGTATATTGGCACAAAAAACCTATAGGTGACAGAAAAATTCTGAAAACATATTTGGATTCAGCATGCCAAAATATATAATAAACGGGAAGCAAAATCATCGACCAGTGTTACCACCATCCTGAGTTCATACAAGGGAGTAGAGCTGTGAAGTAGAAGCAGGTGTGAAGCAGAAGGAAATCTTGCAGACTCACCACCTGATATCAGCTTTTATGGCAAAGGGGAGGAATGAATAATATTTTAAAATAATGTGTTATAATGATTTAAAGTGAGTTAAATGTCTGTTTGGCATTTGGATTTTTTTATTCTACCACTGATCCAAAGCTTTGGCAGATAGCCTACTTAGTTATCTGCTATGAAATTGCATCTGTGACAGCTGTAAAATGTTGCTGTCATGGGCGTAGAACATGCAGGATAAAAAGAGGAAGCAAATGCGAGTCTCCATCTGAAGAGTGCTGGTCAATGGCACCATACCGCCCCATCAAACACACTGGTGGCAAAACAATGGGAAGGTGGAAGGGGATGCACCGGGCATTGTGCCTACCTGGGCATGGGGCACAGAGAGCACCGTGCCAACAGAACCTGGGGCATGGAGGACACTATGCCTCGCACGGCAGCATTGCACATCCCTGGAGCCTGGAGGCCACCCTCTTGCTGAATGGGGCCACCTCTCGCCAACTGGACAAGGAGGCACACTGACTATACCATGTTTCCTTGACGGGGTCCTCGGAGTCCACCAGGCACAGAGGCGACCTTTTTCCTTGGGCCCCCTTTTTCAATTGTGCGTGGAGAGGGAGCCCCCTCCAGTTTACTGGGTCCCCCTTGTCGATTGGGCACAACGACAGTGCCTCCTTACATCGGCTGGGACCCCCTCCCCAGACACTATGCCTCTGAAAGCCCTGGGCATGGCAACACCGTGGGGACTTCATCCCTCTTATCGACTGGGCCCAGAGCTGACGCCCTCTTGCGTTGATGCCCCCACCTTTCTCGTGCCTTCAAAACACAAAGCAGGATGGGTTAATATGCCATTGGACAGGCCTCCAGACTGACCGGTCTGCTCACATAGCGGTCAGACTTAAATCGGTCAGCCCCTGGAGAGCAGGGCCCAGGGGTCTACTAGCCCCCCCCCTAAAAAATTCCAGAGAGGACTGAACCAACGTGGTTCTGCTCAAAAAGCCTTTGGCTCCAGAAGGCTTTGGCTGTGGCTGTTCTCCCTCAGGTGGTGCTCATGTCACAGGTCTCCTGACATGAGGTGGTAGCGGCACCAACATCCCCGGAAAGCTTCAGGGAACCGTCGTCGCGTCCTGGGAGAATGGTAGGACTTGCCGGCCCGCATGGAACGAGCCCCCAACAAGCTCCAGGGGAACATTGCACTTGAACGCCAGGCTATTGAGACCATGTAAGGGGAGAGAAGACAAAACATGCAGACACACAAAAGGAAAAAGGAAAAAAGGGGAGACAGCTGCTTCCAAAAGTGCTTGGTCACTCTGTCACGGGTCTAGAACGTTCAGGAACAAAGAAGTTGCATGGCCAGATACTTTAAGCTTTTGTACTAAAGGCCCAGGCAAAGTTTACTAGGCTTGGTCTTTGAATCTTGTGCCTGCAACTCTGCTTTGAACAAGGTCCTTTTCTGGCTGTAATAGTGACTGAGCCGGATTAGTGCTGCCTCTTCGGAAATCTCAGTCCAGCAGAGCCTCGGAAATAAATTACACAGCACGGCATCCATCCATCATGTTTGACTAATGTCTCAGTGTGGAATTTCAATGCGACATTTATCCCCCAAATTCAAAAGATATGAAAAGCGTGGCCATGCATCTAATTACAGAAGCACTGAAGATTGGACATCATAACGAGATGGTGGAATGACACGGACATGGTGACTATCAGTTATTAATCAACACAGACCCCTATTGTTCTCCACGTTGCCAGTGTGCAATGGTACATTGAAATAAGCTATGCTATGAATGGCGTATGCATATGTTATGAACGGTTTCTGCGTGGTTTCCTAATATGAAATTAGGAGGAAAAAAAGGAGGACAAGCTGCCTAGTTGAAATTGTTTTCTTTTGTCACCATTGATTTTCCCTTTGACATGGCAGCTCAATCATCATAGCAGTGGCATCTCAAAAAGGCCTCATACTGTCTCATGATTAATTACAGAACTAAAGCGTGGCTGCAGTGTTGATATTTTCCTCCTTGTTCCATGCATGGCCAGAATGACATTTAGTGTCCCCGATGCCCGTTTTGCCCCCGTGTCTGGCACCAGATGCATTGCTTTTCAGTTTTACGTAGCAGCCCATGAATTATACTTTCATATTCTCCTGCGATTTTGCCATGATTTTTCTCCCACCGCCACGTGACGCATGTTCAGTGAAGCGATTCAAATTCTGGCTGAGAACAAATGAAAAGGGTTATCTCACGCTTTCTAATGCAGATAGATCCTTATTGGCATCAGCGAGGCAATGTTTATTACTTAAATAAATGCCTCTCTGATGACAGCAGAGGTGATGAATGACAAGGAGCTCTGGGAGCTATGAAAGGTGGCAGGAGACAGGTCTGGCATGGTCCTAAAGAGCACAAGCTCAGAGTGGCCTGAGGAAATGTTTTTATCCAATCAAATGAAAGATATACAGAGAGAGAGTCAGACATTTTTGTTTGCGAATGGACAACGATACAAATCGGCGCACACATTCTGACAAAGAGAGAGGAAATGAGATCCCTCTTTCTCCCTCTTTGCCAGGCTCTAACCCCACACTGATGTCATCTCCTCTCCCTTTTGTTGCCTCTTGCTATCGAGATTGTCCCAACAGCCCCCTGGTCTGCGTTGCAGCAATGAAGGCTGGGATGCTGCCGGCCATGTCGACGTCTGCCAATAAGCTGGTGTCCCCTGACCAGCCCCCTGTTTGATAGGTCATTACCCAGTGGGATAAAGGCGCCTTGGGCACAGTGACCCCTAGACGCCTTCTTACCGCTGCAGCCGTGTACTCTGACCCCACTGGAAGCCTGTAAGGGTGACGGGCTGGCGCTGTTTAGAACCATTAGTAGAGGTTGGGTGCACATTTTTGGATTTCTGGCCCTGCTGGGTTGCAATTTCTACCACCATATCAGAAGTTATTATACTCATCTTGATGATTTTGTAGCCTTCTCTGTTGCATGTGATGGTTCGTGAGCAGCCATAGTTACTTGGGCGGAATGCGCTCATTTACAGCATACCAGGTGGATGCATGCCACATAGAAGAGCTAATGAATTAGGTTGTATGAGGATGTAGTGTCCAGAGATATTGGGCCAGACCTTCAGAGAAGCACCAGATTTAACAATTTATAGAGACACCTTTTCTTGCCTAACGAGGTGTGGTTGTCAGTGGGAAGGGGTGGAGCAGTGCAGGGTTGGAGCAGCAATCAACTGGCACCAGTTCTTTATAGGATCGTCTTCATTCTTGTGGTTACAGTATGAGGGCCAGACATGGACCCTTGCATCCCATATCATTGATAAATGCTATCTATATATTACAGTATGTTACAAGATTACAATAATGCTATATTAACATTACAGTTACGTCTAGGAACAAAAACCCACCAAACTCAACCACGACCCCCCCCCCCCCCCCCCCAAAAAAAACCCAAAAAAACTAAAACACACATTTACTAAACCTTTTCTCCCCATAGCATTTCTAAGTACTCTTCTAAATACCTAGCCATTGACTTTATGCCTTGGCATTTAAGTAACTTCAGTAATTCGGAATCCTTGCCTCGCTGCAGGGCTAAATGCTCTCTGACACTACGCAACACAGATGCCAGATTAAGAGATCGGATAATGGGCTGCTGTCAACTCTGGTCTTTTTAAATCTTTACCATTGCTGGAGGGCTTGGTTTTGCTTCACTCCTGAATTCCTGAATGTCAGATCTCTTTATAGTGAGCCATAGCCATACTGTGATGATGTGGCCAGATGCAGTTATCATCAAAATATCCTGATGACTGACACTTATGATGTCTTGCATGATCACGTACCATATCTGAACGAGCCTGAATTAGAAAACTGTCTCTTTTCCTACACACATCTAACAATATTGCTTGGATTAGCTGCCTTTAGTTATGGAGATTACAGCACACACATGGTGAGCTTAGTGAGAGACGACTGCATTAAGTGATGGGTTGTCAGATATTCATGAGAGTCCAAGATTATGAAAACATTTTCCGCTGGGGATGTTGTGAGGAAGCGTTCACAACTTAGCCTGTCGCTGCAGGAACACTTCAACCCCGCACTGCTTTCTCCAAAGTTCAGCATCTTTTGGATGCAGGAGAGTAGCCTTGTGAGTTTTGGGATGCAGTGCTCTTTCCTACATGTCTGAGAAGTTATTCATTTTTGAGGAGACAAATAGTAGCAAATGCAGTGGCGAGAGAGCGGCTGGGATGAATTCTGCGAAAATAACGGGGTTTTTTTTGTTTTTTTTTTGTTTGTTTTTTTAAAGATGCCCCTGGCACAACAGGAAATCCCACGTGGGAAAGAAAGCAAACTTTCTGAATTATTTTTTGGGCTTATGGGACTTGATCCGAGTGCAGTGCAAGCCGTCGTGATACAGCTAAATGATAAAGGAACAACAGTGCATCGTGTAGACAGATCGGAGCACTGTGCTAGCTCAGGGAAGCTATGGATCGGTGTGTGTCTGTGCTGCTACCTTTTTCCATGAGGTTCAAACAGCATGCCTACACAAAGATGCACACAAATTAAACAAACCAGTCTGTCAGCAGAAAACCGTAGGGTCTGGATCTGCTGTTGTCTAAACACTGCCAAAAGTGTGCACAAGAGCTCCTCGATTGCTAGTGTTCGTTTAGTACAAAGGGATCCTCAGATCCCATGTGATTAATGGCAGCAGTGGTGACAGTGTCATGCTTTAGCTTGTTAATGGGACAGAGTGCAGCAATTACAGCCATCAGGCCAGAGCACCCTGTTGAAAATTCTAGCGCAAGAAATTGAGATAGATTGACTGCTCTGCAAATGAGGTTCCTGGTTAGGCAGAATATTTCAGACAAAACACAGAGGTAAAGAACAGTAAGACATGATTAAACAGATTACAAAGGAATTTTTAATTAGTAGTTTTGGGAATAGGTGTTTGTGTGGAGTACTGAAGTCATTTAAAATCATTATCCATACTATTACCTACAGCCAATTTATACCACTCACCAGACATTTTATTACACACACTTACCCTACAGTTACGGTCACTGGCCACTCTATTGGGTACACCTTTACAGGTGCATTTTCTAAGTGTAGAGTTAGGCTGTAGCCAGTCTGTTGGCATACACAGTAGCCCACTGTTACCTCATTCATCACTGCTCAGTTTGTGACTGCTGACTACATATTGTTTAAGTTGTGGAGTGTTCACACACCATTTCCACTGACATGGTAGTGATGTTGTGGGTTTTCAGATGGTAAATGTTTATCAGGCAGAGAAGCATTGCTGGGCTTTTCACTGCTGAGTTGAGAGCAGACCACCAGCCAAGTACATCCCGCTGTCAGAATTCCTGTGGTCTGAAATGGACCATTTATAACACAGTCTGACAGTCTGACACAAGTGTGCCTAGTATCTATCTATCTATCTATCTATCTATCTATCTATCTATCTATCTATCTATCTATCTATCTATCTATCTATCTATCTATCTATCTATCTATCTATCTCTGACTATTCTTGCTCTTAATTCTGTTCTAGGTAGCTTTGTGTGTAGTCTAGTATAGGCTTTTAACTGGTGTGTTAGTATTAATAAGCATAAAAGATTATGTGAGTATATAAATTCATTGTGGAATTGAAGATGAAATTAATTAAAAGGGGTTTATTAAAAGCGTGATCAGAATGTTGGCTCCCTTACTTATTAATTGTATAAATATTAGGACCACAGTCGAAGACAGACCAGGGTCCAATTAGATTTAAATGGATTACACTGTGATGTCCTATTTCCAGTGGAACCTGCTTTCTCAGTCTTCCTATGAATACCATTAAATCATTAGAAATTGTCAGTGCACAAGTTTCTGTTTGGATTATGAAAAATATACTTAATAATCCTGTCGCACATATGGAGCGACAATAATTAAGTAGGCTTAATTGGTTATTCACATAAAACTAGGGAAAAAAATAGGATTCCAAGCCAGATCTTTGGCACAGTAAATAATACTGTCTAGCAGTTACAGTCTTGCCTGAAACTACATCCAAAGTTCTTTGCTCTTCAGACAAGTCTATGGGCATTCCCCTTGCTTGTGCCACTCATTTCTCATGTTCCATCTGCTCCCGCGCTGCCGTCTGCTACTGCCGCCTCCGTTGGATATCTGCAATCCGGCAATCTGTCAGCCGCTGCTGGTGGGGCACTGCCATCGCGGCGGTAACGGGACGAGCATTCGCTCACGCTCGCGCTCCGAGTAAACATCAAACAGCTTCGCAGTGGGACGCTTTTTGCGGTTCTTTATTGGCATCATTGGGATTATGGGTTTTGTTGTGGGGGGGAGGTTTGCAATGAAAGGGGGTGGGGGCTTTAAGATCACCCCAGTAAGAAAGCAGGGGTCTGGAATGAAGCAAAGCGTCACCAAGCAGAGCCAGAAGTGATCAGGGGGTCTAACGTTTATACACTCATAAAATTGGAAGGAATCGACAGAGTTGCCTAAGATAGGATATGTAGGAGCTAAGGCTTTTTTCTGCCCACTGTGTATGCATGGGTCATTAACCCAGGTGCCTGGGTAATGGAGAGAGAAAAAAGCACTTAAACAGCGCTCAGATGAAGCACTATTCCACTTGATGAACAAGCGGAGACATCCGGTTTTATGTTGGATTGGTCTCTCATATTGTAGTCACCTTGTGTTTTAATAGCTTCCATGTTTGTTTATGTGTTTTATTTGTTACAATGTAATAAATTGCAAATATTATGCAACAACTCACTGATAATTTGTACTTAATCTTTATGCATTGATAATCTGTTTAATTAATCTGTTCAATTTGTACAGTTGAGTACAATTTCAATTATTTATTGATTCATACAGTTACTCAGTATTACATGGTGTATATACACTATAACAGTAGGGCTGTAATATAAAATGTTAAGTGTATTCATATTTATTTGGAAATTGACAAAGAGTTATTCAAACAAAAATACCTTAAAATCCCCAGTGTATGTACATTCTTCCAGCATCTGAAGAGATTTCTATTCTGATTTTGAGTAATGTAAACTGTTGGTGTTACATAAACTGTCAGAGAGGCAGTCACACTATGTATTCTTGGCAACTCGGAGCACACTGCTTGGTTCAGACTTTGATTCAGACAGCATGGACGTTATGCCAGATAAACCCTCTGCCCTGAGAAACTTTACGTCACAAAGCACCTGGCCCTGTTCACATCGGGTCCAAATATGTGGGCATATGTAATGTGTGGTAGTGTGTCTCAGTCCTTGAAACGATGAAATGGAAAAACACAATGTAGTTGAACTCGTTATGGTTTGAACCCTAAGGTCAAATGAATGAGTGTCCAAATTAGATAATTTTGTCAAGAGCAAATAAAAGGTAGCTAATCTATCCCTCTTTAAAATAAATTCACGAGAGATTCATAGACTCTAATGACCAAAATGTACTGTACTATTGAGCTAACCTATATACCACATGTAACGTGGTGAATAATGACGAACATTTGCATATACTATGTTATATAAAGAAGGTATGTAAGTAAAAAAATCCTAGTTATGACTCACTGACCCAAGCAGTGTCTTGAAATGATTTCAAGAAGGCTGCTGTTTAATCACTCTGATGTGATTCTGTTTAAATGACCACAGAACACACAGCAATATGTTCTGATTCATTTATCACATCATTTGGTTTAGTGAAAAAGTGAGTCCTGATGATGCAACAGAAGATCACAGCAGTTCACCACATCCTCTTGCTCTAAGTATACAGTGTAGTTAGTGATTGGACTAGACTTGAATATGAACAATGTGAGAAAAAACCCACCGTGTATCAGGCAGTGAAGCAGTGATAAATATTTTGTCAGGTGAAGCTTTGTGCTCTGCAAAGGCTAACTCACTGCACAGGCGTCACCCTTGCGAATGACAAATATTTGTGGATACAGATGATGGACTACGTTTTAGACCTCTTCCAATAAAAGTACTATAATCTCACTTGGCAGGCATACTCCTCCTCTGCTGTCCACGGTCGGCCAAACGCAGCGGACTGGCAAAGGAAAGTATGCACATCCTTCCAGCTCCGCATCTGAGATTCTCACTGTTCAATGATGGTCTATGTGGGTCATTCATACACTGTTTTGGCAAGACCCTTGTGCATCCTCTCTGCCACCCCCCAACACACACACTCTCTCTCACACACACACGCGCGCACATACACACACACTGACAACCTAACCAGAAGCCTGAAATGAGATTTATTCAAGTGCATAATCTAGTTTTTCCCATGTGATTTCCAGCGAGACAGTGGATTTTGCTGCTTTCTTACTCCCTTCTTTCCGTCATGCTGTTTCTGCCTACGCAAGTCAAACCATGTGTCTTGTCTGCCTCATTGCCTCAGTCCTGCCTCTGTGCCTCTTTGTCCAAATGTGTGTGTGTGTGGGGGGGGGTTCAATAAAATTAGTCTGGATCTTGACCTTAAGCTGATGGTGTTTGCAACAGCATTACACCAGCTAAGAAATAATAATAGTTGTGAGTGCATTAAAAAGCTGTAGCAATCTATTGTATGGTATATGTATAAGAACATTATAGTGTATATTGTGGAAGCTACATATATAATAACAGTATAAGCTACATGACAAAGAACGTGTATGAAAAGAAAAAGCTTAATGCAGGAAATCTGTTTTTCACTTGTCTGCATTATGTCTGTCCAAGCACACACACACACACACACATACATATTTCTTCTGCTCCTGTGTTATTTGTTTATATCGGTAAGAGATGAAGAGGGGGGATTGCAGACTTCCCCAGCACTTGAACCCACGAGTTCGATTAGCTGTCTGAAGCTGTCATACCTTAACACAGTCTTCACTGTGTCAGCACCGCTGGGACGTTGGCGGGCCAAATGGCTTTCTGCTGACTGCACTTTTCTTTTTTTTTTTTGCCTGTGTGCCAATCCTAAAAAATGGAGCCAGACTGGTATTTAGGAGTGTGGGAAATGTTTACATAAAGCAAGTGAAAAGTAAGTCTAAAGATAAGGAGATGCCCGTAATTCTGTAGTGCTATAGGTTCAAATGGGTCTTATTATAAGGGTTTAAATATAGTTTCATATCGGAAATGGAACGCTGAATATGGAAGCACATTTCACTTTGGAACTGGGCGTTGCAATCAATAACAGGCGACGTGCGTCTAGGAGCACATTTCAAAACGGGCAGAAAATTCCATTAATCTGTGAGGGATATGAATAATGGCCTGATGGAGTTTTCCTTCTCCATGTGAGTCTGCCTCATTTTACATAAACTCACCTCAGGCCCACCTGCTAGGACTGGGGCAGGACCGGGGCAAAACAGTAAAATAAACAAACCAAATCTGCCAGCTAAATCATCAGTTTATATGGCTTTGAGGTGGCTGTGGGTGTGGCTGGGGGGCTGAAGGTGAGTGATGCATAAAGCTTAGAAATGGAGGTGGCCGGGTTGATGGCTTCGGTACGCATCCCTTTCCCCAACAAGGCTTTCGTTTTTAGCACGTTTTCAACTCCTGCTTTTTCCACCGGGGTAATAAGAAGAGGAAAAGGCGGGGTGCGCGCGAGAACATGCTCTTGTGCTATTCGGACACGGAGGGCTTCACACTCGGCCGGATTGCGTGTCACCCCCCCCCCCCCCCCCCCACACACACACACACACAAGCTTATATGATTAATTAGGCTGCATTTGGGGCGACCCGCGTCTGGCTGCAGCTGAGCGGAGAGGGAGTTAAAACAGGTAAAGCGAGAGGCAGACAGAAATGTAGAGCAAGTGAGAGAGTGTAAGAGAGAGATGAAAGAGGGAGAGAGAGTGGGAAGTGAGAGAAGGAAAAAAGCAAGCCTGACTTTCACTGTGTGTGTGTGTGTGTGTGTGTGTGTGTGTGTGTGTGTGTGTGTGTGTGTGTGTGTGTGTGTGTGTGTGCGCGCGCCGTCGCGCGCGCGTGTAGCCCGCCAATCAGAACGCCCCTCCAGAGCTGCGGCTGGCTGGCAGATTTGGGAGCCAGCGGACGGTTCTGGGGAAGACTGGCAGCTGCACGCACACACACACACACACACACACACACACACACACGGTTTCACACACGCTCACTCACAGAGTGGGAGCAAAGATGTGGAGAAACACTGGCTGCGCTCTATACTGCATAGCCTTGTCACCATTTAAGGATAGAAGTACAAGGTAAGGGGCTCTTGCGCTCTCTCGTCTTTCCAGAGCTTATCGACTTGCATCTGCTCAGGGGTGGCTGAGGCTGTTCGGCGTGCCTTTTAGAGCAGCATTTGGGGGGGGGGGGTAGAAAAAAGCGTGGAAAGTCCGTGAGTTACTGTCTGCATGCAGGCATGTGGCTATAGAGAGACAGCAGCAGCGGGATCACTAGGTGTGGACTGGCAGCGCCTTCCTATCGATTCTCCGCCGGTTTTGACACGTTTTATTGTGGCATCTGTTCCTTATGCTGTAATCCTTTCGACGTCCGTCTCAGTTTTCTCCTGACAGCCAGCGCTGCGAGAAGGCATACATGCTTTGTAACTGCTCTGTGACGACTGCCTCAATTCACCAAGGTTGAGAGGTCTTCCTGTTTTATTTTATTATTTATTATTGCTCTAGTGGTGCGTCCGCATAAGGTGTGTTAGAGCTCCGCGGCAGTTGATTTCATATAGAACCTATTCACAATCTAGATATAGTGTTAAATATGAGTGGATTTTGTGATCTCCATAGAACACTCCCTGGCGAGGTATCATCTTAGACGATATACCCTCTGTCAGGGATCTAAGAAGGATAAAGTTATGTGATAATCTGCATTGGGATATTCAATGAATGATAAATTACTTTATAAATTGCGCCACGTTTGATGCACGCAACGGTTTAGAGATGTTCAGGGGCAGTTGCAGCTGTTCAAGGGATTTCATATAGTGACCATGTAAAGGTGCTATATATAGACCATGTAAAGTCACACTGAAGAACGGATAAAGCCATCAGTCTCGGCAGTCTCGGAGTTTCCCAGATTCCATAAAACATCAGAGACTGCAAACGCAGAAAAAGGCAAACCTAGTAAATGGATAGATTTGCAGATTATAAAATATCTTCCGGTGTTTTAAAATAATCTCAAAGAAGTCATATTGAGGTCGCTTCATGGGGCGGTGTTTTATGAACTTGATGGAGACGGTTTCACGACACTGAAAGCGCTCTATCTCCGACATAGCACATGGAGAGAGGGAGAGAGAGAGAGAGAGAGAGAGAGACAGACTCATGTCGTTACGTGATTTTCACCATTTGTGACCCACAAAGTCCGCGCAATATATGTGCAATGATTTATAGAGTCGAGCCTAGGGAAAGTATACGACAGAAAGAAAGGGAAAAGTAAACATTTGTCGACTGTCATGCCAGAGAGAAGTCTGGAAGATCCCTTCTGATGAAGGCACCATTCCAGCTAGCATTCGGATCAGATTCACAAGACTTTATGTAACCTGCATGGATATTTCATTTAGCTCACAGGACGCAGAATCTGTTTGTGTGTGTCAATAAGGCACCGCTTATCTGGGGATGGTGACACAAATTCATAAATATCGAGGATTTATGAATTAGACCTACAATTCTGCATTAGCCCTAAGGTAAAGGTCAACATGCTATTTCCATTCATTTAAAGAGTTCGCATAGCGGATTTTGTCATGGTTCACTGGGGTTTCATGAAAATATTGCCCAAAGTATTGTGGATAAATGGTGTTGTTAGACGTTTCCATGTTTGTTTTTAATCAGTACATGCATTTGTTAACTTAGCTGCTGCTCATTTTAAAAGCGATTATCGGAAAGCTGTCCCGCCACATGTTCCCGTACTCCCGCCCACAGCCTAACGGTCCTTCGCTTCTCTACCGCCTTTCCTGTGATTTATGGGCAAAATGATGCCTTGAGAAAATGGAGTGTAGACATCTGGCTAGCTTGGCCATCTGATGCACATCGTAAGGTTTGCCAAATGTTTGCGCTCAGACACAGCCATAATCAAGCAGGCGAGTCATAAGCTGTGTTGGAGATTTGGGTTCGAGTACGTGTATTGTGCATGTGACTTTGCAAATCTCCGTACAGGTGAATACAAAGAAGTACAAGGAAGAACATGTCACATACTGGTATACAGCTAAAGTTAAAAAAAAAGAATCGGGAAAAATGTATTTATGGATAGTGAATATTATGGAACCTACACAAGCAGGTTATGACCAGAAGTTCCGGTCATCATAAGTTTGAACTTGAGATCTTCCCCTGGATCTGGTACTTTCTATGTGTGAACAATAAGGGTAAAAGAATAAGGGTGGCATTCTCCTAAACACTATTAAATAATCAGGAGAACATGATGCATACATAATGCATAACGATTTAAACCTTTTCTCAGCATCAATCACAAAAAGTGGTATTGGCAGACCTATATTCTATTCTAGAGAAATGACTTTGCTGTGAAGCCAGTATAACACTCACACACACACACACACACACACACACACACACACAAACATAGACGAAAACTTGAACTAGACACTTATAAGTAGAATCCTTTTAATTTCATTAAGCAACATTTTAATTCTCTTTTGGTTCTTGGTTCTTTTGGTTTTGGGCGTTAAATAAACACATTAAAATCTATTTTCTCTGCAGTTATCGTTTATAATGTAAGATTATTTTGTGTAATTTTAGATTAAAATAACTAAACAATACAAATAAGTTACATTAACTTTTCAAAATGTTAACATCTATTACTAGTTCTGATGTGCCAAGGTATAATTTCCTGAAGATCTGTTTTAGATATGAAATTGTTTTCTATATGAAATTTCTAGTTTAACAAGGTAGATCTGCAGTCTACATGTGGTGATCTAGTCTAATACAGATTTCCTCACAAACTCAGGTCACTTCACATCTATACCTCTGTCAAGTTTGTTTTTAACTCATGCTTTATTAGACATACAAACCTATAAAGTAATTTAATTGGGGAGTGTAGGTGGTGAAGTGTCAGTGTAAGGAGACACATGTTGTCACATACATACTGTATATGGACAAAATGGACATTGTAAAAAAAAAAAGGGGGGGGGGCATCAGTACATCACTATCTGTGTTTGGGCATTTTTAGGCCTTGTTAAGGCACCATACAATAGAGAAGCTAAACTTCATGTATTCACCCTGGCCATACGCTCCTATAAGAAGCAGCTACACACAAATACTGACAAGCAGTCTGACCAGTAGCTGTATGTAGGTCATGTACATAATCAACCAATTGTGATGTGTGAGAAGCCAGGACCTATAGAGAATGGTCAAAGCCAGGCAAAAACAGCCAGTGTATGACGACTGTAGAAAGCAAATGTCAACATGAACGGAAAGACAAATTCTGGACATTTATATGCATTTTAAAAATTCCATATGGACACATTTTTCAGCTCCCAAAAAGAGGACCTAAAAAATTCTGGGAAATAGAGGACATGTGGTCACCCTCAATGATAACAATTTTGCCTACTTCATTGAATAATTGAGTCTGAGGAATGTATTTATTCATTAGATAAATTAATGCATAACACAATTAAGCAACAAAATAATTTGTGTCTTGATTAAATTTGTATGTACTAATTGCAAATATAAATTGGATATAAGCTTTGAATTTGGGCTAGAACATAAATAGGTACAGTTTCCTTCTCTAGCATTCTGTGTTTCAATGACAGTTCTTCACTGAACATACATTTAAGCGTTTGATGTTCAGGCATATGCTATCGTCAAGTGTCAGCTTTTTTCCACTGTCTTTGTAAGGCTGAGAAGACAGGCACGTCTGTGCTGTGATATGGACCGCTGTTCTTTCTCCAGCCAAGGTCTGTTGGCCTGGGGCCAAGCTGGATGCAATCTCTCCAGGTCCACCTTCAGCTGGAGCCCACCGACTCACAACAGTTCGGTCAAGCATGCTTATAACACCAATTACATTTCATGAGCTACCAGTCAGAAAAGAAGATGGACGTGTTGATTCTGGACTATATGTTCACAGCAGTGCTGCTTGTACTGAGAACATTCTGGCTGGTCAAGAACCTTGATTTCTGTCAGTGACTGCTCAGCTATAGCAGTAGTTCTAAATTCCACCAATGGGGGAATTTTCTTTGCCCTGTGCACCCCTCACAGCTTAAAAAAATGTATGTTAAGACAGGGTGGAAAATTACATCTTGATGGCTTCTATGGTGCATGGAATGAGACAGTAAAATGCTTTTAGAAAGTTTTATATACTGATAATTCAGCAATTCAGCATAATATTCTTTAATCATTGTGCTGTTCATTTTCATATTATGGTAAGACCTCATAAAGAAGAGAATACATGTAATCTTATCACTGGCTTGGGTCTACTAGCTATACTACTCTGCTTGTGTTTAAGTGTTGTCGTAGAAATGCGAGGCTGATTTCCAAATTATTATTTCCCACAAGTGCATTGCAAAAATAATTTGTACATCACTGGATATATGCTGCAGCTTGCCTTCAAGTCCAAGTGTATTTTAATGCTAAATGTTTCAGAAATTATACTGACTGTCACTGGTGCCCCCCCCCCCCCCCCCCCAGTCACGTGGTACGGCCTGCCACGTGCAGGGGAGGTTCACCCTTGTAGCCACACCCCCATGATGGCTCGCACCTGCACAGGGTTTAACGTTGAGTGTTTGTCCATCTATTTAAACCCCCATCAGTGCGTGCCTTATTGTTGGTCACTGTTAGTGTCAGTGTATGTTAGCGTTAGCCATCGTCGATGTTTATGTAGTCTGTTAATGTTCGTGTTGTTTAAAAACCGCTTATGTGTGTTCACGTTCACTGTTCTTTTGTGTGAGTGCCCCCGTTGTCATTTGTGTTTCATGTCAATAAATGTTTCACAGCATCAAGGGAGTCTGTGCGTCCTGCTCCGCACCCTGCGGCACTCGGGCCAATGTTACAGAATGACCAACCACCACAGGACGCCAGCTCCCTCGGCACAAGACGGACCTCCTAGTGGGAAGTGCGTAGGCACCTCCCGCGGTGCCGCCTGGATCCCTGGATATTGGAGAGAGGACCGGGACCGATGTCTGCGTCCACTCTGGAGGTGGAGGGGAATTTCTTAGGGGGGCCTGTGGCATTCCTGCCAGGGTCCAGGAGTACCGATGTGCTCCACAAGGACTGTAAAAAGGGTGGTTTGGTGGAGCCAGTGGGATCTCCGGCTGGCAAGGCTGAAGCCCAAGTTTCTTCCCTTCTGTGGATTCGCCAGCAAGACTGGAGGGGTCCGCCAAAAGCCTCGGAAGCAAACCACCTCTGGGGCACTCCTAGGATGGTTGGAGGAAGAAGGACCGTTCGGGGGAGGAGCACGGCTGGAACCAGGGCGGACGTGCACCCCCGCGTGTCCGTTCAGGCCAAAGACACATCTACAGCACCTGCGCGGGCAGCAGACGCTGCAGCACAGCACCTTACGTGTTTGCGTAGAGGCGCTTCTGTTTGTGTATATTTGCGTCTTTTAGGTGTCTGCAGGTGCAATGTTACCAAGTGCGTACTGGACGGCCCTGAGGGAGGCAGGGATTCTGCCATCCTCCCTCCGTTCAAGAGGTCTTCCGGGCCGTCGGTTCCGAGCCTGCCTCACGTTGAGTGGGCACCAGGCAAAGCAGGCAAAGCCATACAGTGTTTGTGTATGTGTACACGGCGGCCTGTGGCTCGCAGTCCTGGAGAAGACGCGTCGGGAGCTGCACCCCTTGGGAGGGGGTTATGTCGCGTGACTCTCCACCCCCCCAAGTCACATGGTACGGCTGCCGCATGCAGGGGGGTACACCCTTGTATGTAGCCACACCCCCGTGATGGCATGCACCTGCATGGGGTTCAACGTTGAGTGTTTGTCCATCTATTTAAACCCCTATCAGTGCGTGCCTCATTGTTGGTCATTGTTAGTGTCGGTGTATGTTAGCGTTAGCCATCATCAGTGTTTATGTAGTCTGTGTTATTGTTCACATTGTTTAAAAACTGTTTGTGTGTTCACATTCACTGTTTGTGTGAGTGCCCCCGTTGTCATTTGTGTTTCATGTCAGTAAATATTTCACAGCGTCAATGGAGTCTGTAATTCCTGCTCCGCGCCCTGCAGCACTCGGGCCAACGTTACACTGACATTATGCAAAAAAGTAACATTTTACATTACATCACCACTCTTATGCTGAAACTGTACCATTATTTATAGTTTAATATAAAAATAAGAGTGAGAGTATCCCACTGATAATCTGTTAAATTTAATTATTACACCACAGAAAACAATAGTTAAACAATTTGTGAATTCCAGAAAGTGAAAACCACCAATTTATAGCACACATTGTTTTCAGTGTTGACAGACAAGGTTGGACGTTGGACAGCGCTTCAAAAATGTCCTGCCTTGATTTGTTGTGACTAGCGCGAGACGTATATCATATATCATATGAGCACTTGAGCTTTAGGCCATATGACAACAGAGTTTTGACAACAAGCTATGAAGCACAGCATCCGTCTGTGATCTCTGGCCCCCCACATGATGTCCAGTTTATTGGGGATTACAGAGATGAACCATTACCAGGGGCAGAGGCCAGTGACATTTCGTGCAGAGCACCCAGCGATGCGTGGCGAAGACAGAGTACTGCACACAAGTTGCTCCCCTGAGCCTCTGTGAATGGCAAATCCTTCGAAATGAATCATTCCTAAAGAGAGAGAAGACTTGAGCGCTTCCGGCGCAAACAATGCAGGAGCTTCCCAACCGTATTTGTGATATATAGCAAAAATGGTGGGGTTTAAAATAACATACTATTCGTAGGCTAATACTATATGTAGCCAAATATAAAAAATCTTTTTGTTTCTCAAACTGAAATAGATGGACTTTATGCATTTTATGCTGAACTGGAATAAGCTTTTTATCATGCTGGATTTTTAAGTGACAGGACAATTATATTTTACGTAAAGTATATATTGCTTATTCATAAATAACACTTTTATTATACTTGAAATATGCACAAATATACTTTTAAAATATACAATATGTGATCTTAGCGTATATTTGCTCCCAAGAGCATACTCTGCCAGCATAGAGGGAATCCACATTCTTCTGTACCACTTTTCCATACTATACATAAGAGGTTGTCTTGTGTGTGTTAAATGAAACATCCATCCATAACTGTAGGCCATTCATCAGGTCCTATGAAAGGGCTTTGGCCAGTGTCGCAATTCAAAAAATCTGCAGATTCAGACTTTCCATATGTCGACCATGTTTCTGAGTGATGACCCAGGCTGAAGGTGTGTGTCAGTAGCTGAACTTGAATTACACACGTGTAATTTGTATCACATATGGTTTTGTGGCAGGGCAATTAAATGTTTATTAATTATATATATAATTATTACACTTAAAATGTGTACAGATGTGCTTCTACAATGTACAATGTGATAGATAGAGAAATTCCGAAAACATATTTCGATTCAGCACAGGAAATAAACAGTTTTTTTGTTTTTTGTTGGGGGGGGGGGGGGTTGCAGGAAACAACATCATTGTTGACCAGTGAATCAGAGCTATAACCCTGTACCATCCTTGACATTGAGAACACCAGGACATGTTGAAGGATGTGGTTAAAGACCTGGTAATTGCTTGTAGAGTACAGATCATCAATATAGTCCTGAGAAAGTTCTATAAATCCCTCTGGAATGATTAGGAGAGGTCAAATCTTTTTCTTCGTGTACAGCTGGGGTTTCAGAATGCTGCGAAGGTCTATTATCTAGTTTTCTTAACATCTTTAACATCTGACGTGTCAGAACTAGGGTCTTGTGTGTGGCCATATTAAATAAGTAAATGCATCACTATTGTTGCCTTAAGCCATACAGGTAGTCTACACCTACTAGCATTTCAATACATGCAGTCTGCATTGTACTACATGCTGTGCCCTGTATGACAGTGACAAATAAACCCATGAACCTTGAACTTCATAGTGTACACAGAGAGAGTTTTTCCCCCCTACTGAGTTTTGTGTACATCTGAAACTCCCAACAGACGAATCAAAACCTGTGAGAAAACAATACAAACACAAAGCTCTGCTGAGAAACAGAATGCTTTGCTGTTTGTGACAGTTTAAAATGGCTATTTCCTGTCAAGCCTATGTCTATGTCACCACTCAAGACTGCTGTGGTTTCGAAATGCTCAGCTGTCAGTGTGTGACATGCAGGGCAGTGTTTATTCCACTTTACGGAAGCACACAGGACATTGCCTCATTGTTGCTGTAAACATTTTCAACCATTCTTCGAATGTGAGCTCTCCAAACGTCTGCAGCGATGAGGACGGGTCAGGAACACCTTATCCTCCAGGACCAGATGTCTCTGGCCCTTCCCAATTTATTAACGCTTGTTCCAAGGTCTTCAAAGCAAGCTGGTTATGTTCATTGAGGTTACTCCTCTGCCCATAGGAGGTTCTTTTAAGAAACCATCCTCAGTTCTGCATTAATACCCTTGGAATCAGAAATCACTGTTTCTGGAAGGTGTTTAGTTAATGACCAAAACAGTCACTAAAGCCTAGTTTAGTCGTGTCACTGCATTTACCCTCCTCTCTGTTGGTTGCCTCAGCTAGGGGTAGGGGTAGTAACGGTGCTAACTTAACCATTTCCCCAGGGATCCTTCGCAGATATCTTTTGTTCATTAGCCCTTCCCAAGCCGTCAGCAGGAGGAGGGCACCAGGGAAGTGCTTCTGAGATGACGCCCTGCCTGTAGCCGCGTCAGATCGGATGTGACAGCAGGGCAGAACATATAGCTTGGGTCCAAGCTATAATCTATGGGACAGGCAACCGGAACTTCACAGCTCTCGTCTCGTAAGAGGATTTGCACCCGCGAGTGTCCCTTACTCGTCGCACCGTACCGTCGCTAAAGTGGAGCTTCGCACTGCTAGATCCGATGCCTGCTGTTATGCTACAACACCTGTTCCATCAGAAACGTATTAGATTTTTTACTGGATGGCTAACCGGCAACAGATTATTCTGGGTGTCAGTTCAAACGATTTTAAACAGCCATGCACTGGCTGAAATGGATTCTTTCCCTTCTTTGATTGGTGATTGGATTATAATACCAGATTACGATACTTCTTTTTGTCAACATTATTTACAGACAAAGGACACCTTCATAACTTAGTAATAAATCACTGTTACATTGTCGTATGCTTACACTGAATAATCTATCACTCCTCTCCATTCCCGGTGAGTCACTCCTCTGCACTGCTTCATGCTATTGTGGCTCTGAAACACCTCTTGATTTCGAGTCGTGTAATTGGCTTATTAGCAGGTAACATTACATTGCAGGAGCCAGTAGCACTGGGGGTGACACTGGGAACAACTGCAGTAGATAAAAGTGATTTAACTGAATGTGTCTTTCCATCTGCACAGAATTTAATTCCCACTGTGATACAGAGCCAGAGCTGTCTCCAGCCACATTTAAGTTAAACAGCTCACGTACAGTGTGTGTCCTTTCTTTCTCCACACGCAGATGTTTTATGGTGGTTTTCTACTGCCGCTGGTGAGCCCCTCAGTGGAAGTCCTGTCCAGAACAAGCCACCACCTGCCGCTTTTGCTCCAGGATGTGAATACTGCCCACTGACTCTCTCCAGGTGGCTGGATTTAAAGTATGGATCTACAGCACGCCAAGCTGGGCATCTGGGCCTGATCTACGTTTGACGGTGCCCACTGTGGCAGGCCTGAGGGAGGGCCGCGGCCTCACGCTTTATCATGAGAACGGGCAGGGGCGGGGCCGGGGGCGGGGTCTGCCTAAGCTCTCTGCTGCTGTTGTGCCTCTCTGTGCTCCATAGGAGCCATGGGACCCCGCCTCCGGCCGGCCCCCTCCGGACCGCACACGCCCACAACCAGACCAAGCTCTATAATGGCCCTGTACGGACCTCAAAGGCCCACAACCAGACGAAACTGTTTGAGAGTCCAGGTCGGACTGTGCACATATACAACCAGACCAAACTCTCTGAGGGCGAGAAGGACCACCATCACCGGCCCAAGAGAGGCTGGGTGTGGAATCAGTTCTTCGTTTTGGAGGAACACATCGGACCGGAAGCGCAATATGTAGGCAAGGTAAGAGATCTGGGTTCATCTACACACAGAGATGCTGTTTTCCAAATTTTCATCAGTGCTATTCATTCTACATGTAGACCTAATATTTCCAATTTTGGACCCAACCTCATCAGAAGATTGCATTGTTCTATATCTCCTGACTTTAGGCTTGATAGCATTCTGCAATTAAATTGCTATTGATATATGGCTCTTGAAATTTCAGTGTTTTCAGAACAATGTCCTTTCCTGAGAACTGAGTCACCACACACAGAGATTAATCCCCTATTCCTTTGAACATCGTGTTCTTGAGATTACTGATTTATCTTGCATTCAGTTTATTCTACTTCCATCCAGCAGATCAGTTCACGATTAATTAAGCCCTTGCATAGATCACAGAGGAGAGCACAGAGAGTTGATTATAAGCAGAAATAACAAAACTGGTCATGTTATTATCTGTTTATTTGACTCTTGACCTCATAAAAGGTACACAGCTCAGAAGTTGTGCAATGTAATGAAAGTTCTGCCAAAGCCTCATTTAATGGGAGATTAAAGGAATATGTCACTAACTTGTTATAAAACTGTAAAAAAGAACCACCATTATTTTTCTGCCTGCCCAGATGGATTTTAACTTTTTTGTCAGTCACTGTACTGACAAGCAGCTTGTTTTGTGGACTGATTTAACATATGGTGTATGGATGTTTAAGTTTTTTTTGTTTTGTCCCATTCAATAAGTCATTTAAGTTATTTAATATTACCTGCCGATACTGCTGTCTATCCAATAATATTGTTTTTAGCTGCCCAGTTCACAAAACAAAGGTACAGTAAAGTAAAACCAATCCAGTCGTTTCTAATTGTAGACCAGGGATGCTGTCCAGTGCTAAACAGCAGTACACAGTGAGGGGATTTCCCCACTCTCACACACATACCAGAGAGGTGATTTCCTCACTTTCACACACTTACTAAACGTGGTGACTGCAATTACAAAATGTGCTTCATTGCCATGGGTTACAGATCATGTCCGTTAGCATCACCTCTGTGATGGCTGGGAAACACAGTGCAGTAGGCAAGGTTCAATTAAGGATGAGAATTTAACCTGACCTTCCATTGTCGATGATGTTTATTCAAAAAAGGGCCCAGATCAGCTCAGTTTCCAGATTTATGTATTAGCTCAGGACATCCCTAGCACGGTGACCACATATGACATTGACTCAGAGGAGTGACAGAGCAGAAGAAATACATCCCTCCCGCCTACATCCCTCAGGCACTGAAACTGGGTGAGGCCAGTTTCCCTAACATCCGACTGCGGCTTCCGACAGTCTCCCACAACAAGCACAGACACACACACACAAACATATATGCCCTCAGCGTCTGGGGCACATGGCAGTTTTCTGAAAGGAGACACTACGAACTTGCTTGCTTGTGCTTTTTTTTCACCTTTGAAAAATTCTTTTTTCATCTTTGTCAAAATCTCTCCACCTGTATTCTCTTCCTTTCAGTGAAGTCAGTGATGAGAATGGTGTGTCTGCAGAGGAGAGGCCATGTTCATATCTCAACACCAAGCTCAACTCTAAACAAAAGGTTTTGAAAAAATAGAAGTCTGAAATGGAACATTGTTGCTTGTAATTTAGTGGCAAAGACATGTTGAGTCTCATGGTAAAAATGAAAACATGATGGGACAAACCAAGCCTGCTGAATACCTTCTGTTCTACCCACAGAATAGATTTTTTTTAAATCTGGGCCTTCTGTGAAAGCCTTTAATTTCCTTCCCAATTATACAGTCTCAGTAAGACAGCAGGATCATTGGAGACCGTGAGAAGGAGTTCATTTCAGGAGGGCCGAGCATTCCCCAATCCCTGGAGCATGGCACACACTAACAGGGCCTTGTTCTAGCCACTTGGGTGCCATTTAATTTTATGTTGGGGTATGAACCTTCTGTAGGCCTGGTAACCATCTGAAGTGGTTTTTCCTGCACATGACAGAACCAGGTTTAGTCTCATCTTTTGTTCCCCTCACTTGCGCTACTTGTTGCCAACCAGCAAGTACACAGACATACTCACACACACACACACACACACACACACACACACACACACACTTCGATGGTCATATAGGCAGAAGAAGGTATCCAGATGGTATTCTACTATGTTCTACTAAAACTCCTCTGGCCGCAAATAGAACAGCAGGGCATGAAGTGTGTGACTTTGACAAACAAATGAAAAGAAATCATCGTGGGAGCAGTTTTTTTTGTGGGTTAGGAGCTGGAGTTGGACACAATAGTCAAAAAACAGTATGAAGTGCTCCAGAAAGCACAGACAGGGTACTACAAGGACTGGAGTAGCTAGCTGGCCTTCTGTGTAACTTAATTCTACACACTCAATAGATATGAATTAGTAGAGCAGGCATATCCTAAAGGCATCATAACAAATAAAATGGTTGGGCCACCATCACTTTGAACAGTTTTAATGATGCTTAGGATGGTTATAACACTGGGGTGTTTTCTAAAACTGGGACACTATTTGCTAATTGAATTACTGATGAAACCCAAATGAATAATTGATCTGAAATTCAACTCATTTTTCAGATGCGCACTCAAATCCTGCCGTCAGACTTGGATTACAGTGATAAATCTTTACATAAACTGGAATAACTTCTAAGACATTCATTTACTTGTGTGATTTTTGCTTACTTCTCCGGTAGGGTTTCCAGTCGATATGCACTGGGAATTATATGATAGGTATTCAGCGGTATTCAAGGAAGAAGCATTACTTATCCTAAGAAAATATGTGCAGATGAATGAATAAGCAAACGCTTTTTATCATGGAGTTGTTGGCGGTGTTGTTGTTACCGAGAGTCTTGGGCAGAAGTGTTGGTTAAGTGCCTAGCCCAAGGGCAAGGTAACACTACCACTCCTGTGGGGCTCTGTTTGTCAGCCCGGTGATTTCTGCTCCATCATTCGAACCACCAGAGCATTGCTGCCTGCAGTTCTTGCCATGCTGCATGAGCCGCACGTTCAACCCGTTCCTGCACAAAAGCAGGAAAGGAGCAAAGCGAAAGCGCTTATAGCCCCGCTGTACTCCTCACGCACGATTCCCCCAAAAGTCCGGGCAGCGACGCCGTTAACAGACACCACTCGCATTCATCCCCTCAGCACACACGCAGGTAGACACATGCAAGACAACATCAACGTTGTCCCAGAAGTGACAGGGATGCTTGGGGCTGTGATCCCTAAGTTGGAGGAGGAGGCTCCAACAGAACATCAATCTCAGTCCAGAAGAGTGCAATCCTAGGAAAAATAAATTTTATATATATATATATATATATATATATATATATATATATATATATATATATATATATATATAAAGCTCTAGGCCTCTGTGTGTGTTAAATCTCCTAGGTAACAGGCTAGCAGTACATTTGAGTGAATAAATTAGAAAGCGTTCGAGTCATAAATGGATAGGCACGTTTAATTCTCGCTGCCGGCCCACTGACCATCTGATGCAGCCCAGACCATTTCCATGTTCTCACCCAGCGCAGCCAGATTACATTCACCACCAGGATTGCTACGTCACTCCTGAAGTGACAGCCATTTAGGATGTGCCAATCTCTAGTAGCCCAGGTGCCGATAGGCTGCTGCTGGCCTCGAAAACCATGGACACAGGGGCCGCGCTCGCCCACTGACGCGTGTCCGCTACAAAACCCATTCCAGCTTGTGAGCCGTGCAGGAAAGAGTCAGCCCCCCGTAACGCCAGCGGTGGGCGAGGAGCCAGGAACGCAGCCTGTGTGTTAGCCAAGAGCGGGAGCTCGCCCCGCCGAGGGAGGGGCGCGCCTGTTGTACAGTAAACAACGGCTAACGAAGTCTCCGTACCGAAGATTAGGCAAAAAAAAAAAAAAAAAACGCCTCTCACCTCCTTCGCACGAAGGGCGAATTACACCAACTCCAAGTTCTACACCTTGGCACTTTGTTCTAGCCGAGCGGAGGCTCCAGCTGCAGTGTAAAATTGACCTTTCCATCAGGCGCGGAGGGTGTAATTTGTGGTCAGCGGCGGTGCCTGAGTTCTGATTTAATCAGTTGGCTTTCATTGCGTGGGCAGTGCATCAACCCCTCCCTCACCACCGCCACCGCTGGCACCTTCTCCCGCACCTCCAGCGCGCACCAGCCAAGCAGGGCTCTTGGGTTCTCTACTCTCAACAATCTCGTCATATTACTGCTGTGCCTGCTAAGAGACGTGGAAAAAAGAAAAGAAAAGGGTCCAATTATTTTTATTCCTTCAGACTGCTCTTAATGTAGCCATTGTTATGAATATTGATACAGCATTTGGAGAAGCTGTCAGAACAGGGTCAATATAACAGTGAAGCAAGGTATTCCTAATGAGGGCATTGTTATGATAATATGAGGCAATATTTCATCAAAGTGTCACTTAAACACTAAAGTGCACGCATGCGTGCGCACATACACACACACACACAGCTCAAATGGTCTTCAGACTCATTCCAGTACGATTAGAGTTATATTGGGATTATCCCGATTTAAGGCTTACAGGAAACGCTTGATTAAAATGTCAGTAGAAATTTTAGCTAGTTCTCGTAACATAACTGGCATTCGCACAGACCACGGGCACAAAACATTATACACAAAATGTTATTCCCTCTGTACTATGAGCATCTGACACTGACTGATGCACTGTAACTACACACTGCATCTGTTATGCTTGTGGTCACTAAATGGTTACTGCAGTACATTATGCTAGTGTAGCGCTCTGTGTAATTCAAGATCAACTCACTTAGTGAAGGAGGGCGAGGTTATTAAGGGCACCATGTATGGTCTTGCGTGAGTTTCAAATCATAATGAATGCTCACTTATCCAGGGGTGTTCGACTCCCTGTCCTCAAACACTGATTCCAGTCTTGGCTCGTGCTGTTCTCGTCACATTAACCTTTCTTAATACGTTGTGCGGTTGTTTTTATTGCGTGTTCTTCATGCATGCTTCATGCTGTATCTCCTGAACACTTTCTGAGTCTGTCATCTGTGCTAATGCATCTCTATAAGATAATGAGGCACTATATCAAACTGAAATATGAACCCGTGATTTATGATTTGAATACCTCCATGCAGCAAGGTGTGGTAATGCAGCACTATATGCTAATTCAGCTCTATATGGTAAAGCAGCATAGTATGCTAATTCAGCTCTGTGGGCTAATGCAGCTCTGTTTAGTAATGGAGCATACTGTTACCAATGCTCTATATACTAATGGATATCTATACACAAATCCTGCTCCATATGCTAATACAGTTTTTATGGTATTGAAGATCTGTGGGGGTAATTCAGCTACATGAGGTAGTGTAGCTTTGTGGGATAGAGATATTAACCTGAATCATTTTTCGCAATAAACACCTAATGATTTCTGATCTCGTATGCAGCTCTCTGTGGTAATATACCTCTTTGCAGCTCTGTGTCATAGAGAGACTTAATGTGGATAATTTTTAGACTCTACATTTGAATGTCATCTTTTCTCACAATTCCATGCTCTTCTCTTCATATTTACCTTCTATTGCACACAATACATTACTGATAAAAGAGTCCACATTTATCAACCACCGTACGAATGTTTTCAGTGTGACTAAGAACCATTTTTCAGAGGCTTGCGCAGATCTGAGGCTCTGGCTGGATTCTAGTCTTGCACCAAATGCAATTGGTGCCGGTGAACATTGGTACCAAAGGGAGGCTGGGAAGTTAGGTGAATGTTGTGTGAAACATCAGTGAAGGCTTCAAAACAATGTTCCTCTTCAAGCTCTACAAGCCATATACTGGGTGATGCTTCTTTCCAGTCCGTTTTGGAGTGAATGTGTTTATGCAGGCTGCAAGGCTGCTTGCTTCTCTCTCTCTCTCTCTCTCTCTCTCTCTCTCTCTCTCTCTCTCTGTGTATGTGTGTCTGTGTGTGGTGATGACCGGGGGTGTACTGTCCAGACACAGCGCGAACTCTGCCTGTATAAAAAAGAAAGGCGTGGCACGGTAAAAGCTTAATCCTGGCAAACATTTCTTGAAGACGAGCGTCCTTTTAGCCACAGGGAGGCGGTTTGGAAGGTGAACATCGTCCTGACTAATTGGTCTCTGCTTGGGGATCTAAGCGGCAGCCAAGACCAACATGCACACGGGTGGGGGGGGGGGGGGGGGGGGGGTTCAGGGTTGCAGCAGTTTGGTCATTGTGCCAAGTTATTTCATTGTGGGGGTTTTTCCCACCCGGGGACATGTCATGCCAGCTCACGTTGCCCAGCTTCTTGGATTGAGCTCGTTCCCGGTTTGTGTAGGGCAGCGGCAGCGATGATTAGCACATTAAATGCCAGCATGCATCGCTGAATAAGTGACCTGCAAACGATCGTGTTTCTGGATTGGTTCATACTTCCACACATTTCATTTTTCCAGTTAGCCTCAGGCTAGTTGCTGGCCTAGAGCAGCTTGTTGTAAATACGATTACTATAATGACACGGCTTGCTAATGTGGTATGCGTGTGGCATGCACAACCACAATAGTAGTTCTATAGCGCAGCATGTTACATTTTAATGTGCGTGGAAAATTTGCAAGTCCACAATTTGTCTCAGAATATGATATGCAAATAGGTTTGCTGTTGCTACTACACAAACACCTTTGGAATCTGCATCAAAAATTCATAACCACTTATTACTGATGGGGAATATCAAAGGGGGGGAAATGCAAATCAGATCCATAAAGTACATAGACCAAGGGCTGTATGTTTTTTAAATACTGCAACAAATAATATGTTCGTTGGATTTGCACTGCAATTAAGAAAAATATTTTTGTTGTTGTTTGTTTAAAAAAACTGGGGCAATTCTTCAGCAAATATTTCCGCTATAATTAAATTGATCATTAACATGACACATATAGTGCAAATTCACCGGTTTCACTGATCATTTCCACTGCATGTATAACTATAAACCGCCTCGAAGGAGACAATATCCATCTGTAAATTCTACCTGGTCTGTTCATCTGCAAAAGGTATTGTTAGAACTAATGTGGGTCGATACGGTAGCGCGAGACTCGCGTCGAACACTCTGTCAATCATCTAACAGCGATCGTGACGTAGCGATGACTTTTGGGTGGATGTTGGCGCAGCCCGTCGCGAGCTTACGCAGCGTGAATTAGCAGGCGCTCCTTCCCCTCAGTGGTCTTGTTTCGAACATAGCTCTGCGTTCCTCCAGCCGGCCACCATGAGCTTTCGCCTGAAAATGTCAGAGCAACCGAACATCTGCAACATCTGCTCCTTGCGAATTTGCCGGGTGGGGGACAACTTGGCACAAAACAAACTTTGCTCTGATGGAGCGAGAGCGAGCGGTCGCTGCGGGATCGTTGTACTAAAGAAATCCTGGAAAGTTGAAAATGACGCTGGCGTTTCACAAAGAAAAAAAAATCCCTTACACCTGAAGTGAAACTGAAAGCGAACTAAAGAATTATGTCCCCACAATTATCTTAGCTGGCTCTTACATTTGAACTTTTAAAATGTTTGCAATTCAGATACTCAAAAAGACCCTAACCATTGCCAGTCTAGTTCACACTGTTCATAATTCAATTCAAGACCAATTATCTGAGGTTGTTGCACTGGTATTAAAAGGTAATCTTCCTAAGACATGCATCAGCGCTAACAGTTAACAGCATTTGAAAGTGACTGGAAATCAATAGGAGTTGTGCATTATTATATCGTATGTGCACATCATTAAAAATTCCCTTTCAAAACTCAGAGGTAAGTAGTCCCCACTGGATGTACAAGGTGCTTGACAATACACTTTTCTGACAATACACTGTCACTGTCACAGAAGAATTGTGAAAAGAGAATAGCAATTTTTGGATGGACTCTTGTTTAGAACAAAAGCAAACCTATTTGAACAGTATTCTAAATACTGTTGGAGAAAGCTTTTTCTTAGAAATTGGAAGTCACTTTCATAAACTGGTGTTGAAATATTTCAAGATTCAATTTAATCCATTTTTTTTGCCTGGTCTTGCTTCCGCGGTTTTACCAAAGCCCAGTACATGAAGCATGAATATATTTGTAGCTGTGTAAGCCTGAGTGCTCCCAAATTAAACCATAAACATAATTAACTAAATAAAAACACTTGATTTGTAATATAATGTTATTCAATAAAATTCTCCACAGTTTCCCATGGCTATTTAAATTAGCAGATGTAGGCCCCGTACGATATTCCATTCCCAATTAAGCATTCTTTATAAATGATGTACAGTTTGGAGACAAAACTCATTACGTTGTTTTATCCTCTGCCACCCTGTGACCGTCATATTCGTAAACACGAGCAACCTTGGAAGTGTCAGAAGTGAGCAATTACATGGAGTTTTAAAGCTGTAGCTCCTTGTAATTTACTGGGGATGATAAAAACACAGCTTTGTGGTACGATAACGTGGTGCAGTGGGCTAATATATATGTATCGTCTTCTACAGCTGCACTCCAATTCAGATAAGGGTGATGGCTCAGTCCGGTACCTCCTCTCTGGAGAAGGAGCAGGCACCATATTCACCATTAATGAGGTGACAGGAGACATCCACGCCACGCGGAGCCTGGACCGCGAGAAGAAGAACCACTACGTTCTCCACGCCCGTGCCCTCGACCGGCTCACCGGCCGGGTCGTGGAACCCGAGTCCGAGTTCATCATCAAGGTGCAGGACGTGAATGATAACGCCCCCACCTTCCCCGACGGGCCGTTCACGGCGTCGGTGCCGGAGATGGCAGACATTGGTGAGTGTGTGCGACTGGGGCTGTGTGTTTGTGCAGGTGCTGGGAGGCAGAAAGGATGAAAGAGCGAAAGAGGAACGGTGGGTGAGAAAGAGAGAGAGAGAGAGGTGTGTTATGTGCACATGGCTTTATTAGCCGGGTCATCAGTTTCTGATGGAACACTGCAGACTTCGCTGCAGCGTCCAGGGTTTTGGCCTGTCTAAGCCTGGCTCGTTTGCAACCACGATTTATGAAGTCTATTGGCATGGTTACGGAGCACTTGCACCGAGGATACAGCCCTTAAACAGCTCCATACAAGTAAAAAAATAAATAAATCACACTCATTTCAGAGTCCTATGTCACACTGGTCAGTCAATATGTAAGCGCTTCTCCATATTCCTCACAAGTCACATTTTAAAAAAAGCTTTAAAGAAATGTTTACACCCTGGAACATTTCCCAGTCACTGCGCTGTTGTGCAAACTTAAACAAACCAAATATTTACAGCTCCCTCCCCCACTCTCCTGCCTCAGGGAAAATGCCAATAAAAGTGCTGTCCAGGCTGATGCACGAGTAATCAAGTGCAGACAGCCTGCAGCCCGGAATGATGGCTGCTCCCCACCCAGCCCCTCCCCCAGCTGCAGGGAACGTGTCAGAGAAGTGTTAATTGTCTGCAGATCTCTTTCTTCCTTTCGAAATCGATTAGCCGCACTCCAGCCAAAGAGCTGTGAAATTATCCTCCTTCACGACCTGTCTGCTCAGCCTCTCCCCCGAGAGTGCCCCAGCATCGGAAGAGTCCGATCCGCTGCCCCCTCGCCTCCCCTTTCCGGCCCATGCGACGCTTGTGGCGACGCTGCGACACACAGCGTGTAATGACTGCGGACCAGTCTACTTGGTGGGCTGTGTGGAGGACAGGATTAATGGCCAGTGGCAGTGACGCAACGCCCCCCGGTCACGTGACTTGGTTATGCATGGGGTTGCCTTTTATGTTCTCTTTGCACCACGCTTTCGTGCCTCCTCAGAACGGAGGGCCACGTGCCACGCCTTTGCCGCGCTCGCACCCTGGCTCCGTGGGCATCTCATCTTTGGCTCTTCTTTCTCTCCCCTGCCTTGTGAGAAAAATGTCCCTCTCTCTCCCTGGCAGGAACGTCGGTTTTCCAGATCACAGCCACGGACGCCGATGACCCCACCTACGGCAACAGTGCGCGGATCGCCTACAGCCTCCTGCAAGGGCAGCCATTCTTTACCATCGACCCCAAAAACGGTGAGCGCCATCGGAGCGTGTGTTCTCCCCCTCTGGCCCCAGCGTAAGCACATCCTTCTTCTCCCCACCTGTCGTCCCTCTTCGGCTCACCGAACCCCTGCAACTTGCCGGCCTGGTGCGCTCCGCCTCGACCCCTTCAATTCCCAGCTCGGGTAAACCGTCGAAGGCGAAGGCAGTAATCAGATGCCAGCTGCCGATCACAAATGTCAGGGCCTCCGCTTCCTCCTGTGAGCCCCCGATTGAGTCAGCTCCTCCGTGGTGGTCCACACACCCAGAGAGCCAGGGAACCCATATAGAATACCTTAGGTTATTGTGCTGAGCCACCAGACTGTAATTGAAGGGCTTTCTTATTGTGGAGAAGGTTTTCAGACGCGCTCTTCTGTGTTTGGGGAGAAGAAAAAAAAAAAACGTGAGTAGAACCTATAAGCTCCTCCCCCCCACCACTGGCGGAATGCATCTTTTGTTGCAGAGTCTTTGAAAGGAAAGCAGCCCAGTAAGTGTTCAGATGGCCTCCGAGTGCATAAAGTGGTTGAAGGTGGGGGTGCGTTTATGAGCGAGGGTGTGTGCATGTGCGCTCATGCGTGCGAGACGCTGAAAGGCGAGGGGAAGAGAAAGAGAGGTGCCCTCTCCCGCCCAGAGACGAAGAGGACCACTCGGCAAGGGGAGGGAAGAGGAATTGACGATATACTGAACTGTACTTGAACCTCGCTTTAGAATTTTCGCCGTCTGAAATTTCAGCCTCGTTTCCGTGAGCACAATAATGCTCTCTGCTATAACCCAGTGAAACCCAGATGGCAAATGAATATTTCAAACCTGGGTGAAGGAAAATTGTGCACATTAAGAAGAAAGGTTATGAGTGTGTTTTCTAAATGTATATAATGTTGCCTATTATTTCCTATTCGCTTGGTTCTATAAAGGATTGAATAAAGCATTTTTTAATATTTCATGGTGTATTACATGGCTGTTTGGGGTTGCTTATATGGTTATATTTTAATACAGTAACTCATTTTTTATTGTGTTTTACCACCTTCGTACTGCAGAGTGGGGGTACAGGCTGTCGATATGTGTTTTGTGTCAGAAGGCATATGACGTGACAAGTGTAGCATGGGCCAAAATGGGCCTAAAAAATCCAGACCCATTTTCTCATAAACAATACGGAGCAATATTTTCTTTACTGACTGAATACCGGTAGGAGCACTCTCTCAGTCGTTAGGGAAGTGGTGTATGTAATGGTGGGTCTTTCGAAGCTGAGTCATGGCGTATGCCTGCACCGGGTTACTGGCCAGGATTTTGTTTGTTTTTCACACATCGAGCATGTCTGGTTGGTTCTTATTTGTGATGCAGAATGCCAGGGCTTCCTCTTTGTGTGTGTGTGTGTGTGTGTGTAAGCCATTATTATTATGCATTATTTCTGCATTGTCTAGATAGATATTTTGGAGGTATTACAATCATAATTATATTTCAGTAATGTAAACCTTCTTATATTCTTAGGTAATAAAACATAGTGTTGAGTGCATTGGGAGTGCTCCAACGTCAGCAGGGCCCTGTCAAATGCGGCACCTATGAGATCTGGCGCCTGGCTATTGATCTCACAGCTTGCCTGAAACCTATGTATCGCACCCGTCTGTCTTGACACTGGAAAGATCCCTTCACACTGAACTTTCAGCTGCAAAGATGGCAACTCTTTCCACCCCAATGGCTAATGAAAATGTCGACATCCAACCTATAGATTATTCCAGGCCATTGGAGGTTGGACAAGTATCATTTCTGTCAACCTCTATAATAAAAGGGAAAATGAAAAAACAAATTATCAACATGGTGAAACTGTTCAATTCTTCTTCAACAAAAACATTTTTCTTTTTCTGGCATCTCTAGGCTCCATTTCCGAACAAGCCGATTGGCTGTTTATGGTGGCACCGAAGTCAACAAATCCTCCAATCCTGCAGCGGCTTTCACTTGACTAGAGCTTTGACTTGTGAGTCTCAGAGGCTGGTAATCCTCTTCCTTGGTCAGGAAGGAGCAATTTGTGTTAGAATGGTGTGGTTAATGGAAAATTCTTACCTGCACAGCTAAAGCAATGGGAACACTTCCTCGGGCGTGTTTTGCTTGTCTGTGGGGAAGGCATTATCAGTGGAGCTTTGCACAGTGAGCACAACACTATGGCCAAGCCCTTTTGCTATTGGAGTCAAAGCTGTGTCCTCTTTTGTTGTCAAAGGCAGACTAATGAATTGCTGATGAAACACAGTTGGATTTATTTTCACGGCAGTTCTTTTCATACATACTTTGTTATTATTATTACTGTGAATTGGGTGATATTTGGTTTAAAAATACATTTTTAATGAAAGCACAATGCATCAACCAAATTTTAGGCTTCTTCTACATCTTCTACATGAAATGAGGTCATATGGCAGGAGAGATTCTATTCTGAAACCTCACCCCTGTTCTCTAATTTCGTTTCTCTCTCTGTGCGTTTTTCTGACCCAGTTTTGTCCCTCATTTCCTTATTTGCATGCCTACTCAGGGGCAAAAGTGCACTTTGTTTTTTTTTTTTAAACACATATGGGAAATGAGGAAGTTGCGCTAGAGCATACCTACAGAGAAGCTCAGGGTCAAACGATCCTGTCCTCCATCACATTCACAAGTTCAGTTCATATCACAGATAATAATGTATCTGGGCAAATGTGAATGTGCCTTCAGAACCTGAACCGGCCTGGTAGCCCTAGCGCAGGCATTAATGGTTAACGCCCCCGAGGGCCATTCCGAAGTCAGAGTTCCTCAAATGCAACTTCACAGCACTGTGGTCCTCTCCTGGGGTTAAGAGTGAGATAACGTTACCATGCACTCCTGTTTGCTTCTTTCTGCAGAACTGTTTGTTGCTCTGTAGCATGGGCATTTGGCTGTCTTGGGCTAATGTCCAGACCCTGGCAGGTAGGATCTGCTGTGGATGTGCACCGTGCACTTTCTCTGGCATTCTCTGGGGGCGAGCATAACTGGGAGTTTATTTGTCCTGGCAGACTCTGCTAACTATTTGCACGGGTTCTTCCCCTGCATGCAGTGGTCAGGGCACATTGCTCTCCAACTTTGCTATATTGAAATTCAAGGCTGCAGAAAAAAAAGGACAAAATACAATATTGTGGTTACAGTGCTGCATATTTGCGATTGGCCATGCATTAATTAGTTTGATGATAATTACTTTTACATTTAGTGGGTCAGGGGACTGCTGAGATTTAACCAAACACCCGCAGAAAACTTTTCTGTACACGGCTGAAACTGTCTCAGGACGGTCAGAGTGCTCGCAGCATGCAATAAAAAAGCCATGATTTGATAGCGGGCTCATTTGTATACTGCAACCTTCTGCGACGTAAATATTGCAAAAGCCCAATATTGTGATAGCGATTAACAAATGATATTTTGTGCAGCTATTGTTATTCTCTGTTCTGATCTCTGCATGCCCTGTTCATATACTGAACCCTGGTACATGTCTATATAAGCATATTTGTGCTTGCCTTTGTATGCGTTTGGGCCGCCATGCCTTGGTCCATTCCCATGCTTGTCCCAGAGCACCGGTTACACAACGGTGGCACCTCACAGAATTTATGATGCACTTCGTCAATTGATGTTATGGATGCATTTCAGGGGAGCTGTGTTTCATATCTTTCAAGGTTGTATAGTCAACTGTAAAATGATGAAAAAGGTGGAATGGCTAACCTTGGCTTTGAAACTCTGGCAACATTATATATTATACTGATGCAAAGGGCAGGCTCCTGGTAAATTGGAGATGCTTTATATGGCTGTATAAAAAAAGGATTTGCTCCCGTCTGCTTTTATGCAGTTTTGCATACTTTTGACATTGAGAATTAACCGATAGCGAAATAACCAAAACCTGATATTAAATAAATGGAGTGTGAATAGAACACAAAGCTCTAACACTTGCTTCACCTTCAATGGTAATGACTGCAGCCAAAATGTTTCCCGCAGCTATTGATCAGCGTGCTACCCTGCTGTGGAGGACTTTTGGCTGACCCTCCACACAACACTGTTCTAACTCCTTGGCATTTGAAGGCTTTCAGCAGTTTGTTTCATACCCTGACATAGCCCCTTACTGGAGCCGCAACCTGGACTCAGATCTAAAATCAGGTCTGGTCTTGAATCCAAACTAATGTGGTATTCGACATACAGAATACCTCGTTTGGTGTTCATATATTTTATGTAAACCCGAAGCTAACGTCTATATCCTGCATTCTATTCTGCTGTTAAGGCCGTTGTCCAAGTACCTGGTTGATGGTGAGGTCATGACTTATTAGGTACTATTATTGGTTCATTGGAGTCCCAGTTTAGTATTATTTCTGTAATACACAACATCAGATAGGGCAGTTATTTTCAATACTAGTTTTAATCTTTTTTTTTTTTTTTTTAAATGCACAGTTCAGTATGGAAACTCAATTCCACTATATTAAAACAGTGCAGCATGAAATAGAATTAATTATGTATTTTGCTATGGCACACTGCCTCTACATATCAAAGGGTGCAGATGGCCATTTATCTGAATGTCAGGTTCTAATGAGCAAACTAAGATCCTCAGACATAGAGAGCAGGTCTATGATAAGCACAGCCACTAATAATTAACACATGCTGTTTTTGCTTTCACACACCGCCAGCATCCCCGAGTCAAATATGTCAGCTTTTTTTGTTTAACAGTCTGCCTGTGCCCACCACTCTGTGTAGGCTGCTGAGGATTGGATGCACACCCACTTTCACGCAGTAGTGGTGCCTGCATTTTTGCCTGCAGGGGGCTGCTGATTCCTCAGCATTTATCCAGGGGTGTGTGTGTGTGTGTGTGTGTGAGAGAGAGAGAGAACTGGTGTCTGGATCATGTGGTCTTGGTTATCAGATGTCTGGAGAGCACATTAATCTGTTCTATGTTTCTGTCTGATTATGGGTCTCAGTGTGTAAGTGTCAGATAGAACATATTGAAGAGGATAACCATCTATTCTCACTATTGTCTACAATGGATTTTACCAATGATCCACTGATATGCCAATGCCAGTGATGCCTAAGATGTATTTTACCAATTTTACCAATGATCCATTAATATCTGGACAATGAATCAGTTAGCCCGCCATTTTTAACTAGTTTGTGAAGTTAGAAAGTTAGATAAAAAGGGGCCTTAAGTATATGCTATTATTGTAATCACTGTTATGGCATTATTTCATGAATTCGAATATCCACTCATAGATTTCTTACTAATAATATGTCTAACATTCCAATATGAATACCAGCAGTTATAATACTTTCTCCCCAGTTTTCCAAGTTTTCCATCTTGTTCCCTTTTGCTTTTGTTATTGCCTCTTCACTGATTTGTCCTCTTATTGTATTTTTTTGGACTCTTGCTTATGCTTGGGATTTTTCCCTCCTGTTCTCTGAATGTTCACCATCCACCTTTCCTACCAGGCTGAGTCCTCTCCTACCTCCTGACACCACCTGATTACATCTGAGGGGACTGAGCTGCTATCCTGTCATTAGGTTGTTATCACCAGTCACTCTCTTATGGAGGGTAGTTTTGCTGCTTCCCGACACTCAGTCTGGCTGGTAGGTGTGAGAAAATTGGTGTTCTACTAACTTGGTGTGGTGTGGACTAACATGGTCATTAAAGTCATCAAACTTTTGCCTGTGAATTGATTCACATGTCCGGGTTGGCTTCAATTATACATTTTTTAAAGTACTTTATGCTTTTCCTCACCACTGTTGCTGTTATTAATCTTTTTACCCCTTTTTCTTTCCAGAAAGACTTTTGTCAGAATTTAACAAACTTCAATGCCTAATCACCTTCCCTGAATGCCATTGTGTGACATATCACTCTTCCATCAAAACTTTAGTCATCTTCAAGCCGAGACCATTCATCGACAAACTCCTCAAATCCTCTTCTCCAAGTACTCCAAGTATTGGTGAACATTTTGAACCTTTTCTAAATTTCTTCAAGGATAAAGTCAGCAAAATCTACCCACAATCCCACTCTACTCCCTGATATCCCATTTTCAAGAAATCCCATCTTTGGCTCCAGAAAATGTGTTCCTCTGTTGTAGATCCCATCACGGTCTCTGAACTCATTACTAAATGTAGCTCATCTGTCAGCTTGACTCTGCTGCAACCTTTCTTCTCTGCTATCTCCACTCCCATAGTTTGAGCTAATTCATGTCTGTCTTTCTAGCTCTGTTCCTTTAGCCTAATACATCATTTGCAGCCACATAATTATGATAACGCGCAAAATCCAGATGGAGGCCAGGGTGCGAAAATGGACGAGATGGAAGCAAGCCAAATGCTGTGCTGCTTTAGATAATAATACAAGGGACAGGTATAAACAGAAAATCACAACAAATGTTGGACGTGGTCCAAGAGGAGGGATTTTTCAACTGAAAGACTTGCCTGATATTGAGGTAGTAGATATATGCTACTAGGAACCTTTCCTCCAGGTATCTTTTTAATCAAGAAAACAAATTTTCTACACAGAAAATCACTTCCTGCCCTCCATCTGCAGTTTGTGCTACACCAACACAGGGATGTGATGTCATAGCAATGCAGGGACATGATGTCATATGCAAACATGCTATCGCTGTTGAACTGACGAAATCTTGCCATGGCACTACCACCTTCTGTTTTTAGCCAAAAGCGATGGAAAGAATGTTAGTGACACATTTTGAAGATTTTCGCACTGTAAATAATCTCTATGCTCCCTTTCAATCTGGCTTTCATTCACATTACAAAACCAAATCTTCTCTCTTTAGAGTTGTCAGTGACCTTCAGCTTCTCATTGAGGGTGGTTCACAAAGTGTTCTTCTTTTCCTTGACTTAAGTGTGCCTATCCATATTGTATCTTTTCAGCCAGAATGGTACATAAAGGTTCAAGAATGGTTGAGATCCTATTTTTTTTAATTAGAAACACAGTAGGAAAGCAAACATCATTCACTTCCCTTATCATTCATGGTGCACCCCAAAGATCAGTTCTTGTTATTGGTCCCCTCAAGTTTATCATTTGCACTTTACCTCTGAGACAAATGGTCATGGTCTCAGCTTTCATTACTATGCAGATGACATTTAGTGCTAATTCCACCACTATTGTTACCAACAATGAATCTTCCAACATTTCCCTGGTAGACGTGTTGATAGAATGCCTTTCTGATTTAAAGCTCTGCATGGATGCCGGAAAAGACCTGACCGAAGCTTTTCTACTAGGCCTAATATTACATACAATATTACATGCAGTTTGTCCAGTTTCTCTATTACTAATGTGGCTGTCAAGACTGTTCAGACTATTATGAATCTTAGTGTTTTTCTTGACTCCAAACCTTCACTAAATCTGCTGTTTTTAGTCCATTGAAGACTAATTGATGTCTTCTTTAGTTCTCATACCAACTAATGTGATGCTTTATCTATGGGTAATGTGTTATGCTCAATCCATCCCAGAGTTATCTTTGTTAACCTTCAGTCTCTATCTAACAAACCAGATACAGCTGCTAATCATGATGAATAGACTCTCTCATCTTCTTTCTGTCGTACCCCTGAGTCAGTTCTGGACAATGCACCCATGGGTCAGATTTGGACAATCCACCATTGAGTCAGTTCTGGACAATGCACCCCTGAGTCAGTTCTGGACAATGCACTACAGCTGAACAGCATACACAGAGAGCCAACTGCTACCCATTCGCTTCACTGGAAACGGGAGAGGAACAGTTTACAGCTTCTGATTGTGCTACAGAAAAAAAAAAAAAAAAGCTTTGCCAACCTGGAGTTATAATACATAAACCTCTTACTCATCACATTGGGATAATTTTAATAATGCATTGCTAAGCAAAGAAAGTGCAAAATGTAAACAACACATTACTTGACATGATTGATCATTGCTATACTGTGATCAAGCATACATATCATCCTCCCCCTCCTGGAGCTCTGGTACATTTCCAACCAGAGTGTGTTTTATCTTACTCTGGCATATAGGTAGCAACTAAAAACTGACAGTCTGATTCCACCATTGAAAAATGAATGAACTAAACCATAGATGAACTACAGAGCTTATTTAACACTGCCAAATGGGATGTATTCAGAGCACCAAAAGAGACCAAAATAAATGTTGTACATCAGTTTTTGTGAATAAACTAATGAGTAATATATGAAGCCAAGATATAATAATAATAAACCCGGTGACACATTAAACTTGGGCAGCTTTTTCAGACAAAGGAACATGCATACCAGAGCAGAAATGAGGACCTTTACAATTTGGTATTACCCATAGAAGAGAATTACAACAGTCAATAATCAATTAGTCAATGAATTAGAACAGCTAATGATCTGCCAATTATTCAATTACCCATCCTTAGCTAGGAAAAGCAGCAGCAAATCAACAACGTAAAAAAAAAAAAGTTAATTGTTCTTGAAAAGTTCTACTCCAGAGTTCAATGGCCTAACTCCAGATGACTGCAGTTCTGCCTCCCACCTTTCACATTATTCTCGACCAGCCCTCCGCCCACAACTGTTCCGTCTGCTCCATCTTGGATATGCAAATGAGAGTTAAATCGTCTCTCCTCCTGAAGCATCTGCCACATCAACTAGCACCATGTTGAGTTGATATCTTCAGTCAATTTTTGGCCCTCTGCCTCTCACGGAAGTGTCACTATCACCACATTCCAGTAAAAACAAGTCAAGAACATCAAGTCAACAATCTTTCAGACCACTCATCCTGACTTCAGTAATCAGACTTTGGAATGATCTGCACTTCCCTGTCTATAAACCACTACTGGCCCCTGACGGGAGTCTCCGCAGTTTGCATAGAGAGCCGACAGGTTTTTATCGGTGTGATCACGAGCATGTCCTACCGCACCTAGACTGCTTGGGCTCCCATATCTCAGGTTTCTTCATCAGTGCCAGCTCTGCAGTTAATCCAGTAATCCTCCAGCTCCTACAAGCCAAGCTGTCACAGCTTTGCGTGACTGAGTCCAAACGGCAGCAGGACTGAACTGTAGTGCATCATTCGGGCTGCAGGATAGATTATTGGCTGCACTCCTCCGTCAAAGGCACCTATAACACCCTATCAAAAAGAGACAGCAGTGAAGATCAGTGACATCCTTCACTCATCCCACCCACTGGGTTTTCTAGCCTTGAATTTCAGACAGCAGATATTGGTCCATCAAAACAAAAACAAAAAATACAAGAAACAGGAACAGTTTCTTCCCCAAAGCGGCAATCTTCCTCAATAGCTAATCGAAAAAAAAATCACCAACCATACAATGCTGACTAAAGCATTGTTTATTGTATATAGCATTGTCTAAATACTTTATAGGCACTAAATATTAATGCAATTCACACTTGCCATTCTTCACACCACCACTAAAGTACAATATTCTTGACTTTGGCTACGTATTTCATAGATTTGTACCACCAGCCCCCATCTATGTATACTGTGTTGACACACTTATCACTTTCTTATGTTAAACTAGCTGTTTGTCTTATAATATACTATTACTATTCCTTATTTAAAGTATGCTTGTACCATGTGTAATCTGAGCAACTGCTAAGTCAAGCTTCTCGTAGCTCTATCTTACCTGATCAATAAAATAGATTTTTATTCTATTTTGTGTAAAATGCATGTATGCCGCTCCTCCAGTCCTGGGTTTCATTGTTCTCACTCAGCGGTCCCTTTTATATTTATGCTGTTTTAGGATTCATTTTCTATTTTTCCTCTCCTTGTGATTATTACAGCCTGCTGCACAAAGCCAGACAGATAAAGGTAATTTGATCAATAGTGCAAAGCCAAATAGCATTCAATGTCAATACACTAGATGTGTATTCTGTTTTATCCTTTGAGGTGACAGCTCCTACTCTGATCGCGTGGATGTGGTCATGCCCCTCGGCAGCCACAACATTTGAGAGCTTTTTCCAAAGACCAAAGAGACCAAAGCTGCCTATTGATTTGCATGGGACTGCATAAAAAGTCACTGCAAATGTGGGAATAGAAGTCTTTTTCGGAGAAGACCCCGAGACCTGCTCCCCCCCCCCCCACCCCACCCTCCGGAGGTTATAAAAGCTTTCTGTCACGGAGGTCCCGGGGTCGGCAGGTGCAAAAAGTTGCTCTTCTGTGTTTAAGCTTGACTCCCCCGAGCACACGGCAGTGAACAGAGGTGAGGGGTCATGCGTTCCATGTTAATGCGATGCCACTCTGGGCGAGGTCAGCTAATGCGCTGATAGTTCCAGTAGAAGTAGACCACTGGCTCTGAGACCATGGTTGAAAGGAGCCTTTGTTCAGTGCGAACAAGGGATTTTCAGCATAATGTGGAGTGTTGTGCCATGACGCAATGTTGTGACACAACTCTGCATTGGTATGCATTGGTACTTTTGGTTCACAACAGTAATAGTTCAAAGAGCACATATGGAATAAAAATGAAGGGTACAAAAAAATCACATTCAACGTTACTGCATGGTAAAGTATTTTTGACCAAAACCCCTTGTGCATTGAATTTCTCCTCCTTTTTCCTAGGTGTCATTAGGACAGCACTGGCCAACATGGACAGAGAGACCAGAGAAATGTACTCTATCATCGTCCAAGCCAAAGACATGGCCGGCTCTGTGGGGGGTCTGTCTGGATCCACCACAGTCAACATTACCCTGACTGACGTCAACGACAATCCACCAAGGTTTCCTCAAAGTGCGTGACCGTTTCCTCGCTCTTTTGAAATGAGTGCTTCAGCCTAAGATGATCACTCTGCTAGCGAGAAGTAAAAAAGCAGATGCAACTGAGTCAGTGCAGCTCAGTCATGGGCGACCGAGCCAGCAACTCCACTCTCGCATGTTAGCAGCTTTAACGTTTTGTATGAAATAATCTTTACAAATGAAAAATCTCTTTCGTGATTTGGTCTCCTGCAGCAACAAAGCTGAAAATTTTAATCTACCATAATCAGATACTGTTCTGTCGGTCACCCCGGTGGTAAAGACTCCCTTGTCTGTATGGGTAATGTAAAGTTTCCAAAGGAAGCACATTTAATACTGCCAAACATGCATATCACCATTTGGCTGAGAAAAATTTAGCTGCATGAGCAAGTTGAGTTCTCTGTGTCGACCATCAAAGACGTGTGAGCCTACCGCCATAGCTGCTAGGGGTAGCGTGACAGCCAAAAGAGAGTAGACATACATTTGGCACAGGATTCAAATCATAAAATACTGCTGTGCATTTTTGGCATTATTCAAATGATGATTTTTTTGGGGTTTTTTGGACTTGTGAGGTCATATTCTTTTTGCAATCAATACAGGCACAACAATAGCACTGATATTCCATTGCTAAAAGAAAATAGATGAAAAGGCAGAAATAGCCATTTACTGCTGCATGTAGAGGGTTGAGGAAAATGAGCTTATTCTCATCCTTTGTACTGTGCTCTTTGTGCCTATGCTTTGAGATGGGTAATTCGAACACATTAGTTCTGAAAGCTTGTGTTCTGTTTCAGAGAACTACCAGCTGTACGTGCCGGAGTCGGCTCAGGTCGGGAAAGCTGTGGGTAAAATCAAAGCCAACGATGATGACCTCGGCGTCAATGCAGAGATGGCATACCGAATCACTAATGAGGACGGGGCAGCCATGTTTTCCATCGCCACCGACAGCGACAAGAGAGAGGGGATCATCTCTCTCGGAAAGGTCTGTAAAAGTGTTCTGCCGCCCACCTAAAATAAAACAAACCGTAAGCGCACCAGAATGACTGCAGGCAGATTCGAGGTCCTGCAGTCAAGCGGACGCGTGATGTTCAGTCAGCCGGATCCCCCACTCTGACAGAGAAAGACTGAAACATCGTCTCTTCTCTGCAGTTGAAGGTCGTTTTTTGCTATCTGTGGTTCTTGCAGCCTCTGGATTATGAGAAGAAGAAAGCCTACTCCCTAAGCATCGAGGGGGAGAACACGCACCTCGACCCCCGGTTCTCCCACCTCGGTCCATTCCGGGACACCACCACCCTCAAGATCATCGTCGGGGACGTGGACGAAGCTCCCGTCTTCACCATGGACTATTACATCATGGATGTGTACGAGAACGCGCTGGCCGGCACCCACGTCGGCATGGTGACGGCACAAGATCCCGACAACGCTAGGGGCAATGTCAGGTGAGAGCCACAGACAACCCACTCGATATTCAAGTACGCCAACAACTGTGACACATGGCTTTTTAATTGCTTATCTTGTATTTGTCCTTAATTTTGCTAAAGTGCAGTTTAGCATCAAACACGCACAGCACATCTTTAGAAAGGTGACACAGTCAATCCCTTTGAATGCCTTGACAGACATTTAGAGCGATAGTTCTCGATCCACCTCCTGAGGGGCACACGCAGTGCAGTTTAGTGTTTTCCCTGCTGTTACACTCTATGTTCAAATTACCACCTCATTACCAAGCCCTTCATGAACCGAATCAGGTGCTGCCGTCACGCACACCAAGGTAGACTTACAGCACAATGCTCGAAGCATTAATCAGGGAATGGGTTTCAGCTAATTTATGGGTTGAAAAAGAAGAAAAATGAAAAGGAAGGAACTGATGAAAAGAGGCCTGTCATGTGGATCTCATTTCAGTGCATTAGCCTGGCTTACATTTTCTTTTACCGCACGTCTTTAAACTATTTAAATAGCGCACTCAAGGTCTCCTCCATCTTTTACTACAAAATGCCTTTACTCCAAAATGAATTGTTACATTTACTCACTTTCAAAAAAAAAAAAGGTGCTCGAATAAGTTGTTTATGCATACCCCCTTTTTGCGTGTCAGAGTTATGATCCACCCAGTCCAAGCTATTCTCTCCTCTAATTCCAGGTATTCCATTGACAGCAGCGCAAATGGAGAAGGGCTTTTCAGTATCAATGCCAACAGCGGGCTCATCACAACTACCGCCAGCCTGGACCGGGAGTTGGTGCCCTGGCATAACATCACCGTTAAGGCTTCAGAGGTTGGTAAGTAACACTCTACCCAGGATTCCATGCCAATCAGTCATGTATGTCGGATTGTGAATAAAAGCTGCACATGAGAAAAAAATCTTACCAATGTCAATCTGATATTTGAAGCGAGCATTCATCTCCAGGCAAATTCAGTTAGAATCACAGTTATTGACTAAAGCAAATGACTGTTTGAAGGAGTGATGCATTATGGGATTGATGTTGTGGCGGTAGGTAATGTGGCAGCGTAATCGAGGTGGACAGGGCAAATTGATTTTCTCTTGCCATTTTGTGTGTGTGTTGTTGTTTTTTTTCAACCGGTGCTTGTCTAAGCAATTACCCTTCTCTTTATCCCATTTTGCGTAAAGGTGTTTGGCTAATGAGTTGAAGGGGCGCATTGATAGCACCAGCTAACACAGTGCCGTGATCAATCACCTTTAGCAATCTGCATATGTTTAGAGATCAGTATCGACAGTCTCATAGTTTTCATTGATATTCATCTCTTTTTTTTTCAGAATCAGTTATCGGCTCTTCAGAAATCAGCTCGATGGAGATAGAATTTAGGATGGAAAATGCTAAGCCGTTCAGGTTTACCTGAATGTGTTCATAGAGAGAGCGCTTTGATGAAATATTCATGGAATTTACATTCAAATAGCACTGTGAATCTCTGCTTTTCCACCCTGCTCTAAACCAGTGCTTTCTATTTTTTGTAGACTTAAGCCGCTGAATTCATATGTAAAGCCCCAGGGGCCGGCGTCAGCTGGGTCCGGCAGCATTTCAGGCTAAGAGAGACTCACACATGGGTTGCACCGTGCCCTCACAGCAATGCACAGTGATAACTGCCTCAGATCCAGAATTGTTTAAATTAGTAAAGGTTAAGATTACCATCAGAGGCTGTCAAAACACTGTTTAAAGTTGAACTCTGGGGTTAAATTTCATCTATAAGGTGTAATGGAATTTAGTTAGATTAAAAATTGATTTATGGTCTAAATACTAAAATTCACACAGTCATTAGTACATTTGTTCGGAATGTCAGCATTTGACCTTTTCTGCTGAGGGCGATGTTTCTCAGCGCTTTTGTCATGCTGTGCTAAGGACTTTTTGTTCGGCCCAAAACTTAATGGACTCCACCCAAAAATATTCCTCCTGCACCATTTGTGTGTACATTGAATTGGCTTTCCATGGAAATATTGTATAAAGGGTGTGTCCTTTCGCAGTAGGAATGTAGAGGAAGACTGCTGTCAACAGATTATTATAGTTGATGCTAGAGAGCGTCTTTAATGTTTCAAAACTTTATCAATGTGTAAATCAACCAGACATTCACTAATTCCTCACTACTACACATATCTTTCGGTTCCTGTGTACAATGTCCACGTTCCCCAAAACTGTTGAACAGAAATTATTAAAAACTTTGTTTGAAACGATCATTCTAATAATCCAAAAAATGCATTGTTGAACCCCAATACATTAGTACCTTTCATGCCTGCAGACTTCTAGAACATTTACCTCCAGATTTTAGGTTCTCTGACATAGTTTTATATATGTGTCTTGTTTGTGTATTTTTCAGAGAATCCCAACCTTGAGAGCTCTGTCCTAGTCACGGTCCAAGTCTTGGATGTCAATGACAACACGCCCTATATTCCCACTGACAATGACATCATTGTATGCGAGAGTTCGAAGGCTGGCCAGGTTAGCGATCTTTCCACAGTCGCTCTTTTTTTTAATAAAGTCTTTTCTTTTTAATGCATCTCACCTAGGCCTATTACATTTCCCACTGTCACACACTGAGGTTTCATCTAGCCTCTGAGCAACTGGGAACTTCGTCTGTCCGATCTCGTTCCAAGTTTTCTTTTCTTTTTTTTTTTGTTCCATTTTTCTTCTCTGACAGTTCCTTTCTTCTACCTCTCACTATCTCAGTATTCACTGCACCTCAAACACTCTACCTGTCTACTGTTTAATTCTGTTTCCCCAGGCTTCCTGCTGCACACACACACACACACACACACATACTCCCTTTATGATATGTTTGACACCATCAGGGTCGGCTTTATCTGTGGTTCTGCAGGCCTCCGTGCCTCTTGAACCCATAAATTATTCAGCATAAACGGATGTCTTCTGGAGGAGATAGTGGCCCACGTCAGGGCCCGCTGGTGCCAGGCTTGTGGCAAATGTTAATCATAGGCCCCTTCCACTCGGCCCCATGCGTGACGGAGCGCGGCTGTTCCGGTCTCACGTTGCACTGCCCCCCCGAGTTCTTGGCCGCCGTCGTTTCTCCCTCGAATGGAGATGGCTAAACACAGAAGATAAGCCAAACACAGGCTGGACAATGCATGTCTGGATCCTGGAGGAATCTCTCTGCTCTGCAGCGAGAATGCCCAGCAGGTTTATAACCAGGTCAGACTTCCACAGGGAGAATCATTCACCTGTTTCTCCTACAGATAAAAAAGAGTCTGTAATTATGGGATATAAAGCATTGCTTTGTTTAGCACGCTTTTTTTTTTTTAGGGCACATAGCAACAATTTTAAATAAATGTATTCCGCTCCAATTCAAAACACTTGGGAAATTCTCTTTTATTTTGACTCCCTTACTCCACACTGTGACAGCGCAAGATGACAAGAGAAACAAGGATATCGGTGGGCCAGGTAGCTGTGACAGTAGCAGTCGACAAGACAGGAGAGTCTGCCACATTCTGGGTCCCACGTCAGAAGTGCGAAGAGCACCGCGGCACAGCCCGCAAGGGCATCTAAGCGGGCCCAGCTCCAGCATGAGCCCAAGCCATGCCTCCTTCCCTCTTCCTGGGAATCTTCCCGCATGGACAGGTGAAGAGCTTCTATAATTGCCCCCATCCTGGGCATGAGGCTCTTCCCCACGCGCTGCTGATCCGTTAGCAGTAGCCAATTAGGTTAACAAGCTGACAAAGCGTCACGGCCACTCCAGGGCAGCGTGTGTCTGCCTCCTGGGCTGCGGGAGTCCTGCTGTAGCCGACTGCTGCGTGCATGCACCGTGGAGGCAGCAGTCAGGAGCGCACGCCCTTCCGACATCAGGGCAAAGAGCGGAGCGGGTCATGCAATAAGGAGACTACGGGATTAGAAAGAGGGATAGAGTGGGAAAATGTATAATAGAATTCTGCTTCTTCTTTATCTCATGTTTGCTCGTGTGCTGCCCATCTATCTATCTATCTGTTTCTCATTGTGCAGGTCATACAGACCATCAGGGCTACAGACAAGGACAATTTTGCCAATGGACGCTTCTCCTTTGCCTTGCCGGCCAACATGCCAGCCAACCATAATTTCACACTGAAGGACAACGAAGGTACAATTGGATGTTTTGCGTGTTACTCTGAGGGACAGCGTGACCACTATATATGTATAAAACCAAATAGATTCTGTTTGCAGAAATCAGCTGTTACTGGCATTACAAACCCAAGGGATTACAGCTTTTTGCAGTCCATTTTTCATGCCTGTGTGATCACCTGGCACATTTGATGTATGGGTTAATAATGTTTGCAACAAAATGCAGGCCTAACTTCATCTCGCAGTCATTTTATTATATTTTGAACAAATTATGCATAAATGCTGCATAAAGTAAATTTTCCTTTTTCTGATTGAGCAAGAAATATTCTTAAACAATCAAGAAAAGAAAAGTTCCTTTTAAATGATATCTGCATTATCGTTAGCAAAGCAAAAATTGGCAGTCCATATGTCGTGATATTCTCAGTGGTACCCCATAAGGTCTACAAGAGCTCTTCACTCATGCCCTGATAATGGAAATTGCCTTGTGAGAACTGATACCATGATGTTTGCTCCAAGCAAACTGCCAGTGCCTCAAGACAAACATTTTTAGCATTGCATGTTGTCACACAGATCTTGTTCGTTTTCTACCTCCTCCCTCCCAGCCGCACTTGTCTAATATCAGAGAGAGGCCAGCGTTGCAGTTGCCCAGGAAACCAGGTCTGTGTCTGTATTCGCTCAAGGCTGTCTGCTGGAGATGGTCAGGCCATAATGATTCATCTCCCACAAAACAGGCAGCTGCTTTGGAAGATGTCAGGGCTCGAGGTCGACTGGCTTAGTGGCACAATCACGGAGGTTAGAAACAGATGCTGGGAGACCCTGAGAGCTCGGAGCTCTGTTGGCGGAGCTGTAGGGCTCCGTATAAACAATGTCTCCATGGATGGGTCATTATGGAGGAGTTTACATGCTGCGGGGGGTGGGAAGAGGAGGGGCTGTCAGTCTCTCAGATCCAGCTTGTGTGGCCTGACCCGATTGGCCACACAGGGTGGCTCTGATTGGCCAGGACTTTGCTGTCATTGGGCGAATGGGTAGAAGGGTAAGCTCTGTTGCGTTCAGTTTCCAAAGGCGTCCTCCTTGGCGCTCACGCCACTGCAGTGAATGGAACTGCTCGTGGGCACAAGGCAAGGGAGATTGTGGAACAAATTGGATTGTAGTTCCCCCTAGAAGAATTCAAAGGAAGGGCTTGAGCATGTTTGAATACGTGCTTGCTTACGTGCTGTGGCATAAATGTTGTTCAAAAGTTGGATAGTCTACATTAGTCAAGTTTGAACTGGACTAAACCAGAAATATTGTACCGTTCAGAGGCCTCAAATGTTGTATGGGCTTTTTTATGTAGAATGTTCCTTCCAAGCCACCAAACTTTGTGGTACTTTTTCTGCTCTGGGTAGCTTAAGCTTCGTCTGTTGTGTTGACTTCCCCCTTTTAACTCTTACATTAGCCTAAGTGTTGTCAGGACCAGAACTATGGATACAGGCTCTTTGCCGGGCCACACACTGCACAGCAAAGTTTAATAGCATCTGCAGTTTATGCATGCTTGGTTCCCATGGTGATTTCAGGAAATGTGTTTATGATTTACTGTCATCTCAATGAAAGACCTGCTGTGAGCGTTGCATCGTTGGAGTAATTAACAAAATGTGCTTATTTTCAGGAGATGCACACTGTTTATGCACATCAGAATAAGGACGTGTGTGTGTTGTGTATGTGTGTGTGTGCGTGTGTGCAGGTACACTGCAGATTGCCTGCAGGCAGATAAAAGTGAGCTATTTGTTTACACTTTACTTGTGATGAGCATTTTCTTTACTTGTAAAGAGAAATTTAAAACCCAACTGCATTTCACCATAAACTCTATGAGCGTGAACTTGATGCCTTCAGATCCGACCATACCAGCAATATTCTTATACATTCCCCCAACTGGTACTATATCCTTGAATTCGATTACATGGTAGCTTGCGATGTGGCTTAGGGACTGTGGAAGGAAGTCGTGGATGATAACGACGGTGATGATGCGGAGGCCTCCCCTGGGGTGTGTGTGTGTGTGTGCATGTGTGTGTGTGTGCACCTGTGTATGTGCACACAGCAGTTGACAGGCAGAAGGAGGCAGGGACAGCTCTGTAGTGATGCGCCCCTCCCTCCCTGCCGGTCTCCCTCTCTGCCCCAGGGCTTGGGCACGTGCTGTGCTTTCCTGCTCCATGGAGACCGAAATCTGCATAGCGAAGGAGCCGATTGTGCTTGTGCATACACTACAGGGCTCTGCAGGTAGAGAGGGAGAGAGAAAGAGAGAGAGGGAGTGAGACACAGAGAAAGAAAGAGAGAATTAAAAAACAAGATTTGCACAACATCGTGCAGAACGGGATAAGTTGGGGGCATGGGGAGGTAATAAAGCATGACATTCCTGCCTCTGCATGAGATGATGGCCGGCCGCTTGCCTAACACTGGGTTATGTCTTCTGCTTCAAAGAAACAACAAATGACTGGTGAATCAAGTACCCGCGTCAAAACTACATGAATCCGGATGGGCCCGTGCGACTCCTGAAATAGAGCCTGATCCTTTAGAGCCATGCTGCTACAAACAAAGTCGTAAAACATGGTTTCCCCGAGCCTCGACGCGAGAGTGCACACTCTGCATTTCAGTCGACTGGCTGTAGCATTCGACACCGCTCCCAGTATTCCCACAAGTGAACTTGGCCAGGCCGAGGTGCGCGGATCCCTGCCGAGCAAATCCCGGGACAAGCCCTGGGTGGGAGTAACTTTGCCATCTGCTCTCTGTCCTCCTCTCTCTCAGACAGCAGCGCCAGCATCGTGGCACGCCGCTGGGGCTTCAGCCAGGCCGAGCAGGAGCTCCATCGGCTAGCCGTGGTGGTGCGGGACGGGGGCGAGCCACAGCTGAGCAGCACCAGCACCCTAACACTGCGCGTGTGCCCATGCCAGCGAGGCCTGCGAGCACCCACCTGCCAGGCCCAGGCCTTCCTCTCCTCGGCTGGCCTCAGCACAGGAGCCCTCATCGCCATCCTGCTCTGCATCCTCATCCTCTTGGGTAAGAGGGCGGCGGTGGGGGGGGGGGGTATTGTGTATGATCCCAAAAAATGGGGACATTTAACATTTGATAAAATGTTAAAAGTTATTAACATCTCATTTATCCATGCTGTAATGTGAACCCAGCAATTTTTCAGCCAATCCAAGGTTTCCAGTGTTCTGTGTGATTATGAATTCTTATGGCATTTGCATCACGCCCAGTTCTGTTCACTGCAGTTTAATGTGATCTCCTGTGATGTGCTGCCATCCGAGAAGAAATGAGTAAAGAAGGAGAGAGGGATGTAAGGGAGCCTTCACCTTATTGATCCTCCACCAGTTCTCAGAGTCCTGATTAGGTGCAGCTGTGCCTCCGTTTTGCCAGGCATTTGTGTAGGGTTCCTCCAGTCTTTTATCTGTTTGTATGCTTTGACGCTGTCCACGTTGGTGGTACTGACTCTATCTGTGGACCTGACGACCGAGAAGTGTGACATTCCAGCATCATGCCTTGTTCTACCACACTGAATAGACCCTGTTAGGTCTTCTTCAAGGCAAGCCTTAAGGATGGATTGAGTTGGGGTGTGCAGGGAGAACATAAAAAACTCATGCCAAAGGGCCTCAGAGTTTACACTGATAACCATTGCCTCAAGTTTTGCCTTAAGGTGCTTAGAAGTTGGGGGGGGGGGGGGGGTTGCCTTTGAGAGTGTCAAAATACCGTATAAAGTATATGTCTTCCAGGCAGTGTAAAAATTTGTTAAAACTGCAGATGACATGGTTTCTTGTGATAGGTAAAAGTAAGGGAATATGAAATGTGAGAACCTTATTTTCAGCATCATGGGGTCTATATGATCCTTACTGACATGCTCATGAAGGAGATGGCTTGTATATACTGTCCTTAGAGCTGTTCCTCATCTCGTACTACACCTAAAGTTATGCTGTTAGAAAGCTCAGTGGGGGATAAGGTCCCACCCCGCAGCATGTCTTCTCAGCATGTCTAACACAGCCAAATATAGAAGCCTCTCCAGAGAGAATCCTGCCTTTCCAAACAGGTTTGGTCTTTCCAGAAAGCATTGTGGTTTTACACAACAGGTACAGAAGTGTAAATGATACACCTACCAGAATACTGTGCAAATGCTCTTGGAAATGGGCTTGTCCTTTTGGGTCAGAACCAAATTGGGATACAATTAGTCCAGATAGAAGGTTTGTATGTTTGTGATAGGTCCACTTTTCTCCCAAGCACCGCTGCCAGTGAAGAACATAAGACAAAGCGTATGAACAGCACAGCTCCAGAGCAAGAGACACAATGTGACTTGGCACCAGTCTCGGTGCTATAGGGAAGAATTAATAATTCACTGTTTGCTTCTGAATAGCCCATCAGCCACTTTTAAGATTAATGGGGAGACACAGTATAATTGATTTTACATCAACAGATGAGCAATTATGCAATCATTTCTACAGACAAGCCTTTGCCTCAAGTGTCTTCTAATGTCAAAGGCTAATTGTAGCCCCTTGCATTGTAAACATCTGCATGCTGGCATACAACATTGCCATAACTGTGTACAATAGTAATAATAAGTACTTTAACCAGAAATTCTAATGTGGCTAACAGCAATGATTGCATAACAGAGGTCTTACTGCTCCTTGGGTTGGGCTAATGCTGTTTTAATGATGTGGCTTGTCTCTTGGCAGCTATCGTGGTCCTGTTTGTAACCCTGCGGAGCAAAAAAAGCAAAAAAGAGGCGCTGATCATCTCCGAGGAGGACGTGCGGGAGAACGTAGTGACGTACGACGACGAGGGAGGCGGCGAGGCGGACACCGAGGCCTTCGACATCGCGGCGCTGCGCCACCCGGCAGCCGCCGCCGCCGCGGAGGCCAGGAGGAGGAGGGAGCCGCAGTCCGAGGCTTGGCGGGCGGTGGGCGGGGACAGCCTCAGCCCCTCCATCACACTGCCCATTCAGGACATCCATGAGGTGATCCAGATGAAGGTGGTGGAGGCCGACCAGGACACAAGTGGACCACCGTACGACTCCCTGCAGACGTACGCGTACGAGGGGCAGGGCTCGCCTGCGGGGTCCATCAGCTCACTAGACCTGCCTGGGCCCCGGTTGGAAGCGGACCCTACTGAAGCCACTGACTGGGGCCCTGACGTGCACACACTCGCCAGACTTCTCAAAGAGGGGGTCAGTCAGCACACCTTATAGTGGCAGTGTGTTTATGAGCTCAACATTGTGTCCTCTTTTCCTCATCAATGTTTGGATGGTACAGCACAGAAGGCTTTTTTTCTTCTTTTTTTTGGTCCAAATTTGCTGTGGGATTACTTTGACTATTGTTTTTTGTTTTGTTTTGTTTTGTTTTTTTAAAAATACCTGGGTTCTACTAGTGGGAGAAAGTAAAAGCTGTTTTTCAAAGAAAATGCACAAAACTGAGAAAAACTGAGGACTGACAAAAGAAACTATTTTCCCTGTTGTCTATTTTATTATTTTCTATTGCTTAATAAAGTTCATGATTCCAGAGTAAGTAACTCTATTGTATATTTACGTTTTCTCAGCAGAAGGCAAACGTTGTGAGTTTATCACAGTATCGGTTCGCACTCTGAATATTTTGCAGGTGACTGTGAGTTAAAACTGTACATTTCTTAAGTTTGCAGCCATTGTTTTCTTCACAGTTGCCAATAACTATCCCAAAGTCCCAGGTACACATTTTCTGCATTGCTTTTCCACACGCATTGCACACAGATTGTTTCCAAGGTCAGAGGGCATGCAATTTAACATAAATCATCGTTGTCAAAATCCAGGAAAATAACTTATTATAATTCTCAAGAGCTGGAAGAGTTTTAATTGGATAACAACGGCATTCTGTAAAAGATAATTGGATTCAAATGCTTCAGTGGGCAGCTTTTATTACTTTGCTGGGACTTATAAATCAACTGTGAAAAGTCTGTGTTTGCAGTCTGGTCCTGATCAATTCGCCTGGAGTCCTGCAGCATGGGTACAAAGAAGGCAGAAAGCTGCTTTAATGTTACTGCAGTACTGGAAATGATCATAAACCTTGGATCCTCAACACAAGCAGCTCTGAAAAGAGCTGGCGTGCAGCACGTCATTATTTTTTGGAAGTCTCCAAAAAGAGGGTCGGTATTGTGCTCTATCGGGTCACCTGCGCTTCCCAGTCATCTCCGGGTGGCCATGAAGTTGAATACGCGCCGACGGCTGAAACGTCTATTCAGTTGTGAAAGAGACGGTAAAATCGTCTGGGCTTGAATGTCATGCAAGCCTTTTGTTTTTGGAAAGGTGGCAAGGACGCATGCCTTTGTTAGTTGCCAGATCTGCTCCCAGAGCTGTGCGAAGCTGCTTCTTGCAGAGGTAGTCGTGAGTAAATTGACACTCTTAAATTAACACTGTGCCAGAATCACAGTTCTTAGCCTATGAGTCACAACCCCTTTGCTTGTTTGTTTGTTTGTTTGTGTCTGCTTTCTTAATAGCATATATGAACATTATAATTGGCCCAGCTAAGATGAATACGAGAGAGTCTCGGCTCTACATATTACCATAGTGTGATAAGAACTAAGGCTCCCTTTGCTGAATAATTCATCAGCCCGTGGTTGTTTCTGGCTGTGTGGTCAGGCCGCATTAAACCACACCATGCAGCTGCTGTGGCTCCTGTAACGCCACTACTAGAAGGCAGAACAGTGTTTCTAACATGGCCTACACGTGAGGCAGATGGCGAGAAGACTTCTCCCCCCTCGCTAAGGACTATCTCATCTTTAATTGGTATTCAAGAGTCTGACATGTAATTAACAAATGTAATTATTATGATAATAATTACACCTTTGCTCTTCATTTTCACCTCACAGTTTCACTGGCGTACTGACCAAGCCACTCTGTGCGTTTGGTGGCTAATTGCCTGGCGTGGCAGCACTGATAACTCCTCATTACTGAGGGAAAGGAAGTCCTTGGTGAAGAAGGTCAGCCAAAATACGAGCGAGTTGTAAGAGAAAAGTGGGGACTGCTCAGTTCCTTTATTTGTAGACAGATGTTAGCAAATCGTAGCACCCGAAATAAAACATTTGTTCGGTTAAAATGAGCCAAAATGGACCAAAAATGCTGATGAGTAACAGTTACTGGAAGCTAATATACATCAATTCGCATGATAGCCTACACACCTAATATCTGGTTTTCATTATTGCCAACGTTAGCTTTATTGGTTCTATTGCTTTGTTAATTGTGTTTTGGGCTAATGTTGCTGTCAAAGGCTAATAGGCTACTGAACCATATTCGTCTGAATGCTGGCAATACAATGTTGCTGTAGTAGTGTGCGGTAGTTAAGAAGTTCGACATGGCTAACAATTAGTCTGATCTCATTATTCGGATTCCTGGCTAATATCTGTTTTTCATAATTACCCTTACTGGTGTTTTTGTGTTAGCGTCTTTTACTTGCGTGTTAGATTAATGTGACTCACCTCTGTGAGCGGAGGTCTTGTTTTTGATGCTGAAGATGTAAGAAAAGCCTAAATGGGGGGGAAAAAGTCTTAGGAAGAGCTTAATTAGAGCAGTGGACACCGAGGCCTTCAACAGCATTGTATGGCAACAAAAGTTGAATGGAAGTGCATGTGTGATTTAAATAAAAATTCAATAAAAATGAATTGAAAAAATGTCAACATTCCCCCTCCACCCACCAAAAAAAAAAAAACATTTTTGATAAATTCAATGATTTTTTGTTTCTCTATTGATATTTTTTGATGGTTTTCTTGCTTTGTTTCTGAAATATGTCCTAAGATACAGCAAAAAAATAAAACTACCTCCATTAAGCTTTCACTGGATATTAAACAAGATCGAACAGCAGTTTTATTACCATCTGGTAAAAACCTGATAAAGCACACAGGTAATCTTAGAACTTGCCTGGGACAATTGCACTGTTCTGTACTCATTCGAATATTATTGGTAGGGATACATCGCTTTCCAATGCAGCTGAAATCAATTTTAACCACTAAAACATGCAGAAAATGTTTGTTGTTGTTTTTTAGAGAATGCACAGTATAATTGTATATTGCAATAGACTTACATAAAAACATTGAATTTATATTTGCTTATATTTATGGCATTTGGCTGATGCTTTTATCCAGAGTGACTTCCAATTATGCCTGAGTACTCAGGGGTCCAACAGTGGCATCTTGGAGGCGATGGGGCAACTTCTGATTACTAGTCGAGTACTTTAACCTTGAATGATAAAAGAAAGACTTAATGTAGCCTAATGGATGTACAGTTTCTGAGTGCAGCATCACTGTTGGCTGGATATTTTTCGGCTGTGACCCACTGTCAACGCAGAAGTGACATTGACACTCCAGCAATACTGTAGCGCCTCTTGAAGCTGCACGAGCTGTTAATCCCGTATCAATTCTGTGATCAGAAGCTGAATAGGGTAGAGTGGCTGACATCTGATGCCGGCAGCTGGGATACAGTCTGTAACCGGTATGAAATGCACCTGAAAGGTGTTTTCTTAATAAAATGACTGATAAGTGTGTATCAAACAACATACAAATGTAAATTTAGAAACCTTTGAATAGCATTTTTTGTCTGGTATACCCATTAACAGTTTACCTATTCGGTACCTACACTTGCACACAGTCATTATAATGTTCCTGGTTCCACTTGGGTCAGGTGTTGTCAGTTGGAGAATGTAGGCGAGGCATTCTTTTGTCTTTTTGCATGGATGTAGGTGTTCCTCGTGGCTCTGCTGCTCACAACACTGTTTGACATGCACAGTGCTTATAACCCCCACTATTCCTTTCTCTCCCTGCTCGAGGACACCTGAGGGGAATACACTTCAATTTTACCCCGTGTTTCTTACAGCTAAGGGAGGACTATTGTTCATTCATCGCTTCAGCAAATCAAATCTACCCACAGCGGATTTGATCCAGAGAGTTGGAATCCTCTCCCCTTGCCAGCTTAATGGCCATGATGGAGAATTGGATGTTTTTGTTTATGGGGAAGGGAAAGCCATTTTGTTAACGACGATGGCTGGTACTGATGGCGATGATCTATTCTGATGATTAGTGTCTTTCCTGAAATGGGCTCTACGTGCGCATTCAGCCCACTGCGAATCACGTGCAGCACATCAGAGGCCCAAATCATCAAACTGACATATCAAATCATCATTATTGTGCATCCAGCTATGAAAAAAGCTTCTAAAAGTATGGATTTACAATTATTCACACCACTTGAAGCCAAAGACAAGTGCAGTTACAGCTTTTTCCCCCATTTGTCTCACGATTTAAGACCAAAACATCATGTTATGGTAAGGCCAGTGAGTTTATGTCAGTGTTATGTCAAATGTTATCATATTCTCATGTACTTGGCTAAATTTAACGACTCCTCATTGATCATATAGGCCACTTACCACTTACATATATGATTGGCAAATCAATGGAATTTGTTAAGGTGGGGGAATTTAAGGTGGGGGTGTGGGGGTGGAGACAGATGCCTTTGTGGTGGCTGTGTACTCTCGGTTGTCAAGTGCAAGAACAAATCCTCACAGAGAGCGAGTTGTCACAGAGCGATCTTGACTCCCAGCAGAATAGAAAGACAATGCAGCACTATTCAGACCTGTTCAACAATCACACCTAATCAGCAGGGAGTCTTTATCCTGTGAATGCTCTGCCTTTTTGAAGCATACCGTAATTAAATGCCACATTTTATTCCTGTTTCTGACTTAATTTAGAAGGAGGCGCAATGCAATTAGCAATCGACAACGGCACGAATGCAGCTATCAGCGTGAGATTTAAATTGGTCAATAAAGCGTCTCCCAAATGGCACTAACAAGAGCGCACTCATTCATGAATTACAGTACGCTAAGGATAAATGCACGTTTGGCGGCTAAATCTGGCACTGTAGATGGGATTACCACATCCTCTTTCACAGTAATTTACCCGTTCATGTGATGACAGGAAAATGTGGCTGTTTCTTCTCTGTTTGCTGACTATCTTTTACACTGTGATCTTGATATGAAATGAGTGGAGATCTGTTTGGGACACGTTTCAGTGTGCCGAATTGGCATGGCACTATTCTCACTTCAACAAAGGTGTCGTCTCAGATCTGCCAAGCATATTTTCCTTCTCTTTGCTCTTCGAAAAACGAGCCCTGAAGAATGACCAGACTTCCTCTGGTGGTACGTGTGTTATTTCAAAAACAAACAAACAAATAAATAAATAATGCAGCACTGGCATCGTGACATATGACCATATGTTGACATTCGCACAATGAGCCCAACCAACCCTGCATCTGTGAATACAGAACACACAGAGGCAGCAAGGCACCGGTTTGAGAGCGCTCACTGTTCAGTTCAGTGGAAAGGAGAGACTAGTATCTGAATACTTCTGTAAGGACTGGACTCTTTGTTGTTAATTAACTATGTGAAGTTCATATATGTGCTCCTGACATCTGCTCTCCACGAAGTGGAATGAAATGCTTTGCGGGCTTTTGTGTTGTTGGTCTTCACTGATGGAGTTTACCTGTCTCTTATTAAACACGATTTGAATGGCACAGTTCACAAAAGCAGAGAATCGTTGCATTAACGGTTGGACATACACGCCTAATTTGAGCTTTGCCAGATTCATATGAATCTTTTATTTATTTACATTCTTTCTTTGCCCGTCGATCATAAATGGCGATGTTCAGTAGTTTCTGCCTAGCTAATGAATCTTTGTGGCTTTGCTTTGTGGGAACAGCTAGCACTCTCACCTCAATCCTTTCATGCTGACCCTTGCAGGGATTATTCAGCAAAACTGAAGGCTACAAAATCCAAGTTTCTGCAGCAGAATATAATGGGAGCCCAGCAATAATGAGCAAGACTTGAGGCAGAAGTGTGTGGCAGACCGCATGAATACATCGAATCAGTGGCTAAAAAAAAAAGTATCAGTATGCTTCTCACTCAAGTAATCCTTTAATTATACACCAAGGCATCGTGAGGCATGATCTCGGGGAGAGAAAAATCCTATATGTACAGAAGCATACAGACACTAAGATTCACTCAAGGCAAAACAGCCAAGGGAACTGTGAATAAGAAAACAACCAATCTGTTTGCACCGCCACAGTGTGTGTGTGTGTGTGTGTGTGTGTGTGTGTGTGTGTGTGTGTGTGTGAGAGAGAGAGAGAGACAGACAGAGCGCTACTCACCCCTGCCAAGATGGCTGAGCACAGTGCATTTTTCTTTTATACCCGCCTTTATCCTCCTTTTGTTTGGCTCTGTCTCAGATGTGCTAGTTACCACAAAAATAGACCTTGGACGAGTCCCACAATGTCAAATGTATTTCATCCCGTCTGCATAAATTGCTCGGGGAATCAAACCATGATGAGTCATACAGCATGGGCATAGCTTGTGTGCAGTAATTTCCCAAGCTGCCTTTGATGACTACGTTTATGGCACAGAAGCTCCTGCTGGAAGATTCTCCACGCCCCTGTTCAACATGGCAGCCAGCATTAAAAATAATGAACTACATAATTGCCCATTTCATTATTGCCCCGTAGATGTCACATGGCTTTTCTGTGTAGATTCAGGGGGTAATTACTTTTAGGGACCTGCGTGCCTTTTCTAGGATGTGGGTTGTGACCCAGGGCTTGTTTATCTATTGGGTTCACAGTCACATGAAACGATGAACCCTTTACAGAAACCAATCAGATTTAGAGGTGTGTGTGCTGTGGTAAAGCAGCGATTTTCAGCTGTGATGGTCCACTGTTGAGCTCAACAGGTGGAAGGCCACACACAGAAAAAGTAGGGAGATAAAAGTTTTAGATCAGAGATATTATGTCTGAAGGGAGCAGTTCTTTGTGTGGGTTTTGAACAAATCAGTTATAGTGTTAGTCCCATATTTTTCTTCAAGTGACCAATCTTTAAGCAACTTAAAGTCTAATTAGATTTTCTCACATATTCACAGTTGGATATTTATATTTCTTTTCAGCAGTCTGCAGCAGAAATAGCCCATGTAAATGTAAACCTGACAAATCTGATACCTTCCACAACTGATGTAGACACTGTGCATATACAGTAGCAGAGCAGTTAGAATGTTTTACTTCACTTCAAAAAATAGAGCTGATTGGAGTTAATTTAAATTACTACTTGAACTCAGGGCAGTGGCAGCTCAGTGGTTCAGGTGCTTGAGACCAGAGTAAGGCTCTTGACCCTCAATTTGTACTCAGTCCTAATTATAACTTGCTTTGGATAAAGGCATCAGCTGAATGCCATAAAATTTTACATGCCTCCTTGATTCAGTTATAAAAGGTTATTTAAAGAAATGGTAGCAGAAATAATCAAGGCTATTGTAACACTACACTCTTCTTTTGGTTGGCTATATACCAAAAACCTGGCTATAGGTTTATACCTATAACCTATAGCCTCTACCCCAAAAATAACTAATAACTAAAATAACTAATAACTAATAACTAAATAACTAATAACTAATAACTAAAATAACTAATCTCAACCCCTGTGAGCCCTTATAGATTTATTTGCAAGAGCTAGGATTGCAGTTGCATAAGACTCTTATATATTAAATATTTCAGTCAGGATTTGGGCCATATCACAGACAGCATTAGTGATGATAACAATTGACCTTTTACTTGTCATCTGTAACAACGTTACAGAACTCTCCCTGTTCTGCTTTATCTGAATGCAGCATTTGACACAATAGATAACACTATCATACTAAACAGGCTAGAAATCCCTGTTGGGGGTCACAAGATAAGCCCTATCTTGGTTCAGATCTTACATAACTGCTCACTATCGGTTTGTAAATGTAAATAGTGAAGCATCTGTTCAGGTAAAAATAAAATAAGTCGTCGATCAGGGTTCTGTGCTCAGGCCTCTATTTTTTGCCCTATTTATGCCACTATAAATGAGGGATTAGCTTCCACTACTATGCTGTTGGCACATGGTTGTGTATAACAGTATATCTAATCCAAACTGTATACTTCAACTTAATAAGACTGAATACTGTGTAAAAGATACAAAAGCATGGATGTCAGATAACTTCATCCTACTAAACCCAGACAAAGCATGTGTCCTTCTTCTTGGTTCTAAAGCTGATAGAAACAGCTTTAATAAATGTTAAATCTTTATAGCTTTTTTGGGTTTAGGGTTAGATGTCTACCAGTACTCCTGGACAACTGGCAGCACTCCTCGACATCTGCCAGGTGCCACCGAATACAACTGTGCAAAACCTTGGTTTTTATGTCCAAGATATACTGGCCTGTCCTCCATTGCACATGCAATGCACATCCTTTTTCTACTTTAAGCTAATAGGATGTTCCAGCATGAGTTTAAAAAAAGCTTCATGTTGTCGAAAATGTGGCAGCTAGACTCCTTACAAGAACCAAAAAGTTTGACCACATTAGTCTGATATTATTACATTACACTGTCAGCCTGTGAAATTTTGTAACTCAAATATAAAGCTCTGAATGGCCTTGCTCCTTAGTACCTAAGTTAAATGATGTCCTATTATTTCCTATTATTATCACATCGACTTGGACCACAGGGTGCTGGTTATCTATTAGTACCTGGAATTATGTTACGGCGAGGAGAAGAGCAGTTCCACACAGAGCTTTTAGAATACAATCAGCGTTCTGGTTTCAAGCACCGTCTCGGTTTTTATGTCTAGGCTGAAAACTCATTTTGTCAGGTTTTTGGAAATGACTTTTCCTGTGTAGATGAGTGATGCAGTATCTTGGGGTAGGTGGACCTGGAGTACCTTGGTGCTGCCCGTCGCTCTCTCACACAATCACACGAGTGTGTTGATAGCTGAGGGATGCTGATGACTCGGGGATCCCTCGTGCCTCTGCTACCTTCTGGCTCTCTCTTTTTAGTTTAAACAGGATTGCCACAAGCACTGCTGCACTCTGTTAATCCAATATTTTTGTTCACTGCATTTCCAAACTTAGCTGTTGGCATTTGCTGAGCTATAAAACTTCCCTCCTCTCACGTCAGCTGCTGATGCAAGTTTGACCATGAAGAGTTCCTGTTTGTGTACCCTATGGACCAGTGTGTCCACTGTGGAACCTCCAGCATGTTCCACTGACCCTCCAGCTGTGCCTGATAGGCTTATCTGCATGTACCGCTGACCCTCCAGCTGTGCCTGATAGGCTCATCTGCATGTACCGCTGACCCTCCAGCTGTGCCTGATAGGCTCAATTGCACGTGCCACTTAACCTCCTGATGAGATTGAAAAGTAATGCCTGGTGTCATGAAGACTTTAGTGAACAGCCCTTTAGCGCCTCCCTCTGCACTGCTGCTGGACTGTGTTTGGATGTGTTCTGTGTGGACCCTGTGGATTTCTATGTACCGGTTCTTTCTGATTAATTTCAATATTTCTGCCTAATGATTTTCTGTTGTTAGTTTGCCATCTGGTGTCAACCAGAGGATGATGGGGAACCCCCTTCTGAGCCTCGGTTCTCACCGAGGTTCCTTCTCTAGTTATGAGGGAGTTTATACAAATACATTTGTATTGAATCTAGTTGAATATTTATTCATCAAGAACAAAAGAAGGTGCATAGAAGCTAAAGTAAGTGAATGAATGTAAAAATGAAAAGCAGATGTGCACATGCAGAACAGATCATTTAATTCCATGTCACCATTTCCCCCTCTGGCATTGTGGTTTCTATGACAACCATGCCATGTGGTTTTGTTTTAGTTGTCATATACTCACATTTAGTTACTATCTCCCTTCAGATAACACTGAAATCCTATTGATAGGACTGTAATTTTCCTTGGCTCAAAAGTTATTAACCAATGCAATGTTGCCATTTAAGGCTTCCCTTAAACACAGTTTCATTTAACAATGAGCTAATGTGCCCAATGCTACCCACCTCCTGTTTGCTTTTTTAAATTCTTTTTAACTTTAGTGTGTTTTATGGCACTTAAGGTTTTAGTACTTCACTGAGGTTAATGAAACAGGAGGCAGGGGTGCTGAATTCCACGTGTACTCCTGCTGAACAGAGCCGTCTTACGCAACTTCAGAGCACAAGGGCTCCTAAACTGGGTTAGATATGCCAGCTGGAAACATGTGCACATCAATAAAATGAAGAGCTCTCTGTGGACGGGGGAGGGGGGTGTTATGGGCTAGTCAGCCACCGCGATACTCAGGGCAGTGGTGGACAGGAACCGTATATCACATTAAAATTTAGTGAACTAGTTTTAACCAAGGTCGTCCAAGGTTTTCACCTGGAAACTGTCTGCAGTGGGCATCATGATAGATCTCATAGTCATTCTTGGGCCAGGCTTGAGTATTTTCTCTTCAGGAAAGCCAGAGCTGAACTAATTTCCATTTTGCTATTATTATTAAGTAGTCTCAGATAGCAAGTCAACCAGACTAATTATTCAGTTGGAGTTCTTTTTTTAAATTATATTATTTTATTTATTTATATATTCAGTTTCAACCACCAAAGCCCTATTCCAGGATTAGACTGTCCAATCCAATTTTGAGGCAGTTTTGTCATAGCTGACAAATTTCCAGCTCTGATCTCAAATATGAGCATCGGTAATGAGACATCTTGTACTGTGACAATCGAAGAACGATGTTGTGGCATCTTAGACACCCCACAACACCCCAAAAAAAAGCCTAGCATGTCAGAATTTGTTAGATTTTCCTCCCTAGCTTCACAACTCCTGTGACGTGTTACTTGAAATCCTCCTCCCCGATGACCTATGAACTCATGCAAGGATGTGAACAATGCTGTCAGTCTCTCAACCAAGACACAGCAAGAATTTACGGCTCAATGATTGCTTCATCTGACATAGTGACCAGCAGTTTACTCAGAAATGTTATATTGCTGTGCAGTTCCAGGTACGTGCATCCTTCAGTCGCACCCCTGCAGATATTGCTAGGCCACCGTCGTTAAGTTTACGGAGCGTGATTCGAGCCAGTGACACCAGGTCATGACAGACCCCATATTGTCTTAGTCATGCTCTCTCACATCTGAGATAATTAAATCCTGTGTTTGTTTGCTTCTCATCTCCCATCTTCACTCTCAACCTGTCCATCATCGATCCCCACCATGCACCGCACCACCCACGCTCTCCTGGGGCAACGTTTGATGCTGCTCTCCCCAGCGTGCCAGAGATGGATGCGCCAAGCCGCAATTAGGTTATCACTGAGGTGTGTGGCATAGTGCACCGAGTGTCACTCCGGAAAGCCGGATGGCTGAATACGGATGTGCACATGCTTTCAGATAATCAGGAGAGAAGCAGGCGCCAGATCACCGGGGCCCTTTTGGTGAAGCACGACAATGAACTGCAGTAAGCTCAGCCCCCAAGGAATGTGGTTTAGAAAAAGTGTGGCAGCCAGTGCTACTCTTTCTGCCAAAGTCCTCCACACACCCTCTGATATCTGCTACCCCCCTCGATTAAAGTCTTGCAAGTGATAATTGAGGAAGATGGTTAAAGTGTAGTTACCCAGATTGCTCAAGCGATAATGGGATGTTCCCTCTTATTAAGGCAGGCAAAGATGAGAGGGAGGTGATAATGGAAAGAAAACGCCTGGAAATGTCAAGTCATGTGACGAAAATAAACCAATTTGTATCCATCCATCGTGGATTAGCTATACTGCCAAAGCTCTCCCACACCCCCTGCCAGGAGGTTCTGCAGGCTGAGACGCCCCGTGATAAGGAAGTTCTAGTCTGTCCAGGGCAACAGTCATTCATCAGGCTGCCAGAGGTGTGCAGCATCAGATGTGTTTTTTTGCATTGTGTGCACTGTGTGCGTGTGTGTGTGTGTGTGTGTGTGTGTGTGTGTGTGTGTGTGTGTGTGTGCATGTGTATGTGTGTATGTGTGCGTGTGTATGCGCACCCGTATCCTGTGCCTCCAGGCGTTGCTCAAGGCCAGTTCGTAGATATGACACCTCCTGCATGACTCTGCAGATGACGGCTGGTGGCAGGGACAGTCCCCCGCGGAGATGTTAATGCGGCGGGGTCGCTCGTACCCTCGCCACTGCCACGCCAGAGCGTCGGCCCCGGCCTGCCCGAGGCGGCCTAGCTGAGCTCAGACGCCTTGCTCAGCATGGCTCATCGGGAGGGGCTCTGGGCCCTGCGCACCTTGGCCACGCGCAGAATGACAGAGAGCACCACTGCAGGCTTCCCTTCTCACAATTCAAACCAAGACGTGTCATGTGTTGGCATCTACTGATGATGCAAGTGTGATGAACGCTACACCTTAGGCTGTAATTTTCTTCAAGCAGTATTCCTTATATTCATTGCTGTTGATAGTATAATGAATTAATGGAGCTTTTTCTGTAGTCAATGTCAAAATCAATGTCCACATTATTATCATATCCTCTGCATGTATGTGTACAATGTGTATTATGTGATTACATAAGACATGGACAATAAGTAAATAGTAACTGATTACACTAGTCAACAATGATTTTGCTTCCAAATAAAATATGGGTTTATTATGTATTTTTGCAGGCTAAATCCAAATAGGTCCAGAATTTCCCAATAACCAATATTTTTTGGTTCCAGTACACTTGTATGGCATTAAGTCATAATCTGGAAAGGCGGTACCAAGATAGTCCAGAATTGAGCAGCTAGACTCCTTACAAGAACCAGAACATTTGACCATATTAGTCTGATATTATTACATTACACTGTCTGCCTGTGAAATTTTGTAACTCAAATACAAAGCTCTGAATGGCCTTGCTCCTTAGTACCTAAGTTAAATGATGTCCTATTATTTCCTATTATTATCACATTGACTTGGACCACAGGGTGCTGGTTATCTATTAGTACCTGGAATTATGTTACAGCGGGGAGAAGAGCAGTTCCACACAGAGCTTTTAGAATACAATCAGCGTTCTGGTTTCAAACACCGTCTCGGTTTTTACGTCTAGTCTGAAGACGTGCTCATTTCGTCAAGCTTTTGGAAATGACTTTTCCTGTGTAGATGAGTGATGCAGAAGCTCTGGGCCGGTGGACATGGAGTATGTTGGTGCTGTTATACCATTACACAGGTTTGGTGACAGCAGAGCAGAGGGACGCTGATGTCTCAGGGAGCCTCTGAGACGTCACAGCGTACTCTGTATGTATAGTATGAAAAAGAAGTCTCCTCTGTGTTGCCAGACAACTGCTGGACACAGAAGAGGGATGTTCCTGAGGCCAAATATAGGTGAAAGACATGCAAGTAAGCTTGTATATAAGTGTAGTGACAGTCTTATTTAATAAACAATATATAATCAATATAAAATTTAATTGTCCTGTCACTTAAAAACCATACATGATAGAAAAATTCTTAAAACAGTTTTTTATTTAGCATTAAAAAGTACTATATGGTCCACATATTTTAGTGTATGAAACAAACAAAAAAAGGTTTGCCCAGTGTAATACATGATGGTGGCAAGGTCTGGATATATACCACTGAGAGTAATGCAGATAAACATTAAACAGTGGAAATACCTGTTTGGAAGTTGTCTCTCACAGTGGTGCTTGGCACTTCTGGATGTCTGCCAGCTCTCCTGGACATGTGCCAGCATTCCTGGAAGTCTGCCAGCTCCCTCCAGGTGCCTTCATCTACCAAATAATATCACAAAAGCAGCGGCTCTGAAGGTGGTGCTGGCTAGCTTCACATACCCCCAAAAGAGGAACACACTCTCCTTCACTCTCCCAGATTGACACTGTGGGGTGACCAATAATTAGCACAACAGAAATTACACATCTCATTGTTGGTTAACAGTAACACTATGCTGAACTGATAATGATTTGATATCTCGAACCAAAATCGAAAGGCTTTATACCCCATCAATAGCATTCGTGAAGTTTTTAGAGAGCATTTAAGGAACCCAGAATGTTGTTATTTCGGGTCATTGTTAGTTGGTTCTGGATTTCTTAGCATGGCTTGTATTTTAATTTGGGGCAGAAATTTGCCTTCTTTTTTTTAAAGTTGGTTCAGGCACTTTCTAAAATCTCTGATTATGCCTCTGTGGATAACAGGTTTAATGGAACATGCCTTAATTATGTTAGCAGCAAGCATCAAAAAAAGGAACAAATGTAATTATATTGGGTTTATATAAGCTTCCTTAATAAATCAAATGTTTCACAAATATTTATTCAGCACTAATCTTCATACATGCTGGATAAGTAAAAAATTGAATGTAAATCATTTTTTGTCATAGTCCTAGTTATTGATTTACACCCCTGTACAGCTTTCTGTTGAACGATGATTGTCAACTGTAGCTGTCTCACACAGTTATCCATATTGCCTTTAAAGTAAAGAAAACTACACTGCTTTACTTCTTATATAATGACTGTAGATATATGAAGTGCATAAGGCCAACAGCAGGTCGTCTCTCTCTCTCTCTCTCTCTCTCTCTCTCTCTCTCTCTCTCTCTCTCTCTCTCTCTCTCTCCAGCCCTATTCTCTAGGGCATGTGAGTGGTGGATTTGCAGGTTCACCTGGGTGCACTGCCTGGACGTTCACTTGCTGCTGCCATGCAACAACACCCTAGACCCATTTTCACTGCCCGTCCATGGGTGACTGCGATCACAGAGGTCAATCGCAATCCATACAAGACACATGACACATTACATACAGTATAACAAAACAGCTACAGCCGTCCACTGGACTCCTGTTTCTGGTACTGTAAACAGTCAGTGGTAGCTGAACTGAAACTGCTGTGTTACGCAGGGACATAAATACTATAGTGGAACCGTTGGATTTGGATTCAGTTCAGTCTGGAATGTCTGGAATGGTAAGAATATGTTTTGAATAGATTTTGGTGTTGCTTTTGATTTTAAGCAGGCTGAGGCTGTTTTATTTTTTAGGTGCTCTTTCTTTGCTTTGGCTAGAAAAACCTTTAAATGACCTCTTGAATTAGGCACAACCGTATCCACTGGCAGAACAAAGTTGTGGACATCTGTAACTGCCTGAGCTGGAGAAAAGCAAAAATGCAGCACGTGATGAATATTCCGCCCAGCCGAGCCCACCAGAAGAACTAAATTAACAATGAGTTCTCCAGCGTGTGCTGGGTGGGTTACCTGACTCCCTTACAGACACTCGCGAGTGTTAAGGTACCTGTGGGGGTTTTTTTGTCTCTTTCCTCAGGCACTGCATTAGGAGGCTATGAGATTGTCTCTGTGGGAGAATGAAGTGCTGGGTGACGAGGTAGAAGGCTGTGTTCATCTCCTGGAAGATGCACAATAGACATGATATGCTTGGCTGGGTGTGTGTGTGTGTGTGTGTTTGTGTGTGCGTGTGTGCGTGTGTGCGTGCCAGTGTATGTGCGATCTCTCCATATGGAAGCTGGTTCAGCTGAAGGCAGTGGAGACACCTGGGCTTTGTAGTAGCCAGTGCCTCCCTCTTCACCGTCAAGGGAATTCCACAGCACACACTTACAGCTACCATGCTGATGACGTCTGGGCTGTATGTCATGTTCACTTTGTTTGTTGTGGATTTGTTGTTCTCTCTCTCTCTCTCTCTCTCTCTGTCTCTCTCTCTCCCCCACCACTCTGCCATGGTTATTGGGTTATTTGGGGCCTGTTTCGCACAGATGCCGCAACATCTCCATGCACTGCGGATGTGGAGTCGCTCTCCCTGGCCTTATTTTCTGCAGCCCCCACTGTTAAAGCGGCGATTAGCAGTGTAGTGGCAAGCCCTCATGCCAGAATCCAGGGCTGCGTCCCAGATTCCCTAGTGTGCTCTTTGCCTGTAGGATCGTTATCACTTTCTCACCAAGAAGGACAGACAGCCATTTCTCTCCACCTCCCCGAGGAGTGAGGGTCGTGTGAATGAGTCAAACCCTCAGCACTGGCCTTCACATGTTCAAGAGCAAACAGACTTTGACCAACTAAGAACACATGTATGCACGAGGGAGAACAGGTCTAAATGGCTATGGTTAAAGGATAAAGGAAAAATGTCGTTCAGGTTCACTGGATCATAAAGTGCAATGCCATTTTTCCTTTATTTATTTATTTGTTGTTTAACAAGATGTCATACACAACATTTTCGCAGCTTGTATACAATGACCATCCAGTGAAAAGATTCACATCTCGTTAGAGTGATATGTGATATGTTTTGAAACAGAGAGGTTTTCCAGTGTAATGAATTTATCGGCGTCCTTTCTACTTGCACGTAACGAATGAAGCATCTAGCTATGACAGGTTTTCAAGCTGATTGCTTTGCCTGCCCATTTCAAATTAGCATGACCTACACTGCAGAGGAGATACGACAACCTGCCTGCATCGCGGCTGTGAAACGTGCCAGTGTCTGTGCCAAAGTAATTGACAATGATTATGTCGAGGACAGAAATGCCAGTGGTTTTGCTACCAAAAAAAAAAAAGTGTCAGGAGTTCTACTTTTGCTGAGCAATATACATTTCTGTGTGATGAGTCCAAACACATTTTCACATGTCTATGTAAAAAACGTTAGTCCTTTTTTTCAAAGTAATAATGTGCTGATTGTTGAGTGTACAAGCAATTTTTTACCACTAATATAGTCTGATCTCCTCTGTGTTAATCCATTTGATTCCAGCAGTGGAAATTCTGGACGCTTTGCCGCGATGTGACACGAAGACAAACTGGTTTGAATTCCAAATTAGCAAATGTTATCTTTCCTTTTGTAACGAAATGTGCAATTAACTCTCCGGAAACCCATAGTAAGCCTGGCAGTTTTGTTAACTCTTTTTTAGCGCAATGACCTTAGGCAGAAGTGCGTGGAATCAGTTGTGAAGCACAGTAAATTAAAGCTTTTAGTCAAATGAGATGTTCCGTTTTGAACAGCGACATAATGAAAACCAGTGAAAGCAGACCTGATGGCGTGCATGTGCGATAAAGCTACAGCAGCGGCAGCAGTCAAAGTTCTTACTTCTCCGGGTCTGCTCTTTGAGCTACATATGTGAAGAGTCAAGCAGGTTAACCCATTAACGATTAACAATTCACTTTCGGAACAATATTCCTATAAAGCCTGTCACCTTCTCTCTGGGCCTTCTGTGCTTGTGTGGGCCTTGCATGCGTGCGCCGCTATGAGAGCAGCTTGCAGGTCAAAGGGGGAGCGGAGAGGTTGGAGACCCTCGACGCACATGGACGTTAAGCGCCTTGTTCGCTCGCACCTGACCCGATAATACCTGACACCCGGATTCCCTCTGAGCTCTCTTGGGAAATGCCATCTGCTTGTCCCAGCTCCTTGCTGTCATTCACCCCGATACCCGTGTGCCCGTTGGTTCGCTTGAGCAAATGTGACCCAGAGCTCCAGAGGTTATCTGCGCTAACAGGCTTGATTCATTTGTCGCTGTTTTACTTGGTTACTCATTTAAATTCTGATAGAGAATTTAGTAGTTAACCCCTTACACTCCCACCAATGGGTCCCAAATCCCATTCTGCGCTGTAACTAAAAACCTTTTTATATTAATTTCATTGTAATCGCTAAATAACCGAAAGTAGTTCAGTTGTTATTAATGCATAATGCATTAATATTAATAAGTCTACAATAGGACTGGAGTTTAAGAGGTTAACACTAATGAAGTGTCTGAGCGCCGAGCTGCAGCCTGATGTGTGAGATAATCAGGCCCTTTGTTCCCTTTTTGGCCTTTGTACTTCATTTCATTTCAGGCACTTTTTTACAGTAGACGTTGTCGCAGAGCAGATTTACAGAAACCTTGTCCCAGCTCTCTAATGAGTGTCCTAATGAGCACGACAAGGGCAGTAGTGGCAATGAAAAACTCCTGCAGGTGGCGTGGAGAATAACCACTGTGGGCAGCTTGTCCTCCAGGACAGGAAACTGACATCAATAAGTTTAAAACAGAGGAACCATCACGCAGTGGAAAGATTTTTTCAGACAAGCCCACGGCCAATCTTAAGAGGCTATTAAAAGGTCGGGACAAACTACTGATATAAGGGCATGCTGGAAGAGTTCAGTACAAGTATGTGGTTGAAAGGTCAATAAAGAGGTTAGGAGATGCTTGTCAGTGTATGGGGTAGATGGGAAAATGACAGAAGTGATGACTATTGATTAATATCTCACAAGCATCTTGGCACATGAGCAAACACCAATATTCACAAAATTAACACAAACGACCTTGTACCTTTAGGTGTTTACTAATATCAGAAAAGCAATCACATGCAGAGTCCCGAGTGAGCGCTCTATTGAGCTGTTCTCTGTGGCTAAGCTGGAGTGGAGTGGCATGACTCCAAGTTTATCCAAATAGCCAATAAACTGTGTGACTGTAGCCTGCCACGTCTCCAGCCTGGGACAGCAGGCTCACGTTGGAAGAACAGGCACAGCTGAGAGTCCACCCCTTGATGTGGATGTACCGGCATCCGGTCGCTTCTGCAGACTGCAGACCCAGGTGTATTCTCACGCTCTCGGGAGAGAGGAAGAGGGATTACTCTGCTGCCTGACAAGAGATAAAGTGGGCAAGTGGGGGAGGAGGGGGCTAAAGGCAAGGTAGATCAGAGAGGATCTAAAGTCAGTCCACATGGACATCGCACGGCGAGGACACTTCCTTGACCAATTTCGGTCAAGGCCTAAAAGCCTGTGCCGGTTGAGTCACACGATGAATTATTCAGATTCAGGTGGAGTACCCACGGGTACACGCAGACCCATGGCTTTGCTGGGTCCACTGTACGTTTCGGACATTATTAATTAGTTCTTTAATATGGTCACCCCAAGCAGGACCTATTGGTGATGGTTCCCATGCTGAGAATAAACATGCAAACATGTTTTCTGCTCATCTGTTCCATTTCCCCCTTTTTTTCAATTCAGTTGTTAAAGTTTGCATGCAGATTATTTTCAGCACCGGGCTCATTGCGGTTTTGTGCCTTGGAAGGCGTTTTCCCGTAGACACGCCTTGATTGCTGCTGTCGAGTGATGGATGACACTGGAGAGGCAAGGCAAACTGATGTATTGCCGAAGCCTGTAGGTGCCGGCAGGGGCATGGGGGAGTTTATCGCACTGCGCAGCGGTATATGAAATCACAGTAAATGCAATGAAAGGAACGTTTCGCACACTGTACCATGAGGGAAGTGCGCAGGCCTGGCTGTTCTTGCATACTGCACAGAAAAGAAAATGAAAGGGTCGCTATGTAATGGAAATGGAAAAGACGAGAAGAGTGTCAGTGGTGAATTTTTTTTAAACACTTTGAAGAAAATGCACAAGCTTGCCTGTGATCTTTGAAATAATGGTGCACATTCCTTTAAGCAGAGTTGTGGCAATACATTGAAACCGACTGTTATTCGAATGACAGCCATAGGGTTTTGATGACATTTTTAATACAATCTCGTTTGGGGATTTTCCAAGTTTATAAATGAGAAGATGGAAACTTACAAAACCAAAAAAAAAAAAAAAAGAAAAAAAAAGTAAAAAGACCTTCAGAGACCTTATTGTACTCTTCAGGTAGTTCCCCTTACTTTCGCCGTTGTAATATTTATTAGTTGTTATTTATTTTCAGTCATGCATCTTCCCTCATGCATTCTCTCACATACCCACTTCAGTGGAGTGAAGGGCAAATAGCACAGTGGCACTGGACACCAAGCAACAGAGACTTCAAAGAGAATTGGCAATAGAATCGATTCACAGAGGAAGCCTGAGCCCTAATGGAGCTACGTGATTGATATACGACGTGCACGTTGTAGTGTACCCTCTTGTTGAGAGGTAACATAAAAGGGAATCATTTTCTCTCCACTCCACCCAGCTACAATTCAGGTGACTGAGCTGTTCTTGTGTTTGCAGCTGAAAGACTTTGGTGCAGTGGCAATTAGTAGCTTTGTAAACATCCTTTGTAAATGATGACGCCCGTGTTGAGGTGTGCTGTAAATCAGGGTGTACGAAACGCATGCTGGGTTTGTTTTTTTCCATAGGAATCCAGCTGGTCAACATTAGTGTAAATACTTGCCATCCTACACTATATTGTGGTGCTCTTGAAAATATTTCACTTCATGTTTGAAAGAGCACTTGAACTTTTTTGCAACAAATGGACAGTATATTGCAGAAACTGACAGTCATAGGTGGTTACAAGAAGAAGAATTGAATTAGTAAGTGCTGACAAGATCTTTTAAATACTCCATGGTCTGTTGTTCTGGCCCACTGTCAGTTATTAAACAGGCACTCATCTCCAACCATCCAGCACAAAGTGATATTTCCTTTATTTCAAATCAAAAGATATTTCACACACCAGACAGCCTCTATAACCATGACTTAAAACCCACACCAAACTTCAGCATATATAACTATAGTACATACAAGTCTATAGAACTGTTCTGTTCAGCACCATGGTCAGCTCCATGACACAAAAGTCTCAAGGTCAAGCCACTTGTACACAAGAAATAAGTCACAAGAAATATCATCACAGAGAATTCAGGTCAAGGACGCAGCTGTTTTGCCAGAGGAAATACCTTCACATAGTCAGAAACGTAGGTACTGTAAAGTCCGCCTGTGAAGGACCTTTAAGAACAGCCATCATGATTCAGGTGTACAGTTCTTACTTTTTGTTGATGTAAAAATTTCAACACTTAACTGTCCAGTGGCAAGTGGTATAGTGTGTGATCTTCAGTTAACAAGCGCTTTAGATCTGGCAAATATTTGATGAATGCTAGCAGTTTTGCTAAGAGGAAGAAAGGATAAATATATTTTGGCAGTAGTAATGTAGGATGCATGTTTTCAGTTGCATGTATCCAAATTTCTTGAATTTACCTTTTTGCCACAGGACAGGAAATGGCTGCTATTAGTAGAATTAAAATCATACCTGTAGTTTTGTTAGAATTGCTAAAAAGATGTTTGGTTGCCATGGTTGCCACACTAATCCATGTTTCTCAAGATGATGCAAGGCACTTTGGATATCATCCTATACGTATCTCTGTAATGTCAAAAAAAAACATTTATAAATGAATGCAGGAATGACTTGATGAAAAAGCAGCAGCTTTTGACATGTCTGAGAGACAGGGCTGCATGAAAACAAATGTGCCAGTCATGCATGATCTGTTTCAGCCGGATGTAACTGCACATTACATTGAACTTTTTCACACGCCATAAGCATGTGTGCGCACGTAATTGTGATAGGCTGCGATATTGAGAGAGAGAGATGGGGGAAAGAGAGAGACACATGAGAGAGTGAGAAAGACAGCGGCAGAGAGACAGGCTCATTTTCTGCACTGGCAATAACCGGGTCTACAGGCGAGCTTTAGGAGCAGGAGGTAGAACAGCTTGCACAAGAGGAGGTCCATCTCCATCCCGCTTCTGTTCTCCAGTGACCAGCTGTCAGTCTGGACAGGGCAGTAGTTGATGTGACACATTTGGGTCACCACATGCAGGCTCTCCAGGCATCTACAAGACCATTCCCTTCCTCCAGAACATATTCCAGTCCAACTCGACGAGGAACCATTTTTTTAGACAAATTGACCACACGTAAAGCCAAAGCCACTAGGACAGGTCGGTAAAGGAAAACAATTACTTTTTAATGAATAGCAGAGCTTGGACCTTGGTATTATGGAAAGAGCCTGTTTGGCAGCAGATAACACACAAACCCAAGAGGTTGTATGGAACCACATTGTACGTAGTAATGTCACATTAATAACTCGGCAAAGTTGATTTTGCTTATGTCCTTCTCCCCAACAGTTTGATGCACCGCTGCAAACCAAAGCTGCATCTATAAGCAGTTCACATGATTGTTGGAGCCATCCATTATTTTTGTGAATGTTACATGGCCCCTTCTCCGCACCTGCTCCACCTCACTGCCCCTCAGCAGAATATTGAGCACCTTTTCCCCAACACTATATCTCACTATTCACCACTGTATGCAATATTCTCTGGAACCTTTCTATTCCTCTTCACAAATATTTCGCATGAGCAACCTTCTAGGCTTCCCGAACGCAAGAACAAGAACAGTTCCCAATTTCTTGTCATTGCTATACTGTTTCTGTTTGACAGCAGCATTTTCAATGTTACAATGTTACAATGAGATGTAATACATGTCTTGCAGTAATATATAATCAATATGATCAAGACAATTGGGAAATTTATTGCAAATTTACATTTACAATCAGTTCCATCAACGTCAGGTTAACAATAAACATTTATTAAACTCTGCTTGAATGAGCAACCAAAAATGACTTTCACCTTTCAACTTTGACCACAAAACAAGGCAAAAAACAAAACTTTTTAATAACCTCTGAAACAGGTCACAAGGTTTTCATGAATTTACATTGGCATGTCCTTGACCATGGAAGCATCAATCACAATCAATATATTGTTACACCCCCCCCCCCCCCCAGTAAGTGCAGTGTGCAGTAATATACAGTTACAACCCTTTGTAGTAAGAGGTTTGTGCAATAACCTCAGTGAAGTGAGTTATCATGAGTACCTCAGTTCCATCGGGACTCCTCTGAGTACCACTGTTAAGCTGTGAGGGCTCAACCTTGGTGTTTGCTCACATCAAATCAAGCCAGTGAGTCCCACCTCTTTACATCACCCCAACTATTTGACTTCTTCGACAAAAGTGTCTGATTTGTATTCGAAACACACCTCCTCCATTTCCCAAAGTCGGTAGCAGTGATGCAACAGCTGCTCGTATCCCTGACTACGGTTCTGAAGTGCCCGGTCCCAAGTTTGTTGCTAATAGTCACACAGACTGCAGCCTGTTGCAATTAGCCAGCAATTAGACAGGGTATTAAGTGAGAATGCACAGCTCTGCACGTGGGAGCTTTTCAGAAAACACGGTTTGTTATGACGTCTTTTGCTGCATTTGTGTTTTATGCGTGGTTTTAAGGAGAACATTCAGACCACGTGTGATTCACACTGTGCGTGCACACACGTGTGGGTGTGTGTGGTGGGGGGGCCTCAGACTTGTGTGTCTGTCTAAGCCTTACCTCGGGCCCTCAGCCTGTGTGTGGGTGGAATGCTGCATGCTGAAAGCATGCATGCCTGTGCTAAACACATTGATTCCCAGGGTGCTGGGCAAACAAAGCCTTCACTGTTAGCTGTGTTTGGTTTGAGTCTTTTAATGACTTTTAGTGACCATCTTTGGGTGATTTTGTACAGCATTTACACAGTTTTGGACTGCGCGTTTGTCTGGTCCTCCCTGGTGTTTACCACTTTCATATTTCTTGTAACATAGCAAAATGACACCAGCTCCTCGAGCCAAATAGTGGGCGGGGGGGTTCATTGAATGGCATCACAGTCAGGTGCATACATTCTGAATTTTTCAATCAATTGTTCTCTTCAGTAGGACTGACCATGTATACAGAAACAATGTGGCATAACTGAATGTAACTTCACAAAAAAATAGACCTATACATGTATGACTGTTTATAAATCCAGACTCCACTGGTATTCCAGTGTATTTCTGTTTACGTTCGACTAGGGATTATTACCATGGTGGTATCTGGCCAAAACCAAAAGACACTTGTCTCTGTAATGAACATCCAGAACTCATTGGGTTTCATGTCAGCATTTGAGACTGCAGACATGTCACAGCAAAGCCTTCCTCCTTTCACTCCACCTTGTCTTTGTCCATCCGCATATGTCAGAAATAACTATGATGGAGGGCAGAGAGACAGGAGACTCCAGCTGCGTGGCCCATCTGGTTGGAGGAAGCATCACGGTAGGACTGACTGCAGCCTTGTTGAGGAGTCTGGAGGGAGGGACGGAATAAATTGCACAGATAAGTGTGTGCGTTGTGTCTGTGTCTGTGTGTGTGTGTACGTGTGTGTGTGTGCATGTGTGCGTGTGTAGGTGTTTATTGTAAGAAAGACATAACCAGACTTGAATGCCAGGCTTCAGTAATGCATTAATTTAATAAAACAGTTTTATTAGTATAATACCTTATGTATTTATACATTATAATAAAAGCCAACAATTGCTTTTACTTAGACCATAGAATATTATAGAGAGACTCCATATTCCATCTTCAACAAAGACTTAGCATTCACCTCTCTATTCAAAGTATGGAGCTGTACAGTAGCTTTTGTCATATTTATTCACCTTTATTCCCTTACAAAGCGCAAGGTTCCTGCATAATGACTGGGAATATGGTAATCAGTGTCCCATAAGCAAGCCTATTGTTTTGCATCGCTGTTTCTGAGGATTGTGTGTGGCAACAATGTGTTTCTTTCTACCCAGTTTATGCACTGACTTGCACCCTACGCTGGTCCCCGAGGAGGGCCCACAGCACAGATATGATTGGGTTTTGACCACTGATTTGATATAAGGTGATGGCTGTGAGTCATGAATATAAACAAGCCTTATATTCTCAAACTGTGACTTATAAAGGCCTAGTACATTTTTTTAAAGAAAGATTTCATTGAGTCAGAAGATGGATTACAAGAAACAGTTGGTGAATGCTGGAATTGTAACTAATGCAGAGTCTGGGTCAACAGTGTGTAACATAAAGACTTTAATTACATTTGATTGTATTTAATAACTTTATTTAATGAAACCTGTGTTAAACCTCAGGATTTTGCGCATTGCGACTGGGAGTTTTTGTATGTGGACATACAAAAGCTTCTTTTGCTGATTTCCTTTCAACATGCTTAACTTGGAAATAGTGTAAAGCACTCAAGATATCATCTCTGAAGTATTGTAAATAGAACAGTCCATAGATCAGCCACTGTCTAACGTTAGAGAGCTAACCTAGTTAGTTCACTAGGCCTGGCAGCCCTGTCAAACTTTCAGAACAATAGAAAAAGATGAAAATGTGTGCAAGTCAGAAAGCAGATATCGCCTCAAAGTTTCGAAATGCTGTCGTAAATCTCCAACAAAAAGGTTGACGTGCAAATCAGAACTTAGTAGTTCAGAATTAACTACAGTAGACAAATCAAAGTACCTGTATTATTCATATTTGAAAAGTCAGCTAGCATTTCATTATAACTACTACTGGGATCGGTGATCTTTTCAGTCAATTTTAATGTCCTCTTCATTCACAATGGGCCTACTCTGCCGACAAATTATATTGTGAATATAGCTCTCAAATGCATATTATAGTCATTTTCTGGCTGCTTTTCTCCTATATTTCGGATATATTATTCCAGAAATGTTTTATTATCAAGGCGGATGCGAAAGCTTGACAAGCGTAGCAACTGAAACCAAAGTGGGGGGACTTAGCAAATGGTAAATGTATTTAATATTCCTAGCTCTACTCCATCCGTTCTACTTGTTGATTGACTGAACTGGAGTGTAGGAAGCATTGGTGCATAAGATGGAAGCTGAGCAGCAAGCCTTATCTGCTAACCAGTTTACTGATTGAACCAATCAAAAACATCTAGTAGTTACAACACAATGCAGTATCGTTCTTCTTCTTATTTAGATCGTTAACATGGTTAATAGTTCCAGACAGATAACAAGTATCCAGTACCTGACCACTGACTTGTCAAATAAGGAGATCACACATTTTTTTCAGGCCCTTACAATGGCTGCATATAGTTACAGTGGTGAGCATGTTGTGTCTGCATTTCTAGTGTGATTCCAGTGTGAGCTGTTGCTTGTTCTGCTTGGATGCATTCTCGACTGCATCTGCTGTTTACTTTTTAAAAATCAGTCAAATTAAAGCCGTCGCGCGATACTGGCACAAGGACGTGCATTTGTCCACTTGTTAGGTGCTTCTGCGGCACTGTTTCCATAGGCCGACTCAAAAAGGTCACGGCTGCTGGTTCTCGCTCCACCGTGCAGAAATAAAAGATCACCCAGGAATTTCGGTCCTACCTCTTTCTTCAGGAGTCCCTGGCTATACATTATGGGGCCATGTAAGACATGGTGGAAGCTTTTACAAAGCGCTGCCGCGGTGGGCCTACAATGCAAAATAGCTTGGAGCTTCTTTTGTCTTCGCCCTGTTCTTTATGAAATGTTCTAACACTGCAGAGCGTGCTGCATGGTAGGAAAGAGACGACACAGATGATGCTGCCTATGAAAATTCTGTTTTTCTGTCTATTATTTGTCTTTTATTAGCTTTATAGCTACCCTGCTCAGATGTAAATGACCTTTTTATTTAGTAAATCCAGCTAAGATGTGGGCTAATTTATCTTATTTTTATGAGGCACAAAAATATAGAGTCTGTATAATGCATTTCCTGTTTAATGTATTTGCTGTAAATATAATTTTCTCTGTGATAAGTCATTAATATCCCTGGTAGCCTGTTCCATCCTGGCAGCCGCCTTTGTGTTTTTGTGCAGGCTGTGCATGTTTGATATGGTTTCCTGTTGAATAATGGACCGCATGACGATTTATGATGAATTCAAGCAAATTTTGTGTTAAGGGGAAGCGAGGGTGCAAGATTAGAGAAGGGGTGTTATTCACAGAGACGGTGTGCCATTCGCAGCGACTCAGGGGTCCAAATAATGAAATGTTCAGTCCTGTAAAAATCACTAAATCACAAGGGCTCTGGATGTTCAGAACAAAAAGGCAAAACGAAGTCCATAACAGGTTCTTAATTATAGGAAGGAGATGGAGAGGGTGGCAAATGACATTTCAGAGAGTGGACCACTTTTGTAGATGATTAACATTTGGATCAAAATGTTTCCATTAACACGGAACAATTTTGTCCTTGACTGTATCAAATGCGCATCAGGTGGGCTTTCAAGAGTCATTCTTCCCATCCAGACATGTGGAGACCACCAAGATGCTCTCTGCATGTGATCTGAAGTTTAAAAGCGAACACTTTGACCGACCACCAAGTAGCCATCTATAGCCACTTTTGTTTTGCGTCATTTTTTTGATACATTAGAAAGTCGAGGATTAAGGAGGAACATGCACAGGAGTTGGTTTAGAAGAAGAAAACACTTATTCCTGTATGTGAACTGCGAGGTTACAGAAAAGCAACTAGGCACATTAAAGCCGCTTAACGCATTTTACTAATTTTGTAAGACGCACAAGAATTCGTAGCCATTTATTAACTGGTGCCTGTGACTACTTGGCTGGACTGGCGAAACATAGGTTGTGACATAAAAAAAAAAATCCGCCGGTGCAACATTAGTTTTGATCCTGTTTTGGCTTACTTCGGATCTGCTCTTATCGCTATCTCAAGTGCAACATAGCGTTTTCCTCATTTCAATCAGGCACAAAAAAACGCTTCCATTTTCTAGGGATTTTTATCATGAGCGTCATCTCATCAAAAATATATATCTCCCAACTAAACACAACTGACTTTTTTTTCGTAGAGAGAAACACTTCTACTGTGATTACTAAATATGAATCCAATAATAATAATAATAATAAAAATAATAATAATAATAATAATAACAATATGTGTTATCATCAAGTGCCATATATATTTGGCATGGCTTCTGTTCCTTCAAGACAAGTATGCCTGTTTTCTTCATCGGTGAATTTTTAAAGACACTTTTAAAGGGAGTCAGATACGCCTTAGCACACCCGCGGTTCATGTGTTCAGTCTAAGAAAATGTTCTTTTTGTGTGATTGTGTCGCTGTGCGCCGTATTGGTGCCTCTGCCCCATTCGGGGGAAATAGAGAGCAACAGTTCTGCCCACATGTACCTGCATCCAGGTGTGATGCCTTGTCTCTGCGCTTGCGCTGTGTCCGCAGAAATTGGGCCCACGGAGTCAGTAGTTTCCTATAGCTTGAATTAGTCTAGCTGTATCATAGATAGATAGATAGATAGATAGATAGATAGATAGATAGATAGATAGATAGATAGATAGATAGATAGATAGATAGATAGATAGATAGATAGATAGATAGATAGATAGATAGATAGATCTTCAGAAAGCAGAAGGGCACACAAACAGGCACAGTATAAATGCAGATATAAAACTACTGGAGTATGGGATTGACTTAGTAGGAGAGGATGGAGGTTAAGTAAGAAGAATAAAGAAATCCACATGTTAAATCTGCCACAATAGCATGGTGCAAGTGGCATATATACAGCCGCTGTTCAAGCATTTGTGTTTCACACTGCAGTTTTTCCGCATGCACATCAACACAAGGGAAAGGACGGAGGTTTATGCCTCCCCTCTATAAAGTTGCTATGTAAGCGAGAGAGAACAGCTCCCTAATAACATCAGGGCTCTTAATCATGGCTGTAGAAGGAGAAAAACACACAGCACGGCCTGTGGCTCTAACCGACGTTAATCTACTGTCTCTAACAGTCCCGTGTAGCACTCGTTTATGTCCGTGTAGAAGCGGGGAGGGTTCGCTTTTCTCGTTTGTAATAAAACCACGGCACAGACGCCGGCGGCGTTATCGATCGCACGCACCCGCTCCGTTCCATTCACCCCATTACTGGCATCTCGTCTCGGGTCGTTTTGCGAACGTGACTCGGTAGAACGAGCAGAAGCTATGGATAATGATGGGCGCGAGGCTCGGGGAGGGGCAGGGGTCGTGGTAACATGCCACCCGTTGCTCTTAACTCGAGTACGGCCCTTGTTAAATGCACATCTCCGTGCTGCCATGGGTCTAACTTTACATGCGTCAGCTCCTCCGAAACAAGACAACGAGAGTCGCGGGTTCTGTAACCGGAGCGGAAGAAGTAAACAGATATCATGCAGTGTTCGGTGTGGTGTCACAGATGTCCCTCCTCAATGTCTCCTCTTTACTTTACATGTTGCATGGTCTACATTTTTAGCTCTATAAGAGAGTAATTATAGTGCCTGGTGACACCATCAGTGAAAACAGAGTGAGGCGAGAAGCACTTAACACACTAAACAAGTACAATTAGGGTGGAGACTAAAATACACACTTCATATGTATGTAAACACGTACTCAGTCCATTCAGTGGTATTTTACACTTCGTCATTTGCTGCAGCAAACATTTTGGGTACGTGCAAATTGTTGAAAACTCTCCCAAGCCCTGCCTTGGTCATGCATGCGGAGTGAATGCAAATTTACTTTCCTTCAGATGTGGGAAGGAGGTGCGGAGGGGTGCTGATATTTGGAGAGATGCACTGCACTGTGTGGATAAAAGCATTAAATGCCATTCGCTTCGAAGCAAGTCTTTGGCATGCTCTGGGTCACTGCTGAATCCCAAATCGGAAAGGCAGAGGCTTGAATGTCACTTCTAAATCAAAGAGAGCATCCCAGGGGACAGATGCACATACAGATCTGCTCTGTCTCAGAGATAAAAGTCAAGAAACCTGTCATGCTACGGGTTGCTTTTTCCCCTCAGGTGCCTTATATCCACTGTATGGGCGGATACGGAGCAGTGACGTGCCTGTAACGCGGACTGGTACTGGTCGGCTTGACTCATTTCTGCGTACCATTTTGCAAACCTGTGCACAGAAAAGCGACATACAGAATTTCGCAGTCGTGCCACAGTTTGGACTGAATTCTTCGGTGTGAAAGTAAACCAGCTATACTGAGTCCTTCCCCCAGCTAAGCCAAGAATCAGACCTGGGTGTCTGAAAAAGAATTCCTGAAGAAGAAGTGGTTTCTTGCTAAGGTAAATTAATAATTGAATAGGCAGATCCAATATATTTTCAGTCTGGATATTGGTATGAATTTAAATATCATAATGCAAACAAGTTTCAGCCCTAATTATTTTGTAGCTATACCCTGTACAGCTCCTTATTCAATTGCTTTATATAATATTGTGTATATGTGTCAACCACAGTTGAAAAAAATAGTCTGGCTCGTCACAGTGAAAAGAATATATTTTACTGATTTCTCTGAACTTCATAAACAAGTTTCTTCAGCCAATTAGCATGAACACAGAAGGAGTCAAATAAAAAGTAAACCCTAATGGGCCAGTGGCCAAAATTTAACATGAAGCCAATTATCAACTCCATGTGGTGTGATGTGCAGGGTTTAATCCGTCAGATCCACCTGAAATTGCTGGTTTCTACTGTTTTGTATCTAATCTCCCTCTGATATCTCCACTATCCACTTCTCCCAGGCCTGTCTGGTTGAGAGGTGTCCATGGGGTATTTGATCAGACTCGCAGCCACCCCCCGACCGAAGGAAAGGTCACCGCTCTGCGGGAGAGCCAAACCACACTGATCTACGGATCACGTCTATGGATTTTCAGAAGTTCAGAATGGACAAGGAAGACCTGTTTGCTCTGTGCTTTCCACCCCACCTCACCCCACCCCACACCACCCCACTCAGCTCTGATATTTCCTGAAACAATGGCAGCAGGAGCAAAGGAAAGGTGACCCCTTGGCTTGCCCAGGGGGGATGGGCCGTGACCCCTCCTTTTCTCTTCGTCTGGAAGTGCCTCTGTCTCAGCCCGGGGAGCCGTGCAGACGGGTGGCCCCCCGCAGACCATATGGAAGGCGCCGGAGTGGCGCACGGCTCCAGAGAGCTACAGCCTTCTCAGACCTGAATCCTAATTTCCTCCGCAGATCAATACAGATGCTTACAGATTCAGAGGCCGCAAAGCACAACACCTGCCCCGTGGGGAGGGCAGAGCCAGGGTGTGCTTAGCATACCGATATCCCCTACCATCCCTGCCTCCACCCTCTGTAAAGGGAGGGGCCCTCTATCACCACACCCCCCACATTCTTACAGTTAAACCATGCAGAGAGATGTATGCAGGAGGGAACTATATTACAGCCAGGGATGAGCTGAAGGCACTCACACTGGGGAAGTAATGAGAGAATACAAAAGCATCTGTGCCCTGAGTGTATCCTAACTGCTCTGCTCTTGATAAAATATCAATGATCAAATGCAATTAATGCTTGTTATTTTCACACTACCATTTACTATGCCATATTTCTCCCATATATTTTTAAGTATGCATAAGTTAATCTGGAAATCCATCACTGTTTGCTGTTGTTTGGTTGTTTGCCTTGTTCTGTTTCTGGGAGAGTTTTCAGAGCTTGCCACAAGGATCCGAGATTATCCAGTTAGCATTAATGAAGGCTTGCTGCCTACTACCAGCTCTGCCCCAGCTCCCAGCCATCTGAGTTACACGCTGGATGCTGTAACTATAATAAATGTTGCTTGGCCCTGGCCTTCTCGGGGACTGGACAGAGGACCTCTGATCTAGTGTTTAATAAAATTCTGTTTTAATTATCCACTAAATGGATGTGCAGTACCGCGGGAAATATAATGTTTGCCAGGGGAAAGTGGATAGATGGCTTTCACACAGATATTGGATACCCAAGGTTCACAGACAACCGCGACCACGTTTCCTTCACCAGTGTAATGGCCCTCGCTATCAGGCCTTCTCAGTTTTTTATGAAATGTCTTAAATAGAGCCCCGATTCCCTGATTAACTTTCCAAGCGTATCTCAGTCACATTTTAATTACTCCGAGCATGTGCACAGACAGAAGCTCAATTAAACCTCATGTATTAATAATTAAATTCTAGGGTTGACTTTCAGATGGAGAAATGAGACTATCATCACACACTTATCTGTCTTTTTTGTAATTACTAATTACGTGCCCTGTTAGCCTTAATGATAACTGGGAACCTTTTTTGTGGTAAGGAAGACACTTTACCAGGCAACATAGCATGTCAGCAAATTTGAAGTTTGGAACATCTTTTCCAGACTGGGAGAGTAGTTCAACAGCTAGTAGAAGCTCAAACAGGGCAGGTTGTGGAGACTATTGGATAAATATATAGGTGTGTGTGTGTGTGTGTGTGTGTGTGTGTGTGATATATATATATATATATATATATATATATATATATATATATATATATAGATAGATAGATAGATAGATAGATAGATAGATAGATAGATAGATAGATAGATAGATAGATATAGATATATAGGGGTGTGTGTGTGTGTGTGTGTATATATGTATATATATGTATATATATATATATATATATATATATATATATATATATATATATATATATATATATATATATATATATATATATATATAAAGGTTTGTCCCGTAGTGTGTGACAGTCAGCCTCTAACATGTAAATGGAGAATTGATTATGTTTAAGAAGGATATGCAGTCATTGGCTTTGCCATGAGTGACAGAGACCACTGGGTGGTTGTCAGCGCGGGGCCAAAGGGAGAGGCCACATTTAGAGACCACTCCGTCTTTTCATCGATGAGTCCGAGCCGAGACGCTTTTACCACCTGCACCCCCTGGTCTTGTCTTTCCCGGGAACGAAGCAAAAAAAAAGAAGAAAAAAACCCAGACATCAAAAGGGCAGCATTATCCATGCATCGTAATCATTACTCGCGTTTGCGTAGGAAGGCCTTTTCATTTGCCGGTTTGTTCTGAATAGACAACAACTTTCTCCAGTCCGGCGAAGACATCCTCGGAGCCACAGCTCGGCCGCCTCCGCGGTTCTCTCTGAAGATTTGACCAATCAATACCTGATTCAGCTCATCACCTCAGTAACAGCCCTGGATGAGGTGAAACACTGGACAGAGCAGGGCAGAGCCGAGTCTCACTGCCTGATTCGATCTCTGATTCTATCTCCAGGATGGATTGGTTTGGAAGCCCCGTTCAAACGCTAGTATGTTTTTCTCTAAGTTAAATGGTCTGTTTATGCAAACCTAGATCACTATGCCCTCAAAATCAATTCTGCCACAAAAAACAACAACTTGTGTAATAAACCGAGTTACTAAATGAAATATTTGATCATCTCTGACGGTGCCATGATAGAGCTATTAGCATCTATAGATTAACTTCTGTATTTCTATTTTCGATGTTTCGCTTACAATATTTAGGAAAGCCCCATTTACGAGCTGTACTCTGCATATGTTGTTCGATGAAACTGATTTTAGAACATTATTATTCTACTGCTGTGAGATTGTCCTTTGATCTCGTCCCAGTAAACTCCAGAATCGTCTCGTGAGAAATCTTTGCTAAATGAGAAGGCGCCAACAATCACATATTTATGCCTTTTATTCTGACATGCTCAGAAGTACGACGGATAATTCGTGGGTGAAAAGGGGCGCTTGGTACCAACATTTTGCTGAATAGAGCGTCGCCTCAACTGCGCAGTCCGATAGCTGCAGGAACTGGGCCCCTTCTCAGCAGGCACGAGCATGGCTCATGGGCAGGGCTCAGAGCTGCAGGATAACGATCCCCTCCTACAGACCAGCACATAACCTTTAGTGGCCAGTCATGTCATAAAATCATGGTAGTGCTATTGTAAGGACTACATGCAGATTGCGTGTACTGATTTTAAGGTATGACTTTCTGAGTTGTCACTATGGCAGTTGGTCTGCAAATGTTACCTTAAGCTGAAGTTAGTCATTCGGCTTTCTGATTGGTGGAAGATAGTCATCGGGCTGTTGCATATATATCACCTCACATAGCTCGTGAGCACAGCGGGTAAGAGCAGGACACACTAGCCTTTGCACAGATTTTACCTGCCTTTTGTCTAAACATATCATCACTGCCTCACTTAAAATAAGATTAATCTTCCCCTTATTATGAGAGATTACAAAACACCTCTCAATATGGGGAAGAGACCCTGCAATCCCATATTCCAGACTCGTGTACCGTCTTAACGTTTCACTTGCCACATCTGCCCCCTGGTGTCTGGCAGCAGAAAGTGCAGTTGACTGTTTTCTTGAGATGGAATTTCACAATGCAAGTGAATAACGGCGTGTTAGCATTCTTATCATACGTTATCCTGCAGTGTTGTCAGAGATGTCTGTAAACTAGTGATGTGTCGACCTGATCTTGAAGTGCCAGTGATTAATAAAGTGGAGATATAGATTTAGAGCAGCGTGTTTGAGTCCTCAGGTTCCAAACAGGATGGACAGAGAGACAGATTGTCAGTGTCAGCATAATAAAATGTATATTTCTTCAATCCCCAGTTTAAATTGGGGGTGGGGATGGTATTCCGCTAGGATGGGAGCCTGCAGAGTTGCCTAATCCTAAAGCCTGCAAAGTTGCTTAATCCTAATCCTGCCTAACAAGTGATCTTGCACAGTTGAGAGTGAATAACTCCTAATAAGTGTAAGTAATAGTTGTCCAGAAGTTTAATTTGCATTGAGCATGCCTTGCTTTTTGGCTTTGTATCTTATGTGGGAGGTGCAGCCTGTGCATGTGGGGGTGCAAGTAGGCACACAGGTGGGGGCCATGTGTGGGTTTAGGCTTTGGTCTGGGTAGTACCTTACACTCCATGAAAGTCTTTTCTCCAAAGTCTGTATTTGGTACAAATGGCCTAGAGGTTGATAGTAGCTTCTAAGGATGAATGGGCTAGGGGCATCAAAATGACAACCCTGTTCCAAGGTGTACACACACACACACATATGCACATGCACATACACACACACACACACACACACACACACACACACACACACACACACACACACACACACACCCGCACACACACAAACAGTGCAGTTTACAAGTGGCACTGTCCAATTACATACAGATCACTCCCTATATTAGTTTCTACAAATTCCATGTTTGGAATGTTGCCTTGTCGCAAATATGGCTAAACTCAGCAATAATGACACCTCGACAAGTAATGATTAATAACTATCAAGATAAAGGCATGAAGGTGCTGTGCAGATGGGTTTAATGCTGAGATTATCAGACCTTGCAAAGTAAGAATTCTGTCCTTGGACAAAGTCCCACTTTCAAACTACATACACACACACACACACACACACACGCACACATAAAATTACCCACAAGTATACATAAATGTGTGTCCATATTGCTGACCAATAGGTTAGGGACATCATTTTCAAAGGGGTGCCAGTGGCGGTATTTACCTCAAGTTTCAGTGTTCCTTTTAGCTGTTAGATCTCTTTAACCCAAGCAAGTTTGTGTGTTCGCCAGCTTGTAATTTCTTGTCGGAAACCACGTAAAAAGAATTGGACTTGCAAATAGAAACATCAGCTTCAAAGCCATTATACTTGGAAGAAAACACAAGACGCATCTTGGCCAAGTGGGACAGAAAAAGATCTAATTTAACTGCCAGTCTGGCTTACTCCAAGTTTTCACTTGTGAACAAGCAGAGCATTTTGTTTCCTCCATGGACGCATTTGTGGTCGAAGTCATCCATTCATGCGCATAATGATATTATATGGACATGAGAGGAACACATTATTCAGTGGAGGAGAAAATGGAAATGCCATTTCTCTGGAGGTTCGAGCTGACACTGTGGAAAGGCCAATGAAAAAAAGTTTAAAAATCACATTGTAATACAGTGACCACCAGAGGTCACTGTAATATCCTTTTGTTGATGGTAATCCAGTACACTGAAGTGAAATGACCTTGTGGTCCATGTCTATTATATCTTATTTGTAGTTTAAATATTAGATTTTCATATTTTTAAGATGCTTTATTTTACATAGAGTGTCCAATGCAATCTGAATTACCAGGCTGATTGATGGTATTGTTGTGTTTTAAATACTAACAAAACTCGTCATTAATACCCAAAGATTGACCTATTTACAAGATCATACATTGCAAAGCTAACATGCTGATATGTATAACTTTACTCCACAAACTTGTTTCCTTTATTTCAAATCTCCACTTAAAGGTCAGAGTGGCTGTTACTTCTGTAAAACACTTGTTTGTCTTCTGTTTCAGATTTGTTTGCAATCTTTTGTTTTATATTCAGATTTCATAAACATCTACTGCTAAATTTTTTTGTTTGTTTGTTTTATTTGTTGCAAAGTTGAGGCAAGTCACATTCTGTTGCATGGTTTCCAACCATTTGTCCTTTGTCCAGGTCTGAGGTTCGACTCATCATCTAATGGCAGTCTCTGGTTACGTGCTGGTATATCTGAATCTCAACAATGGTACGGTCTCTAAACAACAGTCAGAGAGCAGTCAGACACTGTAACACAATTATGTTGTTCCAAGGTAAAGCTCCAACAAGCACCCTGTTTTAAAGGCTATTTTAGTCATGTTTTAGTCAACTTAAAAATCTTAGTAGTCATGGCATTACACAGTTATCCATGCTGCAGTTCTGCATGCTGTGTCAACTTTGTGCAACACACTTTGTGAAGTAAGCACAATAAATACGTCTTCAAAAATTCATACCACATATACCAATCGGTACCAGTTTTGTCATAGACATGCAGCCAACAGACAGGTCACCATTTAAATATTTTCCCTGGAAATCGGTTTTATCTGTCATCTATTTGCATAATCATCTTGGTGACATCTTTGATGCTATCAATGTTTGTTTGATCACTCACAAAACGTATTTGCTTTGTGAATGATCAGAAGGCTCGAGAGACCCCAGAGGGGACCGGTGCACTGGCGAATCACAGGTGAGCACGGCCGCGCTTGCCTGTGGTTGCTAGGTAAAGTGGGAGGAGCCTCCAACCCTGCTGTTCTACGGTTCCTGTTTATATTGTAATGTGCTTCTGAGGCTAGCTCCAGTTGTGTGACAGTTGTGTGTAAGCTTGCGAAAGTTCATCTGGGCATCACATGCATAGAGCCTCACCAGTCACTCCAATAACCAAACTTTCATTTGCAAAAAATAATTGCTAGAATGAAAAATGATTGCCAATATGGGACTCCTCTTGTATGCCCATGTGGCCCAGATTCTCATTTTACTTGTGCCAGATCATCAGACGTTCCCCCGGTCGTTCACCCAGCTGACCGTCCCACTGCTTTGGTGATAGAGCACCGCTGCAGTTCCTGACCTGATCAGGGGGAAGCTGGGCTGGCTGGAGAGCTACAGAGACATTTTCCGTCCCAGTACTGCGTGGGCACTGGGGCACGTCGGGTGAAAGAGCTGACTGAGTCCAAACAAAGAGAGGGCACAAAGACAGAGAGAGAGAACGAGGGGGGAGGGGGAGCGAGGAGCAAAAAGAGAGCGATAGAAAGACAAAGGGGGGTGGGCTGAAGAAAATGACCATTCCCCCAGAAAAAGAGGATTAATCTCCACTCTCCCACTCACTCTGGATACAGACTAGCCACATTTATAAACACCCCACTCTCTCACTCACTCTGGATACAGACTAGCCACATTTATAAACACCCCACTCTCTCACTCACTCTGGATACAGACTAGCCACATTTATAAACACCCCACTCTCTCACTCACTCTGGATACAGACTAGCCACATTTATAAACACCCCACTCTCTCACTCACTCTGGATACAGACTAGCCACATTTATAAACACCCCACTCTCCCACTCACTCTGGATACAGACTAGCCACATTTATAAACACCCCACTCTCCCACTCACTCTGGATACAGACTAGCCACATTTATAAACACCCCACTCTCTCACTCACTCTGGATACAGACTAGCCACATTTATAAACATCCCACTCTCTCACTCTCTGTCTAACTCCACACACGTTCACACACTTCACAGGCCAATATCATGGTAAAGATTTGCAAATTCTTATATATACATCAATATCAGATATCTCCACCATAATTTTATGAGTACATTCCTCTTATTACAAAATATCCTAATTTACATCTTTACAGTGCTTACATTATGATTCACAATTTACATATTAACAGCTTTAAAGCTTCGTCTATAGATCACTGGTCTCACTGCTGAATCACATTATTACAACTCTAGAGTTTTCTTAGTAATATCTCCCTATTGTAATGTTTATAAAAAAACATGTCACTCCCACACACTCTGGTGATTAATTCATTTAAAACAAACCTACAATTAACTGTCCATTTGCCTGTACGCTGCATTTTCTCGCCAATAAACACAGGGCTGATCTGCACTGTCAGAGTTCTGTTCTGTTTCATCAGACCACAAAAGACTTTCCCAGAAGAACCGGGGTTTCTCTGGGTCCATTTGGGCAAATATTTGTTGTGCCTTTTTATGTTGCTCATTCAATAGCCTTGGGCTTCTCCCAGGAAGCCCTTCTGTGCAGTGGTGTTCTGTGTGTATGGTACTGGCTGCAACCATTCCACCAGACCACTCCCGGTCAGCTTTTCTTTTCCTACTGTGTCCTGGAAGATTCTTGACAGTTCCGTGAGCCACAAATGAAAACACGGTCACAGAGATCTCTGGAGATGACATCACACCCCTTTAGTGATAAACCTTTTTTCGCTTTTTTGGTTCTTTTGTCTTCACCATTGTCAGAAAAGAACAGAGAATGACAGTGAACTTTTTATGAAGTATTAAAGCCATCATTAATTTGTTAATTCATGCAGTGGGAGCACTGGCAGCAGGGGTGCCACCAGCCATTTTGTGCCCAATGAAAAGATGCCACACGGGCCCTAATGAAAAAAATGACCTAATGTTCTAATAATGTTTCAGGGCCCCTGTCACTCACAGACTTTTGAAATAACCCTAACTCCCCCACCCGGCCCCTGGCAGTTTACTGCAAATTAGCCCCAGCAATCAAGACTCTAGTTTCTTTAATTAAGTTGATGTGGATTGCTCAGATGGGCACCAGTGATTGTTTCATGACTGCTTTTCAGTTTACCCACATTTCCTCAGTTTAATTCTTAGTGTTTAATCGTTATCATTTGCATAATTGTTTCTTTGCCGTTTCAAACCAAATGCATGTAAATCAAAGTATTTTTTTCCAGAAAATATATCATGTCAAAAAACAAAAAAAAGGTTCTAACATGGATAAGAACTGTACTGTTAAGCATTAGAAATATTTACTCCCAGCATACGCTCGTAAACCAATATGAATGAGCTGGGCTGGATGATTGTGCTGTAGCGTCTGCTCTAGACCTTTGGGTCTAGATTGCTGATTTATTTATACCATTGAAATGGTGCTGGGCTGCTAATAGAATATGCCTGGAGTGTGTTCTCTTTCAAAAACAAACAAACAAAAAACAACAGAATTCACACCACTTTTTTGCAGCTAGTTGTTAGGAATTTATTGCTGCATTTGCATCCATAAGCCCTAATGTTGGGTTTGATCCAGGTCTTGGTATGTTTCCTAACTAACGTCAATGGCAGTTATTTATTTTCTCTAACCATTATTTCTAAGTCAGACAATATATACTCACAGAAACACATAGTAGTTAGTGCATGTAGGCCTACATCTAGACTATTGCAATTATAGATGTCATGGAAAACTAATTTTGACTCTAACCTTTAAGACAGAGGCTGTACAATAATTTTCTAATAATATAAATCTTGGGTTTGGGAATCTTTGGTTTGTGCTCCACTGAGTTCTCCTGTTGCTGTGGTAACTGTTGGTAAAGTATATGTCTCCATCTGCATGCCAGTTGTCTGCATGTCAACCGATGTCATGCGGGTGTTAAATGGCAGTTTGCATTTGTATAAAAAAATTGCTGTGAAAGGCTTCGACCAAAAGCTAATGTTTGTCATCCTGCATACATTATTAAGTTAAAATAGTAATGCAAATGAAGGAAGCATGCAAACACATCTGAGAATATTGTCATGAAACAACAAGGGCACTAAACTGAGTGCTAGAAAGACAATCAATTTTAAAGGTTTAGACAGGGCACATGTGTCAGCGTATTTAACAAAGCCAGTCTTCTCTGAATCCAAAGTTCTGGGTTTGCAGACTGTATTACTGTAAAGACCAAACAGAGGGGACTATAATGGGTATAGACATGTTGGCACATCTGTGGTCCCTGTTAAACTTAAGAGACTCACCTTCACTCCAGGTATCTCCTGTGAAACATATTACCACTTTGCCATTAGTGTATGCTCACCATACTGATGCTTGTCTTTCCTGTGCTTCTGTCTAGCTGGTGTAATGTTTGCATGTATAGCGCTGACAAATATCAGTAATGCTTCTATGGTGTCTTAGATTCTTTCGCTATATTACGATGGGATGATGAGCCTGACCCGTAAGGCCGCAATGCAGCATCAACAAAAGCTCTCCTCTGAGAGCTGAAGCATGCTATATACGGTGTTCACATTTAAGTTGACGAGTATATGCTCTCAACCTTATTGCACACGCCTCTGTGGTAATTTGTATGCATGTCTACCGTACACATTCCTTAGATTAGGTCAGATTAAGTCAGAGATCCCACAACTCACCGATTCTTTGTCATCATTCTCTAGCAGATATTTTAGCAGGTCTCCCTGAGGTATAATGACTTATTGTCCAATATATAGTTGATCTGTCCATCTCTTCTACGGATCTTGAGATATAGATTCAGAAATAGTTCTTCAGTGTCTGGCTAACAGCATACCTCCTGCCATTCACACTGAATGTAGATATAAATGGAGGACACTTGACAGCAGTCTTGGGATATGAACAGAGACATAAAGCTAAGGGTTAATGTTCTGATTCATTGCTGTTTTTATTATTCTAGCAGGTACACAGTGAGCAGCTTGAGGAGTCTAGCATGAAAAGAAAAGTATTACTGCTGTTTTTAGAATGCACCACGGTGTTAAGTACTTCCACTCTCCCACACACACACATGCTATGGAGGAATACACTATTATTGGCATGTCACTGGTGAGTGAAAGAGGGAGCATGTTTGGGTGAAGGGTATACATGAGAGTAGGCTAGATAGGTGTGGTGATCATGTGGTCAATTGGTCAGTGTTACATCCTTGGGTGTTGTGAGATAGTTGATTGTGCTGTTGTGCTGGGAGGTTTGTTTTTACAAGTCATCCACACAAGGGCGCTCTAAGAGGAGCCCACGAGAGAGTGAAGATGTGACTCATCATACAGATGGTCTGATCCAACTACTCTTTAAATAGCTACGTTGCTCGTGTGATGGCGCCCTGTGGTGTCTTGATCAGTGGTCGACATGCAGCCACAGTAGACGCTGCTTTGTAGGGCTCTGAGTTTGTAATCAATACCCTCTGTAATAGGTTCTTTAAACAGGGTCTTATGAGTTCTTACTTCACTGTCCATTTCAGGTCTTCACGGAAAGGGCCTTCTGAGCGTGTACTTCTGAGTTTATGTCTCACGTAATATTTCGTAGGTTCTTCAGATGGGACCTTATGAATGTGTACTTGGCCGTTTGGAGGTTTTTTTATGAGGTCTCGTGATGGCATTTAAAGGTACTTATACCAGATTATAGATAGCAGAGGCTAAGCCTCTGCAATGAGAGTAACGAGATTACAGGTTCTACTTATGACTTGTGTATTGTAAATGTTTCTGTCTTTGTTTGGGGTTGTAACGTGAGGGGTACCATGTTTCTTTTGCTCTTTCTATCCTGCTTTTTGTATCAGGGAGTTGGAGAAGAAGTGATGTATTTTGTTTTCCTTTTTTTAGGGAAGTTAGTGGTCAGTTGGAGTTAGTTATGTTTTGTTTATGTTGGCGTAAGTCCTGACACGATACTCCTGTTTGGTTTGGTTTATATCGAGATAGGTATATTATGAAACCTATTAAAAGTTTCCCTCAACAGCATTCAGAGGTGCCATACATCTGAATTCATTTTACATGCCCCCACAAAGCAAAGAGTGCATTATTCTGAGCCAGTACACAACCACATTCTCGCATTATTCTGGATCCATGGTTCAGTACCAGGGTTTTCTACATTTTGCACCAGAAATTGCTAAACCTTCATTCCTTACACTCTCTCTTGCTGGGGCATGCTAATCACATGTAGATGGCACATCCTGTACATCGCACTGCTATGTACACACATAGCTGGCAATCACGTTTTGGCCAGCACACATGGGACAAAACCTAGCCATTATTTCCCTTCTGGCATTAAGATAACTTAAATGTTAATTTGTGGACTTTACAAAATACATTTCAAAATGGGAATATTTACCTGATAAGTTTATAGCAAGACCGAGCTCACAAACTGGTTACACGTGAATGATGGTAGTAAACATTTGATTGAAGCCCAGAGGGAATTTCTGATAAGATTGTTAATCGGAATTATGAGTCATGTGTGTCACCTTGCAGGTCAGGACAGATTCCAAATGGAAGCTGAACACTAACATGCAGCCTGATGTAACCCTGGACTGAGCTATTAGTGTGAGAACGAGACAGCAACCTAGACCCATGCAGTTACCAGCAAATTTCACACATCCAGTATTTAACTGCGGCAGGAAGAAATATGTCCCACTAATGATAGACATCTAAGCAAAGTGCTGGATGTGCTTCTAACTAGCTGTGGCACTGATGTAGTTATTGACAGAAATAATCCCAAAATGAGGCTCTCCATGCTATTTACCATGCCAGTCAACATTATAGGGGACACACATTTTAGAGGGAGTTATAAGAACAGTATGCCAAGAGTGTGAATCAAACAGAAGGCCTAGATGAGAAGGCAAATTGGAGCCTGAAAAAAAGCCACAAGAACAGCTGGCCAAGTTACAGGCGAAGTCTGGATGATACATCTACAAACTGTTTATTTCTCTCACTGAAAGTTTTAAGCTTTTGCCTCAAGTGTCTTACAGGTACAAGATCCAAACCAAGATCCAGAAGTGAAACCCACAGGAGAGGAACCTCTGAAACCTAGCGATGAAGTCTTGGTGTAATATCAAACAATAAGTGCCAAGAGGGTTCAATTAATCAATCAATCAATCAATAGTAGTACAGTTCCGCATGTTACAAGAGAATACAATATTTAAGTAAGGGCAGATATTTCAATAGCTACAATGTTATACCAAAGATAATTAACTAATTTGGAGTCTGCTGTTCCACATTCTTTCTATTTAGTTGGTTAATTAGATAGTATATGTTTGTGGTTTTGATTAATAGTTCAGCATACCTCAACATGTCCTCTCTTGAATTAATGTTTAAATGTCTTGTTTGATTTAAATCCATTTCAGTTCATCTGATGTGTCATATAATCAGAATATTACACTCAGTTTGTAAGTATCTGCTTTTTCAGTGGATGTACATATCCAGCTGATGTTTTTAGTTGTCCAAAATACACACAGGTGACCTTTGCCCAGCCCTGCTTTGATGAATATAAAGTCAGTGACAGGTTCTTGGTACCAATTTAGCAGCCCAGTTTTATAGCAGCGCTATAAAAATCCTTATTTGTATACTTACATGATAGTGATCGGGTTTTTCTGGTAAAGCAGCTTTCCAAAAACACTCAGTTAGCCACATAGCGAATTAGTTACCATCCCAGGAAACTACATCCCATGTGCTATTTTATGTTTCAAACTATCTTCACAGCTGACTAGAGAATACAATATTTCAGTAAGTGCAGATATTTCAATAGCTACAATGTTATATCTCTTGAAATAATGATTAAAACGTCTTGTTTGATTTAAATCCATTTCAGTTAATCTGATGTATCATATAACTAGAATATTATACTGAGGATCAAGTCTTACTAATTCAGATCAAAGATTTATGTGTTTCCCTCTAAAATGTATAAAGAGCATCTGTCTATTCTTCCAAGTACAGAGCAAAAATGTTATCACAAAGTTTGGATTAGTTATGTCTTCATTCGACTTGTCCTGTTTCGTCCGACATTTTATCCCTTTTACACTGTCTTCTGGCTTTGCTATCAACCTAAAGCAGTTGGTTTATGGGATTTTGCAAGTTTTCTGCTCCAAATGCAGAATAAATCTTCCTTGAACCAAAGCAAACTTTGCTTCAGCAATGACACTGACTCATGTCCTTCCATGTTCTACTCTTATAAATTAATTTGCAGTTTTTAAGTATCTGCTTTTTCAGTGGATGTACATATGTTTGTAGTTGTCGGAGTCACACACAGGTGACCTTTGCCCAACCCTGCTTTGATGAACATACAATACAACATTTAAGTAAGGGCAGATATTTCAATAGCTACAATGTTATACCAAAGATAATTAGCTAATGTGGAGTCTGCTGTTTTACATTCTTTCTATTTAGTTGGTTAATTAGATAGTATATGTTTGTGGTTGTGATTAGTAGTTCAACATACCTCAACATGTCCTTTCTTGAATTAATGTTTAAATGTCTTGTTTGATTTAAATCCATTTCAGTTCATCTGATGTGTCATATAATCAGAATATTACACTCAGAATTAATTTGCAGTTTGTAAGTATCTGCTTTTTCAGTGGATGTACATATCCAGCTGATGTTTTTAGTTGTCCGAAACACACAGATGACCTTTGCCCAGCCCTGCTTTGATGAACATAAAGTCAGTGACAGGTTCTTGGTACCAGTTTAGCAGCCCAGTTTTATAGCAGTGCTATACAAATCCTTCTTTGCATACTTCAGGTTTTTCTGATAAAGTAGCTTTACCAGCAGCTCGGTTAGCCACATAGCAAATTTACCATTCCAGTTACAAGTTACAGCCATACATTAAAAATAAAACTTCAAAAAGCTAAAGAATGCTAACGACAACATTTGCTCATTTTGCCTCAGTGTAGGGCAAAATAACTGCATGACATTTTTAAAGGTATTTATTGCAGAACAAGTCATTTAGCTTCTTTCAATTCCAGGGCCTGACCTAGTGGAGCCGTGTGGAATGTAGGTGCCATGCAAATAGCCATATCTGCATTATGAGGATGTTCAGACTGAACCACAGCCCTGCAATTTGTGGTCAGACTGTCCACCTGCCAGCCACTACTTCCAAATATATGCAATCATGCAAAACATTCTGCCAATGAAGCCATCGGTTATAAGTGAACTTGTGTATTGCTGCGAGAGAAAGAGCAAAGCATGACACATTGAGTAGATGAACATGACCTGTAAGAAACTACACCCCGTTTGCCATTTTATGTTCACAGCTGACTAAAGAATACATATATTATGATATTATATACTATTATATACTATCTTCACAGCTGACTATAATTTTGCATACAATAGAAAAGTCCATGCAAGGCAAATCTCAGTAATATGCCATAAGATTATGAAAGGCTGTCTGCACAGTAATTACCAATCACAAAGAACAAAGAGAGAACCCACATTTGATATCTTTTAGAAAGTTATTACTGGTTATTTATTGGAGTAATGCAAGAAATAGTTAGAAAGAAGAATTCATTGGGGAAAGAGCTTGATAAGCACAGGGTGGTGCAAGTTATTTTCTTCCCTCTTGTGTTGCAGTCATGTGATATGAAAGACCTGCTTCTCTGAGAACTATCTACGATTGCTAATAAATAAAAGAAAGCATAGCTTGTTTTAATCAAAACATACCCATATTTATGTGGGTACATTAAAAAAAATTGTTTTGTTATTCAGTTCCAGATCTTAGAGCAACAGCTTGAGAGTTAAGGACAAATCTCGACTTGCATTGATAGTAACAGCCCTTCTAGTGTTACTATACTATCATTTTAGCGGCCTATATTTCAAGGGCTTGGCATGTTTAGACACTTAACTGGAATGTTCTGCAGTATCTTTTTTTTTGCTGTGTTAAGCATTTATAATCCATAAATCCTGGATTAGTGATTTGTGCATGTTAACTAATCATTATTTGTAAATGTGGATCTCATGTTTCAAGAGGAAGGGTGGGGCTTTGGTCTAAGATATTGTAAACACTTTCACTAATTTGTCCTGTGAGAGACAATAACAACATATGCATTTTATGGTTAAATACTCATAATAATTCATAAGATCATCAAACATTTCATATGATGGCATTTTTATCTCAGGATGAATATGTGTATGATTCATTTTGCAAAAGAAGCATGGAATCTGTCATTAATACTGCCTACTGCATCAGTGAACTCAGTGTCATCTTTGTGAACTCATAGGTTAGTAAACAGATCCTTCTAGGAAATCAAGGGGGAAAGTTGACCTGCAGTGCTGAATTGGTGCAGTGTTCAGTCTCAGGTCTGTTACAGAGATGCAAACCTGCACAGGTACCATTTCCAGGGCCTGCAGCCTGGCTGGGGAAAATAATAAATAGGGTCTGTGAATGCCAGAGTAATTGTAGATGCTGGTTATTCATTAAGACCCCTTATTTGCTCACTATTGAATGGGAACCTCTGAAAACAAGAATGTTGAAAATATCTGGGTCGCCTTAGGATTACTGGGGTTTTCTTCCCTCCTTATTCCATTCTCACATAAACTGCATCTAGTCTTCTTTTCCATCACAACATGTTCAGCTGTACTATTAACTTTTATTTCCTTGTGCTTTTCATAATTCATATCAATATCCTGATTATGAGCCTGGAGTTTTATCTGTTCCTCCTATTATACGCTGTTATGGCCAGACGACCACAGCTTAATGAAAAACTATAAAGTTTATTTAAACTGAAGTATTTAAGATAAAGGAAAAAGTGTCCAGTGCAAAAGGTCAAATTAAGTCCTGAATGGAGATGAAAGTAAGATCCAAACAGTACGCCATAAACCGCACAGCATGCTTGGTTCCAGCATGGGAAATACTGGAAAGAGAGAAACAGACATTGGCTTAAGAACCCCACACAGTCCAATGCTTCCCCTCTCTCAGAGACCTGTTCCTAACTGCACACCCAACTGGTGCAGCACATAACCAGAGCCCTACCCCTGGCCCTGCAATACCCTAACTAGCCAGCGGAGGACATGGGGTGGGGGGGTTGTATTATGTTGTATTATATTTCCTGTCTGGTTTGTGACACTGTACCCAGTGTCAGGTTGTAGATGTAAAAAGAAAAAACAACAACACAGATTTGTAAATCAGTTAAGTAACTCTCTCACGTTTTTTTTTTTTTTTTATCTCATATACAAGGTTTAAAATTATTTAAATTTTTATGGTTTCAGTTTCTGTTTAAATTGCATATTAAAGTGTATATTAATATAATATTTCTAATTTTCTAAATGTATGCTTTTGAATCATGCATCCATGCACCATCCCCTTCTATGTGACTAATGTGACTAATATGTAAACATTCATGTTCTTCTTCTCCCCCACCCCCGTGCTTCATAAATGGATAACTGAAACTTTGTGATTTCACCAAAAGAAATGCCAAACCATCATTTCTGCTTGCCAACCTTCTCAAGAGGCCAAAAATAATTAGTCAGTTTCCATTAAGTAAAATTACTAACCACTTGGGCAAAGAATGGATTAGCATCATTTCTTATGTAAGTTGAATCAATAAGAATGATCTTTTTCTTCTAGCATCTCAATTGCTCTTTTTTGGTAGTATTTGTGAAGTTGATTTAAAGGCAAGAAGACATGTGTACTCATTACTTCTCTTCCTGTGTTGCAATTTGACACTTAGTGAATCCACAAAGATCAAGAAGTACAAGAAGCCAAGCGGAATCTATATTGGCAGTTCAATAAATGCCACCATATTCAATTGCAAATCATTTAGGGTTAGAGCCATTCAGAGTACTTAGACAACACTCTGGCAGAGTTTCCTCAATGACCCATTAATTGTTCCATGGGGATGTGGCAAGCTTGTAACTACCAGGCTTTTTCATGCATTATGGTCCTTTTGAGTTTCTGAAGCCACTTAGGCAACAATATCCCAATCTGCACTCTAAAAACCCAATAAACGCCAGCTCAAAAAACCACAGATGTTTTCTCTGTTCACCCCTCTGATGATGCACTGAAGTCCTGAGCTACCCATTTACAAGGCACCCACACCAGCTTCACCACCCAGACTGGAGCGATGGGCCTAAGTATGGCCCCAGTTCTTCCATTCCTGAACATCATGTCCTCGTGTGCAAGCATCCGGTGCGATTTATAAGCCCTTGTAACAAGCGTTCTCTTATCATGGTAATTTCAGAAGGGCTTGCAGGGCACAAGGCTTGAGGAGTTCTAGGGCTCTATGCTCTGATGTTTAACACCCCTCACTCCTAACCCCGATTTACCTGTTGAATGCTAGCAGGTCTGGACAGCACAGCACTCAGAGTTACTGATGGATGAAACAACAAAATGATCAAAACCCCAACACAGATCCTGCTGTGCACATACGGTGGCACGCAGAGTGCTGGTGGATGGACCGGACTACTAAACGGTTATAAACTCGTGCTGGGTAACTCACGATAGGATGCCCCCACCCGACAGCCCTCCAAGGAACTCTATCAAACATGACCTGTGCTGTTGTTTTTTTTGTATTCAAATTTGTCTGCTATAACAAACACAGGAGCTGCAGATACAGTCTCTGTGGGTGGTATAGCGATGGCTGTCAGTACCGCAGTGCAAGGCCCTGAGGCTACAGCTGCTGTGCTCTTATCTCCTGTTAGGATGGTGGTGTCAGTCCAATTCATCAGGTATCACGAGACTGCACCGTCATGGCCTGATAAAATCTAACCTCAAAAGCATTTCTGAGCACCAGCCACCTAGTAGAAGCCATTCACTACTCAATAAATAATGTATTATACTCATGAATAGGGTTAACTGTTTTATAATGTATAATTTTTTAATATAATTTTATAATATATAATTTATTATTACTATTTAATGTCACCTATTTTGACATATGATAATTTTTTAATAGGCATAATACAGAGAGGATCCTGTCATTGATGTAATGATGAGCAGGTGCCACTTACACTCACTAGGCATTTTATTAGGAACACCAAAACATCTGTTCACTCAGCTAATTAACCAATCAGCTAATCCTGTTGCAACGGTGCAGTGAGTACACTCATGCAGATGTGGATCAAAAGCTTCAGTCACATCAGAATGTGATAAAACTCTGATTTTAGTATCTTTGACTCTAGGATGGTTGTGGGTGCCAGAATTGCTGGGTTAAGTGTTTTAGATATCACTGATTTCCTGAGGTTTCCCAATAGCTGCTGGCATTTACACAGAATAGTGGAAATAAACCACAAAATACATCCTGTGAAAGGCACTTCTGTAAATGGAAATGCCTTATTGATGAGAGACATCAGAGGAGAATGGAAAGATTAGTTCAAGCTGACTGTGAAGCTACAGTAACTCTCCCAGTGACAACTGTGAGCAACGAAGCACCTGAATGTTCTTCAGCCTGATGATTTTCAATTTCTGCTGCAAGAAGCAGATGGTAGGGTCACAATTTGCTGCACACAGTGTGAACCCATGGACCCAGCCAGCCTTGGGTCAGCAGCTCTGGTTGGTGTTGCTGGTGTTCACCCTGGTGGTGATGAATGTTTTGCTGGCACACAGCACACACCGTGATAGCAATCAAGTGTTACTCGAATCTCACAGCGTTTCTGAGCATTTTGTGCCTTTATGACCACAAGTTAAACATAATATAAAGCTCATTGTCAGCATGATAATGTGTCATGTCACAAAGCTCAAGTCATCTCAAACTGGTTCCATGACTATTCCAATGAATCTAGTCTCTTTGAGTCCAGTCCCCTGCACATAGTTACGCACGTCATTTGTGTATGTTTATAAACCCCTCAGTTTGTAGAGTGAGTTGTTGGGTCATTGCCACCAGTCAGTGCTTGTGTTTGTGATGACGGTTCCTGTGTAAGTTTATGTTTATTGTACAACGTTTCATGCTCGTGTTTATGTCCTTGTGATTTTTCATTGTTTATTTCGCGCTGCACTGGTTTGTCATGTGTGAGTGTCATTATCGTCTATCGTTTGTGTTTCGGGTGAATAAACTGTCTATGTCACGAGACGCTTCTGCATCTGCTCCTTCCCCTGCGGCACTCGGGCCATCACAGCAGAGTAAAAATATGCACCTGACAAGTCACATGATGTCATCATATCAACAAATGTCTTCCATGTGAAGTCCATGCCATAAAGATCTTGGAGATGGAAGATCATGAAGAAATAAGATCTTCTCCTGTATCTGTATAGTCTTCCTAATCCTCATCCTGTCCTGTGAGTGCACTCTCTATGCACCTGGATCAAGAATGACCACCGTGAGCTCATTCTAGGCCTCTGGTCAGGATACTCTCCCTAGTAAACCCAATCCTAATCTGCAGTAGAATTTAGTGACCTTCCTTTTATTGGATTACTATCACATCCCTAGAAAACTACAACAGAATGACCTTATCAACTGCTTTTACAGAAGCCAAATGTACTCTTGTAAAATTATGGAGCCTTCCACTACCATAACCTTCATTTCTTGTTTCAGGGACATGATCTTTGGTGCATGCAATGGCTAGGATAAATAACGCCCTTGGTCGGACTTTATTTATTGTATCTAATTAGAACAAAGTGCCCTTTATAAATCAGGTGACTTTTTCATGTCTTTCAACGGGCCATAAAATGTTTACTTTTTATCACTCGTATCACTTTTATCACTTTTATTCAGACTTATTCAGTCATATTTTCACACAGGTGAACTAAATTGGGTGAATCTTGGACCTTGGTGTACATGGATTGTGACGGCCCGAGAGCCGCAGGGCAAGGAGCAGGACGTTCAGACTCCCTCAACGGTAATAGATGTTTATTGTGAAACAGAAGACAAGGGCACTCACATAAATGGTGTAAACGTAGTACATGAAACATCGTGAAACACAAACACTAACTAGCAACGATACACGTACCTTTAGGTTGACTGACAATACAGCGCACACCAATGTCGGTTTAAATACACACAGACAATATACACTAAACCATCTGCAGGTGTGCGCAGACATCTGGGGCATGGCTACAAACAAAACCATTACAGTGATTTCCCACTGCATGCGGCGGGCCAAATCACGTGGCCAGTGAAAAGAGGAGCAGTTTGTGACATGGATACTATGTGTTATACATTGATGTAAAATATACTTTTAAATAAAATAAATACACACACACACACACACACACACACACACATATATATATATATATATATATACATACATATATATATATATATATATATATATATATATATATATATATATATATATATATATATATATATATATATATATTAGAGAACTAAACAAAGTGCAGAATTAACAGAACAAAAACAAAAAGGCACATGGAAAAAAGCAGGAAGTAAACAAACAGATGCAAGGCCGGAGTTGCCATGGGAACTGTGACACCAGGGAGTGGCGATTGTGACAATCCAACATAGATTTTTGGATGCAACATAGAAAATGGGACATTGAGATCGATCGTAATGGACTGCTTGTGTTGGGACAGAAAAGATCCAGCTCATATGTAGCGTGTCTCTGGTTCAGGGAGAGTAAAGAAGGGACGTGGAAGGCAGCCATGGCACCTGGAGCTCGATGTCACATCAGGGCTTGCATAATGTTCAGCTGGTTGGCATGACAATCATGCTAGAAGGGTCAGCTGTGCAAAGGCCAGGGCTTATGCATGTGGAGGTGAGTTCTGCAACCATGGGGAGGGCGCGGGTGGCAGGAGGTGGTCAGCTCTGTGAACTTGCTGCCTTTTTTTTGTTTTTCAGGCAAAGCCGTTTCACCACCTGTTAACATGTGTTAACCAGCCCAGGACCTGCTGTTTGGGCTACAGCCGCCTTCCTGTGCATCTCATGGTCCAACACACCCGATTCGGTACCGTCAGCATGAAGTGTTAAAAGAGGCAAGCTGTATAAAGCAGGGGTGCCGCGAGACGGCCACCACGAGCCACCTCCTGCCTCTCATTTTCATTCAGGAGTGGTTTACAAATCCAGTGGTGGTCTGTTCTTTGAATGGTGCTAACACACTCTGTGTACATGCGTGTGTGTGTGTGTGTGTGTGTGTGTGTGTGTGTGTGTGTGTGTGTGTGTGTGTGTGCACTCCCAGTTCATCTCAAAGCTGTCACACAATTCCTATTTTTTAATTTAAAGCTCAATTCAACTTCATGTACTGAAACTTCTCCTTTATTGTTTTGTTTTGTTTTTTGATCTCAAGCTGCAGGGCCCACCCGGGATGGAGGCATGGCTTAACACAGGCTTTGAGGAAACACCGCTACCACCTTACAATGAAAACTGCTAGAGTTTATTAAAAAGAACTTTATGGCAAGAGCAGAGGCGTGAGACATTTAAATCATGCACAGCATATATAATGATTATGTATTATTCATTGCATTATGTGATTTAATGATATACTGCAGTTTTCATTCTACATGCTGATATGAAATGTGTTTAGTCGATAGATAAGTCATGGAAGTGTGGAGTGATATCATTTGTATGCTGACTTGCTGACAGATGAATATTCTATAGCCTGAAGATGTGCACCGGTGCTGGAAGCGATTATGAAAATAAAGAGGAAACACAGGGCCACGTTTCTAATCTTTCGGGGCTGTCGAAAGATGGTCCTAATCATCCTACCCTTCTGCATAGCAGTGCACTGTCATTTCCATTTCATGACCAGGCATGAGACTACAGTTGCTATAGCTACCGTTTCCAGTTAGCCTTCACAAAAGAGAGGGAGAAGATGAAAAGGAACGAGGATGATGATGATGAACAGAGTGCGTGTGTGTGTGTGTGTGTGTGTGTGTGTGTGTGTTAGTGTAGGGGATACCATGTTACATAAGTGATGTTAAGCATAGACTTACTTACTATAAATCAGGTAATATTATTGGATGTGTTTTTCAAACTTCTGACATTTCTAACACTCTTTCCAAGGTTCTCACTTGTTATTTAAACATTTTCTTTTTATATTCTAAAATGCCATCCTTTCTCTCATATAAATAACATAAAACCACACAAAAGTGATAATGAAAGAACATATGTATTATATTACATTGTGACACAATATTATTATGTGCGTGTGTCTGTGTTTCAGAGTGAGACTGAGAGAGAGTGAGAGAGAGATGCTGTAGCATTACTCTGCGAAGTCTCTTTCACTCCCTCTCTCGACATCCCTGAGCCTGTGCTTTGTTAGAGCTTTGTAATGACACACACTATCAATGCAGCTTTTATCTGTTTACAAAGACACAAACAAACACACACACACACACACACACACACACACACACACACACACACACATACACACAGAAAGAGAGAGAGGGACTTTAATGAGGGCTACTCTCCCTCAGCACGCATGCGGGCACTCTCAGTTCCCCCCACACTCTCCGTTTGAAGAGGGCTGCAGTAACTGTCATGCTGAGGCCTCTCCCTCGCTACGCTAATCGACTCAGTGCTCCTGACAAGCCTCTCGCAGTGTGGCCAAATGCTCGCAGGGGTCATCTTCGCACCCTCTCTTCACCCTGCTGCCATAAACACACTCCAGCTCTGCTGCACCAGCCGTCAGGATCTGGCTGATAGCAAGAGCTGGATATATCAGCCAGCAAGATCATTCAGGATCTGTTTCCAAGACGCACAATAAGCTTAAACCTATACTTAAGAGTATTTTCCACGGGAATTTCCCGTAGGCAAGTCCAGGAAGCCAGGCCTTAAGGTGGCAATGAGCTGCACTGAACCTGAACTTTGGTTGTAAATCTGTTTTTATCCAACTTGAGCACTGTATCTCAGTGCAATTCCCCGCAATGTGCTGTGAGCTGGTGTTTTAAATTGATATTGTGACTAAGCTACAAGCTTAATTGATAAGCTCCCTGTAAATCTTTCATTGGCTGATGCCTTGGAAATGAGAAGTACTGATTTTTAAAATGATTTACTGAGCAATTTACCATACCTGTATATTGCCTTTTTTCCAGGAGTATTTCTGCTTGTCATGTTTAATACTATTATCTTCCACTCACCCCAGGATTTGGTGCTTTTTTCAGCATTGCTGAAAGCTGCTTTGAATTGAACCATTATGCTTTTCCAAGGGAGGAAAATCAATTTAATAGTATGTTTAATCAGGGACGAGTCACCCAGTAATATCTTGGCTTCAGGTCAGTCAATAGCAGGTTTAATGACGAGTGACTAACCTATGTGCTGTGAGCCAAGGTCACAACATACAGGCTGCTAGAGAATGTTAGGCTTGTTCTACTAAAAGGAAAAATGTTATTCAGGCATATGGAGGTCAGTTACAGGAGTTTAAATGACTATTCTATTTGTGCTTTCATGTTTAATGTGACAACCCTCCTTTTGCAAATGTGTGTGTGTGTGTGTGTGTGTGTGTGTGTGCGTGCATGCGTGTGTGTGTGTGTGTGTGTGTGTGTGTGTGTGTGTGTGTGTGTGTGAGAGAGCAAGATAAAGATAAAGATAAAGAACATGCTGCATGTATGACGTTTGTTGAAAGTGTACAAGCTGTTGCCTGGCAAAATTAAAAAAATAATACTCCTCCCAACATAGACTCTCTCTCTCGCACACACACACACACACACACACACACACTGCCGGTGCAAAGGTGGCAGTACCTTTCAGGTGAAATCAATCTCATGGCTTCCTAGCTTAGAGCCTAGCTATCTTGAGGTAAGGTAAAGGGCATCAGAGTGTTTCAGCATACCACTAGAACAGAACCTTGTTGGTCACGTTCATCAATAACACAATAACATGGCTCGATGTACCTCTGCTGTTCGGCTCACTTGACCTGACTGATGTGATTTATGTGATAACCCGCTCCACCTCCCACTGAGCTGGATATCTGAGAAGGTGCTGACGCACGTCTTTTGACAAAACGTATTAAATCATTCGCACGCACACTGGGTGCTTCTGAACATCTACTGGAGCTCCAAGCTAACGCAAGAATAACATAGCTGTGTTTGCCCTATTTAAGTAAACACCGACCTTCGACATTTCTGCATGTTGGACTATGGCGCCTTTCTCGTAAATGTAATGTAATGTAATTAACAGTAAGGCTTAATGTCATGTTGTGATGTCATTTAAAGGAAATAAAAAATAATTACATTTGGTTAATGATGAGCAGTTACAGGAAGTCAACATTTGAGAACATCCAACACTGCTTGTCTGTTTTTAATAAGATGTAGAGAATGCTTTTGATGTTCTTAGGACTGTCAGTGGCCCTGCAAGGGTTTCTAGTCATCTAGTTCATTTGGAGTTCTCGTTGGCTTTCTCTGCAGTGTGGTTTAATGTAATCTGGAATTTCTGGCCATAGGTGAAGGGTGAAAGATGAATGTGCCATTTTGTGTTAGCAACAGTGCAGAGTTAGCTTTATACCAGTCTAAGTGAACCATAGAATGTCCAATAGATCACAGGGCATGTTAGCAATGAGCGTATGCGACTGACCAACAGTTGGCCAAGGTCAAGGTGGAAAAAAGTGCTTTCTTGCATGTCTCTTTACCATGAAGCTAAGGTCTTACCTTTCTTATGCTGTATGCCTGAAAAGAACTTGTTTATTTCACGCTTGACTTACTAAACGTCAAATTCCCGCAAAGGCCAGCCTGTCGAATGACAGCAGACTAACTAATGCGCAAGCACTCTGAGAGTAGCACGTTAATTGAACATGCGTTGATTCCTGTAATATGAGTGAAAACATGAGGCCTAATGATCCTAACCAGAACTCCAAAACCCTGAAAGGAAGCAACACGCGTAGCAAACAAACGATCACACTGAGACACTGTGCGCTCGGGCTGTTGCCTCAACTGACTCGACCTGCAACATGCGTTTGAAGTGCAGGCAATGTGAGCTGCAGGTAGCACACATAAGAGTCACACATCATGTTGCCACATGTTGAAAAATGTCAGAAATGCTGTCAGACGTTAGCCAGATGAATTTATGGCAAAAATGACACGTGGGGACTGTGGGAGCCCTAGGCTGACAGCAAGTTTTAGTGGAAATGATAACAAATACTGACAGGTTTGTTAGTTAGGAAAGGCACACCCCAAGTCAATTTATCAAGTCTGGGCAGCAAGGTCTGGGCCACCATGATAAAAGAGGGACATTGGGTGCCAGGGCATTTATAGATCTTATTCATTTTGTATGTACACACAATAATAATTATTATTATTATATGGGTTAGTGGTTTTATGAAAAATATGAAAAGATATTAAAGGTATTCAATTTGGGAAGTGTGTGTGTACACCACATAAGGTATACAATTTGGGGAGTCCAAGCATTTTGGTTCAGGCTTGTATGTTCTAATGTGTCTGTGAACAACTTTGTTTTTCAAAGCTGTACCATATAGCTGAGTGGATCAGCTTTTGAAAGTGGCAGTGCAAGTCTCAGTCTTTACTGATCAATAACTCAGTGGGTTTAACCCTGTTGTAACATGTAGACACAGAACAAGATGGAGTGAACAAAACACAAAAAAGGGGTTTTAAATGAAAAGCAAAGAAAGTAACACAGCACCAGCAGTACAAACATGGCACAGACAAACTTTGGCAGTCAACCATGCAGCTCAAACACAATGCAGCACAGAGAGGCACCTGTGGAACTTAAATAGGGAAGTAAGATGAGGACCAGGTGCAGGGAATTAAATAAACTGCTGTGAATGTGAGAGTGATCATGAGGTGCGAATGGTGGATCTTCAGCTGATTAACAAATGTGGCGTGACACCTGGAATGTCACAAGACTGATCATTCTTTTTATGGCGCAATTATTGTATCTAGTAACCTCTACAATCGTTAATAACCAAATTCTGAAATCATGAAAAACTCCAGAATTTCATACAAATAAATAAGTAAACAGCAAAAACCACAACAGAATATTCTCTCAGAGGTGGGAACTGTTAGAGGTGTCCTACAACTCCTGGTGCAGCAAGCCCTTTTGAATGGAATATATATTTTCAGATAGGCAACGAGCAACAGGCTTTATACACTTTCTACAGCCTTTTCTCTGCAGCCAATGAGCTCGCAGGTAATTTTTTTTCCCAGCTAATGGGGTGGGAGAGTGGGTGAGGTTATTTATGAGCATTAACATATAGAACTGGTATGATTTTTCACTTAGCATGAACGCTGTAACCATTTCACCGGATGTACAATTAAACTAATCCTAATTAAATATATTAGAAAATGGATTTGGCCTTGATGTTTATACAAGATCAGCTCTTACACTGTGGGCCTTCCTGGTCTTTAACCATTGTGCGCATTGTAACACAAACTGTATTGTGACACAAATACATTCTGTTGTGCATTTGTAGACGTACTGTTGCATAAGTGCATACTCCATGCCACCCTCCCACTTCTTATCAGCCAGTCTCCATTCCTTATCTTTCTCCCCCAGCCTTGAAACTAAGGTTCCCTGGCTCCGCCTCCTGATGCTGGCTCACCCAGTTCTCCCGTTCACACAAGCCTACACTAGCTCCTGTGTAACAATCACCATCGGGTAAACATTATCACCGGCTGTATGCACAATAGGTTTTCCCAGGCACAGGTTAAAGGTGTGATTAAACCCAACATTTAGAAGCCAAAAGCCAGCAATGAATTTGTAGATTTTTAGTCCTAGTTAACAGGAGACCATGCCACCTTTTACCACCATATAATCATTCACTGCTATGTTGACATTGTTTGGCTGACAAATCTTTAGGCCTAAAATAATTAGGCTTAATGTTACTGACTCTGCACTGGAAATCCTAGAGTCTAGAGCCAAGCTCATAGGAGAGCGGCACTGTTCCAAATCCAAGACAGAGGCTTAACATCCCTCTCCCCAAAACAAGCATTCCAGCATAATGGTTGTGTTTTACTTATTGTAACAATCAGGATTTTGGCTCGAGTCTTTTAACACATCAAGTGTCACAAAAGCTAATGCCGCCGTGTAATCTTGTTGATCAAGGGATCAGAGTGCATTACACCCCTCAGCCTTATGAATACTGCCAAAGAGCAACCCTGTGTTGCTGCAGCTCGGTTTTGCTGGCAGGGAGGGTGGGGTGCCCTACCTATTTTAAGACACTTCAACTTATGCATACACATTTAAGTAACCATAAGAATTCCAATTTTGCAAGTGACTTGCTGTCGTTTTCCAGTTGTTTAGGTGCTAATCCACTCTTCGGACTTGGCAGTGTACCAACAGTGTGATTATGGTATTAGCCGGGCTTTTTAAACTCAAATCCTCCAGCAACTCCTACAGCCATTCAAGAGCACTGAAATGAAACTGATCTGGTTTTCCAGGTACAGTAGTGTTGTTGTGTGAGCTTTTATTCCAGAGAGCTCCTCGGCAGTGCAAAGGAGCTGTCAGCCAGAGTGATGACACCGCATTCCATATATGTACGTAAACCCACTGATGATGCCCAGCAAGCATGTTGGCCTGGATTGGCGATTAGCTAGCAAAATGAGATATAAAGCTGTGAGAACAATGTGATTGGGCTATCTTGCACTTAAACTAAATTTGGTTCTGATCAGGAGATAAACAAAATTGCATGTTTTTTTTTTTTTATCAGAGAAGGTCAAACCTGCACCCAAATGTCTGATTCGAACACTTTTCAAGAAGTCATTATCCATAGTGTTTATATGCATTTTTATCAACAGCCTTAATAATTTCAAACATTTGATCACTAAAGATTCAGTGCTATAAATTGTTCTTACTTTCATTAAACAATTCATTCATCTTAAGATGAAAACCAGATTGCATTTTAGGTGCCTTTCCTACAGCTACCCACATCATCCTGAAGTGTTCACAAACTTTCTTTCAGGTGTACTTGTGTTAGACAAAGGCTGCTGCCCTTGTCTGAGTTCTTGGTCATGGAGCTAACAAGCCTTGAAAGGGCTAGCACTGATTCATCCATTGTTCAGTGCCTTTGCACAGTCAAATAAATGAAATTCTCCCTTTCCACTTTAATCTGTATAAAGTAATAAAGCTGAATTTTGTAGATCAGAAGGAATTGCTTGATTTGTCTAAAAGCTACTAGTGTAAACCAAGAAGGGGAATTATTAATTTACAGAGGATAAAACAGGAGTCTACAACCTTCCCACAATTTTAGCATGATGCGTATGCTCGCCTATGCCCCCCCCACCGTTCTGTCCAGATCCATCTCTAGTCATCATCTCTCCCCCTCCTTTCCATGTCCGTGTGGACCCTTCCTGTAATTACCCAAACTTCGGAATGCTTCAACTGTGACCAGACTGCACCAATCAGACGGATAGATTTAGACTCATTGCAAAAGACCAAACTGTAGGTAGACTGTAATTACGGTCTTTTTTTCAGCTTGGTTCTTTAAGGTATGGATGAAAGACTACAGACAGATCTCTGGGCAAGCACATGGCCTCCAGAAATGTGCCTAGAAATCAGTTTTTTTTTTCTGGGAAACAGGGTGTGGTGTCACGTCTTTTATAGCACCCAGACACGTGCTCACTGAGAATGTTAGTCCGGAAGGGACAATGTGAGGAGAGAGAACTAGTGCGCTAACACACAATCACATGCAGATTACGTAAGCATGATACCCACAAAGAGCCATCAGCCATGTCTCAAGGCGGTATCGGGAACAAGACTGGCGTCCAGAATTGTCCACATCTCCAACAGTGTGCCAACATACAAATAAAGCATCTTTCACAACCTCTCTTGTACTAGTGAGTGGGTAATGGATTGACTGTGTCCTCACAGTTGGAAAAAACAAAGCTAACGTGTCTAGCGTGAATTTGTGCGTTAGAGGCGCATGCAGCATTGCAACATTTCAGTGTTATTCAGTACATGGGTAATGGAGCCAAACCTATGTTTACAACTGCTTTTGTGGTGGTGTCCATTGTAAACAAGAAACAACAAAAAATAAATAAAATAATTAATTACCCTCTTCGATTTGCATGTTGTGCTCTGGGTCCCATGACATTATATATATATATATATATATATATATATATATATATATATATATATATATATATATATATATATATAATTCACAAATATATATAAAAGATAAAATGAATTAGTAGATGTAACATATATTATATGTGTGGGGACACATGACAAACTGAGACAGCCTTGTACTTAAAACCTGAATGCCTGGGTCTGGGAGGCTGCAGTGTGTGTAACAGCAAACCCTTCAGGTCATGCAGCAGGAACAACCCAGTAACCCGAGACCTGAATGACTGAAGGAAACATTTGAAACTACTCCAGGCTGTGCCTTTAAGAGATAAAGCCCAGATTGTTGTATCCTGGGGCTCTCAAGTCCAAATGGCGACGTTTATGAACCGTCATCATTGTATCCCAGCATCACAGCTCACCGCGTCCAGCACCGCTTGGCTTTCAGACAAAATCAACATCAGTCACTGATAATCTTAAAATATACTCATTTATTGTTCATAAATGTTCATTCATCAAATGTCAAACATTAGCCTAATGACATTATTCATATTACTCTTCGAGATTAAATATAATAGTACATAGTGGAGGATTTTATAGTCAAACATTTCTATTTCAAATATTACTAACACATGCTGAAGTGTCTTTTTGGCATTGCACCATTTTCCCGCTCCTCAGAACGGGAGGGAGCTATACAACATCAACAAGGGCTTCATTGGCACATACTGGGCTTCTGCTCAGCCTTTCAGATGACACTCTGACAACACACTTTATACCTAAGTGCCACTATCTCTCACACACACTTCATCTCATGCCGTAGTACACCTGGAATAACCATGATTTCTATGGGGAAAAAAACCCTAAACAAAATCCAATATACATAATAACAAAGTATTTTTCTCTCAACCAGAAGGAGGTGGGTTTGCACAGCTAAAATGGCACAATAACATAGCTGGGGGTTGTGGAATAATATGAAGTGCTGTGTATTGTGTTGTGCCTGCAATTAAACGATTAACTGGAATAGAAGTACTTTAATGCACTTGGTTTATTCATGATGGACATGTAGATCTGTACATTTCCAAATGCATGTCTACTGTGCAATATGTCCTTTCAGCACTTTGTCTCATTGTGTTCACTTGTTCTAAAGGTAATAGCTGTTAGATATAGCACATGTAATTTAATATGTTGCAGGCACTGTGAAAGTAGACATTTAAAGAAGCTTGCAAATCAAGTGTTTATTTTCAAGTAAAATAAAATAATATAAACAATCATATCGACTGTGTTGCTGTCAGCAGAAGGAGCACTGTGACTAGAGGACTAGTACAGTTGAGACGTGGTCATGGAGCTGGCCACTGCAGTTTACTTGAAGTTGCAACGGACTACGCGTCCTTTGAGAGGCTGGGGGGGCCTGAAGTTGTCCTGCATATGTTTAGGAGCCTCTTCTTCTGTGGAGAACAGCAAACTACGGAATATAGTCATCTAGGGGCAAGGAGAAAGAGACAGAGTGAATTAGAGAGTTCATTCATTTCTATTTCACTGTTTTTTGGAGGAAATGCAGAGGCGGACTACGCATTACGCTGGGCTGTGTGTCCTTCTCAGATCATTTTAAGGCTGAGTGTCCAATAACAGCTGTTGTCTACATGCAATACAATGCTGGCACATTTGTTTGAATATCAATACACTCAAAGAAAATTATGTAGTGTTAGTTCCTTTTGTTTCAGTGCCAGGGTTCTAGTCCCCCCACGTTTTTAGCTAACCTTCCACCACCTTTCTGAGTCCTCTGCCACGCACTGTGTCCTGTGGTCTGCAACTATTTCCCTCGTCTTGAACTAAATGCAGAGGACGCTTGCCCCGAGCAACGCTCACTTCCTCTGCCAGCGCCAAGTGCACCACCATGATTTCTCTCAGCCATGGCGGGAACACAGTTAGGATTTAGACCTTGCCGTGTCAAAAACGGCAGCTCACGGAGCAGCAGACCACACTGAATCACTGAATTATTTCAACTTGCAGAATTATCAGACTGGTCACTTGTGCTTCTTTTTAAACAGCAGTCACCATAAATGTGAACCAAACCCTTAAAAAGGCTTAGGAACATCCTAGTACTTTGGCAGCAAGTAGGAACGTTGCTGTCAAACCAGTGTTGCTGGCTGGGTGGTGTTTATTCGCGTTGGCGTGGGTGGGGGAGTGTCTGTGACAAAAGGCATGTGAGATATCCAGATAATTATGACATGACAGAGCAGGATTGTCTAGAGTTTGGTACTTGAATGAGGAAAACATCCTTCACCCTCTTCCAAACAACGGGTGGGAGATACCACACCCTAGCAAACACTACTGCACTCCCACCCCTTTGGCATCGAGGAGCATCGAGATAATGTAATCTGTCTAAACAGGAGGTAAACTTAAATATGTCCTCCCTGTTTTTTCAAGCACTCACGTCTGCTAATTGCAGTAAGGACACATGCCACGTGTCCGGAGTAGGTAAATAAATAAGTTCATACTGAATAACTTTTAACTAATCAGTTTCATGTTACTGAACAGTTCATGCTTCATCTAGAGCACAAATCCTGAAAATGAGTGAGACAGCATGTGCACTACACAGCTGCTACGATGCTTATACTTACAACACTTATAACCATTATTTGACTTCCATCATAGAAGCCTGGCTTTACTGCACAGATTTATACAGCAGGTATTATTCTACTAGCTGTGTAGCTGGGGGGAAAAAAATGTCATCAAACTATATTACCTCCTCACCGGTCCGTTCTTAAATATTCCAAAGTATGATGGCTAGAATAGGACAGTTAGGATTGTGAGCCGATGGGTTTACAGTAACGGGTCACCTTTTCTGCTAGCCGTGCACTGGGCATTTCCACATATGGCAAATCCTCATTTGATGATGGAACAGCATACCTGGGCATGGCTGACACTGACTGCATCCTTCAGCACGATCCAGGTGACACTTTCACACAGAGGGGGTGTGGTTAGAGAGCCTTCATAAGTCCAGTAGTGCAGATGATGTGGCAGCAGGGTTTTTGGGTCAAAGTTTGTAAATTCGGCTTGCTTGCCCTGGAATGGGGGGGGGGGGGATCAAATGTTACTTTTATGAATGAATGGACAGATAATTAAGTAAATAAAAATTCTGAGGCAAAAGACCCTCTCACCTTTGACTGGATGGCACTGAGTTTATCTAGCACTTTCTGCAGACTTGGATTGGCACTACCAAGCTAAAGGGGTCAAAAAGAAAAAAGATTGACACATTGAACAAATTTGACACATTGAATGAAACTGATTCCATACATCCCATGGAGTGAATTTAAGGAGTGAAGTTTGGCATAACCTTGAGGAAAACGCCAACAACAGCCAGCCCGTCGGGCTTGTCTGAGGCCTCGCTAAAACTCGGGTACTTGGTGTTCCAGTGCACCAGGTGAAGCTGGAGACGAAAGGAAGCATTTAAACCAAACCATGGCATCACAGCATGCACTGAACAGACAGGCATGACACAAGACCATGGGAGTCTCTATTAGCCAACAAGGTCACATTATCAGGGTTTATGGGCAGATTCAACGCTGCCTGCACTACAAGACTGAGGCATAATACAGAGAAGAAGGAGATAGGGAAGACGAGGCATTTCAGTTGCCATTTATGCATCAGTGTTTCTACTGTTATTTTATGTGCACAGATTCCTCATGTGCAGCTGTGAGACCACCTTATACGCCAGTCTGATCTGTTTCTGGGAGCCTTTTAGAGCATGGTGTATTCTGAACAACTAGAACTGTAATCCAGTTGAACACCAACTACTGCAGTTTTATGGTAGCGTCTCCCCACGCAGTGTCTTTTAGTTTAGCATGAAGCACAAACACACTCCAGACAGGAACGGAGATGACAGAGAGTCTGTCTGAAGTGTCACCAGGGAGTGCCGGACTCTACCTCGCAGGGGAACGGGATGCCCCCGATGGTGTGCTCAGATCCATGGTCATCTCTGCTCCCCCAGTGGAAGTGGAACTGCTTCAGCCTGTACGTGCCAGTGACAGGCCCTCCACTGAGAGCTACACACACACACGCACACACACACAAACACCAGTTAGTCAAGCAACTGCATTATACAGTATAAACAAATGATGCATCGTGTCAATAATCTGCTAAAAAATGCAGTCTTTGCACTCTGCTATGTGCTCGTATGCAGAGTATTAAAGAAATAGTTCAAGAATGATTTCAAACCAGGCGATTGATGAAAACTAGTGGAAACTATTGTGGATAATGTCATTTTCATAATGCTAACTGGTCCCTTTGTTTACTTTTTTTTCAGTCACAGTAGCATTCTGGATGGGATATTCTTTTAAAGTCACAAGAAAAAAAAGAAATAATTACAGCCCCTATGATCAAAAACTCTGAATGTGAACAGCAAAAGCATGCCATAAAGATTTATATAATAATTATTTGTCCAATAATTATTTGTCCATAGGCAAAGTCAGTATAATATTCATCTTGAGTTTCACTGAAAATGGCAAGTGTTTCTCATTCTTCAGTATCACTGTTTCCATGCGGTGACCCTATACTGAACATCTGCGCACACAGCCAGAGTATTGAGATGGAAGTAATGACGTCCAAAGATTACATTTTCGGGACGCTAACTGCTTCCTCTTGCCTCCCCTTTATCGCTAGCATTTTTCCTTTAGCGCACAAGTGTAGAATGTATGTTTGTTCTCCTTCGACTTAAAAATCCTGCTGAAAAAAACTCTCCTTGTCAGTCCAAGCGGGCAGGGGGGATCTGACTCCATTCTACTGCCCATAATAGAATACATTAGGACTGAAGTGTACATAAAGCATAGTGGAGCGGCTGATGGCTCTAGCCATGGGAAACGGAGCGCTCTTATTGGACGCTCTTATTTCAGAAGTGGTAGAAGGAAATTAGAGTGAGCCGACTGAAATCAGACTCCACAAAGCGTGTTTACGAAGCAGGACTGAAAACAAAGCATGTTGTTTTGGCTAGCAGGGGGCACATCTGCTAGTGGAATATCATCCAAGCAAAGTCCTCTGCAGCTAATAACTTTCAAAAAGATTTTTAAAAAAGAGTCACAAAACAGCAATGAGGATGTATTTAAAGAAATGGCAGTTTATTTTTGAAAATGAAAAAATAAATAAAATATATACTGAAAAAATACCAGTACCAAAAGGTCATAAGCACTCTACCTGTATCACTTCATTTTGTAGCAAAACCTAATGACCTAATGCCCATAACCAACCTATGGCATCATCTATCCTGTGTATTGTTTCATTGAGATAATGTAGTGGAGCAGGTAAAAACATGGCCATTACAATCATCACTCATGACTCTTCTCCGACAGTTGAAAGGAGGTGTATTTGAGACTAAATCATTACTTTTCCTTTGAGTGCCATATTCTCGCTGCGAGCTCCTGGGTGACTTGTTCACTGTGCCCATGTGTTATTGGTTGTGGCAACCTGTGTGCAAGAACCCTTTTTGCCACAAGAATGAATACAATCTCTCATTTGTCTCTCATCATTGTCACTGATGCTCAGACAATTTATGTTTGCATACATATTAACAAGGAGCCATCTGAAAACCTACAGGGTGACCAAGTGATAAATGCACTCACTTGATTTGTTGGTATCGTCAGCAAAACCCACTTGGAAGGAATGGCCATTGTTGATAATTTCAGTAGCAGTGGAGGGCTCGTACTTCAGTTTAAGATGTTTGAGAGTGGGATCATATTGTGCTTGGCTTGGTATAATCTCAATAGGAGACTGTCGGGTTCCATTAGCAACTGGGTACATCTCGCCCCAGTGAGCTGGCCCTGTAAAATTAAATAAAATTCAATTCAAATAAAATTTGCAATCAACAAATTTTTTTGCCACCATGCACTTGTGGGGAAGAAATCATTATATGTAATTGTAGCTATAAGTGATTGTGCTTGAGAAAGATTTCATATTCTTCCAAAAAAAACTTGATATTCATCTGCACTGTTAAGCAATTGTTTTTTACAATTGACCAACATATACATTTCTTTAATAAGTACTTTCTATAGGAACTGCTACTTGTACAAATGTAACAAGAAAGATCACTTTATTGGCAGTAAAAAAAAATGTTTAAAAAAAACCTATTGGACGGGAGTGAAATAAATGCAATATGAAAGCAATAAGAAAAAATCGAAAATAAAACACAACCGGTCTAGTTTATGATCAGTGTGATAGTTTATGGATTAGCAGAAGAAATAGGTTTACCATTATCATCTCCATATCCCCAGTCGTGTGACATGGTTCCTGTTAAGACTTTTCGGGAAACTGAAGTTCGTGTATTGTCTACCTCACACTGTAGATGCTGAAGACAAGCCGGTGACTGCCAGGGCGTCCTGTCAAATGGCAGCCTTTATATAAGCGTCCCATCGACTGGCGCAAAAGCCTTATCTCAAATCAGTGGGCTTGGCAACATAAGCTCAGGGCACGTCAGACACCCCAGGAGGACTTAATTGGAGTCTGTGTAAAGAATCGGTGCACGTCCCCCTCCCGATGCACTTCTCCATACTGTCTCGTCCCAAAACCATTGCGATGCTCGCTCCGGCGACATCTAAGGTGCTTTGTGGAGAAGGCTATGGAAGTTAGTCTGCATTCCGATAGACGAACACTACCGTGCCAGCGCATTTGCCAGTTTTCGGGCTAGATTTTTCTGCATGAATGCCTGGAGTCTGATCCCACCGTCATGCCATTTCCCTCCGAGCGCCAATACGTTATTGCGATGTCTCACACACTGAGAGAAATCGGACTGCACTGGGACAGAAAGAAGGAGGCGTTATGCCTATGGTGCCTGTGAACATTCTGTAATCCGTATTCTGACACATACTCCCGTCCTCCCGTAACCGACACCCTGCCCGGCGCACATTTAAAGGGACCAGTAGACTTGTAGGATAGTTACGAGCGTTACGACAGCGTACTAAGATGCAACAGGAGAGATTAAACTGCTTATGTGTTTCGTGTTGGAGTGATAATATTCATTTGCGCGGTGTTGACGTGTTGATTGTTTATCTTATACAGCTATATATATATATATATATATATATATATATATATATATATATATAGAGAGAGAGAGAGAGAGAGAGAGAGAGAGAGAGAGAGAGAGAGAGAGAGAGAGAGTCTCGTGTAATGAACTAGTTGTGCACAAAATGTATTATACTCCCATATAAAATAATTTGCTGCCCTCGTTTGGCTAACTCATGAAAAAACGCCCAGCCAAATAAATCACAAATGAAAATGCCAACGTAACTGTGATTGGGGGAAAAAGGGTTTTAGGTAAACATTTTTGATAACGCATTTATTTAACCTATATAATTTTAAACAATACAAATGGCAGTAAAGTAACAAATAGGAACGATTTGTTTACTCTTTGGATCCGCCTTTTCCACCCCGTCCACGAACACAGCTTAAGTTGTCATGACTTCACGTTCGAGAGACAATGCAGGGTGTTTATTAATAATGCTTAGTTATTTCAATATAGATGATAAATGTATGATATTGTGGTATACACTATGCAATATATTACAATATTTATTTTAATGATATCCTATGAGTTTATCAGTCACTACCTGTATTAGCTTGTTAGCATCGTTAGCTGCTAGGGAGACTGTTAATCATTAGATAGGAAGATAGGAGCTGGTTCAACCAAAACATTGCTTTACATAGCTCTCTCGGTGGTAAAGATTTATCTACTCTATTCGATATATAAAGTCTTTCAGTCAAACAGTTAAACGTATACAGATTGCGTTTACATAACTAACCTATCCAGCTATCCAGTCTTGTCCAGGAGGAACGTCGCTAATTTCTTGCTTTTCGCATTTCAATTGAGAAAGCACTCCAGTGTTAACAACTCTTCCTTTAACACGTTTTTTGTCTTTGTTTTTGTTTTGTTTTATTTTGTTTGTTTGTTTGTTTGTACAGCGTGGGTTATTTTTTGTTTTTTGTTTTTTTTTGCCCCATTGCTCAAATGGCGACCCTGTGCACTTAACAGATGCCGCCAAAACTGACGGAGGTGGTGGTGGAGTAATGGGACGTTGAGGAGCGTCTCATGAAGTGACTGACAGGAGGTTAAACACAGGCAGGACTCCGGTCAGTTCTTCAAATAGGTTTTCTCAGGCAGCTAATACACATATGCTAATACACATACCCTTTTTTCATATTTCGTACTTATTTGACTTTATTTGAATTAGTAAGAAGGCGGGGTCGACTAAAGTGCAGTTTTGAGTGAATGAACTTCACTGGAGCAGGGATTTATTCTGTGGAACTCAATACAGTACCTAGACTTTCTTTTTATTTCAAAGCATCTTTACAAGAACAAAGTGTAAAGGCCCCTAAAGAGCAAGCCAGAGGCAACTGTAGCAAAGAAAAAACAACCTTGGTTGAAGGAAGAAACCTTGGGAGAACCAGACTCAAAAGGTAACAAATCCTCCACTTGGTGACAGTGGATCATACTGGATAGAAAATGTACAAAAGCAATTAAGTAATAAGTCAGGTGAGTCTGGGTGGCCAGGTAGTCATCTATGTTCCTGAAAGAGGAGAGCAGGAAGTGCAGGTTCAGGTTATGCAAGTCAAGGTGGCTAGGTAGTCCAGCTTGGGGAAAGGAAAAGATCATTCTCAGTCAATTGATGTCAATTTCTTTTTATAGAATCATTTACCCTATTAATGCCCTGTCTCTTTCTTGTTTTTCCTATATTTATAAAATAAGTGAGTTAATAATATATGTTCTAAGTAAATTATATTTTGAGCCACTAGGTGGCAGAACAAAACCATTATTCTGGGGGCTGCCGTCGGAAGTGAAAAGTTGCAGTGGACATAAACAATAACCTATGGAAGAACTTTGTCAGTTTATTCACTTTTAAGAAAATGAAAGATTCCTTGACATTTAATTAAAAGAAAAAACAATTGTCTCAGCTAAAACTCCTTAACAAACTGATATTGGAAAGCAAAAATCTAAGATGTTTGTTTCTGGTGAAATACATCCAAAAACGTAAACAGTCTAGTAAAGTACCTATAAATTTGGTTAACGCAGTATTAAATGTGCACATGCTGAACACTGTTTACGAAAGGAAGGGAAACAAATGAACAATTTCCACATTTACCCTTGTTGCATAAACTTATTAAATGTGCCAATGAGCATAACACAGACAACAGACGAGGTATTTAAGTGAATTTACAACTGGGCAAAAAGAAAATAACATTAAACTGATTAATGAACATTAAAAGAATGAGCATTAAATTGACCAGAAATATTGATAATATTGTGTATGATTAACAGTTTGTCCAGAAATGTGTGGAATATTAAATTTTTCAATGGAATATCCACACTGGCTTACAGAGGCCCAGCTTCCAACTCAGCTTTCAGCTTCCATCCGTCTTGTTTCTAGTAGCACATTGTGCTTGTTAATCTGAGTTTAGTGAACAGGCTAATTGTTCATGAGAAAACACTTTTACACTTATGTTAGCACAGCGAACATAATGCAGATTAAAGAAAATTCTTCTGAAACCTTACAAACTATTCCTGTTCTAAGAAATGAGGGCTATTCAGTATAAGAAACTGCCAAAATACTGATAAGGTGGTATGTATTACCACTTTTGCAGAAGTGGGCAAACTGGCTCTAGAATGCTAGAAAGAGAAGTGGGAGGCCCCAGTGCACAACTATGGAAGAGGAAAAGAACATCCAAGACTGAGAGTTTGAGAAACAGAAGCCATACAGGTCCTGAAACAGCAGCTTCGTTATATGCTACATGCAAAACATTAGTCATCAAAACACTAGTTTACATTAAAGTGCTACATGCAAAACACCATTGACAGAAAAATCACCATTCTCAATATTAACAGATAAATCATATCTGAGACTGGATAATAAAAGGAAAAGATTGAGATGGGCAAAAGAACACAGACACTAGACGGAGAAATATTAGGGGAAAGTTTTACGGAGAGACAAATCTAAGTTTGAGGGATTTGGATCACATGGAAAACAAATTGAGACGCAGAAAAGATGTACAGATGCTGGAGGAGTGAGCGATGCCATCCGCCAAGCCTGATGGGGTGAAGTGGTGAGTAAAAGGGATCATGAACAAAGAGGCCACTCTGCAATTTTGCAGCGCCATGTCTCACCCTCTGGACGGCACTAGACCGGAGCCAATTTTATCCTACAACAGCCGAAAACGCTCAATTTACTCCAAAAGAACTGAGGCAACGTGTTGCCTCAAAAATTGAGCCTCATAACTCACATAGCTGAGGTTCATGGTTGGGGTCACTACACTTAGAAAATAATAATGCGGAACATGAGAATTAATCACAAGTTGACGTTATTCAAATTGATAATTTAAGACTAGTTGATTTCATTTATGAAGTTGATTATACTTGACTGATGGATTTATTGAGGTTTTATTCGTTGAATATTCTATTTTATGTAACTAAACAACACAATATTTCAAATATATGAATTTGTTTATTAATCAGTATGCTGACAATAGCTTTATATAGCTTGATCACACGCTCATGCCCATTCGAATTCTTTTACACCTAAACATGTCCTGAAGACTGCAATTATGTGTTGTATGAACTCAAATACGTATTATGCAATACATAAATGAGTCCATAAAGAACATAAATAGCATGTGGAAGGTCATGGAATATCTGAATGTTTACTCAAATGTAACAGATCAAATTACAAGTATAGCTAATATCAAACTCTGAACTTGAAACAGAATCTTGTAATTATAACTTAAAACTAACAGACAGTTTACATTTGCAGCCAAAGTCGTGAAAGCAACTTTGATTTCCAAGTTTTGATGAGATTACCGATTATTGCATTGGTATAGTAAAGACCAACATCAGGTTTTACAGTGAATCCTGTTGAGCTGTTGTGCGAGTAGCTTGAACAGAGTCCTGAAAAGGCCACAATAGGAATCTTTTTTTCTTCATGTGCATGATGTATTAAATTGTGTTCATTGTGCGTACAAATTAGTTTACAGTGCCAACTAAATACTAAATAGAGATCCTGTAATCGCAAGTTGCGCACACAATGTAATTTACTTGTGCATTCATTTTTTTGTATGTTGAGTACTTGAATGAATAAAATAGTTTTGCTTTATTTCACCAAATCACACAAGAGCTGAGCACCACTTGGAGGATAGTTCCTCATTATGGGCCTGTATAATTCTGATTTGTTCAGCACTGAGTCATTAAAAAGCACTTATATAGTTACTTCTACGTTATGGGATGTGAATTTTAACTATAGATTAGAAGATCATGCTGTACTCAAAACCAGATATCAGTATTTTAAAATATTTCAAATAAATTATAAGCATTAACAATATCTTGATCTTGATACAAGTTGACCTCTTTTTTTGACAAAAACATTTGGCAAAAGTGTTGGACACTGGATGGTGAAACACAGAGACTTCACAGATTGCTGTTGGTTCATGTGGTTATTCCAGCATGATGATGAGGGTCATTTCTTATAAGTGCTATCTTTGCACCTGTTTGTGAACCACTTTTCAGAAACCTAAAATGTTTAGTTATTTATTACAATGAATTTAATAAATCAAACTCGATTGTGTATTGTATTGCGCCTGTGTCGAAAATCACACTTAAAGTCAGTACATTTAATCAGTGCACTGCTCACTAGCCTTCAGTGCTTGCACAGTGGGCACAGTGCTGCTTCATCTCTATGTAGTTTCTTGTTGCCACGTCAAACTAATTCATATTCACCATTTAGAACGTTGCGCACACAAAACCAAAATACAGTTCTTGCTTAGCCTCTTGAGAGCTCTACAGAGGATGGAGATTTTTAAATTAAAGAATATTTTTATACTTTAGTTTTTTTCTGTGCTTTACGGATACATGCTGAGAACACTTGCAACCTATTGTGAGCAAGAGGACTGACAAGAATATGGCTTTACTGTCATGAATATGCTGATTTGGATCATTGGATTATTTGGATCATATGGTTACACCATGAATTCAGTAAATGGTATGCACACAGTTTTGTGACCTCTGTTTAGAACCTCATGGCAATATACTAATTTGTATACACAACAACATCAACAGAGTTACAGAATGGCAAAACTCTGCAGGGCCATAACTGATACCAACGTCAGATTCTTTGACGAAATCAAAGTTTTAATGATAAAATTATTATTTCAATCAAATATTGTTTATTTCTAAGATTATCAATGTTTTCTGTTCACCTTGCAACTCGTTTAATAATAAAAAGTTTGAGTTGTCAGGGAAAATGTTACATTTTCTGCGTGACCCAAAACCTTTGACATGTAGTGTATTATTTATTTTATTTGTTGTCTAATATCAGCACAGCTGTAAAACCCAGTACAGTCTCACTGTAAGAATTGTCTAGCTTCTGAGATCCCAGCCACCTCCTTAAAAAAAGGTAATGCCGATTCCCAATGATTGAAGCAACAAACTCTGGTGCTTCTTTCCATTTCTTATTATGGCTAATCATGGGCGACCGCACTACAAATCTAGATCTGTGAAAAGGAGAAAAATCCTTGTGCATCCCACCCATTCTCCATCCAAGCCTCTGTGTGCTGCAGTAATGGCAGTGGAGAATGGGAGAACTTTCATTTGCTCCTCATTCAACTGTGTGATTAGACTGTGGTGAGGTGGTGTGGGGTGGATGCTGTACAGATGGTGGCATCGGGTGGTGTCTGGGGGTGGGTGCTCTGCAGATTCGGCCGGCTGCGTCATTGCCCGCCGATTACCCATTATGCTGCCCTCTGAGCCTCTTTAACACCTGATGTTGTGGTCTAATTGGTGTCTACCCAAGCTCATTTTTAAGGGAAAGTATGATTACAGTGACCATAGCCTTTATGAACCCTGTTACATAAATGTCTTACTCACGCTATACTATCAGTTTCATGACTGGTCCTGTATGCTTGGCTTCTGTTTTCATGGTCTGTTCTTGTTAAATGTCTGTACCTCTATGTAAATTTCAGGCTGTAATTTGTGCTATTTCTGCTGCACACACACACCCTCTCTCTCTCTCTCTCACACACACACACACACACACACACACACATATATATATATATATATATATATATATATATATATATATATATATATATATATATAGTATTTTTGGTGTTTCCTATAAATTCAAAGGCATCTGTATAGTAAAACATGCACAATAAAATGCAGAATCAAAGCTGCAGTTGTTTGTGTTCTGATGTAATGAGGGTTGACATCTCTGCAAACACTCTGGCACACAGTGTGCACATCCTCACCTGGTGTCGCAGCAGCCAAGGCAATGACAGCATGTTTGCTCCATACATCATCTACTATTGTCCCTTTACTGGAGAATACAGAGTCCTTAAAGTAATGCAGTGTCCCCACTGTACCGCGGCATTACCTCAAATGTCCCACAGAGTAACTACGTTGTCGTTTCCTTTCTGCCTGTGCACAGTCACCCACAGCGAAGGAGGGGAGGTCACAGAGCCCGGAACCATGGAATCCGGCGCTGACCAACTACCGATCCTTGGCATGGATTCGCAAAGATGAGTGACAGAGAGAGAACCGCCCGCTTTGTTCCACCAATCACAGCTGAATAGAGGCTGCTTCCTGTCCTTTCTGGCCCTTCTAAATGACAGGCCTGGTCTCTCCAAAGGTGAAGTTGCTCTCACGACAAGTCTGTGGTTAAAACGTGGCATAAGGCTAGCAGTAAGTGCTATTTTTCTCCCTCTCCTCTCCCAGTGCCTCTGGGTTTTACTAAAGCCCTGGTTCCTCAGTGAAAGGGTGGTACAGAGACACTGAATGGTACTCCACCGATGTCGCTGAAATACACAAAGCTCAAAACAGAGTCCTTTCAAAGTGCCTCTTGGCCTGCGGCGAATACTGGGATACATACAAGACATCAAACAAGAAAATTATGGTAAGAATATTTTCTAATTACATTTATCGAAATTCTTCTTAAAGGTAAAGGAGAAAAAAGAAAGCGGATCCTGTCCTTAGAAGTCTTTTTTTCATCCTCCCGTTTGCCGTAGGTGTCACTATCCTTCAAAACTGAATGATTCGAGTAATCCAGTGAAGAGTAATGGAATAGACTTAAACTTACTCTAGACATAAAATAATGTCCTCGCTGTGGAATAACACAAAAAGGTTGTAGGTTGTCAAAGCAACACTGAAAATTGCCCCGCTCATGCATTTGTCATCAATCAATACATGAAAATGATCCATTCATAATCGTTTTACTTTTCTGTTCTCCATGTTTAACGTTAGTCTATGTGGCATCGTCCAAAACCTGGCACGGATTAGGCATGCCGACCAAACAAGAACTTTGTATGAAATAATAAATTTATCTAAAGGGTAACGTTTTTCAAGCACAGAGATATTTTCTCATAAGCAAGACCTAGGTTATTCTGTCCATTGTGAGAGCCAAAGTAGTCTACTTTTTTGGAAATTCAAAGTTGTCCTACGTCCTGTAGAAATAGGTAAAACAAATGTACAACCCGGACGAATTGCACACCTGAAAGAGAATCACCCCTCTTCATGTGGAGGGAAAAGCGTCACTTTCTTTGACAGAGATTTTACAAACTTTTAAATCTTTTACAATGATTTATTGCCGTCGCCGCCTCTGAAGCTCAACGATAAGAACGGACCTTGTCGAACTTAAACCAAAGAGGGGCGACATAGCTCCAAAAATCCCTCCGATTGCAAAGTAATAAACAAATGAACATATATTTCCAAATGTTTTTGCTACTAGCTAGATAGAATTATTATTTTTGTAATGGTCTCCGTTTTACTGTAGATTGAGCAACTGTAGTTTAGGGGTGACGAACATATCCTGTGGTGTGACGCGAGACCTGACCTCGGAGTGCGCGAACGTGCAATTAAACGGCTTCAACAATTAAATGGTTAAGTAATCGTTAAATATAACGGATACATGTTTAGCGCGTAGAGTGTCCCATTAAGAGTGTTTGGCTGTAGGAACGTAATGATTTAAGGAAACGTTTGTGTTTTAAAGTTGTTTTGAGTTTAAAACTATTGCCTCTGTGTCACCGTGTGTATCTTAACTGTGTATCTTAAGTTTAAAGACCAGCCTTCAGATATATTATTTTTGATACGCCTTTTACAGAAATTCCTCCAGAAGCCTTAACCTATGAGCCCCGTTTACACAGACCATAAGTCATTTTTCATCTTAGGATGCATTCGTTGAGGTTAAACGGCCGCTCCATTCACTCCGACGTCCGATCCGCTCCGCGTTTTCCGACACGCTATTCTGAACCGAGGACCATATTCGTATCTCCGCTGCAGCAACAGCGCGCTGTCAGGTGCGCAGGGGAACGGCTCGACTCTCGTATCTCAAGCAGCCCTCCTCCGTCCACAGCGCTTTTCTTGTTCTGGTCGGTACTGCTCACTATTTCAGGAATATGAACTGTGATTAATACCGAATCCGAGGTAAGCCTTTATTCTTCCTCTGAGCTTTTGCAGTTGATCCACAATAGCACAGAATGGTTCTATATGGGTCTATATTGCAAATTACCTTAATTGCTGAGGCAAAACCGCGCCATTCATATTGCACTGAATTCTTTCAGATACGAGAAGACCACATTGACTAGAAAATGCATCTGTACTGTCTCCCGATCGATGTTTTACATTGGTCAAGACTTAAATGTTATGACATCGCGTTCCGTCAGCACTGCCTCTTTATCGCCAGGCTGGTACATTACGCCTGACGTATAACAAAGACCGGCTTGCTAGCAATTTGTATCGACTTTCGTGCTGCCAGTGATGTAAACCTGCGCATTAAACGATAATCAAATTTATCTTATTGAGCTTATCAGAATCAATAGAGTCGCACCACCTACGCCACAGTGTGAAACGGGAATATGCAGGCAGTAATAGGCATCTATCAGTCTAATGAATTAAAACTGGAAGCCCTTTACCCCAGCGCACTGGTCTCTTGGTTTATTGGTTGTTTCCAGGAGAATTATGTGGCTTATACGTCCGTGCTTCTGCTGATACCCGGTAGCCTATATCTCACTGGGATTCATGACTGAATTCCAATGTATCCTACTTACTATACGTGACTTTCCGTCTGGTGAGATCAATCCCTGTGCGCATTCGCAAGATGCGCACGTGCTTATATCTCTTTCTACCCCGAAAAAGTGTCTCCATTATTGCATGAGTTGCTGTCCTTTCAGAATTTGTTTGTCTGTGTATACGTGTCTCCATTATTGCATGAGTTGCTGTCCTTTCAGAATTTGTTTGTCTGTGTATACAGAAACAAGAAAGTACACGAAGTCCAGTCTGATATCAGACTTGGTGGAGGGTGACAGGGACCCACTTTAATTTCTTGTCATCAGTCATCACAACCTGTTTCCATGGTCGCGACCTGGTGACATTTCTGTCCTCTTGGGGTTCACCACAACCGTATGAGGAGAAGCCTCACCACCCAGTTCGGACTGAATCGTAGTAATTGCTCTTTCTGTACAGTGCAGTTCTTTTAATTTTCCTACAGTATAAAAGCTCTCTCTGGGCTTCAGGATGCATGCGAGAGCACCCACCTGGTAAGGCAGGTGCGCAAGGTGGTTGCAGCAGCAAGATCGTGGGTTTCATTTCCAAGGGGTATGCATGCCGTCATTCTGAGAAATATACGCAAGCCACTCTGCAGAAGAACATGTACCAATGCAACTGTGATGTGTTCCTGTAGCTCAGCTGGTGCATCAAACACCCCAAGGTGCCAGCAACACCAAAGTCATGGGGGAAGTGCACTTCCTGTCATACTCATAAATATGTTAGTTGCTCTGGATAAGAGTATCTGCCAGTGCTGGTAATAGACTCATAAAGCAGTGGTAGCCAAAAGAAATGGCATAACTATTATTATTATTATTATTATAACCTGTTTCCCAGTACAGAAAAGCACCTTGTCAGTGTATCGCTCCAGGCCCTGTGCTTGTTGTGATAGAGACCTGACAAGCTTTCCATGCCTTGCTCTGGGACTGGGGGAAGATGGTTTACCTCCTCTTAAATAGAGTGATACAACCAATCCTGGCCATGTGTTTCGTTTAGGCACATTTAGCTGTCCTACAGTACAGTGCAAGGGGCAGTGTGAAAAGATATAGTTATTGGATATACACATCAAGGAGGAGGCATGCTTTAGCCACACCCTATATCCATGGTAGCTATCAGAGGACAGAGGAGATTGTGGGTAGTAGGTAGTAACTAGCAATGGCATACATTGGGAGAGAATTGTTCAGAGTTGAGTGAAGGACAGAAGGAAAGAGAGATAAGATGAGGGAGAGAAAACTTCAGAGTGTTGTCTAGAGTCTTCTGCTATCTCTTCAGTTTTGAATGTTGAAATTAAGGCATCATGAACCAATGTATCTGTGGTTTAAACACGAGTCACTAAAATTGGAAGAAGTATAAGCTGTGAAAAAGGACCTTGTCAAAAAGGATAAGCTCATATGCAGTGTAAACTGATACCACAGTCCAATACCAGTATCAGTCCTGATGTCTCCATAAAGTGATCTATCGGGCAAGCTCAGCTGTGCAGTATACAGATAGCTGTTTGTTTCAGCCAGGCACAGCAACCTGGAGAAACTAGCAGAGAGCAACTACCGAGCTTGGCTGTATCCCTTTCCAGCACCACATCTGCTGCATTACTTGGAACTACAAATGAAATTATCCCATTAGGAATGAAATGATTCCATTAGGAATTAAATGATCCCATTATGTTCTATAAAGCTCAATTAAAGACAATAACCAGTTTAATAAAATATACCTTGGGGCAGCTAGGATCCCCTGACCATGACCTCTTTGTTGATGCAAAGTCCAACCTCGTTTTTATGAAGCTTCTTTGAATTTCATAGCTTGAGTTTGAATCCATTAAAAACTATTTAGTCATGCAAAAATGGAAGGATGTGAGAGGTGGGATGACCAGGGACACAGCCAGCATGTGTGTGACAGAGCGATGCTCCAAGCCAGTCAGTTTAATGCTATCTGACTGTCGATTTGGTCAGCTCCGTTCTCATGACTCAACGGAGATGACACACTTTCATAGCGCATTACTGTCATGTGGACCGAAGAGGCCCCTCTCTATTATGACTTGCGACCTCTTCAGAGCAATTTAAATGCCCCGCAAGCTTTTACCGCATACACACACCTTTACTCATGTTTTTAACAAGAACAAATTTCTGTCTGGGCCATATTGCAAGAGGAGTATCAAAATGGCTCAATGGACAGTCCTCTTGCATGTTACTTATACACTTGAATTAAGAGCCCTGCTTCACAGCAATCTGTGATGGAATTAATGTCAAATTATATCAAATCCCGTTGTCTATTAATGGCAGTGCTCTCACAGTTTGATTCTGCTGGTAATCTAATTTTTTTTTCTTTTAAAAAAGTTTAGTCATTTAAAGTACTAACGGTCCTTAGGTGTATGAGGTTGGTGTTAGTCCTGCCTGTAGATGCACCTGGAACAGGTAATAGTGGGGGGCATGCATGCCAGTGAAGGGCTCCATATATGTGCATCTTCGTGAGCCTTTGCAGAAGTCCTGCCTGTCTCTGGGGAACAGGTGGTATTTATGCTACTCAAGGTGGGAGGATGATTCACAAAAAAAAAAAATGCTGCTCTCGGTATAGCAGTGGTTGCATCATGAAAGCACCCATGATTCACCGCAGCTAGCTCAACTGATCTGTGTATCAGAGCTGACTATACAAGGCAAAGTATGGGATTATAAAGTCCTTTTGGTTTGCCACATTGGTAATATGTTGGTAATATGTTTTGAGACACTATAGTCTATTTGGTACTAGAACTGTGCTCGAGTAAGTGGGATGTTGCAAAAAGACACTGGACGAAATGACACGGAGCTAATAGTCTGGCCTATCAACACAGGGGACCTCCACCTAAGTGATATCCACTCTACTGATAAAGCCTCCAGCAGGGCCCCCCACAGGTTTTTTCCTGGTCTCTCTTTCTCTCTCTTAAACACGCACACACACACACACACACACACACACACACACACACACACACACACACACACACAGACTCATGCATTTCATTGATCTGCTCTCTAAGCCTCCCAAATCACCAACAGGTCAACAAGCCTCAAATGGCAACAGCCCTGCATCTATAGTGCTACTGCCACCCAGACAGCAGTATATATGTACCTCCCAAGGCTGTAGCCAGAGAGTTGCAAGCATGATGTAATTGCTTTTGCTCTGTTTTATAGCCCTCCAACTGTTTTCACTTCTCAGTGCAGCCAGTGATGCAGTCTAAGGATGCCACAGAGAGCTTCAACAAAGCAGTTCTTTCATTTGACAAACAAATGTCTCAAAAATAGAACTTCTGCTAGATGTTTGATCTAGAGGAAGGTGACATTCTAACTCCATGATGGCAGCATTAGTTGGATCTGGGATGGCTGTGCATTACCCTTGATTTGATTTAGAGAAATGTTCGTCTACCACATTCGTCAGCCCCTTGGTCTCCAGCGCTCTGCCCAGATATGCTTGGGCTGCCATTACCACACCTGTACTTTTACCTTCCCCAAACAGCCTGCTACACCTACCAGAATCATAGCTCAGAGTGACCCCCAGGCAAGAAAGGCTAATGTCCACACACTCCAAAACACTGCTAAAGAGGCAGAGACCTCAGAGACAGCACCCAGCCTCTAATTACAGGAGCTCCACACATGCTTCCTGCATCGGCTGCAGTGCGTTTCATGGTTGAGCGAAGCCGTGCGGTGAGAAATTACGATTCTCTCTGTGCCAGGTCTGCTTGCGTCGCACAACGCACCAAGCGACTTGGCTCAACTGACAACCCCACGCCTTTATTACCGACAGAGTTGGGGGGGGGGGGGGATGTCCTGTTGCCACAGCTACGGGCCCACACGCTTACAGCAGAAATGACGGTGGGTGGCACCAACAGAACAGCTCGCACAGTTTTTCTCCCTGTGAGAAACTGAAAGCTGGCCGGAAAGCCTGAGAGATTGCCTTAATATTGCCCTGATTTTACGAGGGCGACTGTCTTTGTGAGGAAGGTGCTTCTTGGCCAGAGAGATCTCTTGCTGAAGAGATAAGGGTTTCTATAATGTATCTAGAGGAGAGAACCACACTTCAGCCATCTTTTTGAATCACACAATATGCAAACATGTTCCATATTTCTAGGAACATGAAACCTAATCCTTTTGACTTGTGATTAGTTTCGAGACTGTGGGTGTAAGATGAAACAGACATACACACACCGGCTATCTGACTGGTAACCACACCACAGTGTCAAAGCAACTGTCTAACCTGAAGAATAACTTTCATTTGAAACACATGTCTTAGATCATACATGCAGAGTGCTTATGGGTGATTAAATACTGTGTTGGTACAAGTTTATGCACACTCCACACTTTTCTGTAAAATTGTACAATATGCATTTCATTAATATTTTTTTAGATTTTCAGTTGTAAGTGTCCTATATCCAGCTCATCACATGGACAGCCACTAGACAAAAAAACAGAAGTCAGTCCTAGCCACCAGTACCACCTGCAAGCATTGCCATCACATCTGCAGACAAGATGCCATCATCAGCTTTCACTAGGCAGATCCCATACCAGCCATGATTCAGTTTCGCTTCAGGATTCCTTAAAGCTCTATTGGGAGAATTCTTATTTTGAAGTAAATAATTGTACTAAGATGTAGAAAGAAAAAAAAAAACAAAAACAAGCCCAGGAGCAGCACAGCCTGGCCAGTACAGAAGTCATGCTGATGGACTGTTGCCTGGAAACAACCCTATTACAGAATTAATCACCAGCACCTTCAAATCTGCAGGGTAGTGTGCTTTGCTAATCATGAATCTTTATTAATAATAATTTTATAAAAGATAAGATTTAGTTTTTTTGCTACCACATGCTGAGATCACAAAGCTTAACTAGGTGTTTTATTTATAAGTAGCTGGTGTGCATGCATTTGGGCTGACTCACAAAGAAGCGAAAAAAAACAGGTGAGTTAAACCTAGGAAAGCAGACTGATCCAAGGTCAGTGGTAGTACTCACATTTCATGGATGAGAGGTGCAGTGCAAAAATGGTTCAGATTTGAAATTCAGCTGCTGGTTCAAAATCTAAATGAACCTATAGTAAAACCTGCACAATGCCTTCACATATTGGCCCAACCTCAATAACCGGCTATACAAAAGACTAGGCGGCACTATCATGTATAACTCCTGTAGCTCAGCTTTTAGTGTGAGGTGCTAGAAATATCAAGGGGGTTCATTTCCCAGGGGGAACACATACTGAATATATAAGTACTTTCACTCTGAGAGTGAAATGTTTGTAAGTGAATGTTTAAAAAAGGCCTTTGTACTACTGTGCACAACTAAAAAAGCTAAGGGCTGTTAATTATAGTGGTAATGACTGGGAGTCTTTGCTCGCTGTTACTATTTGTGGTCAAACTGTTCCTTCAACTCTGCCACCCGGCCATGGGCTTGGCAATATAGAGGTGGTGCTTTCTTCCTCCCCACTCCTCACACCATCCATCAGTCCTGCTGGAAAGTGTCTGGAGAGCCTTGCTGTTAAGAAGAGCCCTGGCCCGTTGTCAGAGGTGCGTCTTCGCCCGCTCTCTGGTTGACTGCCAGCTTGCCTTTCTCCATGAGGTGTCTCGGTTATTGTTTATTTATTTTTCACCACTGGCTATTTTAGGAGATGAAACCCCATTCCATTAACTTACATTTGATCGCTTGTGGCATCAAGGCGGTATCAGGAAGACACCTGTTTGTGTGGAGCTTGTCTCATTATCTTTCTTTTCACTGAGGGCAATGGTAAGGCTTCTGACCTATAGGTCTTCCTTATTGCTCTGTTGGATGGGGTAAGTCTTAGAACTGTTCTAATATTTCATAATAAATAAATTCATTAATAAGAAACATTTCTATAAATTGTATGTGATTTTATGGAGAAAACAACTCAGCTTCAACTTAGGTGGTCTGTCCGCAAGATATGACAGGGCTAGGCCATTAAGATATTCTGAAATATCTTATAAATATGTATATATGTCTTGAAACGATATCTTTTTATACAGCTGTTTCGTTTCACCGCCTAGCACATTTCAATGAAATGTAGCTAGCAAGCTTCCAGGGACTTGCATGCTGCGTTCAGTTTGTAGAGAAGAGAGGCAGCCTACGTTAGCCAAATATGTCATTTCATGTAGATCCAGCCTGCTTCAAATTATTATTGTAATATTGTAAGTTTTATCAATACGTAAATGTGTTGGGGCACAGATGTATTTCTAGCTACACGTTAATTGTATTTATTTCGATTATTATATTGGTTACTTTCGAGAATGAGTTATGTTCTACACTTATCTTGCTAGCTAAATGAGCTATTCGTCAGAAGATCTTGAAGATATTGATTTATAGGTACACTGGCGTGTTAACTTCACACCAGCCTGGCCGCTGTTCCTCCAGTTACTGCAAATATGACTGCGGAACACTAGAGGGAGCCAGCGAGCAAAGCCTCAGCGAATGGGGATGAATGCGGCCAAACGTAGCATTAAACATGGCATAACGCCAACGTTAGCTCACCAACCAATCAAAATTAACCGACGAAAGCATCGTTTGCAGATAGCGATGCATTTGGAGTAATACTTTAAATCAAGTGAATGGGTTTGAGCTTGTACCGTGACTTGGTTGCGTTTGTAGCTATATGGCTACTTGCTGAATCTTGACCATTACGTATTTTATTTACATGAAATCATGTTCCCAGTGTGGCTGACGTTAGCTACTTTTTCTTACATCTCAACTTTTTCACTTTGGCCTTGCAAAGGATTTCAGCTCCCTTAAAAGTATTCAGATTTGTCTCGAGTACAAATAAGCTAGCTTTTTTTGCAAATCAGTATGCTCAAATGTTCAAAGTCAAAGTTGATTATTTGTCAGCAGATTTGTATTTACTTATTGGGTTTTTTTTTTTTTTTTTATTAATAGCTGAAAAAATGCTGCTTGCATTATAATTCCACCCTTTTAGATTAGCCATCGGCAGGGCCTGGGAATTGTATTAATACTGAAAGACATGCAGTTGGTCATATAGTGCAGGGACATACTGCAAGACAACCTGCTTTAGTCTGTTAAAAAACTAAAGCATGTGCTGTAAAAAAAACTTCACCTTTCTACAGGATATTAATCACAAGCACAAGGAAAATCAACACAGGCATGGTCAAGAATCTGTGGTACCGTTTGGAAAAAACTGAACAAACTCAGTCTCAAACGTTGTGCAAAGCTGGTACGAACGTACCCCAGCAGACTTAAGGCTGTTATTGCAGCCAAAAGTGGTTCTAATGTGTAAATGCATCCCCACAACGTGATGATGCCACCACCACACTGAGATGTTTAGAGCATTTAGAATTTTGGCCAGAAACCTTCATTTTGGTCTCATTTGACCACAGCACCTCTCATACTGTCTAGCCAGCTCCAACCTTGCTTTGTTGTGATTTTTCTTCACTGTTGGCTTCTTTCTAGCTACCCTACACTTGCATGCAGAAGTCTTGATATTGCTGACTAGCGCAGATTAACTCCAGTTTGAGCCACTGATCTCTGTAGCTTCTCCAAAGGTATTGGCCTCTTTGTGGCTTCCCTCACAAGTCCCCATCTTCCTCTAAGTTTTGGGGGATGCCCTTGTCTAGACAGGGCCTGGGTGGAATGATGTAGCTTCCATTTCCTCACAGCTGATCCAGCAGCGCTCACTAAGATATCCAAACACTTTGGATGTTATTTTGTAGCCTTCTGTATCTTGTGCATGTCTATAACTTTCTTCTTAGAATGCTCTTTGATGTTTATTTTCACACCTTTCCTTCAGATTCAAACTCTGAGCAGTACCTGCGTTAAGGTGGTGTTTTATCTAAAAAAAGTGAACTTTTAAAGTGATTCACAGGTCAGATGTGGGCCAGCGGTGTCCATGTTAGGGCAGTATCTTTCAGATGTATAAACCTGGAGCTTTACAGCGCAGGAGTTGAATACATTAAAGAAGATTTCAAGGAGTAACCTCAATGCATTATAGTGAAAAATGTAGAAGTAGTAGAAATTTCAGTGTACTACTCAAGGCTTCCAAAGAAACAGAACATTTCAGACAGTCCTTCATCAAATTTGTGCATGCAAAGTGTGTGTCTGTGTGTCTGCAGAACAAAGTCGATAATAAGATGCAAATAAAATAGCACATTATTAGACATGCCAGTCTTCCATGACAGTGATAGGGGGATCTTGTGCAGAATTGCAAATGTGCCAAAATGGTTTTGCTTTGGCATTTTCCTTTGCAGCTAAACATTTTTTCAAGACATCTCTTTGGTCACTCTTGGATACTTTTTTTTTTTCTTCTTGGTTGGAGCACAAAGTTAGAAGCCTTTCCTGGCCCACATGAAGTGGGTTTATTCTGCCACTGTTGGACATCTGTGTCAAAGCACACGCTGGAAATCATGACCCACTGGACGTGGCTGCAGAGATACAGTGGAAGAGGCTGTTCCTGGCCAGCGTGTTGAGGATCTGGGCTCAGTGCAGTGCAGGGACTCTTTTATTTGCAAGCTGCTGCGTCTGAATGGTAGTGTGAAACCAGTCGACGTGCTCGCCCGAGGGGGAATATCTAACCAGGAGAGAGAATGAACTCTCCAGATGAACAAATTTGTGCAGAGAGACTTCCTGCCTTTCACTATCTTGAAGGATCAGTGCAATTTCATGTGCTTTTAGAGAAGGAAAACAGACTGCTTTGTCCTTTAGAGGAAATTGGTCCTGCAGGTTTTGAGCGCCTCTGTTTAACTACTGTGTGAGATAGTTAGCTTTCTCTGGCAGGGTTAAAGAGTGGGTGAGTATTCTGGCTATTTTCAGAGATGCAGTAATGTCATATTAACATTTTCTCTAGCTTCCCAGCCTTCCTTTCTGTATCTTCAAAAGAACACTGTGCAAAAGTCAAGGAACTAACAATATATATTTTTTTTAATCCCACACTTGATTATTAGAAGGCACACTCTTTTAAAGGGCAAGAATCTCATTAAAGCAGTTGTACACATGCTTTAATTAATTGTGTTGCAGCTTGTCAAATCCCAAGTCTTAGCAGTCTTCACTCTTCTTTCTACACTGGAGCATCTGTGGCTAATTATTTAATTGGCAAGCAATGCCATTGCTATCCTCGCCTGGCGATGTTGATAAGACAAAGTGCATTATATTTCTATCCATCAGGGGACTGAAGTCTGTTGACCAGAGAGCCCTTCATGCCTTGCATGCATCAGCAGCCGGGTACCCGTGAACTGGGTGTGCCGGTTGCGGCTTTGGCTGTTCTTTCTCTCTGCTTCATAACAAGTTTATGCAGGGCCACCCTGGGAGCAGTAATTAGTGTGCACAGCACAACATAGAGGACAACGGGCAGAAGCAACAGCAGGGAACCTGTCCACATTAAGATCTCCAGACTCCTTTGATTTGAGCACTTTAATTATCCCTGAGTGTATCCGTGGTAGAATATGAGTCTTCTTTTTGCTACATTTTAAAGTAAGTTAAGAAATGGTTCGTATTATCCTTTTTTTGCCTTTCAGAGTTTCACCTCAAGAGAAGTTGATATGCCTTTAAAAAAACAGTTGTAAACAGTGCATTTAAAGCCCAGCAAGGATCAAGTTCCTTTAAATAAGAAAATGTAAGGTACAATAGCGTGTAAAACTGATGTAACATAGATCCTTTCCCCATTTTATGCATCACAAAGTAAAATTACAGTGTGACCACAAACATCACCTAACGCATCTTATACCATAATGGTATAAAATCTGAAACTTTGTTGGTACAAATAGTTATCCATAAACTCCAAACGCATAAACAAAGAACGCTTGCTAACAATAAGAATTTAATTTTGTTGGCCTGTATACATTGATACATTACAGGAAAGGTCACTCGCAAACATAGAAACGGGAAAGGTTGACAATTCCATTATGCTGGTGTGTGATGTCACTCGTGAGGAGTGACAGTCTTCGTTCTCTGCTATCATGGTATCCCAGAGTTTTGCTTTCATCCCTGGAAATTCTGATCTATATAATTATTTTTTAGTACTCTGCTTACCACATCATGAGCTGGAGAGTTGAGGATTAAACCGTTTAATCATTTTAGTTGCTTACGCTATCATGCATGAAACCTCTTTTGAGGTTAAGCTGTAATAAATACAGTGTTCGCATGTACACTAACAATGTTCTTGATTGACTTTTGTTGCAAATAGATTTTAATGTGAAGGGATTAGTGATAGATTAGTGATAACGATCCCTCAAGGTTTAGCCTGGTCATTTCTCAATCCAGCACTGCTGCAGAGTTTCAGTTTTAATATTTTTTCAAGACAACATTGTTGTACTCATGCAAGTAAACCAATTGGAATGTTTGTTTTTCACACAGATGCAGAGTCTGACTACATTACATATTACATATTTATGGGACAGTTATTACTTTAATGTATTTTTTATCCTGTTTTTTATAGCATGTGAAAATGGAAATCATTTGAACTAACATGACCAGTGTTTAACTTGTTACTGCCATAATAGTGAGCCAGATCACTAAAATGAAACATAGATCTACAGTTTATAGACATTTAGAAAGGGAGTAGCAGTGAAGAAATATTCTAGTTAACAGAGCTTTGGGGTTTTGAGTGGTCACTATGGAGTGAGCGAGTCAGAAAGTGACTGTGTCTCCTCAGTTGAGAAAGTCTAGACGTCCTTATCATAAATTACCTTCATCTTCCAAAGTTCTTTTACTTAACTATTTCAAGGCAATTTCATTGAACTATGTTCTAATCGAGCACATCGAGCAGCCTCTGTCTCCAGCCTATGGTATTTAATGTCATAGGCCTATAACAGTATTCCTTATAGATGTCACCCACAGCTTTGCTCGTGGTTCTTAATGAGACATGTGGTGAGATAAATGACCCCTGCTCCAGGCTCTGCTACAATGACATACTTTGTCGGCTGTTCCCAAGCGCTGGCTAGAGTGTGGCTCTGGATCTGGGTTGCCATGTGTAGGAAAAATGGGTGTTGTCTCTTTTATTCATTTATCATCAGGCCCCATGAGCAATGCTCGTGTTAAACACCCCTTAGTATTACATAAAGACTTCAGCTTTCAGCCTGCAAAACCTGCATCGGTTCTGAGCTCAAGTCACCTATATTCATGAACTTGCATGCAATAATAAACACGATTAACAACAAATAAAAAAACAGTAGACAGATAACCCTGGCATGTACAGTACCTTTCATATGTGAAGTACAATTTAGATCACCGTATGCAGATGACAAATTAGGGTGAAACAGTAAAGAATAAAACTCTACAATCATTTAAATGCCAGTTGACTAAAATAATATGGGTAAACATATGTAACACACAATACATGTGAAAGTATACAGATAAATGAGTGCAGCAATATACTGTACCGAACCTGTGTGTAAGCGTGTGCCAGACATGATGATCTGTACAGTATCTACTCATTGTACTACAGCATGACAACACCAGGATGGTTTCAGCACCATGGACAGAGCATCATTTCTTTAAAGGTGCCATAGAATGGCAAACTCTGTTTTTCTTGGCATATTTGAATAATGAAAATGTACTTAAATGGAATGACATGCTTCTCGTATCCTCCTTCCAATGCAAATAAAAAGGAAAAGAAGGTCAATTCCAACATCCTTAATCATTTTGTAACAGCCTCGACTCATTAATATTTATGCACCCAAAAGTTACATACACCAGCCCACGTTCTAGCCCTGGCAATATTAATATGGATCTGCACAGCCAAAACTTCAACAGTTCTGCAGGTATTATGGTGAATGCAACAATGACAGTGGAGCAAGAGCATGGAAAATTGCAGACTATATACAGAAATGTACCCTTCCTGGCTGTGAAGGGGATGTCAATACTTTTCATCCCTTGCCCCAGGAAACGAACTGTTGACATTCATATTTAACAGGATCACAGATAACTTTAATTCATCTGCTTTGCTCTGTTTCTTAAACCTTGGATAATATCATTACGGCTTCGCCTAGCACTGAAGAGAGGGGCAGTTCCAACTTTATTGGCATCACAAACACAATCGCAACCCATAAGTAGCTAGCCATGCTGCGTAATTTTATCCACTTTTTGCCTGTTGAAGCCAGATCATCTTAAACTGAACGTTTCATGTAGGCTGCCAAACCAGTGTGCCTGGTGGGGCATCCTAGGGAGCACAGCTATCCTCGAAAATACTGGATGCCTAAATGCTTCATGGTTCAACTCTCACAGTTGTAGCCATTTATTCTGACATGCTGATTCTGTGTAAGCCAGCATGTTGCCTAGCTGCAAACCAGCCAATCAGAGCAAGACTCACAAAATTATTCATGAGCTTACTAAAAAAGGTAAAAGAGCTTGTTTCATTCTAGGGCCAAAATACAGGCTTGTACATGAGTGTATAAAACTGGATATAGGCATTTTTTGCCTCGGCCAAAGTCACATACCTTCTATGTGGACATGAGAAAACAATTGAAAATACCAAATAAATGCATTCTGTGGCACCTTTTACAACCAAGGGAAGCTTCTGCCCCTCACTGATTTGTGTAAATAGATGGTAAACTAAAGCCTTTGTCAGTCCGATCTCCTCTATTCAAGAGTAACACATCATTTTCAATTGAGCAGAGATATTAATAAAATACAACTATAAATGTTCATTGGCCTCATGAGAGACATTTTCATCCTGTAGTTGATGGTTGGTCTTTAAAAGATTCCATTTGTTTTAAAGGACAGTATGAAAAATGTTTTAAGGTCATTTGTTGTATGTGCCAGTGAAAGAGCTTTCATCTCTTTAATCATATAAAATTCTTGCCAATAAACGGAATCAACAGACTTCTCATACACTGGAAGACCCACACTGTGTTTCCACAATAACAGATTTGACTGCCCATAGAAACATTATCTAACTCCAGATGCCAGGTGTACTTTCTTCCATCCTCTGTATCAGCAAATCTTTCATGAGACAAAATTGGGAAAACAAATAAATACACCCCACCCATCCCACCTTTTAAAAACCACAGAGCAGATTCTCCCTTCAGTGCCGACTGGAGCTCGCCGTGGGCCATGATGCCTGGACTTGAGAGGACTGCTTATGCCATTCCGCCTGAACGCCTTGCCTCGTGTCGTCCAGCCGTGGGCGGGAATATTAGAAATGACAGGGTGTTCATCGCAGAATGTTAATGAAGTCAACGGAGCAATTCACTGCCCTACAGAACATTTTAAAAGTCTTGCACCCACACAAATGCTGCAGCTGTGTCATCGCTTTGGAATTAGAAATACTTGTTGCACAGTGACACACGTTGTTAATGTAATGCTATTAATGATTCAGTCGCATGTCATTGTTGAAGGGGAACATTGCTCATTCCTAACATGAGTTTTGGAGCTAATGGAGTTACAATTGTCTTTGTTGCAGCAAATTAAACACAGGAGGAGTCACACATGGTCCTGAGTGGAGGGTATTTGTAGTGACTGGCTGATCCTGAGCATTCAAGCACTGGTATCACTGCACATACACAGAATCACTAGAATTCACATGGCATTCCACCCAAAAATCATAGAATGATCATAAAACAAGTGACAACTTTATAACCATGAAGTTAGATTGGAGGATTGAAGTTGTTTCTAGAAGTTCTGTTACGAGATTTATTTGTAAGCTCTGTTTTCTGGTCTTTGGCTGTTAATTGTGAAGGGTTTGCATAGAGAAGACTGAACTAGCATATTGCTGATTCTGACTGTATATTTATGTGCCACCTTTTTTTGGAGCTGAGGGTCTAGAGTGCAGACAGTACCTGCAGGGATTTCCCCCATCCTGAGCTATCACCTTTTGGTTATGTGTTATTATAGCTGAAACCTGTGTGTGTGTGTGTGTGTGTGTGTGTGTGTTTATACTGTAATCCTTGAGGGTGTTCCATTTATGGATTGGATGTATTTTTTTCCTTTCTTTCCTTATGAGCCTTCTCTCCACAAAGCATACCACCTGAGGTCCTTAGCATTTTAACATAGCATAACATACAAGAGCTATTATAAAACTATCTGTGTCAGACTTCTTTGACTTACTGTGCGGTATTTGACACGGAGCTAAAAATCAATAAAGGGCAGAAGTGAGTCATTTTTTCAGTCAGTTCTTTATAAACCTTCTTGGATGTCCACACTGGAGGTCCGAGCAGTCCTTGGGGATACGTGTGAGCGATATGGGGCAGTCACCCCACCTGACCACACCAGGGATACAGAGGACTGTCCCTCAGATGTATGGGGTTGGAGCAGACACTCTTGAAGGGTCAGCTGGGGCCAGGGGCCGGCAAGGGCGACAGCCAGGTGCAATCACAAAAGCAAAGATCTGAGGAAAGGAGAGGAAAAGATAGAAGGAATACCACCATGTCACACACACTTGCGAAATACCACCGTGTCACACACACTTCTACATGACAGTGGGCTGCGACATCAGATTCGGACACGGAGTCTTCCACATGCTGGCAGAACAGTTAGTTCCTCACTGTTCAGCCACAAAAATGGATTTTGGATTTATTTATATATATATTTAGCCAGTTATAGTCAGACTGGTGAATTTGAGGAGGCGGTGAGATGGCCATGAGCCAAGAGGAGAGGTCCCTGTGCCATGTGCAGACTGGGGAAGGGAAAGCAGAACAAGACACGTGGGATTGGTTGGCCCAGACGAACTGACAAGCTTCTCATCACATTAGCAAGTGATGTCGAGAGGCTGCGTTGTCAACATGGCTGCCTGATGTACTGAATTTCGGAAAAACTGCCCATTTTGAACTTCAAACTTCGCTTCCTGCATTACACTAAAGTGACTCCTGTCAGCCCCACAGTGTGTATGGAGGGAGGAGCCTCATTACATACTGTGATCCCGCTCTCTGCAGAATCAGATCCTGGGGCAGGTTTATCTAAATCAGGAGCCTAGGACTGACAGCTAATTACCAAACCTTGTCTCTCCTCTCTCAGGTGTGTAACGGCAAAGAGAGGCACCGTGGTCCTCTAGCGTAACTGTCTGTGCTCTAGGTCTAGGTTCTAAGTCTTAGGTCCGTGACGGATTTTGGACACAATTTAATCATAATCTAGGTCACTTGAGCATTAAATGTACTTTATCACAGTGTCATAAATTCAAAGGAGGTTGGAGCAGTCATAGAAGATTTTTGATTGCCTCGTTCTCAGACGTACAAAAAAGGCATTAAGATACTAATGTTCCTGGCGCTGTTCTACTCCAGCCACTCGGGCATGTATGCCTCTGTGTTAGCTTTGAACATTTTTTGATTTGCTTCTCTCAAACCCAATCAGCAGTTCTCTCACTCTGGGCCAAGAGCATCTTTGTCATCTCGTCTGAATAAAGCAGACGCGTGCGGCATGTTGGGTCATGTTAGCATATACCTCGGCGGTGCGTGGCAGGCGTGGAACATCAAAGGTGGAGTGACCTATGGACACTATAGCTGGGTGGATGGGAGACGGACTCCAGAACTGTTGAAGAGCCTTGCTAGATTCTGGTGTTTGTTTATTTATTTGTTCAGCTTTGGTGTTGTTTGTGCTGCTGCTGTCATCGCTGTTTAATTCTATTTGCCCGTGTATATGCTAACATGACCTAATAGCAAAAGACTCACTATAATGCTGTGCAGTCACTGCACTGGCAACAGGGTCAGATCGCGATGAGCTGGTGGAACAAGCCCCCTTTTATTATTTACACATTCATATTGACCTTTATACGGAGTCATAGAGGAACAATGAAACTTTGTCAAGTCCTTCATGATGACCATAAAGGGAGAGGGGGGGGGGGGGGGGAGAGAGAGAGAGAGAGAGAGAGAGAGAGAGAGAGAGAGAGAGAGAGAGAGAGAGAGAAATGTATTATTTAATCTGACTGTCAATAGGACTGGCGCAGTGCTTTAGCACTGACGTTTTGTCTAATTACACAACACTGGAGATGATGACTACACAAAGATGGAGCAAATATATATATTTAAATAATTTAAATCACATTTGGCCTGCTATGATCCAGTATATAAACTGAATGTGATGCACCCATCAGGAGTTGCAGAATTACACAGCTTTCCTATAATCCTAAAATCATGTATCCGCGTTGAGCTGTTTTTTGTTGTTTTTTTCTCCTTTTGCTAGAGAACAGCCCTCCTGTGGCATGTGTATGCGGAAGCAGCACGGTGTGATTGTAATGAGTGTACCCCAACACCCGGCAGCTGGCTTGGCCCACTGTACATTCGATTTGCCCCCCCCCCCACCGCCCGTCCTGGGAGTGTACCAATATCAGCATCCTGTTTGGCTGTGAGTCACCATGCAGGGAGTTTCAACACATGGTGCACCTAAAGAAAGCCACCGCCCTCCACATCCCCTGTCTCCTGGGGCTTCCGGCTTCCTCTTGTAAGGCTTGATTAGGGGCTGTAATTACTGTGATGCATAGTGGGAGCAGAGAAGGCCCAGCTGACTCATACCAACAGCAGTCGGGCAGAATGAGCACCCCACCGGGGCAAAGCTCCAGGCTTTAGGGTTAATGCATCCACGTCATTACTGAGGCACGGGGCAGATAATGTCTTTAAATGTGATTAGGTGGGATTTTGTGTGTGTGTGTGTGTGTGTGTGTGTGTGTGTGTGAGAGAGAGAGAGAGAGAGAGAGAGAGAGAGAGAGAGAGAGAGAGACGCAGGTGAGCTCTCCTGTAAGCATGTGTTATTGTTCTCAGCATCATTTTTTATAATAAAATTCAATGCACTATACTTGAGTGTATGGTTTACTATATCATATTTAATTGTTTGACTGCACTCAGACAGCCTTAGATCCTAATTTTAGTTTTTTAAGCTTTAAAAGAAAATGCCTGTCTTAGTTATGACAGAGGAGAACAAAATGCAAATGCTAATTCCATTTTCAGCTGAACCTATGGCTTGAAACTCATGGTTAATTACAGTGACATGACAGCAAAAACATGAATTCCAAAGGATCTACAACCAAGTTCTTAACACGATCATTTTCATTATATTAATAGCTAATATTAATATGTCCAATTACTTTTGGCACCCTTATACACATGAAATAAGAGAGTACATCCCTTTGCGTTAAATCTGACAGCTGTGCACTTCATCATCATTGCTACATTTCAGTTCCAGCGTAAATCATAACTGTCCAAGTACTTACACACTGTCCCAAAATATACAGATGTCACTGTACATTAAATTTGATTCTCAGTGATTGTCACAGTATCCCAGAACTACACCAGCCCTGGGCTTCATGTCTATTACAGTTGTGAAGTCTGTGAGGCCACTCTGGCGGTGATCCAGCCATGTGTGTGTGGGGGGGTGGGGGGGGTGGGTGTGTGTGTGTGTGTGTGTGTCTGTACTGAGGATAAGGGTGTTCTGGGAGACTGGCGTCAGCAAGGTGCCAGTCTTCCTGCCTACTCTGTGCCATCTCTCAGTGGTACGGCACCAATGTGTGTGTGTGTGAGTGTGTGTGCATGTGCGTGAGTGTGTGTGCATGTGCGCGTGCGTGTGTGCGAGTGTGAATGTTCGTGTGTGCGGCCGTGCGTGTGAGTGTGTGAGTGCGTGCACGTGTGCGTGAGTGCATGCGTGTGTGTGCGCGTGCATGTGTGCGTGAGTGTGCGAGTGTGTGCATGTGAGTGAGTGCGTGCGCATGCGTGCCTGCGTGTGTGCGTGTGAGTGCGCGCGTGTGTGTGTGTGTGTGTGTGGAGATGAGAGCTCATTCAGAGGCACCAGCTATTCATGGGACCTTTTTTTTTCTTTTTTGTCTCACCGTTACACAAGCCAAACATCACTCCACTCTAGCATCCATTCGTTTGCTGGACACGTCAGAAATGGCCGGCTATAAACAGTCCCCGTTTCTCTGTCTCGGGTTGATACCCAAGAGGAAGCTTTCAGAGCTCTGTCTGACTAGCGACCCCTTCCTCGGCTCACGCTGCTGTAGCTGACCTCTGACCCTGTAGCCAGAGGTTGCTTTCTCTGAGCCCACACAAGGTGAAGCACAGGGCAACCCCGAAAGAGACCTGGAGCTGGCGGAGAGGATGGAGCATTCGACCCATTTTCTCCTCGTGGTTGGAGTCAAGGGAGTGAGAAGTCTATTGATATCGGAATTGTTTAGACTGCTTCCAGCGGGGACGCTCCTGGACTGGCTGACTTCACACCTCTCAGTGGCCCTCTCTCTCTCTCATTCTCTCTCCCTCATTCTCTCAAGCTTTATTGGCATGAATGTTACAAGTTACGTTATTGCCAAAGCAAATTAACATAAACAAGAAAGGGGAAATAGGTAGGGAAAAAACAAACGAACATGCATTATCTACAAAATAAATGAATTCCAGTCTTTAATCATCAACATTACCAACCAAGTGAGAAAAAAAATAAATTACTTGATGTCCCTTAGGATGTAACAAATTGCTACCAGTTTTGTTGCTTGCATAATCAGCCCACTCTTCTCTCCCAAGATACAGGCCAGTTGTTCTTTATTACTGCAATCTAGAAATTCAGGGTGGATGCTGCATATGTTCTTATAGAGCAAGAATGGCAGTAAATGCTTAATAGTTGAAAATTAGTAAATGTAGCTCTGTCTCCACCACTCCTGGATGACACTGGGAACACATCCTGTCCTCTCTGGGCATGCAGGTCTGTCCACGACCGCCAGTTTCAGTGGCCTGGCTGTGCTCACTGAGTTAGTACATTGTCAATATTTTCATTAGGTTTTTTGTCTTTAGGTCAGTTAAGTTGCCAATATATAGTCTTGATTTAGGGCCAAATAAAGTTTGTGTTGTGCTTCTCTGGATTCTTTCCAATATGTGATGTATTTTTGTTTTTCACTGGTTACGCTTTGGTCAGGTCTGATTTTTGGGGGAAGTAGGAAGTTGTCCTGAGGCTGTTTGGTGTTTGTAATATCAGCGGTTTTCAGTTTACTGAGACTCAGGGCCAGCTGGCCAGCGTTCTATAATGGACTGAGTAACTAAATTTTACATTACCAAAATTTTGGTGCTCTTTTTTTAATCTTTCGTAGTAGATTGATTGAGTTTTAAATCAGCATGGCATACATTATTTGGTGTTTTCCTCTGTACCCTGAGGATACCTCTACAGAATTCTGTATGCACTGTCTCAGTTAGGCATTTGTACCAAATTGTAACATAAACGTAGCCCATGTTTCCTGCAAAATCAAGACATCAACGTCTCTCTGAGGTTATGTTCACCTTACAAGCCACACATTCTCTCTCTCTCTCTCTCTCTCTCTCTCTCTCTCTCTCTCTCTCTCTCTCTCTCTCTCTCTCTCTCTCTCTATATATATATATATATATATATATATATATATATATATATATATATATATATGTATGTATGTGTGTGTGTGTGTGTGTATATATATATATAGATAGATAGATAGATAAATAGATATATATATATATATATAGATATATAGATATAGATATATAGATAGAGAGAGATAGATAGATAGATAGATAGATAGATAAAATTAAACTTTTCAAACTGAACACAGAGTTTAAAGAACCAATAAATCATTTATATGCAAACCACCAAAAAGTGCACACAATTTTTAAAATTATTTTTACATTTTTTCTACACAGTGCAGGTCATATGAGATGGAGAATCAAATTACTTTGCAATCCTCCAGTGAACAAGTTTATGCTCCATAGAGCAGGTCCCCCACATGGAGGCAGCAAGATTAAAATAGATTTAGTACAGGATCACCAAAACATCCACTAGGGGTCACTATAATGGTTGTTTCATAATGTGAAGAAGAGACATTGGAATCCTGACTTATTGCTCCTTTAAACCTTGAATATTCTGTAAACATATGCAAAAAGACCTCATTCTGTCTGAACGTAGATGTCTGTCTTTTTATTCTGTAATGAGAAAATGTATGAAGTGCAGGTTTTGCTTTATTCACTGAATGTCTGAATTATATACAAGACTGAATTATATACATTACATTTGATGATTGTGATGATTATTATAGCTTTTTATTTCATTTTATTTCTCCATTCGTATTTTAATTACAGCATGTCCGTTTCCATGTCCATTTCTTGGTTGTGTATGTCTTACCACAGTGTATCTCTCTTGCGCTCACTCTCCCTCTCTTTCTTTCTCTCTCTTACTCTTTCTGTGTCTCTTACCCCCGTAGTCTTGCACTGTCTCGCTTTCTGTCAGTAAAGTAGGCGCTAAAATAAGCCCGTGCTCAGCATTTTGCTAATAAATGCTATTTCTGCTTATGCTTTTACAGTGATACAAACCTTTAGCATTGTTTCAGGTACATAAGAAATGCAATGTTTATATAAAATGCCATACTGTGTGGTGATACAGTAATGCAATGTTATATAAAAATACAACAGAGGTTAAAAAGAAGAGGTAATGTTTATATAATCACTGAATATAATAAGTTAGTTTTCATGGTAGTGGTTTTGGCCTTCCTGATATCTCTGTGTCCATATCTTAGATGAGAAGCAGCATCTACTCTGTGGCCAAATTACAATCACACTCCATGCATGTTAACCTTATTTAAGGTCTGTGCTTTGTATTTAAATACAGTGTACAGCTGCCTAATAAATTACAGTAGCCTAAATTTAAAAGTGGGTACCCAGTGCAGTATTGTGTGGGGAAGCTGATGTCTAGACTCACCGTTCCTAGTTATAGGCCTGAGTGGGTCAGGGGCTGGTTGATTGTCATGGGATAAACATGGGATGTCATGGGATAAAGGTGGCATGACAACAAGAATGCAAGAATAAAATGCTATTTTTCCTATGCCATAGCCTCCTCCAGCAGTGCTCCTTTAACTTACCGGGTAGAGTAGGTAGAACAAAATGCTAGCAACAAGATCATGGGTTCATGCTGTGAAATGTAAACATATTCATGCGTATTACAGAAATGTTACATTATTAAAAACAAGGGACTATTTCAAATATAAAGAATAATGTCACATTTAGATGAGCCTGTTTTAATATGACACATTCATAATTATAACCGACCTCATTGGCGATGGAAGGACAGTACTTGCGAGGGCCAAAGGCTTTTTTGTTTATTTGGGGCTTGAGCCCCAAATGGTTTGAGCCAGGCCACGAAGTGTTTTTCCTCTAGAATAGCCAGAGGCGTCCGCAACGTTAGTTGAGGGTTACAATTTTGTTGACGGTAATTAATGCTCCCCACTGGCTTTAAAAACACAAACACTTTTGTCTTTGAATTTTTGAAAATGTTACCTAAGGGGTGCAGAAAAAGAGTCATAAATCTTTTTCTTTTATAAGATCACCAAGCACCAGGAGTGTTTCACAGTGAAGAGGGTTAACATATCAGTACAGTTAGCTAGTTAGCTAAGGCAGTGAGCTGACGGCATTATAACGGTATACATGTCTTCCCCTATCTATAAATGAGCTGTTATAGTATCTTGTGTATAGTTCCTGTGTCTCCTCTGCATCTCATCTCCTTCCTACATCTGGCTTTAGTAATGTGCTCCATGCTACACAACCCAGCACGAATTAGGTAACAGATGTGCCAGAATACATTAACTTTGTGAATTACACACTCTCTCTATCTCCCTCCCTCCCTCTGACTTTTCTCTAGGTAGAAATATGCAAATATCTAACTGCTGAATTAGCCTAAGCTTCCTACGCCGCCCGTCAAAAAATGATTGGCAGGCAGGGAGGGGCCTGCGTTTCCCTTTAATAGTGAGTTTAAAAAGTTCATGTGAAAAGGATCAGCATGTTCCCAGAATATAAGATAAGACAAGAAAAGATTCATGTGGATTTGGTGGATCTCAAAACCAGATCTGAGATTGCGCATTTCAACTTGTTTTAGCTCTACATCACTAAGCACAAAGAGAGAAGATTGTGTGTGTGGATGCATACACAAACGCAAACACACACACGCGCGCACACACACACACACACACACACACACACACACACACACACGGATGGGTCGGTGGGTGTGTTTACTGTTTCTGTGTGTAGAATACTGTTTACGGTGTATTGCTATTTTAGATTGCTTGCAGGTACCTGAGCACTATGCAGTTCACTGAATTGTGGTTTCTTCAAATATATCTCTGTACTCATTTAATGGCAACAAAGCTTATTCACACATATATGCGTTCACACACACACACACACACACACAGCTTGATGTCAACCGAGTGGAAGCCTGTGTGACTGAATCAGTGTGTTTACCTGCATAGAGCCAGGTAAACCATTCTCATTTAAACATTTGTGAGAACTGAATGCGCCTACTACTAAAATCTTCCTGGAATACCATGACAATTTCTACTGAAAGACATTTATGAATGTGTCAGTGCATCACGTGCAGTGGGCCTTTACAATGGATTTTGGGTAGAATCTCCTCTTACTCTCTGTACCATGACAATTTGCCATGTCCTAAGGGACTATAGTGAGTATAAAGACAGAACAGCCCATCAGTTCAGCCCTTCTGGGAAATCAGCTCAAGCCATTACATCACCCTCACCAGCGGCAGTTTAGCCGTTTGGGTTATGGAGCCTCATCAAAGATGAGATCTAATGATCAAAGCCAATGATGCTTGTCTGTTTGAATAACGATGCCGCGGAAACAGCTCATCCCCGGCCCGCGTCCTGAGGTTCGGGAAGAGGCCGCCCAATCAAGCGCATTCATTTGATTCCGCGAGCCTAGCAAAAGTTTTGTCTCGCGCCACATCCGCACGCGACTCCCTAGCAGTCATCTTAGCGCCGTCGATATCCGCTCACGCGGCGTCGTTGACACGGAGCTTGATATGCAAATGTTGGGTTAAATCTGAATATTGATTTGATATCCATCTCTGCACAGACCGTGAAAGACGAGTGGAGGTCTCCCTTGAATTACAATAGGCAGTGATGAATTGGAAGTGAGGTTATGGATTTTATATACCGTGAAGGATGATCTAATAGCTCATCAGTAAACCCAGTGGGAAACTGCAGTTTTTGAAGGTTTTATGCAGCGATTCAGAACAAAAATCTGTGGAATTTAATTAATGAATTAATTGCAATTAATTAATTAATACCTACATACATACATACATACATACATACATACATACTCTTAATACAAACTAAGATAGCTGATAAAAGTTTTTTTTCTGTTTAAAGAACTTAATGTACTTAATGTAATTTGTAGCTCTTAATATTTATTTTTTTATTGTGAAAGAACTAATTTTAGCATGAATAGTAATATGCAAATTCCATTACAAAATATATATAAGGTAAGGTAATGAGGTACGGTAATACCCCAAAAATAAAATGAGCATTAAAGCTTAAATGTTTGTGTATGTGTGACTATGTGTTTTGGGTTACATAGTGGGGGTTTAGTCCTGCTGACTAGAGTTAAATTTAGTACTAAGCATCATTTTAATGTTGTTTTCAATCTGGCTCCATCTGTACTGTATAAGCAGTGTAGTGACATGTGTAAAAAGTCTCTCTGCATCCACTGAGGTAGAAGGAAGATGAAAATGTATGCATGGGCATTCTGTCTGTCCTGGGAGCCCCAACCTCTCCATGCTCACTTTTATCCGTGTGAATGTAATGGTGCCATTACTCAGCTGACGCTGGGCTAAGGGCAGGCGAGGCTTGGACGCAGGCCTGAGTCTTCTTTCTTACACCAGCCACCTTGGATGAATCAATCACTGGAAGGGTTTTGAAGAGCTGCATGTAGGGGTGCATCTGCTGCAACCTTGCTCAACAGTCAGCCATGGCTTCCTGGTAGAGTTGAGAGCAGTCAAGCTTCTCTTCCTCATTCAGCTCCCTCAGCTTCTCTCTGGTCCCCGAATGCCAGTCCTCAGCACCTGCCGTGTGGCCATACTCATCATCTAGAGGTCACCTAATTCACTATGAATGGTGAGAGTCGATGGGTTGGCTATATTTTCCAGTTTGATTAAAGTAGTCAGGATCTCTGACCTGGGCATCAAGCACATTTTTCTCAGCTTCTCATCTTTCTCAGCTCTCTCAGTTCCCGAACAGCATTGGTGGACAGTGGTAGGTCTGGTGTGTCATATAAAACATCGGTTTACTCTACAATGTACTGGACAGCCTCAATCCATGAAGCTCATCTGGTCAGGACTGCAAACACTGACAGGAGACAAGTTAAAAGCCTGCACATAGTCCCACAACTCCAAGCAGCACCCTGCAGAACGTCCTTTTTATCAGGCCACAAACCCTGGTGAGGTTCTCAAAGGTGACTGGGAAAGCCTCCAGCACTAAACTAAGGAGATGAGCCAAACGTGCTTGGAGTTGGGAAACGGGCCATGAAGAATGGTGTTGAAGGTTTTTTATATAGCTTACTGTCTGTGATAAAAAGCCCACACATCACTAAAATTGATGTTGTAATTGTTAAGGCATGGTATAACCGAATGAGACACTGTGGCAAAGTTAACTTTTTTCAAGGAAAACAGCATCTGCTGCCAGAGATGGCTTTCCAACAAGTTGCAGAAGACTGGCAAGGACACAGCAGCCACAAGCATCTGTTGTCTCATCTAAAACAACACAGCTGGGCTTCCCCATCTACTACACACTTGATGTCCTCCACATGCTGAGGGAACAGTTGTGGCAGGTAGTCAGAATGAAGATGGAGCTGGAATGGAGTCTCCCTGTTTGCAGTATTTCTGCAAAAACAAAGCCAGCTTGGGGGCTTTCTACAGTGGAATAAAAGCACTGGTAAAATCTAGCACAAGCTCCTTATTCTCCTCTGTTGATAGGGTCTTGGAGAAGGAGGTCATAGTCCAAGTCCTGGATTGTGCTGGATAATAAAGAAAAAGCCTGGGATAAAAGGTTATTCTACCAAATGCATTTTTATCAAATAACCGTGCAAATTAGGTACACGCACACGAGGCTATCACAAATCTCAAATTGGACGTTTGAAGATGTCACTAATATGGGCAGTTATCCGTGAGGTATTTCACAAAGCAAGATTTTGCCAAGATAACTTGAGCCAGAAGTCAATACTGGAGGCGAAGTATCTTCTATCAGACAGTCCTCATTTAGGCTTAAATTATCCAGATAACTTGGAAATTGTGGATCCTGTCTCACAAAGCATAGTCAGTGTTCAGAGCAGCTGCCAGAGTTTCAGAATAAAAATGAACAAATGCAACCATGCTGCACTTGTTTTGCAACCCAGATTTAGGTACTGAAAGCAAGATTAATCCCTGTGTGTGGGAATGAAGCATTTGTGTTAATGTTCAAGCCCATGAAATGAAGAGGAGCCTTAACTGACATACAGTTTTTCCTGGTAAAAGTGACCCAAATCCAATTATCAGCCCAAATCTGATATTTTTGTTGCTTGATGCAGCACGCTCGACCAGAGGTAGACAATATTATTAAATTGAGACTCCAGTAACAGCCACTAGAATAAAGATAATGCTCGTGTTAATCTGCAGTGGAGACTGGATGCAAATTCTGGGAAAAAAAGAGCATGAGTGCGAAGAGGCGAAACACAGCCAAGCTTTTAATGAAGGGTCTCTGTGGAGATAGCAGCCACTGCACGTCATTGTTTGCGGGGTCTGTTACCTCACTATCTCGCCACTGAAATCGTCCCTCACTCTTGTCGTCCATCTTTCTTACCAGCAGTGCTACATTGTGACAAAGGTTGTGCCGGATGGACATAAAAGCCTGTGTTCATAGATATTTCAGAAGAAATGGCTGAACGCTGCCATAGGAGATCTTGGCTGCAGTGTCAAAGAAAAGTTAAAATCTGAAAGCAAGGTTTAAAGAAAAACTTGTTTACCTCTGGATGCCACATGCCACAAGAAGCATTGTGCTTTTGGACATGTGAATCAGTTTAGGAGCATGATCTGTTCAGACCAATGTTGAATGTAGGTTACATTAAAAAAAAGTATTGTGAACAGCCTAACACAAAAAAAATTGGATATGGTCAGAAAATTGGATTTGGGCTACTTGCTGTGTGAATGTAGCCCTTGTGAATGATTTTACAACCCTGAACTCGGAATTCCATCAGAGTTCTGCCAGCATAGATTTGGTCTGGGTCTGTTTATCAGCCATGATGATTGAACTTGAGTGGTGGCAAAACCTCTTGTAATACCACACCCAGACTTCAACCAAATGCTCATGTTTTGGTTTAGTTACTTTCTTATTTATTTTTTTTATTCCTTACTCAGTTTTATTGTTCTACTTGATCTGTACTCCTCGGCACAAAAGGAAATTAGCGCCTTGTTGTTTTATTTGAAGGCATGCTGGTAATTTTTTACGGAACTCCCCAGGGACAACTGCATTTAATTTTTTATCTTTGAGAAAAAAATATCATAATCTGTAGCCACAGATTTGTTAACTGTACCCTTATATTTCATTCCTTTATGTATCATTTAATAATAAACATAAGGTCGCTAACTAGGGTAAATGCCTGTCACAGTAGTTCTGTAATGAGCAGCGCTCATCCATGGCCCTTTTGAATACCTTCACCAGCTCCTTTAGAACACCCAGCATGCACCTGCAGTCTCTGTTGACTTCATTTCATCCTTAAGACACACTTTATAGACATACAATTACAGACTGCTTTGTATGGTTTCCATGCACGGTTTATCAGCCGCCCTGTACTCCATTCATCAATGGTCAGTTGCTCACCACACCATATTTGGTGAACCATTCTCAACACAGCAGTATCCATAAACTGAATACTGATGTAGGCCTAGAGGATAGCTAATACAGATTCGCATGTGGCAATAGATGGGAAAGAGGTTAAATGTACACTGACATAAGGTGATTTGTGTGTGTGTGTGTGTGTGTGTGTGTGTGTGTGTGTGTGTGTGTGTGTGTGTATATTTAAAAAATATTGTCAGTATGAATAATTTCTCTGTTCTGTTTTGATGTTTCTGCACACTGGGAGCTTTGCCTGTCTTTGCTGGGTGTTCTCTCTTTGCGATGAACACACTGCTTCTGCTAATGAGGGTTATAAACCACCTCTTTCACGATTACTTCTCTTCATCAAATTAGGAAGCAGTATGTTTGTGTTGCAAAACATATCCTTTTTGGTGTGCTAGCAAAATGTAATAGGCTTGTTTCTGTTTGTGCTCTCCTCCCACCCCATCTTTTTTCTCTCTCTCTCTCTCTCTCTCTCTCTCTCTCTCTCTACCTCTCTATCTCTAGTGAAGCTCAAGGAGGAGTTTGAGGAGTTTGGTCAGAGGGATTCCAGTGACTGGTGTACACAAGCCTAAAATGAGGATCTGCTGAGAGTCAGTATGATTGCATGCATTACCCTCAGTTTGTGCGGCGCCGTGCGAGCTTGATAGGAGTCCCTCCAGTCTGGCCTGGGACTGCTGCTTCGTATGTTTGGATAAGCTTTCTGTATGATCCTGCTTATAATGTGACTTCATGGCTGTGCCAGGATATCTACCATGTTCAATCCACATTTAAGCTTAGTTTTCTCCGATATGAAGCATCACATAGCCATGCACGCACACACAAATCTAATTTATTTATATAGTGCTTTTTACAGCACACATTGACATAAAGCAGCTTTACAATTGTATAGGTCCAGATCCCTAATTTGGAAGCCAGTGGTGAGAGTGGCAAGGAAAAACGCCCTGACTGGAGTTGACACGCAACCGTTGACAAGATTACGGACGTGTAGAAGCATATATCTGTTGTTGCTTTTGGCATTTATCCTCTGCAGCTAGATATGCTAGTCAGATTTCCCACCAACTCCACCCCAGACATCATCACCACCCCGATTACAGCACCACATCCTGAAGCTCCAGGCATTAGCCCACAGCGACTCTGTGTGAAGACCGTTATATCACTCTGTCGGTTCAGTGATATGCAACAGTCATGTGTAACAAATTGGAAAAAAAGACAGCTTTTAGTCATTTTCTTCATTATCGCCGTATTTAATGGACAGAATTGAAATTAAATCAAAATCAGATCTTCAGTTTGCTATTTCAGTTTGCTAAATACTGTGACATCAATGTTATGATAGCTATCAAATCGCCAAGTGAATGAGTGAGATATATCTTTTTAGCTCAAACGTTAGCATGCTACCTACCTTGGATGGTCTCCGTGAAATGACAAAACGCTGTTTAGAGTGTGGGTTTTCATATTCATATAATTGTTTTAATTACAGTATGTTTTTTATTAGCCAGATTTCCTTTCCATACAGTAGGATCATCAAAGCAAACAAAACGCATGGAACTAATTGAAATTAAACTGCATAGCTAAAAGGCCCTTTCCCATAACCATTACTGAACAGGCAAAACTAAATCATGAATCATTGATAACTCGGTCATTATCTTAAGTTATCAGGCAGTTATGACACGTTAAGAGGCCTAGCTTGTGACTGTGTTTCACCAAGTCAGTGCTTTGACAGCCTCTATCTGATAACGTTGCCTCAGCTTTGAAATACTAAAGGGGGTTTGACATGTTTTTCATTAAACTGCTTTTCCAAGCAGTTCTTTTCCAGTCAGTTAATGCAGCTCTGCCTGTAACATAGTAAGAGCGTCTTAAGATGACTGTGACTTTCCAGATGAAAAAGCTTCGGACTATTTGTGTGACTGAGTCTTAAGACTAGGGCAGGAATGAGATCTGACAAAAGGCAGGTGCCTGTCAGGAGCTGAGTTACCCACAGCACCACATTCTTTTTCTGACACTTTATAAAGGCCAGGTCTGCATGAGAAGGCTGACAAACCATTAGCGACCTCACTTGTATGAAGCAGCAATTACTGATGTCGAAAATGACATTTCGTTGCCTGACTTTATTACCGTGATACTTCAGGAGACGACGCATGTCTTAAGGTTTCTTAACACAATGTGGAAAAAGTGTGTGTTGGGGGGGTCTGAGGGTTTAGATGTTCTATAGGATTTTTACACTTCAGAACTACTTGATGATAGTTATTTGATTTTCAAATATGGATTTCAAGATCTTGAAATCAAAGTCATAAAACCTACACCAACACAAATAGCATATGCTATTTGTAAATCTTTATAATGTGGCCATCTACTCAGACACAGTTTGCAATATCGCAATATCGTAGCATGGAACAAACAAACAACAAAAGCTATCTTAATCTGTATTATAAAACCAGCTACAGACCTTTGGGTATTAAAGTTGCTTGTTTTGGACTTAGAAAAAGCCTTTTCTCATCATCCTTGGCCAAAATTACTGTAGCAGGGAGAAGAAGACAAAAATACACTTGCCGTATGTGATGCTGCACAAATCTAGGCAGCATTCTGTATTCCGTTTGAAGACCACAGTAGTCTCTACCAGTGATGATCAAAGAACTTAACCCCACTCTTCTACAAACCTTCTACAGAGGTTCTAGTTAACCTTTCCATTTTGACAAAGGAAATGTTTCCTGCTATATTGCCTCCACTGGCATCACTGAGAAAGCTAGCTGCATATCACTGTACCTCTAGTGGCCGGTCCTCATAAAACAAAAGAAGGGGTATTCACAAAGGGCCCTTGAACTGACCAAGGGTCTTAGTTATTGGAACACCAATTGCTGCAAGATTTTTATAACTGGACTGCAAACTTTGGCGGCAGATGCCCCACAGCAGAGGTGTTCGTTTTCCGCGCGCCTGACATTTCTCGCTTGCCCAGACTGGCGGTGTCTGATGCCACCCACCTGAGGGGCTTTGCGATTAGCTGATGAATTGATGTTTTGTGTTCTGGCATACAATGCATGAACCATTGAAGCTTAGCGCTGTCCACTGAACCAGACAGGAAAATGCTTTTTGTACATTAGAGTTTCTTTGGTTTGAGGGGGAAAACACTGGAAATAGTACACATTGTTTTTTTTATATTGTGTTTTGTTAACTTTTCTCCTCCCAGAGGGTAACAGAGGATGGTGCATGGTGAGAACTCACTCATTTGGTACTGCCACGCCACGTGTCTATGGCCTGAAATCAAATTCCTAAAATTTCTCGTTTTCCCTTTGCTTCCATCATTTAAAAAAAAACAAACTCTTATTTGGAGAACGTTTGAGGTCACACGTAGCACGTTAACCTTGAACGGTGGTGACAGCAGTGGGCATCCCTGGACCGACATCCTGTGGGTGTGTTTTGCTGCCGTGCCAATCAGTGCTCCCATAATGAGTTAGTTTCTTTTTTTCTTATCTTGACGGAATCATGGCATGCATAAGTCATGTCGTGATGTGAGGGAAAGTGCCCGTCGGGTCTTTTATCTGAGATCTTAGGGCATGTTTCATCGCTTTAGGTCTTATGTCTTTGCTGGAAAGGAGGTGATGAGATCTGAGACTTGCTCTGTAATCTAGCCATCACTGCAGACAATGCAGTAGTTTACACTTTCACTCCAGTGTTGCTGCTTATTGCCTATTGATGGTACTAGGAAGTCGGCATGTTCCTGTATTCAGCGCGTTCCTCTATTCAAATGAACTGCTATGAAGATGCCGCACTGAGTTGAAAATAAGTATCTGAATGAAGTGTACACCTTTCAGGTCTTGGGGAAGTTATTTTCAAAATGTGATATTACATATTGCTTCATTTTAAAGTGCGAAATTCCACTCAGAAAATATTGGCACAGGCAATTTAGCAGACGCCTAAAGAAATGATTCTACTTTGCAGAGCTACACTACCACCCTGGGAAACAGGATTGCCGGCCTGTTTATGTTATGAAAAACTAAACAAAAGTCTAAATAAATAAATGGTAGCCTGAATAAATAACTGGTAGAAGAAACATCTACATGAGAAACTAGAAGTACCAGATTCCACAAATATAAATGTATATGTACATGTATATATAAATGTCCCTTTATATAGTAACTCTAAAAACTGCATTGTTCTACAGAAGTATTAAAGGAAAACAACCGTAAAAATGCTAGCATGGCTAGAGGAAAGACAGTGAGGAACACCTAGCCTGATTCTTCATGAGACTCTGGAGCATTCCTGGATGAGGTTGTCGTGAGTTACTTTCCTGTTTTACTAGCATCATTTCCACCTTTTGGATTGCATTTTACATAACTGCATGCGTGTAATTACCTCCGTGGGCCCATGGCTATGTATGCAGAGTTCTCTGCGGTGATTGCCCACCTCATCTGGTTGTGACCACCCCACCCCCACCCACGCCGAGTCTGAGGTGATGAGCTATCAGGCTTGCTCTGTAATCTCACTATCACAGCAAATTAAGTTAAACGAATTCTCCATTTCTGAACATTATAGTTCAGAAAACATTTTATTTATCTATCAGGGTAGTTAATTTTTTTTCAGAAAATGTATTAACAAATATTTGAATTTAGAGCCGCAGACAATGCAAAAATCCTGCCCTGGCATTATGCCCTATAGAAGACTACAGCAGGCAATTTTGGGGGCCTGTCTTTAACTGGGCCTGTCTGTGACTCTTTTTTGATCCTCCAGTGTGAATAGAGCAGGCTCAGGGGTGACAAGACCATGTGCTGCTAGAGGACATGCTGCTTAAACTGACCTAGGGCCAGCACAGGGGCCGGTGCCTTGTTTAACAAGGTGATTTTTTTCCAGATCAGCTGTGTGTGTCCTGACAAACCGTCAACAAACCCTGAGATATGGCAGCCTCAATAATCTGGGCCAAAAACGCATTTTAAAACAACCTGTTTGTTGTCGTCAGTAAATGCTTTTTGGATGGAGGCCAAGAACAGAAATGTTGCCCTTATATAGAAGAAACGATGCGGATTGGGCTGCTTGTCCAACGGAAGCCTCTAAGCCAATCAGCTTCGGCGATGTTACCATCGCACAGAATGTTGAGCTTTGGGTAGCTCCGCCTTCTGGTACGTGCTGACTGGCTGAGACTGAGGAACAGAACTCGAGCCGCTTGTGTCTGTAATGAGAGCCTGAAAAACCCATTAAAGCTGAAGGTAACAACGGGGCAATTCAAGATTGATTAACCTTCCCAGCTCTGGTAAGTGCTGGAATTAATCAAAATCACATCCATCTGAAAACATCCCACCCCGTGCTGCTGAGATGAATACGTAAGCACATGTACTGTTGGTCGTATTTGGAGCAAAAGGGGGTGGAGCCGAGCAGGGCATCATGGGTAAGACAGCGATGGCTTGGCCATGCTGCAGGGAAGAGATAGCGGAGTTTACAAACCAGTCACGAGTCCAGGGGTTGCCTTCTCTGGAAGATGGTGTGTGTGTGTGTGTGTGTGTGTGTGTGTGTGTGTGTGTGTGTGTGTGTGTGTGTGTGTGTGTGTGTGTGTGTGTGTGTGTGTGTGTGTGTGTGTGTGTGTGTGTGTGTGTGTGTGTGTGTGTGTGTGTGTTGAGAAACAGCTACAGTACCTCCATATATCTCCCTCTGTTAATTACCAGGCAATGACCTTCCAGGCAGGATTTAGTGAAATGCTCACGTGAACATAAAGACCATTGGGCCCTCTTCCCCTTTCAATTTATTCCATCTCCTTCACGTCTTAACCCCTTGCACAAACGCATATATGCACATATGTGCATACACACACACACACACACCACCACCACGGCTCTTTCTGCCTCGATGTGCAGCATTTCCTGTTTCTGCGGCAGTTGGGTCTCATTGAAATGTGCTGGGAGGTGGTTAGTCTTTCCTTTACAGCCTATCAGAATAGCGCACCTTTAGAAATGTGTAACATGGTTTCCAGGCTCCCACAGACATACATAATTCAATACATTCTAAGAGCAGCGTGTATTTTACATAAAATGGTCTCCATTTTGTTTCCTTCACGTCTCATTCTCTCAGTAGATGATTTATGCCGTAAGATTAATTTCCCTTCTCAGAAGACATTTTAATTAGCACAAGGCATTTCCCTTTACTGTCAACACATTTACATTTATGCATCAACTGCCCAAGTTTTTAACTTAATATTCTGTATTTTATTAGCCTCTGGCGTTTATTTGAAGTGTCTCGCGTCAGATCTTTTGCTGCACCGGGTTGCTTTCACCGCATGGTGTCAAAAAATACATATAATCTTCAGATGCACTAGAGTGCACCAGTCTTTTAAAAGGCAGATGAGCTGCACTCTGAGTGTGGAAACTGTTGTCTTCTCCATCATTCCTTCTGACCTACAAATGCATATGTGTGTGCGTGCGTGCATGTGTGCCTGTGTATGTGTGTGTGTGTGTGTGTGTGTGTGTGTGCATTCCTGTGTGAATCATGCTGGTACCCTATGTGCTTAGTTTAGTCTGGTCTCCTTCAGTTACCACATTCCTTCATAGCTGCACTAAGCCAGTAGTGGAGAAGTGTTCTTGGCAGGGTGAAGAGCTTTGTGAGTCTTTTCAGTTACTATGAGTGGATGCTTATATACTTTTTAGAACAGAGGGTTGATAAACTGACTCCCTGAAGGATGCCAGTGTATTCGGAGGCCTGGAATGAAGTGTAGCTTTATACATATTGCATGTATATGACAATGTGTGTATGTGGCATGCTACACTGGAAGCTGCACGTGTTTTGAAGAGTCCCCAGTGCAACAGGAAATGGTTTGCCAAAACTGTCTGCACATTTCAGTGGTAAAACTTAGTAAAATTTTGTTTTTTAATGAGACTTTGTTTAATAAGTGTGCTGTGACTCTGTGAGTTCCTGTAACAACTGTCCTAGGGGACTGAATTTAGCCTGTAACAGTTTAGTTTGCATCTGAAACATTATTTATGCTAATCACACAAACCCTCCATTCCTTCCAGTCATCTGAACCAAGGCAGTCAACATTTAAGAGAATGCATTTGCTTTGGGAGAACGCGAAAAGTGCAGCCGCTTGATATCTGTGCGCTTGTGCATGTGTCTGAGGGTGTGTGTGCGTGTGTCTGTGCGTGAGAGAGAAAGAGAGAGAGAGCTATAGAGAGAAGTGTAGCACATTAATGAATCTGTTTTGGCCTGGGGAAAGTGTTTCATGAGGAACACAAGTAACTGATCTCTCTGGCACGTTGTGTTGGAGAGCTGCCAGACCCCCACCCCCCACCCCCCAAAGCAGTACGATCAGGCTCTTATTTACCTACTCACCTAACCTGATGTATCATAGGGCCTATTTTCATAACACCTGTGTAGCCAAACATCTTAGCAGCAGCCTCATTGGGCACTCCCTCAGCATAGGGCAGGGGTGCCCAAATCTGGTCCTGGAGAATTTATTCAAAAATTTAGTTCCACCCCTAATGACAATAGACCCTGATATTAAGATGCTTTTGAAGGACGCGATTAACTGGATCAGGTCTGTTAGAACAGGGTCGGCCCTAAACTCTCCAGAGTGGTTTGATCACCAAGACCAGATATGGGCACCATATCTGTCCTATCATGTAGGACATTTGCAATTGGCATGTATAGAGGTAGGTGAGCCAATCAATACAATTATTTAGCTGATGATTTCTGATATAAACTTTTTTTTGGTAAGCACATTATTTTCAGCTTGTAGCTCTTGATGATACTTGCCAATCATTCACCGATGTTGTCATGCTGCCTGACCTTACTTAAGGAATCCAACTTGTTTTCCTGTTGGATTATTTGCCAAGTTTTCGTAACACCCAGGACTCTTTTCAGTGGTTTACAAGTGTTTTTCACTACTTCACACGCAAGATTTGAATCACAACCCCATGACATGTTTAACCACTACTAACATGGCAGTGACTGTGAGGATGCCAAAGATATTTCAGTATTCCATATGTTAGCATATGCGTGCTTTTCTACAAAGCAGCTTTTGCTTTTCTCCCTTGAGGAGTTTTGCACGAAGAGCCTCAGGACCAAACCCTCGGCCAGGATTTTCTGACGGCTGGCGTAACCCCCGTCCATCTTCACAGCACTTTACACAGCCTCTACATAAATTGCTTTGCTTTGGTACAAAGTCACAGGCTTTTACAAAGAGTGCCGTTTGGTTGGCAGGGTGTTATATAAAGGAAGCAAATAAAGGCTTGCGTTTAAATGGCTAAAGTCCAGCACATAAAATCCAACAAAAAAGAGCCTGTGAGGATGATCCAAGTTCATGAGAACATCAGCTGATCCCAGTTTGTTTATGAAACCTTATAAAACACTGCGCTGCCCATATATCCCATTGTTACCATCTGTAAGTAGAATGCTGAGATAAAAGTCACATAAGTGCTCAAAATTGCCTTTAGCGGCAGCCAACAAGCACTCGTTTGTTGGTCATGAATACAGGCAGTAGAGTAAGCAGCAATAAGGGACCTCTCCAGTGGAAATGACTGCTTTCTGGTAACGAACGTCTTCATTTGTGACGGCAGCGTGACGCTCCAGCTGCTGGTTCCTGTCAGGAGCCGCACCACCCACACCGTCGCTCCGTCGTCTACCCCGGGCCATGTCTCACGCCGCTACATCGCAGGAAGCAAGAGTCACTGCATCCCAGTTCTGAACCGAATTGGAAGAAGTGGGGGGGGGGGCTTTCTTTTTTTAATCTCTTTTGGTTTTTGTCTCTGTCTCTCACACATTCCCTGGCTCTTTGTCTGTCTCCCTTTCTTTTCTCTCTCTCTCTCTCTCGCTCTCTCTCTCTAGCCCACGCTTAGTGCAGGATAAGTTGAATCATGGGGCTGAGTGGGCGGCAAATGTGCTCCTTTACTCTCAAATATGCATAGACTCAAACACACACACACACACACACACACACACACATGCATGCAGAAACACGTACATACACACAGACACATCACACATATACACAGTCTGACATATAATTTAATTTATAATCCTTTATTAGCTTGGCTGTGAGTTTACAGTTTTGCATCATAAATGCAAATAATGATTTTTCATATATATATATATATATATATATATATATATATATATATAAAGACCTCCAAAAATTCAGGTAACTTGGGTGAGGTAAGATAGTAGCAGTCTCTTATGTACTGATATAAACTATTTCTAGAAAATGGGGAGACAAATTTATCTACCAAAGCTGGCATTTCAACTTCTTTTTCAAGTATAATGCGTTTTCAAAACCAGAAAGAAAGGGGGATGCATTGTTAACACTTTCAAAGTTTTTCAAAGAATGTCTCTCATTGATATATTTTGCGCAGTGGAGGAGAAAATGTGTTTCATGTTCCATCGCCATTAGCCTGCAGTACCTACACAGCTCCTTCTCTCTTCCAGGTTGGGTTCACATATTCTGTGCTTCTGGAGAAATTTTCTGTCTTTGGAGGATCACAAATTTGCCAATTTCTTGGGTTTTGTTTCTGGTAGAGGAGTTTAGATTCTGATGGACATCAAGATGCGTGTCTGCTAAGCACAGAGTGTAAAACTCAGTGGAGAGGTGTTTGGCAAGCACAGTGCCATAATTTATGGATTATTGGCTTGCCTGATGAGAGGATGATTGGCTGGCGTGATTGAGTAATTTTCAGTATTTCATTGATCTCTCTTGTATGCCAGTATGTAGCAGATAATTATAAAAGGCATCAAGGAATTTTTGAACCTGGTTTTTAGATGTGAATACGTATATATAGCAAAAGGTAAATTTCACCTTTACATATTAAGCAGATGCTCTTATCCTGAGCAATTTACAATTTCAAGCATGTTAAAGAGGGAGGTGAGTGGAGTGGAAGGAGTCTTACCCAAGGACTCTTATTGGTGTAACCTAAAGCACTTATCTGCATGGTGTTTGAACCACAGTCCACCCATGGGAGTAGCAGCATTGCTAACCCCTTCTCTATACTAACCAAATGAGGCTGCCAATTAATCAGCAAATGCCCAGACCATTACAACCCTGACAAACAATTTTGCCCATAATGCTTTGGACAGGGCTTGAAATTATGTTTAACCAGTTCCCTCTACCAATGAAGCTGTTTCCTGTAAGCAGGCCTGTAACTTGTGCTTTATCCCAAACACAGCAGCTCACACTCTTTTGACGAACCCCAATTTGGAAGGGACTGGCCTCATCTAGACTGTGATCTTCTCCTTCCTCACTGCTTTGTTTCCCAGTGGTGGGTTACAGATTCACATGTGCCTGCTGGCGTTTTTGAAGCTCTTCCTGCCAGTTGAGTGTACATAGCACATGCTTTTTCAGAGAAACACCCACCCCAACTGGGGGAAGAGGTGGCAGAGTGGTAAAGACACCATAAAATCAGCCACTGACTGTAAGCAAGTGACATTTCTACGGTGCAGGTACATGAGTGGTGCAAACTGCAAGTAACAATCCATTTAGTGTTTTAGGAGGAAATGCTGATGTTTTGATGAAGGCTAATACTTTTGTTCTGGCTTTTTTATGGATACATTAACCCCCAGATGGTCTTTCATATTAGCATCTCTGGAATCAGACTGAAAATGTAAGCCAAATTCAGGTTTGCATATTTTTTAATAGTATACCCCCACTTCTAACAACATCATAGAAATTAGGGCAAATGCATCACAAGAAATTCCTAGAAATGAGGGCAAATGCATCACAACTCAGAGTGAAGGCAGAGCTGGAGGACTGAGGCGTTGGGTTTGGACAAATCTCTCCTTGGTCTTGCTCCCTTGTTCTTTTCCCTCTAGCAAGATCGCGATCTCTCTCTCAGGTAGACTCAAGGTGGTATTATCTATGCTGTGCATCTGTCATTTACTGTATTATTTGTATCACCTCATTAATATATGTCTAGAATCTTTTGCAGGGAGTGTTTGTACTTCAGTAACTTCTCAGAATTTGCTACACTCCAATAAAAAATGGATGGGGGTTTTTCTCAGAAATGTATATGCTTTTTGACGCTGGTCATTAAAGGAGCAAACACATTTTCTGTCTCACGCCATCTCAGGAGTCATACAGAGTCAGGCTAAATTAGTAAGTTATAACTGGTTATTATGGGTGTTTTGCTAAATCAACAGACACATTTCGAGTCAGTTACATTTATTAAGTTTTACATGCATTAAATCTTCATCTGCACCTATTTCCAGAGTTGGTTGTAGGTAAACCAGATATGGGTAAGTAAATACAAAAACAAAAGATTTTGATAATTTCTAATAAATTCTAAAATATAATGAGTGGCTGTTTTTTGATCAGCACTTTTATGCTGTGTCATTAATGGCCTGGTTGGGTAGAATGGACTCTCCTCTTGTAGCTCTTATCAGCCAGACAGGATTGCCTCTGGTCTAGATCTGCCAAAAACTTGGCAGCATGCCAGGAATGCATTCCATACTCTGTGCTAATTGGAACGCAATCATGTCATTCACAATCATGACCTGTCGAATGCAATTTGTGTGGCCGTATGAAGGATCCACAACTTAATAGGTCAAGAGAGTGACCCTCCATGTTCCTTCATCAGCCATCTTATATAATTAACTTTAACCATGCATGTCATCCCAGCTAAGCCATATAATTAAACCTATGAAGCCTTACATTCTAAGAATAACTTTATATAGTAATATTACTGCAAAGGATTTGTTGTTGGTTTGAATTGTTATATGTCTTCTGTAAAGGTCTGGAAGGCCCTGAAGCAAAGCCAGTGACTGCTTCATACTGACCCAGATTTTGTAACTGTTAGCCAGGCCCTAGGTCTGTTTTTACATCTCGCAGTGAGATTAAAACGCAATCATAAATGACTGTTTATGCAAATTCTGTGTCAGTTGCTCATATGCTACTCAGCTCTCATGTTTCAATACTGGCTCTTTTCGTAGTGTTTTACTTATTCATAGTATTCATACATCATAGTATTCTACATATTGTAAAATACTGGTTGTCATTAGAAATTATCGCAATAATACTTCTCTGCCATATCGCCCACCCAGATTAGAAGCTTTATGCTCGTTTCCCTGCAGGAGTGTACTAAAGGGAAAACTCTGTTTACACAAATATCACATGAAAGCTTTATACTTCTATTAAAAACAGACCCAAACACTTGCATTGAAGATGTCCCCTTTTCACTTGAGACTGGATTCAATCATTTCTCACTAAAACCAGCCCCAATTTCTGCTTCCAATGGTGAATTGTTGTGGGTGTGGGAAAGGGAGAGTGCAACAACCCCACCCAGGTTCCACCACTAATACAAATGTGCCCTAAACACCAGACCAGAGAGCCAGCAGCCAAAGCACCCCTTTAACCTGCCTGAAGTGACAGTCCCCATCACATCACCCTCTCCCTTTTATCACCACTCTGCGTGTGTGTGTGTGTGTGTGTGTGTGTGTGTGTGTGTGTGTGTGTGTGTGTGTGTGTGTGTGTGTGTGTGAAAGAGAGAGCATGTATGTGTGTATACCTTTTCCCCAGTCTTTAATATTTTGGTATTACTGTGGGTGTATGTGAAGACACACAGCAATAACAGACTGGCAGGAAACAGCTGGAAACTTCAGCCTCGTTGTTTCTCTTAACCACTCCTTTCAACCTGTAGTGCTCATGAAAATCTGCTCCAGCATCTCCACCCTGCTCAGTTTTACAGAACCTGTATTTACCTATTTGTGAAGGAGTTTCAAAAATGTGTCTGTATAGATATAGTTCTAATGTGTCTATAGTTGAGTTATAGTTATAATATGTCTATAGACACCAGTTTTGTGTGCACATCCTGAAGTTGACATGTGACTGATGTCAAAAACATCTCCATCATTTTTATTTATTCTTTTAACACTCTCTGATGGTTCCTGTTTACACTTGTGCATGGCTTTGATTGCTGTTCTCCAGTCTTTAAATGATTGGTCGTGGTGTCTGATTGGACACAGCCAAGCACACTGGGGTCCCCCTGGCATTGCAGGCCTGGCCCTAATCAGAAGCCAGACTCAAAACAAAAACACCTGTCCCACAGGCAACGTGGAGATTCTGGCGATGTGCGAGCAATCGAAGGCTCGCACAACCCCGCACAGGAACAGATGCCACCTGTGCGTACTCCTGTGCATGGTCAGAAGAGTGACCCGGGACAAGCTGCGCATGAATATTACCTCTGACTAGCATGAGTGTCACTTTGAAAACTCTCCCTGAATGTTAGTCTTAGGCTAGTCTTAACGCTATGAGGCTTTTTGGAGAATGAGTTCTATTGGCTTAAACCTGCATTTCCATTGCAAAAAGCAGCATTTGAAATTCTCTAGGCAGCAAGCTCTTTTTGCTTGAGGCAAAATGGCGTAAGATAAGCTCTCTAAACTCCCATTGCACATTTTTTTTGTATTTTGTTAAGCTCTTTGTGTTTCAAGCATGGAAATAAGTCAACCAACCAAGCTCTAATATTGGACGCTTTAGAGCTTGCGGTGATCTGGGGTCTCATTTGCCTCAGGGCAAACCCCTAATCTCACACAATCACACAGACACACACAAACATGCATACGCAAGCGTGTACCACTATCCCTTTAATTGTTTGAGTGTTCATCCTCTAAGACATACACATCTGAGAGACTCACTCTGAGAAGGCGGATAACCCACATATCAGAGCAAGAGATGTGAGAAATATGTGCTGTTAGTATTTGCTGGTTGATTTCTCGATATTTTTTTTGCCTTTTGCCAAGCTATTTCCTCTCCAGTTTTCTCACATTCCCATGTGGGAAATTAGCAAGGCCAGCTTTAGCGTTCATTTGAAATATTCATAAGATGCCTTCCTTTTTTCTAGAAGGTTAGCTTGGCTGCTCACTTAGTCAGCACTGTCTGTTCGTTGGGGGGGTAACAGAAGAGGAGGTGTGGGATTGGTGAGGGAGGAGAGAGAGGAGAGACAGAGTGAGAGAGAAAGGGAAAGAGTGGGATGAAAAAGAAAGAAGGTACGAGAGGAGAGAGAGAGAGAGAGAGAGAGAGAGAGAGAGAGAGAGAGAGAGAGAACATGAGGCAGAGAGTTTGGCCTTGGAGTTAGAGGGAAGAATACAGATAAAGACTTCAAAGAAGGTAGAGAATGCAAAGAGAACCCTCACACACTAGAACTTCCACATATTGTCCATACAAAGACATGAGATCTTAATAGTGGAAAATGAGTTGCTCAATAATTGGCTATAGACTTTCTGCTTGCAAAAACCTTCTATGCTTTGCACCATATGTACACATGTACGGTATATTGGGGGAGGGGTGGTGGGAGGGCTTGCTTCTGCCTTAGGTACCGGTGAGTGGTCCGTATGCAGCTGTTTTTAGAGGGACATAAATGTTTTGTTGAAGGGTTGCAGCAATTTGTATTAAAGCCATCTGTTTCCATGGTGACGTTCACCCCACGTCTTCAGAGATATTTCTGGAATGGAACTTATTTGCGCATGCGCGCGCACGCACGCACACACACACACACACACACACACACACACACACACACACACACACACACAGACAGAGAGAGAGACACACACACACACACACACGCAAGTCTCTGCGCACAGGCAATATAGAAGAAAGCCCGAGATTCTTCTGTGAACCTTAATGAGTGGGATCAGGTATATTGCATAAGAGCTGCTTGCAATCGCGCTTACTTCCGACTAAAACTCTGCACTGTGGCAGATGTGAGGAATACGTAAGGAAGCTTATTTGCAGTGGGAGGGGCAAGGCTATAAAAATAACCTGGCTGGTACGCATGAGCTGCTCTGGCCCTGTAGAACCGTTTGAGTGGTTCCCCAGAACACAGAATCATACTTAACTGTGGCACAGGACAAATTTACTTTGGGAGAAAGGCACGAGAGAATCAGATCAAGCTGACAGACAAACCGTCTTAAGGGTTCTGTACCGAGTATGTGTGATGCCTGACTAAGCTAACCCTGTAACCCCCCCCAGCCTGCTTTTTTTGTCTCACTCTGTCTCCCTTCATATCCACTCTCTTTGTCTCTCTTTCTCACTGTTTCTCAGCCTCTGATGTCTGCGTGGGAAGAGAGGGTATCTATTCAAGTTGCGTTTTATTTTTGGCTCGCAGGAAGTCTGCAAACAAAAGCTCTCGAGTCACCAAAACGCACAATAGGGCCGTGTATTGATTCAGTAGCTGCCCCGGCGGCGGTGTCTGCACACCAGCCAATCGTGCGCCAGCCACTCGCTCACCAGCCCGGTCACATACCAGCCAGTCGCGCGCCGTCCGTCCGTGCACCGTCCGATCGCGCACCGCCTCCTCCTCCAGGCCTCGTCGGCCCCGATGAAAGCCCCAAACCCCCTCCTGCAAGAGCATCGAGGCACGAACTGGGACTAGGCACAGACCAAGAGCTCACGAAGGCTTGAAAGTGCCCTTGAAAGTGCCCTCGCACAGTAACCCGCGTGCGAATGACGCCGTCCCGCTTGTTAGCCTATTAGCCACTAGGAGCGTTTTAACCATCCCAAGACTCATGCTAATCATAAGTAATGTTTCTCTTGGAGGATAATCTTGTTTGCTCTAAATAAATGTCAGGTGATTATCAAACTATGGAACGAATCAAATTACAGCTTCTTGTCCTTCTCCTTTGTATATCATCAATCACACTCCATTCCGTTTCCATGCAGGCATCAGTATAGGCCCTTAGGTCATAGAGCTTCGTCTTTTCTGTGTGTGTGTGTGTGTGTGTGTGTGTGTGTGTGTGTGTGTGTGTGTGTGTGTGTGTGTGTTGGGGGGGTCCTGTGGCTTCAACAGGGGAGCCCAACGGGAGCCAAACTGGGGCAGACGGAGCAGCAGTAGTGGGATGGCGGCTGAACGGGACGACGGGTGGCAGCAGGTTCGTTCCAGCCCACCTGTCAGTCACGCATGTCTCCCTGGAGTTTCAGGAACAATAGTCCAGAGAAGAGCGTTGCTTGTTCCCACCTCTCCGATGTGAACAGGGTGACGTGACATCTGCCTGTTCTATTACTCCATCCCAGTATGGTTTCCGTACAGCTGCGGGAAACCAGGCAGTGGACAGTTCGGTTTTTCCCCTCACACCTGTCTCAACACATACGTTAATTACAGAGCCTTCCATGAGGTGACTCAGAGCTATCAGAGTGCAGCAAGTGGCAGTCCAGGGCTGACATCGATATCTTTTTCTGCTCTGGTCTTGAGGACAGAGAGCCGTTACGTGTCCTTACTTTGTCGTTTTGAAGCAGCATGGCTCAAACGTAATGGCTGCTCTTAACGGTCAATCAAAAATGCTAATAAGTTAACAGTGAATGAAAGTTGAGGGTGAGTTAGCATCAACTCATTTGCATCATATTAATCTGGCACATATTGGTTCATTCTCATTAGCAATGTTAGCGAGTGTAAAATTTTCTTTAGTTTCACTTATAACTCTTCAAATTTTTGCTTAATATCCTGTTTAATATCCTTTCGATATTCTTCTAGTTAGACTTTCTTTGACATATAGTTTTTAACAATGAATTCGATCCTTAGGTCAGGCTGGCGAACGACGCTTCAAGTCGCACCCTTTCAGATGCCGTGTGACGAGGCGATGGTTCAAAGTGCTATGACAGGGAAGAATGAGAGCAGTGATCACTACTTGATCGATGAAGGAGGTTTCATGATTGAATACCACTCCTATACTGAAGGCCCTCCCCAACTTACTTACTTTCATATTAGCAGTTTTGTCGCCATGTCTGACAGACTAGGCAGTAAGAATATAAAAAATAACTAAAAAATGACATTCTAATGAATTATGCGGTTTGTAACTTCATTAGGCGACCTGTGACATCTCAGGGCTGGATGCTCTCTTGTTTTTTTTTACACATTGCATTCTGTCCATTGGTTCTCTCTCTCCCTCTCTCTCTCCCTCTCTCTCTCTCCCTCCCCCCCCCCCCCCCCGCCATATGTTCTGCTGACGAGAGGTACATCCTGACCTCCCTAATCACTCACTCTGTGAAACTCTCATCAACAGGAAATCAACAGACAGTTGATTTTCAAACAGTGAGGGTGAAAAGACTATTCAGCACAATAATTAGAAATATAGTCTCTTGGACTCAGAACATCAAACATCAAAGTCATGAGGATTCATTGTCTTATTATTCCAACACTTCACATTTTCAGATTTGAGTAATAATTGGTGGTCACATGACTCAGTTAATCAAATGAATCACAAGATTTGTTGTTGCGTAATTGCAACAGGGTCAGACTTAGTTCAAATCAGCAATCAGCAAAGACCCTACAATAGATTATAGGTGTGATGTATTTAAGGTATGCCTGCCAAACGTAAATGGTAAAAGACAGCATGTCAAAAGTTCATGTATAAAACTAGCAGGGATTGCTGCCTGCAGAGTCAGAGGTATTGATGAAGGAGTCAGAGTATCGCCCGTGACGACGGGCTAGTTGGTTCTGCAGTCATTTTCAGATAAAAAGGGAGTGGACAGTGGATCAGGGCTGAGTTTTAGCGGAGCTGAAAGGTTCCATGTATGTTGGGTTGTTTATTAGCTATTCTACAGCCGTTGCTATTGGCTACCAGTCATTTTGCCTCCACATTTAAACACTCGGAACTTAACTGACTGATTGCAACTTGTCTTTTCTCAATACACCTGTGCTCTGATCCCTGTTTTTTTAAAAAGGGCAGGTGACGCCTGCAAATGTATTATATAAAGGCATAAAGGCATCAGTTTAGCTGTATTCATGAGTGTTTGCCTAAACAGTATTTACAAGTGCACTTAGACTATAAATGTGTATTGAAAGCATCCAGATAACATCTGACCTTTGGTCATTCATGGAAGAGGCCAATAAAAGTTGATGCAGCATACACAGTATACGGTCAGCCAAGTGTTTGACTGTAAAATGTATGAAAGCATTAGGTCCAGCTGTAGCGTAGGTAAACCTAATGAAGTGATCCTTCCTACATTTTACAGGAGCTGAACCTTATCGTAAGGAATTTTTTCCAGCTCCTTTTTCCTGCTCCAGGGGGAAGCGGGCCTCTTATTAGGTTATCAAAACTCTGCCCACTTCTTCCCGTATGCCAACCCCCCCCCACCACCACCACCACCACCACAACCTGGCAAACGTCGGAAAAAGCCCCACGTGCTATTTACTTTCTTTTCTTTTCTATTTTTTTTTTTTTTGTAAGAAGTTACAATAGAGAGACGGCTGTAATTGGCTCGTAACGAGATGCAGTCTTGTAAAGAACGTGGGGGCGACGTGGTACAACGGAAGCATGGTTGTTGCGGCATAAGTCACACTAATTGCGTTCTCGCAGTGTGTGATTGTGAGAGAGGTGACAGTGGGGCAGTGTGTGCGTGTGTGTGTGTGTGTGAGTGTGTGTGTGTGCGTGTGCGTGTGTGCAGTCCCAACAGCACGCCATGCGGGACAGCCGTGTCAGTGCATGCAGGTCGTCGGGACTGCTGTGCTGGTGTAGCTGTCATCATGCCTCACACTGAAACATCACAGAGACTTTCTTAACATCTCCAACACCCACCTCCCTCAGTATCCTCACATACACACAAACGCATGCACACAAACACACACACACACACCCTCCTTCTGTGATAAAATGTTGACTTGATCTCTGGGTCCCCTGCCTCCTGTGAATATGTCGAGTTGTCATCTTTGCGAACTGAGTGCCCCAAACTGCTGTTGTTTTGCCAATCTTCTTGTTTTGTTTTTTTTTGGGGGGGGGGTCAAGGGCGCTATCACTTCATTATGTTGTTCCTAAGGTGCTCTCAGGTGGCACAAGCTTCCTCTGGGGGACTGTATATGTGGCTCTGAGATTGGCATTGAAGAGCTGTGTCCACAAGCATGCTCTGCTCAGCATAAGAGAATCCTCCCTGTTACGATCCCTGTGGCTCCCTGTGTGACTCTGCCTCGCTAAGCTTGCCAGTACAAAGGCTTACTATAAATGAACACCATTCTTCCTGCGTGTTTGTGTGTGTGTGTGTGTGTATGTATGTGTGTGTACACACGTATGTGTGTGTGTTAGATCAGAGGCTTTGTGCTCCAAGCTGCTGCAACCCTCTGTCATTAGACTGTCACAAGGCCCAATAATAACCACTCTAATAACAGGGTATGCTGCTTGCTTGCTCTCTCTCTCTCCCTCTCTCTCTCTCTCTCTCCCCCGCGGTGTGCTCTTCCTGGAGCAACGGCGCATCTTCCTCTCCGACGTCACGTAATTAGCGCGGCTGAATAGGGAGTGGCGCTCACCACCCGCAATTACCAAGACTGAGCCCGACAAAGTGGCGGCGTGAATGAAACGGATGCAGCCGTCTGACTGGCGGAGCACAGCGATGAGGAACCGGGGCACCGAGTGCTCAGCCGATCAACTGCCCGCCCTCCCCGAACCCTCCGCACGGTGCGGGGGCCTGCTGGCTCCTCTCAGGGGCCACTGGCTTCCCGCCTCAGTGTGGCTAAATATACCCCGAGAGTGGCAACCTGCCGGTGCCAAAATAGCAAAACTGATCTTCATTTCTCTGCAGTTACTTACGGAGATTGCCAGGCTCGGCGGTGTGTGCGCGAGTGTTTGTGCGTGTGTTTGCGTGTGTGGTTGGGGAGGGTTTTGGGACGGTGTCTCAGGGAAGGTGGCAAGTAAAAGTATCCATACCACTCGCTAAATCCGAGGTACTGGGAATAAGGATCAAACCTCGGAATTGATTGCAGGGGTCTCCCAACCACCTTGGTGCAGCCCACCAGAATTGGACTTTCGCAGGCTCTGATTACCCCAGGAGCTGGTCTCCCAGCAGCTTTTGCAGCAGGGATGCACATACCACTGCGGGAATCTGAGCAGTTGTGCCAGGCCCATCCAGGGCTTGTGCCCAATCTCCTTCCAGCAAGGGTGACAGTGGCAGTGCCAGGCAGTGGCCACGCCCATCCAGGGCTCAAGAACAGCAGCCACGCCCATCCAGGGCTCAGGAACAATAGCCACGCCCATCCAGGGCTCAGGAGCTGCTAGTCTGAGTCACAAGGGGGGATTTATTGATTCTGGGGCCTTTAGCAAAGGAGGAATGCTTCCACCCCCCACCCCACCCCTTATCTGCCCCAACCGCCCACCCTTAACCCGAGGTTTTCTCTCGGCTTCCATGCTCACTTGTCTGGACTGCTCTTGTACAGTGGGGTGTGTCTAATGTGTCATTCTTTGAGCTGGCTGAATGATGGGAGCATTAAAGAGCAGTGTTGTTTTTTGCGTGTTATATTTTTTTAGGAAAGTGAAATAGTTAGGCCCACTAACCCTTGGACCTGCCCATGAACTGACAGCCCACTTCAGATTTCTGCCCAGCCTCACTTTCTGTGTCTATGGCTGAATTGACGTTCCCCCATAACCCACAGGGAGCAAAAACTCACTTGGATCTATTTAAATCATGTGGATCTATTTAACTGCTGTTAGAAAGAGCAGATCAAGAAGCCAAGGAGAAAGAGAAATCTCTTCCAATATTGTTAATGGGGTACGCTGCTAAGGCAAGACATGTGCTGTCCAGATTGTTTAGCAGACATGTAAAACAGAAATCCTGCAAGGCTGCTCTATCACTTCATTCGTGTTTATTACTCAGCTACAGAAGTGAGTACAGGAAGCCAGACCCCAGCTAAACGCTGTATAGTGTGGCTCCTTTCACCCCGCAAAAATGTTTCCCAGCATTCACTAGTTGTTCCCAGAATACACCAGTGTTTCCCAGTGTTCATGACATTTTTGTGTGATTCCTGCTCTAACACACTCGACCCAGCTCATAACAGCTTCAATGGTTAGCTGATCACATGGATTTAACATGATCTAGTGCATGTGAGTAAATGAGGAGTGACATAATGGGGTGTGTCAGCTTGGGGAAAAGAAGAAAAGAGTGTGTGAGAACTGCCGTTCATGCTCTATCTGTGCTCAGCAGGTCAAGCTGGACAAGTTGGGAGCCGTGCAGTGCAGCGAGTGCATGACCCCGGGCGTGGCCGGGTGACCCCGTCCCAATGATGAAAGGCCTGTCCAGCAGCCGCAGCCATCACCATGTGATGGCCTGCGACCCCTCCTATGACCCGCTGGGTCACCACGTCGAGCGCAAGCCCTACCTCATCGGCCAGATCGACGCCCCGCCCCCGCCCGAGCACCCATATTACTCGTCGCGGGGCTCGTATCAGCCGGACTGCGTGGTGCCTTATGGGACCTTTCCCCGCCGCCACTACATCCCCAGCCACGACTCGAAGGACGAGTGGGCCATAGTGCCCTACGTGGGGGGCGGGGGCGGTGGGATGGGGGGCCCCAAGAGCCCGCGTGGCCCCGTCAACCTGCTGGAGCAGCTGGACCGGCAGCTGCCGATGGCGCGCGACGGCTACCACACGCTGCAGTACAAGCGGGCGGCTGCGGCGGCCGCCGCCCTGGAGCAGCGCAGCGACAGCCCCGGGCGGATCCGGCACCTGGTGCACTCCGTGCAGAAGCTCTTCACCAAGTCGCATTCGCTGGAGGGCCCGCACCACGCCACGCACCACGGCAAGGGCGCCCAAGGCACTAATGGCGGCAAGGCCAGCCCGGACGGCGAGGGCACGCCCGCCCGCCCACGTCGCCGCAGCAAGAGCCGCGAGCGCTGCAAGTCAGCCGAGCCCAAGCAGCGCGCCCCGCCCTCGGGCTACTGGAGCTCGGACGAGCCGGAGCGCGACGCCTGCCTGCTCCGCCATGCCCCGCCGGGCGTCATGACCGTGGGCCGCCACCCAGACAAGGCGCAGGCGCAGTACTTCCCGGAGGCATACGCCGCCGCTGCGGCGGTGGTGACATCGCCGGGCGAGCAGGTGTTGAAAAGCTCGCGCAGCAGCAACGACGTGGCCCGCTGCTCCACGTGCGCCGTGGTGCCGCTGGGCGCCGACGTGGCACCACTCATGAAGAAGAGCTCCTGGTCGTCCTCTCTCACGGTGAGCAGGGCGCGCCAGGTGTACCAGAAGGCTGCTGTTAATGTAGATAAGGCGCTAGTGAAAGCAGAGGCTTATCAGCAGGAGCGCTCATGCCACTTCTTGCAGGTATGCAAAATAAATCATCAAATTAAATAAAAAACAACCCCACCCTTCTTTAAGTTCCTCCCCTGCACTCCCATGCTTAGCTGACCACCCACACGGTCACCCTCGTCACCACCACGTTCCCACTCCTCTCTTCTGGAGAGAAAACCTCCAGCTTTAATTTGAGTTCTGCTGAGAAGTAAGTGCACGCCACTAGCCGCCTTACTTTCTGTTTAGATGGCATCTGTATCGGATCCATTTGATCTCTTTATGTGGTATTATTTTATTATTATTATTATTATTATTATTATCTTCCGAACCTTTAAAACTTCATCTTTCCCAATGTTTTTTTTCAGTTTGTGTGTGTGTGTGTGTATGTGTGTGTGTGTGTGTGTATGTATGTGTGTGTGTGTGTGTGTGTGTGTGTGTGTGTGTGTGGATAAGAGGTGTAGCGATTGTTAGTATGTTTGTGGAGAGAAGAGTTTTTTTCTAATTGAGAGGACATAAGAAAAAGAAATAAAATTTTGCGATCCAGAAACTTCCGCTTTGTGCTGTAGCTTGGCAATCGATGTTGCTCGGCAATCACTGTGGTGTTGTAGTCCGAGCATGTGTAAGAACTGTGAGCTGCTACAGGTCTCTTAAAATGTAGATAATATAGTCCGATAGATACAAACATTCACGGTAATAAAAACACATTAAAGGTATCTGTGGCAGCTACTGTGTTGTGGGAAGGAGAGAACTAGGAAGATGACACTCCTTTTTAAACAGTTAATTCCACTTCTTTTCTGTGTAGTACCATCAGTGCATTCCAGGACTGCATTGTTACTTCATCCGGTATTGGTCATTGTCCAATAGGCCCAGTACCACCCACGTCAGACTTGTAAAAGCACTCAGATGAAGTGTGAGCGTTTGACTGGTTTGACGTTCACACGTGGGAACTCGGCGCACTCATCCAGACCCTCGGCAGAGGCTAGACCAGGCAGAGAGGATCTCTCATGTCTACCCTCTCACACTCTGTCCATGCAGAATAAATGGCATCTCTTTCTCTGTGTGAAATTCAGAGCCAAGTTGCCATAGTAACCGTGAGTGACAGGGCTTTTGCTGAACGGCTCCGGATATGAATGATTGTGGGATGGCACTTGGATATCGAGCGAGTGGCTGATCGCCCTTCAAGTGCCTGAATGATCGCCACTGCCAAATTATCCGGAATGATGGTTTGAAATGGCGCAAAGCAACTTTTAAACTTCTTTAGATGCATGTGTGTGTGTGCGTGTGTGTGTGTGTGTGTGTGTGTGTGTGTGTGTGTGTGTGTGTGTGTGAAAAAGCGATAGTCTAAGTGGGGCTGATATTATGAAGATGTGCTCTGGATGTACAGTCAGCCTGAAAACCTCAGCAGTCTGTGGAATTTAAAAAAAATTTAAAAAACAGTTCTGTCCTGGCACTTTGTTTAGAAAACATGTGGCGGAAGAGGCCAAAGAGAAGCTTTCAAAGAAACCTCCGGAAGCGTAGCCAGGGGGCTGATAATGAGAGCTGATGGTAGCTGTGATGTTGGACACAGTCTTGTATCCCCCGTAAATACAGCAAACAATCGGAACACGCAGGAGCTGGCAGGCTTCCGGCTACTACATGCAGAAGCTGCTGCCTGCCTGCTTGGCTCGGGAGTTCAGCACGGATTTGACGCGGTGGGCAGACCCCTCGCCCGTTTGCCTGTAGTGATTGGAAAGTCAAATAGTGCAGGATATGTGGACAAATTCTGCATATCTGTGTATGGGTATGCATGTGTGTGTGTGTGTGTGTGTGTGTGTGTGTGTGTGTGGGCATTGAGCTGGTGCTACTGGTGTCATCTAGCCTCCACTGACTGCCTTTTATACCGTGCTGACGTCACGCTAGCCCGTTTCCCAGGCAACGGCAGCTCCGCAGTGATTCACACAGCGGCGGAGAAATTCTTCGGCGTGGGATTTTTGCGGCACGCCGTGTGAGAGAGTCTCTCCTAAAAGAGCAGCCATGCTGTGCGCTGTACGAGTCGTGGCTGACTGCGTAAGCAAGCGTCCGGACCAGGCGCCGAGAGCGGATGTGTCCATTGGCACACCAACGTGCCGGGCCTGGCCACTTGACTCTTGATTTCAGACTTCAGAGGAGCCCGTGATGTGAATTAGGCTGTTTTTATGCCTGTTTTTACTAGGATTGTCATTTTAGTTGTAGTGGCTAAAGTCACTGAACGTTTGATAAATTGATGACTGATTTAACATCATTTTTAGCAAGCATATAGTAATTTTGGTCCTCAGTACTGATCCTGGTAGATATGCGAATCATCTGATAAGTGCAGTTTGTGAAGCTTCTCTTAATCACATACACTCCCAGATGTTGCTGTCACAGCAAAAAAAAAAAAAGTACCTTGAGTACCTTTGAAAGACTCTTTGACTATTTCAAAGCTTGCAATATAAAACCACAATTAGGTGGAAATTGTGTTCAAAATGCCCTGTCTGGTTAGGAAGAGGGAGGGCTATGCTCAGAGGCTGCAAACCCTGAGAGCACAGCACTGAGACAGATGTACAAATCTGAGAGGCATCATTAGCCTATTCGTGCTATCTAACACTGGCAGTCTTGTTGATTACATATGCCCAGCACTGAACGTGGGAGGCTGTATAAGGGGCACAAGGTGTGTGTGTGTGAGAGAGACAGAGAGAGAGAGAAAGAGAGTGTGAGAGTATGTGTTTGTGTGCATGTGTGGTGCATGTTTCTATGTGTGTGCATGTGTGTTTATTTGTGTGATGTGTCTGTGTCTGTATGTGCATTTGAGTGTGCGTGTGTGTGTGTGTGCGCGTGTGTGTGTGTGTGCGTGTGTGCGTGTATTTGTGCATATATATTTGTGTCTGTGCCTGTGAGCTGCAATGTGGGGCATGCCAAGGCCGGCAACCACGGTGGCACGCGGGCGCCTTTGGAAACTTCGTGACGTCGTGTCACCTCTGACTCCCTGCAGGTGCCTCAGGACGATTGGGGCGGTTTCCCGATGGGCAGGGACGACGATATTCCATGCAGGCGCATGCGCAGCGGGAGCTACGTCAAGGCCATGGCAGAAGATGATAGCGGCGACTCAGACGGGAGCCCAAAGCCCTCGCCCAAGATGCAGGCGCGACGGGCCAGCTACCTCAAAGCCACCCAGCCGTCCCTCACGGAGATGACCACGCTGAAGTAAGAGCCCTCCCACGCCTTCCATGCACAGCCTACAGCCAGCATTACACCGCATTTCTTATTATGCTGTGATGCAAGTGTTCTGGATTTTGGGGAGACTTCAGACTTTAAAATGTAAGGAATATACACCCAGAAAGCCAGAATTAAAAATCAATATGCAAATGTATCCAGCAATATGCAAATAGATCAGGCTAAGCCACTCCTTGTCTGCTGTCAATCAGATTTAGAAATGGAAGCATTTATGAAATTGTGTTCCAGTTAGATGTATATAAATGCACAGATTTTATCTGCCTCTTTCTGTCTTTGCAGCATTTCTTTTTATCATTACTATTTTCCTGATAATTTACCTGTTTATCAGCATGTCCTGTCGCACAGACCCACTAGATCTGGCTGTTTAAAATAAAAAGACTCAAAAACAAAAGGGTTTAATCCAAAGTGGAATCAAGCTCAAACTCAAATATGTCAGTACTGCATATGTGTGGATGGTTGCCACGATACCTGTTCTAGACTGTGTTTATTTGTTGGGGTACGTCCATGCCACTATCAGTCTGCAGTCATCTATGTGCATCTCAATGCAGTGCACATTTCTGTTCTAACCTACCTCTGTTAAGCCTCTACCAGGCTTGGGTGCTTTTAATGGCTTGGTATGGGCTTGTTGCAAGCAGCAAGACTGAGGGGCTTCAAGGACTGGGTTGAGAACCTCTGCTGTTGACTAGGATGGCCCGCTTGCTCTGGGTCAGTCAGTCAAGATTTGGGTCCACAGGTTTAGCTGAACCCAGTTTAAAGGAATAACTAGCCAAAACTATAGACGATATACTGTTAACTGTGCATGAAACTTGTAGGGCACTGTTATGGAAATGAGAAGGCACCAGTTGGTCTGAAGTTTCTTTCACTGTTTGCTGCTTTGCATTCCTACACGTGCCAGCAGTGATGTCCCTTTTATGTAGGTCACAGAGGTTTACTTGCTGCTGGGTAATTAGCCTAAAATTAGCGTTGCTACTCTGGCTGCGGAGCTGTGCCGGATGAGTGCATTGTTGTGATCGGAGGGTTTACAAGGCTTTGCTGTGATCGTGGGATTAACATAGGCACGCGCACGCATTTCACGGAAATCTGTGAAAGCCGCGTTTTTCCTGTTACGCACCCGAAAATGCGCAACAGAAAATGACTGGTGTATGAAGCCTCTGTAAACACGCTTCCCTTTGGCACAGATATCAATTAATCTCCACAGCAACGCGGGTCCTTTATACAGGCCAGCCAGTAGCTCCGGCACAGTTTTAATTAAGAGAGTTATGTAGACTCTATAAGTAATTACTCTTAATTAGCCCTGGGACTTCTTTAAAAGTGCTGAACTGACATCATAAACTACATTTTCCATGTTTGACTTAGGGTTGCAGGTAAAGCATCGCGAATGCTCAGAAGTAGATGGAAGCAAAATCGATTTTTGCTGCCTCACCGTCGTTATATTTAGAAGCGTATTAACTGATCTGTTTTAATGAGTGCAGTGTGCTAAAACGCAAGCGCCTGTGCACATTATGTTAACCGCAGTAGACCATACTCATGGCTTAGACAATTTGGGGTTGCCATAGTGACAGATCCCCCTCCCCCCCCAAATAAAAAAATCTTCTTTTAAAATAATAAAAAAACATCTTTTAAAAAGTTCAATATGCACAGTAAGAATCAGTTGAACTTTTCCCTCGTAGTTCATGGAACCTGTGCTGTACCTAGAGATCTTGTTTGTAAAGTCTAATGGCAGTGTGAACAGTGCAGGTGTGTGATGTGAATGCTGGCCAGGCCTGGCAGACGCAGACCGGAAGGTTGTGGATTTGCAAATTTATGTTATTATTTTGGCATTATGGACATGTGTGCGTGTGCGTGTGTGTGTGCGTTTCTGTGTTTTATATTGGGACTATTTGGTGGCAAAATGCAGGGATCGATCTTTGTTCTTTTTTGTTCATTCTCGAGGAGAAAGAGGGAACTTGTCTGTTAATTGATTAATTGGTTTAAATTGATGTTATATACGAATGACTCATTCGTTATACCTCTGCCATTACTAATGCAGCGATTATGAGAGGACCGACAGTTAACTGCTGGGAGCTAGCTTTCTCTCACCACTTCTCTTTTGATTTACTCTCAGTAATTACTGTGTAACTGTTCGGGGACACAGAAGGTGTAGAGGAAGCAGTTGATCTATTGTGCTCCTCAGACGATACGGTCCATCTTTTTTGTGTCTGTTAGTGTGTGTCATCCTTGGCTGACGTAGGTGGCAGGGAAGGGCAGTACCATGAGTGTCAGGAGCCAGCCAATCGGGTGTGTGTGCCATGCCACCTGACCAATGACATTATGTGAAATCAGACTTGCTAGGTGCCCTAAGCCCCTCCCTCTGGCTCTGGAGTGTTGTCCTCCACTGTTCTCTGAATTTAACCACAATGTTCTCGAGGAGAGCAAGAGGGCTACTGTGGGGGCCGACTGGCCAGCAGTGCATTCATTAAGAATGTGTGTGCGTGCCCGCATGTGCGTGTGTGTGTGTGTGTGTGTATATATGTGTCATCCACTGATGTCTGGCCTTCTGCTGCAGATATTGCGACTGTATGTGAAGTGTCTGCCTGTCAGAGATGTGTGTGTGTGTGTGTGTGTGTGTGTGTGTTTGCGTGTGTGCGTGTGTGTGTGTTGAGCTTGGCTGTGTGGGTGGCCTTAAGTGAGTTTAGCTGTTTCTTCTTAGCAATGGTTGTATGCTGTCGCTAGCCATAATTCTCTATCTCTCTCCCTCTCCACCTCTCTGTCTGTCTATTTAAAGGCCGCCATACATGATGCAGGTCTGGAGTGTTTTGCATTCGATGTGCGAATGTGTTCTCGGCCCCCACGCCGACCGATGAAGCGACTTCGACATGACAAACTCCCCCATAGCCTTCCAGCAAACTCCCCCCCCCCTTCTGCTATTGATTTCAGAGCTTTAGATTTTGACGGAGTGAAAGTACAGCTCTGAGTACCCTTATGCATGCACTTTGCAGAATGTTGGGTGATTTTCAGATTTTCAGGATGCCCAAAGGGTTTTTTCGCAATCACACGGAAGTTCGTCTCATCTCCGAGGTTCCTCTTTTCTCCTAGATGACAGTGCACCTGTGTGTTGTGTTCTCTCTCTCTCTCTCTCTCTCTCTCTCTCTCTCTCTCTCTCTCTCTCTCTCTCTCTTGCTCCCCCGCTGCAGCATATCTACAGAACATTCTCCAAAACTACAGATCCGGAGTCACAGCTATCTGCGTGCGGTGAGTGAGGTTTCCATCAACAGAAGCATGGAGAATCTGGACCCCAAGGCTCTCCTCGCCTCGCCCCAGTACCGCTCACGCAACGAGAGCTACATGAGGGCTATGAGCACCATCAGCCAGGTTGGTGCCACTGCGGACCGTCTCAGTCCAGAACGGTTGAGTTCAGTCAGAACCACACAATATTAACATTGGTTAACACAACATTGGTGTGGTCAATTTGATCCATCGCCATAACCACGTTCACATTTGTGTGTAATTAACCAAATAATACATATGTCCATTTTGACATTCCAACCAGGTTCATGTGATGGATTGATATTGTTCACAAAGCAACCTTGCTTACTTTCTGTCAAATCGTTTCAGGGAAGATTTCCATAATTACTCCAGTAAATTGAAATAATTGACATTGAATATTCATAGTAACTTTAAATGACACATTTGCTTTAGGAACTTCTGGACTCATCGTAATGCATCTTTAGTGCCCTCCCCCCCAATTCTTACACTTCCTCAGCTTGTACATTTGGACCATAGACCAAAGTGAGACAGGCACACATATAAGGCTGTTGTAGTCTCTAACGCTCCCCAGGCTGAGATCTGCTACAGCAGACCTTAGCCTGACTCCGCATTTATGGATCATGCCTGCCTCCACAAGCACTACTTTCTCCTTCTCTGCCTCCACCAGCATGGCTCCCTTCCGGTCTCAAGAAGATTAAAACCCCGCTCAGTTCCTGCCGCTCAAATCCCGCCGCTCGAATCCCATTGCTCGCTGCTCGCCTCCTTCTGGGTGTCCTGCACTGCGGGGAAACACAGACTTCTCTTTTGAACCCAACACTGCTTAATGGTTTTGTCGTTGAGTATTTTTTTTAACAAGAGATGCCTTTGAAGAGCTGCTGTTCAACAGAAGTCGCGTACCGGTGTGCGCCATGCAGAGTCAGAAGAAGCCCATACGCTATGTGGATTTTTCCGAGTGGAAGTGGGTAGGGGTTGGCAGTCGCTTTTCTCTGAATTCAAATAGAGCCCGTTAATTTCCGCACGTAATCGAATCACCAACTGGGCTGCGTTTCGCAAATGAAGATAGCGATCGTTGTTACATGGTGGAGAGGCTGATAGAAACGGCGTTCGCTCTGCCGTGCAACAATGAGAATTTTAGGAGGCAAAGTCGTTTTTAGCCTGCTAGAATCCTGCTGGTGCTTTTTCAGTGCATTGTGCTGGAAATTCCCATTTGAGATTCCCATTCTTGCCTCTTTTGTATTGAATCACATAAACCTTAATTCTCTGAATGCAGCTCCCATGACAGACCCTCTGCTTTTTCTCTTTGATGCTTTTTCCTCTTGCCAATGGACTGTCCCCCCATGGCTTCTCTCTCTCTCTCTCTCTCTCTCTCTCTCTCTCTCTCTCTGTCTCTCTCTCTCTCTCTGTCTCTCTGTCTCCCCCACACACACATTGCTACATGAGCAGGTAAGTAGGTCTGTTTCGATTAAAACACACTAGCAGGACTGAGGACTCTGGCTGATTTTTTGGTGTCCACTTTGTCCCCTGACCTGGTCGTCCACCCACTCCGATCTACTTTCTTTCCTTCCCCTTTTTCACTCTCACACTTCCTCTCCTCCCCTCCCTTCCGAAGGTGAGCGAGGTGGAGGTGAACGGGCAGATCGAGGCCGTGTGCGAGAGCGTGTTCAGCGAGCTGGAGTCGCAGGCCGTAGATGCCCTGGACCTGCCCGTGCCGGGCTGCTTCCGCATGCGCAGCCACAGCTACGTGCGTGCCATCGACCAGGGCTGCTCGCAGGACGACGACGGGCCGCTGCTCCCCGCCTCACCGCCTCGCACCACCACCACGGTCAGGACCATCCAGAGCAGCACAGGTCAGCTTGGACCTTGGTCCACACACACACGTCAGTATGTATGCCCACGCACTTCACAGCTCTCCCCAGCGCAAGCACACCAAAAGTCGGCGCAGTTTTTGCACGGTTTTCCCACCGTTGGCTTCTAACGCAAATCCTGCAGTTTTGTTTGTTTCGAAAGAGTTTTTAAAAAACAACGCAGTCGAGGAGACATCTAACTGGGCGGTTCTGAGAGCCCACAGTTAATTTGCATTGGTTTTCCGAGTCTCTCAGCACGGCTTTTGGGAATCCGAAGCTCCTGTTCTTTAACATGGCTGTACATGCTGCAGTCAGGGCGGTGCTCCAGGGGTATTAGGGGTCCGGATACTGCCTCAGGGTGGTATTTGTCATAACAGTGTGTTAGGGTCGATAAAAGTCTGAAATGGCGCTGGAGCGAGTGCTGAACGGTGTGCTGAGGAGGTTCTGAACACTGTGCTGAGGTGCTGTGTGGGGTAAATGCCCTCATGCTTTGTGAGGTAGTGCTGAGTGCCGTATGAGGTAAATACCCTCGTGCTGTGTGAGGTAGCGCCGTGTGCGGTAAATACCCTTATGCTGTGCAAATGTTGTGCTGGGTGGGACTGTAGGTTAGCGTCTGCTGTCGGTGTGAACACGACGGTGACATGACAGCCGTGGTCACACGCAGAAAGCCATCAGGCAAGATCCCATCTGCGCTGCTAAGCGGTGCTTTTACTAGCAAAGACAAACGCGTGAGTGAAGAAGCGTGTAGAGGCTGCGTGAATCTTAAGACGCTCGCGGGTTCTGCTGGGAATACACAAGTTCTCCATCTCGCTCTCAGCCTTCCAGACCCACGCGGGAACACGCCGTTCCAACTGAGGCTCTGAGAATGCTGTAGTCGTTAACATGTCATTAGCATGACGCTAGATTCCATAATAGATACAGAATTTTTTCTGCTCAAATTGCAGGCCTTTCTCGAGATGAGGCCTTCGAAATAGAGAGCATTGTGGCACAGCCCTTCAAAACCATAATGGAGGCCACTCGTGTCTAAAGATGTGGACACCATGAATTCCCTATGCTATATGGACAATAGCGGTCAAAGGGTTCTGCTTATTATTATAACTCGCAAATAAAATGCCCGCATTTCAGCACCGACACGTCTGAATCTGGCTAAAGCTTCTCGTTCCTGCGGCAGCCTTTGAGGGCATTGGGGTTTCGCGTGTGATCTCCGAGATGCCCTCTGCTTTCATGCATCTTCTGATCACCCAAAAGTTTCGTCAGATCGGAACATCGGGACACGGGTGCGCTGAGCAGAGCTACAGGCTGCCGTCATGCATGTTGGCTTCTGTGTGCAGACTGAGGAATAGGACTGGAGCCAGACACCGTGGGATTACACAGTCTCTTTCCGCTGGCTCCAGTCCAGCTCGGAAAAAAGGAAGTTCTCCCTCTCTTTCCCAAGACACCTACATTTGGGACAGTCCGGCATGTGGGGGTGTGCTGGTTTCCTTTATTTAGAAACCAACTACAAAAATGTATTTTGATCAGTTTATGTAATGTTCTTTACTACAGCTGTAGCTGTAGCGTTACATTACAGCTGTAGCTGTAGCATTACATTACACTTTACTACAGCTGTAGCTGTAGTGTTATGGTTTAGCGTTACATTCAATAACAGAAGTTTTACATTAATAGGTTTGCAGGATAAAATAGTGGAAGTGAATAGGGGCTTGTTTTCTTTTGGTTAAAATACAGTCTTGGCGATGTCGCAGATAGAGTGGTTTTTGAGAGTAACGAGACTGCCACCCTGCCTGTTGTTATTGTTTTGAAGACAGTTATTTCAGGTGTGTGCCTTTCTGTTATAGAGACATTGTAGGCATCATATTGACATTGTATAGAGAGAATGTATGAGAGGGAATATGTATAATAGATTTGTGTGTGTGTGTGTTTGTGTGTGTGGTCGATCTGCACCTTGACAGTGTATGTCACTGCATTGTGTATGCAGTGCCTTGTGCCTCGACAGTGATGCGTAAGTACATGTCTGTCTGTGTGTGTGTGTGTGTGTGTGTGTGTGCGTGTGTGCGTGCATGCATGCATGCATGGTTTTGTGTGTTTGTGCATGTGTGCTCGTCTGTGTGTACATGGTTGTTTGTCTGTTCATGTGTGTGTATATGCATGTGTATGGTCTTATGTGTGTGTGGCCCTTTGCCTCTCCCGTTGCGTGGCAGATTTAGTCCCCGTCCTTCTGGGCCGGCAGCGTGTGGCCCTTCCAGCTGCCTCTCCACCCACCATGTCAACCCCCCGCCCACCCCGATGAATTATAGCGGGACTGATGGAGGAAGCTGTCACGTCTGACATTGAAAAACCTCGTCCTCTCCTCCTCCAGAACGCTGCGGTGTATCCAAACTGGCAGAGGCGCACCATCTGCCTCCAGTGCTGCTGACAGGCTCACGCGTCCTGCATGCGGCTCCGCATGCAGACTGGAGCAGAAGATCTTTGAAGAGGGTCAAAGTGGAAACAGCCTTTTCTTGCTGATGTGACAGGAATGACATGCTTTCCCTTTCGCGTTGGACTCGGGAGGTTTGCTGGTAGCACTCGATTGCCGTCTGTGGCGCCATGCCAGTTTGCGGCTTATCTTCAGTGCACCCTGTAAGCGGCCTTGTGTGCTGCCGCTCTGCCACAGGCGTGCAATCATCAGGTCAGCGGCGGTGTGACTCCACCCCTTGTAAGCAAACTCATCCATATTCATCAGGCCGTTCGGAGCTCCTCGATGCAAAATCGGGGAGTTATGAATGAACTTAATGAAGGATTCCTCCACTCAGCGGTACAGTTTTCGAGGAAGGCACAGCGTGGGGTGTATTGGTGTTGGCACCGGAGTGTGGCTACGCACAACCCAGCTGCTTGGCCCAGCAGAGTGGCACTCAGTAGTGGCGTGGCTTTGCCCGGTTTGTCAAGAGACGCTGTGTTCTTTGAGATGAAAGGGAGTCCCTCGGGTAGGAGCAGGGCGGGAGTAGCTCACTTGTTGAGGGGAGGAGAGAGGAGAGGAGAGGAGCAGTGAGCGTAGAAGGCAAACGACTGTGCCGCTTGTTTTGCTCTTCGCAGTTATTTATTTTTTCAAATTTTATTTTCATGTCTGGCTGCACAAATTGCTCACGCGAGGCCGGAGTGTGGTTTGAGCTTAGACTGGCAGAGGTCCTGCATCTTCTCAGCTCCTTCTTGACTGATCATTGGAGAGAGGAGGCAGGGCTGAGGAGATGGAAGCAGGCGCTTCCTCTGTTCCCAAAACACACTCCACACCCCTTAGAGAGCAGCGGGTGGGGGGGGGGGGGGTTGCAGTGCCATCCACAGGCATGAGGGGAGTTTCAGGCTGGTTGGCAGGGGTTGCCGACTGTAGGGCTTGGGGGTAGTACAGCCTCTATGGCTGGTAGGGGTTGCAGGCTGTAGGGCTTGGTGCAGTTTCTACAGCTGGTAGGCTGTGCAGTCTGAAGGGCAGAGGGGCAGTAAAGGTTGTAGGCCTGAGGAAAATTAATGACTGTAGGGTTGGCGGCAGTACGGCTGATGTGAGAAAAAAGAATAATTTTGCTACAGCTGGTGGAGCGAAGAAGCCATCTTAGCTAGTGTGGGCTATTGTCTGGGACTGAGTCACACACATGCTCTCACACACGCATACAGAACACATACAAACACGAGCAGTGGGAGGTGAGAGTTCAATTTGAGTTGTACTAGCTGAAATGAATGAAAAGTATTTTTATCAACTTTGTTCCTGCTTCTTATCTGTCTTTCCTGAACGAGTTGTGTTATATCTCTTCATTTCCTTCATTACTTGTGAGCCTTTTTAAGTTATACACAGAAAATTATTCAGAATGGTTATGCAGTAAATCATGTATGTTCACACATAAACTTGTATATGTTGCTGAGAGGAACTTATTGGCAAGGCACTTATTGGCAAGGTGTGTGTGTGTGTGTGTGTGTGTGTGTGTGTGTGTGTGTGTGTGTGTGTGTGTGTGTGTGTGTGTGTGTGTGTGTGTGGCCCTTTGCTTCTCCCGCTGTATGGCAGATTTAGTCCCCGTCCTTCTGGCCCAGCAGCATGAGGCCCTTCCAGCTGCCTCTCCACCCACCCTGTGTATGTCAGTAATATCACTAATCTTTTTTTCCTTAGTGCATGAGTGAGGACGTACACAGTAGAATACACTGACAGTTCTGGCCTCTGATACTTTAATATGAGTGTTCAGTTTGTAAACACACACACACACACACACCCTAAATCCTGGCTGCAAAGCACTATTGTTCTACTTCTATATTTACTGAGGGCTGAGGTTTCTCTTTTTCACTCACTCTCACTCTCACAAACACACACACACACACACACACACACACACACACACCCCTACACCTCTTCGCTTTAGGCTAGGAAGTGGTTTCTCAAATGCAGAAAGATTCTGATTTAGGTTAAGTGACCATAAGATGGACATTAACACTAATGTCACCGTGATATAGCTAGCCAGTAATTATACACACACACACACACACACAGACACAAACACACACACATGCAATCATGCACCACAGTCTTATATGACACCTGCAAGTACTAAGTGGTTAATGCAGCATGATGTTCTGTGAACCTGTGTAATGGGTTTGTGTGCGGTGACAGGTTCTCCAGAGTACTTTGTTGTGATGTGTTTACCCATTTAACCACTGCTGCCGTGCCCTTCTACTCCGAGTGCTTAATCACAGCGATAGTGGAGCTTTGCAGCTCTCCAGCATCACCTGCGCTTCAACGGCATAGCCGGAGTTGACATTGCAGCATGTGGAATGTCATTACTGACATTTCTGTTTCAGAGGTAGAGAGAATTGCGCAGGAAACAAAGCACCGGACAGTTGGATGGTGGGACTATTGGTAGAACATTCCGGTATGTGAGGCACACACCAGCCACACACACTGTGGATTGCTCTTGACATTTTTTGGGCTGGTAGCTGTTAAGTTTTCTTTAAATGTTTTCTGGACGTCGGTTGTGATCGGTGGTCTCTCTCTGTCAGTGGTCTAGCAGTGCTGCGATTTTTTTCTAATGCACTTTCATTTTCTTGTATACGCTTCCTTATAAGCTTGTATAAGCTTGTATAAAATTTTTCTTTAAAAAATTTGCCAAAATTTAGCACATCTCTTAATGCTTTTTTTCAGACTTTCCATAATTAAACTGATTTGTTTTATGACACGGTGGGAAAAACCTAAATTAAATTTTTTTCCAGGGTGTTTTGTTAATACAGTCTTAGTGAAGAAAATCACAAGCTTATGGTTTCACAGCAAAACAGTGATTCTGAAATGCCAAAGGCAGCAGAGAAATACAAAACTCTCATTTTAACACGGCCATGTTACAGTTTTTGCTTCAAAGAGGCAATTTTGTTCCCTGAGTCACTGACTGACACTATGGCCATTTCAACTCTTTTTAGTGAGTCATACCAATTAGCTCAGCATACCAACATGAGCCCTTTCAGCTCTTAAATAGCCCTTCATTTTTTGGCAGAGTTTTTTCCAGCTTGCTAATATTAACAATATGACCTACAATTGTTTGTTATCTATATGTTCAATTATTGCTATATAACAAAATAATATCATTATAATAGCCTAAAATGTATTTGTTGGTATGTGTATTTGTATATATATTTGTTGCTCCTACTTCAAAAATGTATTTCTTCATGTCATGGACCTCTAAGGATTTAAATATGACTGATTCACCCATTCATTTATTCATTAAATCACTGAGTCATAAGATGTAAATAAAAATATACCTCAGAGCAGTTTAGCAGTCTCTACGCCACTTTTGATGCAACGGCCCTGGTGTGTTCATGCAGCAAGAGACTCGATTTTGTGTTGGCCTCATCCTTAGACAGTCAAGAAAATCTCATTCTCATCCCCTATCTGCACAAATGACTTTGAGTCAAACATCTCTGCATAATTAGATGAGTCAAAGTATTTGTATAAGTATTTGAGTCAAAGCTATTGGATATAGAGTAGGTTATTCTTTTCGGACGTCTGCATTAACTCTTGGTTTAACCTCGATTCCATTTACAGCAGAGCTAACCAAAAACGAGCGCTTTAGGAATTGTTTCACGATTTGAAAGATGTGGATCTAAATCTAATCTCTGATATAAATACACTTTTTCTTTTCACTGTATGCACTTGAGTTACAGGATGTAACTACCATTTAAAAAAAAAAAACCTCTTCAATGTGAATTTTGCTCACGAATGAAATCCCTACCAACTCCTATTGTAAAACTAGCATGCACAAGGAAACTCGCTACATTTCAGTTTCACCAGGGAGATTTGGTGATGCACATGCATTTTCTGCATTGATTGGTGAACTAGGCTGTGGGTTGCTTTGGGTAGGACAGCTGAAATTGTGTTGTTCCATGTTAGTATTATTCAGCTACAGATTCTGAGCATGCCGACTTAAGACCCACACCTGTGTACTCCCTGTGTACCCCCACGAGTACTCCCTAGTGCCACGTGTCCAGCCTTGCTTGTGTCTGGCTAGCCAGCTAAGATAGTGGGGCACACAAGTGAATAGTACTGAAGACAGCAATACACACACTGTTGTCTGAGAAGTGGTCATTCTTATCTCATTAATCATGTAATTAAGTAAGTAGCTAGCTATACATTTGGAGTACATCCAAGAATGATTACTTTCGCTAACATCAACTAGTGGCTGTGTTGGAGATAGTTTAAGTTAACATTTAAGATGACTTTCTGCTTGTAATGTAGAATATTAGTGACAATGGTTAAAGTAATGAGGATTACTTAAATTATTATTAATCTAATGTGTTCCATTTTGTCTAGTGTAAAAAAACTAGAATTTTTAGTCTAGTATTTTTGCTCCCCAGGGCTTGAAAACAAGTTGCTATTAGCAAGCCAACAGCTAATTATGTAACATGGAAGTACATCAGTAAACATTTTGACATTATTAAATAGCCTCTTTTCCACTGTGGAGCCAAACAGTTACAAAGACCTTGTAAGGCCATTCCGCAGCATTCCAGACTCCTCAGACCGGTTGGCGTTTTCTTGTTCCACAAGGGCCGTGCTTTATATTAGGGTGAAGCCATACATGTGGCAGAGGCCTGTTCACATAAGTGTGCCACTGGGTTGTCTGAACAGATGGAGTTTTGGGGATTTCTGGACTGTTACTTTGTACACATGCAGAAAAGCACAGGACATGTACCAACGGCAAATGTTGCTGATAGAGAAACGGCAACGAGACGTGGTTTACTTCCATTTCTCATTAAGCCATGCCACCCAAATGGTTCTGCAGTGCTGAGCATAGTTATCTAACCAAGCTGAGAAAACTGGGCTGAGCTTGGATTGGAAGCATTCTGTGCCAAAGCATGTTCATGTGGAAATGCCTTACTCATAACTGTTCAGCCTTGCAGTGTAAAAGAGGATAATGGTTTCTTAGACACTGTACTCAACTTCATGTAAAAACCTTGTATTTTTAGGGTTAACTGCCTTATTTTCTCAAGATTAACATCTTAACAAGAATGACATATCAACGTCTTGGGGTTGTGTGACTACCTCTCGATTGCTGAAATCTGCATAAACAAGAGATCAAAAGGACGTCTTGTACAGAAGTAATGTCTTAGCTATGGGTATACCTAATAATTGCAAAGTACAGAGTGAACTAATATTTTCACACACCGTGCAGCAGATAAGCTATCGAGATAGCAGGGCCAAGGCAGTTTTCTCAGCCTTGTTTGCAACCTCTAAAACACATTTTCTGAAATGAAGTTTATTACTAATAATAATATTAATAATAAATTAATTACATGTTTAAAATGTAAAAAAAAAAAAAAAAAAAAAAAAAAAATAGCTAGAGCTTCAAAATGCACACAAATCAGTCAAATGTATTGTCACTAATGACCATCAATGCAATCAGTTGAAAGCATTGTCATTGTCAAGATGCTGATGAACTGTTAACAATTGGACAATTTTTTGAGGGGAAAAAGTATTATAATAATAATAATAATAATACAATTTCACTTAGAAGCACTGTTCAAGATACAATATATGCTATTGCTAAGCTGCAGGCAGGCTAAAAGACAAAGAAAGTAGAGAAGTACAAGCACATAGGAGCAGGAATGCTGCTCCAGAGTGTAGGACCAGCTACTCTAACAGCCTTATCACCAGCGGTGTGGAGCTTAGAAGAAGGAACAGAGAGTAAAGCAGTGTTAGAAGAACAGAGAATACACCAAAGAGAATACTGATGAGGGAAGGTAAAGAAGTAAGGAACAGCCAAACCATGCAGGGCCTTATATTGCATGCAAGACTGAACAGGTAGCCAACGTAAGTGTATGCGCGTGGGAGTAATATCTTGCCATTTTCTGATAGGGGAAAGAAACATCGCACATGAGTTCTGCAACTCAAAGCCAGAGGTAAGGAGGCTGTAGAGTATGGCATTTCAGCTAATTCAATTAATTAAGACATGGATGAGAAAGATAGGCATGCAATCCACAAACTGAATGAAAGGAGCCTTAACAGAATTTTTAATGTAGCAAATAAATAATAATGTGGGATCTAAAATAATTTCAAGACTCTAAACCCAAGCAATAAGTAGTACCAAGAACCAAGAAATAAGTAGTAAAGTCTGGGATATTTAGTTTGTGCTATTCAGTTTCATTAAGGGTGTTTGGAGAGGCAATTAGTATGACCTTTTATTTATCACTATTTAATAAAAACTAAAGTCATCCATTTTTTTCCAGCCAGGCCTGGGTTTAATCATGTAAATAATAAAAGTTAGTGGACAAAGAACTGAGACCTGGGGAACACCATGAGATAACCTCGATGGCTCAGACTTAAACTGAAATGTAAAATTGTTCTCACTGAATTCTACTATGCACATGTTAACATTCAGTAACATTAGCTGCTGAAAGTTATCTTGCTATAGTTAGCTTATGATGGTTGCCTAGGTGGCTAGCTTACTTACATCCAGCAAATGTTTCAGACAATTATCTTACTAAAAGTGTCACAAGGTGTTGCCTTTAGTTTTCCAGACATTTCGGGCACACTCACATGTATACACCAGCAATGATGCCTCTGTTGCCCTACTGGAGCCTCTGCCCACGATTTTTTCCAATAATTTACAGATGTGCATAGCTCCTTCCTTTCTGTTTAGTATCTGTTTAGATTGTGGGACACCGGTGTTCATCGACAGTAGTGTCCATCGGTACCATACTAAACAAAATCGGCCAGTTCCAAATATACATTGTATATTTTTGAGTATACTCAAGTTTATGACTTTTGACTTTACTACATACTTCAAAAAATAAATAAATAAATAGTTTTAAGTGCGCAATTGGGACACACCGTTACATTCCAGAACCCTTTGACATATCACCAGAAGGTGCATATATACTGCAACGCATCTCTGAAGGGTTAGAATGGTCTGCCTGCTATAAATAATAATAAAATACATGACATTATTATTGCTGTGGAGGCCCTCCTTGGCAGACAAGGAAGCTGTACACAACTTGAATAGTCCACATATAGGATGACTTGATACCCATTTCTAGGCTAAATGTTGTATCGCCGCGAAGCAGCAAGAACAAGGACTGTGATGACCACTGACACAGCCAATCACAACTGAGTTCCAGAAAACAGGAGTAACCAATCCTAGATCGGGTTACGGTTGCTTACGCATGAGCTTTGCCCACAATTGTAAAACTATAATTAATTGAATCTGTTTCACGAACAAATGCTTAACAGCGAGAAGAAAGAGCAGACGAGTGTGACATTTGTTATGTGCAAGGCTGGTTTTCATCGTGCGAGAGTGGTTTATAGCGTGGCCATATGTCCTCTTCTTCCTCACCCTCACACATCTTCGTTATTAGGCCTGTTATTTGTCCCCTAGGCAAGGCTTCTTTTTGAAAACCAGAACATGGTTGTTCAAAAAATCACTTTCGTCACGTGCCTGAGTGATTTTTCTTTAACATTGTTTTAACGTTGATGTTAAGGTTTAACATTGATTTAACACCACTTTAACGCTGTTTGTCACATTTAGCATTGATTTGATGCCGTAGAAGGAGAATGAGGTTCTACAGACACACATGCTACAAACAGCACTAAAAGTGGAACAGAGTCTCCGTTCCTCGAGCTGAAGTGACTTTGAAAGAATGTCTGGGGGTTTTTTTTACGCAGACTGCTAACTACATCAACTCCCACTAAGTCCTCTCCCTCTCACTGGCAAAACAGATCAGATTATGTAAGAGTATATTAGACTCATGCCCGGACGGCAATAATGCCATCACTCTCGTCTCCTCCCAACACGCAGTGAGTCATATCCTTAGGCACAGAGCTATGTAGGTGTTCCACAGACATGCCGCAAATAGCCTTTTCCAACAAAACGAGGGTATTTTTAGACCATCTTTGTGAGCCGTCGTGGGTATTCTTTATTTATTTATTTATTTATTCATTTATGCATTTTGATTGCCTTCACTTGGATTCAATCGTTTGTATTTGTTCAGATAGCAGACACAGCCTGGATTTATTACCATGTTATGTAGTCGTCTAACCGTCTGCCGTGCGTGGACGCTAGAGGGCGTGCTGACAAAAGAGCTTTGTGACTGTGGCCTACGCAGGTGCGGCCTTGACCACTGGAAGGAGAGCTTTGACCTGTAGCGCGCAGTGCTATCACGGGAGCACATACGTGACGCTCTGCTTGTTCCAAAACGCCGCAGGTCATTGCCAGCCTGTGCCTGTCCCCTTATGGCAAAGGATGGTGTGATGGACATGGTGTCAGAGTGCGTGTGTGTGTGTGTGCGCGCGCACATTTGCGTGTGGACCTGGCTTAGCAGATGGGGGGGGGGGGGTCGATTTGCTGAACCAGATGAGGACTTAAGAACCCCACGAACGGCTGCTGTTTATGGGCCTACCTGATGCTAACCTTCATGCCACTGGACAAGCATATATGGGCTAATACAAAAGAATACTCTCTGGACAGTAGTGGACTCTTCACCTTTGAACTTGTGACAGAGATAAACATTGATAAAGTCCTTGTATGCTGCATCTGGCTGGTGGCAGGCTAAAAACCTGAATCAAATGTGGCAGTGCAGTTGAATCAGTGAACTGAGCAACGCTTCAAATGCTGGACTTAGCACACTTCCTCTGGATCATATAATAGTCATTCATCTTTAATTAATATCACGCTGGCATATTTGCTTAGAATTCCTAAGCCTTTTGGCATATGTTTTCACTTACAACTCTGAAGGGGCCAGCATGTCTTCCTGTATTACGCATTACTTCCCCTCTGTGGAACAAGACATTTTAAGTCATGCGCTTTGTGCTGTAGAAGTGCGAGGTGCCCCTGGTGGGCACAAGTGGTACTGCAGCAGACCAGGTCGAACCACGTCACGGCACGGTGCGTGGGTGTGTTTACTCAGCACATGGGTAGGATAACCGCACGGCGTTATGTCTACACTTCAACCTTTTAGCCAAAGCCAAGTCTTCTGCGGTTTCATGCTGTGTTTTTGTGGGGTGGGGGGGGGTTCTTTGTCTCTCCCTCTAAAAGGAAGAGGGGGTGGGTTTGTAAAAAGGCACCTGCAAGCCGCTGGCCACACTGGGCCGCCGCCGCCTCGTTACATCATAGTGTGGCGCGTTCAGAACTGCACCGCCATTACAGAGCTGACTCGACAACCCCGTAACACCTCCGCACCTACCGCTTCCGGTGTCCTGCTGCTCCGCTTTCGGGGTCTTACCGACGCGAGCTTTCTCGCTGTGTCACCGCAGCTCGGCCGAGGCTGTCATTATCTCTCTTCTCCGGCGGGTGCGGGGGCGTCAGCTGGCGGGGGAGCAGGAGGCGAACAAAGCTGGAGCTCTCGCGCGGCTCTCCGTTTCCTGGATACAGCCGCGGCCGGCCAAGACAAAGGGCCAATCGGCGGCGGGCTGTCTGGGAGCGATCCCAGGGCTGCGCCCGATTGCGGCGTCATGGGTGACGTCGCCGCAGATGCAGGTACACCGCGAATGGAGTTGATTAAAGAGGGGGAGAGGATAAGCAGAGGAGGGGGAGGGGGAGGGGGGGGGGGGGGGGAGAAAGAGTGGACTGCAGGGAGGGGGGCGAGATGAGCATAGAGAGAGAGAGAAGGGAACGGAAGGGTGAGTGAGGAACAGGAGAGGTTGTGCGACGGAAATCTCTCTGGCTGATAGTGTGCTTGCGGCAGTGCCTTATCTCGGCAGCGCATGCCGGAACACGCTGAGTTGGAGTGAGGAGTGAGCTCCATCAGTTAACCAGCCCGCTGCTCTCCGGGGCAACGGGGCAGGAACTGTGAGAGAGGGCCTCCCTTATCACCCTTCACCTCATTACACTCACATCGAGACCTTATTTCAACGGTCAAACAGCTCAGTTTTATGTGTGCGTCTCTGCGCATGTATGCGCGTGTGCATGCGTCTGCGCACACATGCATGTATCTGTGCTCTTGTGCGCATATGAACATGGTTGTATTTTATATTATAGTGTACCCCGAGGGCAGAAGATGTTCGCTGAGATGCTGGCTGAAACTTTCTGCACACAGCCAGCTGTCAAAGGAGACAGGAGGTGTCTCCCGGTCTGTTCCCTGTCAGTTGAAAAGTGAGCGAGCCTCGCTGTGCTGTTTAAGAAGAAGTCGCTCTGACATGGGAACACGGGTGGGAGGGCGTACAGGCTAGTTTGCCCTGGTGTGTCTGCGAGCTATAAGGAAGGTCTAGGCCAGTCTGTCTCGCACTGGGATTCGGGAGTGTGATTTTCTTCCTGGTGCTACTTTTATGTAGTGGCCCAGTTCCAACAGCATGGCACAGCAAGAGGGAATGGTGGCATTTAGGCATGTGTGAACGGAGAGAGAGAGGGGGGGGAGTGTGTTGCCATTTTCTGGTTTGCTCTCTCCTGCCCTCTTGTGGATGTTCAAATAGGGACAAGAAATGAAATGAAACATGCACATGCCAAAGTCCTCTTGTACTGTAAAGACTTGTGGATTATCTCATGTTTAGTATTGGATACTGGGTCCTTCTCTCCCTTTGTAGTGGAATGTTGCTGGATCTGAGTCCTTTGCCAACTCCACACAGCATTTACCCTGCGAAACATTGTGAACAGTTTCAGCCCGTGGGGCACCTGTGGCATGACTTACCGCCCCCCATTCTTGCCTGTGACCCCGCTCCAGTGTCGTCGTGCATCACCACGTACAAGAAGACACCCCCACCCGTGCCGCCGCGCACCTCCACCAAGCCGTTCATCAGCATCACGGCGCAGAGCAGCACGGAGTCGGCGCAGGACGCCTACATGGACGGGCCGGGCCACCGGGCCGAGAGCGGGCTCCACTCGGCCCTCAGTAACTCCACGGAGAGCATCGACAGCATGAAGGCGCTGACGGCGGCCATCGAGGCAGCCAACGCGCAGGTGCACGGCCCCGCCAGCCAGCATGTGAACAGCAGCGCCGGCATCATGGGGCCCACACACACACCTCTGCCCATACCTGTGCCGGTGCCCATGCTGCCCCTACCTCTGCCCGTGCCTGTTCCCATGCCCACGCTCGACGATGGACACCGGGAGGCACTGCGGAAGGGCAGGTGCCTGTCCATTGGCATCCAGGTTAGTGTGTGTGTGTGTGCATGTTTTGTTATTCTTTTACTGAGCACGCAAATGCCGAACCTCCAGTGGTGACAGAACATCAGTGCCTTGCCTTGCAGTGTTATAAGCTGTGACAGATCCGGACGGTTTTGCGGAATTTAGACAGATGGAATCGGGGTGAAATATAGACCAAGCCTCAGCTTACACCTGGAGTTTTACTCGCTGTGATGCTATCTGGATACGGTGCATAATTTCAGAGCTAGCATTATCCTGTTTGTGTGTGTGGGTGTGGGTGTGACTGATGACCTGTGTGTGTGATGCGTTTGTACAGGTGGACGGCCCGGAGGATCAGCAGGAAGAGGACCAGTCAAAGTTCCAGTCTGTAGGGGTCCAAGTTGAAGAGGAGAGAAGGTGTGTGTGTGTGTGTGTGTGAGTGAGTGAAAATGCATTAGTACTTACAGGTTCTGCTATATGGTAGCTCACTGTGTGTGTGTGTACCTGTCCTGTCTTTGCTATATAAAGCAGCTAGATCATTGATGACCAGCTGCTGTGTAAGCCCCAGGCACCCACAGGAGCAGCCTGCAGTGTTTTACGTGTTTCATTGTGTGACTGTGTCATTTCCCCGTAAAGACTTCAGAGTATTGTGTGTGTGTGTGTGTGTGGGGGGGGGGGGGGGGGCACGTCTGTGCTGGATTCGTGACCCCACTAAATGCATGTCCCAGTGATGAATCATAGCACTGACTCACAGGTGGTGTGTGCAGCGATCGGCCTCCCTCAGCAGAAGAGGCACTAATTACATTTAGTTCAGAGTCTGCCACTCTGTGGTCCAGTATCTCCAGTATCTGATACACCGAGACTTCGTCACCCTGTCTGTGTGCTTACTGAGCATCATGCCTGCCTGCCCTGTAAAAATGCCCTGTAATTTTCTTTAATAACGCTCTTCTCCAGCTCGTCTGGGGGGTTGGATGGTATCCAACGTTAGGCTCGTTCGGGACGGAAGCGCCGCTGCGCTCCTGTCGCTGCATTAACGCTTGCATGGCGCCGGCTTCGCACGCTCGTTACCACCCGCGACAACAGCCGTGGTTCTGCTGTCAGAGCCGAGCAGGCCGGATGAAAGGGCTTTGCCGTGCAGCCCTACCACAAGCGTCTCTCTCTCTCCTCCTCTCTCTTTCTCCCGCCTACCTCCTGCCTCTTTCCTGTCGCCCCAGCCACCGGCGCTTCACGCGCTCCAACAGCGTGACCACGGCGGTGCAGGCCGACCTGGACGGCCCAGACTACCCCATGGCCGAGCCCCTGGACGTGAGCCTGCCGCCGCTGGGCTGCCTGCAGCGGCAGTACTCCCGCGACGCTTCCGCCTCCACCGTCAGCATCCAGGGCTCGGGCAACCACTACCATGCCTGTGCGTCCGATGACTACGAGGACGTGGGCTTTGACCCCTCCATCCTGCCGCCACCGGACCCCTGGATCGACAGCGTGACCGAGGACCCGCTGGAGGTGGTGGGCCACTCGGTGTGCCAGCGCGATGGACGCTGGTTCCTCAAGCTGCTGCAGGCCGAGGCCGAGCGCATGGAGGGCTGGTGCCGGCAGATGGAGCAGGACGAGCAGGAGAACGAGCTGCCCGACGACAGTGAGTCCCGCCCCCTGGGGCAGTGAGTCCCGCCCCCTGGGGCAGTGAGTCCCATCCCCTGACGCCTGAAAGGGTTGGCGAGTCCTGATTTTCTGCTGCTCCAGCAATTGCAAAAAAGCTGAAATATGTAATCAAATAGATATTTCAAATACGTTTAATTCAAATACTCCCTATCACTGCAGATGAGTTTAAAGAAGGCACGTAAAACCAGGGTAATGTGCTAAAATGTGCGTGCGTGCCTGTGTGTGTGTGTGTGTGTGTGTGTGTGTGTGTGTGTGTGCGTGTGTGTGTGTGTGAAGTCCTGGGGAAGATCCGGAGTGCGGTCGGCAGTGCGCAGCTGCTGATGTCTCAGAAATTCCAGCAGTTCCGGGAGCTCTGTGAGGAGAACCTGGTGAGCGCAGCGCTCTCCCTCAGGACCTCGGACAGCACCGCGGCCTCTGACGCGCTCTACAGGATCTGCATCTTCTGGGTTGGGCTTAACCATCTCTCCCTGTGTGTCCCGCTCCCGACCCGCTAGAACCCGAACGCCCACGCACGGCCCGCAGCGCAGGACCTGGCCGGTTTCTGGGATATGCTGCAGCTGTCCATCGAGAACATCAGCCTGAAGTTTGATGAGCTGCACCAGCTCAAGGCCAACAGCTGGAGACCCCTCGAGCCCCCCGAGAGAAAGGTAGAGGGGGCCTTGCCCCAGCAGGGGGCGTCGTGGGGCTCGTGAGTAAGGGCTTGGCCCAGAAAAAGCCATGCTCAGGGAAATCACATGACTTTAGTCATCAGCATGCTTTAGTGCCGTTGCTACAATGTCAAGGGCATTTAAACTTGCATATGATGTACTAGTGTATACGTTCTTAACATGCTTTGATGCAGTGGCTGTTCCAGGACCTAGCATGTCTTGGCCTATCTTACGCTGGCGGTGAAACCGTGCGTGCGGGACCCGGACTGAGCTGTTGACTCCATGTGCCCCATCTGTTCTGTCGATGTTGGTAAAGTCTTGTTGCCCATACTGGTTCTCATGGCTACAATTGGCTTTTGTGGTTGTGTGTGTGTGTGTGTGTGTGTGTGTGTGTGTGTGTGTGTGTGTGTGTGTGTGTGTGTGTTTTTTCATTCGTCTTCATTTTCTCACTCACTCTTGATTTGCTGACATCCTCTCCGTGTTTTGTTTGTATTGACAGTGAAGCAGTTTTCAGACGTCATTCCATCCAGGTACTCGCTGTCAGCAATGGGGGGTGGGGGAGTGGGCGGTGCCGCCCACCCCCCCAACCTCGTCCCTACCCCTGCTGGGCTGGGCCACACCCTCCCCTCCCGCACACTCGGCCTTGGGCTAGCGCTAGCCGTGGCATGCCATGTGTGCGCAGGTGTGCTTCATCTTCGCGGCTCTCTCTCTCTCTCTCTCCCTCTTTCTCTCTCTCGCTCTCTCGCTCTCTCTCCCTCTCTCTCGCTCTCTCTCTCTCTCTCTCACTCACTATCTGTCTTGCTTACTCTTTCTCTGCACTGAAAAAAATCTTAACAAGTGAAAACATCCTGAATGTAAATATTTCTACTATTTCTAAATATGTTATCATTCTAAAAAAAAAAATCAATTCAGTCTATTTCTAGTATTGCTTTGCTACTAGTTTAAAGTGTCTTACCAAATGACTTACCAAGTTAAATTATCATATGCATTGTCAGGTAAGTATTACTTCCATCAAGCATTTCTTTCTTGAAATAAAGATATCTGTAATTGCAGTCAGATCACTTAAAATTATTTTCTAAAAGAGTTTGAATAATCTTTGTTATTAATTTGGGGAAGCAGACAAGTAGTAGACATATAATATTTCCTCTATTCAGGATGTTTCTCACTTGCTAAGACGTCGTGTTTGGCAGCGCCCTCTCTCCCCCCTTAGCGGAGTCCCCTAGTGGAGACTGAAGGGCTGTGTGTGCTGTGTGCAGGAGAGGAGGCTCCCCCCACCCGTGCCGAAGAAGCCCCCCAAAGCTCACCCCCCGCTGACCCGTGACCGCTCCCTCGAGAGCACAGAGAAGCAGAGGCAGGAGGCACGCAGACGCCTGATGGCGGCCAAGAGGGCGGCGTCGGTGCGCCAGAACTCGGCGACAGAGAGCGCGGATAGCATTGAGATCTACATCCCCGAAGCCCAGACCAGACTCTGAGAGCTCACACGTGCACACGTGCACATGCGCACACAACAACGCACGTGCTCACATGCAGGCGGGGATGCGGACGCTCTCTGGGCGGTGAAACACACAGATACACCTCGCCGGTCTGTTTTCATGAAAGGGTGGCCAGAACTGTGCACTGATACACACATACACACACATTGTGAACCTAGCTGGGAACAACACTTAAGTATTTCTATATTCACAGTTCAAGGTTAAGCAATTGCTGACATACATCTTAATACATACCGAGGCAGGGTTCAGACACTTTGTCTCAGCTAATCTATGTGTGTGAGCTGAGTGTCATATTTATACAACATTCCATCAAATGCCTTTGAAACACTGCGCCTCATTTATCAAATGTAATCAAAAGTATGAGGGTCTTTTTTTAACACAAAAACGCAGGCCGCGCAAGGTCAGGATTCAGTTATGGAGGCTGGGCAATGTGACCCGCCAGCCAATCAAATGAATGCATGGTCACGTGGTGCAGTGGAACGCGTGAGCTTCAGTGATGCGTGTCCTGTGGACAGAAGTAGACACCCATCTTGCCTTTAGCTCCGGGACCGATGCTGCTTTTATTTATTTATTTATTTTGAATGCGGTTTTTTTTGATTAATGAGGCCCATTGTTCATGCTCAGACCTCTTAGTTTGTTATGTTGCACCAAGTGAACACACATTTTATCATACACATGCTTAAGTAGTTAACGCTAACACGCACACACTAACATGCATATATACTGGCACTGAACAAATTGGCAGGGTGTTTGTATATTTGTGATCTACAGTTAATTCTCACTGCTACAAGGAATCCACAGGAGGTTTTTGATGTTAATTGGGGTTTTTTTGCTTGTTTTTTTTTTTTTGTTTTTTCTTTTTCTTTTTTTAATCTCCACAATTGTTCCGGTCTCTCTACTGCTTCCGTGATCATATTTACAGCCCTTCTACTCCATATGTAAAGTTAGGCCCTAGACCTCCCCTCGAAAGTGCCACCTTGTCCACCAGTGTGATGTAGTGACCCTTTGGCAACGTTGACCCCGCCCCTGCCTACCCCGTTGCTACGCCCCCTCCTGCCTCAGCAGAGACAGACTGCTCCATTGGTTGGCAGCAACAGTGCACTTGTGGGTGAAGCCCAGTGGGTCTGGCACCGCGTGGACGACTTCCTCCTCTCTTCCTGCCTTGCTGAGCCTTCCGGACCACCTCTGTCTGCCACACAGCCATGCAACATCACTTTACTTTTAGTTATCAGCCTCCCTCGGCCTTGCTCCCTCTCTCTCTCTCTCTCTCTCTCTCTCTCTCTCTCTCTCTCTCTCTCTCTCTCTCTCTCTCTGTGTGTCTCTCACTGTGTCTCTCTCTTTTACCGTAACGTATGGGTAGGAAATGGCAGCAGAACAGGGTACGTTATGATAAAAGCAATATTCGTTCTGAATTCGAACAATCAGCGATACACTGTAATACTATGATATGGAGGTCTTTTATTTGTGAAAGTTGGATTACTGCTAATGGAAGAAGATGCCTTCAGTATTCTGTAGCCACTTCTGTTTCCTGTACTGATGCTTGCTATTGTAAACGCTTTTAAGTGATATCCCTCTTGACCAGGTTGTTCTCCATGGTAAACCCTCCAGTCATGTGAGATGTTTAGCTCCATCACATTCTTTACTGTGTAATATACAAATTAACTTCCTTTTGGATGTAGAGGGTGGATGGTCTGCCAATATCTAGGGTAAGGGGCTACTCAGGTGACCCCTGCCTGCCATCCCTCCCAAAAAACAAGAAACATGAACCTAAAACAAGAGATGAAAACTGCTGAAAATGCAGGTTTTTCATTGTAGTTGACTAATTAATGTCTTTCCAGTAGCAAGTTCAGTGACTTAAATTTTGTTGTTCTTATAATGCCATGCTTGGAAACAGGGAGAGGCTTTTTTGTATGCTGTATTTTTGCCCATGGGGGAGTGGCTCTCTGAGAGGATCCTGTGACTCAGTGTGTCCAATCCTCCCAGTTGGGCTGGTCTTAGCATTAAACTCTCAGGACGATAGGGGGATACAGTGGGCGCAGCAAAATCAGGGTCTCCCAATGATGGTGTTTTTGTGTTTTTGTGTGTGTGTGTGTGTGTGTGTGTGTGTGTGTGTGTGTGTGTGTGTGTGTGTGTGTGTGTGTGTGTGTGTGTACAGAAATATGTTTTTATTGTGAAACTGTGTGTGTGTGTGTGAGAGAGTCAGAGAGTGTGTGTGAGTGAAAGTCTCTAAAAGTGCTTCCTAACTTGCTTGGTTGACACAATCTTTGAACTTTTTGTTGGAATTATGTGAAGTAGCCTCATTAACTTCTGTGCACATTATCAACCCCCTTTTATTTTAGTCAGTAGTGTTTGTACAGAAACTCTACAATGACAAGCATGCAGACACAGTAATATAAAAATATCTTATTTGTACTTTAATTCATTTGTTTATTTATTTACCTACCTATTTATTTATTGCTCATTTATTTTGTACGGTTTTGATTTTGTTCAGTGATTTACCCTCATATTGTGAATATGTTGTATTGTATGTATAGACATTAAGTGTGCATACATACGATTAACACAATAAATTCTTCAGTCTTTTTCTGGTTTCAACATCTGCACTATATATGAAAGAATATTTACATACTTCTTTACATACTGATGTCACTACATGCTGTTCTGAATGCAATTATCACTGAAGTGGTTGGTGCACTTTCAAAAGCATTATTATGTGTACAACAAAAATAACATTCTTACAGAATATCAGTACTTCTGTCCTAATATTTTTTATATATACTTTGCTGTAATTTAAAAATGGATTCTCTGATGTGTTTGGGTATATATTTTTTTACTTTACCTTGTTCTGCCGTCATATTGTCATTTAAAATCCCAAGTGGTGGTGCGCAAAAAAACAAAACGAAGCATATCACGAAACGTTTTGAATGGGTAAATATTTCAGATCATAATCGCAACCTACAGATATGAATACAATGTATTTTAAGTGGTTCTTTTGGGGGGGTGGGGGGGGTATTTTCTGTGAGCAACTAAACTTTACATTTGACAGCATGTATTTTTCATCCAATGGTGGGTGACCTACGGAAAAACAGATAAGGTAGACGAAACTCCACTGACGCTGCTGTAACCCAGGCAATCGGTGCGAAAACAGGTAAGTCTCTGGTTTATTATTCTTGTTTAGGTTTGTTGTATCTACACTGAACTATGAAAAATTGATCAACTTCCTGTGTAGACGATATTAATACAGTGTCTACTGTATTGCTCGCTGCACATTGTTAAGTGTTAGGCAACATGTCCCCAGTTGCTCATTATAACTGAGCCATTACTATCTCGTACCAATTTTATGATGTGCCCGCTGGCGTCCATGTCTGTAACTACATCGCAATTGCGTGGAAAAATGCGTGAATCGCAACGGACCGACAATCATTTTATTTTCCGCAAGGGGGACACCGGATAATCGCAGTCTTAATCATAAACAGTATAACAAAAATTAATTGTTTAAATATATATATATACTGAGTCTAAAAGAATCGTTTCTCCTAAGCGTAATACTTTTATTATATTTTATTGCCCATAAATTTCATAAATAAATCTTTTAGTTAAACCATGTTTACTTAAACCATGTTTATCTAGAACTACAAACGTGCAACCTTGTACTGCGTTGCAAGATGGGTCTAGTTCATAGTTTATCCCCCACACAGTCACTGAGAGACCTGCCCTTCATCTTTTTATAGATTTTTGCACTTTATAAGTTTATTAATAATAAGAAAATGCATGAAAAGCCTTATTGCGCTCCAGACTGAAAGTGTCGATTTGCGCTCAGAATATCCAGTGCCGTCATGACGACTAATCTGCGGACGCAGCGTTGTTTAGAGTTTGCGCGATAGACGCCACGAAGGGAAAATTGTTGCTAATCTCCCTCTCGGCGAAACACCCTGGGGCAACCACAGATTCCTAAGATTAAGAGGAAAATCAATTAGTCTACGTTATGATGAAACACTAATCTTTTTAACCGCTGAGAAAACAGACCTATTAATAGCCCAAACACCTCTTTAAAGGAAAGGTTTTCCAGTTTTAAGAAGGATTTGGCTATGTCTGATAATCTGTCCAGAGGATGGAGTACATTTGTATTACAGATCCATCTCCGGTTATTGACACCATTCCCGTTTACAGATAACAATAATGAAACAGTTTTCACTCCAAACAAATCTGAAGAATGTTAATTACATAATCTTATGTGCTGACTGTAAATGACATACTAATTTGTGCTATGCAATAAGATCCACTTTTGTATTATTATTATTATTATTATTATTATTATATAAATGTACATTTTCCATCTCGTAGACCAGACTACCTTAATGGAGACCATTTGGAGACACTCCAATAGCGTCAGCTGTAGCGTACTGGGGAATAGGGACACTACCTCACCGGAAAATTAGTACACAATGTCCAAGTAAAAGAAGTGCCGATGCGACATAGTAGAAAGAGCACTTCGTTTGTTCGCCGGTCTATGCAGGGTGTCTCTCCACGCCCCATGACCGCACTTCTAATTTGTTTGGCAATCTGCAGAGCGAGCTCTCCGCGCTGCTTGTGTGAGGACGTAGCACATGTGGCGGGATTCCCAGGCATCCCTAGTGTTGTGCAGCCTGCGCTTCCAGCCGTCGCTGACATCCTGGCCCCTACAAGAAAGCCGCGGATTCGCACGGTTCCCGCTGTCAATGGGACTCCACCCGTCAGCTTTTCAGGTACCTGGTCACTAAACGCGAAGCGTCAAAAAAAAAAAGCCACTTAAGTGGCACAACGCCAAAGCGTGGGGCCTTTTGTGCCTCTTACATTGACCGAAACAATAAAAGTCCGATAAAGATGATTCAGTTTTACATCATCAAGGGAATGCTTCGGCAAGTGCGATCTTTTTCCAGTCTCCAAAACTTCTTGGTCGTTTTACAGTTTGTCTTGGCAGCAGCAGCATCCCATATTATGAACGAAAGAGGCTTCGCACACCTCGGCGCAGATTAGCCTACTTAAAAGCCCTATTTGTTAGATTGCTCAATTAGGCTACTGTCAGTAAACGACCCCCCCCCCCCCCCGCCCTAGCCTTAATCTGTCGATGAATCTAATCTTCGCCTTAATCCTGTTTGACACTAGAGATTACGTGGATTAGTGGTTCCTCCGCGGCGATGGATTAACCCCTTGGGGAATGCATTTTACTTTTTCATCACATATTTTATAACATCTTTATCAATGCAAATAAAACATTTTCAAAGCTAACTACGTTTTTGTTGCCTTTATCGCCTCCTCCGGCTCCAGCCACTACGGACTGTAATGCGTCATGGCCCACGCAGCCAGACATCTCATTTATAATATTCACCATTGTACCGTGTGTTCAAAAAATGCAAGTGGTGCTATTCCCATGCCGGCCCCCGAGCTGCAGCGGTCACTGCCGCTGAGATGCGTGACACTGCTTAATTGATTGTGCAAAGGTGACGGTCACGGTGCTGTCTGCGTGTAATTGGTGAATGACTCGCCCTACTAAATGACCGGCCGACGCTCAGGTGCCACCAGCGACACTCCGCGCAGCTGTGTTTGCGCACCTGAGTGAGCGAATACGACTACTCTGACCAGATCTAACTAACTTTAAAATGAGTTTCAAAATATTTAGCTTAATATTTTTGTCTTAACAACGTGACGCAGCGGGGATAACTAGATTTTGCTAGTTTTAAATAGATTAATGATTTTTCCCCCCTCGGGCCTAATATAAAAATATTACCCACTATAGTTCTATAGTTCATCGTAACAAATTCAATCAAAAATTGTAAAAATAAATAAATAAATAAATAAATAAATTTAAAATTACATTTAAAAAAATTAAATTAAAAAACCCCATTTATCTACATCTTTTTACGGCGTATTTCAGAAGCGTGTCTAGCACACAAGCTGCGGAATAGTCCTGTTTATTCACTAACGGCGGTGGGTCTCTTTGACAGCAGAGCGCGCAAGTGGTGCGATTCCCACGGATTGTCCCTCACGCTGCATCTTGCAGCGGGGCGCAACAACCGTACACTTACCAGGCCTCCCTCCCCTCCTCCTCTCCTCTAACAAAATGACCCCCTCCATCCCTGTTTGAATAGGAGTGAGTAAGTATTGTTTATAGACTCCAACCAGTCAGCATCTCAGGTACCAGCGTAATTTGTTGCGAGGTGCCTGACAAACGCCCTCTTTGGCGTCCACTGTGTACCATACTGCTTTTATGCGCCTACCAGCCCCCCTGTGCAACAAAACCATACGCGCCGCGACGAGTGCCCTGTAGTCCTTACGCTGGTATATTTATTCGTCCTTGTTGTTCGAGTGCTCGCTTAATGACTCCTCAAGCAAACAGAACAAGTGTTTATCTTGCTCAGTATAAAAGAGGATGAACTTTTCTGAAGTCGCGCGCGTGCTACAATGCAGACGAAAACCCGCGCCGCCCAAATATGTCGGAATTAGGTGGCGTGTGTCTATTTCGATGTGTGTGTCAGAAGGCCAAAACTTATGAATTTGGAAACGTGAACTACCGAACTCTTTTGCATTCAAATACGCACTACGCATAGTCTACTTTACAGGTTCAAAATGTTGTCATATGCTTAATGTTGTGTTGCATTATGGGGAAATAACTCTCTAGGATGATATAACTTATGAAGCTCGATATTCGTGTGCGCAAATTAATATTTTATAGGCTATGTGTTTTGCGTAAAATATCGTAATTTACATTCCTTTTGCATAAAAGAAAAGTAATTTCTCCAAGAGTCTGAACAAACTGGAGCTTGCTGGTATATATAACATGCTTTTCCGTTTTTGTTTTTAAATGAATTTACGAATAGTTGTCATGAACGCGTCTTTCGAGGTGGCCATCGGCCAACGCCATTATAAGGCTGGAGACGCCCCCGCCTTACCCCTGAAGTACTCCATTCTTCTAATTGTCTCCTGAAAAGGCGAGTGTCCACTCCGTGGATGCGAACGTGTGGCCGGGCATCGTAAAACGTATGATTGATGAGCTCCCTCTTTCTTCGCGCTCCGTGTTGCTTAAATGACAGTTCCTTTCACTGACATCACTCTTCCACAAATGTTTGTGCTGTATTGTGTGGCCCGCGTGCACGACCGTGGCAGGATGTCTTGATAATGAAGTGCTCGGTGGAAGGGCCTCCGGCGCACGCGAATGGGTGAGCCCTTGAATGGAAGACGTAGGCTACCTGTTTTAAGAGGAGCCCCAAGGTGATGAGGTCAACGTGTCTGCCTGACCTTTAGTATGTGTTAGAACCGTGTTCGTTTTGCGCATTGTTCGTCAGCGACGACGCGAAAAGCGCACCGGACAAGGGGCAACTCCACTTCGTTTGCTAATAAGACTGAAAGAGCACAAGTCTTTCATTTAACGTTACACTGCTTGCTTGTTTGGAACGAGTGTATGTATAATCAGTTGTTATTAAGGTTCTAATATTTCTATGATGAATCATTAGCTAATTAATTATTTAAATAAATAATGTACATCCAAAATAGTAGTAATGTTTGTGATTTAGTTCTAAGCGATTTATTGCCGACCCTTACGGCCCTTTAAAACTATTGTCTGCAACCTATTGAATTTAATGAGTCTTATGTCAAGAGGCAATCAAATAACGTATATAACAAATAACAATTGCATTATGTATGAAGTCAACCGGAGACAAAATCTGTTCCAAGACGTAAAATCATAGACATCAAATTGTCAGACAAACACTAAGGTAACAAGACACAGATGAATGCACGTAGTTTTAATCTGTATCGCCTACTATTTGGGATTTTAAGAAAGACTTTGATGGAATGATTTCATTTGATTTTTTTCTTATTTAATGTTTAATCCAGTCTGTCAAGAGTATTATTTAAAACGCTTCGGCTCACTGGCCCGGTGGGCGTGTACAGGGGGCGGGGCTAGAGGACGCTTATCCTTAGGTGTGCTGCCTCTTCCACGGGCGTTGGTGTTGCTTATCGCTGATTGGTTGGCGCGGTCGGTTAATGGCACGCGACTATGGATGTAGTTATAAGAGTCTTCGCGTGCCGGCTTTCATACTGAACTAACTTGAGTATTACGAGGAAAGATCGAGGAGTGGGTAGTAATTTTTTTTTTTTTTAAGGCACCACGCCATCTCAGCGGTAGAAATGGAGACCGTGTTGGATTCATTCACAGGGCTGGATTCCTTCTCATCCTCTTATTTCGACGACGATGATTTTTTCACTGACCAGTCCTCCAGAGACCGCTTGGACGCAGACGACCTATTGGATGAGGACGTTGACTTTCTTACGAGTCAAATCCAAGAATACTACAAGGACAGTCGGATAGCGCACGACGGAGACTACTGTGATGTTGGCAACTTCTCCTTTTCTTCCTCGTCGTCGACGTTCTCGTACGGATGCGCGGACAGCACGTCGGAGCTGTCCCCCCGCAGAGACGACGGCCCGCTACTAAAGAGGCGTAGGCGCATGAGAAACGAAACGGAGATGCAACAGTTGCGGCAAGCTGCCAATGTCAGGGAGCGCCGGAGAATGCAGTCCATTAACGATGCTTTCGAGGGGCTGAGATCTCACATCCCCACGCTGCCGTACGAAAAGAGACTATCTAAAGTTGACACTTTACGTCTTGCTATTGGCTATATTAATTTCCTTGCGGAGCTTGTGCAGTCTGACATGCCAATTCGGAACCCAAATAACGACGCTCTGAACCAACCCAAAAAAGTAATAATTTGTCACAGAGGAACAAGTAAGTTTGTTCGCCTACATAATTAGGCTCCAATTAATACAACTCATGCGCAATAATAAGATTCTTGTTTATTATTGTTGTTGATAATCTCTGACTTTATGCTTTGTCAGGATCACCGTCTCCAAGTGATCCAGACTACGGTCTACCACCGCTTGCTGGTCACTCTCTCTCATGGACCGATGAGAAACAGCTTAAAGAGCAGAATATCATCCGGACAGCGAAGGTGTGGACACCAGAAGACCCCCGAAAGTTGCACTTGAAATCATCCCTCAACAACATTGAAAATGAACCACCCTTTAACTTTATTTCGTAAGGCACTGTCCTTATTACTGTATACACGTCGTATATAAATTAATTGTGTGGGAATTTCCACGTTGTCCGTGTTCCGTTATGTTACTATGTAAATATTTATTATTATTTCAGCTGTGGAGTCTGAAATGAACATAGAGCCACTGGCAATCATGTGTAGCAACACGTATTTAATTGTTTTAATTACTTGATAATATATTTTTCTAATTTAATTTTGATTTTATGTCAAACAAAACAAACATATTTTTTTATAAAAATGAAACATACTGTGCATCAAATTGTTTATATTTATACTGTTTCAATAAATTCGCATATTGATTAATACGTCTGGGATCTATGCTCACATTCTTCCCTTTGAAAGGGCAATTATTTATGCATTATTTATTTATGCATAAATATATATGCATATATATATATATATATATGCATTTTTTTTACAATGGTCACTGCCACTAGTGCTAACAGTGTAAAAATGGTTAATGGTTATCATCGCTCCTTTATTTTGAGAAAATACCGCACAATCCTGTTTACGTGAATGAAATAATACAGCACGGTAGAAATAATGATAAATGCACTAGTCCGTTATGTTTATTGTGTGAGGTATAAGCCAGTTCTTATACGTGCTCTCTTGGTTGAGGTCCCCTTCAGATAAATCCCCCGAATTTTATATTCACTCATTAAAATGCAACCGCTGAAACATGTCACAGTTCGTCATTATTGAAAGCTGAAGGGTCCCGCTGGTAACCGCGTCAGTTTGGATGTAGAGAAATCAGCCGAGTTGGGCTGTGCTTTAAAAAAAAAAAAAATCAAGTGGGTGTAAATTGTTAAAAGAGCCATGACGTTTCCTTGCGCCTAGGGCTGTTGGCCCCGGGTACTATGCAGGTGCTTCGAAGCATAATTTTCCCGTGGTATCCGCGTCTGTCCATTAGGGTTTGTCGTCTCAACGTCAGCTCGCACCGTTATTAAGAGGTAGCCCAAACACATGACCATGTCCACATGTGCGACATAAACCCGTGAAGAGAGGTTGGAGGATATCACCGCAGTAGGAACGGGATTAAAAGGTATTTATGCAATTTCGATATGCATTGATCTCCAGTAGTTTATTTTCTTATTTCACTTACTCTGTCTGAATGATGAAATGAATGAGACTATGATAAAATGAATATTTTAATTACTGTAAAATCGCATGTTATGGCATAATTTCAAGCATGACCCGATTGTTTCAAGTACAACAACAACAACAATTATTATTATTATTATTATTATTATTATTATTATTATTAGCCGACTGCATAACTGTAGGCTGATTATTTTTTATTATAATCAGTCTTCTAAACCAACTTAACGCAGTTTTAAGAACTAATATTATGATCGACATCATCCAAACTTTCGATGTATTAGCGCCTCATTAACCGCACAGATTTCTGCGATCAACGCACGCTACTAAAACCATGTAATCTCATTATCCTCATTAGAAAGTCAAATGCTACCGAGTCGGACTAAACTGGGATAAAAGACCCCAAACAGCTTGAAGTGACTTCGCTTGTTTGCCCATGGGAACATTTCAATTTGATTATGGGGTCGCACTGACAGCAAAACAATAAGAATACGCAAGAATAAAAATACTTATTGTATGTAGAAAATCTCTCTCTGTTAGTCTAGAATGAAGAAGTTCGAGTTCGTTTCAGGACTATCCACGCCTCCTAACCGGATGATTCAGCACTCTATATTCTCTCTGCTCTCGAGCAGTAGGCCTGCTTCATGTCGTAGGAGAAGGTTTCCCTTGTGTCTGTAGCACTCTAGATTTGTAGGTTCATCTCCAGCTGCTCCCAACCAGCTCCATTCCTTATCACCCGTGTGACTTTCTCACACACGCACACTCTGCTTTCCCCTCCGTGCATTACTTCCCCTTTTCCTCTCTCTCTCTCACACAAACACACACACAGACACACATACACACACACACACACACACACACACACACACCTCACCCCTACAAATACCTTCCCTCTGAAGCTAATAAACTAGAGCTTCTCTGACTTGTCTGGACGCAACTGACTCTGGTCTCTTGATTAAGGGCCACTCTCTGAGCTCGTAGAGAGAACAGACTGGACAGAAAGCCGGACTGCTGCACTTAAAGTGAATAACAAACTAAAGAACCTTACAGTTCTAGGGTCTCATCTGGGATCGTCAGATACAGGTGAGTAAAATTCTATTTTGCTATATATTGTTCTAGACCTCCCGACTGGCACTCCATTAGTTTTCGTTGGTTTTCGTAATTGTTCAGGTAGTTTCGTGGTGGAAGTAATTTGTCCATTTAAGCACCGCAGGGTTGGACATCTTTCTTTCGAATTGTTTTCGAAGGGAAGAATTCGTTTTGTGCACCGTAGGGTGTGAGATCTTCTGGCGGAAATATTTAGTTTTACCTACGAGCTACGAATGGAAAGTGCCAGACATTCGCAAGTTGCGTTCTCGCACGATCCCGCTTGAATTCTTTGTTCTGTCAAACTGGGGGAAGAACTGTAAAACCTAATACCAACACACACACCTGCGGTTGGTCATGGCGTGTGTCCTGGATGGACAAGGAGATCCCGAGTGGAATTATGAGCATATGCAATCTGCATTGGCAATTTGGACTCACATGGAAATATGATGGGGTAAGTTCACAAAACCAAAGAAAATAAATGAACAGAAAAAAATCCACACCGTATAAAACAGACACATCTAAGTCGGACGCAAAAAAATAATGACAATAAACTCTTTATCAGCGCCTTATTAGATAGCATGATCCCTGAACATGCACCTATTGTTAAATTTCATTTCAACACACTATGTGACGGCTCGTTGAAAGACGATCTTACTCGTATTCGTGACTTGAAGGTATTCGACCCCTTCCCTGGAAGAAAAGGGTAGAACAGCCGCGCCCGCAATGGCCAGTCCCATTAGAAAAAAAACAAACTCTAAGGGGCACTCATGTGATGGGAGCGAATGTCATTACGGCATGAGAAATGGAAATTGGATGAAAGAGTGTAGCATGCGTATACGGCACGAACAAGAAAGACAGTGTTCCGCTGGACCCATCACACATGCTGAATAAACCCGTAGTGTGGTCCAAACCTGTACATGGCTGCCTACAGAACATACCCAATTTTTCTTCAATGCTCTCGGAAAGCATAAGCCATGCTAGAGCTATGTGTAGACAAAGTTAATTATACATTTATTTGGTTGACGTTGCGGCCACCTTTTCTTCCCTTATGCCGAGTTCACAATACACTTTTTTTTAGCTCCGATTTTCCGCTCGCACGACAGGTTCTGGAAGACGTCGAGTAAAACTCCAGGTCAAAGCCATATCGTCTCGGCTCTTACTATGTATCCGTTGTTCAAAGACACGATCGCTCGCAGAGTTCCGAAAAATATCCAAGGTGATTAATCTGGACATGTACTATACCGGACTATACCTATTTCTCCATCAATTAATCGAGTAATCGGATAAGAAATACTTTGGTCCTCTCTCTCTCTCTCTCTCTCTCTCTCTCTCTCTCTCTATCTATCTATCTATCTATCTATCTATCTATCTATCTATCTATAATTTCTCACTCATTTTCTTGACAAAACGTTGTTGAGAGACCAAATACAGTAGTCAGATAATGAAGCATCTTGTAGTGTGTGATCCCCTGTAGCTGATAAGTCACGTAGTTTGCAAGCGACAATGACTTCAGGATTTCCAATTACAAGGTAGCAAATTGTGTAGTTGAACAGTACGCTGATGTGCCACCTGTGAAAGTTGTGTAGTGTTCTGTGGCATTAGTGGAACACAGTATGAGGGCTCTGTTTCTGGAGCATCAGGTAGTTCTGTGGGAGGTAGTGGGATGCCTCTTTTGTGCCCTAAAACTTTCACTCTGCCTGTCACTTGCATCAGCATTTTCAACATTTCATCATTAATTTGTGATCAATCCTAACTCACCATTTATTCTTAGGTTGTGACATCATGTTTATATTAGGCATGACTATTGTCTATTTTCAAGGCAGAAAAATTACTGTGGCAAATGCAAATTTTTCACTGGCCATTGAATCATTGAATCATAACTTCTCTTCTGATCTCTTTGTGGGCGGAGCGCAAGAATCAAATGGGTCTGGTCTCATCTGAAACACACAGGGTCTAGCTGTGGTCTTCCACCCCCATGTCATGTAGGCTATATCTGCTCTCACTTGAGAAGGAGGCTGGTGCCAACATCATTGATTCTGTATTGTCACAAGGGGCTTTGACACAAGGGGTTTGTCTCCCTATAAAACCTCAATCAATCCGGTTCACAAACCAGGCAGAGGGGTGGCCATTCCCACAAGATCTGAGGAAATTCATTGTCTTAGTTGTTCTTCTCTCTCCTGCTCTGCCAGATTATGCTAGGGTTCGCTGGCTCTGATGTCACACCTAGCCTTGTGTGGTTTGTCCTCGGTGGACAAGCTCCCATACTGCTGAACTAAGATGACATGCCTAAGTTTCATCCTCACAGAAGGCACACGCATGGCGACTTATTGCAGAGCTTTGGGTTTCTGAGTGCTCTTAGTATGATAAGACCCCAGACTCTCTATGCCAAAATGACGGACCACCAAGATGATACCATCTTTCTCTGCCCTGAATTCGTCTCTCTGCTCTGCATCTACATTAGGCTTACCCAATTATGGCCTACCTTTTCACCTATACACCTGTGAGCATGACGGGGCCTTGGCAGGGGTGTTGGTAGAGGAGCACGGTGGAGGATAAAGACCTGTGGCATACTTACCAACAACCTTAGATTATGTGGCACGAGGCCTTGCTGCGTGCTTGTGCGCTGTGGCTGCTGAAGCTGTTTTGGTGCAGGTTGATGAGAAAACGGTGCTTTCGCATTAGTCGACCCTGCATACCAGTTGTCAGGTCACCACGGTGTTAAATACTTCAGGCAGACAGCACGTGGCAGCTCAGAGGCATAGCAGCTATGACGTTTTGACATGCTCTAGTGTTCTGACCATCTCTCCCAAATTCATCACCAACACTGGAGGAACTCGACATGACGTCCCTTGCACAATCATGCTGTAGGCATGATTTAGCATCCACTTACTTGGGGAATAAGTCACATGTCTCTGTTGATGGCTTGTGCGCCAAATCGAGTGATGGCTTATATCTATGTGGCTATGCTGTGTGTGCAATGCCAAATGTAATTCAAGTCAAATCAAGTTTATTTGTCATTTGCATAAACATACAGGACATTTATGCTTTTAATTGCTTGTGGTTAGGCATGGGTAATCACTTTACAGCAACAGGTTAGCATTAATATACATCACTAATAACAGTAGATAACAAAAACAAACACACAAAATGTACAAACAGCAATAAACAGCGTATACTAAGAATACACAACATATAGGAGCAAGAGAGTCCTAAAGGAGGAACTTTCTGCTATTCAAATATATTAGACCAGGATAATCTAAGAGAAAACTGTATACTGTACTTTGATAGTGACTAGGTGAAAATGTTTATGAAATGGTGCAATATTGAATACTAATAAAGTGCCACAGTGAACTGGTATTGGGGTCCATTCCCAGCCTTATTCCACAACTCAGACAGCCGAGCTGGTTGCTCTGATTCAGGAATGTACTCTGTTCCACGACAAGCCTGACACTATTTACACAGTTAGTCGATATACTTTATGCATTGCCCATGACTTGATGAATCTAGATGAATCTAGTCACAAAGAAGGTTTCAGGTAAGCCAATATCACATTCCACTCTTATTGTAGACTTATTCCAGTCATTTAGCAGTTGCTGAGATAAAGGAACATGATACCCCAACTGTGAGTGATGAAGCAGCAAGTAACTGTCTAGCAAATTCTGCAGTGACTTATGCTGTCAAACAGGGCTCAGTCTCAGTCTGAGAATAGCTGCACATACTCACTGCGTTCACATGAGCTTATGAGACTTTCACTGACCACTGATCATCTGTGTCAGCCGATTATAAGGCATCCTGAGACTTAGGAAATTATAACAAGGGCACAGGCGAGTTGATCAGATGCCCACAAGGCTGGCTTGCCCTGCCTAAATCCTTGTCTTGTGTACCATTTTTATGTGGTGTCTCATGTTGCACGAGGGAGGAGTGGGGTTATACAAAACACTGAAAAGCATTTTTGCCATTATGGATGTACTAAAAGATCTGATCCTATATTTGTGTTTAATTTGTCCAAAAAAAATCAGAAATAAAAAACACCAACCAAACCCTGCCTTCACATCAAAGGTAACTCAGCAGTTATGCACATACCTGAGTATTGAATGGAAGTTCCACATACCTTATCACCCTCAGTCCTCAAGTATTGTAGAGCATGCTAATCTCATATTTGCCAGCAGACCAGCAAAGGCAGCCCAAGAAACAGGACAGAAAATAGGTCAACTTGTTGCCGACTGTCCTTTGCGAAACGTTCATGACTCCCAGTACAACTGCAAAAGTGTCCCCATTTGATATTCTGATGACACAGTGTGGGAAACTGGCCAACTGGGTCCAATGCTAGCTGGCGATTTAGACACAGTCATCTCTGATTATACTGTAGCGCTCATTGGAAAACTCACCGGTGCTCAAGTTGAAGCTGCTTCTTGTCTCCCTTTACCAACAGGTCAACCAACTCACCAGTTTAAACCTGGAGACAAGGTGTTAATCAATCATTCCTGGACCCCCTATCACCATTGTTGCAATAACACAAACAGCTATGCTAACTGATGCTCAGCCTTATCGGATCTATGCTACGAGATTAAAGGGGTCCTGACTTTAGGAAGTGTTGTTCGGATGGGTTTTGTTTTTGTTTTCTTCTCTCGCTCCCTCTCCACCACTCTATTCTGACTTTAGGTTAACCAGACGCTGCCCAAGATCCAGTGGTTCAGACCATCACCACTAACCGCAATGAAATCTCTAATGGCCGGGACCATCAACTCCATGACGATCTCAGAATATCTACGGCAATCCCAGTGTAAACATGTCTTTTCTGTTCATTTAAGACCTATTTATAGTAATAAACATGTGTCCTTGTTTGTTTTATCTATCCACTAGTCTGGAGAGAAAACTTTGTTGCACCTAAAGTGGGAAGGTCAGGAATTTTTCCCACAAGACTCGGGTTTTTGCCTGGCCCTGGAGTAATTTTATTCTCTATAGTTATTCTGTTAGAATAAAAGAGAGCAATGTAAGAATACATTTCTTATAGTTATTATAAAATCCCTCTGTTAGTCTAGAATGAAGAAGCTTGTGTTCGTTTCAGGTATGGACTGCCCATGTCCCCTTAATCTGATGATTCAACATGCAGCGAATGGTCTCTCTGCAGAACTAACTGCTCTCTCAGATCTCGAGTTGTAGCACTACTTCATGTCATAGAAGAAGATTTCCCTTGTATCTGTAGAACTAACGATAACCAGTGGCAGTTAGCTAATCTCCAACTGCTCACAACCAGCTCCATTACTCACACACACTCTGCTTTCCCCTCATGCATTGCCTCCCTTTTCCTCACACACACACACACACCTCACCTCCACAAACACCTTCCCTCTGCTGCTAATAAACTAGAGCTTCTCTGACTAAAACTGACTCTGGTCTCTTAATTTGCTACTCTCCGAGCTTGTAGAGAGAACAGGCTGGACATCAAACTGGACGGCAAACTAAAGAACCTTACAAATCTAGAACCTTAAAGAATCTTTTCATGCCACAAGATCTTTTAAGAGTCCTTTCATGCAGAAGAACAAGGCATCCCCTGCGCAGTGGATACCACCGGTCCCTATCTTGTTAAGGCCTGAACTTGGCAAAGCTTTTAAGACCAGCATAATTGACTGTTAGCGTTTTTACACATTGTTATATGTGTCCTAGAGAAATCAGGCATTGAAAGACACAGAGGAGAGTTGCCATAATGCTTGAACCATCTGTTTCACATGGCATTAATGCTTTATAAGGGCAATGGATTTATGTTTAGATAGTTCTGTACATCTCATGCTTTTCTGCATCCTCAATGAAATGATTGTGAATATGTAAAATGCAGAAAACAAAACAAGTTATGCGTCAGGTGCCGTTCATCATAATGTAAAGTGATTTGTAGATGGCAATAATAATAATAATAATAATAATAATAATAATAATAATAATAATAACAACAACAACACCCTCATTATGACCGTCATTATTTTCTTCTTTGTCTATCCATGTTAAACACTAATTCGGATTGTGATAGCAGTTGCGTGTCAGGACATTCCAGCATAAATCCTATACTCCAGCCTCCTGGGGCATCTCCTTGGCGCACTGAGAACAGAGATTAATGAGATTCTCATAAAATTTAAATCTGATGATATTCGGATTATTGCGCCCTAAAATATGGAGGGTGACAGCGCAAATCCCGAGCCTGCGGCGCTTTCATTTGTGTGTCGCAACAGTAACATCGAGGTACCGGCTGCCGGCACGAATAAACACCAGCGGAGTCTATTGCAACGATCAAATCCCTCTTTTACCAAGACCTTTAAGCCGGCAAAATCCCTTCTTCACACCGTCTCCAGTTGAGCAGGGAGCCTAATACTCTGTGATTACTCAAATTATATTATTTGACAGGAATTATTGACACGACTGGATATGAAGGAAACTGACCAACAGGTGTTTCATTTCGGTTCAAACAAGGACGCTGGAGAAAGGGGGATCCTCATCGCCAAAGTACAGTTCGCTCGGGCGCCCCTCGTTTTACACGGTGCGGAGACCTCAAACAATTGCACGGATATCTTTATTGCTAGAGCTATGTCCGAGGCGTAACGTATCTGTCCTTGTCTAGCTTCTCTCCGATGCACCTGGTATTTCAAACTTCTTTTTTGTGCGTCTGGGCCCTGGATAGCAGCTGCTTAAAACAAGCAAAGAGAGGCCCTTACAACGTCTCCAAGACGTGTTGGCATGGTTTTCTTGCCTTTAATGTACCATTAACCATTGTCTTTACACAATATGGGAACTGTAAAGCAAGACGTGTGGACATGTGCCATAATAAAGCACATTTTCAATGATGCACCCGGATGGAGGACTGCGAGGCGAGTCAGCAAACAGTTTTGTTTCAGTCCGCATGCAATTAGACGCGAGTCCACTGTTGTGTCCTGATCAGGCAATTAAATTTATGTCCGCCGATTTTTCACGTTGGGGAGAAAAGGAGGAAAGAGCTGGCTTCTGAGCCCACGGATTTTCCTTCCATCACCTGGCGTTCAGACCACAGTTCAATTTACAGAGAAGAGCAGTGCCTAGCGTTTCGAAAAGTGACTCTGTTAACATAAGGCCCTCACTATCCCGCGCCATTGTTTTGCCCTGTTAATAACTCATTACCGGGATTTAACCAATCCTCCATTGCATATGTTTGGTGTCTCCATATTTTGATCCGTACGATTAAGCAGATGTTACGATTGAAAACTGAAAAGTCTCAGGCTACTCTAGTCTGAAAGGAAGAGAGGGGTCGACGCGCGGGTGTAACAAAGAGCCTTGGGAGATCCTCAGAAAAAAACATTTACGACCAATAAACAGACTTCAACCTGCTCTATTTCAGCCATTGTGCGGTTTTTGAATAATTAAGGTTAATAAGAATAGGTTTGTATACTTTGAATGCCAGGGCCACAGGTGCGGGGTGACAGGATGAATGATGTGCCTGATTTTTGCCAAGCTCGAGAGCCCTTCTCTTGGACCTTCAAGCTGATAGAAAATATTGTTACTTCTTTAATTCACAGCATTACTTTCACTCGAAACAAAGCCGGGTGATGAAAAGCTTATGTTGTAATGAAACACGCTACGTGGTGACTACTATGTCCTCGAAAAGAAAGAGCGAGTCAATACCCAAGCGCGCTTTGGTTTGTGCGCAAGTAGTCTACTCCATCTAAATCAAATAAAAGGAACCTTTCCAACTTTTAAAAGACCTCGTTTTACCTTTATAAAGCCTCTACGGCTGTTTCCATTAAGCATATGGGGCGAAGGCAGAAGCTTTTGTACAGAACAAGCCCTCGAGACAGCAACCGGTGTCTATTGCGAATCATTTAACTTCTTAGCCAAACGGGATCCAGGATACAAGCGCACAAAGGCGCGCACGCATTCGAAAAAAATAAAAATAAAAGGAAAAAAAAAGTCAGTTGAACATATGCGCGACAGAAACTTCCAAAAACATTATCACACTTTTGTAACATCGCTGTTACTTTCACAAAACGCCGTTTACCTTTCAGTCAGAATAAAAATCACAAGGCAAACGGGGGTGTTTTGCGCACGGGAATGGTCGGGTAGCGAGGGCATCACGTAGAGCTGATAGTGCTTGCACGTTGATACGGGCATTAATCCTTGATTTTCTCCCAGAAGTGACACTCAGTTTAAGAAATATCATTTTTCTTTGTAATAATTTATAAAGATGTTATTTTTACGCGGGCACAACGTGCGGTGCGTGTTTTCAACATTAACTGTTGGTGTGGACTCTCTTAACCGTGTCTCACACTGTGTAGCCTATTGATGTGAACGGCGCCCTATTGTTTTTTTTTTTGTGGGCAAACACTTATTAAAGCTGAACAAAGCTTTTTTTTTCGTGTGCGACTAGGAAAATCATGAACAGCCGATCTGGTAATCTAGACACATCATCGTAGATCTTGAAATTAACCTGTTTTGGCGATCCTGGGTCATATGAAAACAAACGCGCTCTTCGTCTCTATGACTGTCATAAGACTTTATTTCTCACAGTGGAACATTCCATACCTGTTACCGTTATATAACTTTAGTTCCCATTCTGAGCGTTTTCACCAGTATTCTGTCAGTATGGAACTATACTACAAGCACTGTTTAGTAACGCGCCGTGTTGGAACTACGAGTTTAATGAAATCCTGGTAAGTAAATCGCACCTGACTTCCAAAACGCGCGTCCCCGTCTGCTAGTATGCCAGAAACACAAATGGACTTGTGTGCAGTCTGGCTTGACGACTATAACAGCTAAAACATTAACAAAACACTATTTAAGACGACCCCATTGTGCACGTTTCCAATGCGATATAATAACCGAACGACTGGGCCAAACGACACATTAGAGACAGCTGGCTTTACTTGGCCATGGACCTCTCTACCACCCTTGGAGGACCATACACAGCGACGCTGACCTTACCGCGGGGGAATCGCAAACGGGTCTTTGACTGAATTAGTAATAAAGACGTCGTACTATGATCTTTGTTCGCCAGAGAATGGGGTCGAATATTGTGCTTAATATGAGAGGCATTGTGTCCAGCTTTTGCGTGCCTCGTATGAATTATTACTTCTCTTTTATAGCACGCTCCCGTATTTCAAGTCTGGGATGCAGTTACCGTATGCGGTTTTGTGTCCGTGTTAAGTTATCCAGACCCTGCCTGCCACTTGATTCTAACGCTTATTAATGATTTTATTTTGTGCTGTCATTTTGCCATCAGGAGAATGCACGCAAGGGACACTCCACAGCCGAATCCCTAGTGGGAATCGAACACAGAGTTGATTAAAGTTCACCAGCGAACAAATGCCCTCAGGCCCTAATCTTATCCGGAACCAACGGAAGACTTTGTACAATAAATAAACATAAACATAAACACAACAGACAAAAGCTAACAAATGTACTTTGTACAAAATAAATAGACTCATGCAAAGAAAATGTGCTATCAAAAACGTATTTTGAATAAAAATGAAATATTTGATGTATGCAGAAATTAAACATCAGTTTGCGCATCATATTTCGAGTTTCCTTTATTATTGTCACTAAATAATAAAACGTAGGCTAATCCATTTCGCATGTTTCGAAAAGTCTTCAAGAATAAAGGGAAAACTACAATTTCATCACTAATTAGAAAATGTTCGAAACATTTCATGTGAGCATCATAGCTTTCACGTAAACCGATTCCCTCGTATTCAGGGCACTTTTTTACCTTGTGCACAGAAAGAAAAAAAAAGCCGAACAAAAATGTGATAAATTACAAATATGCAAATTTCTTTCAGCGCTGTTGTAAGTGTGTCTAGCTGGAAGTGAATAAGGTCTTGCAGTCAGTCTGTGCGCACTCAGGGAGCCGAGACCCCGGGGCGCCGATCAAAGCGCCCTTTCTCTCCCATCCCCGGTGTTCCCCTACAAACGATTTCGATACAATATGTTTCCGTGATGCACGTCATGTGCTTGGGACACAGAACTCGTTGCATCTTAGCTCAATGTGTCGACCGTCTTTTGTTCAGTAGAATAGAGTTTCAGAAGGTTTTTTTTTCTTTTCGCAGTTGCCAGGATTCTACAGTTTAAAAGCATGCGTCATTTTTCACCAAGTCTCGTTTTAATATTCACAAAAGAAGAATCTATGAAACAGACCGTTCACTTGTTCATTGACATGAACTTCACTGCTGTCCAACTGATCTCTTTTCCTATTCCAAGCGTTTCCCAGCGGGGATGTATTTGCAAAACAAATGCAGCTGTAAGTCCAGCCGTAGAGAGAAAATACTTCATTTCAATTAAAGTTTAAAAAATCAGCTTTTATGTCATTAATAACAAAATAAAGCTTTTGTTACACATAACCTCTTGACAGTAGTTGAATATAAGATGGCGTTACATTTACCAAAACCTCTAACACGAAACAGGCAATATGGTTAAAAAATAATGTAACGTTTGAAGAACAACAGTACATACACAACAGTATTTAAATTAAAAAACATTTCCAATTAAGTTCATTATGTATTTTCCTTTTTTTATATAATTTAAATACTGTTGTTATATATGCTATTGGTGTTTAAAAGTTACATTATTTTTAAACCGAAGTTCATTATATATTTTCTGTACCCACGGTAACCTAGTGAGTGCCTAAAGAATATTCATTATACGACCACTGTGAATGAATTCATAGCCAAGGCAAGAGAACAGCGCAGCGCGACTTGACCGTAAGTTTGGCGTGATTGGCTCTAATGGCCTAGAGCCAGGGCTGGGAAAGCTTCCAGGCTTGACTCCCATTAACCCTCCATGGCGAAACTCTGCTGGAATCCAACACACCAGCTACCGCCATTTATCCCCTAACTAATGAAACTAATTAATTTCTGGAGTTTAACAAAAAAATTCCCGTTTTTCGCGTTGTTTTACAAACGGTGGAGGAAACGCGCGGTGTCGTTAAAGAGGTAGTGAGTGTGTTCAGAGGCGTCCCCCCTCCTGAGACCGTCCAAGGTACCAGTATAAATCAGACACCTGACCGCAGTTCTCACGGGCAAAAGGCTCACAAGAGACGCAAACCCACAGTGGCAGTCTTTAACAGGGCAGAATTGAATAGTGATGTAATGACTTTGACGCTGGGGCACTTAATAGAAGATTACAAGGAATTAAAGCATAATCACATAATGCCAGAGAGTAAGGGCCATGGCTCAGGGATCGGAGCTCGCCATAACCCAATAACCAACCACTCGAAATGACACTCTGTTAAAGGAGAAATTGGTAATTGATTCTAAGCTTGTCTCTAAAAGATCAGGGAGGTGTGATGGAAGCAGGGTTTGGAGTACAGCACTGCAGGGGTTTGCTAGCACACACAAGCTGGAGCGCACGCACACGTGCGCGCACACGCATGCAAACTGGAGTGTCGCACATCTAAATTACCATTGTTCAAACTTACATCCAGTGTTGAACTAGCTATATAGAACATAGCTATATAGTTATCCCAGGCTCAAATATACAGTCATAATTTTATATTTATATTTAGATTTATATATATATATATCTATATATATATCTATATATATATCTATATATATATATATATATATATATATATATATATAAACACACACACACACACACACATATATAAAATATACTATTGGATTATGGGCCTTAATTTATAAAGTAATCTGAACAACCCTAATAAAGAGGGAGTTAATTAATCTGAACTAAACACATAGGAGTCAACAACTCCTGTTTGTTGGTGCCCCTGTGATGGTGATAACTAATGTAATGCCTCCATTCCATTGCACATATTATCCTACAAGCCACAGCAGAGCCGAGGAAAATACAAGAGAGGAAGACAGGAAGCCGGAGCGGATCGGCGTATATTGTTCCAGCCATTCAGACCCTGTCCAAGGCGTGGTATTCCGCTGGGCTTTGTGCCATGCGGAGCATGCTGAAAGCTACGGTGCATTCTTGGATGGCTCCACACGCTGGCTGCAGAACGCAACACGGTTCCTCCCCGTCTTGGGTGCTTGCAACAGGCATTCGGGCTTCGGGGGCGTGGCGGATTATGGCCATTCAGGGCCGGAGTCAATTAAAGCCAGTTAAAAGTCCCCACAGGCTTTGTTTACGCATTATGGGAACTCTGTGAAGTGGGAGGAGAGGGTAAAAAAAAATCTGATGAATACCTTTGGAAGGATTGTTTAAGGATTCTGTGTCTGCACGGGTTTCAAGCACGCCCGGGTGCAAACACTGCAGCAGTATGCTGGAAACCAGGGAGACTCTAAGACAAAATGAACCTTGCTTTAAACAATGATAAAGTGCTGGTGGTTGTAAAAAAGTCATGCACGTTTAAAGCATGCCTAAATTTGGAAGCAAATTCAGATATGTAATGTGGCAGATACATAATTGTATTGGTCATCTGAAGGGATAAAGAGATATTTAGTATATCTTAGATGGACTATTATTCACATGTTCTGCAAGTTATTTTCAATCTGACAGTAATTTTAAATATACATTTAGTTTCATTCTTAAAACATCAATGACCTATGACCAATGCCTGTGCAATGGGGACTTTATTTCTGATGTGAAAATGAAGTGAGAAAATGAAGTGAGACAAGAGTTTTATACTTGAAGTGCTGTGTAAACCGCTGTCTGCTGGTCTGAAGGGGGAGGGAGAGAGAGAATCCTAGCCAATTCATCATCATCTTCATCTTCACTCAACCCCTGGGATTCTGGAATTAAAATTGAAATTAACAATAAGAAACTTTAGTTTTGAAACGGAGTGCACTCCATAGGAATCTATAGTATTTACATTTACAATAAGTCATAGCCCATAAAATGGCTTAAACTAGGAAATAAAATGTCACATTAATGTTGGAAAGATGGGACCTATAAATTGCGATGCAGGAAGAGCGCTTTTTAACCATCCCAAGTCATTTTTTTGTACCAATCAAATGAATGTGAGCACTGCCCATGGGAGGGGCAACATGACATTTCCCCGGCGGAGAGTAAACAGGTCACAGACCCTCCATGCACACCAAGGCGGTGGGAGGGAGAGCCTAACCACACCGTGTAACCGAATCAAAACCAGTGGTTGCCCCTTTTCAGCCTGGTGGAATAGCCATAACAATGCCATTCACAGCAGAGCAGCAAAGACATGCTCCTTTCAGGCCGAGCGAGGGAAAGGCTTTCATCTACTGGAAGGGCCTTCCAGCCTTTGAAGGACAGAAAGAGAGGTCTTTATGATAATCAGAAAGTTGCTGCTCGTCTCTGCACCTTTCCCACTGTTTCTGGGGTTCGGTGCGGGTCCGGAAGGAGTCCGGAGGGAGTCCGGCCGGAGTGCCTGGGTGGACGATGGAGTCGGTGAGGAGGAGAGCAGAGGGAACGGTAGGCTCGGCACTGCCCCGGTGCTGACCTAGGCCTTTCAGGGTGCTTGAACACATCAGAATTGCCTTTGTTGAGGTTGATTAATTGAGTCTGATAAGTTACCATGAATGAAGTTTGTTATAGAGTTTAATGTGGTGGGCCTGGGTTTGTAAATGCCCCTTTCACATTGCTCTGTGGCCAAGCATATGGACCAGACGTATTCATGCAAAAAAAGGAACAAAATTTATGGCTGGGTGTCCTAGCAGTTTTTTCCCTGTCTTTTGATCATTTGCAGAATGACTTTTTTAGCTTTCACCACTAGTCTAACAAAAGCAAAATCTCTAGTTAAAGTGTCAGTTAAATAGCAGTAAACAATATACTTCAAATGCTTTACTGGCTTTGACACATTTTCTGCAATATGGTTAAAATGGTTTAATGCTTCACAAACACTGGAATGTTTTTGTGAATAAAACATTTATTGCATGATGCTTCACTGCATGATTTATCATGCTGTTATAAAGAGATCATATTGTTCAATAAAAGCAAACAAGAAAACCAGCTATTTCCAGTGTACGGCTCCCAAAACTGTCAATAGTGGCACCACTGATGTGAGATGCCGCATGTTCAACGAAAACAGCGAGAGATGCAGACAAGGTCTGTTGGGTGTGGGCGAGGGCTACGGAGCAGAAACTGCTCCAGCCACCTCAGATTAGTGTGGGCTACTCAATAAACACATCCATTCCGTGACAGCAGCGATTTCCGAGCCTGCCCGAGTGTCAGGACCTGCACTGGCTGGTCTCTTATACCCAGCATCTCAATGACTGGATGTCAGCAGTGATGCATAGCATACCTCTCCCATGGCTGAGTTCAGGGCCAGGCGGGGTGGTGCATGGGTCCGTGTCCAGGACCCCCTGGCTGATGACCAGAGGCTATTCAAACCCCATCCCTCAACCTTGTCCTCAGGCATGCTGCCTGTCAGTCGCCTACTCTGTCCGCTCATGTTAGAGGCCCAACAACGGAGCCAACTCTGATCAGTTTAGTGTTATGATTAGGAGTCCTTGCAACTAGTGTGCCACAAGACAACAGGTGCTTGTAAATAGCAGCACTGCTACAAAGACCTCACCCATGTGAATACAACTGTTTCATGTATTTGTTAGCAAATCTGTGTTCTTCTGGGAACATTTCCTAATTTGGAGTTCAGTACATAAAAAAATAGACTAGGTTATAGAGATTATTAGCTAACAAAATAGGTCAAGAGATACTTTGCACGACATATTTATATGGTGTTTTAAACTGATTGAACATTAAGCGTGGCTACATCAGCAGGGTATTTTTTGTCTGATTAAAAAACACAAGACAATTCCTGTAATCTCTACACACTTACAGCAGACAAACAGCCTAGACAGCAAACCCTAAAGATAACCAGAGGAGCCAAGAGCACAGCTCCAGGAGAGAACACTCGTCTGGTGTCTCTGATTATTGGCTGGTTCAACTCCATGGCCAGGACAGCGGTGTAATCTGGCAGACTAATTTGTTAGCTTCAGTGCATCATCTATTCCTGTCTGAGAGCTTCTGTATTGACAGAGGGAATTAAGCCATGCAGTTATCTCGCCCAGCGCTGCCTGCCAAGCTCATTAGCCCAGATCCCAATTATCAAAAAGTCAATAACGGGCAAAGGAGAGATTAAAAGGAGGCACTGCAGGCCGGCCCTCTGTTATATCAGGACCCTAATCTTAAGAACATATAATGTTAATGCCTATGTTAATATACTAAGCCTTATGAGAAATCTGCTCAGCGTGACTGTGCCATGTGGATTTATGATGCTAAATGTCAACTTTGCTAACTTCAAGTACACCTTTTACCAGAACGTAACAACCAAAAAAGCTATGAGTTTAAATGAGTGAAAGCTAACAGAGGTTTAGTAAGCATTATGCAAATGAGATTATGCCCAATACTTCTCACTAGTTGTTAATGTTTGTTCACCACCCACTGTGGCAGGATTAATACTTGAAAGATGGATAAAAAGACCAAAGTGAAATTGCTAATCCTCCTCTGGGCGGTTGTGAGTGGTGGAGCCTGTACTAGCTTGTGAAAATGCGATGGTCAGTACCTCGTCCTCTCAGCTGACGTATGTGCCCAGCCTCGTCTGTATAGCTTACTGGCTGCGGAGCCCCTGTACCTATAGAGGGCTGTAGCAAGAGAACAGCATCACCTTCAGCGATATAGTTAAAGTCCCAGTACAGCTCCAGTACATGCTGGCTCTGATCAGTGGTATCTGAGCAGCATCTTACCAGAGGAGACCTAGTGGGAAAGCAACCCCTTTTACAATGAGTTCCTTCTGGACTCGGGCCCTGGCAAAAGACAGGAACATCCATCTACAAAAGAGACAAATCTGAGACCTTTCTGAAGACACACACACACAAGCGCGCGCACGCACACACACACACACACGCATGCGCATTTACCGGTTCTGCATTTGTGTATCCAGTGCCATGGGGCAACACTAGTGCGTAGAGGGAATGAGGTGATGCAGGACGCATTCTCTGCAGCCGGCACTCAATGCAGTGTGGAGAGCAGGGCACCACAAAAACAAGCCAAGCACAAACCTATGCATATTCATCAGCCAGCAAATGAGGCCCAGCTCGAGAGGGCTAATAACCTTGCACCTGTTAAAGTCTGATCTGGGTTAACCTCGGTGTGTGTGTGTGTGTGTGTGTGTGTGTGTGTCTGAGTGGGCATGTGTGTGTGTGGGTGTGAGTAAACGTGTTTGCATGTGACTAGCTACAGGTGCAGACTTCATTTGCAGTGACATGACGGTAACCCTGGCCTCTTGGTGTGTGAGGCTCATACTGAACGGAGGAGTTTTAGGCTCTGTGCTATTTATAGATTTTATGTTCTGAAGAAAGTTTTAACAAAAGAAAAAGAAACAAACCTGAGCTGTTCAACATTCATTTGCAAAAGTGTCAGTTCCAAAGTGACATGTGGGCACACGCCCAAGGCCCAGGCCTTATCTGATCCAGGCCCAGCTCAGAGGCCCAGACGGACTCACGGCGTAGGTGACTGGCGCCTGGTGCAGTGGTGTCGCCTGTCGCTGCAGGCTCTGGCGCAGGAACATCTCGTCCTTGATGGCGTGGAAGCTGAGACACATGGAGTTATTATATAAACAAACAAATAAATTTAAAAAAGTACTTTTAAAAATGCATTCAATAAAGACAAGGGATTCATTTTAATTTTCAGATGAATGGCATGTATCAGAATGAACACTTTCGACCAAATAAATAAATAGTTGAATGAATGAATGAATGAATGAATGAATGAATGAAAGCACCTCCCCTTGAGAATCTCAAACTTCTTCTCCCATGCTCGGTTTCTCCTATCCATCTGCTTCTGCAGATTGGTACAGAAAGAGGGGCAAGGCGTCCATGTCACTTCTCTGCGCCAGCGGAGCGATGAAACACACACCCAGGGTGGACCGCATGGATCGTGGCGACTGTGCGAACCTGTCAATTTGCTGCTTCTGCATCACTTCTGCTTTCCTCAGTCTCTGCAGTTCTTGTGTCAGCTCCTCATGTGTAAATTGCTTCAAAAAAGGCAACCCAATAAATGCTGATTATCAAGAATCAAACATCTGTCAATTACAGATTGGTATATTGATTTAAATTATACTGATCAATAAAAATCAATTTATATTGATTTATACTGATCAATTTATATTTCGTTTACTGCCAGATTCGTTGAACAGATATGACTGTATGCTGAAGAGAAATGTTGCCCCAAAAATGTTTACACTGCTTTTAAACAGTTAAACCTAGAGGCCTGCTCATGGTCTCATTTGCATACCAGTAAGCAGCCCTCCAAATATGCTTAATGATGTCAGCTTTAGGTGTTCTCTGAGGCTGTGTACCTGCACTGGGACGGCTGCAGGCCAGGCCCTGAGCTCAGTGTCCCGGGCCAGTGCCTGTGGGTCTCTCTGCTTGACCAGTCTGTCCTCCTCCCACTTTTGCTCCGCAGCTAGTCTCTGCGCCACAATAAACACGCATGAGAGACGTTGACTGGACCCGTGTCCAGAGAGCGCGGGGCGTCCGGGACAACCGGCAAGATCGGAGGAGGTGCAAGCCGCAACGGTGCCTGTGTTCCAGCGGTTGCCGAACACGATTTCAATGAAGGGCAGCATTCTCTGTGTCGTTATGCCACTGGACACAGCACAAAGCCCGCGCGTCCACTTTGCGCGGCATGTCCAATTGGGGCGAGTCTGAGCTTTGAGCCGTGTCAGGTCGCCCTGATTGAGTGCGTGTGCCCGGACGGGTGTGAAGGTCAGGTCATCCTGGGTCAGCTCGGACATCCCCGTGCGCCGCCCAAGAAAAGGCGGCAAGGGTAAGCGGGAGGGAGAGTGAGACCTGAATGTGTTGTTAGTCTAACCCAACACAGAAAGGGTGTCAGCCAGGGCCTTTTTTGGTGGTGGTGGTGGGGGGGTGAGTTTTGTTTTGTTTCTTGCAAACTGAAAAAGGGCAAAAAAAAAAAAAAAAAAACTGAAAGGGAGAGTGTTTAAAGGCCCATTGTGTGCTGAAGGGAGTAGGCGTTGATGTTTGCTTGTGGTAATAAAACAGTGGGCAGTGTGAGGCAGTCTGATGGACCGGGCTTTGAACGCGGACACTAATGACCACGTGGAGACTTCAGCCTTTTTCCTCCCAAACCAACCCATGCAGAGTGGAAACACTCATCGCCTTTATTGACCAGCAGCTGTCTGTTTACTCGATTGATCACAAGTATCAGTATTGTGCAGTTAATTTCCTCGCCAGGTACCGAATTATGGGTTGATTAAATTAAAGAATGACAGTGTCGTGTTTTACATAGATTCCACATTGGGTTCATGCTTACATAGATTTCACATTAGGATTGCAGTAGTCTAGGATTGTGATAATCTAGGACTAGGATTGGAAACTAAGAGGAAAGAAGTAAGATGAGACTAGTGTTTCCAGTCATGGCCCTGGAGATCCTCTGAGCTCTGACCCCGTGAACTTTACTCCAGGCTGGGCCTGGGTGGGCCCAAACCTGGAGACCAAACCTGGGCACCGCGACATGAAGAAAGGAACGGTGCAAAACAGATAATAGTGCCGCACGCCCCTCTGTAATGGCCACTACAGTGCGGAAGCTGCTTTATGAAGTGGACTTAAACAGAGGCTATTGTCCAGTCCCCTATTCAGCAGGGCCCCTCACCCACTCCAGCCTGTCGGTGTGTTGGGTCAGCTGCCTGCCGCATTCCATCCTCTCCCAGTGCTACGGAGAGGGTTGGAGTAGCTGCCTTCACCGCTGGCTCTGTGCGCTGACCATACAGACAGAGCCATCCTCCTACTAACCACCCCCATCCTGCCTGTCCTTTAGATGCCCAGCACTGTGACAAGGCATGAATGGCAGAGGGAGAGAGAGAGAGAAGGGGGACACCATGAATGCTTAATGACTGAGCTGTTCTGATAGTGCAGACGGAACAAACCTCATAGATAACGCCATATTTTGTCAGGGGCTTAATTTGATAAGAAAAGGAAAAGGCAACAGAGATAGCCTTCTGTCTGAGATATCTTAGTAGAAATAATGGTAAATTTGTGGGATGAATCATTTACACTGCGGACATACAGGAGGGTTGCACTATTGTGTCTCAGATCATAGGTGGATCAGAGGTGTGTGTGGGGGGGATGGGGGTGTGTGTTTCTTATGCAGTTGTTGATGGATGAGGTCCTGCGTAGCTGCAGGTTGTATTTTAACTGGCCTCGTAGCTCTGATCAATATGTCGAGGCTTCGGAGTGTGGACATTACCCCCCCCCGGGTGTCGCACCCCTAGCCTGAGAGGTCGAGCCCTGCAAGCAGAGATCGTGCAAGGCCGTGACGCTCACCTCCTCCTGGTGGGAGTTCTTGATGGACTCAAACTCTTTCTTCAGGTCCTGCCTCACTTTGGCCATCTGTAGAGGAGACAAGACCAAAATGATGCCGCGGAAGAATAAGGTGACGCCATGACGTGCGTGGTGCGCAAATTCAGAAGGACTAGTGCGTATAACTGTCTGCTGCACAGACTGAAGCGGGTATTTGGATATGTGTGACTGTCTGTGTGTGGAGCATTGCGACCCCCAGGGACCCAGTGGGTGGACAGGATAAGGGAGCAGGGGCCCGTGGGTGTGACCATATGTCAGAGTGCTGTGACAGGCTTTACTCACGTCGGTGTTCTGTGACAGGCTGTGCTGTGCTGCCAATATACAGCCTTAACTAAACTGACCTAAAATAACTACCGATTCTATAACTGCCTTCAGACAAATATAGCAAGCTCTATATCTTCTCTGGCAAACAAAACTTTGTGTCTGACTCACTGAATATCTATAGCCTAGAGCAGTGCTTCCTAACCAGCATTTCATGTTGTGGTTGTGATATGGCAAGAGCGCGCACACACACATCTGATCTAATTTAAAAGGCAAAGAAGGTGTTTTTTAACCAGGCTACTATAGCAGCATGTCGTGGTGAGTGCAGTGGAGAAAGATGCATTACGGGCAGAAGGAGAAGACGCTTGCACTGTGTCAGTTGGCTTTACCTATATAGAAACGTTTCTACATTATTAGCAAATATTATACTGTTTAGTTTGCTTTTTGCTTTTAAACAAATCCCTTGCTTTATATATTTGATATATAACTTCCTCTCTTCCAGCCAGTATCAGGGTGCTCTATTCTTGTGACTTAGTTCCATCCAGATCCAGTTGTTAGAACAATATTGACCCCCCCACCCACCAATACATGGACTGTACGCATGCACGCACGCACACACACACACACACACACACACACACACACACACACACACACACACACACACACACACGCACACACGCACACACGTGCGCGGACACACACACATACACACATACACACATTTGTCTAAAGCAGAAGTGCTTTTAAGACAGACAGCACAGTGGTCAGCCGGTGGTGCTTCAGAGCAGTAGCTTTATGCAGTGGAAGGGCAGTTCATTCTGAGGCCTTTTCACAGAGGCCAAGCGAACACCCAGCTGAGCCCCGAACAACTCACTGGCCCTAGCTGCAAACCCCCCCATACACACATGCACACGCACACGCACACACACACACACACACACCAGCCCTCTGGCCACCGCAACACATTTACTGCTTCATTGATCAAAGTCACTAAAAATAATGTGGAAAAGAAAACTTCATGTTTCGTTCGACATTTTTATGCATAATCTCGGCAGTAGACCTTAACATTGAGTTTGTCAGGCCTGGCACAAAAGGGCCATTCAACAAAACGTGGGCCAGGCTGAATAGGTGACGCTCTGAACTTCTGCAGGAAATATGGGTAATCCTTTTCACTGGTGACTCAACTGACATTGGGGATGTCTTTATTAGTGAGTTTTTTTTTTTCTTTCTTCCACATAGGAGATTTTTTGGATACCACCTGCTCCCCCATCATTAACCTCTGTTCTCATCTACACAGGGTGTGGAACAGAAAAGAGATGAACACTGCTGATCTCCATCTAATATGGCATTCTGGTGGCCTCTGTTTCACATCAAATGAACAGAAATGCACTTATAATGGTTATTGTAGAACCTTCACAAAAAAGAAACCCTTCTAGCCATTTATTTGCAGAGAATTTTTTCTTCTCTTAAGGTACTATATTTCACAATTTCCTTTTCCTAATCCCATATGTCGGTATAAACCCTGTATTAACCTTGTAATAAAAGAATATGGGGCCAACAATGGGAAAGAGACAGCATGATGCTATCTGAAAGAAATGATCGTTGTAGTGTGAAGTGTTTTACAGTGGAGCCCCCCCCAAGCATCCAACTCCATCCAAGGGGCCAATGTTTTTCCACATGCAGAAGACCTTGATGAACTGGATCAGGTATGGCAGGCCCATATGGCCTACAGCATACTTAATGTGGCTTATGATTTTGTCATTACTGTTTTTATAGGATTTTCTAGTGTGTCGATTAGACATGAGATTTTACAACTTCCGCGAGGGGTCACGACAGCGGCGCATGGCAGTGCGCTCCGAGCACAGGCCTCCAGGCTGTGGTTAATACAAGGAGAGAGGGCCCTCGCCACTTGTCTCCTAGCAACCCCGCCAGGTCAGGGGGAGGCTCTTAACCTCCTGGCTTCTGTGTGGCCACATTCAAAGGCCCCATACAGAACTTTGCGCTCATTCACCCGGCACTGTGTGTTCATATTTTAATTTCAGTCATTGTGGCACAACAAAATTCAAGTCAGCCACACATGGAGCCTTGCAGTCACCCACCATTTCTACATAATGTTTTGCTTGCTAACCAGCCCTTAAGTTACTTTCCAGCGAGTACAACTGCTCGCTTTTGTTTTATTTCAGCAAAGAATGCGTTTGTGTCCTGGTAATGGCGTGTAAATTGAAATGCGGCTACGTGTGTCGGCGGGTGTGTGTGACAAAAACGAAAGGGTGAGGGGGCTGACGTTTACCCTGTTGAACTGAGCGGAGTGTTCTGAGCACGGTGCCCCTCCGGCCTGCCCTGGCTACAGCATGGCACAATGCCTCAGCAATCTAACCGCTGGCACACAGCCACACTTAACACCACACACGACCATGATCACACACGCTCTCAATCTTTACAGCCACAGTAAAAGATAAGCTTCGCTGTAAATAACGCACTCGAGTGCTGTTCCAATCCCAGGGCCAGTCGGGACGCGCCGACGGCTCGGCCCCCTCATCCCTCCCCCCCGCCGCCCAGTGCTTGCTGGGCTGCGCTCGATAAGACGCGTGGCAATAAAATGATTTAGTGTGGTCTCTCCCATCCAGCAGTTGCTTGACAGTAGCAGAGGTTGGGTTTCGCACACTGTTGGCATGCCCCCAGGACTAGCACAATCAAAAGCGCTGCAATCTGAAAGAAGGACATTAACCTGACATATGCTGCCGTATTTGTCCATGAGAACACACGGCAAACATTTCAGGTAAGGGGGCGGGTGACCTGGGGGAAATACAGATTAGGGGGGTGTGTAAGGGATGCTAGCTGGCAACCTGCTGTGGTGGTCCTAAAGACCAAATCATTTACATCTTAACAGACGTAACATTTTCTACTTTCTGTTCATTTTCTATTAATTGTTTTCTTTTCTTTCTTCAGGTCGCTCTGCTTACCTTCTTTCTCCCACTTTCATTCTCAAGCTCCACTTGTACTTTCAGTTGCTCATTTTCACTCTACAGCTGAAAAGGATTCAAAGCGATGTTAAATGAAAAGAATAACAAATACATGCAAAGGCAGCAGCTACATGCGCGTGGCTGACATCTGTAATGCATAATACCTTTTCCAGGGTTTTCCTGGCATCTTCCGCCTTTGACTGCAGCTGCAAAATATCTGAGGCTGGCACGGGGCCATGGGACAGAAACAGAGAGGTTTCAGTTTAGTTGGGGCAGAGGAAGACCGTTCCACTCGGCTCTGAGACAGCGTGGGGGAACGGGGACTCGAGAGGCGTGCTTGGGAATGCTGTGACACATCATGCCCATGCCTTTTGTTTCCAGTGGCCGCTGAGAGCAGGTCTGAATGACCCAGATTGCCTGGGGCTCCTGACATGGCTCCTGACCCGGGGCCCCGGTCTTCACATGTCCACTTGCGTGCGCTGACCAAACGCTGACTGCCGGGTTCAAGGGCCAAGTGTGCATTTGTGGCACGTCTGTTTGTGGCTTTTTTCTTTCCATTTCCACACGTTGAAAACTGCGCTGTGTTTAAGGTTAGTCACAGCCAATGCAAAACCTTTTAACAGAAGACTCTCTGGCTTTTCAATGGGACTACAGAAAAAAGAGCGGATGTTTCATTAAAGCTAACAAAATGGCATGCTGCAGAGAAGAGAAGGGGTTTAAAAATAGTTCATTTTCAATCGCCTTATGCGCATGACGGCTGCTTTAAAACATTTGGATGCGATCAAAATCCCCTGGGGAAAATATTCACATGGTTACCAAAGTTACATAAGCAATGAGTGAACATCAAACATTAAAAAGAGATAAAGCCCAGGACCCTTGACGATACACCTGCCTTGTGTTTACCTGCTTCTCACAGGCAACACACACTGCAGGATTATAGCCATGCTTTAACAAGTATCCTCAAACATTGCACAGACCACCTCTCAGTATAAGGCAAGATAAGGATAAGGTCAATTTATATTTTTTCCTTCTTTTCTTTTTTCAAAAAATATACTTCCTCTTGAGCTGTCCTCTGCTTGATTATTTAAAAAGAAAATTAGGAGAAACTGTTTATATGAAGTCTTTTAATACATAAGAATAGAAGATACCCCATTGTATGCCAAGTACACCGTTGTCTGCGAAAGTAGAAAGTGTGAAACATGAGAGCTTTCCATGTGGCACTGAAGATTACCCAGATGCTTTAAGCTCTAGTCCCTGGCAGCCAGAGCTCGACGGATTTGCTCCATTTCGTCGTGCAAGGCGCCGACGTCATCTTTGAGCCTCGCGTTCTCCGTCTTCAGCCAGGCCTTCTCTGGATCGTCTACGGCCCCAGAACCGATCTGGAAAATGACACCAAAGGTCTTTTTTTTTTCACGTCGGCTTTACTGTGCCGAACAAAAGACACGCCGCTCAAGCTGCGTGGCAAATATGAGCAGTCCTCATGGACAAAGCCATCGGATAACTTTCTGCCTCCTGCCACTTCCCCCTGAATAACAAAAAGAGAGACACAAGAGAAGAATAAGGGCCAAGAGGAGGGCACTTTCTTTCTTTCTCTCTCTCTCTCTCTCTCTCTCTCTCTCTCTCTCTCTCACACTCTTTTCTTCTGTGCCCAGAAAGAAAGAAAGCAGCACATTAAATACAAAGACTATAATTCATGGGGACATTTTTTATTGACAGGAATAATGCATATCATACTGTTCGGGTGCCTCTGTCATTCAGGTCAATTTACTCGGGAAGTTCAGGCAGGCAGTTGAAGTCTCTGCACCCGCGAGTCTGGCCTCCGAACCCTAGCAAGCGCCGCCCACAAGCCTTGCCAGGCTTGCCAGGGGGAATGCAGAGGGTGGTGCGGGCTAGCCCCAGGGGGTTCGCCGGGAGCACCGTTTCCGGAGGGCGGGGGCTTGTTGCCTTTGTGCGTTCCCTGGGCAGAGGAGCCGCCGGTGTCACCAGGATCACATCACCCGTCAGAGGGCTGAAGTGCGCGGCCCGAGAGCCGCATGGAGTCCATCAGGTTGCTGTGATGTCGGCACAGTGGGTCCTCCGCCGTGGCCTGACGCTGCCATTCAGGCCGTGCGCATTAACGCGCCTTTTGCATGCCTGTCACACTTAGGACCGCACAGCCGCTCAAAGGCTTTCAAAGCTTCAAGGGACTTTTTTTTGCCTCTTTTTCTCTCTCTCAGTCTGTCTCGGTCCATTCATAAAGAAAGCAGACTGTAGACTGTGAAAGGGCCCTGATGCTGTAACATTTTACTGTCATAGTAGTGAGTCCAAGCAGGGCCGCACACTTCCGCGCAAATGTTTTTTTCTCTGTTGCTGTGCCGCTGACAAACACAGATGTGCTCAGATTTGTGACAGTAGCATCTATGCCGCAGCCCTGCCTGCATATGGCCAGCAGTTGTTTATTCCAGATGATCCCCACAGTAAGGGGCCATGTGTGTGGGAAGCTTAAGCCGTGACTCTTCGTCTGTGACGGTTGGATGATGTTCAGGTCACGGATGACAGGTTATGTCTATCTCGCCTGGACCGCTAACAAACTGGGGGCATCAGAGCCTGTAGTGACGCTACTGTCGGACACGTGACTACGTACTGGGTGAGCGGCGCCTCAGTCTCCTCACCCCGACCATCACCTGCTAACACCTTGCTTTTCCTCTTACTTACACTGTTGCTGAGCCCGAGTAAATTAACACGGAGGCCCACATGATGACTTCCAACTCCAGCTCAACATCTGACCAGAAATACAGACCAAACACGGTGTCACAACGCAGAAGCATGCCCCCACCACCACCACCATTTCTCCATCCTTTACCTCTGGCTCCACCATCTGCTATCAGACAGAACTACAGATGATCAGCCATGAGGCTTGGCTGCGGCCACGGGAACGCTCATTAGCACCGAGAACAAAGCTGCTTCTCTGCAGAGCTGCACTTAGCTCTTACACACTGAGTGGCAGCAGGCTTTGTATGGCTGCTCAAACCTGCCATCTGCCTACACAAGAAGTCTCTGGTTGGAAAGTGCTCAAATGCTATGAGAGAGACGGTGAGAGAGAGAGCGAGAGAGAGCACAAGAGAGGCAGAGAGAGAGAGAGAGAGCGAGGGCAAGAGCGAGAGAACGAGAGAGGGGTCACACAGACATGTGAGAGGGACCACTTTGACACCTTATGACTCATTCATGTTGCTTTGCAACACCACTCTCAAAAGAAAGCTGATGAGAGATTTGTCTCTTCATGTAGAACACAACAACCTGTTTATTAGACACTAGCCATAATGCTCTTCCTTTCCCAATGGCATCTCAGTTAGTGGCCATTAAAATGTTTTTAAAAAGCTCCTAGGTCAATACTAACACAAATTAATTTATATTTAGGAGGACATATTCATACTGAAAGCATTTATGAAGCAAAGAACTATTAGCCTAGTCAGAAAATGTAAAGGCACAATGATGAAACAAAAAGTATAAAACCTAAATACAGATAAATATTCAAATCTGAAAAACTAAGCAAGACCACTGGTAGAGAAGATCTCTTACTGTGACACATTATTGTAAAAATAATTATGTAGAAAATATCATCTTACTTTTACACCATGTTGTCCACCCTTAATGCTATGTGACAGATAATGTAATGTAGCATGGTTTTCTATGAGGTGACTATCTGCAGATTCCAGTACCTCCAGCAAAGCTTTCTCCTCATACTCTCGGAGCTGCTCGCTCATATTTAATCTTGAAGTCCTACTCCTGCAGCTCGTTTAAGAGGTCCCGCACTCGTCCTGTATCACTCGGCACAACCTCCAACGCCTGGCCTCTCTTCGTTTGATACTGCATTTGAAAACAGCACACTGAAACTAGCTCGGCCAAAGCGCGTTTGGCAGAGTGCATTATAATGTTATTAATGCTTCAATGTGAATCAAAGCATTTTCTATACCTTATAGCTGGCTTTGACTACTGCATCAAAGCTGTTGCATCAGCAAACTGCTCTTGATAGCTATTACGCAGGACATTGATTTTCTAAATGGAAGGACAAACATCAGGTAAACATCTCATAAAAAAATGCAGATGTACATTTAGAGCTTTATGGAGCCGAAAAGCAAGAAACATGGAAGCTCATCCCTTTTTAATTACTCCATAATTGTTTTATTACATGGAGAGAGCAGCGGTGTGCACAGCAAACCTCTTTGTGGTGGTTCTCAAAGGCTTTGACTTTGTAATTAATTCTTGTGTACAAGGCCTCCGCCTCTTCCTGCAGCCTGGATTCATACTGAGCCTCAATAAACTTCACTTTCATTGCAAGCTCTTTCTTCAGAGAGTCCATCTCCTTATGGGAAAAAAAGAATGGTAACATGAAAAAAACAAACAACAACAAGAAAACCTGCTTTTCTCAAAAAACTGATAAAATGCAGGGTAAAGAAAGGTTAATATAAAGAGGGGAACATAATGATATTACAGGGCACACGAGCAGAAATGTGGAAAGTTGAATTTACCACCAAATTCCTGTACAGAGAGAAAACAAGCACTGTCAACACGCATGTTAGTGGTGCCTAAATATAAATAGAAGTATAAACATGTGGCATTATGTGTGTGTGAGAGGGCCCTTATTCAGCTGCAAGGCTGCCAATCAATTTGTTTAGCTCTGCGGGCAGGGGGAGTGGTGAACCCGGCCGGTTCAGCCGCTGTTTTTGGGCACAAAGCCACCATATGCCCTCTCAGCAGGAGGTCCGAGCAGCCCACCGACCAGCCACTCAGAAATACAGACAGAGGAATCCTCATCCAGAATGAGAGGCCAGTAGCATGAATGAATTTGCAGGGCAAAACCAGGGAACTTGCTGACAATCATTACTGCATAGTCCACAAAGTGAGGTGAGCTTGCATCCAAATGGAGTCACTGCTTTGCAGTCGTGCCTGGACTTACCATGACTTCCGGTGCAAATGTAAATCTTTAATATATTAAGTGAATTAAAAGCTTTAAAGTTCCACAAAAACAATAAAAAACAGAAATGGGAAGTAATACCATGATATGGGCAACACACTGCACTCCTGCCCTAAAACGTGGGTCCCCTAATTCAGTGCTGTAGTCTTTTTCAGGACATTCATTTTCTGATTAGTCTGGTGTTGTAGGAATCACTTCAAATCTAACTGGGTCAGCCAAAATGTTCTGATACCAGAGATATAGCTATGGGCTTCCTCAGTTCCACAACCAAAGAAAAACAAAGCACAAACAAACAAACAAGCAAGCAAGTGTAGGTCTCTAATATACAACACTGCACTAAAGTGCACTGGAATTCTTCACATTTTCCTACTGCCCTGCTTTTTCAGGTAATGTATTAAATCTGTTGATTTTATCTGTCAACCAGGGAATGAGTTGTGTTTTTCCTATTCCTGACTAAAAACAAATTCCCCTCTAAGAATAGTAAAAAGTTTTTTAAAAATAGAGAGAAAAGAGATGGGTTCAAAAGAAACATGGGTCCAAATATCCAGGCATATTCAGACTAACAGGCTAGCAAATAAGTTTATAGTTTGAACTTGAACATCAACCTTTACAAGTTCTGCACTTTCTTCAGAGAGACGTTTAATCGACGGCAGTTCAGACACAGGCATCCTGACCAAAGAGCCCTGACCTCAGCTGATTCGCCAGAGAATACCTAAAAGAGGGGAACAGGGTTATGTGTTCGAGTCAGGGAATTAACACTTAAACTAGCTAATGCACACACTAAGTGACAACCATCCACAGGTGCAGGCTGCACAATGTCTGCTCTGTTAAATTAAAGCCAAGTAGTTTATTCACACTGCAAATAAAATACAAATAAAACAATATTTTAGCAATGTTGTGGAAATGTCTACTAAAATCTGCTTAATTTACTACCTGAACTGCAGCTTGGCCAAACAAGTAGTCATTAACCAATGTTTTGAGCAGGAATCCTGACAATCACAAATCCTCAATCTACCAAGTGTTTTGTAACATACTAACTATACATGTCATCGCTGCTTCAGTTCAGCCCGCGTTACTAAGCAAACCTAACCGTTAAACTGCACCGTCTAGCTAGACAGCTAACTCTAGCGAGCTTAATTAAAAGGTCTTCACATTTGTGCCAACATCTGTCATACCATGACTGAATTTCCTCAAGCTCTTTTGAAAAAGGTTCTTCCGCCTCTTCATCTACAAATATACCGTTTCGTTTCTGTATAAGATCCATAACTCGGTGGTAGAAGCAAAAGCAGCTAAATGCAGGGCCACGAGTTAAACCGACGAACCAAAGATTTCCGTCTACAGTAGATTTCTATAGCAACCAGTTGGCGGGCCTCCGCAGCAAGGGAAGGTAATACAATGCTTAGCTTAGCTGATGAAAATAAAAAGTAGAGGAGATAGTCAAAACAAATCTTTAATGATGTATTATCATATAAAATTAGGATTAAAGTGTAATTTGTCTCTAAAATGCTAGCATTATAGTTTGTGCTGTGCGAGCCATCTTCTATTACCTAATCTCCAGCCCCAGCCAAACATTTACCTCAGCCAGCTCAACGGTCATCTGCATTGTGTTGAACAAGCTAACCGCTATCTAGTTAGTTAATTGTGAAGTCTGATTTTATGTGGTAGTGCATTTCGAAATGTTCGAAGGTGATGACCTTCTCCAAGTTTATAAATGTGTGAAAATTAAATACTGAACACGCGAACGCTAACCTGGCTACGTTATTCATCGTGAATTGGAGTGAAACTCATTAAAACTTCTGACAAGTTAGGTGGTTAGCTAGGTTTGTTAGCTAGCTAGGCCCTAGACTGATACTGAAATCACAGGGATGTTCATAGCTAATAATTATCTCCATAATCCTACTCTTTTGATGCGTAGATATTTTATAGACATTTGTAGCTTGTTCATTCTCTTCAAACATACTCAATCTATATCTTTCGTTAAGCCGTTAAGAAAAAAATTATATTAGCCAATAAATGTGGTCAAATGATTTTATAACAACTGAGTAATCTGTAACTAGTTAGCGTGTTTTAACCTATATTTCTGGTGCGCTCACTGTTTTCTTTAGACGAGGTAAAGTCCATTAAATGTATTAGTACAAACAGACATTCTAAATAGCAATCACTGTTGAGTCTGTTTAAACGACAAAATCCCTAAATCCGTAATATATCCTACTCCCCATAACGGACTCTCGCTCTGTCCCCTCCCCCATGTCACCCCGTAGCTTGTACTGTATGAGTCTGCCCTGGAGGCACACCAATATGGCCCTTCAATACGTGAAAACTATTAAGTCTGAGGATAATATTATTCGAACTGTTTCACTATATGCACATTTCGCTATGATCTTTTTTTTTTCTTTGTGAGTTTTGGTCTCCCGGATGTTATGGAGTTTGCATGCATCATCGATCAGTACTGAGGCATTTAAACAACCTTTATCATTTATTATCAATTAAATGCATTTATCTGTACAGTATGTACTCTTAATAATTTGCTTTGACATTAGAATATTTGATAAAATTGAACTCAGACGTTTTATATTTTTAAGATGCCTTGTTAGTTAGGTGCATATGACAGTGAATGGAAACAATGGACCATCTGCAGCCAAAAACAATATAATTTTCAATCTACAAGTTCAGAAGCAGCAGCTGAAAATGTCAGTATGTTGTATTTTGGCTTACATTATATCTGAAATTTTTCTAAAATTTAAAACTATTGTATTTAGCCTAATACATTTTGTATTAATATAGTTTTATGAATATAGTTATAATATTGTTCTTTTTATTTTGAAGCTGTAATTTAGGTAATACACTAGGCACAATTATAATAATTAATGATTAATGAGTATACTCTTATTGAATGACAGTTTTTTATTCCAATTATTAGATTTTACACCTCATTTTTTATTTACAACTTTAAATTCTAGACAAGTCTATGGTGGGCTGCACTGTCCTACAGAAGATTTATTAGCCAGCTAAAACTTGGTTTAAAAAAAAAATAGCATGTCTGTTTTTGAGGTCAAGTCAACCAACAAATTCCCTAAGACACAGGCCACCAGCTGATGATGAAAAATAGCCATGTCTTGTGTCATCCAAAGCAGAATTGGTTGGGGCCTTGGGGCCTCACTGCCAGCCTAGGGCAGAGACAATAAGATAACTGTTCACACTAAGCATAAAAGTGCCAATATTTTATCTTTAATTGAGAAATAAGATGCATATATGTTAATATATGTTATATTTTAAGACAATAGAGCCTATTTGTGAATGTGAATATTTTAAGTATTCTTATTATTATCCTTGACCAAAAAAAAAAGTAGCAGAATTTTTGGCGAAGGAGATTTATAACTGTTAAAGGCCCTCATATACACCAGTCAAGGTTCTGTTTGCTGATGTATTTTAATATTGTAGAGTTAATGACGCAGACGCATCAAGGATCAGGATTTCTTTAGGCAAACTGCTGCCCTCTTGTGGTCATATTTTGAAGCGTGTACTTCAAAAAATGGATAAGGGGAAGTAGTTGTATAATTCAGTCCCTTGAACACGAATACACGAAGTATTTTATGTTTACGTGATTACGTGATTACTCTTTCTACTAGAATTTTACTGATTTAAAATGAAGAATTTCATGAAACTCTTTCCAGCCATTCTTTTAAAACTTTTCATATTTGATTTTTTTTTCAGTATGGTCAGAGTAGCACTCACGTTAATCCCTGTATTTAACAAAGTGTGGAAATTAGGTCAACAAGCTGCCACACTGTTTTGTAAGCCATCAGAAATTGGCAAACAGCCAAACTGCCCAGTCAGACACAGGCACCAGTGGTTGGAGGCTAGGACTTTTTAATTATGAAATTTTGTTAGTTTTGGACCTATATGTCTTATTTATTTATTTGCTTAGATATGTATTTCAGTAGTTAGTAATTACTCAGTTACAGTCAATGTTTAAACAAAGCTATCAACAACAAACCAAACAGGAAACAAATTTTATTTATTATTACAGTTTGTGGAATATTACCTGGGGTATAAAACAGCCAAGCAGTCCAACGTAATGAACTGGGTCAGATCAGGAGCAGCCCACTAAAATAAAAGCGAACAGAATTAACCATGACCCATTCAACCAGAACAGGCATCCCTCAAGGGGAAATTGCATCTGCAATTAATGCCGTGGATCAGACAGGAGCCAGATTGAACACAGTAACCAAAACAAGATGCGTACGTCCACCCCCCTGCTTGATACCCATAATAGGAGGGGTGAAAGAGTTCGATGCTTTGGCCAACTGGTCAGAGATACACTCAAGATTCCAACTACAAATAAAAATAATTAGTTGTATCTGGAAGTGGTAAATGGCATATGGCAATTGCATTGGATGTTTTGTTAATTTTTTTATTAATAGTGTGAAATGCAATATAGATTATTAAATTACAATTAAATTAGCTTGCAGCAAACAGTTTTTGTCACTTATTAGTGGCACTCTTATCAGTCGTCAAATGTGAAATCGCTAATGCAGTTTACATAAATGTGGAGACTGCTGCACTGGTTATTTTTACTGTGCTCTCAAGAGGGCGCAAGTGGACCAGATGTGTAAGGTTTGAAGTGGATTACCTGAGCTATATGCAGAAAGTCTGTTTTTAGAAATAACATAAACGTTGACGAGCTTTCAGACACGATTAAACACCTGATTCGTAATTCATGTCATATCATTCATAATCTTCACACAAAAATCCAACTTCATTAATGTTTTGAATCATTAAAGTTATTGACAGGTTAAAGTTATTCACAGCATTTACCATCACAAGCATCTTATAAAGTTGAACCAGACTTCTCTAGTTTTTGTATGTGTTCACTATAACCTTGTAATTTCTTACACCTATTATTGTATCTTGATCATGGCATACCATGAACCTGCTCAAAATAGCTGCTTTAGCCTCTTTGAACTGTAAAGAACACTACAGCTCCACACCTATTACTCATAACTGTTGGCTCTTATGAGAACAGCATCAGTAATCTATTTCATGTTATGTTTTAATTTGTTATATGAAACATCTAATCCACAAACCACACAAAGACATGCCTTTCCAGTAAAGGATTTTCCCAGTTTAATTAATAGTCAGAAAACATGCAATTGTAGGTCTTGATTTGGCAATTACATGGCAACATTAAAAATAACTTTAAAAAAAGAAAACACTTAATAATGTTAAAAGGATAATTTAATTGAACCAAAATTTTAAAGTACTATTCACCAAACTATAGGGATGAGCCCATATTAGGGCTGAAAACTCAGCATCAATGTAGATTTAGGCGGGAGATCACAACAGATTTCTCAGTTGCAAAATTTTTATCTTTGTGGTCCATCTCACCCTGGTGGATTTGAGTTTCTGTTGTCCTGTCCCATCATAAACACACCTTGCTTCTGTAACATTTGTGTTGTTTTAATTTGAAGATGGTCAATCTTGTGGGATGTAAACCAAATGTTCATACTAGCTAATAAGCTTTCAGAGTCTTCTGCCTGAAGTGTTTTCTTTGCAAGTGTCTGGCAGAGCTGCATGAGTCACAATCTCTGGTGGTCTTTTGTCATTCTAGCACATAATTTTAATGAGCACTGCTGCTAGTCTTCTTCTGTTCTTAGCCGATCCCAGTGTTACACAGGGATCGACCTAACACTGGGATCCATAATGACCAGTCAACCGTTTGTGTCTGTTGTTCTTTCTGTTTTGCATATGATATTCAGTATTTGTAATCTTGTGCTGTGTTAATGTCTTTTCAGATCTGTTTGAGTGTGTTGTAAATAATATTATTAACTTGACCAACAGCACTGTTAACAATGTAATTTCCCAAAGATGACAAACCATTTTTTATGATACAGTAAACTAATAATGAAATCATTTTTACTTAACTTCATCATAATAAAGTAAATAAATAAAAAAGATCATGTCAGTCACTCACCCCTGACATGTTGTACCTTCTGTACAGGTCATTGGGAGAGGAAGAACAAAAACTGGCTTTGATGTAAGACAAGAAGAAGTGGACATCAGTGGAGACCATGAGAGCAGGTTTGGGCTAGTGGGAATAGTCGGGTCAACATTACACAACAATGTATTGAAAAAGTCCTCATTCCTGCTTTCTTCAACATGCTTTTAGCACTATACGTCCTACAAATTATTATGTTTCCTCCAACATTTGAAATGAATAATAGTTTAGTTTAGGCTGTGTTTGTATATGAGATTGGCAGCCTATTGCACTGGGGTTAGTTAAGTGGTTCATATTTCTGGCTGGTCCTACCTTGATTCCTGCTGCTGTCTGTCCTTAGTGAGGTAGCTATATTGTATGAACACTTATTTTGTGTTCTTGTGGTGTTTTGGTGTGGTTACTCATAACAATTGCATATGTTATGCATTAGGAGAGTTGTTCTTGGACTACTGATGCTGAACGATGTCATTTGTCATTTGTTCCCTCTTCCAGATAGATCCATACTTTAGTAGACCAAGTGTAATTGTAACAGAATGCCGTATTGTTATTCCAAAAACAAGGTGAGTAATCTAGCTAATGTCAATGTTGTCAACGTCTTTCAAATGCTTACTTTCAAACATGTTTATGCAGTCTGTGTGCTGCAGGCCTTCCTGATACAGTGAGGTGGTAGCCTTTTAGTCTTAAAGTCTAACCATGTAGTGTAGCACAGAGATGCATTCTAGGCTTACCTGTAACCCATCCGGTATGCAGGGGAGTCAGGGTGGCCCATTTCCAACCATGACACATGGATATTGCCTTTCTGGCTTCAGCGGATATAATGAAGGCTGTATTTTATCGGCTCCATACGTAAGTAGGTGACAGTTTTATTACTTCTGCTAATGGAGAAGAAGTGTCAGGAGGGCTACGCGGACACTTAATGCCTCTTCCTCCTCTGTGTCCTCCCTACGCCATGGTCAGTTATCAGACCGAGACAGGAGACAACGGCTGACCCCCGACCATTCAAGCCCTCGTGGCCAAGTGGAGGATAAAATCAATAACCCATAAGCAGCACAGGATTCCACACCTACTCATCTTCTCTCAGACACACACCCCCACACATGCACACTCCAAGTGCAAAGATCGGTCAGGTTTGTGTGTGTACAAGCACGTGTCCTTCAGCTTCGAATGAAGGCAAGCTAAATTAGCAGGAGAAAAATCTCATTTCCTGATAACTCAACTCAGACAGGCTGCAATGGAGCACTGCCTGGTCTCCTTTGAGGGTGAAAAACAAAAGACCTCTTAGTTGAAATAGCCGTGCGCCTCACATTCAGAGCCAGGAAATAAACCCAGGCTTCTAGAGCCGTGGGCAGCGTGCTTACCTAGTCAGAACCCCGTTCCCTAACCCATAAGTAACCTCAGATTTAGCCACCAGAACAATAATACGAGCTGGACTTCTAAAACTCTCTAGACCTATGAGATTGTGACAACTTCGCTGTCTTTTGGCCTGGTGACTGAAGCATTGTGCAGTATTCTATTGATGGCTACAAAACAGCTGTGTCATGTCATGCCCTCTCAGGAAAAAAAAACAGCACTTTGGTCTTGCGTAATAATCTTGTTGGACATCTGCTTTTCCCCCATCTCTGCATTATGTACATCTTTGTCTTGTGTATATAGGATGACGGTGTTTCCATCTTTGCCCAAATGGAGATTTATGAGGCAAACCGAAGCTGAACTGGGACCTGACCTGTTATTTGCTCTATAGCCTGTCAGCAATGCACTGACCCTAAAACACATTGTGGAACTGGACCACCATATGATGGCTGAGACTTAATGGCTGCTCTGTCCTGTCAAAAAAGCCAATTGCCATTTTTAGACTTAACATTAAATTCCGAAAGATGTGTCATCTGACGCATCACACTGTCATGGGTTTCTGAAAGCCTCTCATGTCAATATCGGGATGCACTGCAGTGAGTCCACGAGTCTGTCCATTTCGCTTCAAAGTTCAGGCCTGTACCCTTCCCAAGCTAAGGGATGAAATAAGAGCCCATTAACGCCCTTTTGGCTCTGTTCTTCAGAGGATCGCGACAGCATGAACCGCCTTCACCATGTGGCAGTGTGATATTTTTGGATCACCATGCCTGATCCAAAAACATGCCTCAGTGGAGCATGGAGATGGTCAGTGCCTTATTGTTGTAACAATGAGACATCGGAATTTGTCTGCAAGTCAGTATTGGACTGTTTCGGTAGCTATTGCACAGAAGCAGTAGAAGCAGGCTGTTGCCTATATGCTTAGTGTGAGTGTGATCATTAGGAAATGCCCAGTGTTTCCCTGGGAAAATGCTTGCTTTTAAATGCATGATCCTGTGTTCTTTATATATGTAACCGAGGTACTACTGAAAAAAATGCAGACATCACACCATTATAGTACATATGTAAAACAAATACTTAATAATTATATGAATGAATAAAGGCTAGTTTTTTTTCAGTTAGTTATAACTATGTTTTTACATCGGTTGCTAACTGTTCGTCTGTCTCCAGTGCTTCACACAACAGCATAACTGTACTTGTGCATGTGACTCAGTCTCATTTAGCAGGTTTGTTGTGGGAAGTGAGCCTTCCGGTGTGTGAGAGAAGTACCAGAATGTTGCTGCAGCAACAGAAAAAGTGTATGCCATTAGTAGTAATCACATTAGTTTACTCAGCCATAAAGTATGTAGATAAGCTCAGGCTGCAGTATAGTGGTTACTGAAAGGATGGGATTAGAGAAAAGCTAACGCAGCATGGCCCTAAGAGAGAGGAGGTGCATTGTCACCCCCCACCTAACAAAATGCCTGCTGTGTTTACCTACCTCCTCAGTTTTTTTCTTTGGGGAAATATTTAAGTAAGCTCATTTTGTTAGTGCTTTATAAGAGCATCTGCTAAATATAGTATAGACAATGTATAGACTATTAGTGCCATTATCCAACTGAATTCTTCATGTGGGATGGGGGCGTTGGATTAGATGATTGGTTGGATTGATTTTTAAAACATTTTCTCCATGACTGCAAACATTTTGGTTTGGGCCCTCTCACAACCCTGAGTTAGTTTAATTGGTTTAGAAGATCAATTAATTAATAAATATTCTCAAACACTTTTTGAGACATGAGTCATCAGAGCAAAAGGCCCACCAACATTTTTAGAATGTTTTTTAGAATATCTACCAGGCTGGTGGTCTATGAAGAGAAAGGATTACACCAACATACATGGCCATCAGCTGCAGCTACTCAAACAATTAACACCCTCAGTCTGACACATTTGTGTTGGTCCTCAAACCCAGTTTATGTAATATCATTAGTCCAGTAATTTGGAGAACAGTCTTACTGTGTTTGGTCTTATAGCAGGACTTTTGCCACCCTGCTGCTTTTCAACACAAAACATTTATCCTGTCCATCACAGAGTTCAAGTAAATATTTACTGTGTAAATCAAACCCTGTAAATATTTTTCCCTAAAAGTAAACATTTCCACTCACATGTCACAGAAGAGATTGATTTTGTTCTGTATTATTAAAGTATGAGCTCTCCTGGGATGTGTATTATGACCAGTGGTCTCATCTTTCTTTTCTGTCGACTGATGTGGTTAGGTTTGCAGCCATTCTGCAGGGCTGTGTGAGAGACTAATGACTAAAACAGGGCTTATGGGTACAATATTTTCCTCGCTGTCACAGTTATTGTTTTGCGTGATAGGTTTTATGCTCAGCAGTAATGGTAGCAGCAGTACAGAGGAAGACTGAAGGCTGTTTTAGTCGATTTCTTGACGTTTAGTGACACTAAATGCTGAAGCCAGTCATTACTGAGTGGTGGAGATTCACCCAGACAGGTTCCCTTAGTGACACTCTTTAATCTCATTGTCCCAGTCACAGGTGTTCGACGGCTAAAGACAGTTGGTTCAGTCCACACTAATAGGGGACAAAGTTAATGATTGATCTACCCTACTTTTGGGAAGAATATTTTATGTTACTTCCAGTTCAGCAAGAGAAGGTCCAGAACTAGAACTGGAGCTGTCATTGCATCACCTCAGGTGATGAGTTAGATGCTCATGTATATTATATGATACTCGTGGCTGTCTCTGAAGTGGGCAGCTGTGTTGAGGGATATGGGAGTGTAGAACAGAAGTGGCAGCACGGAGAGACTCGAGAAGAGCAGCTGTATTTGTGGTGGTTTATGGCTAGGTGGGATTTATGGAGTAAGCACTGGGCAGTAACGAGAGCTCTATGTTGTTTTATTAAACAGGTCCAGTGAACACTGACAATGTTAGGCTACATATGCATGGTTCAAAATGTAGTTTATAATTTTAAATTGCAAAATATCCAATAAGAAAATGGGTTAGGACCCCACTTTTATCTAAAGAGCTGTGGGAGCTATACCATGGCATTAAAGAGAGGTACTAGTGAAGAAGGATAAAGGAAAATGGGCAATGAAAAGACTAAGGAGCCTTTGGCTATTTTAATAATACCAATCACACAAAAACACAACAGCAAGGTATTTAAACTGTTCGTAAATATACACTAGAGTTGTGCTGTTCTATTGTCCTCAGATCACTGTAGCAGAGACAAACTAAACAATGCTAAACAAAAAATGAAGCAAAACAAGCATGCTACCCTAATCTGAGGCCAATATACCCATTAGAAAAAGAAAAGAAAAGAAAAACCCTGATCTTCCCTAGCAAGTAACCAAAAATTCTATGGGATATAGGGAGAGGCCCCTCGTCCTCTCCCTACATTTTGTAAACAGAAGAATTTATGCAAGTGTATACTTTTCGTCCACAATGTACTAATTTTCAAAGAGACATTATGTCTGAAAGTATTACACAGAATTTCTATATAGCTGATGTGAATTTTATAAGGTATGCTAATACAAACACATGCATATAATGTCTGTCTAAGCATATATAGGAGAATATACACAGTGTTTCACTGCCATGCAGTTCGTTGCAAGCTGTGGCTGTTCACTATTTTTAGCACCTTTGTCACTTGTGCACACAAGTACAGGGAATTGCACAATAGATTGTGCACTAAAATGGAGAGATGCACAACAATATAAATAAATGAATAGATAAATTGCTAATGAATTACTGGATCACACACAGGCTTTTCTTGTGTTTCTTTGCTCCTGCTTCTGCCTTCTCTCCTTTTGTGTCTTGTACTCTGTCAGATGTAAACACTTCTGTCAATCTTCTGTCTTCATGCGGACCTTATGGTGTCAGCATGATTTCAAATCCCCACCCCCCACCCCAAAAGCCAATACACTAGTCTACAATACAATATAGTATTTTCTTCTGATTAGTCTTTTCTTCTGAGTAAGGTGGCATAATCATTGTCTTCATGTGCATTCTCTTTGGCATTAATATTTCCCAGATAATGTTTTTTCCCAGAGGAGCAGAGTCTTCGTGCCTCTGTGTGTAAACCTGACGCATGGATCAGCTTGCTGCACTAGCTGTCGCCCAGCGGTACAGCACTTTGCACTTTGTCACTCACCGCGCTTCTGTGGACGATGCACCTTGTGTGAGCGCCTCACTATTTGCGATGCTCAACTCCGAAGCACTGTACTCTCTCCTCGGGATGACGTACTACGGCTTGGGGTGCAAGCTTAACCGCAGGCAGCCTATCACAGTACAGCACATGGGAGTAAATCTCCCACTTTCTCTCACCTAACTCGCTCTCTCTCTTGCTCTTGCTTGCACCTCGCTTTCTCTGACTGTGCACGAGGCTCAGCACCGCATCACCTCCGGAGCCCGATCGCAGCAGTTGACTTTGGCATCTTGCGGTGGTAAATTTGTGGGCAGCCTCAACCCGGAGATTAGCGCCGTGTTTTAGTTGCAGCGCGTCGCTGAAGCGAGTGGGTCAGGGCTCTGATCCCCAACTCTCTCCGGATCGTTAGGAGCATTGTTTCTGCCCAGCGTGGCAGGTGATTGGGGAGAGACAGAAAGGTAGGGTATGGGAGCCAATAGTACAGAGTAATGGAGAGCAAACTCAGCACTGTGTGTGTGTGTGTGTGTGTTTGTGTGTTTGTGACCTCTCTCTGTGTGGCAGAGGGAAATTGCAGCATTTCTGCTGAACAGAGTTGCATGTAGTTCTGTGCAGGGAATTGGGAGGTTACCTTGCAGCTCAAAACCTGAGTGTCCGGCTCTGTTTGTCCCTCCTTGTGAAAGGTGTGGGAGTGAGGAATACTGCTTTCTGCTGCAGCTTCACTTCTGTGACTTGCTGGGCAGATACATACAAGCCTGCGTAGCTGGCAAACCTCGCATGGTGCATGGTGGCCACCCTCAAACCCCAAGTGTGATGCAATTCCTTCTGGGAAGGCAGCAGCTCTTGCTTTAGGCTGCTCGCTGAGGCAGAAGGGCCGAGCGGTTTTTGCGGTTGTAGGCATCCCTAGAAAGAAGAGACCCAAACAAGTGCACACTTTCTGGAAGACTCGGAACGATGTCCAAGCCGTCGCGGCTGGTCAGGCCCTCGAAGCAGAAGGAGTCCCCTGGTGACCGCTCCCGGATGCTCATCGTTGGGGAGAGGCTCATGAGGGCCGGCAGCGAAGGCAACCTGGTGAGACCCAGGCCACACCAAGAGCACAGGCCACCACCCTCAAATGCCCAGGAGCATGCCTTGAACATGCTCACCATCCAAGGTAGGTGGGCACCCTTCTGCAGTCTAAATACAGTTTACCACTGAAAATTGTAATAAACTTTTAAGTGGTCCATCCTCCCTCATGTCGTTCATAAATGAAGGACTATGTGAATTGGTCTTCTCTGCATTTTTTGTAGTTATACAAATGTCTTGGGTCTTTATTCAGTGGAGGTCATTCTGCTGTTTGGCTGGATAATTGCGACTAACAGCTACTACTAACAGCGCTTTTCGGCTGCGTTCAAAATCTCTGGCCTGGTACAAAAGTGTTTTCCCTCACAAAGTCCTGCATTCTCTCAGCATTACCGCGGACTTAGATGATGCCATCCAGGGCACGTTGGCCAGGCTATTGTGTGGCAATCCTGACACTGGCACATGTACATGCTCCCACACTGTTCCACTGATGCCAGATCTGTATGGAGCGGATCAGTGGGGCTGTGTCTCTTTTTGCTGATCAGATGCATTCTCTTCCCCTGCATTTGTATCCACCCACCATGCCCTGATCCTCAGAGGCGATCAGACCTGATAAACACAGAGTGCAGAGAAATACTTATTAGCTGCCGCATCCCCAATCACTCCCAGTGGGTGAGTAAAGGTGTTTGTTTCATTGTCTGATCTGATTTTATGGGTACTTTAGCTATCTAAGTAGAAGCAACACAAGGGGGCAGTGTATTGCAGGTGACAAGTCATCTTGATTAGTCTGTGAACTGTGACTTTGGGGACTTCTTCATTTATGTTTATATTTATTCTGTATGTTCCAAACTTCTGCAAGCTGCTCAGGATATCAGCATCTGCCAAATTCTATAAATGTAAAATATGACCATATTTATAGATTTAACAAATATTCCCATCTAATGTGACTCACTTAGAAAGATGCCAGTACACATGACCCATTTGTTTCACTATCCATACTCAGCATAAAAAGGCTCTGGGAAGTGATGTGTGGAAGGGAGTTATTGAGAGTATGATGGATGGCAGCTGATATTGAGGCTCACTTAAATCTTTGACAGTCGGTTTATTTAAACAAGCTTGAAAAGTGTGTCCCTGCTCGAATGATGTCAGTTTAGAAGCCGCAAGGTCCTCTCCTCTCTCCTGAATCCATGTGTGAGCTACCATATTACTCACATAACACAAACTGTAAAACTAAGCGGTAACTCAAAATATTTTAAATGTTTAAATGTTAAAGACAGTTAAGCTGGCAAACACTGAAAGCATTATAAAAAAGGAAAACAAAATCAAATGTGAATACTAGATAGCAATAACTTGTACAGATGCCCTTTTCTAAGATAATGTAGGTCCATTTTCTTTGTGGTTAAGTAGCTCTCACGAAGGTAATTTTTCCTGGGTGACTTCACACTCTGTTAGCCGGGTGCCAGACATGAAGTGGACTCGGCCCGAAGCACTGACTTAAAGCGGCAGTCGTGGGCCACCCCTCATGTGGCATTTCTGTAGAGGCAGAGCTTCAACCCAGACACGTCACCAAGTCCCGCCACGCTGTGCGCTGATAAGTGACATTTCCACCAACAAAGGATCCAAGGCTTTTTGAGCTGTCCTCAGCCTGCGACTCTCTGAGTGGCGCCCTGAGAGGGAGCTTTCAGAAAGTCCTGCGTGGTCTGCTTGAGCCTTCAGCTGCCTTGATGAGCTACACCCAAGGCTGCCTATTTATAAAACCCGACTCCTATGTCTTTTTTGAAAGCAGACATTACCTTTGCATTTTTTTATCTCCAAACCAGCACTCTGCTGATGCTATTAATGCATATACAACATGCAACAAAGTCCAGACTGCATAAAATACACACACAAGCAGACACATATGCAGGATAGTTCCTGTTGCAGTATATTAGTCATCTTTTTCCAATTCAGTGAACATGAAAGAAGTTTATATGAAAAATTAACTCTTTCTTTTGAAAGAGAGGTAGGAATAAGTAACCACAAGCACAGGACAGTTTTGGTGTTATTGTTATTGTAAATGTAGTTCATGTGATTTTACTTTTCTCACTGCGCACTGATAGGCTATACCTTCTGCCACTTCTTAACAGGTCATATCAGGAAGGTAATGAACCTTATAATCATCCCATGGCATTAGCCTTGTAGTAGTAACCTGCTTCTTACTGCTCCTATACACTGTGCCTTCCACCTTTTTGCTCTTCTTGTCCTCCTGTCAGCTGGATGTTGTGTTTCACTGTGTGTGCAAGACAGAGCAGGCCCACTCCCTCTACAGGACTGAATGGCCGTGGGCAGCTGTGTGGGATGTGGGCCGTGTGGGGGTCCCTGCAAAGGCAGTTGCATCAGAGTCATGCGCCACTACACTTTGCTGCACTGGTGCTGCTGATAAAATCAAATGAATCATCCGTCAAACTGCGGCCCTTGGCCACATGCTATTTTGGGGAGAGGAATGAGAAATATGTTTCAAACGCAGGTGATGTTAATCGTAACGAGGTAGGGGCTGGATGGAGGCGGCGATCGGTCTGCTGTGCTGGAGATAATTTACCTCTTTATCCGTTCAGCACCCCGACTGGTCCACTCTGTCCCTCACTGCCTGCATGCAGAGAAAATGACCTCTGTTAAGCCCTCTGGGGAAGTCTGCTATGGAGCAAGAAGGGAAAAAACAGCCAAAGCATAAGATTTCAAGGTCAGAATATGCGTAATGCATTTTTAAAAACCTTTTATTTGTAGTCTATAAGTAATTGGAGAGTGACATTAAACAATGACTCTGTGGTTAAAGTAAAGAATGTCAGTTTTCATTTGATATTATTTGTCTGTATGTTGGTTGAACCAAGAACGAATAAGAGACCTTTTATTTGGTCCCTAATTTCAGGGGACTTGGACGTCACTGTGGCTGCGCAGATGTTTTTTGGGTGGCTATGTGTCCTTGCATAATGACTTTATGCACAAGATACCAAATAAAATGTCTAGTTTGTTTGAGATTGTTTTATGCATTTGGAATTCACTTACCTAAGACAGCACTGAAGATGAAAAGCTCCAGAAATAATCAGAAACTGATAATTGCTGCATTAAAGGCCTGGAAAAACACCTCCAGTGTCTAGTTATATTAATAGCCACAGACTTCAGGAAACCAACAGTTGCCTAAACCTGACAGTTTTATTGAATATTATGTCATTTAATGCTAAATGATACAACTACTTGGTTCCTTGAAATGGGAGGACTATCTATAAAAAGTGCTAAGATAGTATAAGATAATTGTGCCTATGTGGTTCACCATGATAGCAATACGTATCCTCTAATAAAAAATAATCATATGCACGTTATTCCTTGTTTTATTTAAATATGCTGGAACACAGAGGCAAAACAACATAAATTGTCACTGTCCAATTATTTAAGTCTGCACTGTTAATAAAGGTCCAGACTTCTTCTGGCCTCTAAATCTCAAATTTTTTATACATTGGGTCATTTTTTCTTTCGTGGCTTGTGTAAATTTTCCCCCACAGTAACCCGCAAGGCAGTGTCCCAGTCTCACAATTAAGATCCAAAAGCAATGATTTAGTCTGTCAGCTGCGTGATTTCATGCAGGACGCGTATGCCTGCTCTGTTCCAGTCCCTTCAACCCGCTGCCCCCTAAGCCACCCAGGCTCTCACATTTGCTTGCCTTCCTGTTCCCCACGTTCCATGCCACACGTGTGCTCAGAGCATCAACAGCAGCAGACACATCTTCCTTCCAACAGCTGCCAAAGTTCACACTCCCTCCTCTCTGTAAAGATGTAAAGCATCTTCCATCCCAGTTCCGAGCCTGGGTTGCCGCGAGCAACCCTGACAAACGCAGGGCCATGTCTTCAAGTCAGGAATAGTTCAGTAGTGAACATAGCAAACCTGTACAGACAGCAGATCTCCAGATCGTGTCCTTGTCTGATACAGTTCCCTCAGCCTGGTTGTTGCGAGCAGTGACCAGAGCCTTGTCTAAGAGAATCACCAGAGCCCTGCTCCCTATAGTTTTAATAATATGGTGACATGGGTCAGTAGAGAAAGCAAAAAGCTGGACCAGTGGAAAATTTCACATCTTAGAGGAACATTATTGACCTATGATCAGCTCACTGTGTACAAATAATTATATACATTAGGACTTGAAAGGAACAAACTGATCCCAGGTAAGCACTCATAAGACTTCCCTGTATATCACAAAGAAGCTTTGTTCTCTGGAACCACTAAAGCTACTACTGATCTGATATTCAGATAATCGTTCTAGCCATGTGTTCATGCTCATTTTGAGAGGTGTTTTTCAATGCATTCCTCAGGATTCACCACTCAGTCCACATTATTGCTCTTTCCTAGCTATCAACACTCTTGAAACAAAAACACTGAAAATGTACTGGGAGCAAGATTAGCACAAACATGTGGACCACCTGGTGGGTCCTGAGCACTGATTTAAAAAAAAACTGCTTTAGAGGACTGCATCACCCAGAAAATGCTAAAAGTGATAATAATACCACTTCTCTTATATGAGCTAAGTCATGATAATTGATCCCTGCTAGCTTTTGTTTGTCATTAGCCAATAAAGTACTGGCTTAACTCCATTGCCATTAAAACAAGGACCCTAATCCTCAGGAATGGGTTCACACAGCAAAACCTTTTTGCCCTGGCATCTTGACCTTAGCAGTTAGAGTGTGTAACAAGCAGGTGGAGATTAGGCAGAGCGATCACCATCTTCTCTTTGCTGTGCCCATGGAGCTCCACGCAGGCAATTCAGGAGGAATGCAGTATTGCATGTAGGTGGTATCTCTAGAGGTCAGAACTTGGAACAATATAATTCTTGAGCTAATGGCTAATGTGCTAATGGTTGTTAGATTCATTGTATATTTCAGGTTTAGTATTAATATTTAATTATTAATATTTCTTTTGTTTATTCAAACTGGCATAAAGACCATAAAGATCAGTACCAAAGAAGAACCTACTATGGAAAAAACATAAATAAATTAGTGTGATGTTAAAAATGCAGCATGTCATCATCTTTAGCTAGAATAATATTACATTCTATGCTTTTGGTGCACTGACAGCAAATTTGGTTTGGATGACTCCAGTGTATAAAGCAGTATCTCCAGTTCCAGATGGTGTCATCTTCAGGAATGTCTCATGCATGCACTTCAAGTGTTGCTACTGGCAGAGGAGATGTGGTGTGGTGATCTAATCATTGCCAGAGACAGACAGAGACAGCTTTCTTATCTGTTCTCATTACACAGAAATATTGCACCATTACTGAGTAGACATAAGGAGAGATGGAGGGAGGGAAGGAGGGAGGACTGGAGTGAGGATGTTCCAGGAGCATGTGCATATGTGTGCAGCTGTGGGTCGAAGTCGCAGCCCAATACCAAGCTTACATACCTAGCCCTGCTGGGGTGACTGTGCGGTTCGCATGTCTAGCACACAGGCCTATAGCTGGCTAATTAGAACCTCTGCTATGAAGCGAGACAACCACAGTCTACTATCTGCGCCACAGTCCAAGGCCGATAGGCAGCCACAGTGACCACACTGCTGGCGTGATTTTACCGTTGGATAGTGAAGAAGGCAATAAGTCAGATTTGAAATGCTGTAAACACATATAGAACGTTTAAATTCAGACCTTCAGTCTCCTTACAATGCCATGTAGTATATGAAAAAATGACTGAGCAGTCCTTTTTTTGTTGTTTTCCATTTTTGTTTTTCTACATCAAAGTAGCATTTGTGATTTGTCATCAACTGTCTTAAGTGCTGTCCTGCTGAAATCCTGCTGCAGAGCATGAGTGGTTTGAGCTGGGGAAACTACAGCCCTCCAGGGTGTGCAAAGGGCAGCAGTCTGTATAATGTGTGCTCATCATTACTGCATAAACTAAAGCATTTGCAGCTTTGTGTCATATTCATTGCATCAGCTTGATAGACCAGAAAACAGTGCTATGTCATGTATTTTGAGTTTTAAATTGAAAGTACTCACATACTCTAAATGTTACACTTTGGCGCTGTTTCTGTTTTCTTATGTCTGTGTAATTTGCCTACATCTGTCTCCAGCTGAGCAGCAGTGTGATAGAGGCCTGGAGATTCGAATCACAAAGCCATCTACAAAGCAAACAAAAGCTGAGAACACAAGTGCATTAAGCGAGAGCACAACTGCATTAAGGCCGACCACACAAATACATTAAAAAACACATTTCAGAAAACAAAGCACTGAAAAAACACTACATTTGTAAAAACTGCTCACAGCAGTGAGTACTCACAGCACAGAAACACTAAGTAATTATTAACATTAGCATTTTCAAAAATGCTGCATTTGAGGTCACTCACAAAGGGGGTAGCTCAAGTTTGTTTCCATGTTTTTTTGAATGTTAATTTGTGCAATGTATTTGTGATCTTGCTTAATGGACTTGCCTTTTGGACCGATTTACTGTTCTGATTTACTCGTTGGGAAAGCATACTACCGTGATGTTTCTGTCTTTCAAATCCTAAAGAAACCTCAAGGAAAATCATAAATTTCATTGGTCAGAATTCCTGTGTTTTTTCTAATAACAGAGGGTACATTACAGAGCCCTTCAAACTATCCCCAGAAGGGGCAGGTAAGCATGTACACAGCTGCATGTCTCTGCAGAAGACATACCAATGAGCAGTTCTGAATTGCTCCTCTCTCCAACAGAAATGCGTCCTATAGTAACCAAGAATATGTAAAGTAGCCTACGTGAATAGATTGATGTTTTTGTTTTGTCTTATTTATGCAATATTTTCATATTTTTTCCACCCACTTTTTTTTACCCCTTCTCTGAGGGGTTAGATGGGTCTGACCATACACCTATAAAAAATCAAATGTTTCTCAGATTTTGTCTAAATCAAAACTCCAACATGCTCATAAACCTATTGTCATGAAGGACACCCCTTATGACTCTTGTCTTTCAGACATGTCACAATGCATTTAAACATTGTTCCTCAAACTGTGCACTCAACACTGAGAGCTTGAAAAGCAAAAAAACACATAAGACATAACTATTTCTATATTTATGTGAATCTATCATAAATATTCATGAATGTTCTCCTTGCAAGGACAGCTCCAAGTTTAATGATCATTTCCCATCCCCAGTTAGGAGAAGCAGGCAAAGAAAAAATTGTCACTTTATTTTGACTTATAGTAGGTAAATATGACATAAACTACACATTTGGCGATGGTGTTGCTTGCCTGCAAGCTCAGCACATCATTCACTTGCCACTTTCCATTCTGGGCCAGATGTATTCCGTCCCAGTTGTGGCTCCTACAGTACAATCCTTGTTTGTGTTTTCTTGTGCTTTCCTCACACACCTGTTTTAACTCACAAAGAGCTTGGCCATTAGCAGATTAGGCATACTGGAGAATAGGGGAAAATGGCAAAAACATCCAGGTTTTAGGGCCCCTGGATCCGTAGGCTTGTCCAACCAAACCATATGGCTCTTCTCAAACCATAGAACACAATAAAACACTAATAAAACCACTGTGAAAGGTAGGAGTACTTACCTACTGTAATGAGTTTTTTGCATTCCGCTTTCACGTTTTACATAGTTAACCATCGCAGCATAACAGACCCGAGACCCTTGCTCCAGGGCGCGAGTGAACCAGATCCATCAGCTCAACTTTGTCAGGCCATTCTGCACAGTTTACCTCACAGCTGTGTGCCCCTGCACTGTATTCAGCCCCTCCCATGTCCACTGCCACCTCAGAGACCTTAAATGTGAAATGTGGATTTAAAAAAGTGGTTTGGGGAAGTAAACGTTTGCACCTGTGGTAAAATCACTAGTGGTAAATTACTACAGGGTACTTTGGAAACTAGGTTTATATGACTTGTGAATGGTTGATATTAAACAGTGGCAGTTTTACTGTCTGCATGCTACGGCTACTGCAGGTGACTGAAAGACAATACTTCATAGGCAGGGCTGTGCACGAAGTACAGTAGCTCTTTTCAGTCTTATAAATGCAGAGCTAGTGATTGGTGATGTAGCTAGTTACGTTGAGTTTCACAGAGACCAGATGTGGACTACTTCTTTGACCTGTGTTTATTTCATTCTTGCTTCTAAATTTCTTAAATCTCTTCTCATCAGGAGTTTACAGTCGTAGAGGTAAAGAAAAGACATAAATTGTACAACTGGTCTGTAAAAAGATTTTGACTTAGGGATTACAGATCTTGTCATTGTGTATAAACTGGCTTTTCAGAAGCTGGCTTCCTGTGTTTCATCACATTTACAAATATATTTTGAAAAAAAAAGTAAACAGTAACCATGCTGTGATTACAGCATAGCCTGAGGTGATTTTTTTCTTATACTTTATGCATTACTCCGCTAATGTCTTTGTTTGATATTGGCAAGATGATAATAAAGAACTTGTATGTGTTACTTGTGAGAGAGAGGGAGAGGCGAGAGAAAATTTAAAGAGTCGCAAAAATAAGTGAGCTGCAAGGCAGCAGTAAGAAAATACAAACAAAGAGAAGTACAGTGAAGTAAAACAACTTGCATAGGATCCAGATACCAAAGGCGGTTCAGTGCAGACTGGCAGGCGGTAGGAACCTGTGGGCTTATATAAGAGAAAACAAAAGGGAAAGAAATGAGGAACAGGTGTTCTCATTCAAAATGGTCGGTGATTGGGACCGTGGCAGGCGGTGTGTGTGTGTGAGTGAATGAGTGGGTGTGTCCCTTCTGCTTGACGACTGGCCTACCATGACATTACTGAAGGTGATGCAAAGGAATTCACTAAAAATAACACTTCTTTCGGGGATTTTTTCATACAAAATGTCAGCTTTGCCCAATGGGATGTTCATTGCAACTTTCACTATCGCACACCCCTCAGTCTCTTCTAAATGCCTTCCATGGTTGGGACGCAGGGTGGGACCTGCTCCCAGCTAAATTCAAGGTTATACACATTTTACATAGTCTTTTGAAAACATTTTGTTTCGTTACGGTCTTCAGTTAAGCTGTATGTTAGAGAGAGTTATATTTCTTGTGTAGCAGTAGCAATGCAGGCATCAGTTTTTCTTGTGTATTATGGTGTATTATGCATTTAAGAGTGTGCCTGCAGAGGTGGAAAAATCTGAGGTGACACGCGATTCCCGCTGCACCTTTAACGAGTTAGACGTTTCATGAGGTGCATGAGGATGGGGTTCGTGTCTCCTGGCGGTGGCTCATAAATCAAACATCAGAACCTCTGGAACACCAGGGTACCACATGATATAAACAGGGTACCACATTAATGCTGTGTTCATTTTGCATTCCAATTTGCATTCCCCATGCCTTTTAAATATGTATATATTGGTGTCAAGAGTTCTAAACTGCTAACAAAATAAAACAACAACAATAATAATAGTTATGTCGCTCATGTGGATGGATGTGGAAATCTGCTGTTTTTTAAGCAGAGAAGGAAGAGGGAGGTGTAGGAAAAGAGCCATTAATCCTTCCACAGAGCACACAGCAGTTCCCCCAAACAATGGGCAGGTGCTAGAAACATTACCTAAGTAAATAAATAATGGAGGATAAATTTAGTGAATGTGTGGCATACCATGGTGTTTCATATTTCACCATCCTGTTTTGTCAAAATAAGTAAAATAAATTCAAAATCCATATTTAAGGATACATATCCATTCCAGTGAGCTGAAAAGAGCAAGAAGGCATAAACATCACCACTCCAAGCTCTTTGTGTCATCTGCGTGTTGAGGCTAGGGTGTTGGGTGTCCCAGATCACAAGCAGTGTCTGTTGATGAAAATCTGACCCCCACTGCTTAAAAGTTGAGTGAGGTCAACTTTGGAGAGAAGGTCACTCATCCTTTGCAGTCTCCTGTGGCTTGAGCAGGAAGTCACCTACATAGCAACGTATTTCCCAAACAAACACACACACACATACAAACACACACACACAGACAGTCAGTGATCTTACTCACCTTTTCCCTTCCTAGCTTTTACAGTGTTGAGGTCATGCTTCTGAAAAGAGAACACCATTAGCCATACAATAGAGCTTCCTCTAAATGAAAGGCTCTCACACCAACAGACCTTCACGCTAACATATAAACATTTGCTCTGCTAGGGAGTGGTTTGTATAATGGGCACTAATAGTAGTGTGAGTTCTGGATAGACGACAGGTTCTATCTCAAACAGCTCTTTAGTAGGATTAGTAGGACTGGGTAAAAGGATAGGACGATCCTGCAAGTAAAAAAGGAAAGTGCAAAACGGTGAGTCTTTTTCTTTGGAAGAATAAATTGGTGCAAATTGGATCTGAGTAGGAGGGAAAAACAGCTGCAAAGTGAATGGTTTTCATTTTAGCCCCATGTATTTTGCACAGATTAGTTATGTTTTGTTGCACTGAAGCTGTGAATCTGTTCTTGTAAAGATTTTAGCGATTTGGCAGTTACAATGACTAATTATTTAGATTTATTTAGACTTTGTGCTTGTTTGATCTGCTTTTACAAGGTTCTCTGCTTTCATAGCAAAGTGAATGTCATTTTTACACTGAAAAATCTTTGTATTGCAGCCTTTTCTTTTAGCATGACCACATTTTGCATTAGAAGTAAGCAGAGCACGGTAGGACACATGAGATATGTGTTACAGATTAAATTATTTTGAGGAGCACTGTTAGGATGTAAGCTTGAACTTTGCTTAAGACCATAGACATGACCTCACGTAATCAGAAATAAGATACATTTTAAAAGAAAACAGTAACTTTAGAGAGATTTAATGCAACTTTATGAAGTTGGTTTGCATCACACAAAGAGCTCTTCATAGAATAGGATTGAAAAATAATGGATAATGATCTTGTTCTTTGATTAACTTAGAATGTTTTTAGAATAAAAATACACCCCACTGTAAGTATCTAATGTTTAAATATCTTTTTTCCGAAGTGGGCAACTAAAGCCATAGTTGAGCGCTCCGGTTTTGGATTACAGGATTTTCTGTGCAGTTACCACATTATTTGCCAATAAATTCCGGAAATGCCTGAGCTCACTGCATTTGGGAAAGTGGCATATTTCAGCAGACTTGGGGGCCCATATGACTGAATAACTAAACCACACCTCAAACCTTTGTATACATTTGGTTTGTCATTCAAACAACAGTAGAATAAAATGTGCCACTTTATTTGCAGTTTATAGACACCATCTTCTGTTTCTGTATATGTTCACTGTCTCATTTGAGCTATGTACAAACCACCAAGCAGACTGGTCCAGTATTAGCAATAAAACACAGGCATCGCCATTAAGGTCATGTGCTGCATCCTGTAAAAGGAAATAACTCTCGGAAAGATCTAGCTTTGTGGATTTTCAGAGCACTCCCGAGGATGTAGTTTCCCAGAACAATGTTTGTTTTCCAGCTTGTATGACTTTTGTTGACGAGATCTGGAGTTCGAGCCTTGCATTCCCGCCCTTCTGTGCTTACTTGCGTGGATCCGGTATCTGTAAAATAATGTTTATGTTCCAGGACAGCTCAGCAGACCTTTACATGCTTTTCCCAATGCACACGAAGGCTCTGATTGGACATGACGGGACTACAGTTGTAGCAGTATGGCTCGCCAACTTGGAGTCTAGCTCTGTTGCCTAAATACCCTGCCACAGCTGGAACACAAAAATACAGCATTCACCTCCATAGCATATAAGACAGACAGCCTGCTTTCGAGAAATAACTGATGCTGTGCATTATGATCGGGACACCATGACAGTGATTTTGACAGTGGTTAAAAGTTATGCATAGTTATACATACCCAATATGCATGTTTTATTCATCGGTTCTGCACGATATTGTTATTTATAACTAAACTTTTGCACAGGTGGCGATCCAGAATCAGTTTGCAATGGGCATACAATCTGTATGCTAACTCATAATTTTTTAAGCAAGTATCTGCATATATACTGCAATGAGGTAGTCTCATTCTACAGTAAGAGTATAGTGTTAAAATACTTTTTCCATCCCTTGATCTAAGCCTCTCTTTTGTTGTCTGCATTAAGAATTCCGGTATTGTAGATGGGCCTGCTAGACGGGCTGTAAAATATTGCTGCCTGATGGGTCTTGATTGTCCTGCTGGGGGTCTGCTAAATTGGTGCTGGCAAGGGGCTGTCCAAACCTCCCATGAGCCTGGGTGTTATTAGTACTGAACATGGGTGCGGGAAGGCTGGGAATCGTACACTGAAAAGTCATCCTTTTTGTTAATTACCTTTCATGAAGATAATTCATCAGCAACTGTTGTGGAGGAGTCTACATTCCAATTAATCCTGATATTTTTCTATGCATAGAAATCGGTCATTTATAATAATTACATTTCATGACTGCTTGGATATACTTAGAGCATGTGTATATGAGTTGGCATCAACTGATACTGGATTGTGGAGTGTATTATGATTTGGAATTTTGTATTTGCGGGTGAGCAGAGTTTTTGACATGGCACAATCACTGAAATACTTGAAACATACCACAACCATACTTAAATCTGGCCAAGTCAGAATTCACTGCATTTTATTCATTCAGGTAACACAAAATTTAGCAAGTCATGTTCTAACAATTCCTTGAAAATATTAAGGCAATATTGCTGCATGTGAGAAAAACATTGGTCATACTTGGTTTTGTTTTCAACAGTAAAGTCAGAAAAAGGAAGCCTGGAAATTCTTGAAAATGAGTCCAGACTCATTCCTCACTCATTACCTAACATTACTTTCAATGCAGTTACTGATCGATTCACAGTAGTTACTGAATAATCAATAATAATCAATTAATTAATTAAAAATACTGGTACTTAAGCTGAATACATACATACACACATACGCACGCACACAAACATACAGGCCCATAATACTTAATTTCATTAAACTGTCACTACAGTCAATTAATGACTCTTAGTGAATCTAGTATATTTCAAGAACAAACTCCATCAAGAAACTCAAATGAGTTCCAAAAGTTAGAATGATATTTTTAATTCACTTCAAACAAAGTGAGTATAGACTATAGTTTTTCACCAGTGATGTGTACAAGAAATGAACCTGTGTTAATTCTGAAGAATGTACCTCATGTAGCATGTGTGTGTGTGCGTGTGTGTGTGTGTGTGCGTGTGTGTGTGTGTGTGTGTGTGTGTGTGAGATTGTGTGTGTGTGTGTGATTGTGTGTGTGTGAGGATGCCTTATTTTTATCACTTGATTTTGAACATCCAATAATTGAATGTTATGGAAAAATATTTACATTTTTCATGATTTTATCTTTATTTTACAAGAGGACTATGTAAATGAATTTCCCTATTTCCAGCTTCCCCCCATCAGTTCACTGCAGTGTTGAGCAAATGGTGGCATAGGTTTCAGGGGTGCTTTTTTTTTTTGTTCTTGTTGGTTTTCTGACCAATTATTTGTTGTTAGGAACATTGAATCTTTTTTTTTTGTCCTGCACTGTAGATGTGATGTGATGTGATGTGATGTGATGTGATGTGAGTGATCTGTAACATGGTCTGTGTCAGTACAAATGTCACCAAATGTCTTCCAAGACCTTTTTCTGCCCAAGTACTTTCAAACACCTAGAGTAATAAAAATCATTAAGCACAACAAAACATCAAGGCTGCACTTTGACCTAAGACATTAGTTTGGGTTATTTTCCTACAGGAGTGTATTGTACATATAGGTCACACAAGTGGGAGACTATAGTGAAGCTAGGCTAAATCTAGGAGGCTGTGGCCAGAAGGGATCTATGCTTGTAGAGGTTTCCTCTTGGCTGCTGTTAACTGTTGTCTCCTGGCCTGCTCTGAGTTGCCAGGCTAAGGGAACATCCTGGAGCCCTCCACACACTCAAGTGAGTATATAGTGTAACCTATTGATTATTGTCTATTCATCTTTCACTATTGTTTTTTGACCTCCTCATTCAGGTCACATGAAAACATTACATATATATACCATTTAAGCAGTGCAGGTATTGGACTATTGTTTTGTTAACATAAACAAATCATCATTAAGTAGTTTTCTATGTTTTAGGTTCATGGGCATTGCATTTCCAATAACTGTGCTGTAGTGACCAATGAACTATCTGTAACTTTCATAACTTTTCACAGTCTCAGTGAAGCAGATGAGCTTTAGAGCCTGAGGGTTTCACACTCCCCTCCTCAACTCACACGTCCCTGTGACAAATTTTCCATGTGGGTTTTTAATTTTTTTTTTTACATCTTTTTAATTTATTTTTCATTGAACGGTTTTGTTTTCTTGACGCCTCAACTCGTGTTTGAATCCTACCTCGTCCTCTGAGAATAACCAGTCTTGCAATGACTGCCAGGAGAAGGCAGTGCTGAGGGGACTTATTAAAGGGACTTGGTACTGGATGGACTTGCCTGATGACACCGAGCAGGCTCACGAGGCTAAACGGTGCTTGGCTCATCGTCTGGCAGATTTGTTTGACAAGCTCATCAGGAGGGACACCAGCAGCTGGGGAGATCGCTGGTTGGCATACCTTGCAGCACACCTGTCTGCGTTAATGGAAAGGTCTGCTCAAGGCAGGATCTACTTCTCCAGGAGAAGAGGGGACAGCCTGGAGTGGAGACTGTCCCCAGCCTGAACTGCCCACCTCCTGTGGGCTGTCCGGTGGGCCCAAGGTGGAGGTTCCCAGCGCATCCAGCCAGCAAAACGATTAATGCCAGAAGAAGAACAAGCCCGAGCCTGCTCCCAGGCCAGAACCTCCTGCCATTCCTGTCCTGGTGGCACAGCTCTCCCTGTGCCCAAAAGAGGGAGGCCCCCCTGGAATTTCTTGGCAGGGAGCTATGGGCTCCTGGGTCAGGACTTCCTGGGTCCACTCCAATTCCCTCTAGACCACCACCCTTGTTGGCCCAGGGAGGTGCCCAGGAGTTGTTCCAACTGTGTGCGCTGAGGTTGGTGTACCTGATGAGCCAGAGGACGACCACTGTGCACGCTGCTCACCAGAGGGTGCTCCTCCTTCACATGCAGGCCCAGCTGTGTCCTGTATGCCCTGCTCACCAGCAGGCACTTCTTCTGTGGATGCAGGCCAGCTGCGTCCTGCACACTCTGCGCACCAGAGGGCACTGTCCTCTCTATGGCGCTCTATAATGGCTCCTCCTCCAGCTCACAGAAAGGCCCTGCCTTCTCCACTGCACCCAGTTCCCAGGACTCCCCTGCACTCAGCTCTTAGAAAGACGCTGCGCCCAGCTCCCAGGACATCACCTCCATCACCGGACCCTGCATTAGGGAGCCCAACTGCTGCCAGCCTGTCTCCCAGTCCCCTGACAGGTCCCCAGTCTGGTCCATGGCCTGTCCCATAGCAGAGCCCCAAGTCCTGTCCAGCCCTATCCTATCCACCGTCCCATCCCAGATGGGGGCACTATTTCTGGCTCTTCTCCCCCACTCCATAGGGACACTCCTATTCTGGCTCCTCCCTCACCTATCACTGTCTGTGCCCCAGATCCTGCCAAATGGTGCCGGTCTGGGATCTGCTTCCATTACTGTTCGGGAGTCACACGTTCAGAAGGGGTACTGTCACTCTCTAGTGCCATCTTTGACTTGTCAGTTCAATAATGTTCAGTGCGTTTTTTATAGGGTCCTTTTTCCCTCCAATGGCCATTTTATTGGAGCATGAGATGCAGGTTATAAAGATCTGATCTTTTGCACACATAATTTAGCCATGAACACTTTCCTTATTAAAGCAATTCAGTGTGGTTCCAGTTAACTGCATGCTTATAAAAGTTTAAATATAGAGGCCAATTTGTACTGTTCATCGATAGATGTCTTTGGCTAATAAAGCCCTTCTGTGGCTTTTATGGCCACTTTCAACAATGTGCCATGGCTAACAAAAGAAAGGCAAGGTCATGAATAAACCCCACTAAGCAAGCACATTCCTGTCTGTGCTCAAAGCTGGTGTGGGCCAACAGAAATACTACCATTACAAACCCTCCCAGCATATTAATAAACACTGCCAATGCAGGCAGGGGCTATGTATACTGAAAGCTGTGGCTCTGCATTTTCAGACCATTTTCTAATTAAGTCCAAAATGAAGAGGGCCGATTTGGAACAGCAGATTTGGCTACATGTAGAGTTTTGTACTGCTCAACTTTTTTCAGGGACAAGTAAGAGTATCTTGGATTTGTTGAACACTAGAGGGTGCTGATATGTAAGAGGACCAGAGAAAACATGAGTAGTTAGTAAAACAGCTACATTTTAACAACAGATATATCAAATATATATGTCATATAGCAAGTATAACCAACCAGTTTATTTTTTGCTAGGTAATCTTTTACAAAGTGGAATTATTTTCCCACTATGCAAATTATATTAGAATGAATTAAAATTGTTTTAATTGAGACCATGGCCATATAGTTTCACTGTATAGTTTTTCTCCTTCTCTCTCTCTCTCTCTCTCTCTCTCTCTCTCTCTCTCTCTCTCTTACCCTTTCTCTTTCCCCCTTCTCTTTCTTTCAGTTTCTCATTAGAAAGCATGGCTACACCCCCTCATTTCCTGGAGTATGATCAAGTATTAATGTTCAAATGTAGCAGCTTGGCAAGTGTCATGGTGGATATGAGATGATTACAGCTATTTGTAGCAGCCCCGTGTTGGCAGGGAGTGGTCAGGGTTGTGGGTGGGGGGTGAGTGGGGGGTAGAGGGAAGATGGAGAAGCTGGCTTTTGTGTTTTGTGAGGGGAGCACACCAGACTATGGTGCCTCACTCTGCTATGTACCCCCTCTGGTGCCTCTGGCAGGGCAGTTCATCCCCATTATATGAGAGGATTACCTTTGCTGTGCCTCAGCTCTGGAGATACAGCAGTGAACTCCGTTCATCTGCGACTAATGATCCTGCCTAAGACAGACACTGAGACAATCAAGCTCTCATCTGCCTCTCTACTGATGCACAAGCGGTGAGATTAGAGCCCCATCTGAAGGGCATGTGACCATTTGCCATCCAGTCAATAAGCAATATTCAGACTGGTTGCATACAGGTGCTTGAAATCATTCTTCGCCTCTCAGCTTGGTGAAAACTGAAATGTGTGCATTCTGCATTGATCACACACACTGCACTCTGAGCTACAAACAGCCAAACTTATAATTATTACTATTTCTACTACTACTAATTAAACTGTATCTTACTACATGTAAGCCTAGCTCTGTTAATATAAATCATGGGGTGCAGTGACACAGGCAACTTGTGTTTCAAGGAAATAATCTGCATTTGTCAGTGACATCCAAGGGTCCATTAATGATATCCGTGTGGAGCTCAGAGGATATCCTTCCCATTCCTTGACCTCATGCTCATGGAAAATAAGTTGTGGGGACAATGCCTGGGTTTTCTCTACAGGGCTTGCCAGAACATGATTTTTCCAGAGAAGGAAAGCGATAAGGACCAAAGGCAAGCTTTTTTTTCCCAGCAGCAAATAAACAGGCATCACCAATGTACATGCATACAGTACACATACATTTTAATTCCAGGCTGTAAAGAGTCACCTTTTTACCATCGGGCAATATTGGGGAAGGGGTTTCTGCTGTGCGCCTGTGAAAGGCAAAGAGCTGTATCGTAGTAATTGTATCTGCACCTTCATAATCTCATGCATTTCTGGTGAAATCATTTAGCATCAACAAATGGTAAATGCATCGCTGAGAACATGAGTCAGACATCTCTACTTGCTTGCTCTAACATTCACTAAAGCCAAAATTCTTCCCCTGCTTAATCAGCATAAAGAATGGAAACCTATTACCATCTATACAGAACGCAGAATGCAAAAGAGGCATGGTTAGCCTTTAAATCAAAAGCAAATAAATAGACTTGGTTAGCCTTTAAATCAATTTGAAGTTTTACATCAACCTGCACAGCAGAGATATATTGCCATCAAAAGATCGTTCTCTTAGCACACCTGGTTCGCAAGTCTGACAGGAGGAAAGCTAGCACTTTATCACTCAGTCTGCTTTAGTACAAAGATAGTTAATTATACTGTCATCACATTTCACATTGTCTGCCTCTGTTCCTTCAGAGGCTCAAAATAGTTTAGGTTATTATCATCTGTGCCATTTTCTCTCTGTGTGTTTGTTTATAATGATTTCTGTTGGACTGACAATAGAAGCTGGCACATTAGAGGCCACAGTCACACATGCATTCATAATCAGTGGACAAACAGATAGTCCATTATCAGTTATCTATGACCAAGACAACCATTGGCATCTTTTACACAAGTCTGTAAAACCACAGAGGCATTCCTCCATCAGGTTAGCAGTGAGAGTGGGCTGATGGTATGGCAAGGTTCCTTATTAAGCAATACAATATAAATGTATTGGATGAATTATGCATTCTCCCAGTGAATATTTTAAATGAATGTGAGAAAAATGAAACACCAGAATAGAGCACATTTTGAAGAACTGGGAACTTTTTTTTCTATCTATTCCTCCGGCCTGATCACGTTCTCACTGTTATTTTCGCCCTTTCTCAGACTGTGTATTTCTCACACTGTCCTGATTTACATATCTGGAGAGGAACTGTCTTGCTCTATCTAAAACACATGTCCTGTCATTACTCCAATTATGACTGCTATGTCTGTCAGACTTCAAATCAGAGAGTATCAGAGGACTCCTGCAGGATCCAAGCAGGCACTGACCTCAGACAGAGATCATCAGAGCTTATGCTGTGGATTGAGATGAAGGCCATAAAATGTAATCCTTTACACAAGCCATCCAGAAGTCCTTACCACCCCACGACTGTCTGTCTCACATGGGATCTGTCATACCACGTTGGGTCTGCGCACTCAAGTCTTTTGTGAAAAACAGGCTTAGGGAGACTTTCGGATCTCATGACACCCACGGGAAAAAAAAAAAAAAAACATGATTGCAGACCAAGCTCCCTTCTTTTCTAGCCCACATCCCACCCTTGACACCAAGTTAAAAGAATATGTTGAAAATATTTTAGGGAGTATAATGCTAACTGATTCCAATTAACCTTTCAATGTTAGCAATGCTAAAAAAAAAACTATATTAAAGTATTCCTAAAAGAGGAGAAAAGTGCCAATGGTTTTATCAGATGGTGAACTAAACACTCCTATAGTTCTATCTGCTGATGAGGAACAAGCAGACAGTGATATTTTCCTTCTAAACTGCCCCTTATGAGAAACCATATAAGGTGATTGTCACTGGCCTCTCATTCAGGTCTAAGGGCAGATCAAGTATTGATGAGATTAGTGCTGTTGTCCTTTAGCTTTCATGTACTTGACTGTCTCAAAGGAGTGACTACATGCCACGGCTAGTCTGGCTTATTGCTTGCTGTCTCTGAAAGGAATTTAATAGCAAACCTTTTGAAGTCTTATACTGTTATTTTAAAGACATTTGCAAAATGTTATCTGTTTGTCAGAATGTCCTTTTGGAGTAATGAAACAATATCACACCTTGCCTAACAATTGCATGCATCTGGCTCACTTCTTAAAGTGGGTTAAATCATGTCTAGACATTAAGAAGCAAACCGTATGTTCACACTACACCTTCCCCATTTCCAATCCCCTGGTTACTGATTGCTTTCACCTGTCCCTTGTTTGCCTTTTTGTTTCTCTTCTATGTAAGCCCACAGGAATTCTCGCCCAATGTTGCACATTGTTTCCCCGCTGCCTATGTTCATGACACCCAAAGTGTTACTGCTGCTCTGCTGCGTCCCAGCACCTTGAGTGTTATTGCCAGTGCAATTTACTTTTCATTTTCATTTAGCTAGCTTGCCACTGTGCTTTTGTTTGTTTACATTGGAGAATATAGACACTCCAAACTAGCACTTGGGTCTCACTCCCTGCCTGCACCTCTCACACAGCCCCTGTAGAAAAAGAGAGTAGAATTTCACACCTGGAAACAGTTTTTGTTGTTTTAGTATTATTATTTTAATGGCAAAGTTAATATGGGAGGCTTTGTTTATGGACCATTACCTACAACAGAGAGTATTTGAGAGTATTAATGAGGGTATTTATGCATTACTGGTCAAGCCAGAAAAAACATCTATTGATTTTACTGCTCCTGTCAATGCACAGTTAAAAGCTGGTTCTCGAAACTTTAATACAAAGTTTATTTCAGCCTTTTTGTGTTTGAATGCTGTGGAGCATATTGCATCAGCGGGGAATCTAAAAGCAGTGGGAATTGTTCTGGAATGGCTCATTAGCCACATCAAAACAAATATGTATGTTCCTTCTGCCTCTACCCCTGCGACCTCTGATTTTCACATGTGACGCACGCAGCTTTGTGATAATTACATCCGATTCGCTTCAGTCTTTATTTCGGACCTCGGTATGCAACATGCCATGTGCTAATAAGGAACCATCACACGGGGCTCTCACAGATTGGCTCCTTCAGTGCACAAGTAGTTTATGAGACACAAATGCCTCCTGGTCATGGGCTCCTTAATTGCTCTGTTGGCCAGCAGCCAGCTGACCTTTCAGATGGTCATTACTGTTACTATGTTGCTTATCATACTAATTAATTGCAGGTCTTGGACCCTGAGCAGCCACCTGGTGCATGTCTGTATCCTAACTCTTTTCCTGTATGGCTTTGTTTGTTTGTTTTGTATATTATTGGGATCAAAGATACAGTGAAAAGTGGCCAGTGGCTGTGTTCTCCTGAGGATGTTGAACACCTCGAGAAGAAGCCGAGCAACACAACCGAGAGCATCCGATCAGATCCTTGGTCACTGTGCACGCTGCCCTGGAGACACGCAATAGGAGGGGAGCATAACAGCCAGGACAGGCTCGTCATGCAGCCGCATAACGCGGAGCGCAGGAGGGAGGCCTTTCTGGAGCACCTGAAGCAGAAGTACCCCCATCACGCATCCACCATCATGAGCCTTGCGGACAGGATCAAAGAACAAGTAAGCATCAAATGCTTTGGTCTTAAATCCTACTGAAACTGACTGAACTGTAAGAGTTAACAATAGTGGGCTTAGTGCGTAGTTCTGCATTATTCACGTGTGTCTTGCAGTGTACCGTGCAAAGTAGTGTATTAACAGTTGTACAGGTCTGTCTGTTTAAAATCTCTAAATGTCCGACTGTGATGCGTTTGTGATATAATATTGTACACTGTGATACAGTATTAACAGGCTCTTACTGGTGCAGTAGTGCGAATGACATTTTTATATCTGTTCGTTTCCACTTGACATTTCGAGTGACTCGTTTGTGTATGAATCACCCTGACTGGTATAGTTATGTTCTCGGAATATAGTGTTTCATTGTGCAAAAAAACAAAACTTCCAGTGTCTTTTTGTTTGCTTGTGTGTTTGCTTTTTGTTTTGTTTATGTGTCGTTTGTGTGTGTAACAAGCATAGTTACAGTGTAGTTACAATTAAGACCTAAAATTAGCTGGAAATAATGGTTTTCGTAATTGCGAAAACGTAGCATAAATTATTGTTACGTTAGCGCAAGAGCACTGAGAACAGCGTAATGACGTACTCTCTCCAGATGACGGCGCGATGTTACAATAAAACTAACCTAATATATCTTTTAAAATAATGGAGTTATACTTAGTCAAGCCTTGTTGCAGTTATTTCAATAAAAGCGACTAACAAACACACATTTTTAAACAAAACTTGACGTCTTTCACCTGACAACGCACCTTCAGTCCTCCGTGACTTCTACAACTTGCAACTAGAATCGGTGCAGAAACATTCACACGGACTTAGCGAGTTCGACCTCAAGATTTTTACTAGACGAACAGGTTTTACAGGTAAGTTCTGACGTTCGAGTAGGTGGGGGTTCGAGTAGGTTGACTTAAAAAAAACATCTCGGTGTCACGAGAGATCAGTTTACACGGGTAGCATCAACTAAGTTTCAGATGCTGCAGGATCTATGGAGAGTCGGACGTGGTTCCTGACTTCGTCCGCCGTTTCCTATGGGTCGGGCTGGAATGCTTTTGGCCATCCAGTCTGAAGAAGCGCGGGGATCGCTGCGCGCCGCTCTCGATTTACAGTACAGTGGTGATTAGCTGTAACATTTTTCAGTGTAAGTATCAGCGTTGCTTCTTTTGGCTTGTTTTGGGTTTTCTGCAGTGATTTTTTTCAAGACGAGCCTGATGTTTTGTCTCAGTATTGCACGGGGGAAATTTGCATGAATGCTGCTTGAACTTTGATATAGAATGAATGCATACGTTTATGGTGAATACATATAAGACTCATCTGTTAGCGTGATCGTTTTTCTAATTAATATATTGTTGTACTATGCCCGTTGTATATGAATCCGTGTTATCCTTAAATAGAAGTTATCTGACATTATTATCCGTCTCTAAAGTGTTGGTGACATGCCTAGCAATAAGCTATACTGGTCTAGTTATAAGCAGTATTTGTTTATTTATTTATATAGTATTTATGTATTTATTTATAATATTTATAATCTGGATGAAGACTCATAAACATTCTGTCAAGCCTCCCTAATATTCGGGTTTAGCTCCAGACCAAGTTGCTGCTCTTTATTGCTGTATTATCATTCATTCAAGTTTGTGAGAAAAGGCTGTAAGAAAGTCTCATTAAGCTTTTAGCATTTCTGTAACCTCCAATTTTGTGAAGACGGTGAGGTTTGTTACTCAAAACATTAATGGGACGTAATAGCAAGAATAATAACTACGTTCGTACCGCCCACCCTTGCACCCTCCCTCAGACCTTGTGGTGCCAGTGCTGTTTCTCATGTGTGCTCGCTCTGGGAGCGTGGAGTGTCACCCACCCCTGTGTCCCTGGGACCGAGCAATCTCAGAGTTCACTTGTCCTACATCAGTGTAGCCCTTCATTTTTCTCCCAGCCTTCCAATATTCTCCAGAGCCAAGGAGACTGCTCCTGGGGACGCGTGATTTATTCGAGTCTGCCCAAGCTTTCAATGCTCCTGGCACTAGACTAGCCGAGATGAAGCATAGTCTCCGACCATTCCTTCACCCATGATTAGAGAGTGCAGCGAACCATGTGGGCTGCTCTCCGCAGAACACCCCCTCACACACACACACTTTAAAGCGCTAGTCTGACCAAAAAAATGCCACATATTGTCTAGTGATGAAAGCCAGTAGCCACCCAACTGCCATAATCACATTTACTTAATGCTAAGTGATGAAAATTATCTTTCACGATTTTTAACAGTGTTAGCATTTTTGGTCAGACAATGTTTTTAATTTGTGAAGATCGTTTTACATAAATCTTCTTGCCCTCTCATACTGTAGATAACTTATGATGACAGTATCAGAGTTAACAATGAAGTTGCTAAGATTTGAATGTATATGGAACATGTTACCAAATTGGTTCCAATCTTCCCAGTCCTGAGGAAATGCTTCCAGCATTTTTATGCACACCTGGTGCCGATTGTTGTTTTGAAATTCAAAAAATGCTAGTTTCTCAGTTTGCTTGTTAGCCTCGCACGTGCCCCTTGTACAGAGAAAATGGCTTCAGGTTACAGGGTATACTTGCTAATGCCTTGGTTTATTAAGGGGAAGGAATTATGCATGTGCTGAACAGAATCATCTGTCATGCTGTATAAATCTTGGAACAGGCTGTTGTGAAGTTTGGCCGGGCGAATACAATCAAGTCTATTATTTCATTCTGCAATGTGTCATAGCGCATGAGCTGCTGAAGTAACCCACACTGAACCAGCACCTGTGCAGAGATACAATCTCCGCACAATTAGCACCTTCCACCTATAGGGGTTTACCTGTGGAGGGCTTGGAGTAAAGAGCTGCAAGTCAGTGCTGCTTGGGTCACCACAGGCAGGCCCCTACTGTCACCTCTGCCCACAGCTGACAAAACACTTAATGAAAATGGTGTTTAGATTTGACAAGTTTTCTTTGTGTGCGTGCACACGTGTGAGCATTTATCTGTGTGTGTGTGTGTGTGTGGGTGGGTGGGTGGCATTTAATTTGACAAGTGCATGTTTTATTGCCATACTGGGCCAAGTTATAACACCTCCCAAGTACCATTCAGCATTCTCCAAGGTAACACACCTGGACGCTTCTGGGGGCTTCAGATTAAATAGTGCCATAAAACTAATCCGCAGTCACCTAGTACCCCTCCCCACAGCCTCTGATAAACACACCCACCTCGCTCCATGCCATCCCCTCCCTCTGGATATCACTGACAGGGCTATCCTGCTCTGCCAAATAACTTGCAGTACACGGGTGTACAAGCCTAGTTAATTAGCTACTGCAAGTCCAGGGTTGTACTTTGAAATGGTAATGGCTGGACATGCCTCTTCGTTCAGTGGGAGGAAAAATATTTAGCAGGTGGCAGATTACCTCTGGCTGGTTGTCAGTCAGCAGGCTCTTCCAGTGCATTCAAATCTTAAAAGATTTTAAGCAGAGTGAGCAGTTCAAGGCCATTTTCAGACAAAGTTGTTTTTTATGCTACATTTGAGATGAACTCCTGTCAATTCCCAAAAGGGGAAATGTTTTGAAAGCCTGTACTTGGAATATAACCAATGTACTCCACGTCCCAACGTGAAGATGATTATTTATTTATTTATTTATTTATTTATTTATTTTTAGTTCTATGAACTGCACAGACATTCGTCTCGAGCTGTTGAATGTGGCACTTCATGATCGAGAATGTAGATTCTCGTGTTCCCTCCACAGGCCAGAACTAACACCCCCCCCCACCTCTGTCCTGGGGCTGCCCCTTGGCTTCTGTCAAAGCCCTGGCTGTGGTTTCCAGTTCACTGCCTCGCACATTCTCATTACATTCGTAACAGTAAACACATTCGGTCTCAGAGCCTTTAAGGCTCTCTCCCCTTTCTGTTCTGTTTCACTTAGACAGGCGGTGGTTCCACTGCAGAAGAGAGCAGCAGAAGAGAGCAGCACATGAAGCCTCTGGTGGTTGTAAAGCCACACTGCTTGTGGGCATGCAGCCCCACCCATAGTACGTTAGAGGGAAGCTGCAGGCAGGTTGAGAGAACTTGGAGGAGAACAGGAGAGTGTTTTTCAGCTGTGCTGAACAACAAAATGTGTTTTGACTGGGTTTTACTTTGTGTGGGTATGGGAAAGTGGAATGTGATTTAATTTGTAGCATTGTGGTGGATGAACACAAGTAGGGAGAAAGTTTGTGCGTTTGTGCTTGCATGTACATGTGACTTTAAGCAGCTACTATTTCCTCATCGCATTTCGCTGAAGGTTTGGACTATCTGAGCACACTCAAGATGGGTTCCTGCTCATTGTGTAAGGCAGAGAGGAGTGGGGTTATTTGGGGTTAGTTGAGGTCACGAGCTAGGCAAACATGTGCTTTACTCAGCATGCCTTCACCCCCAAGAACAGCCATGGGTTTAGCAAACCAGGCATGGATGTTGCTGCGTTTGAGTGCTTCCCATATCTGATATCCCACTCCTCCTCAATAGATGAGGGCCTATTACAGGGCTTTTTAAGACACAACTCTTCGGATTAAAGATGCCAACCTTCATGTTCTTGCACAGTATGTCTAATACAATGAAGATTAAGGGTTTCAGCCACATAATGTTAATTGCATAAAGAAATAATAAGCTGACGTTGCTTGCAAAAGCTTGACAGTGGCTTCCCTTATGCTGCTTATGATGATGTCGGTGATGTTAAGAACTTCGACTAAGTCTTTGTTGTCACTCCAGGAACTGTTTTAACTTGTTGAAGTTGTTTAATGATATAATGCAACAAACTCAGACCAAGAGGTGTGTAATTGAAAGCTGAACACAAACTGGCAGCATGACCATAGCAAATAAGCACTGAGAATTAGGAGGGAAGGACCTTTCAGATTGAGCTGTGTGTGTGTGTATCACATTCTGATGAGACATACTCTAATTTTGTGTGTGTGGGCTTGTCCCTGCCATTGCTTTCCTCTATTGTAGGAACGATGACCCCCGACCTCTAGGTGGAGCAGCATTTTCCTGCCTCTTCCAGCCTTCACGCATGATGCTCTGTTGCTCACACATCTGATTTACATTGCTTCCCATGTTCCATTTTCCACACACCTATTATGAGGAGCAGATCAGCAAATGCATACGTTTGCTTATGTATACAAGCAAAATGCAGAATGAGAATAACTCAGGGCCTGCTCCAAAGTACATTAACTTGTGATGCTTTTGTATGTGTTTGTGTGTGTATGTGTGTGTCACTTCTCTGTCACTAAACATAAATCACTTGATTTTTTGTTGTTGTTTGCAAAATGCATTATCTATAATTGACTTGAAAATGTGTTGACAGTCACTGTATATTTTGACTATAATCAAAAACGTGGGGTCTCCTGCACAGAGTTGTAGTGGCTTTCTTTCAGCAGACAACTTTTAGAGTCCAGCAGGAAAACCTCTGCTGTGTTTTATGAGATTGGTGTTTATGATGGTGTTCACTCAGGCCCTGATACAGTGTGGACTGGCTAATTCAAGTGATGGTAATTTGGATGACAGATTGGCATGACATGGTCCCAGTAGACATTTGGACCATCATGAAATCTGCTTTTGCACCTAGGCAGAAATAGAAAAGGAGGGAAAACACCTTAGATTTCATCTACATGGACAGAATTTTGTCTTTTTAACATATAATAACAAACCTTTTCACAAAACTTCATGTGTTATAGACTACATTTCAGTCTTCACAGGGCACCACATTTTATCAATGGAAAGTCTTTTGTGTAATGTGACTGTGTGTGTGTGTGTGTGTGTGTGTGGAGATGTTATGTTCTCTACCCTTTCTCTTATAGTTTATAGTTTTATAAATCTCAGAGTGGCTATTTTGGGAAAACATTGAGTTGCCTGTAATGTATCTCACAGCCTTCTCATCAGTCCTTTGCTTACTGGACTTAAAATGGTTGTTTTGCGTTTAACCCATCCAAAATCCTGTCCTCTACTCTTAGTAAGCAGTCTTATCCAGGCCTGTTCTCACAAAAATGCAAACCACAAAACCTGTGCTCAGGCTGTTTGTGTTCGTGGTCATGTGTTCCAGATCAGTGGAAACCCCCAGCACTTTGGGGGGAAGCAGGGTGACCAGCAGTCACTAGCCTCGCTGGAGTCTTTGCAGGCCATGTCGGAAGAAGTTCCCAGCACCTTTACTCGAGGCAGCCGCACCCGGGCAAGCCTCCCTGTGGTCAAGTCCAGCAACCAGACCAAGGACAGGTCCTTAGGTATATACAAAATGTTTCAACAGAACAGTATTTTGGATGAACAATCTGGTTTCTTCCCTTCATCAGAAACTTTTTAAGACCAGAAGAGACCCGAGGTAGTGTGTAATATATCCCAACAAATAAGCTCATGTTTCAGAGCAAGACAATTATTTGGAGCCTTCCATGTTAAATGATCTGTGTTATTTTAGCAATCTTCAAGCTGCTGCCCAGTATACAAATGCCACATATGTTACTCATTTTAGGTAGAGGCATGGCATTGCTGCAATTGTACTTTAAAAAAATCTGAGATTTGAGATTTATCAGCATGCGAGCTGTGAGTTGCTCCATCAGTGTGTTTCTGCTGAAGTTCCTCTAACGGCCTGGCAGCATTACAGCAGTTGTTTTCATACATGCGCGCACACACACACACACACACACACACACACATAAACACACAAACGTACATACACACACTCACATCCCACACTGTCCACTTAGTTTATATTGCAGCAAGTAAAATCTTGGTTTAAGCCAATAAATACAGATGGTAAACCCCAAGCTTAGCCCTTGCTAAATCTCAGACTAAAAAAAAGGAACACAAATATTACTCGCTCTCAATTTAATTTTTTGCTTGCTCTGGTCTCCTTATCCACAACGTTGTGCATTCCATAAGCCTCTGTCTCTGAGCCTCAGCTTGTAGCTCTTACTGTGGAGCTGTATGTCAAAAGCATTTTTCTCTCAATATTTTATCTGTTTGGTAGTTTATGAACTTTTCTTTTGAAATACAACATGAAGTAGATCTGAAACATGCTTCAGGTCGCACCATAAAATTTGAAGCCACTCTAAGCAGTTTTTCACACACAAAAATGCTATATAGTCGTTCAGTACATGTGACTCAACCTTTGCTTTGAGGTTCCATTCCTTTTTATGTGTTGACAGGGGTTTATCCTTCTTCAGTGTTTCTCATTCAGCTCATGAGGGGCTTGGCAACTGGTCACTGCATTGGCAAAGAACTGTCGAACGCTGCACTCATCCAGGGCTAGAGTATGACTCTCTGTCATACAAATAAGAACATGCCAGGAGGATAATAACGAAGTCCTGTCTCTCCAGGCGTCCTGTACCTGCAGTATGGAGAAGAGACCAGGCAGGCCCTCATGCCCAATGAGGTGACGAGTGCAGACACGGTGAGAGCGCTGTTTGTCAGCGCCTTCCCCCAGCAGCTGACCCTGAAGATGCTAGAGTCACCAAACGTGGCCATCTACATCAAGGACCATGTACGCAACGTCTACTATGAGCTCACCGACATCCGGTGGGTGTGCCGCCCCACTCGTTTCGTTTTGCGTCAGTTAGAGGTAGAGATTAGCCTTGGTTTCCAGACAGCATGGTCTGATAATGTTAGCCCATCTTACTAGTCTCATGGAGCCAAACACTGTCTCGTAATGAGAGTACATGTCTGCAGACAGTGTTTAAAAAATTAGTTAATGGATTTCCTATAGTCACTGCAGTTTTAACATCCACAGTATAATCAATAACGCAAGCAAACCTTGCTTAATAGTTAGGTATTTTTAATAGTGTCTTCAGAATGTTTCAGGTGTTTAATCGAGTTTCACTGGAGGTGTGTTTGTTACACAAAATCAATTAAAACCACTTCAAATACTTTGTTTCAATCCCTCATGCTGCTTTATGAGTCACTGGATTGGGTTAGAAATTTTAAACTCCGTTCCTTCCCACCCTAATAAGCCTTATTTCCCCACTCGCATTTAAGACCAATTACAGTTGTGACCAGGGTGAGTTCACACCTGGCTGTGTGAGACCACCTTGCAACTGGGAAGGAAGAGCACATGCAATGCAAATAAACACAAATAAATACTTTTACTTTATACAAGTCAATTATATGACCACAAAAATTTCACAAGGCAGAACTTGCTGGTGCTAATCAAGCCTAATTTCACATGGTGCTACACTCCCAATCAGACAACTTTCTCTCAGTACAAAAATGGAAGTGTCTTAGCATTCGCATATGCTGACTTTTCTCCATTATTGTAGACAGAGTTTGTAGCAGTTGGTTAGTATGGAACAGTAAACACCAGGGTACTAATTTGTCACAGTTTCACCAAATAAAGTAGCTAGCTGCAGCCCATTACTTTCATTATTAATTAGTACCAGTAGCATGTCGTGTTAATGCCAAAATGTTGATGTAAGAGTGGTGGTGTTGGGAGGTGCCTGTTCTGTGACTGTAGAGGGCTGGGTCCCCACCCACCGCTCCTGCACCTCTCATACACAAGTCAACAGGAAAGGGAGGGTGACCCATCACGGCAACATGCGTGCGTGCGAGTGTGTACACGTGTGTGTGTGTGTGTGTGTGTGTGTGTGTGTGTGTGTGTGTTATTGTGCACATGAGCTGGGCTTGGCTTGTTATCAGCTTAGAGAGCCGTGGGGAACAGACCTGTGTCAACACGTTCCTGACCCATCTGTCAAAACAAATCACTTTTAATTTTTTATTTATTTTTGTTCAACAGCCATTTTAACATTAATGTCAGTTTTACACCCCAAGCTTCATTTACAGATTCACAGCAAGATCCCTATGCTATAAAAAGGTTTATAAGTAGTAAGTTCCTCAATTGTTTAAATAACTTTACTATTAATAGTTAGATCATTTGATCCTGTCAATAAGCCACTGTATACGAGTTGCCCCACTCTGTGTTGACCTAATGCACATGCTGACCCAAGGCCTCTGTCATGTTTACAGAAACATCACGGCACACTCCTGTCTGAAGGTCTACCACAAGGACCCCGCCCAGGCCTTCAATCACAGCCCCCTAAACAGCAACGGAGACGCCAGGGTGAGTTGGGATGCTCCCTCTTTTGCCTTTGGTGTTTATAGCCCATTACTGCAGGTTGAACCTGAGAGTCTCACTGTAGAAGCCTGCACAGGTGTGTTTTAGTCCAAACACCAGCATGGACTGAGCATGCTGGTAATGTTCTGCGTGCGTGCGTGCGTGTGCGCGTGCATGTGTGGTTTGTGGACCTTCCTTTGTTTTTGTCAGCATGAGTGTGCATATATAGCTACTCTTGTTGGTTGGGTTTACAACTCAGATAATAATACTGTTCATCCTTATTTAAATATGACAAGATATTTTTTATATATATATATATATATATATATATATATATATATATATATATATATATATATATATATATACAGAGAGAGAGAGAGAGAGAGAGAGAGAGTGCAAGAACTTGTTTGTAATGTAGGTTCAACTCCTAATGCAGGCTGAAATCAGTAGTTCAGACATCAGCATTGTTTTGACTCCATTAAATTCCTATTAGCAACTGGAGTGAAGCAGTAGCCATAATTGTAACCAGACTGACTGTGCTTTGTGTTCTAATGAAACCCATGTGTGAAGCCTTCTCAGCAAACCCATGTGTAAAGCCTCCTCATGTTCCATTAATGCATGCTGGCCGTGGATTCACCATGGAGTCACTCCACTTCCGAAATTGCAGGTGCCATTTACAAAAGATGCCAGTGCATATCTTTTGAAGCCATGTCGTCATCACAAATTGGAGTTAATAACAGTGAGTGGCTGTCTGTCCCATTGGATATATAAGCACCTGGGAGAGCAGCAGGTATCTGTTTTGGATGTGATGTGTGTCCAGGGCGCGGTGATGTTTGTTCTCTCTCAGCTGCGTGGCTGGCCCAGAGAGCCAGGGGGGATCCAGCCTCAGGCTGGAGCCTTGCATGGGGCTTGCATATGTCTGTGAAGGGCAGGGCAGGAACTGGGCCTGCCAACTGGAGCAGACCGTGTGCTGGGAGCATGTAACATGCTTATACTTGGTCACCTCAACTGATAAAGAGAGCACAGACTCAGGACTGCTACATTCTGATGCTCCCAATCCCACCATTAAAGGTGTGCGCTGCCCAAGAAAGCCAACCTTCATACTCGTGCCTCTGTTTAACATTATCTTCTTATTTAACGCTACCTGGCTCTCATCATCTCATTTAACACATTGTTTACACAATAATGCAAACATTATTAAACACCCTAGGATAATGGTGAGAAATGGATCAACTAGATTTCAGAACTTTTGCCATTGCTGTTGACTGGGGTGCGAGTCCCAAGTTCTGCTGTGGTGGACAGTGCTATACTTGGCAGTTCTAGAGCTATAGAACCTTAATTTCCCGATTCGGGGGAAAATAGCAAGAAATATTTGAAATGGTGTAGTCCAGATGAGCAGGTTGCTCTGCAATATGGCTGGGCTTGAATGAGGTTTTGACTTGCGCATGGTCTCCAGAGACTGGAGCTGGTGTGGTTTGATGTTATCAGTGAGGGCCAGGCCGCAGTCCTCTTGCAAAGCTCTGGATAACAGCACTGGCAACAGACATGAGATGATGCTGAGGTGCTTTGATCTTCAAATTGCTTTCTCCAGGAACTCTTGTCTCCTCCACGTGTTTCCAATTCTGCTGCTCACAAACAGCAACCTGTATTTTCTACTGTATTTTCTGTGGTTTGTTTTTTTAAACTGTTCAAAGGCGCCGCCGGAGAGTGTAAATGCCTGAGCCGCGTTACGGAAGCTTAGAGAGCAGCGTGACATGTTGTCACCACCCGTAGTGGCCTTGCGCCGTTCCTGTAGCAAGGTGTCATAAGCTATTTACATGCTTGAAGTAAGAGTGAAATCAGTGCCCTGATAGGGACATGAAAACAAGCGTATTTGTCAATCACTATGTGAAGCGTGTGCCAACAAGCTTGCTAATGTAATGCACCTGTTTGCTTGGCTACAGAACCACCCACTGCGTATTGCATTTGTGTTTTGTGGTCTTTTCACACTTTATCTGTGGGTTAAAGAGTTTAATGGGCCATTACAACAGTCAGATTATTGGCAGTAATGTTCACAGGAGCTTTAGTCCTCGTCCAGAATGCTGGGGAGTTAATCGCTTCACTACTGTTCATGCACACGGTGTATAAACCCACGTCTAAATGCCGCGGTCTCGCCTTTAAATGAGGCTTTATACGCCCTTAGGAAGGGGACATCTATTTTGCACTGGAGTTTAAACAAGTGTGTAACTACACCTGTTGAAACACGCCTCCCCTACCAAGAGGGATGGGTAATTATGCTAAAGGAGTCTTGTCTACCCAAACTCACCTCCCACCCCCCTCCCAATCTTCAGAAAGCAGATTAAAGGTATACTCCATCCAGAAACGTGAACAATATATAAGCACCAGCGTTAGCTTGCTTCCATGATTTAATTTGCATAATGCTAACTTCCCTGTGCTAGTTATAGGACTTTAAAGCAATTAAACTGTTTTAATTATTTGAATCCATTTGTTTTCCTTTCATTTATTAATTCCTAACAGGAGAATAAACATTAGCGTTGCAAAGATCAAGCATCCAATAAACTAATTTTGCTGGCTTTATCAAGGAAATACTCCCAAAATAGTGAAACCTCTTCACAAGAATTCTGTTAAGACAGAAAAAAAAGGATGGCGCTGTTCTCATTTTCTCATCAAGAAAAACAAAACGAAATGAACACTCCCTATTGAAATAAATAACTAGCTCTGAATGCAGGAAACAGAAGCTTCTGTCTCTGTTGGTGTTATTAAGGCTCTAAATAATGACAGTGTAAGAGTGGAACAAAGGGCTGAAAGTGGCGCAGCTGGCACCGGCGGCAGCCCTGCCCGGACCTGCCTGCACGGAGTGATGTGCGCTCCAGCACGCAGGAGCAGGGCAGAGCATCGGAGAGCGCCCGCAGGTGAATCGGCTCTCAATCTGTCACCACCTTTGCCATTAGCAAAACAGAAGGAAGACCCCTCGGTCAAAACCTGACACTCTAGACTCCCTAATGTTGACAGCCATATCAAAGCTGTTACAAGAAGCATGAAAAAATATTGTAGCAGTTACCTGTAAGCAGTGACATATTACTGACATGGCTAAGCTGCTACATTTTATGACTCAAATCATGAATATTTATAGTATTAATAATGCTGCAACAAAAGAGGCTTTCAAACTATGGTGGCTATGCTACAAGGCTGCATATGCAGATTTCCCAATGCAAAATCAACACCTTCTGCTTTCATCCAAGTCCAGCTGGACAGACTGTAGAGTTCATTCATAGCTGTGAATTAGGCTGTGAGGAGTGGCCCCGGAACTGTCCTGGACTCTGCCTAGACCTCTCAGACACTGCCTACTTAAATCATTACCTTGCCCCAAAATGCTCATTTTAGGCTAAAAAGAAAAACTATATCCTTTTTAAAGTTAAATCACAAAACTGAAATAATGCTGTTACAGGGCTGACACTAATTTCTAAACACCTAAATGTCTCTAAAAGAACCAATGTTAAATATCTAAATTGCTTTTAAAAAATAGGCAAGTATCAAAATTTTGTTGATTTTTGAGAAACATAATTAAAGGTTCACTGTCTTTTTACAGCTCTCCCGTTATAGCGGTAGACAGCAGGCTGGCGGACAGAGTATGCTCCACACACTGCCTCCACCCCACAGTCCCATCCACACTGTCCAGGGCTCCATGTCTCCCCCGAGTGGACGCTCTATGCCTCCATCACCCTCTCGGTTCCCATACGGCATGGCAATGCCTGCCAGTGCCACCTTGCCCCGCGACCGCCTGTCTAGTGTGCCCATCACCCGCTCTGCTCCGCCATGCTCCAGCGCCATCCTGGAACGACGTGACGTGAAGCCCGATGAAGATGTGAGCGGCAGGGGCGCACCACTGTACGCTGACCCCTACACACTGCCTGAGGCTCGGCTGAGTGTGGCATCCTCTCATGGCACCCAAATCGGCGACATGCTCGACGGGCAGGTGTTCCTCCAGCGCCGCTCACAGGCCAAGTCCGTTGGTTCGTACGCTGAGGTCGCTGACCCCCAACACTCCCTCTACAGGCAGAGGTCCCGCAAATACTCCGAGAGCCCGCACATGCCACTTGGCTCCAAAAGCCCGCCCTCTTCACCTCAGAGGGTTGGCGAGGTCCGAATGATTGACATCCACCCAGGGCAGAATGCCCACATGCTACTACAGGGAGCAGAGAGGACAGTGCATGCACGAAGATCCTTCCGGAAGGACAGCAATGGAACCATGGAGGCAGTGGCGAGGGTGAGGGGGACCGTAGCCTCCCCTGTGTTTGTTGATCTTCCCCATGGTCATGGAGACAGGCCGTTTCAAGGGCCAATATCAACAGAAGGTCCTCAGAGGTGGGGCTGAAGTACATTTATATATTTACGCATTTGTTTGTTTGGTTGGTTGGTTGGTTGTTTCAAAACAGCAGTGTAAGGAACAGAGCTACTGTGTGTGCATTATTTTGCCTCTTCTTTTGGGCTTTCTCAGTGATTTAAAAGTGCTTAACCACATCCAGAGTCATTATCCAAATATGGCTTGGATAAAGCCGTTATGAACCATCACACACCTCTCACTGAGGCCCTAGCTCTAGTGGGGTGCAGGGATATTTACAATCATGTGGCAGATGGCTTCGTGCTAAAGCGTACCATCATCTTGCCTCTTCCTCCAGAGTGACGGAGGTAAGGCCGGTGTCATGGCAGCTCCGCAGAGCTGAGCTCAGCACTGCGATCCACTGCTGTTTTTGGCAGCCACATCATACTTAGTCATAAAGCCATACCTTCAAGAACAGTATACCACCCTACTATTGTAAGGTCATCTTAAATGACTATTATTGCTTTCGTCCCTCAAGCAAACTTGCCTATTTTTAGTGGCAGAAATTATGTAGCCCTAATCTCCGTGTACTGCCAAAATGAATCCTTTTGTCTCTTGTCTTTAGTGAGCGTATGAAGGCTATGGAGCAGCAGATAGCTAGTCTGACTGGTCTTCTTCAGCATGCACTTTTAAAAGGGACAAATACCAGTGGCATCAAAGAGAATGCCAGGTAAGCTTTAGCAGGGGGCCAATGTAGTATGCACTGTAAAACACAGATTAGAGTAGATCATCCAGATACCCAACTGTTTAGGTCTCAGAAAGAAAAGCCATGAGAGTTATTGCCAGCACTGAGCAAATAATACAGAGCTTATAAAATTGTTGGCAGTTGAGTAACACTGAATTATACAGCATGAATCGTGGATTTGTTCATTTTCCTAATACAAGCTTAAACATGTGAACTAAACTTCAGCCAATAACAAGCTGCGTGAACCTGTGTCAGGTGTGTATCTAACCAATGCTAAAATAACTCTGATTTCAGTGAAAAATCCTCTGAACCCCTGGCTCATGGCACAACCAGCGGTGGTTAGTATATCTTCCATTCAGACACCCAAGTAGGGAGTAATTAAGAAGAGCATTAATTAACTAACAATATAATTAATTAGAAGGCACTCAGAATGTTCCCTCAAGTATTTCTAATCAGCTTTAGATTTCAGAGTCATTCATTTGATGTGGTCATCAAATGTAAAGTGTCCCAACAAACAGGTTGTGCTTTTTCAGGTCTTACTGACTTAGGTCACAGTTCACGTAGTACTAGGCCAGATGGACAGCTCTGAGGCACTCTTTGACCGTTTGCTTGCTCTGCAGGAGTGTCCCCTATTGCTGGATCTAAGAGCCCCGTACTCCAGGCCTTGCCTCCTCAGGCCAGGGGCCTGGCCCTCGGCCCTCTCCTGGACACCTTCCAGAGGAACGTCTCCAGCCTTCGCATGCACCTGCATCAACTCAGACAGACACAGGCAAGCCACTCGCTGTTCAGACCTTCTCCCCGCCAGCTTAACACATCCGATTGGGAATCAGATGGTGGCTTTCATTTTACAACAAATATACCCACCAGACACTTTATTTGGAAAACCACTTCATAATAAACACCTGAAAGTGTACAGTTGTAGACTGTAGACCTTCTACTGCCACACTTTAGCCCTTGATCAGCAGTCAGTTTCTGACCACAGGATTACTGGTGGCTGGATATTTTTGGCTGGGGGCCTACTCTCAACCCAGCTATAACAGCAAAACATGGAGAAACCTGTTTGAGCATGGTAACAAATGGGCTGCATTCTGAAACTTTACACACGAACCTATAAGATAGGTGTACTTGGTACAAGGTAGTGAGTAACAATTAAGTGGGTGGGGAGTGTGAGAGCTGGTGCAAGGTCAACACTGTAGAACAAGCATTAGAATACTCAAGAGAAGAAAAAGGACAAAATAAACAGGCAGGTCAGAATGGGTGTGCTTGTTCTAGCTAATCAAGGTCTTCCAGAATATGTGCAACAGCCAAGAGCATTACATTGTAATAGAAAGTTAACTCTGACGGAAGGCATCCAGAAAGCGAGTTCTGAAAACCCTGGATTATCCCCTTTTTCCCCCTTTGTGTACAGTAAGAAACACGTGCTGTGTATCAGACATATTTGATCTGCTGTCCTCAGGTGCAAAACCAGGAGGTTGTGAGGGTGATGCTGCAGCAGGCCGAAGAGGAGCTGACGGACAGGGTGTGTGAGCAGCTCCGGCTTCTGGATGACCCCATGCAGAAGCAGAGGAAGCAGGTGGAGCAGGAAAGGCACAGATACGTGTCCATGGAGGAGAACCTGCTGCTCCAGCTGGGGTAAAGCAGCCCACAGCAGAGCGACCGCTAGCTCAGGGCTTCCCCAGCCAGTCCTGCAGGGCTCCTAGAGTGGGCATGGCTTGATACTATCAACATTCTGGAAACCTGTGCTGACTGGGTGTCCCTCAGGGCTGGATTGGGGATGTTCAGATGAGCTGACTACCACTGACGCCTTGGGTACCAAAAGATGTTTAGTTTCTGTATGCTATGGACACACAGAGCTGTTGAGATTAGGTTACCTTGCTGGAGACAGCTGTATAAGAATGCCTCTGATGTGGAAAAGAAAATTATTGACTGCAAAAAAAGGGGCCAAACTTAATCTCAAATCAAAGCTCCATCTCTGGTGTGCAGGCATTATAATGACAGCCCTGTGCCTGCAGTGGAGCAATGTACTGTATACAATCCTAGGTCATATAAAAAAAAAAAAAATCAAGTTAGCTGGCTGTCCCTAATCCTCGACTTCATTTGGATTGGAAAGAACTACTGAATCAGGTTTTTCTGTTCTCCATGAATTACCCATCAAATAATCTCTTTATGACTTACTTCAATAATGTAGTAGTTTTAAATAACAATTTTGTAAAAACAAATGAATGTTTAGTCATTAATAAAATACCAAGTTGCTAGTAGGTATGAAGAACTCCTGTTCCAGTATTCACAACACACAGGGCCGATTGTGCAACTAAGCTATGTGTGTTTGAAAATCAAATAAGAAGGATTTGTTGTTCTGCCTGGGAGTGCCCTGTGGACATCCCTCAGGCCTCTAGATCCCAAGCTAAATCAGGTGCAACAAGTATCGTTTTCTCTCTCACAAGAACACACACACACGCACACTACTGAGACATGAACTCAGTGTATGCACAGGCAAGCAGCTTCTTGCAGTGCTTGCTTGTGTGCAAGCTCTTAGCCTGCATTCATATGCAGGTCGGGCCCATTAGCCAGAGCTCTGGCCTTTACCCGTCTACCGTTACAGCAGGAAATGAGCAGCCTGTGCGGAGCCGTGTGGAGGTCATGTTTCTGGGAAGGCATTTCAGTGAGGGTTGGCTTCTCTTCCAGTCGTTCGCCCTCCTAAGTTCACCCCACACCCTGAGTGTCTCTCTCTCTCTCTCTCTCTCTCTCTCTCTCTCTCTCTCTCTCTCTCTCTCTCTCTCTCTCTCTCTCTCTCTCTCTCTCTGGAGACCATCAACAAACATTCACTGAGCGTGTCAAACAGGTTTCAGCTCAGAGCATTTCAATATCCGCAGCTTGGCCAGTCTCTACGCACTAAGTCTCGGCTTACTGAAAAGCCTGTGCAGAAGGTGATATTTCGGCAGCGCAGGCTAAGTTGAACTTTTCACATATGCTCAGCATAGTCTGCAGTCCATCCCCAGCCTGAGAGCTACACTGCCTCAAAAAGTATTGCAATGGTGGGTGAAGTCACTCCATGATGCATGCAGCTTTTTACTGAGGTTATTTTCCCCGTCCTTGTGCGATGAAGGCCTCTTACCCTGTGGGTGTGAGTGGATTTGTGTCTGACTGCCTTGGTAAGCAAAGCCATGAGGAAGAAGTCGGCCCCCAAAATCTTGGGTTTGCAGTCGGTCTCTGTTCTTAGTGGTCTGTTTGGCAAAATGTGCCAGGTCAGAAAATGAATTCACACAGAGGTCGATCAGAAGCTAGAATTAAGCCCTGCCCACTCTATTGTGATGTCACAGGGAGTTGGAGAATCATGTGGAGAGACTGAAGAAGGACTCAGCTCAGCAACCAATCACCTTGCGGGATGTGGAGGAGGGGGCAGTCAATCTGCGGACAGTGGGAGAGTGCCTTGCTGCACTGAAGGGTGAGCTACATCTTTTGTAGAGAGCATGATTAATCTAAACCTTAAATCAGAGTGGTCATCTGAAGTCTGTACTTCAGGAATTACTTCAAAAAAGTTGGGGATTAAAGTTAGTTGGTTAGTTAGGTGTTTAATTAATCATTGTAGCTTGCATCTAATGATAATGATAACTTTTGTACACAAGTACCAGATGCAAAACAAAGTAAATGCAAATTCATATTTTCCTGTCTGGACTTCCCTCACAATAGAAATTGTAGATTTGAAGATAGGAGAGCTTAAACAAGCCTGTGCAGTCAGCTTGAATGTGGCCATGTGTGTGTGTGCACTGCTCAGGGGAGTTCCCAGCCCTGCAGCTGAAGATGCGCTCCGTGTTGCGGGTGGAGGTGGAGGCTGTGCGCTTCCTCAAGGAGGAGCCTCACAAGATGGACAGCATGCTGAAGAGGGTCAAAGGCCTGACTGAGACCCTGAGTGACCTCCAGAGGTAGAGCACTGTGAATGTACACTACCACAAACACTGCACGCAATTACTGAAAAAGAGCCACCCGTGTTTCATGGTACATCTCATTGCCAGTGCTATTGGAGGTACTCCAGGCACTTACCAATCTCCAGGTACCTACATGATTCAAAAAGATTTAAAAGTACATAATAGCTCTGAGGTGTTTACATTTGCTGAAGCTGTGAGTATTATGTTAAAACTGTTCTTTCAGAAGTTATAAGTAAAGTGACTATGTGCAGCTCACAGCAGGACCCTGTGTGATGTGCAGTTGTGCTACAGAAAGCCATGCCCTCGTTGACCCGGTTGCCCCCGTGAGCCTTACGACAACCAAGGAGTCGGACTCCCCAGACACCAGCCGGAGTTCACCCGGCCCCCAACCCCTCTCACCCGCCCGCTCCGAGCTCACGCCCTCCTCACCTGTGGTCGTGCATCAGGCCTGCAGTTCCCCCGTCAACCTGCAGCCTTGCCAACACTCTGTCAGCCTGAGCCACCAGCCGAGCCCCCCACTCACACCCGTGTCGGGCAGGGACTCACCCACCGTGGCCAAGGTGAGCCCCAGGAGCAGGGAGGACAGCACCGCTCTACAAAAGAAAGAGGCCTCTGCAGGCCAGGAGAGGCCAATGGACTGCAGCTCTGTCACGTCATGCCCACCACAGCATGAGGAGACTGGCACAGGCAAAGATAAAGTAAGTCACAGTGAGATACGGCCTCTACCATCTACCCCTACCATGACAGTCTACCATCAGGTCCTAGGTTCTCAGGCAACAAGATTGCTAACTTTAGTTATTTACATTTAGATTTTACCTTCTTCTATAAACCTTTTCTGCTTCCCTCTGTTCAACCGTCTGACTGAGCAACTCCTTGCATAGAGCAACAGCTTGAACATGTTATCTGTGGGGCTGCAGTTGCAGGTGGCAGAGAAGGAGCAGGCAGAGCAGATGGAGGAGGCTGTAGGGACAGAGATGGAGAGGAAGCTACGCCAGGCCCAGGACAGTCTGATGGAGTCCATACCTAACCTGGAGGTGACCCAGGAGGAGAGCAGTTCTCCAAGCCCAGCCACCTGCCTTCCTGACAAGGCGGACTCCTCTTGTCCTCCGCCTCCACTCCCAGGTACATCCACCCATGGGACACACCTACTGCTAAACTAATGTTGCTTGAGTTTTTCTTTCTGTTCAGATTATCTTTTGGGTTTTTTTCTTTTTGGTTTGTTTTAGTTTTGCATGGTGGTTTTGTTCGTCTTACGCATTTACTACAACCTATGAAAAAGTCAGTATTAAAGGAATTTTTCAGCATTTTTCAAACTTATGTGAGACTTGAATCCTAAGAGAAGCTGATCTTTTTTGCCCATAAGTTTCCATTATGAATAGAGGAAAATACATCAACATTCAAAATTATTATCAGCCATGTACTACAGATACAGTCAGTACAGATGAAGTTGAAAAATTCTGGAATATTCCTTTAAGGGAAAATAATTCACCATTTTACAATGAGGCCTGGATTACAGGAAACATTTTTAGTTATCGCAAGAATCAATTTGACCATTAGAGATATAGAGTTGACCATAAAGTTCGTTTTCAATTTCTAAGTTGTCATACCTTTGCTAAGACTCTCAACAGTCTGGCACATCCCCTGAGTACTGGCCACTTCCAGACCGTGTATTCATGTCTTATATTCCATAACAGCTTCCTGACAGCTTTTACATGCACTCATACACACGCCTTATTTGTTTCTGTTTGTGACTTCAAACAGAGGCCGCCACACTAGCAGAACCAGCAGACAAACCAGTCAAGATTAGTGTAGAGGGAGGACAAAAACCAGCTATAGAGAAGCCTCTGCGAGTGAAGCCCAGCCCAGAGACAGCCAGCAAGTCCCCGCCTCCACCCCCACCACGCAGGTTCCACCCTCCTGCCACCGGGCTCACAACCGGACGTTCCGGGGAGGTCATCTACACCACTCACAAGGAATCTATCTTCGTTCAGGTACACACTGCGTGCTTGTGAGTGTGTCTGTGCGCGCGCATGTGTGTGTGGGTTTGCATGTGTTTGAGTTTGTGCAGACCTAGTTGAGCAGCATTCCCAGACACCTTTCTCTTGTTGTTATTCAACATTTCTCTTCTGGAATAACATATTATCAATACAATGAACAAGCTCAGTAATGGAACGTGTCAGTACTGAATACGCAAGGGTGTGTCTCTGCGCTCCTTTTGTTCATGAACTGTACTAATGAATTCTGTCCCCGTACATAAAAAGTGTGATGACAAATACTGTCCCATATATGGGATTCTAGCTGCCTGTTTCTGAAGGGGTTCGTAGTGGTGGGTGAGGGGCAGTTATGCTTGGCTGGTTCTTTTAGCAGCAGGACGGTGAGGAGGCAACTCCCCAAGCCAAACTGCAACGGGTTCCCCCAGAGGTCAAACCCAAACCCCACATCTCTACCCCCATTCACGCTTCTGCTGCTCATGATGAGGGGGAAGGTGACAAAGATAAGATCGTAGCGGAGCTGCAGGTGAGTAAACCCCAGCCGTCTGCTGTGCAAAGCACATGTGCATGCATGAGTGCTTTGACCCCCACACACATGCACAGACACAGACTCACCCCCACACACATGCACAGACACACACAAACACACACACACACACACACACACACGAAGACTTTCACCTGGTGAGATAAAACGTTCAGAATGTACCTAAATGGAGGGTGAAGTTTATATATATAAACAAGTTAATAAACACTCCTGCAGCAAAAACACAAGTATAGAACAACAGTTGAGTCAAAGGTGTTTTGGAACAATCACACTCATTCTACGTCAGTATCAGTCACACCCTTTCTGACACTTAAACACAAACACTGCTGGGGACATCTGCCACTCAGTTTTTGCAGTATTTTGGGTTGGTCTGCCCTCTAGAGGTGACAAAAAGCAGTTCTGACCATATCAACTTCTGACCATATCTCTGTCTCACGAGAACTGATTTTCTTTGTCATTTGTGGTGAACCATTTAGTAATTGCATAGCTCTTTTGTTGTTCTGTTTTTGTTCTTGGACATCCAAGGTTTTATTCCAGCTCAGAGGTAGCATATCTAGTTTAATGGCTAGTCTGTTGGAAGAGGATGCTTAATTAGCTGAGGCAGTTAGTGTTGGAAACAAAATTCCACTTCGGCTCATTTTTCAGTTCAGAGTAATCATCTCTCAGAATGTGGACTCCTCATCTGATAGGTTTGCAAAAATGAGATTCTGCTTCTGACCCAAACGTGTTTACGGTCTCATCCACACGCACTCCAATCCAGGTGTTTGAGAAGTCCCCTGTTAAAAATGTAGAGCCCAGATATGTTGTTGATCTGACCACCCATGAGCTCCCGGATAAAGATCTGGAGGCAACCTTCTCCCTCTCCTCATACGACCCAAAGGTAACAGGCGCGCAGTGCCGCCACCTGGCCTCTCGGTGCCATAACGCACGCGTCCCTTTAACCACTGTTACTAACGCTCAGCCTCTGTTTGACTTCAAGCATGCTTGAGTGACTGCAATGCCCCACCAAGAGCCAAGTGTGTAACCCTGCTCTCACCCTCACAGACCTGCGGCTAGGCAGGGTAACATGGGCGGAGCCTAGACGGATAAGTTACGGAGAGAAGGAGTCATGTTGATGACCGATTAGATCAAGGATGACTTCAGTCTGCTGTGTTTTAGACAGTTTTGCAAGGTTTTTAAACAGCATAAATATGGGAATATCAGTTTTGAGCTTGCTGATGATGCTGAATGTATGTAGAATTGTTGTTGCTTCAAGTCTTGCTGTCTTGTTCTGTTCATAGGTTTTTATCTGTAACACATACCTAATACATCCTCCGGGAATGCTGGATGCAATTCACTCTTTTTGCTAACATCTTTCAGCTAGGACTTATTATATTGTCTGCTGGAAAATATTTGTTAACCCCTAAATTCAAATACTTTCATGTCTTCTCTTCAGTCCATTTTTACTGCTGACCTTTTTGCATGAGACTTGCCAAAGCTTAAAATTTGGGATTTACTGTTTTATGAGATGCATGCCTTGTGACATTGGTTTTTAAACCTGTTAATTAAAGAAATACCCAGAGGAAACAACTCTAGATGGGGTAATCTATCTGTTTTAAACTCCGACATCTGCGCTGATTGAGACATTGCCCATATTCATTCTTTCCCTCAAAAACATTAGAACATAGCTCAACACAGCAATGATGGACAACAATCTCCAAAGACTGCAAAGTCTGGCTCTGGGGTAAAACATTTTTATCTATATTTACCCATTTTTGATCTATTTAGGTTGACTTGTATGTAATTAAAGCAAATCTTTCTCCTTACCAGGTGATATATTACATCACTGGCAAATCAAGGCCACCCAGTGACAACGCCCCTAGTGGACCCGGAGAGCAAAATCAATCCAGTGAAGGAATCATTTCTTCCTTGAAGGTGGCAGTTCTGAATCCTTCTGACCCTTCCCCATGGCCAAACATACTAACATCACATGACCTAACTTTAGATTCCTCCAAACAAGAGAAGGAGAACCAGAAAGAGACATCCGATACAGAGCAGATGTCTGCATGTTTTGTTGAGGCTCTGAAGGACAGCTGCAAAGCTGAGGATGACACACACGTTTTGGCTCCAAAAGAAGAGCTACCTGAGGCTGTCACAGATAGGCTAGAGGAGCAAGTGTCAAGCCATGCTTCTGAACTCCCGATTACTGTTACTGAGGAACCTGTGAAAACCTGTGTTGTGGGGGAGGATCAGACCGACTCTCAAGTGCTGCCTGGACCCCCGGCACTGTCATTGGAGAATGGGTTGCAGGAGGTGGTGTGGAGCTCATCCAGGGAGCAGGACAGGCACACAGAGCAGGACAGGCGCACGGAGCAGGACAACTTGATCCCTGACGTTCCCAGAGAGACAGATTCGCCAGACAGATTCGCCTTTGTGATCACCAAAACAAAAGTGCAGGCTCTGTCCACCGGAGAGTATCGGCAACTGGTGAGCTCCAAAGGCCAAGACGTGGAGACAGTTCAAGTTGGAGCAGACACAACTGACTCCGCCCCTGAGGACAGTGGGTCCGGCAAGAAACCTGTCATCATCGTGTTCGACGAGCCCATGGACATCCAGCAGGCCTACAAGCGCCTCTCCACCATCTTCGAGTGTGAAGAGGAGCTGGACAGGATGCTATCAAAAGAGCGCATTGACGAGGAGGTCGAGGATGCTGAGGAAGAGGATGCACGCTCGCAAATGACTAGGGAGATTATGCCTATTGCTGAGGTGGCAGGTCAACTCAGGCCTGAGAGAAACCCAGATGCCAATGGGAATGTTAATCATCTCCCAGTGCCTGGTGAACAGAATAAGAACACAGAGGACTCTACCCCACAGTTGGAGGATGGGTCCAAAGTGGAGCCCAATGACACGAAGCAAGAAGGTAAAAAGAAATTTAAGTTCCCGTTTCCCAAGAAGCAGCTGGCGGCCATTGGACAAGCCCTCCGCACCGGGACAAAAGCGGGCAAAAAGACACTGCAGGTGGTTGTTTATGAGGACGAGGAGGAGGACGATGGCACACTGAAAAAAGCGAAAGAAGCCAAGAGGTTTGAGATCACATCAACGACAGACTCAGCCGGCGCCGCCCCTTCTGCCAACACCGCCCCTGCTGCTGACACTCCTTCTGCTGACGCTATGTCACAAAATCACACCGTCAGCTCACAGTCCCCGACAAGGAGCACTAACGAGATATGCAAAAGCACATACAAAACTCTGGACAGCCTCGAGGAGACCATTAAACAGCTAGAAACCACCATCAGTAACATGGAGCCTGGGCTGTCTCCCGAAACGTCCCGCAAAGATCCGAAGAGCAAGAGGACGGCAGTGCAAACGGCAGAGGGCAAGGGCAGCCCCTCGAAGAGGCCGGCCCCCCTGGGGCCAAAGCCCCAGAAGCCCCCGCAGAGGAAGAACTCCAAAGCCCTGAGTGTGCCTCACCCCCCTACCCCTAACTCCCCCGGCTCTGCTGACCCTAAACAGGTCTCTACCTCCCGTGCTTCTCCCCTCCCACCAGTGGTTGGGGCTTGGCTCTGAGGGTTCGTCGTTCTATACACGGCCTTTAATCACTCGTGAGCGCATCATAGGTGTCTGCTGGGGAAACTGCAGCAGGGCGCTCTCTGCTTTCCATCCTGTTCGCGAGTTTCGGTTGCTGTGATTTGCAGAGTCGGGTGTCTCTCGACATGGTCGCGGTCCTTGTCTTTCCACTTCGCTTTTGCTGTGTGAATTCTGGGTGTGATGCAGTGATGGTGTTATCTATCCAAATGGCTGCCTTTGATCTGTGTGTAACGACTTGATTGTGCATGCCATGTGGGTGGGACAATGTTGGTTTCCTGAAGCATGCTCCCTGTCTGTTGCTCCAATTCTCTCTGAATCACAAATCTACATGTCGTTCTCACACTATCACAGTTCTGTCACTCACCTCCAGCTCACCTTTGACTCTTGTGAATTTTCCTTCTTTTTTTCCAGAACATCGCAAGTTCCCCTTCCTCGAGTCGAATCACCTCGCCCAAAGCTCGCCCCCAAGCCGGGAGCGTGGAAAAAGCTGGAAAACCCCCAAAGCTCCAGGACTCCCAGAGGCAGTATCGACAGGTAGTTTTACTGTAGGGCCTCTTTTGGGCCTCTTTTTTGAGGGACATCCCGTCTCATGGCCCGCAGGTGCACAACTGTCCCAGGGTTTAGGCTGTGAAGTTGGGAGTACTTTGTACTTTGGTGCTTTGGACCTGTGTGGAACTGCTGTGACAGCCTGTCATCCTCCATATCTCTGGCTACATCTCACCTAAAGCTGGCACCACCCAACTCCTACCCCATGTACCATCTAACTGGGACACCATCAAAATGAGCACACCCACATTCACGTTAAAGGGCACTGATCTTTGTAAACTAGAGGGGGTAGTTGTGGAGGCTTACAGGCCCACACACTAAAATGTGCTAGTTTGGAGGTATAATGCCAACTTTGTACTTCCGTGCTAGGCAAAAGTTTTGTTTTTTTTCCCTTTGCCATTGTTAAGTGTTGTTTTTATACATGTCTAGCCCAAATATGCAATCCTGTTTTATATTACATCTTAATTTCTCAAGTATTTCTCTGGGTGTATTACTATATAACTATTTATATAGATTATACATATTTACAGATTAAAGTAGTTGTGTTTCCAACCTCATTCCACATTGCATCTTGCCGCGTCTTTGTCTGCAGGCTAACGGGCACGCTATGGCAGCTCACGGGGTTAGTAAACATGATTTCCTTGCTTTACCTGCTTCGAAGATCTCAACCTTTCATCCTAGCCCTAGGAAAAGCAGCCCTGTGTTGAACACGTCTAAGCCTGCTAAGCGCCCTTCTTGCTCTGCCCTGTTCCTGAGCTGCAGCCATGCCTCTTCCTCCTAAATCCCTGCACGAGTCCCTGGCCCATCGTGCTGTGTCAAAGGTTGCGGCCCTTCCTTCCAAGCTCACTGCCATCCCAGCCAGTCCGGTTCTTCCTCCTGCCCCTTATCTCTGCCTTCATCTCATTTGTCTCCTTCCTCAGCGTGTCCCTCGCCGTCCTCCTCTTCCCTGTCCCTGCGTTCAAACCCCCACCCCCCACCCCCCCAGCAGCCTACCCACCGTCCCACCAGCGCGGGCCGGAAGCAACGTGGCATGAGCCTTCCATCCCCCTCTCGCTCTCCATCTCTGAGTACAGTGTGTCGGGGCTGTGGTCTCTCCATCTGTGTCACATTTATGCACACACAAATACCGCTGCCACGCAGTAGTTTGGATTGAATTGCTTAAAGCTTAATCACAAGGTGTAATTCTATACCTTGACTAAGTCTAGTGGTAGATATGGTGCTTCTGAATAGTTTTGATTTAAGGTGAGTCTAAATTTATAGTACTGGATCTATATTTCTTAGTGGTATGAAAGTTATATCATTTAAAAACATTGACTGTATACATGTGTACAAAATATATATTTTGACAATGGAAAATATATGAATATAGTATATTTTTCATGTTTTGTTTTCATTTGCCAAGTAGATATCAACCATAGAAATTACTTAAAATACATGAACTGCTTGTTTATAAAGAAGTTAACAGCGCTTAATCTGGTTAGATTTGTCTGGTTTTTGTACACTGCCAAGTACACAGTACACAGCTTTAACTGACAACGCATACACACAGGTTGCCCTGAGCAATGTTTCACTATAATACCAAAGTGATTTTGTTCATTGAAAACTATACTTAACAGAAACAATTCTATGGAGGGAGTGTGTGATGTTTGATCAACATAATGATAAGGTGTCTCCAATAGCTGTTGTGTTGAAACATTGTCTGTGATAGCTTGTCAAAATCCCTAAAACTGTTTGTGTAAGAAGAGTTACATGTTTGAAAGAAAACGTGTTTTGATTCACCTGGCCAAAGTTTACACCTATGCATGCCAATTAGATGTCTCATCATAAATAGAAATATTGTTTGCACAAGTAAATCATGTACATTTGTGTCTGTTTTTGTACAACTGTATGACATGTATAAAAGCTGTGGAGGAAAGCTTATGGAAGGTGTGTGTGGAATAAAGGGCTGTCTGCTAAGGACTTTTGATCTGGGAAGTGGCATTTTTTGCATTTATATTGCAAAACATCTTTTGAAACACTTGATGTAGGAGACGAAAAGGCTTAATTAATAAATTCCTCAGAGGAATGAGCACAAGTCCACTGTGTCTCAGAGAACCTTCCAGAACATTATATCAATCGTGAACAAACTGATGTATGAGAACAAATATTCCCTGCCAAGTCTGGTACCGCTCCAGTAAATAACTATTAAGGCAAGCGAGATTCTAAAACGGTACAACAGAGGGCAGCACCAGACTACAAGACTTGCGGTGAATACTTGAGCAGATGAAGGTATTCACCCCCAGACTGAATAGTAAAAATCCACCTTCATAGGTAAACTAGATTTAATAAAATATGATGCAGTCTGTATATCTGGGATTTTTACCCAAATGAATATTTTGCGCTTCTAATTTTCTGAACTCTGAATTTGAATGAAGTAAGAGTAACATTCCAAAGGTGTAGTATACTAATATTACATCCAAATGGCATGTAGGTACTATTGGGATCACAACATGGCAGTTTGACCTTTCTTTTATCTTCATAAATTTGACAAACTATATATTATGGGAGCAGCTCTTGGTTTAACGCATGGCTTAGGAAAAACTGGGATATTGTGACAATTTCAGTGAGTGTGTGAACAGCTGCCACATGGCCCACTGTTAGTTTAACATACAAAACCTTCCTCACACAGCTTTAAGATACTGTGACAAATTCACATATTTAACCCTGGGAAAGCATCAAAGCGCTATCCCCCCATTGCTGCCATATGCCAGAGGCTTGCTAAGAGCCCCATTACCCCTTTCAGACATTTTAACTAACAATTCAGAGCAACTTTATTGAGATATCAGAAATACACTGCAGTCGGTGTCTTCTGATAAGTGTCTTAAGCAAAAGTCTTTAAAAATGGGTTTAGGAAAGCCGTTTAACAAATATGCCTATGCCCGTTAGCAGTCCCTTCATCTTAGGAGACACAAAAGCAATTATCATCTGATTGATGTAAGAGTCATATACCTTTTAAATGTATGTGGACAGCAAAATTCCTTTGAGAGAAATGATTGGCACATCTATTAATTTGGATTTTTCATTTTCCCATGTTAGCTTTTACTTTTTTTCCTTTGACAAGCTCAATTTAGTTTTACATAATTTATTTAATTGGTCATATGTGCATACTTTATCATTGGTCTAAATGTTCTGAAGATATAAATTACATGAAGAAACTGTGTTTGAGTGCCATTTAGATACACGGCATTACAAAACAATGTTAGTCACTGTTATTTGGCTAAATAAAAAGTCAGATTCTGATTTTGAAGATTGTTTCCCAATATATGTTAATTTACTGGATACGTCCACGTACTTGTCAAAGCTGGCAGTTATCTATCACAGTTATTAAGTGTTTTTGACTGTCTCATGGTCTTTATGAAATAAGACAGAACAACTCAGCTCTGTCCATACAAAGCACTGCTATGACATTATCAGTTTTGTCTTCCTGACATTACTAATTAGCTGGCTCTTTAATGAAAGCTAATTAGCTCATATGCAAATTTAAGAATCAGTGAATCCCAAAGCATTTTTCTAATTAGCATGTAATTTGTATATTATAATACATTTACCACTAAGAACAGTCCAATGCTGCAATGCTACAGCGAGGAGGAGGGGGAAACGCGGTAATTAAAATATATACCCTTTTAGTGTTTAAGCTTAATTATGGTGTCTCCTGATGTTTTATTGCAGAAGACCATCAACAGCACAAATCTTTGAGGACATCCACAAACCAACAAGGAACTTATGCATGTTAATCAAAGATCTAGTTCATAATTTGCATTTTTAATTGCAATTAAGCTGTGTCAATTAGGTGACTGTCAAGCAACGGAAAACCCTTTCTTCCATGTTTCCAAAACATCAAAACAAAAGCAACAAATATGAATATCTCTGCCTCATAAATATGCATATCTCTGCAGTCTTAAATATAAATACCTACACTGTAAATTGTAATTATATATATATATAATTTTTTATTATGTGCAAAATGAATTTTGCTGTAGGATCCATTGGAACTTGAATGTCATTTCCAAATCCCTGACAGAAAAGGCAGTGCTATTTTTTAATTACTGCTACTGCTACTACTACTTCACAAGAATCAAACTATCCAAGAAAACAACTGGACAGACATCATGCCCCAACAAAGGAGAGCTTGCACATCTCTCAAAAGGACATTATGTATATGTTCAGAGGGCGCGCTCTTAATGCCCCCGTTAAGACGATCTCTTACCCAATAGGATTTCTAGACCATGACCTTGGCTGGGCAAGTTTTAATTTCTCTGTTTTTGGAGGGCACTAACAGGGGCTCATCCCCACACCCCAGTACAGGGGCATGGGGAGCACCCCAGGCTAACTGGCTGACAGCACGCAATTGCATTCTACCGGTAAGTACCCGTAACACTTCATTAACAATTAATTGAATTCTGTCTATCAGGAATAACACTTTTAAAGAGAAGTCTCCCCCCCCCCCACTCTACAGCAATCATCAACAGAAGCCCCATCAAGGCAAGGAGATGGAGATGATCAAAAGCCAGTCGCAAAAATGTAGCCTGCAGAAATTAGCCCTGACTGTGTGCCTAAAAGACTGTTGGACATAATCTAGCCTACATAAATATGTTTATGTAATAGTGGAGGATGTTTTCACTGCAGAAGAAACATGCAAATATTTTCACAATTCAAGAATTTTATTCCAAAAGCGAAAGACAACATCACAGTAAAAACAACCTAGAAGATATGCCATAATTTAAACAATCATTTAAAAATAACAGCCATTTGTTCACTTTATCAGTAATGTCTACAAAAAAAGTCAAATTACTGTTGAATCATCATAAAAAATGTTGCAAAGAAATACCTGTATATTGTAAATTCTTTTTTTTTTTTTCTTTCAATTACTTAAAAATCCTTTCATCACCAGCGCAGCAGAGGCAATGTCAGAGTTTAGTGTTAACTTCACCTCATCTTCAAAGGGTGTTGGCACGACTCATGTGAATTTATATGTGTGACTGTTAAGGACAGCAGCTGATGGGGAAAACATTTTTAACATTTAAATTATTTTAAATCCACAGTACAAGGAATGGTGATATAGCAGACAACAGTGGTACGTGGTGCTTCTAGCTACCGGTCAGTGTAAAGGATATGATTCATAGTCCAGTGTCTGAGTGAGCACTCCGGTGAGAATGAACTCGGCATTGTGCACATCTAAACGTGTAAAGGGCCAAAGAAAGCAGGACATGGATTAGGAAGACAGATCCAAAAACAGTCCCGAACTGAAACCAAATGCAAGTTCCAGCAAACGAACAAAAAAAATGCCTTTGCTCAGTAAGGTTTATGCTGGCAACCAGCAACAGAAGGAATGTGGGGGCATGGGGTTCGCCACGTGGGCGTGCTTACCGATGCTCTTCAGGAAGTATTCACGGCAGAGATGCAGGTCGTTGTCGCATGAAATCAGGACGATCTCCGGTAGGTTCTGTTACAGAGAAGAGCCAACACGCTCAGCAACAAGCACCACATGCACATCTAATGCCCAGCTAACATATCAGCCAGTGAAACGAGATGGAAAAAAAAATGAGCTTGTTTAGGTTTTTGCAACAAATCCTAGTTTTCCGTCTACAAATTATACAGTTGATAAGTGACTGCTTTTCTGCGCACCGGTGTCAAGACACTTCAAGTATTACAAATACTTACAGTCCACACAGCCAAGCTAAAAAGCAGCAGCAATGCAGAACCACTGCTTCCTACGTCCAGCGTGGCACTGCGACTGCTTTGGGCCTCTATCACCGAGTATGAGCACGGTAGAGGAGGGTATTACCTTGTTTTGCTTGTGCTCCATGATCTTGCGGAAGGAGGGCTGTTTGGGCAGTAGCTTCCCTCCAGCGCTCTCCACGATGGCCTTCATGGTGCCAAGGCCTGGACAGATCCCCGGCGTTATGTAGAAGTACTTTCCCTGCAGAGGCGCGGAGAGGGAGACAGGCATGTCTTTTAAATATATATATACACGTCTCTGTTGGAGAGAGCTCTCCGTGACATCTAATTAAACCGCATGTCAGTGGTAGAACGCAGGGAAGGCTGAAGACGAGACCACAGCTCGGCACTCAGCCAAGACTGGGCTGAGAAGGGAGGGAAGAGAGGGGAGAGGCGGGGCGAATCTCCTCCAGGCTCCTCACCTTGAAGAGCGGCGTCGCGTGGGCTCTCTTTAGCGATTCCTCCAGGCTGAAATCGAACAGGACCTCTGCCTCTGCATCATGCAGCATGTAGTTCTGTTCATCTACACACACACAAACACACACACTTTTTTTAACAGCACTTTCTACCCCAGTTCACCAAAAGTTCACTTGTCATCTGGACATTTCCCCCCGTGTGAACTAGAGCTCCGCTCCTGTCCTCCCTCCATTCCAGAGGAGAGGCACCCAGTGCGCGCGCCCTCCCTGCCCGCTGACCGCAGCGCCGCTCACCCACAAACTTCTGGCTCTTCCAGCTCTCCTGCAGCCACTCGGGAGTGACGATGTGCTTGACCACAGATATCGCCGTGAGGAACTTGACCGTGCGAGTGACTTTGCTAGCCACAAGATGAGTGCACTTCTGGGCGCTGTCCGCCACTTCACCACCCAGCTCGTACAATTTCTGCAGCAGTGGGAAGGAGAGAGAGATCAAAAATTTAAATCCAGACAACCAACCAGGCACGCAGGCTCATGGGGACTGCTCGCTCAAGCGTCATTTCAGATGAAAAACCAATCTCCCTCAGCTCTTGAGCCACAGGAAGTCCACGGGTGTTCATCCTCTCCTCACCGTGTTCATTTCCACGCGGAAGAGCCGCGGCTGTCTAACAAACGGCCAGTTCCACCCTCTCGGGCACTCGAGAAGGGGCGGGGAGCTGAAGTGATTAGAGGCTCGACGGTGTGAGGTCACAAGACGTGCTGCACTCACCTTTGTGTGCTGCTGGGTCTGCAGGGGCTCAAAGCCCGTGAAGAACACGTACGGCGTCAACTCCGCCGGCAGCTTTTTGGTGGGCTGCGGAAGCTCCTCCGTCCTGCAGGAGGAACAGAGAACACGGTCGTGTTCTGAGCCAGCGGTGTCCCAAAGCTTTGACTCCGCTGCACGTGGTGCGTGCGGCGAGACTTCCACCTGAAGCCTCCTTCATACACCACAAAGGGGGGTGTCTAAACTGCAGTGTGCAAAGCCCTTGGTACACAGTTTTACATTTAACGTGCTTCCACGACAACTAGAACATTTGGTATATCTGTGTTCTAACAGCACTGCTTTTTCAGAAGCGATTAACTGGCTGTTTTTAGGGCATCCTTTAATTAATCAGCCCAGTGTTCGAACGCTGAAAGGACGGCTCGTGAAATCTGCAAGTGCTGGAAAAGGCGCTAGTGAGAAGCATTACTGGTTGATAAACCACTGTTCTGGGAGGAAAAACCCCCTTCAGCGCACGCAGTGAAAACTGCAGGTTTGATTTGGGCCGGCGAGATTTGTGTTACTCCAAGAACAGCGTTGTACACATCAGGGCAAGACTGCCGATCTGTTCTGAGCCATCGTGCTGTCTGCTGCCCTCAAAACACCTCCAGCCACTTGGCAGTTTTGGTCTACTTCAGTTCCCAACATGCCCCGGGGGGCTGTAGCATTCCGAGGCGCTCGCGGGGGTGGGATGGGGGTGGGGGGGTCGGGACGGGTCCACTAGGACTGGATGACGAGGACGGGGCCTGTGCATGTGCCTCAACTCACTTGGGCTTCTTGGCAGGCGGCTGGGAGGCCCCCTCAGCCTGCTTCTGCTTCTGCTGCAGCCGTAGGCTCTGCGCAGGGAGACAGCACTCAGACACACTCGCCACTCACAAACACACTACTTATTCTTGTTAGAGCATCCCATTCCAATTAAGAGGAAAGGCCTGCGCAGGACAGCAAAACCAAATCTCCTGTGCGACTCGTTATAGCGATAAGAAAGTTTGATGGAGAAAGCACAGTTCCTCACCACCAACGCCTCCGGGGAGACCTTCACTGGAGTCCGCCAGGCAACTGTCCAGGAAAACAGACACCCCCTCAGTCAAACAAATGAGGAATGACAAAAGGACAAATTGCTACAGCTCCTTCAGCAACTGCAGCACAGGGCAACAGGCACGCAAAACTCCAGAATACTATTTCATCACCAAACTGGTCTCTGGCAAAGGGTTTTAACTTTAAAAAACTGAACTATACAGAGTTTTATGCCAACCATCTGCTTCCCTATTTACTCAAGATAGCAGATTAAATAGATTAGCAAAACCAATTAGATGATATGAAATTAAGACAACTACTCTGGCAACCTGAAATTATGCAACTTGAGGAATCCTAAGAATGCTTGCGAAGGATCTTACGTAGCAGGTTCTGGACGAGGTGCGGGTTTGGTGCCAGAGGTTCGGTCAGGTTGAACTGGGAGTATCGGCTGTGCTGGACCTGCCTCAGAGCCTCAAAGTTGCCCAGCAGGATGTCACACAGCCATTGGGCGTTCACGCATGGTATCCTCCACTCCTTCGCCTTCTCAAACTTCAGCCCGCTCGGCCTGCCAGCAGCAGGAACAGACAGTGTGGGGCGCCGTTTATGACAAAAGCTACGCAAGAGTGAAACTGTGCGATGGAGAGTTAGAAATCGAGTGAATTAAACTGCACACGAGCAAGTGAAACTGTGAAACTGTGTGTGAGAGGGTGTGGCATAGGGAGGCGCTCCATGTCAATCATTGTCAGTATACACTGTTGTCAATGTGGAAATGCAAAACTTTTTAGGCTTTTTCTCAATTAGTGTTTTTTATATAATTTACTGCAGTGCTGAAGATATTTGAGAGCTAAACACCCGAGGTTTACTTTTATCAGACAATAGACAAACACACACACACACACAAATGATTCAACCTTTAATGCACTATAAAAAAAAAAGTAGTTTTGTAAACGTTGCACCCAGACTTTAGCACCCAAATCATCCACCAGTCAGGTGCTAGAGAAACACACACACACACACATTATTTAACCTTTAACAAACTAAAAAAAATCTTATACTAATCAAAAAGAAAGCACTGTGTTCAACAGCTTTAACTCAAGTGTTCTTGTCCAACTGGTTTCCAACTTTACCCGTTATTCATTCATTCGTGTCTTGTAAGAATGATGACATGCCTGATTTTTATCTGAGTGTGTTTGTGGGTAATAAAGTAAACTGTTTTGGTCACCACTTTGTTCTCTTGGTTTAATCACAACGCATGTTGAAAAATGGCAGCAATATTTAAACTAGAATAAGATAGGATAAACTATAACTCCATGACTGAGGGCTGTGAAGTTTGTCTGGTCATGGAACATCTAACATCTATATCACTGTTGTTTGATTAGCAGCTGTTCGGCTTTCATGCAAAAGATTTAAAAGCTCAGGGGAGTTCTGGGATGGTCAGTGGTGGCCACTAGGTTTCTATGCAGCTATTAAAAAGTGGAATTTCTATAAAAACAGGAGATTAGAGATTAGAAAATAGAGGATATTATTACTTGACAATGATAAGGTATACCCAGAAAAGTACAAATAAATAAAAACTGATTGTATATAGTAAGTAAATGTATTTTTAAATGCATCATCCATCTTCACATATTACCAGCAGACTTGCAGAGATAAAAAAGCTCCTACCTCAAATTCATCTTCTCGCATACAAGAGTTTCATTTGCTCGCACGCAGTTTCACTCACTCTCGTGTGCATTTCCAGTCGCTCGCACTCGCTTCCACTCTCATGTACATATTTCCACTCTCGCGTGCGCATTTCCACGCTCTCTCGCAGTTTCATTCTTGCATGTCCTTGCACAGGTTTTGTCAAACACCGCTTCATAGTACAAGGCCAACGAAGACGGTGGGCCAATATATCACATGCTTGGAGTTATAGCGATACGCAATTTATACTGCCTATCCGATTCTTCCACCTTTTATCCAAGATGTATAATCCACCAGAGTCCAGTATGTACAGGATCCTTCACTCTGCTTGTCTTTGTGTTAACATGACTTGGAATGTACACTTGTAATGCAACCAAAATGGAGTGGAAAAAGAGGTCACTTAAAAAGTACTAAACTTCTTGTGGGTTGCTTTTTTTTTTTTTGTAAAGAAAGTAATTTTCTTAAGTTAAAGAGTTTAGAAAGCTCACAAAAATGTTAGCATTCTCCCTCAGGCCACGAACAAGATTCCTCATTAAATGCTGATTTCTCATCAAACCTCACCATGGAGCAGAGAAAGGGCCAACACATCTGCTGCTCTACACGAAACTGGTCAGTTAAGGCAAGACCAAAACTAGTCACTAACGTGGGAACGTAGAAATGAAAAAGGAGGGTTGAATAAATGAAGGCTTACTCTTTGCAGATGAGAACAGTGTTGCTGCGGCAGAGGTAGCCCGTGTAGCGAGCTCCTGCCAAATAGGCCATGAGCTTCAAGTCGTCTCGATCGCTGTCCAAAAATCCCGTCACCGAAATAATCTGAGGATTAGATAAAAATACATACAAAATCCACCTGTCAGCCATACATCTGAATGATATTCCCACACAATTAATACCAATGCTCCCATACAAAACATAAAGGAGGTATTAACTGTAGTGCACAAGGGTGTTAAGAGATTACCTGATTCATAACATTTATATATTAACAAAACCAACAAAACAAACCAATAAAACACACGATGCTGTGAAGTGTTTTAATGCGGGCATTTGCAATGTTAAGATCGCATAAGGCTGTAAATGCAACCGAGCTGTTTAATAAGTCAAAAAATGTTGGCTTGCTGTAAGCATCCTGACCAATCTCCAGTGCTCACCAAAAGAGTGAACTAAAAAATTAAGGCCAACAAATTTTGGTTGAAGACACACCAACACAAGCCAATCTTCATCATGTCACATTAAGGGTGCTGTGTGTGATACAATATCTTCGTATCACGGAACTCAAGCAGCATGTAGCAGCAAACCATGCCTACAGTGTAGACAACAGCTTCTTTTACACTGTACGGCTGAGCAGTTCTGAGTACGGACAGTAACCGGTCCAGTCGCATTTCCATAGTCTCAGTGTCGGCGCAGAGCTCTTACCGACTGTGCTCGGCACGGTTTTCTCGGCATGCTTAGCTAGCCGTGCCCAGAGCTGTAGAATCTTTCAGGTGCTTAACAACCACCAGGGAATCGCTGGTTGGTTTCATCAAACACATACAGCAACCGGAGTTGTTTAGTGACAACTGCTGTCGCATAATCAGAACGAGACGCTAGCGCTACCAGAAATACATCCTGGCCCTGATTTCCAGCACAACAGTTTTGGAGAAAGAAAACAACCGCTCTTACGAGCCTCGAACAGCGTGGAACAGCCTGACATAGCCTTAGTTACTGTTTAGCCCTACAGTGGGAAAGAGGCCAGTAAGGCCGCAGGCAAACGGGGCTCTTAGCGGAGACCAGGGCAGTCCGTACATGCTGCGAGCATGGCTTGGCTCCCGGCGGGAAGCTGAACGGCAGGTGAAGGGTGCGGTGCGGAGGGACCATCTTCTTCTTCTTCAGGACGGTGTTGAGCCAGTGAGCCGTAACACAGCGCTTTCCCTCTCTCAGGGCCTGGAGGGACACACCAAACCAGAGAGCATCGGGACACGGTGGGTCAGGGGTTGAGAAGTCGTGAAATACAACCACACTGCAACCCACCAGTCCACCCCACCTCTCCCCAACACTACATTCTCTTTTTAGGCAAACCCTGGTCAGGGTTACACGGTCAACATCACCCGATCCCAACATGAAACTACACCATGTCCAGATGTCCTCAAAACATGCTACCGAGGGCATAATGACATGTCACCACAGTAATGAGAGGAGTCCCAAAAAGCAGAGGCCATGTTCACCTGCAGGTACATGCTGCTCACTTGACTCTCACAGAGCAGGTGAGTGCAACGATTCAAGGCTGAGTCCACTGACCCTCCGTACGTCTGAATGATCTGAGGAAAAAGACGGCAATCAGAAGGTGCCGCGTCCAGAAAGGGAGGCGGTATGACACTTCCCGAAGACACGGCCATGGGCAGCCCACTTCCAGTCCGGGGATGAAACTTCCCCGCCGATTCTCCGAGGAACCGTATTCGTGTCTATGTCAAGCCTGCCTTCTTACCTTTTCCAATCTGCATGGACACTTACCCTTTTCCACGTGGCCAGTAACTGCTTATCGGCCATTTGTTCTGGATAGTCGGCGATTGCGAAGACACAGCCAACCAAAAAGCCATCGTCTGGTACTGAATAGAGAACATTACAATATGAACAATCACAGACATCCCTTTGCCCTCTATGGTCCAAAATAATAGCAGGTAATGTGGAAAAAACATGTTAGAAAGCTATAATTAACACAGAAAATAATACTATAAAAAAAACTGGAGAGGGTTTGAACTGGAGAGGATTTGAAATAGCTGATAGGGAACAGCAGCAATCTCTTAATACTGCCTAACTTTAAATCAAACAAAATCATACAGTACCAGTCAAAGGTCTGGATGCACCTACTTTTAAAATGTTCATATTTACCATATTAACAGTATTAAAAAACAGTGACATTATTAAAACAATGAAAACATGATTTTACTGTGTTAAAAATTGATAGAAGATTCTTCAAAGTAGCCACCCTTTATTTTGATAATGATTTTGCATGTTCTTGGTATTCCCTTTACTGAAGTTTTACTGAAAATTGTGAATGAAAACTATTTCATGAGAGGATGTTTAAAACTTATTTAAATGTTATTTACTTGTTTTTTGGAAATTCATATAAAGGCTACCAACAATCCCTATGTAAACACATGCTTGTTTGTCTTGGAAACCAATGTAAAAACATACACCGTTAAGTGCATCCAAACTTTTGAATTGTACGGGAGCTATACCCTTCCCGCCCCCCACAACCAGAATCTTCTGTGTTGGCGGAAAAGCCGGACTTGGCTGTGGCCGGTTGAGCGGTGTTGCGGCCCACAAACCGCAGCCCAGCTGCTGTACTTACTCTCCTGGCTCGGCTCGTGGCCAAACAGCTGCTGCTGCTGCAGCTGTGGCGGCTGCACTGGGGCCTGCAGGAGCGTCTGTGGCGGGTGCTGTGGATTCGGGTGCTGCAGTGGCTGCTGGCCCTGCATCTGCTGCGGCTGCTGTTGCTGCACCTGCAGCTGCTGCATGTGCTGCTGGCCCTGCATCTGCTGCTGCAGGAAATGCTGCTGTTGCTGCAAATGTTGCTGGTGGAGCTGCTGCTGATTCTGCATTTGCAGCTGCAACCTGTGCTGCTGCAGAAGTTGCTGCTGTAATGCATGCTGCTGCAGTGGGGACCGCAGGATCTGCTGCGGCCGCAGCGGCTGCTGCAGGAATGGCGGGTGCGGCGGTGGCTGCTGCTGCTGCGGCTGCTGTGGGTACATTTGCTGGGGCATGTGCTGAGAGAGGAACTGATGCGACTGCTGGGGCATTTGGGAGAAGCCTTGCTGTTGCTGCTGCTGCTGCTGCTGATGGTGCATTTGCATGCCCTGGGGCTGCAGGTGCATCATGGGGTGCTGCTGCAGCATCTGCGGTGCGTGTTGTTGCTGCGGCGGCTGCTGCTGCGGCGGCGGTTGCGGTGGGATCGGATGGGCTTGCTGCTGCTGCTGCTGCTGGTGGAGTAACTGTGGCTGTGCTTCAGCAGAGAGCGGCTGCGGCGGCTGCTGCGGCTGCTGCTGCTGCTGCTGCTGCTGCTGTGGAGGCTTCACGGGGTTGAAGAGAAGCTGGCTGGGCATGCCAGCCTGGGCCGGAGCACCCGGCTGCTCCACACCTTTAGAAGGGGTAGACAGGCTGTGCAGGATCTGAGGTACAGAGAGAAATGGCACAGCACACAATCACAACATAATTCCATGCTCCGATTCCAGTTTAGTTCTCTCATTGCTCAACCTCTGTATAAGGCCTCTTGAACACGTAATTTGCAAACATGTTGGGTTTTCGTTTTTTTAATGCAGTTACTAATCCATAAGTTGGATTTAACTACAGCTACGCAAAAGCAATGAAACTACTGCATGTTTTCACAAACTCCACATTAGTCTACTGATACATGTGGCTGGCTGGCTGCTGTCCTTTTAAATAAACTTCAGCTAGTTCATAACTCTGCAGGCCATATACTTACCAGGAAGGAATAGCTTTAAAAGTGGTACATGGCTATAATATAATGGCTATAAATGAAGATTCATTATGATGTTATTACTACTACTATCATTATTATTAAAATATTTTAGCGATCTGTGGCATATCTTGAAGGAAATGTATTTTGTCATACATCAGAAATGTACTATTTCACATGTTAGCAAAGGATCGGTCAGCTTCCTCATAACTAACAAACCTTTTACATTTACTTATTATTACTTTTAATATTTGCCTTCTCTCTATAAAATGCAATTGCAACAAAATCAAAGCAGATTGCTTAACATATCTGACTGACACAAAATTGGAAAAACACAGCATATGCGCCACAAAGAATGTACTGTAATTGCTATCAGAAATGACCACTATCCATTTGAATTAGGGCTGAGGGACGTCTCTTCTGACCTCTGACCCATGTTACCTAGCTAATACCTTGTATCTAGAATAACTTTTAAATGGTAGTATAAAAATGGCAGCATGTTTGTGGGAATTATCATTACATGTTTGTCTTACGTGAGTGACGTTGGGTGGCCGGTTGACCTGCTGGGGCTCGCCGCTGTTGGTGATGTTGCGCAGTGGGCGGGCCACCGTGTTCCACCCACCCATCATCTCTGGTCGCTCCGCCCCCAGGGGTGCACCTGGGCCTCCTCCACCCAGCCGGGCATCTGGAGGGCCCCCCCCACCAGGCACGGGCGGTACGTTGGCGCAGAGGTTGATGAGGCCAGTGTCTTTGGCCGGCTGCAGGCGGAGCTTGGCGGTGCTGGGCTGGGGAACGTCGGCTGGAGTCCAGTTTAGGTTCCGCTCCTCCTTCTCGGGGGAAGAGTCGTCCGAGTCATCGAACATAAGCTCAGGTCTCCGCTCCGGCTTAGGGGAGGGCGAGCGGCGGCGTCTGGCAGGCGACGTCTCTCGGGAGGAGGCGGGGCTAGATCGCCTGCTGCGAGGAGAGCGGCGGTCGCTGTAACTGCCCTCGGAGCGTGAGCTGCGCTCGTCCTCGCTGCCCTCTTCCTCCTCCTCCTCTTCCTTGTGATAGGTAAGTCGTGGGTGGTACAGAGCCTCATCTTTCCTGTTTTTCTCTTTGACAGAGTCTAAGATCCACTCAGGGGTCACTATCTTAATACTACTGTGTCTCAATGCACATTCATACTTTGTCTGTAAAACAAACAAGCAAACAAACAACTAAAAGTTATAAATGTGACAACCCGCACCTGCGTTGCTTCTTCAATACTATTATACCACTCAAGAGATCCAAAAAAATAAAAGTTTAAAACAGAATTCAGAGAATAGCCATGGGACCATCTGGATGTGGCACAGCAATTCAGTTCATAATTAACTTCATGACAGAAAAAAAGCTGCATTTACTCTAGGTGTTCCAAGTGACACTGTCTGTGACACTGCAGCACAACCATAAACAGACCATAAAGTTCTGGCCCTGCATATAGGAAATATCAGAAGAGACGCCATAAAATGAACTCTTCCTCCAAGCCAGCCCACAGAAAAGTACCAATGCAGGACTAATACACCCCCACCGTTGAGACTGCCGCCAAACAGCCAAATCCCTGTCTATTCCTCATAGCAGCCATTAGCACAAAGGGTGCAGACGACACCAGATGACTAGCTGTTAAACCCAGCCGATGCTACCAGTAAACGCACAAACTGGTTGAAAAAATGCTTCAAGAGAGAACGGGCAGGCCAAGGCCTGTGTTTTACATTCAATGTCACCAGCGCAGGCCAAATCTAAATGCAAATGGGGAAAGCTTCACTACAGAAAGGTAAGACGGCTGATTATTTACCCCCTTCGGTTCAGGAACAACAAGATGCGTGCACTTCTTGTTGAAATTCAGCTGACAGTCGCCCCCGTAAAATGTAACGAACGCCCAGAGGGCACTGAGATCTTCAGCCAGCTGTAAAAGAAATAGAGAGGTGAGGGAAATGCAATAGAAAAAAGAGGACGGCCTCCAGGCCAATAAGCAACTAGGGAGTAATGGCTTACGTGAGGTAAACATGCTCGGACACCAAAGAACAGCTGCCCCGACTCCGGTGAAAAACCTGTAACTCTGGTTTGCTACTGGTCAAGGTTACAATAAATGATAAGGATCTGTCTATGTGAACAGCTTTATCTGTCAGTTCAGCTTTCTCTCCCATGAACAAATGTAGGAATTTAAGAAGGATACGGTAGCAAGTCTCCACATCTTACAGAAAGTATCACCCAACTGGGCTGAAAGACAAACATATATGAAACGATTCCAGATATTGCTACACATACACACAAACAAATACAAATGATAAGACGATGTGGTAAAGCATCACTTAAGATACATATGTCTGGGCTGCCAGCTTTGAGATTTGCTTGTGAAATTCAGTGACACACATTGCAGAAGGCGCCACACATCACTAATGTTTACCTTCACAACCGGCAGGTCGAACACCTCTCGGGACTCGCCCACCTCCGGATTGTCGCCATCCTCTGCGATAATGTGCGTGGCTAGTGCGTTATAAGACACCTCTTTACCCTTTCCTGCTTTCAGCAGCTGTACCACCTAAAATTGCAAGTCAGTGACAGAAAATCCATCTGTATAAGACATGCATATCAAAACACAAGGCAAATGCAACAAAAAGGGTCCTGCCTGGAACCACAAATATTCACAATCTACCCACAAGACCACGCAGCCTTATGCGAATTAGCAGATGGCGTAGACATTGTCTAATATAGGTTATTCCCCTGAAAACTTCGATCATGACCTGTGGTGGGAAGCACTTCTAGTACAGCCTCAGTGTGTCACAGCTGGACATCTTTCGGAGCAAAGCTACAGCTATTTAGCTAGCTAGCTAGCTTCCTAGCTGACAAGCTAGCTAATTAACTAGCTAGGTTAGCTTTCGATGACGATATCACATCAAATACAGAATCAGAACAAACATACACCGACGTCAGCCAACACAAATCAGCGACAAATAACATGTGTAGTCAGCTAATTTACCTGTTATGTTAGCAAGCGAGGGAGTTAACACAGCCTATCCCTAAAGGAAGTAGCTGGCTGAGCTACGTTACCTAGCTATCGACAACGGCTAACTAGAAGAGTGTAGGTTCATTTAGCTAACTTAACGACCTGAGTATCTAGACAGCTACAGCAACGTCAGTAACCATGCCCTTCATTAAAGGTCGATTTTAAACTGACAATTTAAACGGGAAACGGAGAGTCTATTATTTGTTCTTAACGGACCGTGCTATTATGCTATCTGCTAGTTAGCTGCAATCCAGCCCCCTTACTGGCCGGTTTGACGGGCTAGCTACCTAGCATCGAAAACAAGCTACATGCTAGCTAACAACGACGGCCAGTAAAACTTACCTTCTGCTCAATATCCCCAACTATGTAGAACTTCACATCCTTGAAAAGCTCGTCCGGAACTTTCAACTCTTCTTCCGACATTATTTCATAAAGATCACACAGATTTCAATGTGCATGTATTGAGAACAGCAAGCATTGCTCTGCCGGGTTAGCTTGCAACTGGAGCCGAAGGTTGGTGACTGACCAAAGCGCCAAACACGATTCGGCGGGCTTCCGCTCCACACGAAGATTTCACGGGGGTGGACAAACTACTGTGCTTACATGTGTTAATAACAACGTGCTAATATATATATATACACGTACTACACACTCATGTATTTAAATTCTATTTAAAGTGTTCAACGTAACTATCTGAAAACGAATGCATTTATTTGACAAATCATTTAAAATGCATCATTCCGTCACCCCTCCTGAAATGCAACGTCTAACATTTGTGGGCGGGGCAAGTTCCTATTTGCACGCGTTTTTATCAGATAAGGCGCCAACTTGAGATGGTTAAGTGTGGGCTTGTGATGGTGGTCCTGTATACGTTACGAGAAGTAACGACAAAATCCTTTTGAACAAATAGTGAGGTAGTAGAATTATGTATTTGTAATTATTCATTTGCATAGTGCATTTGTGAAATAACATTTTATTCAAAACCTGACGTGCTAGACTTAGGTGAAGCAACATGTGGAAGGCTGATGGCTACAACAAGTACATTTGTAGCCATCACAGTTATATAAGGCAGCGTATGAGCTTGCGCAGTTACATCAGCAGTTTACAAGTGAACACAGAAGTCAACATTTCCCGTCATTTTTATTCAATACAATGATCCTTGCTGCAAAACCAGAAATGCAGAGGGTTGGAGCTGGATCGAAGCCAACTCACCCCCCAACCGGTCGTATTTTCATTGTGTTGAACGAAAAACCGATTCCTCCCGCCATACTCGCCTGTTTTCAGGTAATTACTTCTGCAAAACTTGGCTAGCTAGCTATGAAAGTTTCGAAGTAGGTGTATGGTTAAAACGCGCATTTCCTCTCTCAGAAAATTCTCGTGGAAACTAGTTTTTGGGGGTAATCTTACTTGAAATCATGAACGTACATAACTTGGGGGTGTTATGGGAGTAATGACGCAATCTGCTGCTGACCTGTTGGCAACAGCTGACGGGGGGGGGCAACTTGTCAACTAAACAATTAACACACTAGGCGTTAACTTAACCTTGGTGTACTTGTTGGACATTATTATGTTGGCGTGGTTCCCAGAAACTGGGTCAATAAACCGCATAAAGCAGACCAAAAATGATTTTCCTGTGCAAATTTTAGTATATGCAAATTTATATTTTTAGTAAGGCGGTTATCTGTGACCTGTGGTGGATGTTGAGTGAATATGTAGATTTTAAATATGTAACAAATTTGGTTTTGCAACATTTACCTAAACTAGCCCAAATCAGCAGTATCTAGCATGAAAGTTATAAAAATATGTTCACTAGCTCTTCTGAAGAACAGCCTTTTGGTGGCTCCTAAAATCAACACAGGCTTGCTGCTTATTGGTTGGATGAGCTAAGAAGGTATTAGCTCATTTAAACCCAGAAATGTTGAGTGGGAAGAATTAGATGACCGTAGGTGAGCAATTTTCTTTTTCAAGAGGGTGTTCTGATGACTCAGAGTCCACTCCACAGTAGGGATGTCGCTAAATCTACTGTAGGCATTCTTATCCGGCCCACACATATTGGGTTTGTATTCGTACAGCATGTTGGCATGAAGTGCACTTCAGAGTTCAGTTTCAGATCGTCACTTGTAGCCTACTTCAGTTTATGAATGCAAGAGGCTTAAAGCAAAATGTCCAATAACTATAACTTTCCTGCTCCCAATAGCCCATATGTTTGTTTTTATAAACAAAATATTGAGCACTGCCAAAAAAAGTTACTTTTCTGCAGTCAAATGTTCTAAACTGAATTGTTCTGCTAGACAAATTTACAGCATCCACGTCACCTACACATGTATCAAAATTCTTAATATTTAATTGATTCCTGTTTTTTATCCGGCGTCCTTACGTATTTAACCTAAGATTTATTCATACATTTCTTCAAGCCAGCCATGTATAGCAAATGAACAGTGTTTGCTACCACTCTTTATGAAGACTGTCGTTCTTGTCATGTATGGTGTTGTAACAACCCTTGAGCAACTAAAATTTGTTCAGTTCTGTAAATTTCTCTAAAGGTGGTTTTCAAATAAAGGGTAGTGACGCCACCACGAAAATGTAACGCGTGTAACTGGGTGGGGGGTAAGTTCAATGTACCTATGAAACAATAAGGCGATTGAAAACGTCCGCCAGCGTGGTTTGACAAACTCTTGACAACTAAATTAATTAGTTAGCTAGGCAACTATTTGAAATTCGCCTTCTGGTGCTCACGAACCTGTCAACTGTGGTCTATTCAAAACTGATTATTGGAGTTGGCACACACGTTCTCCCAGCACGTCTTGAAGGAGCGCTTCGTGTCTGGCATGGGGTGATGCCTCATTCCTTCCTCCCACGTCTGTTTTCGCTCGGTAAGGTAAGGCTGGGATAATACGATATAACATTTTCCCGGGAGATGAATCGAAGCGCATTGGGGTGCATTACATGACAGCGTGGAGCGCGAAAACGTTAACATGAAGAGTTCTGCACTTTTAGGATGAGGTCCACCTGCTTTGTCGGCTAATTTTAAGTGATCATTACCCACCGTTTGAGGTATGTTCTGTTTGTTGCTGTTTCTATTTTGAGTTTTCTTTTAATTATAACCTGCTACTATGTCGCAACGAAAGCTGTCTCGAAGAATTTGAAAGATTTAATTTCCCAGAGGAGCAGACAGTTATTCTACGGTATTCTTTTAGCCTAACAGTTCTACTGTACACTAAAGTGAATTCATTATTTTCATTCAGGACTTCATTACTCTATAATCACTATCCGTTGGATCTTCCGGCTCAAGCTACCTGACTGAAGCTCAAAAAACGTTTCAACGTGTATAAGATATATTATACTTCCAAATATATGTCTGTCTGCACGTATCTACTTTTAATGAGATTGTTGCCACATGACGGTAATAAAGCGGAACTAGGTCAGTTTACTATTTGCGTTAGTCTCAGACTTAATATTATGTGTTTATTGCTAATTTGAGATTGAGAACCTCACAAAAAAAACACCAATATGTACCTTATAAGGGTAATGCTGTTAAAGGGTATTATATAAGGCTATGTTCATGACATTTTAGCTCATGTTAACACATTATCAATTTTGATAGTGTTCAAACTATAGTGTAAAAATTGAACATTGAGCACACAGCCTTGTTTAAAGCCATCCACCATACAGCCTAACTTCTTACAGAAGACAGACTGCACAATCAGTAGCTATTCAGTTTAGGGGGGCCAGGGGTGACACTCCAGCTCTGAGTAGTCATTAAAGTAATGAGTCAATGGTGAAGACATTTGGGGGGGATGTGATGAAGGGTAGCTAGCATCAGTGTGGGTTAGGGCCACCCACACACATGCATATAATTTTTAAAAGACCGCACTAAAAGCGGTCTTATACCCACACACGTGTGTATACCCACACACATGCATATCATTTTTAAAAGACCGCACTAAAAGCAGCCTTTTCAGACACCTAGGCAAACTCGGGCTGGATTCTCAGATTTCTCCAGTGCAGAATCACTGCAGTTGTATCAGTGCAGCAAACCTTTCGGCCATGTTTATGTAACACATAAGAAAGCATTGTCTTTTTAGGTTTGTTTTACATTACCCCTCTGCAACATCGTGATATATGATAGACAAATTTCTGCATCAGAATTCTTGTTAGTTGTTCCAGGCAAGTCATCCTCAAAAGGTTATAGAGTCTGTATTCTGCAACATTTCTGAGGAGACCGGAGGTTTATCAGCTAATAGGAGCTTAATGAGTAACTGGGCTGCTATGCTAAGTTATGCTTTTAGTTTGATGTATAGGGTTAGGGTTACGTTCTGTGTTACAGTGATTTTTTTTTTTTTTCTCCTTGTTATTTTCCTAGTTAAAAAGCGGTTGGAATGTTCTTTTTTCTTCCTTGAAATCACTTGGATTAAAGCCTCAGAGGGAGAATATCCACCTTGAACCAATAATCACCTTGGTCATCCTTTGTCAAGTTGTACTAGTAGGGCCCATTTTTAAAAATAGATTTTTGGTAGCTTTGCTGTAGTTTAACTGTGTAAAGCTCAGAGAAGATGGTCCTTTACTTAACTGCATTTTGGAGTTGTGGCAAGAGTTAAAGCTCAGTGTCTTCCAGAGAGAGGACCATTAGAAAGAACAGGAAAGTAACGGGGTACTTCTGGAGCTGATCCAGAGCCAGTTTGGGGGCCCTGAACTAAAATACAGATCTGAGCTGTACATTCAGGCACTTTAAACATGCATATAAAAATGCAAACACCAGGCCAATGAACAGAGACGAGGGCTTAAGAAGCCCTCTTGCTCGTTAGCGAGGAGGCTCCTGATCTTGGGAAATTCCATGTGGAGAGGAGGCTTCACACTGCCTGGAAAAGGTTAGCAGGTAGTCCTGGGTAAAACTACACAACCAGGTGAAAACCTGTAGCACTGAACTTAAATTGACCTTGGATCAGCCCTTGATGTTCATATGCAACTTCTGTCAGTGGAGTATGTTTCAGTAACTGCAAAACATGGTTTACACCTGCTGTAAAACAGACAACCACAGAAGCTCACTACAAAATCAGTTGTTTTTTCTTTACAAAACTGAGTTTAAGAAGACTGATGATTTGTCAAGAGAAGAATGATTTGTGTCATTGGCATTTAGCATTACCATTCAATTGTCTGAAATTATTATGTTATGATTATCGTGTTTTTGCTAATTTTTTTCCCGAAGTTTTTTTTTTTTTTTAATTCCTGGTCATCGTATTTAATGAAATAATAAAACCTTGCATACATATTTATGTGTACTCATCTGATTACTAGGGTCAGACTTAGCATTTAGTAAAGACAACTGGTTCAGCTCAGAGATGCACATGCCGCCTGCAAGTACAGACAGTGGAAGCCACTGGAAACCAATTATTAATTCCTGCATCATGTCCTCGGTTTATCTCTTTCAGTGAGCTCTGCAAAAATGAATTTCTTAAAAGTACACCATGTGTGATTGTCTTATTGGACTAATCTTAGTTTATGATGTAATAAACTAGAGAAACCTTTTGTAGCTGAGCCATTGTTTTTCTTTTTTCAGTATACACATAAGAAAGACATTTATTTTTCTTCCCCACTTGCTGCTCTTATCCTAATCTAATATTGTGAGCTGAGAGTTCAGGGTGACTGGAATGCTTCTATGTCAGGCAGGCTGACACACCTCCTGTCTAAATCATCACACCTGATGCAGACATTTCAGCTAAAATAATGTTAACATCAAATCATGATGCTTTTTTTGCATTAAGACTGCTCTATGTTCCTTTTTAAAAAACTGGTTTGAACATCTTTCTAGGTCACTTTGAGCAAACAATATATGATGTGTAATATTGTTGCGCTTAATGCTGTTGGAGTATATCAAACTATACTATTTAATTCAGTTTAAACAGAAGTAATATTCCTGTCTTTAAAAAGGTAAGAGACCAGGTGAAGAAAAGCATATTTAATTACCCAGAGTATATAATGAATTACTTCCTGCCACTTATAAAAAGAATATGGATCTCACAAAAAATTTCTGGGAATTATAATGACAGAGCAATTTAGTTGGATTTCATACAAATGCAGCCCTAAGCAAAGCTATTAGTGCTAAATGAGTCCTAGTCATAAGCTTAAACATTCATCATTTTTCAATGGCTCATGTGATTTGGGAATGCAACATGTTGTTTGTGATCAAATTTATACCACTGTCCACAGTAATCTGCTGCTGGCTATATCTGCCATGCAAACATGTCCTCACCAATTTATTTTTTTTTGTTTTCCCTATCTGCTATGCCTGTTGCAGCTGTAAAGGATTCTGTTCTTCCAGGACCTTGGGCGGCATGTCCAACGGCAGCTTCCTGCCTTCCTCCAATCACAGTGCAGTGCACAGCGGCAGCCGCAGCGCCCCCGTCACGGTTTTCAGCGTTCTCACCTTCACCCTGCTCGCCATGCTGGTGGTGGCCACATTCGTGTGGAACGTGCTGGTGCTGGCCACCATCCTGAGGGTGCGCACCTTCCACCGCGTGCCGCACAACCTGGTGGCCTCCATGGCCATGTCGGACGTGATGGTGGCGGCCCTGGTCATGCCCCTCAGCCTGGTGCACGAGCTGAGTGGACAGCGCTGGCGGCTGGGCCGCGCCCTCTGCCTGCTTTGGGTCTCGTGCGACGTGCTGTGCTGCACAGCCAGCATCTGGAACGTGATGGCCATCGCGCTTGACCGCTATTGGTCCATCACGCGCCACCTGGAGTACACGCTCAAGACACGCAAGAGGATCTCCAACGTGATGATCGCGCTCACCTGGATGCTCTCAGCCATAATCTCGCTGGCACCCCTCTTCGGCTGGGGGGAAACGTACTCAGAGGAGAATATGGCATGCCAGGTGAGCCAGGAGCCCTCCTACACCATCTTCTCCACCTTCGGCGCCTTCTACCTGCCCCTGGGCGTGGTACTCTTCGTCTACTGGAAGATTTACAAAGCGGCCAAGTTTCGGATCGGGTCCAGAAAGAGCAACTCTATTATTCCGGTAACAGAGAATGTTGAGGTATGTTAAATGGCATCTCTTCACATTTCAGTGCAGTGCTATCCATACCAATGCATTATGTTTTGCATGAATGCTTTAGTTACATTATATATGTTCAAGTTATTTTTAATAACAAATACTTTATAGTAATGTGTTTTGAATGCACAGATCAACCAGCAAAAATGAAAGGAAATACAAAAGAGAAGGATGAAATCACACAATTTTCAGATAAGACTATTGCTTTGTCACTAATAACCATTTGAATTCCACTAAACCATTAAGCCTTTGATCAAGCACCTTCAAGGACTCAATTAAACAGATGTGAAATCTCAAATGTTTTCAAATGGTTTTCCTTCACTCCTTTTTGCACTGTCAGTAGGACATTATAAGTTAACATTCTCAGACATGTTCTCAATAACCATTTAAGTTAATCGTCACATTAAGATGAACATGCTTTTAGGTCACGGTGTCCCTAAGGGCTCCATTAACTTGAATGCCGCGTGGTCACGTCCTGAGCACGTACTGGCACTTCAAATGTAACCTTGACATGCCGGACGATGTGTCTCAGACGAGATGAATGGCTCTAAAAAAAAAGCTGCTTCTTTTTTTTTTTTTTGTTTCCTCTGAGCACAAAAGAATTCTCAGGCGGTATTGCAAGACGGCTGTTTCTGTTCACAACGGGGAAAAGTACAATTACATCACAGCGAAAGCTAAATGATGGGTTCCTTGGAACATGCAACCCTTCCTGATTTCCTTGAATAATCGCTATTATCAGTAGCTATTATTAGTAGTTTTATAGTGTGGGCTTGCGTGTGTGTGTCCACGCACAGGTAAAAGAAGTATCCCGGCGGCAGCCTCAGGTAGTGTTTGCCTTGCATCCCCCCACGGTGACGTTCCAGGCAGACAGCGAGACATGGCGGGAGCAGAAGGAGCGGCGAGCGGCGCTCATGGTGGGAATCCTCATCGGAGTGTTTGTCCTCTGCTGGATCCCCTTCTTCCTCGCCGAGCTGGCCACGCCCCTCTTCTCCTGCCAGGTCCCGCCTTTCTGGAAGAGCGTCTTTCTATGGCTCGGCTACTCCAACTCTTTCTTTAACCCGCTAATCTACACCGCCTTCAACAAGAACTACAACGACGCCTTCCGGAACCTCTTCTCTCGACAGCGCTGAGGAGCGAGATGCCTCCTGCCCTTCCCACCGGGAAGTTCAGAACTTCTCTGAAGACTGGCAGGCAACTTAGCAGGCTCAGAAGACTGAATGCAGAGGGCAGAGTTATTTATTTGCCATTACAGAGAGCTTTGCATCTAATGTGTGGTGAATCATAGAATCTATATGAATTGATTTGCCTTTTTTTGTTTTGAGGAACATCAAAACCAACATGACTAAATAACCCATAAACTAGAAGAACTGATTATTGATATCTGATGTATAAAAGCTGTAAGCGACATTCAGCATATTGACCAACAGGGTTTTGTTATTATTTTTTGAACTATTGTGGGTGCCCTCCATGGCTTTCACTGTGATCGAAATGAGCACAGAACAGAAAAATCCCAATGTTGACTTACCTACAGCTGGGCTTCTATAAGCACTCAAGGTGTTACTCTAACAACGGGGTGGTTAATCTGCATCTGCAACATGCTATTTACGCTGTTCAATACATTTCAAATTGTACATTAGTAATAATATGTTACTATTAGTCTCAAGGTTATGAAGACAGAAAACGTCAGGGGTAAGATCATTTTAAAGAAAGTTCACTCAAGCCTCGCAGTGGAAACCACTTACTGTTACCTAACTGAGATTGTGTTGTATGATCCCCACTAGATCTGATTAGTTGTTAGCTACATTAACAATTTTGTTATTAAACCCCAATCAGGAACTGCCGATATGGCATCACAGCCACTCTGGATCAGCTGTGAGGTTACTAAAGGACTTTAAATGTACATATTGTACATATTATTAGTGGACTGCCAGTATTATTCAAAAATCTTTGATGTTGCAGTACTCCAAGTTGGCCTATTATCTACAATGATTTTTTTCATGGGCGACCGCTGGAAGTGTTATATGTAGTGCTATGTAATGTTTTTTGTGTTGTGGCACTATTTGCAGATGCTGTCTGATTGTGCTGTTCTTCTTTTCATCTTCTTTTGTTTGAGGTTTAATACACCATGCCGAGATAATTGGCTGTCCCCGTCATTACCATTCACTAATCGTTAATTAATTTGGGTCAGTGTACATTTAAAGTGGCAGTTTCTGAAATGAATGTATTTTATATGTTGTTGATCTAAATGTAGTGTATAGTCCTCATACTGTCACTCATACCTCATAGTGTCACTCATACTGCATTACAGAAATGTATGTGTGTGTGTGTGTGTGTGTGTGTGTGTGTGTGAGAGAGAGCAAGCAAAAGATGGACTGTGTGCATGAGCCTAGAGTGTGTCTAAGACTGTGTTCATACTTGACCAGTTTTAATAAATCTGATTATCTAAAAGTAAATGTACATAGAAATAAAGGTATAATGTAATTAAGGCCATTACATATTCTCATCATTATCAGATAATGGGAAATATGACAAACCTGATATCCTTAATAAGGAAAAAGGTTTCCATTTACATTTATCTTCCACTTTCAACTTATTACATGGAGTTGATGAATCTGTTGCATAACTGGCGTGCTTCAGTCGAGACATCCTTGACCAAAAGATGGCAGACGGCAGACGCGCCTCCTGCCCCAAACCCCCACCGCGACTCACCCCACTCCTCTGAGACTTCTGCGCAGCAAGCAGTCGAAAGGCTCCAGTAGGAAATGAAGAAAACATCGCCATTAAATTATCACAGAGAGCTTAAAAGAAATGCTTGTACAAGGAACAGGAATATATAAAGGTGTGTGTGTGTGTGTGTGTGTGTGTGTGTGTGTGTGTGTGTGTGACAAACTCATTTTCAATATACATTCATCTCTTCACACAACACTTCAGTATCTGAGGCACTGAAGATCGCTTTTCAGAGGCAATGAAATTACACTTGCCGGAAAGCTTGACTGGCAGCAATGTGAGGTTGGTGGGAGGGTTACTGTTCTCTACAGGCAATGGATACAAAGAGAATCATTTCGGAGCTAATTGGATCATGAAGTGTCAGGTAAGAAATTTGCTGGTGGAATGGAGACATGAATAATGTATGTGACAGCTGCTTATACACCACACACACCGCGTTCAGAGGGACTGATAGGATGTGGCCTAGACTAAGTCAGAAGGCACAGCAGCTGAGCTCAGGGTGTTTAACCTGAGCATTTCTCTCCACAATGACAACCATAGAGAGCAGAAAACTACAGATCTCTGTGTGGTGAAATCACAAGGACTGAATTTACCCTGCAAGCCCAATTTAATCCGGCACAACCTAAATTAGCGCAACACTGCCTATTAATTCTACACCGCTATTTTTACAGTGTGAGCAATGTTATCATACATGGGTGCTCTGTACTACAACAACACAAAGGAACTGGATCTGTTTTCTCATACAGTCAGATCTGTGACTCGTGATCGATGCTAAAGTAACAATAAGGTTGAGCTTTAATCTGGAAATCTTAACGCATTCATCCCATTGAGCCCTGCTGTCAAAGGGAGGAACTGCTTGTATTGTCATGGACGGTGGGATGCTGCGTCTTTGTTATCAATTTTAGATCTTTAATATTGTTCTGGATTCGTGGGCTCCAGTGTTGTGAGTGTGACCTTAGACTTCTGATTACAGTGTCCATCAACCGTAACTAAAGAAAACCTAGAGAGAGTGAGAGACAGAAAGTGTCCAGCGTGGCTGTAACCAAAGAAACGTTATCTCTCCCCGCCTGCATAAAGGCTTGTTTGTCCAGGGGATTTTATTAAATGATGAAAATGTAGTGAGGGCTAGAAGCAGCTCAGCCGAAACATCTGACATTTATTCGTTGGCCTTTGTTGGGCAGAGGTTCAGGTGTGGAAACTGATAACACCATTGTGTCATTAAAAAGGTGAAAAAAAAAACCATCCTATCCATTCACTTCATTTGAATTCATTCTCATTGTCGGAAGCACGTTCCATAAGAGTTTGTGGTTTTTAATGAAAGTAACCTTTAAAACTTTCTGCGAATCATTTAGGGATGAGGAGAATTGACTCTCTGCAACATTAGTATAGATAACTGCCTAGCAAATGAGGAAATTATGAAGCCATGGAGGAGGAAGGCGTAGAAACACCATTTGATGAAGATACCGGTTTTACCACAGCACCACAAGCATTACCATTATGTAATACTGCATGTTACACACATATACAATTATGTATTTCGCTTAATGCCTAGTCTGGGTGTACATTAGCGTCCAAAGGGTTCACTTTTATTGTTTTTGTTACATTTGCCAAAAAGTAAAATAAAATTGATACAATTGATTCTTATTAGAACTTTATTATTTTAAGAGGAGACAAATCAGTTTTTGAGAAATCATGCAATGAAATTGAAAGAGCCAATCTGAATTTTGTTCACATAAAATTGGTTGGTTTTTTTTGTGATTAATATGTCATTCAAAAGATAATGACTCATTTATGCTTCCAAAAACAGTGTTCATGTTTGTCTTAATGGCCAACTCAATTTTGGCTCACTCACCACGGTCTTCTATGAAATTAGAAGACGTACTGAAAAATATTTCCCAGACGTTTTCAGAGGAGCTCTCTGGAGCACTGTGACACCGTAGTATTTTTTGGAAAAACCCTTCTTGTCGGTGACTCAGGCCTTTGGACTCTACTGCATGACCACTCCAGGGGTTATGGGGACTATCTGGACCCGTGTCCACAGATGTGTCTCGGTCTTGCTGTAGGTTTCATAACTTGGGGCAGGGTTTCCAAGGACCGCCATCCTTTTCAACTGAAGCAGAAGTGGGAAGGAGAGTGACATGGACTCGGCTAACACTCAGTCCTTTCCTAGCCCAGCCTGGTAAAAAAAAAAAAAAAAAAAAAAAAGCCAACCTGTGTCCTGCAAGAGTTTACTGTCTGTGAATTCAGCCTGGAATTTTGCCAATACACACCATTTCTCATTTTTATTTGGGCAGCCAAAGACTGCTCGTTAACATAAGGGCAAAAACTACCGAAAATGGTATCAGTGCTGCTGTTTTGTTTATTAGAGCACATTAAAAAAGTATGAGTACACCATAAATAAAAACGTATTTGTGTGTTTGTTGGTCGATATGCTTTTGCTATTGTCTTTGCTATTCTAGGTTTGGTAAGAGACTGATTTGCCACCGTGATCAGTGGCGATGTGCATATGCATAACGTTTGCTATTACACAACGAACGCTCAAGTTTGCAGCCCATCTGTTGTGGCCAGAGCGGTCAGTTACCATGCAGCGTGGCATATGCTGTAATGCAAAGTGGCTGCAATGGGGAGGAAAATTATCCAATAGCATCTGGCAAACCAGTCACTGACCTTCGCTCTTCATAACGAAAGATCTTCAAAGGTTCCTTGGTTATTGTCTTATTGGCGATATGAATCAACACAAAAAGACAAAGAAGTTTGCCCTCATGCTAATTGTAATGTCATTAATGCATTATCGAGCGCTATTTCCCCATAGATGTCAGGCTATTAATTTTTCAATTACCTCTTAAGCATCTGCAGCAATAAGTCTGATATTAACACATAGCTTGATTAACAATTTTCTGCTTTTTAGATTTTTCAACTAAAACACTGTAATTGATTTGATCGACATTCGAAGGGCCTGCTGTTCCTTTTTACTCAACAGTCATCTGATTGAATTCTTAACTACACCATAAACTCTGAGGAGTCTTATTTCAGCAGTCGCAGTACTTGCCGAGTCTTGATCATGTACTCTCGAGAACTTAGAAGCGGGACTGGCTACAGGTGACTTCCACCGTTTCGATAACCGCATCTGTCTTGATTTGTTGTATTACGGTTTACAGCGTGTTAACTAAGCGAGCCGTGCGCCAGACGTCTGACATTTTATTGTTGTGCAAACCTGCCCTCTGCTGGACGCTTGGGTTTACTACTCCAACGGGTGAGTTAGAGCATGGGTCATGCCAATGGCACTGCCTTATAATGTATGTCATTAGCATTATGTAGCCAATGATGCATGTTTTTATTGTTTTACTAACAGGCGTGATGGTAAAAGCTACATGACAGCTTGGTGCTTAGGTCCCTCTTTAATGTGATGCAGTGTGGTGTGCTGACATAGTGTAGTCACATACAGTAGTATGTGTGCTTATGTCATTCATTTGTCTCATATGTTTAAATACCCCAGCAAATGAAAAATAAAACCATTGCCTTTTTCATATATTTTGCACAAAACTTATTGAATTTCATTTATCCTTTTTTTCAGTTCCTCTGGTTTCTACATTTAAAAAGATATCTAGCATAATATAGGCTATTGAATCAAATGAGAACATGTACTACAAAGAACAAGCCATGAAATAAGTACAACAGTCATCTACATCTAATGATAGTTACATCTAATGAAGGTTACACCTTTCTGGAGATGTTAAGAAGATTATGTTTACAGTTCTGTGCAGGTAGCCATTACATGACGAGCCAAATCAAAAATAAGCCTACAGGTTGTTTCTGCTTTATCCGGTGAGGGCACACTACAAAATGACAAAAACAGCCCACATTCATTTTCATTTGAAGTGAATCGCTCACTCTGCAGTCAGGGAGTTAAGGAGGGTTGAGAAAGACTGGACTGCAGGCAGGGCAGGTGGTGCAAGCCAACTCCGCAACGCAGCGCAGTCCCAAACATCAACATTAAAAGACCTTGACAAACTCTGAAATGCGTTCAATCGGGAGCATAATTAGATCATTTAATTGACAGCTAGATTTAGCGCGAGGATGGGACCCTGTGACCTGGGAGAATTATGCTTTGACATCCCGTTCCTTGGCTGTCTGACACAGCGTGACAGAGCGATTACTACCAATTTCTCCCGCATGGTCACATTTGCCTGCCACTTCTCAGGTGCAGCCTCTGTGCAAAAGCCTGGATTTCTGGTGAACAGTCAACACGGGGCGAATTGCTGTGAAGGAGTTTATTATTCCCTGACCAAAATGATCTTTGGGTGTCCTTTAGCAGCTGCCTTCATCGAAACAGTTCACATTCTATGAAAAAAAAAAATTGATTTAGACATTAAAGGTCCCTGATCAGCGTAAATGGATGATGATGAGAGGTCAGTAGGTAATGAAGGACAGATCAAATCAGGCTGTAACAGGCAGATTAAAATGCTATCACATGATGAATTAATTATCATCCAATTATGAGTGCTACACCTCAGAAGTCCAGCAGGAATTCTGTCATCATGATTTGGGCAGCATATGATTAATGCATTTCCGCCGAGGGCCAAGGGCCAGTGCTACTGATGGTGTCAGCCATGGTAACTCCCAGCCTTCACCGATCCTAAAGATGCTAATTCCTTGTCATCAGGGATTTTTGGATTCAATTTCCAGACATATTATGCTTATCATACAATAACGTTCTTAATGCTCAAAAATATGGAAATGGAATTAATCTTAGACCCTGGAAGGTACTGCATGGGATGACAGTGCTATAATATAGTTAAGAATGTAAGGCAGTTGCATGGCTCTCACCATGTGAGTTATTATACAAATAGTCCCCACCATAGCAAACCTGCAAACATGCTAGATCATGCCAGATCATTCTCCTTCTCCTTAATGGTTCAGAGAGAACCAAATGTCATAAAGTCACAATTATTATATGAAAGAAACTGATGTTGGTATATGCTGGTATATGCTGGTTTTTGAACTACATATTGACTGTAGCACTGTGCCTGTAATGCTTGTAATGATTTAAAAGCAATGCTTATAACATTTGTGAACCTTCCTATAGTCTACTACTCCCATTTTACAGGACAAACAACTATTATATCTAAATTTTAACTTCAGTAATAACTGCTGTAATAACTACAATGTGATAAGAACAGACATAATATTATTGTAACATACAAAATATTTGTAAATCAGAGACAGCAAATTCTGATCTAAAATGTACACAGGAAAATCAAACAATTGTCCAATCAAATCAGATCAAATCAAAATTGATTTATACAGTGCTTTTTACAACAGATGTTGTCACAAAGCAGCTTTAAGACCCCAGTGAGCAAGCCAAGGGTAAGAGTGGTAAGGAAAAACAACCTAGAACATGATGAAGAACCTTGAGAGGAACCGAGACTCGGTGGGGGGGGGGGGCTCCTATGGCCAACAATTTTAAGAGAAAAATAAATAAATAACAGTAAAATAAAAAAAAACAAAAAAACATTTGTAGTCTGATTTTCTAGAGGTCCTAGTCTTGTCCCGATGGTGTGCACGTGTCTGAAACCCATCTGGCAAGAGAACGTCCATCAAGGGCAAAGGAGAAGTAGTTGGCTGGGGTGGAGGTGTGGTGGGCTACAGCAGGGGACATTGGGAGGTTATGAACAGCTGAGTTATGAACAGCTAGTTATGAATGCCATAAGATGTAATTCAACACTGTTTGTGTTAATTCAATGGATTAATGGAACAGGATTTTGATGTACATTCATGAAACCAATTAATGGCATAGTTCGATTGTTTTACTGGCACTAAAACAGAAATTGCAAAAAATGCAAAAAAAACCCAACTAAGTTTCCTTTACCCTCAGCAGTCTGGATAATACTGATGCTATCCACCCATCTTGAGGTGACTGACTGGTAAGGTTAAACTGCCCCGCTGTCACAGACGAACGCAGATCAATATCAGAATTATCCACCCCTCTGTGGGCTGGCTTGTGGATCGCCTGTGACAGATTAACACTCCCTCACTTAGCCCTACGTAGGAGTAGCTAAGGTTTAAATACATTAAAGCTGATATCTTTTAAAGTGTGTCTATCTGTTCACAGCCAATAAATAAATAAATATATATATATATATATATATATATATATATATATATATATATATATATATATATATATATAAAACATCTAATGTGTGTGTGTGAGTGCATCTCTCTGTCTGCTTGTCTGTTTGACTCTCTGTCTTTCTGTCCTTCTCTTGCCTAAAAGGTTGGTGTGCATCCAGCAGTCTCTCTGCACGTTTGTCCCACTACTGTTCTGTGCACACTCAGTAACCTTCAGGTAATCTCTTCCTTTGTCTCTTGCCAGACTCATCACGGGTGCCTGTGAGAAGGAATCCAGAAAGGTGCCTGTTTCTCGCTGGGCACCAGGGACTTTGTGGCCCTCTCCCAACCAATCAGGAGAAAACACAAAGGTGGTGGTGTGCGTGTGCGTGTGTGTGTCTGTGTGTGTGGGGCAGGTGTTTGTGGGGGGGCTGTGCTCAGGTCTCTTGGCGGGACAGCCTTCTCTGGTCTGCTTTAAGAGGGCAAAGCCGGAGCTGGCACTCTCCTGCCGAGGAGGCCGACCCTTGATGCACAGCCTTTCAGCTCTGGTGTGAAATCTGTCCATGCAAGAATCCCTATCACCCTCAAGCAGCTCAGCCGGTGTCAATTCACACTGTTGACACCATGCCATGAAGCTTCAGGGCCACACCCACACACTATCATGTCAGTGACTGCAAATGCAAGCGTGCATGTGCATGCTTAAGAGACAAACCGTGTGAGGGTCCATGTGTTCCTTTGGTTTTTCATACCACACAAGAAAACATAAAACCAACACAAATACTGTATAGAACTAGTTTCAGTACTACACTGAGATAGATACACTTTTTTATTTACCATCCAGAATCAGCAGGTGAAAGATAGATTTGAGTATTCAAATTCAAAACTCTGAGATGAATTAACTTAGAACACGTTAATATGTTGTAGCCCAAAATAGACTAGGTTATAACATTAACAAAACAGTCTGGTTGCTGTTCATATGGATTGTGTGTGAAGCAACCCCACATAAAAATGTACAGTACATTTTTGTTATAATAAAATTATCTGTTCATGGTCTTTTTTGTGCTCTGCACTAGAGGAGAATACATCTCAACTGGTATTTGTTTAATTAAAAAAAATACCCTTTGCTTTTTCATATCTCAAAACCTACAAACTTGATATACCATTAATTACATAACTGCTCAGCTTCCTCAGATCCCTAAACAGTGACAGAATGGAAGAGAAAGAGAGAGAGAGAGAGAGAGAGAGAGAGAGAGAGAGAGACAGAGAGATAGAACGAGACACAGATTTACTGCCATTTTTAATAGCTTGGAAAAAAATAGATATGGGATGTGACATTTACCTCCCTTAATTACTACAATTAATCAAAAAACTACATTCTTTAATGAATGACTAAAATTACACTTAATTACTACACAATGACAATATGTATGATTTCAGTGGTTTCCACCAACAACAATTTCACTTTATTTTAATTAGGAATAAATGGTGAAATGACACATTGGAAAAGGTCTGTCCTTTTTTACCCCTTGCCAAGAAGCATAAATAATACTGACAGCTCATACTGAACTGAATAACTAATGATTTGATCTAAAGAAACAGGCTTTGTAGCATTTAAAATCAGGTTGTTTTTTTCTTTCAATACTAAAGGCATGGCAAACCTAACACTGGTGCATGTTGTTTAAGTTCTGTAAACTTGGAAGACACCACAGTGCATCTTTCATATTCTGGGTAAAACGTATCTAACCATTAAAAGTTAATCTCTGGATTTACTTAAAAAATTATGGAATAAGTTGGAATAATATGTAACTGATTCTATTCATTTATTTCAATTTTCCTTCCTTAACTGAGTTGTGTAACTTATTTATTGATCGAATAATATCTGTTTTAGATTTCAATAATGAAAACTATGTATGTGTAAACTATTTACTTTGGCCTCAAGAGTAATATATATTAGTCATTCATTTTAGATCACTAAATTTTTCATCATCAAATTACTACATTTGACTAACTATCCTGGCATGAATAATGGATAATGGAAAACTTATTTGTCTTTTATAATACAAAGTACACTTGTAATTACATAGTTTGTAATGTCATTAGTGGATGGTAGTTTAAAACAACATTTGAAAGGTTGAAGGAAAACAGAAACTTTAAAAGAAAATGTATTTTGGTGCATGCATTGCCAAAATCCTCAAACAATATGCCGATATAACAGGCCTATTCCCTTTTTCTGTCATCTCTTCAGAGCAGATTTCACAAACAGATTAAATATCATGCTCTCTTTGTTTATTTTAAAGCGGGCCTGGTATTATTCCTGACCTTTAACAAGCAGTAATAAAAACAGTGATAATGACGCCCTACGAGGATTAGCGTAATAAAAGGACACGTGTCTACTCTGCCCTAAATCCATTGATATTAACTAGAGGAATTAGGAACTATTCCATAGTCCAGTGTTGTTTTATTTCCTTTCAAATGTTGGCCCAATAGTGGGATATTAAAGGACAGTTTTATTAAGCATTAAACCTTACAATTGGTTTTATTAGGCTTGATAAATGAAGAAATATTCAACAACGCAGAAGTGACAGACACAAGCGTATAAGGTAGAGTCATTCTCTTGCTGCAACCTTTGGCATTACGCACGGACTTCATATACGAAAACAGGCCGTATAAAGACAGCCGTCTCACTGCCTAGAGGATGCGTCTAAAATCCGTCTTGTCTGTACGGCGCCCGTCTGAGATCAGACGGCTGCCTCGCGTTGCGCTGCGCTCTAGCGGCGCGACCGCCCCGGAGAGGCCGCGTTCCCGTCCCTCCTGCTGGGGGGAATGACAGTTAACCTTTCGCGCAGAGATTTCCGGGAGCCATGCCAACTTTTGGCCGCCCGAGACGGGCTCCTGAGAGGGCGAGGCGCTCATTACAAACTGTGCGATCCTTGAGCTGCATGCTAGCGCTGCTCCATTTGGCTTCCCCGTGGAGATCGCGAACCTGTTATCGTCCACCTCAGGAGTCAGTTAATTATTGCCTGGCCCAAGGTGTTGATGAGGTCTTCTTCTTCCGTGTTTGTTGTTTGGATTTACACTAGTCAGCAGGAGTCAGAACTTGCAGTCAGATCCCCAAAACCAAACTGTGTTTTGCAACTACAGGTAGCAGGTAAATGGGGTTCCAAAATTGTAAATACTCTGAAGAAGGCTTATTTTCAGAACAGTATAAGAAGTATAATAAGGAATAAATACAATAATTACTGGTCTTTGTTCAGAAATAGGTGAGTCAAAAATTGCAAAAATAATTTGATAGTCCAGTGTCTTGAGCAATGATTAAACCTAGTATTAGACAAAGGATTGTCCTTTTAAGTCCCATACCAGACTTAATCTGTTACAGGAATGCCAGCCTGTGGTTATTTCAGGAGAGTTTTAAAGCAACGATTGTTCTCTCCCAGTAATCACTACTGTAGCCAACATTTGAGTGTCACCAGTGGGTAGCACTGTCCTGTCAATAGCCGGCTAAACGAATATCCTGTCATGGCACATCCTAAAGTACTCTTGAAACGTTTGATCTCTAACTCCTGCCTCCAAGCTCCCATTGTTGAGCCGAGTCACAGGCCGAAACAGTGGGAGTTGAGGGGGAGGCGAGGAGAGTGGGGTAGAGGTGGGGGCATCTAGTGGAGGTCTGTCTCTGTGTGTCTCTCTCTTTCTCTCCCTCTCTCTCTGAAATGAAGTGGGTCAAGAGGCAAGCAAGGCTCAGCAGGGCGAGGGGCTGAGTGGCAGGGGAGCCTGGGTCACTGCTGAGTGTGAATGAGAGACAGCTAGCGACAGGAGCCTTCCTGTCCTCCTCAGCTAAAGCCCAAACTAGACTTAGTCAAAGAGTGTACAAAATTCAATTATCTTGATCTATTATATTATTATCTTATTATATAAGAATCATTTAAATTAGACATAAAGAAAATAATTGGGACAACCCACATATAGCAATATCCTGTGGCCCTAATTGAGACAAGGGAACAAGAGAAATCCATAAAGCAAAGGCTAGATGATGGTTACAATCATATATATATATATATATATATATAGTGGCGATGGATTACCACCAGAACTGAATACCCAAAATGGATAATCGAAATGGAGAGTATGGCTAGCAGAAAACTGCTTGCATGGGTTAGCTGAGTGGTGCAGTTCCACTTTTAGCTTTGAGTTCACTCTGAAATTACTTATCAGTTAATGGCTACTATTTAAGATGAATGCACAATGAGCTCAAGTACCCTAAACTGAACTTTGTATTTAGTATCTGCCTCAAAGCTGGCTGTTTTTTTTTTTTTACATGTTTCTTGTAACTGGTCCTTCTACTGCCTATGAAGGTAAGTTAATGGAGCAATAAGTTATTTTTTACCACCAAAAAGTTGCAATCAATATTTATGAAATTGATTTTTTCCTAAAACCTGCAGCTCACATGAGATGAACAATCAAATACATTTGTAGTCTTCAAATGGGTCCCCCATATGCAGCCAGCAGTGTTTAATATAGATTTAGTACAAAATCTCTGAAACATCCAGGCCACTAGGTGTCAGTATAATGGTTTAATAGCATGAAGAAGAACAATTGGAAAAATAACTTATTGCTCCTTTAAAGGTTAGACTTTTCAATGGTTCGTGAATGCTTTGTTCATGCACATTTTGCACTGAACATATAAGTCTCATTGAATTCCAGGAGTGTCAGAACAGCATCACTCAATACTTGATTTAACATCCTCATCTTGGTTGGGGCATAACTAAAGGTGTGGCAGAAACAAAAAAAACAAGGGAAACCAAAAGAGCTGAGTTTTGATAACAGCATTAGCTAGTCACCTCAATCTGGTGTGAGTCAGTGAAATCATTGAGTGCTGCTTATACTTTAGGAGTATTGAAAAATCAAATGAAATCAGTGAGTACAGCCTATGCATTCTCTCAAGTGTGAGAGAATTCAAATTAAATTAGTGAGCAGGTGTTTTTGCTGAGCGCATTTACAGGGATTGGCAGACAATCTTATCCAGAGTGACTTTTCTATTTATGATGTTTGTTCCTGAGAATGCTATGTTTGAGACTACTTCTTTTGTTTTATGAGAATCCAACCCATGGCATTAGTGCTCAGCCTAAAGGAGCTGAAATATCTAAGTCTATATAGGTGCATTGGCTGTCAAAGTGCCAAAGTCCTAGGCAATATATCACAAGCTAAACAGTGCAGTTTTCACATTGCTGTTCCTCCATTCCTTGTACTAAAGCCATAGAATTTAAAGAGACCGTATGAAATGCCCTGAGGGTATCCCAGTGCCCCCTAGTGGACCCAAGGTAGCCTGCCTCAGGTTTCATCAGATTTTCCAAAATCTGGGTATAACGCCTTTATCTCCACTGTGTTGCATCTCTTTGAATGTTTACTAAATTTACATAAATTGTTTTGCAATCCAATAACTTTCCACCACTGTACTACAAAAGATCAATACGAGGTCTGCAGAAAAGTTTACAGGTGCAAACCTGCCCAGATCTGTAAACCTTCAGGATCTGTTTGCCAGCAGAATTTTGAAGTGGGCAGAGAACATTATTGCTGGCTCGTCACAGCTTCAGCATCACGTATTCCAAGTCCTCCTTTTCATACTTCAGTCTTATGTGGTTCAAAACGGCCAAACTACAGAATGATTTCTTCACCCATGCCGATAGTCTCATGAACAAATAATACAGATAAGTTTTCTGCGCTGATGCTAGCTTGCACACTTGTTTCTGTACCTGGTACTGATTTAGCCAATGACTGTGATTTATACCACATTCTTTCGAATCCACATTTTTATATATCTTTAGATTCTTATTTTAATGTGCGTATGTGTGAAGGACTACAAATGAATGTTTGCTGCCTGTGCGGCTGTATGTATGCGTGGAAGATTTAAGAATGGCTGTGATTGCAAATTCTGATGTGTGCTGTGTTTAACCAAAGACAAATTCCTCGTATGTGTATAAATACTCAGCCATTAAAATGTTATATTGATTTTTATACTCAGCCTTAGTCCCTATTGCTTTCTTATGACACGTTTATGCAACCAGAATATTTTTATTTCCTTTTCAGTTTCTCGGTGACACAATGTTCCCTTGAAGAAATGTACTGAAAAATGTATTTTTAAAGTGTTTTTTTTTAAATTTAACCATTTAACCAAAAACCAACGACTTAGTCTTCAAATACTTGTTGGAATACTTTTACTGCTGTGAACTTTGATGTCTCGAGTAGTACATAAGCTTCTGTAGAACATGTTAGGGCAATTCCTGTTTCAGATCTTTTTGAGTTCCCAGATGCTTCCAGCAGGACTGCTTCGAATGATTGTACAGAGTACAAATAGCCTTTTACATATATAATTGTAATAACTTCCCCCAAATACTGAAATCTGTGCATTTCTGAAATATGGAAGACGATAATCAAGGCTCTTAACATCCAGAATTCCGCTAGCTCCAAGGTCCTACACAACACAATGGCCAATGGCCAGTGGTGTCACTCATGGCGCTTATATTCGTCACATCAGCGCGTAGTCTTTGTGACTGTAAATACAGCTTTGCTTTGGTGCTAAATATTCGCCTCCTAAATACCACACACATACACTTAATAATACACTCGTTTGCCTTTTGGATTTTGATTGATTTACAACTTTCCTCCACGAAAGAAATCCTAAAAGGAAAGACTTCCACAAACATCACTATGAAATACCATGAATCCTTTAAGTTCAATGGGTTTTGCAAATTAAATTAAAGGCTTAGTCCCCAAAGAAATCGAGAGCATATCATTAGGACAATTATACTTTAATAATACCACGTTAATTGAAAACCAAACCATGACCTGGTGGAGCGCACGTTCTCTAACACCATCTCTCATAAAAATGGCCTTTGGGTTGATTTACAGTAGTACTTACATTGGGACCTAATCAGTAGATTAATATTAAAAAAACGGGGCAACTTTTTTAATTAGGGCAGTCATTCCTGAGAACAACATACTTCCAAGCTGACAAGTGCTAATATGCACGGGGAGGTATTAGTGACGTTAACCTACATAAAAGAACCCCACGTAAGGCCAAAGTCTAGCCATCAGCGTCGGAGGCTTGTGGGCAACGTTTAATTAGCTTTAATGGTTACCACGTGAATTCGGAAACCGGAGCGCAGCAAAAAAACCAAAACAAACTGCTGAAGAAACTGAACAACTTTAGGGGAAGACAACTGCAACTCAAAAGTCTTCGTTTGCCTTTTGTGATCCTCGGGGTTAGAACAAATAGGTAGTCTGACCTTTTTGTCTTCATTGCGCAATTATTTGTCTAATATTTTGTCGATCGTTTTAGGTCAGACTCACCTAACTTATCAAGGTTGGTTATCTCACTGATAGCCACCCTGAGTAGAAATGTATATGATAACTGGCAAGCTGGCCGTTACAAAATACATGCAAGAAAACGAGCCTATATTTCTGTTATTATGCGAGTGAAATATTGGGTTGTGTTTGGAACATTGCCTAAATCCCCGTTTGAAAGGCTGCTTAAGAGGCTTAGAAATCTCCCTGCTCGGGAGAGAGCGGTCTAAAGCGGCGCGTTCGGCTTCGCTGAGCCTTTATTAAGTTAGGTACACCCCTGCCCTGCTCCTCGCTCGCATTTCAGCTGCGCCTTGAGCGGGTGTCAGAGTTGTAAGTGAGAAAAAAAGCCCCGTCGTGCACTGGTGAATTCTCCGCTTGTTCTTGTCATTCAAATAGGTAACAAAACTGATATGCCATATAACTAAGACGTTCTGAAGAGCTGAGAAGTCCTATCAGAGACCTAACCTTCCTGTTTTCAATTACATTTAAATAATGTAATATGCAGATTAAACATAGGCCTACTGAATTTGAATGTGTCGGGGCCATACATAGCTCATACTCTCATCGGCGTACTCTTACTTTGTGGCCAAACAAGTGATCGTTTTCTAATCCCAAGGAAATAACACCCTTTAGAATATGGAATACGTTTATCTGATTTAGCTAGAATTCCGTTAGTTAAGCGCATCGTTGTTGTTTCATCGTTTGGAAAGGATGTCTTAGCTGCATTGGTTACTTTTCAGCGAGCTCCTCCGTGTTCCATCGACATAGTTTCTGGGAAAATAATTATATGCATATCCGCATTTACCCTAGAAAACTAAATAAGAACGAACTTATGTGTGTCGTCTCAAGTGGTCGGACGTGCGTTATACCTGCAGGCCATGTAGCGTCTAGTCCCTTCCAGGAGAGCTTTTCTCGTCTCCCCGTAAGGACGTTGACAGACCCTCCGTACAGACAAATATTAAAAGATTTCTAGTTAAACTTCCTGCGATCATTAGATTGCATTTTTTAAAAGACGTGTGGGGCACATATGTCAAACTTATGTTTCATACAGGGAATTTCTTATCGGAAATTGAAGTTAGGCTAGTTAATTCTCGGGCAGATCAAACCCACATACACACTCCACTTAACACGCAAAGTTGAGGACAAAGAAATGACAAGTTAGGAATCACCATGGCACACACACTTAGACATACCTCTGTGCGGTGACCATCATAAATTTGTAGTACTATTTTTGATGGGTTATTATAAATCTTCTGGCTCAGAGTCATTTAACCTTTTAACGTGTCGACTACACTGCAGGGTGTCAGCGGTGTGCTAGACCCCCATGCGCCCATGTTTAGAACATATTTACGTCAACGCTATTAATCTCTTTAGCCAGAACAGCAAGCCCCATGTTCATGAATCACAACAATTCGAGACACATGAGAACACGAACCCATATGGCCGTGAGCCGCCGGTGCGCGCGGTTGTAGCTATCCCTAAATGCAGGGTGTCATTGTTAAACAAAAGAAAATGAGGTCGCGCGCCGCCGGTGCGTTTCCTACAGCTGGCAAATATCATGCTCAAGTCACCGAAGTCACGGTGTTTAATCACGCTAATTAGGTTGGAATGCATGCTCTGAGCGCTTTCGGTGAATAAGCAATCTAAGAACTTTATCATATTTTCCTTATTGTTTGGCCACTATCAAAAAGCCCATTGAGGACATTTTAGCAAATCGAATACACCACTCTCTAGACTGGATAAATGCTAATTAGGTGTAAATAATAATAAGAGTGATAACAGTGTCCCGCATGCAGTTACATTTGGTCAAAAATAATACTTTATTAAGTAAACCTTCCCGAGTTTTGAAAGTTCGCACGTGTACTCCACATGACAAATACAAACATAAGATATTCTGGAGACCTAATTGCGGATGAACAAATCATTGGTGTGGAACTCCTGTGACGGTACCCGTCATCGCCGTTGTTTTATAGGATTATTTTACATCTGAGCGATAAGTTTAATTTTATCCTCACATTTAATATCCAATTTAAATGCATATGGCTTAAGTGACACCGAACGTACACATTAAACATTCGAGATAAGAAGCTTCTGCAATGTCGAAAAAATATAGCAAATGCAAAAGGTTGCTTCACCTTTTAACTTCTGAAACGTTGGAGGCAGACAGCGAAACTGTTAAATCCCCCCCACATCAGCAGGCCCCCACGCCAACCCCTCAGTTCAAGGGGAAATCTTTTGATGCCAGAAGAGAGGACAGGCTAATCACTAAGTACCGGGCGGACGCCTCCAACGCCTTATAACGAGGTTAATTATTAGTAACTTGGCTATAGTTTGCTTGCGTTATAAGCATGTTGCTTGTTGTTGGCAATGAACATCAGACGCCTTCCCAAGAGAGGGGCATCGAGCTTTATTTTAATTAAATCGTGAAAATCACAGAGGCACCGAGGGCCGCAACGAGGAAAGAATTGTTGCTGTTCTGAAGACTAAAATTATCCCTTTAGCCTATCAGGAGGAAAACAAATCTATTATTTGTCGAACGTGAACGTAAAGGTGTAGGGTGGGACTGGTGTGGCTTTTTGAATTACCACACTCCCAGATCAAGGACTTTTTTGATGTCCTTTTTTTCTTGGATGTCATCAGACAGGGTTTATCCCTCAAGGTTAAAGAAAAAATCTCGACCAAAAAGGTTGTCTCTCTGTTGAATGGAATCTCACAAGAAGCATCTCGACGTTTCACAAAGGCGAGAGACAAACCAATGGGATTACCGTAATGATGGCTTGTGATGTCATTTCGCTATAGCCAATTAAAGGCCTGCAGTTCTGACATTTTGACAGCAGACTGTCTGAGAGTAGCATGTGTAAATGCAGGTAATCTGTCTTTATGAAAACTTTTGGAACTATACATGCTCACCTAGGACAAACAATTATTTTTGTAATAGTTTAGTTTAGCTAGATTCACAGGCGATGACAAGACAACAACAGTAGATAATAATAATAATAATAATAATAATAATAATAATAATAATAATAATAATAATAATAATAATAATAATAATAATATGTTGATACAATTCCTAAGTGGGAGGCCACGCAGGGGACAGTTATAAAAAAGAAAAAAAGGTAAAATAACACAAAACTTCTTAAAACGAAAATAAAAAAACAAGGAAATGGGCTTTTACTCAAAAGTTTAATAAAAACACTAACTGATGCCAAAAAACATGAAAAGCTAAAAAGTAAAAATACATAAAAAACGAAAAATCGGTTAGACTAAATATATTAAAAGGGGGATTCAAATTAGATCTTATTTTTTCCTTAGAGTGTTACTTGAATAGCCTAATTAGTGATCGGAAGCATTGCTGTACATGCCCATACTATTATAGCATCGGTTACATCCCTATAGTATTTAAAATATCAAACAAGGCAATAATAGATTCCAGAAATAAAATAGGAGAAAGGGATTTGGAATTTAAAAGAAGGTCTAATGTGCTTTGAAATCAACCAACTGACACACAGGAAAAGTCTATTTTCGTATTAAAACCATCGTTAAATTGGCAACTAATACTGACTTGATAAGACTAAAGCACAATAAGACTCGAGACCCTCATTCATTCCTTTAAAAGGATGCTTGTTATCTAGCTACAAGTGACAAATATACTCCATATAAAACTGCGTTCGTTCCATCACAAACAAAACAACGCAGCCTACATAACCGTTGGTCTTACACCCTTGTGCTGTTCTCTTTCAAGGATAGGCCTACAGTTTCCCGCTTATCTGTACAAGATCTGAATTTCTTCGGTAAAACGAAATGTGTGAAGTGTGTGAAATAAGTTTGAAAACAAAGAAACATTAAAATATAAGAGAAATCTGATACATTTCCATTGTTTATAATATTTTGTCATGTCGTCACCTGCTCGTCACTTCTGACTGCTTTTACATTATGGTTGTAGTAAAATTATGAAACAATAAAGATGGAAAACATAGCAAGCTTGGAGACTTACTCTGTTTCTTTCTGGTGGTCCCAAGACAAAATGTAATTTTATTTCCTAAAACGATACTACCGTGATGTTGTATGAATGACATGTCCATGTTACTCCCTGTGCACTCAGAATCGCCTAGCCCTTTCACTGATATGATTAGCATCTGGGTCAGTCATTATTGTAGTCTAGACCAGAACAAAACGAATGAGGGGGGTTAAGGTGACAGAGCACTTCCTCTCTGCGAGCTTTTCTGAATATTGATCTCAGATACATTAATATAGATGTCCAAAATGCGGTAGTGGCTTGGCCCACGAAAACGTGTATAGGCCGCTCATTAAACTGTAGCCTAAGTTCGCATCATGACGAAATTACTGTCAAGGTTGTATAGTGGAAATCAACTACAGGCTACCCAGAAGGTGATGGTGTAAATGTCACAGTTTTGTGTGACTTTAAACTTGAATGATTGAGAATGTAACATAAAAAGAAAAAGAAAAAAAACGGACTGACTGACTGGGACTTACCATTTTATATGGTCACAAAGCGTTACCGCCATTGTGCACGAGTCGGTTATGGCTGACCTCAGATTCACAATAGCAAACTTTTACAAAACAATGCAGAGAAAGGCCTTCATTCTGTAAGACCCTCAGTTTCGTTCACTCTCTTTACCAACCTTCCTTCTTTTATGCTCTACTCCTTCGCCATGCTGCACACGCAAATTTCACATAAGGAGAAAACTCTTAACCCTAAATGAAATTGAACTGCGTTGTGACCATATATGAAATTGATTTCAAAATACGGTTCCTAAAAGGCTTCATCGATGCGAAACATACCAGTTAAAGTATGACCTATGTTTACTTTCCAAAATCAAGGAAATTAGATAACCAATTTTCAAAATCATTGCAAGTTCACGTTTTCAAGTTAACTGCAGAGGTCAATACATTATAGCCTAGCAATCGACTACAGTATACAGTCGTGGTCATAGTTTGGCGATCAAAAGACTAGAATTTTCATTCTCTCACCTGTAACACGATTTAAGTTTCTCAGTATTTCATTAGCCCGCATATATCCCTTTTAAAGCAGAGAGCGAATGTGTAATAAGCCCCATCGTGTTTAAAACTGACCTCTTAAACTAGTTTTCTATGATGAACAATTAGTAAGACGCCTACCACGTCTTTTATTTGACTAGTGATTGACGGGTCGGCCTATGCGAGTCAAAAATGCATTGAATGGAGTACAAGCAAGTTGGAGATTCTTCGGGCAATATCCCTCATTATCTGACGCACAGGTCATTTAAATAGAGAATTCACAAATATACCTATATAAAGTCACAACTTAAATACACGAAGAGTAAATAACAAATCACAGACGGAAGTGAACAAGAGGCTGCAATAAGCGTACACTGTTTATTCGAATGCAAGAGATTCCACACCGATATTTAATAAAGGCAGATGTAAAAATTCAGTGTTGATTCTGAGGGCACAGGTTTCCCTCGAGTCGACATGGCCAGTCTTCAAGACAACAGGTGAAGTCTTCCCTGTGAGTAAAATAAGAAGGGAAGAGGGAAATCAACAGGGAAACTGCATTGGGGACGCACACAATATAAACGACCTTTAACTGTGCTGATATGTTAAAACGTAACCCCTGTGGATTTAACTGAATTGAATTATTCCAGAACTATTCCATAAGCACTAACTCCAAAAGTCAAAAAGCCTCAACGGTTTGTTTGTAAGTTGTTTGTTTGTAGACTACAGTGTTAGCAATCACTATCAAAAACTCTACAACATTCATGTTATTTTTAATAAGAAATTTGGTAGGTATTTAAAAGTGTAATCACAAAGAAAGAATAAGTTGTAAACAAAAGTTACTCTCCGAATCATGCGATGTGGTACTTACAGCCTACATACAGCCTACTTGGGGCGCATGGTCATTCCGAAACTACTAGGAAGCAATAACAGGGAAGAAACGAACAGTTTACTTTTCATATGATTTATATTTTACTGTGAAGAAATACAAAGAACGTAGTCTGCCCATGGAGCCTGATAGCTCGCCACTCACACACCTGTTGCACGGAGCAGAAGTCGAAGCGTCACAGCTGGTTGTGATTGTCGCTGTCGCATTTTTTAAGCATATATATATATATATATATATATATATATATATATATATATATATATATATATATATATATATATATATATATATATATATATATGTATATATATATATATATATATATATATATATATGTGTATATATATATATATATATATATATATATATATATATATATATATATATATAAAGAGTAATGCATATAAGAGTTTGGTGATGATAAGCCCATATGAATTTTGTATGAATATATGAATATCCCTAGACCAGACCAAAATAGGAAATGGTCAGTAACCTTTATCCTCATCCTCGGAGTCTCTCAAGGTTTTTCCATTTCTTCAGTTTGTTTTTCAAAGGCCAACAGGAAGCTAGGAGATCCCGCGTGACCCCGCCATTGTTCCGTGGCCGATATCATGGCTATTGAATGGGGCACATCTGCGTGCGCATCTGAGCTCTATGATCTGTGAGCTGGCAAAAGCCCTCGCGCACAAATCCCTCTTTGCTTCCAGGCGCGACCTTTTGTCGGAAAGGAAAAGAGAAATTAAATCTGTTTTAAAAAGGTTTCGGATGCGCGCAGACAGACAGAAAGATACGCCAAACACGTATTGCGTCCTATAATTCCCTTTGTTTTTCGGTAATTGAGAATGTGAAAATAGTTTCCTCTGCATTTGTTAACACACACACACACACACACACACACACACACACACACACACACACACACACACACACCCCACATTTTTTTAAAATGTGTGTGTACGTGTGTTTGTGTGTGTGTTTAAACCAAGAACTATTCTAAAACAATTCCTAAATAGGACCAGTATCAGAGAGAATAATTTCAATGCTTATTGAAACTGAAATTGATGGTAAGAAACAATAACTTTTAAAAAGTGCTAATCCCGAAGAATTTCTTCTGGATTGAAAGGAGTGTATCTAATTACCGTGACCTGCACAATGACCAAGTTTAAAGTTTCTAAAACAACCCTTGTTATGGCTATGAGAATTAGAATTTAAGACGGAAAGTTAAAGTACTCACATATTAGCCTTTGTATATCGGTGCTTTTAACGTTTTTACGATAGGAAGCTGTGTGGTCACTGACAGTTAGCCTTAGGAGCAAGTTACACTTATCCCAGTTGGCGTAATGTCAGGCGTTGTAGATTTATAAACTATGTAGCCCCTAAGTACGGACTACTAATTTTAAAATTGCTACACATATAGTTGCCAATATTATTAAAAATGAAACGATAATAATAATAATAATAATAATAATAATAATAATAATAATAATAATAATAATAATATCTTACTGTTGTTCTCAAAGTGCATTATTATAATTAAAATATTAATAAGTACAACTACCACAAAATTTTAATATACAACAATGCCCAAGAAGAATTTAAGTGTTAATACCATTATGTCTGCATTTATAAGTATGAGCTAACCACCGATCGTTTCAATAAGTCTAATACAATGCTTGGTCAAATCATGGGCCAGAACAGTTTATACCTGTCAGCTTTGGAGCTTAAAAGTATTGATACCCGGGAAACTTTAGTTTTTACGTCTTCATCTCAGTTTTTGTGCTACTTTAATGCAATCTCTTATGAGAATTGAGCAGATGGGGGTTGCCACCTTGTTTGAAAAATAAAAGATTGTCATCTTTCTGAGGCGCAACACGAAAGGGACGAAAAGGAAAAATTCCAGAAAAAAAACGTGTTTGACTAAGGTATTATTAGCCTATCTAACACTGACGCAGATAAATGAGAAGCTATGCAATCACAGAACTTGCGATATTATTGTGACTGGACCCTTTCTGTTGTTTTTAGTGACCATTTTTATCAGTGATTCATTAAAGCCTAGGCTGGATTTGTGAACACGGTTTTGTATCATAAATGTGTATTTCAATGTGCATCTGAGCCTCGCTGCCTTTATCGTGGGTTCTTTTGGGGCAATGAGTGACCCCACGGCAGACGCTAACTGCAACTGCACGCAGCTCTCAAGACGTCACGCCCTGTCAGTAGTCTGCAAGTTCTATTGATGCACAATTGATTTTAAATAAAGACACGTCCATCATTGCTTTTGGGCGCAGTTTACATGGATTTTGTGAACTAGCGTTGCCTTGTGTTATAACTACGTCTACCTATTAAAATTCCAATTTAAATTTCATAGCAACTTTCTACGTTTATACCTCAAAAAGAGTCATAACACAGTGATCACCTTTTTAGGTCGATTAAGCATCTCTTTGGACTTTTCGCATGATCGCAGTCTTGTCATCATGACCAACGCAAACCGAAGTAGCTGAGTACAGATAGTGAGTTGACACGTCATATAGTCTAGTAGGAAAAAAAAACAAGCTATAGCCTTTTCGATTGAAATTGAAAATCTGATATTCTGCTGCTCAGCTCGGTTATAGAGATTTTAAATCTCTTATTGACAATATCACCTATCCGGCATGGTGACCACAATATATTTAAAGTCGATTAAAATAATTTTTTATTTCTGTAAACCGCCGATTTGTTTTCTCCTGAACCTGGCATTTTGTTTTTCCACACCGCTGTGTTTTTAATTCATTTTCGGCGCTGCAGCGTATCATGTGTGCTACTAGCGCTTCCGTTGGTTTGCATCACCGAGTCGTTTTTAAAGTGCCACTAACCCTTTTTTTTCACTCAGGCTAGCCTCGATACCAAACTTGATAAGAGAGCGCTCCAAATAATGAATATGCGGTCAATTGTGAGGACTCTTCATGAGCCAGCCCTATAAAACCGTTGAAATGTAACAAGTGAAAGTGCCCTGTATGCAGTTTCTTAACAAAATCCTCTTTACACGACCTTAAATTTATGCACTTAACTCGCTCAAATACATTAATGTTTGCTCTTCTGTATTCCTAAGACGAGTGCCATAATTCAATTCCCGACGAGAAGCCTGTGCGAAAAGGACGAGCTTCCTAAAGTAAAAACGTGCGTAATTCGTGTTGCCTCCGAACGGGTTTATTCACTATTCAATCAGCCTTTCAATGCCCTATTATTCGATAACATCACCTGCATAGACCATATGATGGATGGTGTCCGAGCCTTTGCGGTGGTGTCCGAGCCTGTGCGGTAATGAGAAGATTAGTTGTAGCGTGCGCTTACACAGCTAAGTAGCCAGCCACCAAACCTCTTACTAATAATCGCACCTCCGAGCGTGAACCACGAATCATCGGCGAGTGAAAAATACACTTGGCTAGTCAGTGACAAAGTACTGGTAAATAGCTAATTAAATGTTATAACTCGCAAACAGCCTCAATGAAATACAGTTGATTGAAAAATTAATAGCCGCGTTTAACTTGTGGGAGTGGATCGCCTTCTAAATTACGGGGTACTATAGCTTTAAGTGGCGAGAGTAAGGCGAGGTTGGGTGCTGTCACTTACTAGAGTCACTAGGTCATGTGGTAAAATGTGCCTCTCTCTATTGGTCAAAGGCACGTGTCTAGGATCCCGGACTGCAACGTCACCCGGGGGACTCGTATTAAAAATAAGAACAAAAATCCATAGTGAAAGTATTTCAGAGCCAGTTAGCGCCTCTTTATTTACCCGTTATTTGGTCACTGAGGCACGTCTACTGCATTCTGCAGCGGGTGATATTCCAAAAGTAGCCTTATAATAAAAATATTTCGTGGAGATCATTGTGGAATTAAATTCTAAACTATGTTTTTTCTTTGTGCATTCAAGAAGCTGTCTCATCGTTTTTAATTAACAAAAGAATCAGGAAGATTTTTTTTCATTTCTGTAATTTTCATTGTTGTTAATTTTCTCCTCTTCGAAAAAAAGAATATATATATTTATAGAAGAGGGAAATATTTAAAAACTGGAACTCGGACGCTTGTGTGCGGGAGAGAAAGGGGTTAAAGACATAAGCCTGGGAGAGTTTCACTATGGAAGAAAAAGATCACAGCAACAGAGACGCGGAGCGACAAGACTCGGGCGATGAATCTAACAGGGCTATACTACCCCTGCTCCAGGCTCCTGGAAACCTGCTCCCGCACCGGATCACCAACTTTTACATCGACAACATTTTACGACCGGACTTTGGTCGCAGAAAAGAAGGTACAATTGGACGAGATGAAATTAATCCGGTTGGAAGAGAGAATCGCTGTCCCTCGGTTGCGGGAACAGACCAGGTGGGCGCTCCGGTGTCAGGGGAAGGGACCTCGAGCCCCCGACCAGTCAGCGTGTCAAAGAAAACCGATATTACCGCAGACGCTACCTTGAGGACCCGTGCAGAGAGCGGAGACCAGTGCCTCAGCTCGGACTCGGACTGCTCTCAGAGTAGCGCTCCTCAGACAAACCAGCCAATGCTGTGGCCAGCCTGGGTGTACTGCACGAGATATTCGGACAGGCCATCATCGGGTAGGATTTGATTTTGCATCGCTAGTTTACAGAAATATATAACACAATACTGTATGTATGATATTTTATGTAAATTGGATGAACAAAATATCAAGATTAATCGAAAAGTCGAACTCTTATTCGAACAGCTCCAAAAACGGTGATTTAGAAATAGTTCTCTTTGACCATGACACCGCCAGCCCAGAGTTACATCAGTGAGTTGTCTTTTTATCGGCATAATTGTCTAAATCGTTCAAATTTGGCCATTTACAATATTTTATATACAAACCAATTTTAATCGTTTATCTTTGTTCACAAATCCTTTTAGGCTCAGTAGGTTGGGTAAAGTACAAGAAACTGAAATAGCTTTTTCACACTTAGGTTTAGTTATTATTTAGGCTGCTTGGCCAATGTTATACTACTAATAATAATAATAATAATAATAATAATAATAATAATAATAATAATAACAATAATAATAATAACAATAATAATAATAATTATTATTCCATACATTTAAGGGCAGCAAACAATAAATTGTTCGGTGTTTGGCAGTTGTTCGCCATGACATAAAAAAAACCAAACTATTTAATTTAAAGATTTCTCAGCTATCGAAAGAAAAACAGTGAAGTAGCAGAATTATTTTGTCAGTATTTTAAGCGAAACGAAGTCAAAATTTGCGCCATTGTTCCATCGCTGTCTTTGTTAATATTTAATTAGCATATTTTTGACAATAGAGTTGAACGAATAGTGGCACCCGCACAAGGCTACGTGCTAGATCACATTCATGCTTTTGAAGGGCACGAATTATTAGGCATTTCCTACGTTTGCTTATTCCAAATTAAATTGTATTCGATTGCGCAACACAAGTTTCTCTTTAAATGTGGAATTGTGTGAATCCTTTCGAAAAGTAGGACGCAAGGCGCACATATTGCTCTGCTAACCTACATAGTGGCGCCGCAAGTTTTTCGGGTTGAAACACTTCAATCTTGCCATTTTAGAAGGAATTAGAGCTAAATCTGGACTTATTTTGAATTAACTAACCGACGACATATTTTAACATATTGTAGGCTATTTGACGAAAACATAAATCGTCAAAATCATATGATTAGTTAATCTTATATTTTACTTGGGCAGTCTGCAAATGTGCCAGGGCGTACCAACCTAAGGCTGTATGTTTAACAGTCTAATCATTAGCCTATGTATGGTATGTTTGGTTAGATGGGTAGCGAAAAGTTTATACACTGGGCTACAGGACAATTTAAGAGTTAATGAAATTTCAAGAAGAAATCATGCACAAAAGAATGAATAAACGTTATAAAAAGCATTAAGCGCTCTAGACCTACGCACTTCAGCCTATATAACTGACGTGAGGTTGTACACGGAGCCTATTTAAAGAACAGGCCGAGACTACAAAATATGGTTTTAATATCTAATGAATGTAAGAGCCGTCTGTAGAATAAGAATGTATTCGACTCATGCTCATTCGAAGAAATGACCTTGGCGCGAGATCAATATAAAGCACCAGCACAGGTTACGGTGTGAAATGAGATGTGCTACACTTATAACAAGTTTATGAACAACACACGCTTATAAAATGTAGTTACTATGGTAACCGAAGGAGAAAGGAGCGCCTAAACTCACCCCCTCCCGCCCTGGCACTCACCCCACCCCCAACGCCAATCCATCGGGCCTGCTTAGTCCAAAACTCTAGCAGACCCATTGAAATATAGCTCGTATGCAAATCTGAGAGAAGCTTTGTTTGTAGTTTTGTAGCATTAAGAGGTTTTATGACTACCTAAAGTTATAAAGTCAGTAGTCTAAGAAATGGAAGTAGCTTACAGACCACTGACAACGCTCGTATTATTATTATTATTATTATTATTATTATTATTATTATTATTATTATTATTATTATTATTATTGTGACTCTTTAAATAACCTATGCTGATAAAGTCATGATATAAGCAAAACCTAACAAAAATCTCTATATTCACAAAACGCAGGGCCAAGATCTCGCAAACCAAAGAAGAAAGCCCTAAGCAAAGAAGACAAGCGTCCAAGAACGGCGTTCACAGCCGAGCAACTACAAAGACTGAAGTCTGAGTTTCAGACGAACCGTTACCTGACAGAGCAGCGGAGACAAGCTCTGGCTCAAGAACTTGGTCTTAACGAATCTCAAATCAAAATCTGGTTTCAGAATAAACGGGCAAAGATTAAAAAAGCATCAGGAACTAAAAACTCATTGGCATTGCACCTGATGGCGCAAGGACTTTATAATCACGCCACAACAACAAAGGACGACAAATCAGACAGCGATTAACGCCAAGGAGAGGATATCTTCAATGCAATAATTTAAAAAGGGCCAGTGTACAAAATACCAGCATAAATGGATTAGACTATAGCCTATGTATGAGATATAACTCTGCAATATTTTAATGTGTATGTAATTTACGTTAATGGTGGTGTGAAACGATTCTTTTGCAAAACATTAACACTGCTGTCCACAGTCTGAAAATTGCTTCGTGACGAAAGTAGCCTGCGTTTCTTTATTAAAAAAGACAAGCGCTTTTGATTGACACTTGACGTCGAGACACGTGATCGTCTTTAATCCATGCTGAAATCCAAAGAGTTTTTCTGCTGCATTCAGGCAACTGTGATTTTAAATAAATGAAAAAAAGTAACAACTTTATCTAATTATGTTTGTTTGTTTACATGTTTAATGTCATTATTCCGTTAATGTTATTATTCCGGAAAAACATTTTGTTTTACATATCTGGATTGTGTTACAGAGACAAACAGATCAGAAGCTGGTATTTTTAAAGTAACATTTCATATCACTATTTGTACGCTAAAAGAAAGCATTATAGCCTGTCATATTTATCGATAAGGTCTATTTAACTCTGTCTCATAAGGGTTACAGATCATATTCTTGAAATATCATTTTCAGAAAGCAGTTCTGACAACTGAATGCGTACCGTACAAATAAACCTCTGAATAACAAAGTTGCATATTAAACCGAAATACTTGACCCAAAATTAAGCTCTATTGAACTTAGACGGGAATGTACAATAAACTTTTTTTCTTTTCTTTTTTGTTTTTCATACAGGCAAAGTGTTTGTGAGAATGTTTGGGTTTCTTATGGAGCAACATTCTATCTCTGTTTTTAGCTTGTTGAGTGTGGAATCATTGTTTTGTACTTGGCTATAAATTAAAACCAAGGCTATTTTCAGACAGCAGATTATCGAACGAAAGGATGAGACGGCAATCGTGGTCGAAGAAATATTTGGGTCAGAGGATTTTTTTTCGTATTTTATGTTGTCATGCAATAACTTTGTGAGCAAAAGTTTCGAGGCCTTTGCATGAGAGCTATAAGAAAGCGAAAGTACTTTTGGGTTTACGACTGCATCCGTACCAAATTAACTTTTGTTCGGTGTGAACTGTGTTTTATTGTACATTTGAAAGTGTGTATGAATTGATTCACCAAACAAACACACTTTGCCTTAAAGTTCTGAGATGAACTTTTTTTTTGTATGAGAACTGTGCTACAAGACCTGGGCGTGAAGCTCAGACGACTAGCACTGAGCTCCGCTCTCTCGTCGCTTCATATTCTATAGGCCTATAAGAAACAGAATTTACAGCAGAATCTACAAAGGATATGTTTAAAAGAGAAAGAGATAATTTAAGTTTTTTTTTTCCTTTTTATTTCTAGTGGTCCTCTTCTGAAGTATTCTTTAAACAGATGTAAATAATTTGTATCATGTTTATTTGTGTAACTAAATCCGGCTGGAGAGGTGGAGAATATGTCAATAAACAATGCTTATTTGTAAACAGGACTGTCCCTCATATATCCATATGCACAGATAGGCTACTGTAGGCCTATAGGGTATGTAGATAGAGATCGTGTTTCGGGAGGCAACTATAAGCGACCTATGCGGAACGTATTTATATTGAAAAGCTTCTGAAACATCATGAACTATATTGCATCTGACCACGCAAAATTCAGCCTAGCTCTGCTGAATTCAAGGACAGCTGGAAGTGGGCGGGGTATAGGAATGTGTACAGTGTTTGGGATGGAGGGGGTTGGGGTGGTTGTTAAATCTAGCTTTGGTTCTGTTGTCACTCATGTTTAAAACCCGCAAGGATACGCTACCTTTAGCCAGACTTTTGAATGGACAGACGAGTCTGTTCAAAGTTCACAAAACTCCCACTGATACCTAAGGGCCTACGCCAAACTACTTTGTCGTGAAAGGAATATCAAATAGGCTATATCAAATTTCTTTGGCGACATTTTTTATTATTTAATTATTAGTATATTTTTAATATTTATTTTTTACACTTCGCTTTTCTAAGATCAGATTGGTTACTTCACAAACCCTGCTCTTAAACAGTGACAAGACACTGGACATAAAGCATCGATTAAGAGAAAACTGCGTAAAGTTTGTTTTTACATATCAGTCTAAGACGGGATCCTTCTATGGCAGAGTTATTAGTTCTGACTTATCAACTCGTGATAGGTTACGCATACACACTGCCTTGTATGTGATGTATACAAGCGTACACATTCATATCGGTGAGATTGCCAAAAATATCGATTTAAGACTGTAGAAACAATCTTTATTTGCACAATGCATCTTTTTATTGCCTTCTGTTGATAACCATACGCCTATAGCGCAATGAATATCATCACTGAAATACCAATAACGAGCAACGTATAGTTCATCGATGGTTTTCACAGATAACTTGCTTTCTAAAGGTTAATACAACACACGTGATAAAAGCAGCATAGTTTAAACTCAGTCATACATGCGTAGACTACATAAAGCTCTGCGTTACATTTAGACTGAAACTTTTCTTGACGTGAAACAGAAATAAGGTGAAGGAACGATGGACATTTCGAAAGTGTACAAATATAGCTTGCGATGTTCAAAGCTTTAACATGCACCTGGGGTTCAATACTTTAAAATCTGCCAATCTGTATCAGACGTTTTCATAATTACAAACATATCAACCTTCATCTCTTGCTGTTGATAGTCGATGGGCTTTGTGGCGCACGAAGATCGCAACTATAGGCGTAGTCTATTAATGAATCAGTAATTACACGATTTTACCAAACAGTTACATTATGCCATGCAAAGATCTCTAGAGAAGTGGCATAAAAGAATAGGCCCGATACAAAAGGCAAGCTATCTCTCAGAACCATTCCCAGCATTGACCTGCGTTCTTCAATGCCGGAGAAACTCATCTGCATTTCTATTCTCGCTCGCCTTGTATGTGGAAGTAACGCCCAACGGTCAGTGGCTTGAGCCTCTCGTCACAGAGAAAGGCCGGTGGCACTGGGACACGCAGCGCGGCAACGCTGCTGAATGGAGTCTGTGGCCAGGAGACCCCGTTGAAGGTCAAAGCCTTCCGTCCCAGCTGCAGGTGGCTCGCTTTCTTTCTTCCCTAATATTTCATCACCTCTGAATTCAACATGGATCTATAAGGTGTCACATTAATTGTTGAAGACTTTGTGCAGAGATTCCATTTCAAACAAGCACCGTTAACTTTACACCCATGAAACTGAAGCCAGCAGTGAACCAAAAGAAAAAAAAACCCTTGTAGTTCATAGAAGATTGGAAAACAAACCGTGAAGCTCTTACCGAAGGTCGATGCATTTCAAAGTTTCATGTGAATTTGTCCTAACAAGGCTGTCTTCTGCTGCAGACAAAAACAGCTGTCTATTGTGTTTTTAAACTCTCCTCACATGTAGCCAAAAATCATCATATCCTTCTTCTCTCAAAAAGTCCAGCAATCTTGTAAATGACCCCTGCCCTGAGCTGAACTTCAACAAATGGCAAAGGCAAAGGCCAGTCACCCACGAAAAGAAAATACATATCAGAAAAGTATTGTTGGTGTCTCCCGTTTGCCCCTTACACAAAGAGGCCCCCGTCTTGACCCCTCCCCCCACGCAGTTATTTATCTATAGTTTCTAAACGCTTCCTAGTCAGATTTGAATATGCAATGAAGAGCAGTGGCTTTGTGGCAGAAATATAATTAAGGCAGCGAAAGATGGTGGAGGTGAAGAATAGGGACGACATCAGGCTAATTTCACAGTCGGCTCGCGGACGGCCAGCCTGTAGCCGGGCCCTCTCCGCACAACGCAGATCAAAGCGTGCCGCCCCGGCCGAAAAGCCAAAGGGGGACTTAACTGCGCTGATCTCCAGGACAAATAGATTTTAATCTTGTTAGAATACAAGTTAACGCTGCAGCTCACTGCTGAACTTAGCACTGCGCCACAGCAGAGGTGCTCCACGCTCGGATGCGTGTTTGGGTGAGAAAAACCGGGCCCTCCTGCTCTGGTACGACAGAGCTGGGGCAGTGTTACAAAATGGGCTTCCCCTTCTTTCAGCCTGGGCAGTCCAAATAAAGAAGCCTTTCCACTGGTGGTGGTGGGGGCAGAACCCCTGGGAAGCGCAGCTAGGCCAGCAGCCTGGTTCCTTGTTGGCAGCCTTCACCGAGGTACCTAGCATGCATAGGAAATGAGACTTCAGTTGTCCACTTCTTGTCGCTTTGAGCCCTTGCCAGCAGCACCTTGGTAACCCTTGATCTGTCATGTATTTCAGCTCAAAGTCGGGGGCGCAGAATCCGCCGAACACAAAAGGAAATGCTGCCTTCTTAGGACACAGCCACCCCTCACATTCAAAAAAATAAAACCACAAACCAAGTAGTTTCCTGCAGCGTGAAAAGAAACTGGGGTGGGGGTGTTTATGTGGGTTTGTAGGGTTAATTACTTAATGTAAGCATTTCTTATTTGGCCAGTATGGTTTTCAGAGGAATTACTTTTGTTGGGAAAGTAAGATACATCAGGAGCTGTGGAGGCCAGAATGCACTGCCATATGCTTCCTCACGTGAAAATGTAATGCTAATGCAACGCCGTCTGCAGTGGGGGGATGCTGGGACCTTCCCCGAGTTAAGTATCTGGAACCTGAGGTACCCATCCTAAGATTTTCCTAACAAATTGGTTAAGTTTAAATAAAACCCGCCCCCCCCACCTAACAACGAATAGTTGTGACAGAAGGACCAAATGCGATACTTATTTCCAGGGTGTTAAGGAAAAACACATTAAATGTTCCCCACTCTTCTGCTAAATTGCTGAAATTTAAGAAGAGGGACAACCCGTGCGTTTACACCTTTCACTGAAAAAGAGCTTGCACCTCCTGACAAAACAGCAGCCTACTTTCACATCCAAGCCTCTTCACACCTAAGCCACACTCAGCAGAACGTTAGTGAAAACTACCTTGTAAATACCATGTAGCCTGACAGAATGTGGCACATTATTTAGGCAGTGACTGAATAATAATGTCCCATATTCCTTTACTGTTACATAACAAATGTGACCAGGAGGAGTAATGGTGGAAGACCAGAGAAAGGACCTCCGCACTCATCCAAGTGTGCTGCCTTTGCCTCCAACCATACAAAGACACACCCCGCAAACATATCCCAACCGACATGAACTGAACATGGCATAAAACAAAGACCAAGAACAATATGTGCAGAAAAACAGGAGCAACTTTCCCACCATGGCATAAATATCCATGTATCAGAGCAGCACCCAGTTGCCTTCCATGGTCAAAATATTTCAATTATGATGTAAATATTTTTTCTGCAATTATGGCACCTTACATTTCCAAGGTGCTCTCTCTGTGTATGCAGATTATAACAAATAAAAAAATATGCAATTTGCATGAAGATTATTAATCACGGTCATGTCTAATAACCGTGTAAAAGTAAATGTTGCATTATTTAAATAAGCAAAACAACATACACCATCCTGCTCAGATACCCCTAGTCCCAGTACTACCATTCAGGCTTTCAGGTGTCTTTCATCACTTCAGCTTGGGGTTCCACGTCATCTTGATTAGCCGTGCCACTCAGGAAGCATAACAATCACACCAGCTTCTGTTAAAGGAAAGAGCGCAAAGACCTCAGCAATTCATGGCCCATACAACTCAGCAGACGGAAGGTTCCCTAAACACATCTGCATTATTTGGCGTCTCGTGCACCAGGAGTAAAGGGACGTGCTGCAACAGAACGTGGAGAGCGATGTCACTACTTCAACGCCACCGTTCCGGCGAGCACCCATGGCCAGTGCCGCTCACAAAGCCAAGGCAACATGGCGGCGTCTACCCCCCCATTGCTCTGCCTCTGCTGCTCTCAGTCCGGACAGGACCTGCTCCCCTCTCGCCCCCCTGCCGGTAACGCGCAGTCGCAATCGCACATGGGGAGAGCCGGGAGCGAAGGGCGTGGAAGACGACCACCTCGCGCACACCCGCCATCCATGTTCACAGGCACAGGACAGGACAACAGAGACAAGGGCACTATCGGATGACTTAAACTGGTGGTTAAAAAAACAAAACAAACAAACAAAATCACAAAATGTGAGAATCTTAATTGCATTTTGCTAATTTTAACTTCTAGGAATACACATTCTGCTTTTTAAAATTTTTTAATTATTATTATTTTTTATTTTTTTTTACAAATTATTATTTTTATTATTAATATTTGTAGTAAATTTGCAGTACCTAAAAAATACTTTTTTTCTCATTCAGCAGTTTATAAGAATTCCAAGTTTCTTACTCAATACAGTAGTGAATTTGTTAGAATGCTGAATTGCAGCTTTCAATAATGAACACTGAAATTTCACCTGTTTCAAATTAAATAGAACACAGTGACCCTAAACTATTGACTGGTTCTCCTAAATGAAGCAGGTTCTACAGCCACAGAGAAACCACTGGACATTTCTGCAGGACCACCATGCTGCTTTGTTTGGAAAGTCTACATGCTTTCCGACTATAGAAACACAAAAATGCCCATGTGATTTATAAATGAAATCTTTTACACACTTCTGAGCATGTACATATAACAATATATCATATTTATAGAAAATTATATGCAAAAACAGATTAAGGAAAAAAGGGTAAAAGATAATTTAGTTAAAGAAAAAAATCAAAACAGAAAATGTCCAAAACAAAAGTTCAGTGTTGAATCTTGTAATTTTTTCCAATTTGTGCAACAATAATAACGTATTAAAATGAACAAAGTCAAAGCCATAGACCATTTAAACAGTTTATTATCGAAATTCAGAATACTATTACAATCAGAATGATCGATGCTTATATAAATATAAATTTATATTTATTGAAAAGTTTTATTTGCTTTCCCCCCTGAATTCTGGCACTTGTCTGATCCACAGTTACCATTCGTGTTCTGAGTCTGTGTCTGGGTGTTCTGCCGGAGATGGGAATGTGAACTTATAGCTCACTGTGCTGAAATGCTGAGCTTTTACAGTGACCTAAGCAGAAAACAAAAGTTTATTGGTTTTACTAAGACATCATAACCCACAAAACAAAAGGACACCATAAGACTGGATTAGAGAGATGAGTGATGTACAGTGGACAGACTATTAATACAACTTCATGCCTTCCTCAGAATGTAAAATTAATGGAAGCCTTTAGTGCTGCATTTGGCTGCACTGTGGTTGGAAAAACTCCTGGCATTCATCTGAGCAAACTGTCTATACAGCACAGTCAGTGTGAAAGCTGTCAGGGGGTTAAAACAAAATGGGATCTTTGAGGGGGCCTAAAACAGTAGAAGACAAACCAGTAGAAGAAAATCAAACATTCTGCATAGGATTGACAGCTTGGGTGCTGGGACTCCCTCACATAGCCGAAGTGCAAATCTGCTTCACATAGCACAAAATATCATAAAGTAAATGCATTTAATGCATCTCCAAGAGCAGCTGAGCAACCACAACATAAGAACCATGTGACCAACCACAGTTCTGACACGCAGTATTGGAACACGCACGCACAAAGCAAACTCAGAAACATCTTATTTGCAAGCAGGTGATGGAAAAAGCCAACCTTAGATTACCCCAATACAAGGCCGTAATAATAAACTACACAAGACAAGTGCACATCTTGGTGCAAGTACACACTTACTATAATTAAAAGTCCCAGTCAGCTAGTGTACCTGTTTTAAATGCTTGTAGCACATGGCAAGGGTGCAAGGGAAAATAATAGTATTAGGCGTGTGTGTATATACCTGACAATTCACTGCACAACTTCTGTGCCACATGGGTGTCTGCGTGGGTGAACAGAGAGACAATATCATCCTCCAGCTCCTCCACGATGGTCTCACACTACGAGAGACAAGGGCAGCATTGGAGTCAGCACGGGAGGTCATAATGCTGAGCAAAGCGCAGCACCACCGCAAACTGACATCTCAACGCCAGCTGGCAGCCATCTTTAGACCTCTACCATTGGTGGGACAGCCATCTTGGAGTGTGTGTGAGGCATAAAGAGTTACTGCTATGTAGTTTTTTTTGGCCTTTTCTACCAAGAGCAGCATAATTATATTTATACATTATATTATATTTTTATATTATAAATTTCAGGAAATAAAAAAAATGCTCACAGTTTTGGGACTGCATGTCTTATGAACTGCACACGGCATCAAAGAGTGAACATTTACAGAAACGTAATGAAATATTATTCACTCATTTAAAAAGAACCTTCTTTCCATTATGTAGCATTATAAAAGTCATATACATGCCTGAAGTGAATACAGAAGATACAGTACTTTTCATTGTATAACTAGCAACTGTAATTCATTACAAACAGTTCACATGCACACAAATAACAAGTACACTTAATCTAGCTGTATATAACTGTATGTGATATCACAATGCATCATGCAAGACTGAATGCAGTACACAAATACAGGACACACGGTATTTTATAGAATTAATTCCATTTGATAAATCTGTCGGTAGTCAGGTTCCTCCTTTAAAAAATGCAATTATTAAAGCATGCATTTGCTGAAACTGGTCTTACCATGTTAACCCAAAAACAAAATAAGTCAAAAATGTTTATTTTGCATGACCTTAAAAATGGGTTGTATGGTTTTTTGGCTTCTGACACTCGCATCTCAGTTGTAATATACTTAAGGAAACAGAAAACAGAGTAAATAGTAAATAGCAGACCTCAAACAAATACTCACTGCAAATTTCAAGGAGTTGGAACCCTCTGGTCCTTCAAATTTAAAATGTTTAAAATCTGGAAAATTGCCGCCATCATTGTTTCTTGGGGCAAACCTCCTGTAGCGCTTTTCTGTGGTGTCTGGGTCCTCATAGAGCGCATAGTCACTCATACTCTCACAAACTCTTTCCAACAGTTCAGATAGGTGTGTCTCTGACCTAGCCAGTGGAACCTATCAAGGTAAAACAGTTAACTATGCATTAATCAAATATGTAAATTCTTATTTTCTCTCCAATCAAAAAAAAAAAGAAAAAAAAAGAAAAAAAGTTGAATAATAAGAGGGCATTCGGGTCATGTTGATGACCTCTTCCCTTCCGCTCCAATTTAAAAGGAAAGGGGGAAAAAACCATCCCTAGTGCTACTACGATGACTTTTAACCTGTGTCCCTAAAGTTGGAGAACGTGAATCTCCTTGCCTTGGCAACAGAACAAAACCACGCAGTGGCGTCTAGACAGGTCAAGGTGCACCCCTGCTCCCACCCCTTGGCCTCTCCCGGAAGGGGTGACCGGGGGGGACGGACTAACAGAATGGGGCCCAAGGCGGGGGGTAAGCTGTGGGGAGGGTTAGTTGTCAACAGCAGCCAAGTGCAGGGTAAACAGCGTGGAGTCATCCTTTGGTCCTCCTGGGCAGCTCTTCTCCTCCATCCACCACTGATCAAAGCAGGAAGTTCCCCCTGTCAGCCCACTGAAAGGGGAGCAGGGGTGAGGAGGCGGGGGGCAAAGATGGGGGGGTTATTGGGGAAGAAGAGAGGGGCAGGTTGCAGATGAGCTGGATTTTGTGCCATGTAGATATATGCCTGACCCCACTGCCCCCTTTCACACTTAGTGAGAACCCTTCCGGTCTCGCACATTACATTATGGAGCAGGTTTTTTTGCTACCCCACCAGGACCCCCCCCCCCCCCCCTAAAAAAAAAAAAAAAAAAAAAAAAAACTCTGGGACCTGGGACACAAAGAGGCTTCCGTGGCTCACTGCCATCTGGTCACAAATAAGACAAAAGGTGCCATGGAAGAAGAGCGACCCATCCACATATCCCTCCCCATTTTTAATTAAAAAACCCAAACCACAGTTGGACGGATGCAGTGAGAGATAAGACAGGATGCAATCAACTTCAGGATATCTAGATGAGAATTATGGAACCACTGCATCCTTTACCAACACAGGATGATTAAAAAAAAAAACCCATCAACCTGCAGATTATTGTAATGGATATTAATAGCACAATGTATTAGAAATATATGGACTGAGATTTTGAATTGCCCTCAGCAAAAGAAAGGAAATATCAGCCAACATCTTGGCCAATTACACACTAAATGCAACTTATTAAACTCTCTATGATTCTAGATAAATCAGCTTAAAAAATAAATAAAAAGTCTGGATGTGCTGCATTCTCTACCCAGTGCTTATCATGCAATCCTGAAAATGGTGGGGAATTAAATTCCTGCTCGTAACAGTCTGAGGGGTTTGAATGGGACCTGTCAATAAAGAATTTCTGCAGGAATAAAAGGAGGGGGGTGCGTGTGTGTGCTAGGAAGCTCAGCCTGAGAAAGGGCTTCTCAGGGATGCCATCCTCCACTGATCTCCCCTTTAGAAGAACAGCGCTGCAGAATCATAGCTTCAGAAGGGCTGACAGCCAATGCATATGTCTGATATAAATAAATATATAAATAAAAACAGAAAATTGCTGGGATTTTGAACACAACGATCAGATATTGGTTCTAATTAGATAATATTAAGCAAAGAGGTTCAACAGATAGCACACTAAATATGAGATCATCTTTGGTGAAGCGGATAAAAAAGGAAGGGGGGTGTCATCCTTTGGCTACTTTCTTCAAATGAAAGAAGCCGCCAGTGACTGGGGCTCACACTGCAGTGGCCATTAATGTCACAGATGCGCATATAGTGCCAACATAAAGCAAGCTGTCTTCTGCTGTCTTCTAATAGTATCAGATTTACCCAATGCATAACCTGCAAGGACAAATCACAGGCACTCACTCACACTCTGCACTGAAATACACTGATCACCGTCAACACCAGCCAATAATCACATTCAGCATTGCTAAAAGTAACTGCAAGAGTGATTTCTATCAGAATGCAACAGCCACTGTGATTGGCAAACTTAAACCCCTTTATGTATGAGGACTCAACACTTACAAAACCCTAAACCAAAGCATTTTAGACACAAATGGCAGAAAAACATTAACCTGATTCTGATATTTACCAATCCCTCAAAGGCTAAACAACCAACCAACCATTTTCATGTTTTCAACATTAAAGCTAGCCATTGGCAGAAGTCAGCTATTTTACTGTTAGTTTGAGAAGATAATAAATAACTTCTCCCCTACGATATGATTTCAGACATAACAGCTAGAAGGGAGAAAGCCGGGGCTGAGTAAACACTTGTTAGTAGTCACTGGGTACAATCAAAAGGAGATTAGCCACAAATCAATAGTAGAGTCAGTCACCTAATGACAGTCCCTGGATAGCAGGGGTCACGGCTCAGAGTTCATTGGGTCTGACCTTTAAATACTGACACCACCGTTAAGGAGGAAACAGTTAAAAACTGCCCCTTTTAGCCCTACGAGCATTATGGGCCTCTGAATACTTCTGAATCTGGAAGGAGCTTACAGCAGAGGAAAGTGTTACTGCTTACATTGAAGCAAGCAAGCAAGCAAGCAAGCAAATAAATAAATAAATAAACAAATAAAAATCACTTTTCATAAGATTTAAACAGGCAAGTTCATTCAACAACCAAGCAATCTTTAGAAAATAGCTAAGAACTGCTGTCTCTCTTTGAATGAAATCAGAGGATTTTCAGAAACTGTTGCTATTCAATCTAACTTTACCATAAGACTATAGAGGTACATGTAAATAATGAAGTAATTGTTGGGTCAAATGAGATACCTCTCTTTCATATGTCATAGCCTCATGAACTGTTTTTGAATTTGCCACCATTTTTCTTCCATATAATGAACCAAAATCCCTGTCAGCTTGCGCAGAGATAGCAGTTGCTGTTGAAAAATAATAAGGACAGGTTGTTTCCACTGCGTGCTTCCAAGACAAAAAATGCATCTTGTTCAACTCCTTGTGTCATAGCATTAAGCCATTTACAAATTTGACCTGAAAGTTTAAAAAAACCTTCTCATTTCAGCAGAGCACTATATTCAACATAACCATTATGCATCAAAAGCAAATGTGATCAAGACCATCTTGCAGATTAGGATTCCCATATTCCTTGTGAGATCAAAAACTGCATTGCTAAATAGAAGATGCATATTTGCATATTGATCTCTTCTGTGATATCAATACTGCAGAGGCCAATATTGTGATGATTAATGATCTATTGTACAGAGCTTTTGAAAATGAGCAAATGCAACATTTGTATGCCTGAAACTGCATAGAGAAGGCTGCTTTAAGGTCATTTACAATTGTTTTAAGGCACGGTGGTGTTTTTATATTAGTTTAGTAGCCATCATCAGTTACTCATGTAAATAAAACAAATAAACAAAAATAACAAAAAGGTCAGCATGAGGAAGACACCATATGAAAAAAACATGAAAAACTACAAATAAATCTACTACAAATAGACGTTATTGGAAATTTTTAAAAGGAAGGACTGTCCACCAAGAACAATTTACAGTTGGAAATCACACCATTACTACAGAAAGGATTAGTGGCACAAATACAGAGTATAAAATCTCTCTACAGACAGGGACAAGAAAAGATGCAAAAGGTCATTTGCAGGTTAAGATTAGTTGGTTTGCATTATAGTTATGACTGCAGAGGTCTGCCAGCGCAATGGATGGTGCAGCATACCTTTTTATCAGTCAGAGTACCGTCAGGGTTAAGCCTGAACCCTCCAACATGGACGGTCTTCTTTGGATCAATCTTGCTAATGGAGTAGTTGAGCTCATCTGCAATCGCCATGCAAGCTAGAGGAAACGGAGGATCATTCTAGTCCACTTAACTGCTTCACACTGCAATAGCATTGGAGAAACGAATAAAATCTCAAATTTAGACATACACATATGTGGAAATATCTGCCATTGGTAGGATGTTAGCTAAACGTTAACACCAAAAGAGCCATTTGCCCACCTAGATTTTCTTTTTGTTGGGTGGTAGAATCAGCTAGATATTCCAGCATGGGTATTGGAATAAATCACAGTAAACTAGATATTGAGAATCAATTATAAGGTCAAGAGGTCATCAACGACAACAGCAACAAAGTGTTTTATTGAAGAAAAAACAAACAAACAAAAAAAAACAGACAGATTACAATTTATGTTTACTCCAAAGGCACATGTTAAAGTTTAAAATATCCAAAAACACATGAAACAAAACCCGCTAAAACAAATTACCCCAAATGTGTTATTTTCAGTTATCAGGGGTTAAATTTGCTAGTGTCTAGTCATGCTTGATGCATTTCCATGGTAACTGCCAGGCTTGGGTGGTGCTTAAAAAAGGGCTTTATTCGAGTCAAGCTTCCGGCCACCTTGACTGCGCCAGTATTTGGTACTAGCAGTGTAACTGCATCCTGCTACAGAATTTATTCTATGTAGATTACAAGATCACAAATGATTTCGATCCAGCTTTGCTAGCTATGTTTTTTTGTTTCTCTCAAAATGAGAGTCAAAAATATTTTCGCCAATATCATATTTGACAGGACAGTGCAAATAATTTGAATGTACACTTTACACACATAGTAACAACAACAAAAACCCCCCACACACTGCCTTACTGGCTCACCTCTAGAAACAGATCTACATACAGTTTCGTTCTTCAAGTGGATGAGTAGTAAATTCCATTGGTAATACAGGAAGGCTGATAGTCTAGTTTTACATGAGTAGCCATGTGTAGTCTTGATCTTAAACCTCTGCTTCCCCCTATATAATAAGTATTCCCCCTATATAATAAGTATTTTACAACATGTGGTACAATTAACTCATTTTTGTTAATTCAACCCATTACTTTATTTTCAAAACTGTTTTAGCGACTATAATTATTGACAACACAGTAAATGTTACACAGAGGCAAAACTTGTCAATAAAAGCAAAAAGGGTATAAAACTTTGGGATGAAATTTTTTAGTTTATAAGGCAAATTTTGTATTACTTTAAAATGTTACTATGATATTACATAATCCCCCAGATTACATGACTGATAACAGACAAAGACCTGCACAACAGATCAAGCACCATGAACACAGTAAACGGCAAACACTGCACAGGTCACAGAACTGCCCTACGCAGCTTCTCGGACATGGATCTGGATCCAAGTATACACAATGGAACAACCGAATTACACGAATTGACGCACTCAATCAATGTACTGATCGTGATTACTACAGTCTTAGTAAGCAGTGGCCGGTAGCCGTAGATTGCTGCTTAGAAGTGGTCCCCCAAAGAGTGGTAGCAATGTACTAACTCCACACGAGAATTATTATGTTCTGAAGACAGAAATGTTCCTTAGTGAAATCTATACGAGGCCTGTGTGTTGTGTTGGCAAAGCATATGCGCCTGCACCCAATTTTACTGTTACTTTTAGGAAAATATGCCGGCTTAGGATTCTTGCCAGTTCTCACAGGTAAATGTGATAACTCACCAGGACACACAGGTCATTCTAAAAGAATGAGAGTTCATTTGAGTATTATAACGTCGGAAATTTGGCAAGAAATCACCAGTTTTAATTCTTCACAAACACAGATCACTTAAATTTCATCAAACGTTGAAAAATTGCTAGCACATGATGGATGTAAATTGTATAGCCACTAATTACAATATCTGAATTTGGTATATCGTGACAAAACATTTTGAGAGTGCATTGCAAAACTCAGTTGAAACATGCTAAAATCACTAGGACTATTACATGTGATTAAAATGATTAATAGCATTATAAGTGACAAATTTCAACACTAAACATGATTTGTTACAAATCATAGCATGGTTCTCTTTTTGACACTTTTGTCCTTATAGCATGATACAGAATCTGATACCTTTCAGATTCATTCATAAAATACATTTGCAATCACAAATTTCTCAGAACCTTTTTAAAGCTACTGCTATATAATGTAGTACATTGAGAGTACATATGAACAGTAGTGCACTGACCTCACTACACAAAAGATTTATATGCAATCATAGTGCATCACCTAAAGTATGACTTTTGTAACCTTTGAAGTTATCGTAATTACTGGCCCACTACCTGCCCCTCTAAACATCTTAGCATCTATAGGTCACTACTGAACATGAAAATTTTCTTCATTTAATGTAACTGAAGAGCAAAGCAGACTTTGAAAGAAAACATGCTTCAACCACTTATTTACTGAAAATCAATTAACTAAAGAAATATATCTTTAAAAGGTTAATCGTTCATTACTTGGTGCTGCTTTGAATTTATATTTCTATTACATACCAACAATAATTAAGAAATGTATACAATATGACATCAAAAAAAAATAAAAATCATAGCTCCTTTCTCAGGGAAGAGAAAAACACAAAAAAACACCCTACAACATGATGCAAACTAACAGCTCAACTTATAAAACTAGAGAAAACAGGCCAAAAGCAATGGCCCAAAAGTGCAGTAAGTTCAATTTATGCACTATGCTGTTACAACCACATTGTTATGCACTGTTAGAAGCACAGAGTTCAACTTCTAACCCAAATAAGCAGCTATGGACTTGATTTTATTACCTCCCACCAACACAGAGGTTAAAACCTTGGTCTTCTTGAACTGGAGGCCAGTTGTCCTTAAGGAAGCCCATCTTTGTTGATACCAAACCCTGCAATGTTACACAGTGGTGTATGGAAGTCAGTACTTCCAGCAGTAGGGAATAAGTCAGTTTAGAGGCCTTGGCTGTTTGCCAGTTTGTGTTTAAAATGTCACGAACCGTCAAGGCACAGTGTGCCACATCAGTGCCAGACAGAGGCCAGGCCCGAGAAACGAAAATGGAAAAATCCGAAGCCATGATGAAACCACATCAACGAAGTTATCTATCGCTGTGCATAAAAGGACAAAACCGTGCTGGACCTCTTTTTTAAAAGCTGCCAACATCAGCTTATCGGAACTCAAAATACAGGAGCTGAGCTGGTTGCTACAATGTATTCAGCATGCTCATATAGCACTTATATTTCAAGGCCTATCTTTTTTTTTGTGAGCAACGTGAGGCTGGACCTGTCAATCCACAAGCAAATGCACACAAACTTAATGGTTAAGCCTAAAGTTGGATAAAATGACACCAGTAGCAAGACCAGATTCCCATCTTCATAATAAGGAGGTTACTGTACTTCAGAAGAATGTGTATGTGCATGAAGCATCACAGCAGTCTGAGCGTAACCCTTTTAAGCACTGACAGCAAAGCACATGTCCCTTAGTCACTTCCCCTGAAATTCAAATGGCCACAAAACCTGAGCACTTGTGCTTAGGCCTTGTCAGCATTACATTAAGTACCTCTGCACTGGTGCCCCTGTAAATAGGTCTTTCTGTGTCAGATCTCTGCTTGAAACCAGGCACTGTTCTAGGAGTCACCACATAGCACATTTAAATGTGATGCATCCTGCTAGAATGTTGCTGTTTTCTCTAGTTTTTTTATTTTTGGGGGGTGGGGGGAGGAGATGTGTTCCCCTGCCAATAATTCCTGCTTACACTACTCATATAATCTGTTAGGCTGGATGGTATGAGCTGTGTCCCAGTGAAAGTTGAAATTAAACCTACGCCACTGTATACACACACACACACACACACACACACACTCCCATTATATATATATATATATATATATATATATATATATATATAAATAAATGTTTCTTTTGTACTGTTAATACTATTAAAAAAGGAGAAATTCATGTGATGACATTCCTCCAACATTCAATCTAAAAGGAATTTCAAACAAAGTTTATAAAATTTTAACAACAATTATGAAATGTAACATTCAATTTTCCCATTGGTGAAATGCTTCAAAAACTTCATACCCTCAAATATTTCTACTTCTGGAGCCCATTTGGCAAAATCATCGTAGTGTTAAGAGTGAATGTTGGATGAAATGGTTGCGCTATCATTTAAAGATGATCTTTGTTTAATGATGCTTTTGGAAAATGGTGCCCAGTTCAGTTATACAGGGGACATCACTGTTTGCATTTTCATCAGGACAACACCACTTCAGAAGCCAAGTAAAGTCTTCAACTTCAATTCCCAGTGATGTAACTTCGAATCAAACACATAGTATCTAAAAATCACAGGAACTACAGTGTCATGTTTTCAGTGTCCCACCTAGAGCTCTTTTGAGCAATACTAAGACCACATTTACAGTAAGAATCTCAGTAAAATAAGTGAAAAGTATGTCACTTTAGTAATGGGAATGAATGATTCTCTATAACGCCCTCTTTTCAGTTGGCCAGTTTTCTGGATTTGGGTTATGTTCTGGACAAGATTGTAATGTCAGTGGTGACTCATCACAAAGTACTTTTAGTCTAAGTTTAGGATTAACAGTCCTACGGGACATGCAGAACTGGCTGGTTCAACAGTATTTTAGGCTGTATATTAGAATGTTATTTGCTTGCATTAATACTTTTAAGGGTTGTTAAATAGATAAAACACTCCACTTTTGAAAGGGGGGGGGGGGTGAAGACTATTCTCTTAGCATTTACATACTATTGCTTTATATTCCATTTATACATTACTTATCTATAAGAGCATTTGCTAAATATTGATTATTGCAAAAATTGCATTTCTGGGGCAACTTTAAAGCACCAACCAGAAACTCATGCAGCAGCCTGAGGCCTACATTTGAGTTGAAATATCAATAATGCAGTTATATGTAGCACACTGCAGCTTTGTATTGTTCTTTCAGCTTCTCTGTGGAGGCACAACCAAAAACGGGCAAGCAGGTTGCAACAATTCTACAATGTGATTTTAAAAGAAAACAGCTTCAAACAACAATTGCATCATTTTTGCATGCACTGCTTTAAGCTGAAAAGGAACAAAACCCAGCTTTCAAAGAGCAGATTACATCCAAGATATACTTAGCCACAGATTCTTAATACACCGGTTAGACTAGTTCTTATGTCAGACATAATTTTGCCTTCCATTTCTTCTCTCAATCTGAAGTTCTGCTGTACAAGCCTTCAGAGACCACAAACAAGCTTTAACTCACCTGAACAATAAAGCACTTCGTCTCTCTTCCCCTCGGCTCCTCTAGAAAAGACTGCGGATGCCACAATAACAAGCACAATCCATGGTCCCATACTGGTCTCCTGGTGTGGGTTATATGTAGGTGTTAAGTAAAGCAGAAAATGTGCCAAACTCTTCTACTCTAGGACATGGGTTCCATTTCAAGCTTATTTTGGATACCAAGTAACTCTCAGAGTCTGGTTTTAGACAGAGGCACAAGAAGTCATCTTAAGATGCAGAACATCCATAGGACAGAACTGCTGGGATGTTTGCACAAGCATTTTCTGCTAACCAAACTTCCTTTTCATTTGAATTTGAATTTTATTGTCAAATTATACAAAGTTAGAATGAATGAATGAATATTTGGTCTTTTAGATCTTATTAAATTATTATTAAAAAGCTATTCCTTTCAACAGTGTCAAACAAGACTATGATCAAACTTAGTTGAAAATCGTTACTGTCTTTTGACTGATACCTCAACACAATTTCAATTAACTATTTAAACATGCAGTAGGCTAAAGGCACTGGCTCAAATATACTAATGTGGCAAACCATGAGCAAAAGCTTGTATCCCCATTAGAATGCTTTAATTTGCATAATGCTAAATGGTGGCTATTCATTTTTGATCACAAGATATGTATTTAAATCAGGTATTCAAAATGTAAATGGAGACCGTATCTTACCTGCTTCAAATAACAGGAAAGGAATGTTGGTTAACACAGAATTGGCAAAAAAAAAAGAGGAAGATGGAAAATGTACCTATTTGCACAAAACCCAACAATCTTATGCTTGAGTCATGACGGCATTGGATGGGATGGTACAGGAATTAAGGTGGTGTTCTTCTTGGCTTTAAAAGCAGTGCTTAGCACATTCAAGCGAACAGCAGCGTGTGTGAAGAGGACGCCCACCAACCCTTGCTTAATTCTTTATAATGGTGAGACAGCATAAAAAGGAAGGAGGCAGAAGTATTGGGAGTAACTGCGTTGAAGCTGCAGGTATTCAACAGCATCAGTGATGGGAATTACCCATACTGCTCAAGCTGTTCACGGGGTGTCAGGGACTAGGCTGTCTGACATGCTCGGTGATAAGTGCTTAGGACAACATTTGCTCCCTTTTTAAGACCCAGAAAGTTAGACATTAGACAACTGGAGTCTTACATTTACACAATGATTAACCACACTAATTTGTGGGTACACTGTGGGATCTCCAGTAGCTGAAGTTTCAAAAGTTTTAGATGAACTGGCATCCCCAGTTGATCACCACTTACAGAAGCTCTTTGTTTTTAAACATAAATCCTGTATTGCTTTGAATATGTCAGTGTAGCCTTCCTATTGTAGAACAGCACATGTAGTCTGTACATTGTACACTGTTCGTCGTACGGGAAGACATGACCGCCTGTATTTATTTTGGTGTAGAATATTTTCCCATATCTTACTTAAAATAGCAGAAAATAAAACATCTGTAAGAATGGTCTTGACCCTACATTTTGTACCACTGTCTCAATTTAAGTACACAGGCGAATCCTGCTAACACAGGCTAAGTAGTGTGCCACCTTTATCGACTCTTTTTCCGGAAATACTAGCTAAACTGGAGCGCATGAACAAAAGTTCTCGTTCAATTGCAATATGTGTTACCCAACATATTGTACTCTGAATGTATGCACGCACGCACGCGCGCGCGCACAGACACACACACACACACACACACACACACACACATAGGTATGTGTGTGTGTATATATATATATATATATATATATATTCCAAGTCCATGTACCTGTGCTAACTAGTAAACAACAGTCAATTAAAAATTCAATTTGTTGATTTGCCTTACCTGACACGCTACGTGCGGGTAAAACAACAGGTGAGCGCAGGTAAAACTTTTCTGTACTAAACGTTAGCGATAATCACAGCCCTAAATATGTGACCAAGTCTAATAAAGAGATGTAGCTAGAGTTCCAGTCCTTATCCCTGCTGTGTTAATGAAACCAGATATCCAACTTCTCTGTACAAACAGTTCTAAACCCTTACGTGCTGGTCGCTGGCGTTGCCACGACCAGCAAGCTTGCTCGTGACGACACTAACTGACAGGTGCAACAGCCAATGGCGTGGCGCGTCTCAAATCTTAGACTCACGCAACGACGGCGCGACCGCACGGTACCCGGAAGGTTCCAGACACTCGTGTTTCGTAATGTACTTAGCTGCAGTTGAGTAGATGAATTTAAGGGGAGACCGCGTTCTGTCAATTTATTATTATTATTATTATTATTATTATTATTGAGGACGCTTTAGTCTGATTACTTATCAAAGTTATTTTCAAAATACAGAGACGTTTAACAATAATAATAATGTTTCAAAAATGTTACATTTTATATTATAATCTTTTATAAAATAACTTTCTTTGAGGCTACTCACTACTCACCTTAATGCTGCCCATACATTTTTGCTCTGGCCATATTAATATTTCATAGCTAGAAGGCAATTAAAGTTTTAAACATGTCTAATTGAACAATTAAGAGTACAGCAAACAAAGTATGTATACTTTATCTACAATCTACAGATACCTTTAAAAATGGAATTGCCCCAGCCAATTTTCCATCTGATGGTTCGTCTAAAGCACACATCCAAGTAGTAGTCTTTCATACATCTGATACCAGCACTGCGTTTCTTGGGATAGCTTATCACACAAAAGGATAAGCCGTAGTTTTCAAACATGGCATGTCAGCTAATGCTAATACCATGTCTGAAAATCCAAAGATACAGCAGTAACTGTCAGCAGTTTATAAACAAAGTTGCTAAATATTAATAAGGGGTAATACTGATGGAAAAGGTCACTAGTGTGGAGAGACATTACATTTTTTGTTGTTTGTCAAAATGGTAGAACAATTCCCCCCACACACAACTGTTTGGTAGGCTGTAAATGAGACACATCCTCCCAGTGCATTGGCACATGTGGTCCTTTTCTGGCCACCATGTTTGCAAAATGTTTTGTGTGAAAATGACTCGACAGAAATGGCTCCACACGCGCTTGCCCCTGCTTTTAGACCACGTGGGTACAGCACGAGCGAAACCGTTTGCTTAACCGCCTTCAAAGTTAGTGAGCGGAAGAAATGTAGCTTTATCATCCGTCAGTGATTCTAAACGCTTTTTAAAGTAAATTCCACCCACACTATCCGTTCAAAGTAAAATCCTTGCATTAAATTATAGGATATAACCTGCTTCCATCGATCAAGGTAAAAAGGACTATAAACGCAAGACACAAAAATGACCTAGTTAGGTTAGCTACTCTGAATTCTGGTTCAGTACCCAGCTGACATTTCAGATGCTATTATTCCGTCTTTCTGAATACATTACCATAAAAACAGTTCTAAGAAACATTGAGCCTTATTGTTGCAAGGTTATTTTTATATTTTGTACGTTAAGAGCATATGGAATTATTGTGGACAAACCAATTAGCTAGCCAGCTAAATTAACTGACCGTCTAAAAGGTGACCGTAGAGTCAAACTACGGGTGGCTAACGTTAACTGGCTACAAACGATATTCTTGAACGCGAGTAGACAGCAGTGCCAGTTAAGATAAACATGTCTTACATTTTAATACGTGCGTCTGGATAACGTTAATAATTACAACATTATTTTGTTTGGATAAAATATACAAATGTGTTATCTTGTTTTTATGTGACTTGTTAGCCCCCCCCAGCAATTTAGCAAACGGCCAGCTCATCTTAGACGATAGCTAGCTAACTAGGTTAACTAGCTAGCTTTTGAAATTGTGTTAAGTGATATTTATCATTAGCTAACTTACTGCTTCACTTCACATTAATCAGCTTAGTGTACTGAACGACTCAGCCACGTTATTAGACAAGTTCTTTAGCTCGCTACCTTACTATGCAATACACACATATATGCTGTGACGTTAGGGGTTCTCGTATGGTCGTTAGTGGCCTTAGAAATGTTAACCCATAAAAATGTATAACAGCAGCTCCTCTGTAATATTTTGTTTTCTTTCATGACAGATTATGAGAGATGTGTGAGGAATTGATTGATTCATGAACGGCCGTTACACGGAGGACATCAGGGGAAAATGGATAGGTAAATACGCACCTTGAAATTAAAACCATAGTGCCTTTTCCCTAGTAGGGTTCTGTTTGTTTACAGCGGTGGGATCAGCTGTTCGTAGAAGTTAAACCTGCTAATGCAATTTTAAGCATATATATCCAAAGCTGTATATTTATGGTCTTTTATAGGAATTTTATAAAAAATATTAGAAACTCCTGCATTGTGCCAACTCTGGCAAAAGTTGATTTAGTAGAAACGTTGCATACAAGTGTACAGTTTGTCATTTATTTTAAAATGTATTTATGTAGCACATGTCATTATGAATGCTGGGTTTTGTATGGCCTGTCACCCTAAAATATTAAGCCAGCGGCAGAAACCGACCACTGATGAAGGGTGAAAGGATGGCTAACACACGTTGTGCATGGCAACAGATGGGAAGTATATGCCAATCATGCATCTACAGGTGATGAGGTCTGCTTTTGTAGTGCATTCTCTGGTAAAGTAAATGGTAACAGAATAATTTGTTAAATAGTTGAATCCATGAACCGGACTGTCTCAATGGTTTCCTTGCCTTATTTTTCCTCCATTTTAAACCAATTATTTAATATATATTTTATAAAAGCTACATTGAAGATGACATCCTTGAAGATGACTCACTAATAGCCCAGAATGTAAGTACCTATATTTTATTGATTATTTATATATATATATATATATATATATATATATATATATATATATATATATATATATATATAAAATAAAATTCCCCACTCACACTCCCCCAAGAAGCACTCTTTTCCTTCAAGCTCTGGTCATCTACCAGATGCCTGGGAGCTTGGGGGTCCTGTGTAGTATCTTAGCTGTTCCCAGGATTGTTTGCTTCCAGACAGAGATCTCATCTACTGGAACAACTCTCCCACTTTGGGGGTCACAGCCCATAGTGCTGTCATTTACCAAAAGAAACACTGGTGCTTTCACCTTATACATCTTTTCAAGCTCTTCTTTCAGCCCTTGGTGTTTCTCAAGCTTTTCCTGTTCATTCCTGATGTTGCTATCACTTGGGATTACTATTGCTACATCTATCACTACAGCCCTCTTCTGCTGTTTGTCCATCACTACTATGCATGGTTGGTTAGCCACTACCATTTTGTCAGTCTGTACACAGTAGAGTACACAGATTTTCCAGAGAAACAGGACATTTTAGACGCAGGTCCTTCATCAGCTGTGCAAAAAAGTGACCTCTTTCTCTGGAAACTGTGTACTGTCAAAAAATAAATAAATAATGTGTGTATGTTTTTGAAATTTTTTTTTTTTCTGCCAGCTTGCCCATAGTTGGATATTTGGAAAAATCAAGTAGTTTGATTGCATACTTTTGGTATGCACCAGGCAGGTAGCACATACCTGCATTATGAGGGCAGGTCTGATAGCGCAAGTAATAGCAACTACTATCTGTGTTGCAATGGCAGATCTTAGGTAAAGGTGTTGCATTCTGCCTCAGGACAGGTGACAGGTGGTTTCTTGGTGGGCCAGCCGCCTGGCTCCTCTCCCCAGTAATGGCATATCATGTCTTCCAGCAGAGATGCAGTGTGTGCCATAGACAAGAGGAGCTGACAATACTAAAACCAGCTCCATCTGTTGACAGGTCTTCAAAACTAGCACGGTTTTATGTCAGGAGACTGCAGGGTGTTCTCATGGCTTGCGGAAGTGACATGTTCTGTGATTGAAATAGCACATTCATACTGTGGCAGCACTTGGTTGAAGGTAGTATTAGGTTTAACAAGAACCCAAAATGAATCACTGGCCTATTGGGGATATCACGTTCACAATACCAGATCTAGATTACAAGATTTACAAGATTAAACAAAGCACCACTGACGACATCCCCCTTCCCACCGGTATTGTATGATCCTTTAAAAGACATCTTGCAGATTATTTTCATTTTCATGTCTCAGGTGACTGAATGGCTGGAAATAGTTCTCGGTCCTTCCCATAAGCATATACATTTAGGGGTGTGCTCAGTTTACTAAATTTGTGACATTCAAGCTTCCTTTCGGTGGCCATTGCCTTCATTTTGAGAGATGCTTGAATGCATGACAAAGTTCACCGACAACATTTTGGCTCAATTGCACTAGAGCAGAATAATCTTAAGAGTGCATATTTTGGAACAGGTGTAAAAGTGTTTGTTGTATTTCTCAGGACAACAGGGATGAAGAGCTGAACGATGACCTTTTGTGTAGCGATGAGGAGGACCTAACTGCTGGGTGAGGTGAACTTTTCTTCGCCGGCGCCCAGTCTGGCATACAGGGAAGCTGTTAACTGAAAGGTCCCTCAGACCTCGGGCGTGATCTCCACATGCAGTTCAAGCACCACGGCAACAACACGGCCTGCATGCGGGAGCTCTGTTCTAAACTCATTTGCCTCCCTCCTGCCAATCTGGCAAAATTACAAGGACACTGTGATGAGGATCATGCGTGTCTTGCTTGGATGAAGCCATGTGCATGACTTTGTAAAGAGCACTGTGACTCATCTTGACTCTTGGATGTCGGACATTGTTTGTTTAAATGGGCAAACAAGGCATTTGCAGTAGCTTTTTGCTTGATGCCACTAACAAGATGAAGTACATTGAAGTCTTCTCTTCATGTTGTCCTCCACAGTTGTCTCGAGGACAGTGCCCTTCCCGCCACTGACCTCCCGTCACCATGTGGCCCGGGTGAACCTTCAGAAAATCTTGGTCTTCTGCCAAATGAGAGGACCCTCGCACTAGCTGAGCGTGTGCTTGCAGACAGGGGCATGTGGTCACATGTGGAATATGAGGATGAGGATGGCGCTGCACGTCTGTCTTTGAAGCCAAGAACTTGCGCAGGAGAAGACCAAACAGCAGAGGAACCAGACCCTGGTGAAGTATTAGACATCCAAATCAATGGGGATGAATTTCAAGTGAGTCCTCTTTCTATCTCAGATAACATTGTTGTGGTTGTTTTTTGGGGGCAGGGGGTATTTTGTTTTGTTTGTGTGTGCGTGCGTTGGAATTGGTTCCCATGGGGGCAGCAGGCTCTGGAAGGGAAGGAGAGGTGAAATTAGATCTATTATCACTCCCTGGCAGTTTATTTGTCTGCACCCTGACAAAGTTAGCGCTGACAGCTTGTTTGGTGGGCGTCAAGCCCCCCCCGGTCGACCGTGCAGCACAATCGAGCTCTGACCTTGAAGCGCACATCCCAGCGGAAAGCGGAACTCTTTGTGTCAAGCGCGAGATTCCCTGCCACTTATCCGGTGTGGAGAAAGCCCAAGCTGCTGTCCGGGCCTCGGCAATATCTGATAATGGCCCATGCAGGTGAAAAGATTATTGACCTTTTTTTAAAAGATATCTGTGGGGCTTAAATACGGTGGCCGTAATTGATGCTCTTCTCCTGTTGTTTTTCTGTCTGGCTGATAAACTGGAGAGAGAGATTATCCCTCAGATGTGTGTGATAAGGCAGGGTGCAGTGAGGTGGGATGGTATTCGTGAAGGACTGTGAGAGAGACATTTCCCAAATAAAGACATTAGTCCCCCCTTTTCTGACTGAACATTGTCTTATCCAGTTGCTGGTAAAAAAATATGCATGGATTAAGCTTGTAGGCTCTACTGTTTTGCTCCTGTTGAAAAGAGCAAGAACAAGCTTAGCATGACTTATTGAGTGGATTGATTATTACATGGCTCGTCAAGTGGCTCTTTCTGTTACATCAAGATGTCAAATGTCACACGTCTGATACAAACACTGACAATCTTCACTTTAATGGCGCTGGTGGCTTTGGAGAATGTCGGCTTCAGGAAATAGATGATTACCTGGGGTTCGGCGGTCAGCTGACATGTGCAAAGGTCACACACACTGTGGTTTTGTTTTGGGGGCTTTAGTTTTAGATAGTTAATCAGCCAGTATGGTTGGTGCTTGCTGTTACCAAAATACAATAATTTTTTTTTTTTTCTGTTGTATAACACTTTTCTGTTTGTTACTAGAAGGTGTCCAACCATTTTACATAAACTGCTATTCCTGCTATTTACATAAACTGCTGTTCCTGAAATAAAATCAGTATATGCATAGTATGTAACAGATGCACACTGTGATTTAGGCAAATAAATATGCTATGGCATATTTTAGATAAATCTCTTTGCTTAGGTCTGGCACCCACGTATGTTCCACAGTCATCAGGATGCCTACAGCATGCCCGGCCAGGCCAGTCGTTCAGCTAGCTAAAACGGTCTTGGTGTAACATCTCTCTATTAATTATCATCATCTGTTGCCCGTGATGGAGCTCTCTATTTAAGAGCCAGGACATGGCTGTCCAGCGCCTAGACCTGCTAACGCGCGAGCACACGCCGCAGATGGCGTCTGATCTGCGCTCCGATTTGCACGCTGGCAGTGATGTGGGCTCTGTGCCGAGCCTGTTAGCGCCCATCTGTGGCTCCGGGTGCCATTGTGTGTGTCAGAGCGGGGGAGGGAGGTAGAGAGAGAGAGAGGGAGGGAGGTAGAGAGAGAGGGAGGGAGGTAGAGAGAGAGAGAGGGAGGTAGAGAGAGAGCGAGCGCGCGCGCGCTGGGTATATTCTGGGGCCTTTGGGGCTCTGTAGGAAGTTGGTTCTCTTTCATAAATGAAAGTTATGTTTGTTCAAAATTTAAAGATTGAGGGTGTCATATTTAATTTATTTAATTATGCCAAAAGCAACATAATTTTCAGACTTTGTGGGGCGGTGGTAGCTCAGTGGTTAAGGTACTTGACTTGTAATCGGACAGTTGCTGGTTCAAGCCACACCTCTGTCAAGTTGCCACTGTTGCCACTGTTCCTTTTGGTGAACAATATGTCCAATGCCAGTAAAAGAACCTTGCTTTTGATTGGATGCCATCTTCTAATGACAAAGCTGTGATTGGTTGAGTGAAGCCTCCGTCCTCCCTGTGTCTTAATGGGAGCAGCTCAGCAGAAGGTGGGAGGAACACTCGTCCCAGGAGGATTGGGTTAAAGAGCACTTCAAACCCGGGAGGGAAGCTGCCACTACTGTAATATGCTCATCAGGTACGGTCAGGAAGAACCATCAGGCAAAACTTAGAAAGCTGCCTCTGCACTGTGAGCAACCTATAATGCTCTCAATATAGCAGCAGCTGAAACGACTGCAAACAAACAAAAACAACAACAACAAAAAAGACCAAAGCTAAATTGACATTTCAGTTTAAGTTACAAATGTAATTTCCCTTTTGTCAGAAGTCATGACCTTATGTGACAGCTCATTTCTACAGCAAGGAAAGGCTCCATGGCCACTGATTGGAGATGTCACCTGAAAGCATTCCGTTACGCCTGGTGGTGAAATTAATACTGACACCTAGTGTGAAGGAGAATAATTGCTGATTCACAGCCTATTGAGAAAAAGAATGTGTGTTTAAAATGAATAATTCCATACTGTAGGTTTGATGTATATATCACACGTCACAGAAGTCTCCCTTTTTTAATGATAGTTGTAAGGACTCAGCACCTCCTTTTTCTGGTTAAAATGTCCATGAACATGAGGAGGTATGAGGTTTGACTATCTCCAGCCTGAAATGAGGTAGCTAAGTATTGTGTGATCAGCGTTAGGCTTTGGAGACTATGCCACCTGCCTTCCGGGCTTGTCCGGGTTTTAAATGCACATAGCAAATTGCATGGAGCAGCTACTCAGGATGAAATGAAATATTCATGGGTTCAAAGCAGATGTTGGCATCAGAAAGTCTGACCCAAAGTAAACTGCGCTGACTTTTTGCCCTGAAAGTGTAAGTGGGTATTTGAAGGGCTGAGTGGTAGTGTTCTTGTGTGCTTTTTGATTGATAGGGCTTCGTGACAAGGCCACACCTACAGCAAGAGGCTATTTAAATAAGCCCAGACAAACTGGGACAGGGAGAGGTGGATCACGTGCTGAAATGCAGGTAAACCCCCCCCCCCCCTCCAAGAGCCCATTTATAATGGCAAAACTACTTATACTCTTATCATATAACACTTAATTTGCTGTTCAAATAAGACATTAGGTCTGATTTTTTAAAACCACTGGTTTATGATTTATTTATGATGTGAGCACATGGGTTCCCATATTGAAGCTCTGAGAAATGAAGATCATGAAAAACATTCTTACTCAGGGCTCATGAATGTAGGGACTCATGTTCTGTTATTTGTGTGATTGTGATTATGAAAACCGTCGTGTGCAAATCTCTCCTTCTGACTTGTTTGTTGCAAATCTTTGTGAAGCAGATGCCATGTCCGCCAGTGCCTCTTAGCAAAAGCTTTGTGTGCTCTAGAGAGCACAGTTCAATTAGGTCTCTTCCTACCTTTCTTATAGAAACTCCAAAGGCCTCATTTGATGTTTAAAAGAGGTCGGAACCTCGTTCATGCTGAATGCACTTCTCTCCACTACACTTCTACAAAGGCATATTTTTTCTTTCTAGAAGCGTTTCTTTTCAGGTCACTGTAGAAGCGCGGTGACTTCGTAAAGGAAAGCGCTCGCTATCCAGTTTCAGTGGCTTGCCTTATCTGTGTTGATATTCGGATTACGCTGAAGAACTTGGCACTTGTCCACTCTGAGCCAATCATGTGAAATTAGCTCCGTGTTTAGTTTGGGATTTAGCATATTGCTCTCTCCACTCTGAAGCAGATGGCTTGTAATGTGCTTGGGTGACGTTTCTTAAACTTACTGCAGGAGTTAAATAAAGTAAACTTGTGCAAACTGGCATTTTACACATTGGCTTCTGCAAAAGTCATGTGTGAAAGCAGCACACGTGCATGTGCCTGTGAGTGAGTGAAGGAGTGTGCGCATGACTAGTCGATTATCTCCTCGCCTTGCTCACATAATGTTAAATAATGTTCTTAACCCTATCTACCCTATTTGACAGTTAGGTGAGTCCAATTCAGTAGGTTTTATTCTGGAGTCCCAGTTTTGAACTGTGCTTCACTCCTATGTCCTGTGCTACACTTCCCCGAGTTCTTACACGTGTGGTAACGGGGAAATGGTAGCCTGCAAAAGTCCAACTCAATAATTGTGTAACTGGACTTTCTGAGATGATCTTAGACTATTTACCTCCAGAAGGCAAGTAGTTTACACTCCTTTCAGTCTACCATTTTGAGCTGAAAAGACAACACCAACATTGGCTGTGTCCCACTTTTAATTTGAGCCATTCAGAAGTGGATCCTACTTTACACCATGCTTTCTTTCTCTGACACCCCCCCCCCCTTCACCTTCTCTCTCTCCAATTCAAATTGCTTTATTGGCATGAATTGTAATTAACAACTGTTGCCAAAGCGATTAAGAGAATTTCTAAAAGTGATAAAACTGGAGGAAAAAAGAAAGAGGAATAAAATCCCTCCCCCCTCCCTCCATCTCCCGCTCACTCCTGCCTGCCTCATGAATTCATAGCTAATCTGTGGTCATAGGCCTAATACACTTGGACAGCCGGGGAAGAGGGCTAGTGACTGCCCCTCCTATCAGTGTTATCACTGTCATCACATTTATCCAGCATCGCACACCAAGACAACTGGTCTTGGACAAGCTCCCCTCTATTCAGACAACCATAATCATTCATCTCTAAAAGGCTGAACTTATTCTAGTTCAGTGCCCTTCTGTGACATGCAGTACTCTGTAAAAGGCTTAGAAACCCAATCAATTATAAGATATTATTCTGGGAAGTAAATGTTTACATTGAAAAAACTAACAAAAATTCAGTACTACAATAAGCTATTAATCCAGGTAAACATTAAAACAAAGTGGCACAAATGTTTTTGTACATTTCAGTGGAAAGTACAGGTAGATGACATCTTGCTGGGCATTACTTGCTGCACCTCCAAGAGCTATCAGCACAATAACAAATTGAGAGGCATTTAAGACTGATGTCCATCCACCTACAGACTGGGTAGAGCAGAGCCTTATCCTCAGCATAACTAACTGCCTGGGATCACTTGGATCCCATCACCCGAAGACGCTTGGAACGGTTTTCCTTGTGGCCAATTTTTTTGTTTAGGCAAATAAATACTTACTTGGCATGTGGCTTTTAAATGCAGACTTCTCGGGGGCCTTAACACCTTTGCACATTACCATAGGGATGTACCTCACCACAGTGGTCTAAGTTGATGTCGATCTCTTCAGACGCGTCCGGGTCACAGGCTCCCAGGTCCCCACCAGTCCCGAGCCCCCTGTCCCTTGGAGGAGCACGGTGGCAGACCCAGTCCGATGCCTGGGGGCTCAGCAGCCGAGCCACCCTCCCCCTCTCTGTCTCCACAGCCATGGTCCAGAGCAGCCTCCTTACATCAAGGTCTGCCACAGCATGACGAAGACCTCGATTTCAGGCACACTAATTATAAGCTTTTAATGCTGGAGTTTCACTAAAAAACCATTTGTATTCATAAAATGGGTGGCACTTGGTAATGTATCTTCTTTGATTTCCTTGGTGCCATTTTAGGCCATTTTCATTAAAATGGCACAAATTTAACCATAGGTTTTCATACAGATTCAGATGTTCTGTTTAGATAGCCAGCGTTATTAACCTCAGCAGGGTGGACACTGCAGGACCCTCTTACAATATTAATTAGTAGGTATTAAATTGTCATAGGTCAATATCCATAATGGTTGTTCTTATGGAGATGGAATAATGACCTGTGATGGCAAGAAGCATCTAGGCAGAGAACCATTTACTGACCCATGATTGTATTCATGGATTTTTATTTACTGGCCCCTGGCATCGAAACCCCCCCCCCTAAGCGCAAACATGGCATGATGCTTTTTCAGAGCAGGGAAAAGCATATTGAAGGTGGGGGGTGCGATATATTCTGACAAATGTCAAAAACTAAACTTAAAATTCACTTTTAATAGTTCATGTGAAAATGTATCATCGTCAGTATACACAGGGTGTGTGTGTGTGTGTGTGTGAGAGAGAGTTTCTTTTGGGCTTTTATCCTCCCTTTGCATTGCCCTTGACGTCCGCACAAAGCCCAGCCAATCCTGCTGTGGGTCCCTCGGGCCTCCAAGTGAGTAGCAGCTGCTTGCTCTGTGTGTATTTGCGCACACCCGTGTGTGTGTGTGTGTGTGTGTATACATGCATATGTGTGCATATGTGTGTTTATTCTGCAGCTATTACCCATCAGTGCTCTGGCTAAACACTGTTTGAAAATCTGTAAACACTGATAGGCTTCCCCTCACAACTGGAGCTGTTTGATACGAGCTTTATTCACTTCTGCTTATTGCATGTCTGTGCAGGAGGGGCTTAGTAGCGGCTGGGATGTGAGGCCATGGGGCTGGCAAAGTAAACATGAATATTTCTGCTTTCGCCAAGAAGCATTACGTTTATAAGGCATGAAATGTTCTCCTGAAGGAATGATTTGGACCTGTTCTCAGACATTTTAAATACGATTTTAAACCATCAGTTCTCGCATAGCTGCGTCACGCAAGAGTTTTACAGCTTAATATCGTGGCATGTGGTCACATGATGATAATGGAAGCTGAATGAATTAACTCTGAGTTAATTGCAGGCTCTGCGATCCGAAATGAGTTTCGTAGTCCCACTCTGCGCTCGTGCTATGGCACCAGCACGCACCTGGCCGCATGTCCCGAATCAGGAGCAGAACATTTGCAGGCGGAGCCCTCGCTCGTCCCCACCGTCTCTCTCTCTTTCTCTCTCACAATGCCGCTCCTCTTCCACCGGCCTGCCTTGCCCTCCGGCCCGACACAGCAGTCCACGCGCAATCCCACCCTGCGAAGAGGCAGCAGCGGCGAGTTGAATATGACACCACTTAGAATGCAGGTGACAAAATGCCCCCTGGAAACTTCCACCCGCCGGCGGCGATCTGATTAATCACGATTATCATACCATTATCATGCAATCACACACTAATCGTACATGCAGAGTCCCATCTGCAGGGTGTGTGTGAGGGCGTGTGCATGGGTGGGTGGGTGTGTGTGTCTACCGAATATCTTCCGTGTCTACTGAATAGGTGTTTAAATATTAATACTGCCCATCATTTTGAACTTCATTTTACAACTGCATCCAGCATTTGGCGTGAATTGTAATGGATGGCTTGACTGCAGAGAGAGAGAGAGAGATCTCATTAGCTGTGTTAATTGTAGTGCAAGGGGGTGCAAGCTACTGTTTGTTTGTACGCATTGAATGACAGCGCTGATAGTGGCTGGGCAAGATAAAGGCTCTTCTCCATGGATCGCTGCCCTGCCCGCTGGTTTTTAATGCCATGAAGCCTCAATGCTCAAAGGTGCACACTTATTTAGCTCTTTTTTTTGTTTGATATAACTGGTTCAGTAAAAAAACAAGGATATGCTTGATATGCATTTTCTCCTGCTTAAATCGCTTTAAATGTGCTTCAGGTGGCAACCTTCAGATTACTGGACTTCTGATTACTTAACTAGTAATCACTGCCAGGTTGTCACTGTTGGGCCCCTGAGCAAGGCCCTTTAACCCTTAGTTGCTCAAGTTGTGTTCAGTCAATTGTAAGGTGGTTTGGATTAAGCAGAATTTTTATTTTAGAGGACAACAAATGGACTTATGTAGGAATTTGCTAGTTTGTGTGAGTAAACGTTACCGAGGCTGAAGCTGAAGGATTGATTAGTTTCATTTGTGCTGTTATAATGTGTTATAATGTTTACTTTGGCTGTATCCATAGCATCTTAACAGATCTAATAGGGTCACTCTAGGGGTAGACTTTTGAAAGTCATCTGCACTGGTGTGCATTGTTGGGTTATGATCACATAAACTGGCAGATTTGCCACAATTACCTGCTTCTTTCAGAGCATGCCTCTTCCTTCTTAAATGACTGTCCTTATCTTTTCTAGCAGTTCTTCTGCTGTGTACATGGTGAGGAACATTAACATGTGGAGGCCTGGCCTTTCGCCGGTGCACCCTCTCCACCCTCAATCTCCGCTCCGGCGGCCTGAGCCTGCTCTCCACCCTGCTCCAGCTATGCTCCCGCAGCTCCGAGAGTGCCACGCTACAGCTTGAATCAAACATTCCTCTTTTGTTCTTTTAATTGCCTGCTTTATTGAATGCACTGCAATCCACACCTGGCCCCAGCCCCGGAGAGCCTCCTCTCTCTCTTCCACCATCTCTTTCTCCCTGTCTCTTGCTTTCTCTATCCCCTTCTTTCAGATTTCTTTTTTCTTCTTCCTTTCTTCCTGCTCTTTCTCTCTCTCTCTGGCTCATGCACTCCCGCACTCGCCCTTGCCCTCGTGCACACTCCCTGCCCCTCTAAACGCGGGATTAGCCTTTGAAGGGCCACGCACGGTTATCAAATTCATGCAAACGGCCCCACCATTGTGCCACCCCTTTAATTAAATCCAGCTGCGCGGATGCAACTGACCTTTCGAGTAGAGGAACTGATTAAGCGCACAATGGCCTGCTATTTCCCCTCCACAGTCTGGTGCGCAGTGCCACTGATTGACTTTCTGTTCGGGGCGGCACGGACCAGGCCGCATTCAATCTGAAGCGGAGGGTGTGGATATGCGTGTCTGTGTCAAGGGTGGGGGTGGGGGATCAATTCCTTCAGACAATGTAGATTTGGGCCCGATAGCATCAGGGTAATTAACAGCAGGTAGAAAACTGGAAGAGGCCCAATTTTTTGCTAGTGTCATGTGGTGTGTGTGTGGGGGGGGTTAATTTGTTAACTGAGATGGATATTTAAGAGGATAAAGGTGAAATTAGAAAGGTTTCATTTTCATTGGAAAGGATTAAGGGGTTGTTATCATATTTTTGCCGCAAGACCTGATGGAATTGCTACTTGGTGTGCATGGTGACATCAGGAGCGATTCACCATTTACAGACTTCAAGAGTCATGCAAGAGCCTTAAGTTCTTTCACAGCTGAGGTGGTAAGGAATGTTCTGCTGTTTAGGTGATAAATAGGAATTAAAGATTCATATTCTTTTTGGCTTTATATATTAGCTTACACAGAACTGCAACAGAAATCACATTTTTGACTATATGCTTGTGAAAGATTGCCTTTTTTCATGTTTTAATGAATATAAAATGCTGTGTGTATAAATTCACATTCTAAACTGGTTTTCTCTCTCTCTGTGTCCGTGTCCATGTCTGTCCGTTTGTCCCTCCGTTCTGTGATTAGGCTGTAACAGTGTTTGAAGAGGCCGTCTCCCCCCTATGTGCCAAGCCTCTTAGATTGCAGACTGGCCTAGCAGGAATCCATATGGGTAAATTCACTTTTTTCACAGAGAATGGTCACCCAAATAATTGCAAGTATTGACTAAATTTAAGAGGTATTTTTTGCCATATTAAACTAGAAATGTTATATGATGGTTGGCTTTTTTAATGCTTTTGATGACATCAGTAAAATTTGTTGCATGATGGACCAGTCATGACAGGATAACTATATTCCTGAATAACCAAATCAGTCAATCAATTAATTAATCAATTCATCAAAAAAGTTTAGCTTTAACAAATAAAGCACAAGCTGTTTAACAGTAAACAAGACAACAGCCATTGCGCAAAACAAATCACAAAAAAGTTTCAGTAATCAATAAACCACATTCCCACAATTTGTTTCAGAGCAAAGTCCTTCAGGTTTGATGTCCTATTCAGAATTATGCTGGTAAAGTGTTGGAAAACCAGAAATTGGAAGATGCGTTCATAGCAGCGTTTACCCGCGCTCACTTGAATTTAAAAAAAAAATCTGGAAAAAGAAGAAGCAGTGTGAAAACAACCTGCACTAATGATAGTGGGGATGGAAGGAGTGATGGTTAATTGCTCAGGCCTGGGGGATCCGGGCTCGGGCCGGTGCCGGGGTGGCTCCCTGTGCAGCACGGGCTCTGTGGGGGCACCGCTGCACACTGTCCCCCGTTTCCTGCCCTACACAGCGGCCATCTGTTGGCCGGTGCGCTCACCTGAGACGCTCCGTCCTTTAGGCATGTGGCGACCAGGGCCTGGTCACCGTCGCCCGCGGGTCACAGGCCCCGCTGCAGGTGAGGCAGGACGCCTTTCAGAGTGTGCGGATTTATGAGAGGTGTTCAGAAAAACATTAGTCTATGTAGTTTTCTGTCTCTCTCTGTCTCGCGCACACACAGCCACACACACACACACACACTCTCTCTCTCTCTCTCTCGCTCGCTCGCTCGCTCTGGGTCTTTGTCTAGCCTGTGCCTGATCTCCTGTGGAATACAGTCAGGCTCCCGAGGTGCTAACAGAAGTAGAGATGTCACATTAGATCAGTGGAAATGCTGCAGTATGGTGCGTGCCCAGTCACTAACCCTTTTTTTTGTCTCCCTTATCCACCTCCCCTGCCGCCCTGGTGTTCCCAGGGCAGCATATGTTCGGCCAGTATCACCCGGCCTCACAGCCGGACCGTCGTCCATCGGTGGCACGACCTGCCCCCATGGGAGGCGCCCAGCCTCCTGCGCAGCCGGGGGGCCTCTCAGCACCTCGCACTGCTCCGCAGGGGCCCCTGGGCCTTCCGGGACTGGGACAGACACGAGCCAAGTTCCTCTGTCCCCCTAGAGAAGCATCCAGGTCCATGACTAGCTCTGCTCCACAGGCACAGGTAATGATGCGAACGTGTACATATGTGCATGTATCTGTGTGTGTGTGTGTCTGTGTGTGTGTGTGTGTCTGTGTGTGCCTGCAGGTACCTGGTAGTATATGAAGTGTTGCTTAGATGTTGGGCTTTCGTAGATATAGGTGATTCAATTGGCCTGACCTTTGCTAAGCCTGATCATCTCAGTCACCTGTTCTTGCATATGCAACTTTGTGTGCAATATACTATACATTACTGTTTAGTTTATAACCACTTTAGTGCTTTATTCTTGTTCGTGAAATTCATTCTTATATTGCCAGTTTTATTCTCAGGACACATGATATATTTATGTAGCCATTTATTCATGCTTTTTTTTCATTTCTTTTCATGACTGATCAAGGTCAGCCTGATTTTTGTGGTTCAAGCAGGAGCAAGTGAACTAGACTACTGTGTCCTCTAGTGGTTAAAATTGGTACTAAATTGCTCCTTTTTGCAGCTGCTTATTTGCATTGCAGCTTCTTCTGAGGAATGAGATCATGTATCATATTTCAAATAATTATTTTACTATTATCTATTTTATCTATACTAATAATCTATACTATAAAGTTAAAACCCTTATCAGTGCTTGGTTGCTGCCTGATTACGTTTCTGCATTTTATCTTTTGTTGGTTTGACTGCTTGTGTTTGAGTGTCAGTATATTAAGGCTTTATCTGAATGAGTCATTTCTACGTAAGCGGTGAGGTTTGATTGTGGTTGGTTTCTTATAGAAGTGCCTTATAGAAATACATTTTTATTTGGGTTCTTTTACCCTTTTTTGGCATCAGTTGACATGTTGGGCTGTGTGTGTGCGCGCGCATGTGTGGTGCTGATAAGGGGCCATCCGCTCTCCTGAAGCCACAGCAATGTGTGAACCAGCGGCTTCTGCTCGTGCCACTTCCACAAACTCCACCTCTTCTCCAGTGTCCATCAGAGTGCAATGAGCCTCCTTCTAGCTCTGTGTCAGCCACTCCTCCCGTCCGCCAACATTCGCAGAGTGCCCAATCACAGTGCACTCCTCAGAGTCAGCCCGTCCCTCTTTGCACTGCTATAATCAGACCCAGAATGGTCAGGAATTTCATTGTTATAATTAGTTTTCACCGTATTAATGGATGAAATGTATTAATATGTAATTATTTAAGTTAACCAATGTTTCTTAAAGCTACATGTATTTTATAAACACCATTTTAGTAATTGTTTTTAAAATGTTAGAGCTTGTATCCCTATATATTCTTTATTTAGCATCACAGTTTAAGATTTAAAAACCTTCTTTCAAAAGCCCTTTGTATTTCTCCAATGTCTCTGTTCAGCAGGTGCGGAGACTGCCTAACTGTAGCAGCGGTTCAAGCGATGCTTCAGTTCTGGCCGGGACCGAACCTGTCGCTAACAGCGCCTGTCCCACGCCCACTCCCACCGTGCAGGTTCGGCCCATGGCCAGGGCCGTTGCCACGGGGATGCCCACCACAGCCAAGCAGCCATCAAGTGCCAGGGCAGCGGCGTGTGCCAGGGCTGTCCCAGAGCCAGTTCTGGTGGGGAGGAGGCAGGGTCAGGAGGTCAAGGAGGAGCCCACATCTCCTCCCTCTCCTCTCAGCATCATCGCTAAGACAGGGAGAGGGAGCGAGGTGAGTTTCTCACTAGCTCTGCGGGCTTCACGCCTGCTGGAGTGCTCTATAATTTGCCATAAACGGGGTTATGGGACCAGTGTTTTAAATGTGAAAACTGTGCCTGGCAGACTCTAGAATACTTCACTCCCACACTCTCCCTCCCTCTCCCTCCCTCCCCCTCCTTCCTAAACACCCCCCCCCCCCTTTACTTGCTCTCAATTGCTGTGATTTTTTTTCTACCACTTGCTCACTCTCTTCCTCCCTACCCCCTCTCTCTTACTTTCTAAAGCAATAGCGTTAATAGAGCCTTTCACTTCTCACCCGCTCTCAGCTCAAGGTCAAGCCGGATCACTGAAAGCTGCTCATTACAGCCAATTATTAGCTCGGACAATGCAGCCTCTACCAGATCAATAACAGCTGTCAGGGCCTCTTTGAGAGGCCCACGCTGCAAATCAATCAATCCCTATCTGCAGTTTCTCCTTCCCTTATGTCCAGATAACCAGGGCCAGCCTTTTTCGGGCTTGCCAACAAATCTTCACAAGGGCAAGCTTGCAAAGCACTCTCCTGAAACTTCCTTCATTTGAGCAGTTTTTATATTAGGCGATTACAGTGCACTCTGCAACCCCCAGCACTCTGTGTTAACTTGTGTTTTACGTTGGCGCGTGTTGGCACGTCTCTCTCTCTCTCTGCTAGCGACAGGTGGGCGAGGAAGGGGACGATGGTGCGTCATGGTACAGACTGCAGCTGGAGGAGCAGCGACATCAGAGGCAGCGACACTTGAGGCAAAAGGAACAGAAGCATATCCTGCTGGCCCGGGACAGGTGGAGGAGGCAGCCTAGGAGGGACCTCCCCCTTGGCAGCGCCCGTGAGCAGCAGCCCCGGTGGGGCAAAGGCCCGTCCCCGCAGAGCATCCCGCAACTTCAGCCGGGCCCCTGTAAGCCCACGCAGCTGGACCGACAGGTCTTCCTGAGTCTGCCGGAGTATCGGCCCTACCCCGACCCCAAGGGTCACCCCCATCTCCAGCCAAGCCGGCTGCAGCGGCACCGACGGCGCTTTGCGTTCCGTCCTACGTCCAGGCCTCTGTTTCAACCAGTTGCCCCTCCTGGAGCTTTAGCCCAGCCTGAGCTGTCAGGCCTGCACAGCGCCCTTGCTGTGGGCCCCCTGGCTGTTCATTCCTCACAGGATGGCAGGGTTGCCATTGCTGTCACAGTGAGGAGGGTACTGCCAGGACCATGGCAAGGGCAGCGACATGCACAGGAACCTGCAGGGGCATCAGGGCACTTTCAAGGCAGGCAGGGGGAGAGGAGGCCACTGCTCATGAGGGTCGTGAGACAGCTGCCACCTAAAAAGCAAGAGCTTCAACACGATGGTGTGGAGGTAATCAGCCCTGTGTGTGCTCTCTTTTTTCCTCATTGCTTCATACACCCTTTGATCTTATTTGTAAGGTGCGCTAATATTCACGTGTTAATAACCGTTTCCGTGTCCTTATGTGCAAACTGGTCCTTGGTTCCTTCTACTCTTTGCAGCTATAAGTACACGTAATGGACCACTTGAAAGGAAAGTCATCTTAACAGTCCTGCCTCCACCCCTCTTCCCGTGAACTCTGAGCACACGTACTCCACTTCCCTCCTAGCACAGTACTGTTTTTCCCGAAGACCTTCCTGCCACCGACTAACCCGTGGCCTCCTAGGGGCAGAGGCGGCCGAGGAGGAGAGGCGCGGCACGATGAAGATAACACCGTGCTGGTCTTAATAGAGGTGGCGGGGTGGGGCACGCTGGGTAAGAACGCTCGCTCAGACAGCTGGATCGATGGGGCAGCCCGTCGAAAGCCTGCCGCGGGTGGAACCAGAGAGGCGTCGCCTGGGATGCCGCTCTGCTGTCAGACGCCGCGCGCACTGACAATGTTATCTCTCTCTCACTCTCTCTCCACCATCCAGGATCTTTCAGGTGTTCCAAAACGGACATACCCCCCCACCCCCCTGAAGACATGCAATTAATCTTCTGAGCGCGCGCGCTCGTGTGTGTGCGCATGCCTGTGGGAGTGTGTGAAAATTGACGTCTGTGTGTGCACGCTCGTCTGTGTGTCAGTAATACCTGAGAATAAAGAGGTGCCAGTTAGGCGGATTTGGCTCGAAGAGCTTAGCCACAGATAAGGGAAATTAATTATTTTCGCGTCAAGGAATGATAGCACTCTCACTAACGGACGACACAAAGCCAGAGTGAAGGTGAATGGGGAATTAGTTGAGTGTTGTCACTCCAGGATAAAGCTTGGCGGTGAGGGGGTGGTTTTCTGAATTGTGGGACTCCAGTGCTGGGGTTTGCTGTCATGTAGAGCTGCAATCACTGGTGGGATGGGCGGGTGGGGGTGATCCATTTATTTCTGCTGAGAACAGCAGGCCACTGGTGGCACTGTTTCACCTCCTCTTATTCCGTGTGTCCTTGGGACATTTTCTGCTTAAAGGAGTGGTTCGCTATTTTTCAGTCTCTACCTTAAAGAATTCAAATTCAAATGGTCATTTTCCCTCTTGTTTATACTAAAGAATACGACAACCTCAGTGATGGAATCAGGATAAAGAAACATCATCTCACTGGACTTAAACACAATGCGATGTGATAATTAATTCCAGTAAATCTTAGGAGAGTTTAAAGCAGTTGTAAGGATTGCCTGTTTATGAAAAGAATGATTGAAGGTTTTGACGGCTTCCCCATACATGGCATTTGTTTAAGCCCACTGAGAATCCGCAACGGCAAGGTTTTGTGAAGAAGTTGCACTTTCAATTAATAGGAACCAGCAGTTTTAATGATGCTGGTATAACATTTCAGTTTCTGACCACAGGATCATTGCTGACTGGACATAATTTAATTGACTGACCATAATCAACAGCAACTTTTCATGGCAGCAGATGTGCAATAGACGGTACACCTTCAAATTTTTCTGCTAAACTGGGCAGTGAGTGTGGGCATCACATGGGTCAAAGGACATTTGTCAGCACAGGAGTGAATAATGTCTCCAGGTGTGGAGGGCCATATTCCAGTAACCTTTATGACTTCAGTTTTTGTAATCAGGGTAATTACCTGTGACTGCTGGAGTCCTGCCCTCAAACACTGTTTGGCAGTCCTGATCGAACCCCAGTGCTACCTGTTCATATGATGCCTTGCAAAGGTATTCAACCCCCTTTAAAGTCTTCAGATGAATCTGGATTACAAATGACAAGCTATTTTGTGCGGCTTTATTTTAAACTACTTGGCCCCCATATTGTTTGTTATTAAAGATGATATTGATATAATGTAAGAGTATTGTGATGAAAATTACTAACTGAAGAATGCTATTTGCATGAGTTCAACCACCTGATGGCTTTAAGTTTATGTAAGGACGGGCTGTGGCTGGACACAGTTGATTTACATTTGGTCTCTACTTGTGACTCATTAGAGTTTTACATTTTCTGTTTTCAGGAGCCCTTTGTTCACACTGTGAATCTGAAGGAAATTTGTGAAAATTAAAACCAAATAGCATTCTTAGGAAATTAGAGATAAAGTTATAGACATGCACCAGGATACAAAATATTATCCAAATGTACCCCAGTGAACACTGCTGGATCAGTTATGATGAATTGTGAGGAAATAGAAGCTGTTTAATGCATTAACACAAGGCCATCCCTCAGGTCACGGCATCAGAGCTCTGAAAAAGATACAGTGGAGTTCAGTGGCTAAGACTGGAGTGAAGATGCACCAGTCAGCAGTATCAAAACTCTGCACACAACTAGCCTGTATAGGAGGGTGTCGAGGAAGAAGCCAGTACTGAGGAAAAATTCATCAAATCGTGTCTGGAGTTTTCCAGAAAGCCTCACAATGACTCAGCAAAAATGTGGAATAAGCTTTTGATGAGACAGAAGTGAAGGTTTTTGGCCAAAATTCAAAATGCTATCTGTGGCACAAACCTAACACTGACTATTCCTCAAGGAACGCCATCCAAGCAGTGAAGTATTGTTGTGGCAGCCGCATGCTATGGGGGTGCTTTTTCCTCGATGGTGACTGGGCATCTTATTCAAACTGAATGATTGAAATATGGTTCAAAAATGTATGGAAATATAACAAGATACCCTACTTCAAAGCCTTAATAACATGGGAGTCTTTGAACACCAAAGAGGTGAATGTTATAAAATGGCCAATTCAATGTTCAGATCTCAATCCTTTCAAAAAATTTTAGAAAATTTATTTGAATATTGAGGTCATCCAACCAACCTGAATAACCTGGATCAAATCTGCCATGACGAGTGAGTAAAAATCACTCCCAAACAGTGAAAAGCTGGTAGAAACATATTCTTACAGACCCAAATGTGGTTCTGCCAAGTTCTAATCTAAAGGGACTGAATATTTTTGCAGTTTGTAATGCTTTTTAAAGATCTGCTGGCAGATATGTACAGAAAGATCATACTGGTATGCAAAAAAATAATAAAAAATACTGGCTCGATCAATCTGTCTTTTGTACTGGGCATGATTCTGATGACTTTTAAGGGGGTTGAATACTTTTGCAAGGCACTATATAACCACTTTCACATTACCATATGAATGGTAATGTGAGTGATGCTTATGAGTGATGCTTCATTTTAGTTATGGGACACTGGTGTGAAGCAGCTGATGCAGAATGCTAGCGCATGTGTTTTTGTTTATTAGCATGTGCAAACGCTTATAGAATTTTGTCGTTTTTTTTTTCCAAGATGAACTATATTCGGCTGAATGGCAGACACCCAGTGGTGTTCACGTGAGCTGTACACTGTGTGTGCACAGGGGGAAGATGAGGAGCGAGCAAGTGTGAGGCTCGCTTCCCTGGTGATTCAGGGATCCCGAGTGGTTTTTGAAGCCAAGCCGCGAGTGGTCACCTTCACTCCACCGGCCTTACCCACACCCTCCCGAACCTTCGCGCTCGGACAGGGCTGTCCAGACCCGAGGAGATGATCTGCCATCTAAAAGCCACTGGACAAGGTCTGTGTGTGGGGGTGGGAGACATTGCATTTTACCATGTGGCTATTAGCAGTATGTATGACTTCTGTGAACTTGTGTGTGTTTGGGGGTGGGGGGTTGCTTTGATCTCAAGCCTGCCATGATGGTGGTGGATGAGTGGTGTGTTACTTCCTTATCCTCTCTGTCCGGCTGGTCTGAGGCCAGTGCAGCAAGGTTGTCATGCTTGGCAAAAAAAGAACCATGACACTAAACGTAAACTGGGAGAAACTGGTATGCGGGGCCCTTCTTTTCATTTAAGTGGGAGCCACAATTCGTCTCGTACACTGCAGCAAGCTCAGAGCTTCTCAACTTCATGCCTCCTTTGAAACAGTGCAGGGCAATGAGTCCCCAGGACAAGAATGTTCTTTAAAGCTCTTCTTAATAGAGCGATAGTGGAGTGAAAGTCTGCAGCTTCCTGTCTGTATTGAAACATCAGCAGACGGCAGAAGGGCATACTAAATTGGTCGTGTCTGCATGGCCCGGCGCTCGCCGCAGGCCCCTGCTCAGGGGCGCGGTGGTGCTGGACCAGGCCAGATGGGCACTGCCCACTCTGTGCCAACGCAGACAGACGAGCAGGCAAGTGGGTGGTGTGTGGTTTAGTTTGTGTGTGTGTGTGTGTGTGTGTGTGTGTGTGTGTGTGTGTGTGTGTGTGTGTGTGTGTCAGATTGGGAGGGGTGCTCTCCTCCGGGCTCCGGCCGTTGTGTCAATTGAAGGGCTTTCTTCGTCAGTTGCCGGGGTCCATCTGAAAAAGCTGCTGATGTCGGCGAGGGTTTCCACAGGTAGACACCTTTCCTGCCCCCACCCCCAGCCCCATGCTGACTGTAGCCAGGCCTGCCCTCCTCACCCAGCATGCCTGAGAGTCACGACAATTTACCATAAAACACCTATAGGCCCTGCTGTTGTTCCTGGAGCTCAGGAGCCTCTTTCTACAATCACAGCCTGAGAGGAGGAGCGGAAGGTACCAGGCCTGGCCTAAGAGAGGAGACTGAGAGATTTTAGTTATTAATCACAACTGCAGATAAACAAGGAAGAATTTGAGCATCACTGCTTGGATGTTTCACAGGTTTGTCTTGCTGAAGAGGGTCTTGACCTCTTTACATCCTTCCTGGTGTGTTTGTATAGTAGTCCAAGATTGCTCAAACTGGATTTAATACACCAGTTATACTGCAGTTATTTTTTTATGTTTTGGCTAAGGAAAGAGATTTTGGGCTGCAGCCAGCTTTTTTTTAAGGTTCCAGTTTGCTAATAATTTATATTAAACTGCTGAAATCTCCTTCCAGAGATTTAAACAGAGAGAAACCATTGCTGGGATTCCGCTACCCAGTTTTGATGTAGCTGCCGGCTCGGTTTGCCTGGCTGCCTGATGTGTGTTTCTGAGGCCCGCCATGGTCGACCGGTGATGGGCTGTCATGTCGAGCAGCACTGCAGTGAGGCGGAGAGGTGATTCCTCCCTGCTAACAGCTCTGTACGTGCAGCCAGGCATCACGGCATGCCCTCGAGCCACGCCTGCATGACAGCTGTCTCACTTTCACCTTTCTCACCTGCCAGAGAATTTTTACATCCTTTCACCTGTAGTTAAGGGGTGATAGATTTGTCTGTTTTGCTTAGAAATTGCATATCTAATTACATTCTTTAGATATCACATGTTTGGTTATTAGTTGGAGTCATATTGTGCTGTGTCCATTGCTCTTAATTTATGCCAGTTTTAAGGCAGCTTTATTCTCCCATGAAAGAAGCAGGTATCTCGTCATGGTGCACTAGAGGGCAGCACTGGTTCTCATATGTCAGAATTGTAATTGGCTGTGCTAATTGAACAGTGATACAAAGGTCTTGAAGCCTGATAAACAGTAATTAGGTCAACGTGATAAAATGTTTAGACCAATAGTTTAGGGCTAAATATCCAACAATAATAGGGATTTTGTTGTTGTATCTCCAGATTTTGAATTAAAGTAAATTATATATAATTATAATTAGTTTTCTCAAAAAGTGGGAAAGTATATATTGATGTAACTGTTTATTGCAGGTCACTTTATGGTATGCACTTGGGATAGTAATTTAGAGTGTACCACATAACCTCATGCATGGCAGCAGACACTGAAATGCCAGTATCCAGGTACAAACACTTAGAATGTTTCCATTTGTTGTGAAGCTTTTGCAGTGGCCCCACCCACCTGCGGTAGCCGTGCAGCCCCTCTCCGACAGATTGTTAAAGCAATGGGCCATTACACGCAACACTGCATCTCAGCGGTCTCTAATGAGCGCAGAGATTTACGGCACGGTGACAGTTCCATGAGTGCCGGTGTCCCTCCGCACACAGCAGCTGCAGCGGCGCCCCCTGGCTGTCTGGAGAACGCTTGCACAAATGGCCGTTTCAGGAAGGTTTCACGCTGACTTTCTGACTTTGGTGTCAAACGGTTACCGCTCACGGTAACATCACGGGTTATAATCCCGTGCCCTGTACTATGGTCATAGTTATATACTAATTGTGTTGTGGTAGGTTTTCCTTGTGTTTCTAAACATCTTGGATATGATTTTGTCTATACTGGAAGTGTGATGTACATAGCACCTCTTGCTATACAGTTTTAACAGCAGCAGCCACCAAACTTGGTCATCTGACTTGGAGCTTCATACTAACATTGTTTGGTCCAACACTTCTTAAGTGTCTCTGGGTCATTTTAAAGTAAAGGTGCTTGATCCCCCGCCTAGTGTAGATGTTCCGTCTTTTCCCAACACGCCTGAACCAGGTAAGCGATGGTTGTGAAACACTTTAGTCAGCTCAACCCCAAGTGTGAACAAATCTATGAACTTCACAGGAGTACATGCACACTGGTTTGAAAATCTGACAAACTTTAAGCAGAAAGTATTGCTGACAGGCTCTGCTTTCAGGCTTTCAACCATGCGTGTTAAAAGACAAGGCTGGTCAGTTGTTGTGTTCTGTCTGGGTGTTTACAGGACCTGCAGGATGACCACATTGAGGCTGGACCATTAGGCACATCAGGGGAAGAGCCAGGGGAATCACCTTGGGAAGTGTTGTCCAGTTCCGTTGCATGTTGAACCCATTTATGATGGTGTTGACAAATAACAAAAAATGTTTTTTTTTCCTAAGGATTAAAATGTGAAATGTCACGAGTATATAGGTTGTATTTTTTGTTTAGACTAAAACTGCGTTCGTTTTGTATGTCACTAGGATGGTGAGTGTTCAACAGGTCAGTTAAATACAGTTGACAGTACATATAGAGCACTTGGTGGCCACTTTAAGTTAATAAACAGCGATAGATTCCTGGTTTATATTCTCGCTTTATGAGTAATTATTACAGTGGCTGTGACAAATGTGCAATATTTCATTATTTTGCCCTCTTGTTGCTCAAAATGTAGCTCTTTGCCACCATCTAGTGTTTAGTCTTGGCGACAACTTCAGTTGATTTTCCAGGTTTCCTTTTTTTGCCTTGCTAAGTTTTGAAAGTGTGCCTTATTCTTGATTCGATATGCTTCCATACAGTTAATTATTGAACACAATTTATAAAAGTGGACAAAATGTATAACATTTTACTGCGTGGTCAGCGTTATTTATATAAACTAATGGGGTTTGTGCACATGATGTAAAGTGCACTCCGAATAAGCGGAAAAAGCACGACTGCCGAGGCATGTCTCAGCTGAGCTTCAAAGGAAATAGTATTTCCTGAGTACACATTTGCAGCATTTTGCATACGCCTTTGAGCGATTTATAAACGTTCTTCTGTATCAATACATATTCTCATGTGACAATAGGTCAGTGTTAAGAATACTAAACTATGTACGATTTCATATCACAGACTGCAAGCGCAAAATTCCTGAAATTTGTTTCATGTTTACGAAGTAATAAATCCAGGTTTTTAGTGCTACTATACAGGTTATATATTATATAAGCATATTCAAACGAACATCTTTGTTTCGTCTAGGGTCATGTTTCTAACTACTGCTTTTATGACTTATCCCCACCAACAGCGAATACATCTTGAATCTAGGTCAGCAACAGAACACATGGGTTGACCTCTTTTGATTCAAGATGACTATTGTCTTTTACTTCATCATCTATTGTTTTTTATGTCTTGGTTGTACCAAGACGTTTTGAAATATTTTCCGAGACCCCTACGTGTGCCTTGTGCTGGGGGAATGTCAACATGTACCGAGAGTGGTCCTATTCTAATCCGGCGGACTGTGGACCGGCGAGAGGATTAGCGACTAGTTTATTTTCCCGCACCCTAGGAATGTTTCCTCGGCGGCGCTTTTGTGCCTGCGCCGGGCCTTAGGTCATCCGTCCGTCTCCACGCCGCTCCCTTTGTGCACGCTGGCAAGTCTGAACCACGCAGAGTCAACACCGCTCGCTCCTCAAAAGCGCAGCGCTAGTGGAATTTCAATCCCTGCTGCAACAGTCTTTAAAAGGATGTTACTTACTTTTCTCATTAAGTAATGTGACCGAACCGTTGAGAGCGAAAAAGCTCCGCGCTGTAGTGTTTATTCCCGCCTGTCTGCATCACTCATCGCAAGCTTTGTGACAGGAGTCTGACTGATGTCTGGTGGACGCTCTGGGTGAGAGGAGAGGAGGTGAACCGGTCACTCGTGTTATTACTGACCCTCGAGGGCAATTCCATTGTTGATCCTCTGTAAACGTTTGAGTTTAGCGAACACCTCAAACATGCAAACTTATTAGTGGGCCTAATATAATGGCCACGATAATCATTAAACTCACTCCTAAAAGTTTCTCTGTAGTGTATATTCGAAGTACGCTTTAGGAACCCAGCAATTTATAAATACATCTAGGACCCACAACCTGCACTACTTTGCTTCACTTAATAAAGTTGTCTTTTGTACGCTGCTTGGTCATAGAAGGTGTCATGTTTGATTGTAGCCTACTCATATTACACAGTCAATTTAAAAAACGTGTCCTTACCTCCAGTGAATGTTGAGCCCGTATCATTTAAAGCTTAGTTTAGCTTAGTTTGAGGGAAGCCAGCAAATCTGTTGATTTTAACCACGCGTAGACGAAATGCTTTCCCAACATCTGTGCGTCTGACTGCCCATAGGCACAAAACCACAATTACGAAGAGGATCTTCACATCAGTATGGGACTAACCCTTAATAATAACCGCGTTGTTAAGCTTCTTATTCAAACAGATGTAACTGATTTATGGGTAATGGATATAGTTGCGTAGTTGTGCATGCCAGTTATCGAAACAGAATGATGATGGCTTTATTTTGTTGTTGTTGTTGTCGTCGTCGTCCGCCCCCCCCCCCCCCCCCCCAGGGGGGCTCACCGGAGATATCAATAGTCAGACTTCATGTGATACCACGGGAACAAAAAACAAGCCAGCATCATTCTGTCTCACACCAAAGTGTTTAGTTTGCGATATTACAATGCATATTGTTGATTTACAAAGCATTTAGTGTTAATTCTTGTCTTTAAAATTGCGACAAATCACATCCATTTAGAGGAACTCCTATAGAATTAGTTGGTTTTAAACGATCTGATTTTACATTTAGCTGACGCTTTTATGACTGAGTACAAGTTGAAGGTTAAGAGCCTTGCTTAGGGGTCCAACAGTGGCGGGGTTTAAACCTGCAACCTTCCAATTACAAGTTAAGTACCTTAACCACTGAGATACCACTAATCAATCATTTTTAACACAGGCTGCTATAAACTATGTCTAAAATTAAGCCGTGGTAAAAGTCTTATGTGACTTTGGTAAGGGGCATTTTATTGCTCCACGCTATTACCAGCCACGAGATGTCGCACTTGTACTGTGCTATAGCCTATAATGGTCAGGTCATGGTGCCTGTGGTTTGAGAGGTAAGGAGACTGTCCTGATTTGTTGAGTGCAGTTTAAGGCAAAAGTAACGTAAATGGAATTCACAAACAACAACAACAACAACAAAACAGTTTTAAAAATGTTCCTACAGTTTGTTTTCACTCCGCTGTTTGGTGCCGCATGTTTTGTTGAGACAAACATTATGTTATCAGCCACAAGTATGTATTGTCGAAAGTGGAAAGAAAGAAAAATGTAATGATTATCCAATGAAATACGTTTATGGGAATTATAGGTAACATGTCTCGTGGTTCAGTTACGGTAAGCCACTGCATTTCTTGCTTGTTTTTTAACAATAAATTAGTATAAAATATTGATTGTTTTGGTACTCATTACTGTTATTAACTATACACTATCCCAATTTTTCAGAAACATGAGAAAACGTATCCTTTGCATTACCATCAGTTTATTTTCGGAACGTTGTCAATGAGTGTACAAGTGAAACGAAAAATAAGATATCAGTGTAAATGGCTAAACAAATGTAAAAAGAGCAGTCAAACCAACTACATACTTTATCATTTTACATACTCCTCTTTCGTATGTTTAAATACATCAAAGTTTCGCACCTTTCACTATTTCAAATAACGAAATGTGATTCTGTAAATATTTACGAAAAATCTAATATACAAATCTGTGTATAAAAATATAATTTATGAGTGTCAGACTATCCCATAAAATAGGCTATAGCAGTCAGTTGCACATTTGAACAGCATTCGAAAGTTATTGTTCGCTCAGTTCTTCTTTCCTTTCAGTCTTCTTATTTATTTTTTTTTTTAATGCGCAGTGAATGGTCACAGAATACTTGAATCCATTTGTACATTTCCGTAGACAAATGATCCAAATGCAAATAAATTATCCAATGAACACGTTAAGGCTTCTTTTAAAGAAAAAGAGAAATTCTAGTCACTTAAATTGACGTCACATGTCCCTCTACTGTAATCTCAGCTCGGTCTTGAAATCCCGAGCGGATGGAAAGAGTCTCGGTCCAGCAACCACGTGCCGATGTGGAACAGCAAATTGGAGTACCAGTGGATCCCATCCTCCCGGAGAGTGACGTTTGCATCGTGGGTAGGGAGAGACCACGACGTCAGCCAGCGGTTCATCCTCACTGGGGCGAAAGCCCAATGCGCCCACCGGTGATCCTCTATAACTGCGTAGCACGAGGCGAGCACCTGGTCGACCACTATAGTCCCATGTGCGGTAAGCGGTGCGTAAGACCCCGTGTATTCTACCGTATAAATCCGCTCCACTCTGACGCTTTTCGGATGTCCGCGAGCGCCATCAAGTACGAATACCTCGTGACCGGGTTGCACGCTGCTGGCAAATTTTGCTGTCATACCTGAGTCAACTGACAAGTTCCGGACGAACACTAGGTGTGCGGCGGTGAGTCGCAGTTTTTTGGCGGGCTCAGATGTTTCAATGACAAGAAACTCCCTTTGTGTTGTCGGATCGTGGTCCAAAAACATAATAAAGTCACTGTACACAATATTTCCTTCCTCATCCGCGGCTAGCACTTTGTCTCCTACTGTTAGATCTTTGACATTTTTTGTCCGTCCATCTTCAAGAGTAACCGCTCCAGATCCAGGGAAGCAACCACCCGATTTAGCAGCAACCGAATTTTCTAAAGTGAGAATAAATGACAAGAAAAGAAATGTGTTACGATAAGGTGGTACATTTAATATCTAAAACATTCATTGCATTACTTGGGTGACCTAAATCAAATGCTCAAATCTGTGGCGAATGACATGACATTATGAAATGCAACTGAAATGTTAGTGCTTCATGATGTAGATATATAAAGGGTGGGTGTGTCTTCTAATAGAAAGATAATTGAAAATACCAGATACACTGGCATTCCAACTGGGCATTTAGTCGATTTATTTAGGCTTTTAAATGATTTGTGTAGTTTGCTTGCTCAGGTGCACACACACCCAGGACATCCTCCAAGAGAAGAAACAAATGCACCTTACACTACAAAGCTCCTCCTCCGACCGCTTGGGGATTTGTACTTTAATTGCAGAGAAAAGTCGTGTACCATATGTCTGTCAAGTGAGACAGCTTTTCAGCCACTCCACACCCAAGATCTACTCCTAAATCCCGGATTTTCAAATGGAATGCTATATTAATCTGATCTGGATTAATAAAACCAACGCAGTCGTCAGTGTAATAACATGATGTGGTATTTTTACACTTGAAATTAAACAGATAGATTAGGGTGCAGCGAAACCACTGGAGCGGGAAGCTTCTCACCTGCTTTGACGGAACAATGTATGTGGGCTTTGGATTCGTAATAGACCCAGTCGAATCCAGCCTCCACGGCGAGTCTCGACAGCATCCCGTACTTGCTTTTATCTCTGTCAGAGGTAGTTATGTCCACCGCCCGGCCCTCATAGTGTAGAGATTCTTCAAAATGATTGCCATCCTCGTCCCAGCCCTCTGTCACACGCAGCTTCACACCAGGCCACTGGTTCATGACCGAAATGGCCAATGAATTCAACTTGTCCTTACATCGCTGTATACGAGAGAGAGAGAGAGAGAGAGAGAGCGAGAGAGAGAGAGAGAGAGAGAGAGCGTTCGTCAGATTAAAAATATTTGCGCTTCTCTTGCAATTAACCTGAATCCTGTAAAACGTGTGGACATTGGAAGCGCACGCACGCTCTTACGCACGTGTAGTTACGTTTTGAAGTCAGTCATCAAGTTTATTGATTCACACGTGTCTGCGCCTGAATCAGCCCGTTAGGAAGAAAGTTATGTCAGCTCAGCGATAAGAGAAGAATGCTAAACCTGCCTTGAAAAATGCCTCCACAGGTGCAATTCTGCTTGTCAGGTCGTGTGGCGCAAGTCAGACCCCATTCTTGTCAAACACCGTGAAGCACTGAGCGAATAGTTTTATTCAACAAGACCCCCTTCGAATCAAATCTAATACTGGTACCAAAATGAGGGTAATATTAAGGGTGCCACTTTGGAAGAGTAACGAAATAAGTAAATAACTGACGAACCTCCCCACAGATTCCATGGTGTCTCTTAATTCTAAGAGCCTTCTGAAATGCTATCTGAAAAAATTTAGTTGACCCTGTATTTCCTCGTATTTAGGACATATTATGGTAGTGTAACGTGAACACCGCTTGTTGGTTATTAGTTATGAGGGCAGTAGTCCCAGACTCCAAACGCCCCGATCGATAACTTGGGGACAGTAAGTGGACCTGAAAATTCACGCGATGTATCAGACGGTGCTCATCATTTTGGCGATGCTCTCAGCGACGGGCTCACCCCATAAAACGAAATGTACTGCGATGACTGGGCCGTTTGTTTGTTAACATTTTTGGATTTCTTATAAAAGTAGCTTTCGCGCAAGGAACGGACTGGTTCAGAATCTAAAAAGGCATGTGCCCCCGTCTCAGGACCCGCTGCTGGAAGAGACCGGCTACGAATCCCCCCCAGCACTTCGATTAAAGAACTCAGCCGAGCAATATCTTAGGAATAATTGGATCCCACCAACAGCCACCGGCTCACCACAGGAGTCTAATGTCCAATAATAGACGCGAAACATCTGAAATGATCACTTCTGACCCACATTTTCTTTGACTTTGGCAATGCAAGCCGGTCATGCCGAAGGTGTCTATTCAAATGCAAACACGTAATGTGACTCGCAAGAGGAACGTGCATCCAAACGATAATTAAATTTGCACATTTGATATTAAATGTTGTTCGGCTCTACATACTACGCAGTATGTGCTACTCTATTGCGGAACGCAAAGGGTGGGAGTGTCTACTGCTTAAGTTTATGTTACTAGCTGGCACAGCCTATGGTATAAGCGTGTAAAAACTTGGCTGCAAAACCTGAATATGTAAGCTTGAAAAGGAAGAAAGAATGTGACGATTCAAAATTGCGAAGTCGGCGTAGCGCGTCATCTGACAAAAGCAGCGCAAGTTATGAAGAATGATTAACAAGACACCCTGGCATACATATACATGCTCGTGCATATTTATTCCACCTGTGTTAATGCAGAATCGCTCATAAGACCATTAACAGTTAAAAATACTTAAAAAAAATTAAACACTTCTGTTGGGCTGTCGTGAACCCGGTGCGCCTAGTAGCATATCCGCGCATTTGCGCATACGTGATTCTATACCTGTGTCATCAGTCTGTCAGCATTTGTATTCTCTTCATCCTTGAAGATAATGTCGGGATTGTAATTCGGCGTGAGTTCTTTAAATCTCTCTGAATTCCTTGTGATTTTGCCTTCGTATTTGCCACTGGCCCCAAGAGTCTTCTCAGCCACGTTTGGGATAAATTGCTTGTAAGCCAACGGGGTTAGTTTCTTTGGGTGCCTCCGCTTTCCGTAACCTCTGCCGGGACCGCAAGCCAATCCACAAGACGTAAAAAAGAGGCAGATAAAAGATACAAGTGCAATTCTTCCTAGCAGTAGCATTACGTCCATTTCTTTCTGACGGAATCTTCGCGGACCTTGTTTAGTTCAGTCACCGCTGGAGCTGCTGTCTCCTCTGGCTTTTGCTGCACTGCTGTTGTCCGGTATTACCAAAGCAGGTGCAATAACGACCGTATTCGATAGCCACTGACGGAACGCATCGGAGTTGGGATTTCGCAGCTTGGGGGGAGAGAGAGAGAGAGAGAGAGAGAGAGAGAGAGAGAGAGAGAGAGAGAGAGAGAGAGAGAGAGAGAGAGAGAGAGAGAGAGAGAGAGAGAGAGAGAGAGAGAGAGATAGATAGATAGATAGATACTTTGACGGGAGCCACTCTTGGATGCATTTGAGTAGAAGCAGCCTTTTATTCACATGTATCACGGCGGCAAGCTATAGCAAGGCAGCGAGCTCATTGGCTCGACGGGTAGAGTGGCTGTGATGTTATTCCACTTCAGAGCGTAGTTGTGCTGCGTCTCGTCTGTGCAAAAATCTTCACTGTACTCTTAGTCTTCTGTTTGGCTGTCTTGAAAGTGATTAAAAAAAAAGGTGACCATCACAGTACTGACAAGCAGTGACCTATATGACTGCAGCATTTCTGAATGTTGGAATACCAATATATTACAAAGGATTCTATTTAGTGTTGATAAATAATATCTAATATCTGTGTATAATATTGAGTCACTGTTTGCTCCCATTTGTGTTTCATGGGGCTTCCCACTGGACAAAGGAATTGTTCATTTTGCATATTTTTAGTGTTCTCTAAATGAAGCCTTAGACCTGGCAACGTCCCCAAATCATGCAAGGGTGGCTGTAAGTCCGTAGGGCCCTACAACAGTAGGCAGGTCCGTGAAGGACTAGCTCACCCACAAATGCTAAATTTGCTTTAAATGAAATTAACAAGGAATTACACTAATTGGTTCCCACTCCGTTTTCTTCACGGTCACCCTCATTAGTACACATCTCATTTGAGGGTGTTTCTAGAAAGCTGTTTGTATCAGGTATTAACCACAACATTTTTATCCGTATTTATATGAGGGGATCTTGGCGACTGATGTGATTGGTGTCTAGCTGCTGATGCATACTGTCTTTCATGACAGGATAAACCATCATACAGCATGAGTGGTGATTTTGGTTTAGCTTCCTCCTGACCGTTTATTAAGATTTTAAAAACAAAAAGCTGCTCCTTGATCAGCACTCTTCTTTTATTCATCACGGCTTAGCTGGCCCAGCCTTTGGGGGGATCCTTTAAAACTGAGGAGGATGAGATGCCCCTAAGAAGGTGAAGGAGTGTGATTAATTCAGCATATTGGAGATAGGAGTTATTTTCTGCCACTGCTAATGATGGCAGGTGTTTCTGATCTGCTTATCTTTCTTTTTTCATTCACTCTTGGGCTATGCAATATTTATTTGTGAATCAATACTGCAGTTGTGATTTTCACAATGCTGGCATTATAGAAAGCTGCAGGATGCAGTGTGTGTTCTTACATATCAGGACATTTCGTCTTATGTGCTGGGAGTATCCTGACCAGTCATGGTCATTACAGATGAGCGCCTGCTGGCTGCTTTGAGGAATCACAGGTCCAACGAGCATCAGTCATTTTGGTAAAATAATACGGGCCAATATGTAATCATATTACATCAAGGAGTTGTGTCTTTAATATATAGCAAAGTCTGGTTTCCTCTTGATTGCTCCCTTTCGTGCTCATTAGCATCATTCTGCCACCTCAGTGCTGTCACCTGGAAAGAATGAATTCTGAATTCTTGACACTTTTGTTTACACTTGCGGTGGATCCACAAAATCACCAAGTAAGTGAGCAAAGCGTCGCCCTCTTGACACATTTTTGGGGGAAAGACTTACGGAAAGCATAGCTTTCATGCCTCATTTCCCACCATCGCTCAGGGAACTGTCAGATAGGTCTAATATAAAGATATTAAAGAACAAACTGGAAATATGTTCTATGGTATTTTGAATGTATTTTACCATAAAAGAAATTAGTGAATAACATTTTGTATCTTTTAAACTTTTTCCACGCTCTTCCTTCATTTTAAATGTTTAGAAACCTGACATTTTTCCATTAAATGTGATGAAAAAGTTGTCTTCTGGTTAGATTAACCACTATGGATGAAGTCATAAATGTGGGAGGCACATTTGAATGAGAGTGCTGATTTTTTTATTTACATTTCATTTAAGGAATCTACCACTTGCTAACCCTTTGGATTTATCATCTTAACCACTTGGAATTAGCGTCAGTTAACTGAAAGCTGTCAGAACCGTCTGACCTCCGTGTATAGAGAGTATACTCACAAATGCTTGCCAGAAAACTGAGGTTAATGTCAGTAAAGTCTAAAGTACTGTGTAGTGAAATCCTATCACAGATGCTACGCAGCAGTGACCACAGTCTCCCTAGGTGAATCAGGAGCTTTCAGACTGTGTGCAGACTGGGTGTGACCATGTCAGAGGTGTCTGCTTGTCACAGAAGAACGTTGTCCATGTGGGGAGCTTCAGGGACTTTGCATAGAGTGTGTGAAATGCGTTCCCTTCACAAGAAACAAGCGACAGGGAATTATGCTAAGTGCTGTGACTATAAGGATCTTAGCAGCAAACATTTAAAGATGTGCTTTCACAGAGATTCCTAACAGTGATGGAAATTTAAAGATACTTAAGGCAGTTTTGTTGAACTTTGTTTGCCAAGGCAGAATGTTTAAAATACTGTAGAATATCTTATTAGATTTCTTCATTATGAGGGCATACTTTCTTCCATACAAGCTATGAATGTGAATGTGAATGCCAGTCAGGACTACTGTGAGATCGTACTAATTTGCCCCCAGTAGCTTTAATATATTGTTAGCACAGTTAGCCATTTGTGGGCCACGGTGTTGCTTTAAGCTGATGAAATGAGCTCAACTTTTACAGATGGAGCTTCTGTGAAAGGAAGGGGGGGGGGGGGGGTCCAATTTGTGAGATGAACCCTGTGCTGTCTGATTGGGAGGCTGTGGTAGAGGAGCAGACAGATCGTCCTTACCTCGCACGCCCCCCATCTCTGGGGACTCAGCTCAGTCGGTCCACCGAGTGAGACGCATGCTAATTTTAGTGAGCAGACACAAGAAGGTCAAGATCCTATTAAAAGTGAAAGATTGAATTCCCAGCTCATATTAAAACAGGAGAGAAAGAGAGAAAAGGCTGGCTTTTGTCTGGTAACTTGTATTTTTAAGCGTCTCTGTGCTAATCATGTCTCCCAGCTTGCATATCCACTTGACTGCTGTGTGTGACATTTTGTGCCACAACACCAACAAGATGCTCGTGGCGACAAACGTCTTTGAACTTTGTTCTTCCTTGGGAAGAAGTAGTGGTGTACAAAAATTATGTACCAGTACTTCATTGCTGTACTCAATTACACTATTTACAATTACACTATACTTTACTTGAGTATTTAAATTTTTCACAGTAAGAATGAATCCTTTTTACTCCACTACATTTATATAACACCCGTTATTCCTAATTACTTTTTAAGTGAAAGTTAACTGTATAAATACTGGATGATGATGATGATGCACATCATGCACTTTCAAACTAAAGGACACCAATCTCATTCTATAAAGACCTTATACAGTCTTAGCAGTGTAAAAATATGCTGTTTCATATTTCAGAATCCTTATTAGCTAGACTGAATGACCACAATGTGTACATAATCTGCCAGAACTGTTATTTCACAATATTATTTATTTGACAATTCATTAGATGCTGAAATACCCCATCACAAGTATTTCAACATTAAAATCACATTAACTTATTTGAAACCTGGTACTTCAAGAGTTTAGATATTCTTTGGCCCAGCTTTCTAGATTTAGCTCATGAAAGGCTGATAAACTGATAAACAGGTGTGCTGGAGTTCTATAGGACACATTGAACTATTCAGTGCCATGGGCTTCCTGGACTGGACATGACTGACAAAACTTCGCTATTCTCTCTGGCAAAAGATCATCGCTAACCAGCTGTGTGATGCCATTAAAACCTCTGTAGTTCACTCAGTCTGTTCCCAGATGACCGGCAACACTTAGTCAGGTGCTGCTGCAAACCGAAAGTGTTGCTTTTTCTCTCCCTGTGTCCCCATGTTAAAGACTCAAGGTACAGATAACATATTTACTTGTGGTGTTTTGGCATTTGAAGGAAGAGTAGTTAATAAGCTGGAACTGTGACCACTAAGGTCAGTGACCACATCAGGTATATGAAGTTGTTAAGGTCTGCTGAGTTATGTTTATTTTTTAGGAAAATAATTTGTTAGTAATTTCCAAGATACCCGAGTATCCTATAAATTTACTAATTCAGTGACTGTTAAATTTGAATTACTAGAATATTGAAGCCTACTGTATGCTGACAGCATTTTCTGGATTTTGGTTAAATTTCCTCTTACATGTGAAAAGTAGTTTTATTTTTAAAATTTTAAATTAAATTTAATTGGTAAAAGACTGCTTCCTTCCTGCAGCTATGCACTTAATATTTCCTGACTAATACACATGCTGAACACTGATTTTGTTGCAAGGACTTGCTGTAACAGTAAGTAGTGATAAAGCTGACGACTTAGCTACATGACCCTCCTACTGTCCGAATCTGGGCTTAGCTGTCAGATTCGGCACAGGAAATGCCTGACTGTATTCATTTGTACATGTAACTCAGAACTCTGTTTGGCAGACATCTGTGACCTTCTGGATAAAATCGTGCAAATCGGTCTCTAATTAGTTAGTGAGACTACTGAGCCCTAAACCTATGCACCCAATGTTGATGCGATAAAACCTCAAGAAATGTGAAGCTCTACACCATGAATGTGGCCATTTTTCTGTTCAACAATGAACAGAGACTTTGCCGGAGCTGGACATACTGTCTCCCCCTGCCTGGAGTAATTGTCATGACCCTTAAAAAAATAAACTTGGCCAGCGGGCACTCCAAACCTCAACACTCACAGCACACAGCCTACTCTTTCACACCTTCTTTGCTTTTCTGTGTGTAAAATAAAGAAACGGAGGAGGACTTTTATCCTGTAGTACTGCAGGGAAGTCCTTTTCAGAAGGGCTTTGCCTTGTTGTTTCCTTACACAACCGGGTAGGCTAGGTACAGATGCTAGCTTGAGGCATTGCCTGCCTTGACCTTCATGGTCTGCCGATAACACACGAACCCAGAAAAGAGAAAGCCAGGTGTGAAGGTAAATCCACCAGGTTGCTGCTGTTGTGAACAGGAGACTTCCCAACAGGCGCCTTCGATTTGTTGAATACGGCTCGGATCGAATGGTCTGTCGTCATGGTAACTGTTGTCGGCCAGTGGCGGGGAATAGCGTGCGGCGAGGTGAAGGAGTTTGCGAGGCGGATCGATAAGGGTTGGCAGTAACAAAGGCTGGTGCAGGCTCCCACCTGCGGTCACTCCACATCACCCCTCTGTAGATGTTTCAGCATCTTCATCCTAATCATTACAGTGTGCTCATAATTCTGTAATTGGGAATCAGCACATAGAGAGGCAGGAGGTCACAAGTATGTGGCTGTGGGCTGAAACATTTATTCAATTATTAGTAGCAGTTTATTAGATTTGTATTGATCTCGCAAAGCCTCCTGGTCAGCTAATTAGAGAATTACTACTTACATTTGGTGCCTTTCTGAGCGTTAATGATTGCAAAACGGGAGAAGATGGCTAAGCAGGAGATGTGTTTGACTGTGGAATCCTTCATGGAGGTCATGCATGCACTTGTTTCATGCCCCATGGTTTTTCAGGTCAGTACAAGACACCTTTGCTGCTCCTTGACATAGTTTCACCAGGTCTTCCTTTTGTTCACTGGCAGCAGCCTCCACATTACTGAGACCTGAATGGGGCTGAAGTGGCTGCTCCTCTCCTGTGTTGGGACAAGCTCCTTTACTAGAGGCTGATTCAAGGAATGGAAGCGTTGCTCGCAAAAAAACAAAAACTAAAACAAAACCTCGCCGCCACACTCAAACGTGCATGTGTGCTTCTCGCATTGGCTGTTTCGCGTGCGGAACTTGCTGCGTTTGTCCAACAAAATGGGCCAGAGACCTCCTGACTTCTCAAGATTAAAACCTTGTTTTTACTCTAATTACAAGAAACAACGAAAGCAGATTACAGCTGCGGGAGGAATGTGAGGCTAAAGCTCCTGTGCTAAGCCGTTGTGGCCTGGGGCTTGTCGCTTTTAGCACTGCCTGGTTTTTTGAATTCGCTAGGTGTTGCTCTCCAGTGCTGCTATACATGTGCAATCACTGATATCATCCAGACACAGCTGCAATAACCTATAACAGTAATTAGTCATCATCTACCCTAGCATGTGTTCCTGGCATGCTGACCAAATTGTAGTCACTTTTCTCTCCAGCGAATCAGTTTTGATGAACAGACTTTTGCAGTAAGTTGAAGCTGTTAAGTACTTGGTTGGCTAGATTGATAAGGCATTACTTGGACATGCATGACAGCTTGTGTTAATGAGCTGAGCCAGAAGCTAAATGCTGAGTCTGAATGTAAAGCCACAGGCGTGATGGGAGTCTCCTGACTACAGTGGCTGAGCAGCACAGTAATTGAAATCTTATTACAAACCACAACGAACATCTATTGTTATAGTTCTGATAGAGCAGTAGAAAAGAAACAGTATCATTTCATAGTGAGCATAGGATTCAAAAGTTGTTTTTTATTGTTTATCATTTTTGTGCTATTATTGTGGGCCTGTAAGAGATCCATTGAGAATACTAATCTGTGGTGAGTGTGACACCACTGTATTTAATGTGTGTGTTTAATTCTGACACAAACAGCAAACACAGGGGATCGATGTTCTTCCCATTTCTTCATTGACTTCCCTGACTGGGTTTGCCTGTGACATAGATGGTAAATAACAACATAATAAGAACTTTTAACGCTTCAGTAGACAGATGATTAGTGATGTGCGTAATGACAGAACTGACATGTATAGTCATCTGTGGGTTTTGTGCTGTTTTTGCATAAGATTACTGGACCAATAAAAGCTAACAGCAGCACAGAATCAGAGTTTGTTTTCTTGAAATAGGGCTGCTCAGAAAGCATAGGGAGATATGCATATCTAATGTCTTGTTTGAGATCAGGTTAAAGGACCAGAGGTTTTGCATATGCATTTTTGATAAGGCAGGGTGGATTCAGAGTACAGTTATCATCCACATGTCCACACATGCGAGAAAACAGTGTAAAGGAAGCTTGGTAATCTTAGCTTGTCTGTCTGGTATAAGTCTAGACATCATATACTGTCGTAATGGAACATGCGATAATTTCTTATAAAAAATAACTTGTTCAGTTGTTGTCATCAATTGGCAAAAGATGCTTCTGACTAATGGTGAGTGATAAGCAATATGCAGAGTTCCTAAGGCTGAAGATAAAGAAATGTTTCAATCCCCAAATGCCAGCATTTACACCTGAAGTGCCCTTTGATCCTAACCAGGGTATGTTGTGTCATTGATGGCTTTGCTTGTGGGTAGATACCCAACTCCTGGACCCTAGGCCTTAAATTAATAAATGATAAGGACTGCTTTATTTTGGGGCGTCCTGGTTTGTGGTTAGACGGATGGTGATGAATTACATGCCTGTGATCCCTTTCCTGTTTGCCTAACTCGCTGCATTAGGGCCCATTTGGCAAAGGGAAAGCTAAGAGAATGTTTCCGAAATTAACAGGAAAGCACAATACATAAAGACTATGACGCATGATCAATACCAGTGCTCAGAGTGAATTCTGACTAATTTTTGTAATATTTGCATAATGGACCTCAACTTGTTAGTAAAAGGTAATGAGGACTTTGACATTGAAAAATGTTACAATGGTGAATTGTAACAGTGAAATTCTTAGCCAGGATCACACATTGTGGCACTAAGCTACTTAAAACATAATTAGGCAAAAAAGGATCATTCATTGGTACAGTTGTAATTGTGCCACCACGATGTGGCCAAATAATTGCACTGATCATGTCATGACACCCTTATACTTCCAGCTGCAGGTCTACAACAGACAGGGTGCTAATGCTTGTAATGACTTACAAGCTTTTTCCTTGTTTTGCTATAAGGAGTTTCTGCATCTTGTTTGCAATCTGCAGTTAGCCAGTTCAATTCACATATAACAACTTTTATATGAAAGACTGAGATAACAAACAAGGTGGCTTCAGCTATACTGTAAAATGTCTGACCAATCTCACTGCTGGGTCATGCTATCTACTGAAAGGAGCAATGTGAAGCCCATGAACCGAATGGCAGCCTCATGAGTGTTTATTAGAAATGTGTACAGGAATTAGCGCTAAAGCTTGCTTACTGATCACTAATAAGATTTATTTCTATTTCACAATCTCCTTTCTATGCCACATTTCCACGAATCAGAGAGCAGGCAAAAATGCCTTTAACTGCATAACCTTTCACCCCAACATGTGAAATGGAGGATGGATTCCCTCTTGAGTCTTGGTTCTCCTAAGGTTTCTTCCTTAATTCCGCCCAGGGAGTTTTTCCTTGCCACTGTCGCCTCCAGCTTGCTCATTAGGGATCTGGATTCATACAATTGTAAATTCACTTTGTGACAATGTGTGTTGTGTAAACACTATATAAATAAATTAGACTTTGACCTTGACTTTGACTTTGACATGTCTCTGCTCCTTCACGTCCAAAGATTCTGAAAATTATGTAGAATTACAAATAATACGAGCAATTACAAGCAATTGGGGGACAATCACCACATGTCCCACATTAAAAGTAGGATACCTTGTTATTGACTTAAGTAACCTCTGCAGACAACAATTACATATATTTTGAATGTAGGACATGCTAACAAATATATACTTTGCAAAGGTGTTAAACAGAGATACAAGCATACATATGTAGATGCAAAATTATAACTTTTGGTGTCTACATTTTCTGTAAACAGCTAGCATGTAAACATGCGCATGAAATTATGCTATAAATAGTTCACTCTAGATCATATTAGAAGCTGTGTAGCTGAGATTGTAAGAATAGTATGGGTCACATACTGCTTTCATGCATTTTGGTTATTAAATGATGAATGAGGAAATAAATCAGTACTATTGTTTCACTGCAGCCTTACTTACTGACCTTTTCTGAGCAGGGCATGGTCTCCTCAGACCCACACCCACACTGGAGTGATGTGAAGCATCTGTACCAAGCGACGGGCATGCCTAGCAGCACTGGTGCCATGGGGCTCCACAAAATATTAATCAGTCCTTGCTGATCAATAACTTCTCAAGTGCTAATAAGTAGCGTCATATTTCCATGATATATGGAGTGCTCATTCACCGCATGCCAAGATTTATTGGGAATCCATTGTGTGAGGACGAGAGCATGAGGTAATGCAGCACTTAGTAAATGAAGTAAAACTAAAGTCTACTATTAAAATTTATGATTCGAATTTAATTCACAGAAGTCACATCACATCTATTCGTTTGAACCCCTTCAACCTAATCACGTCTTTTCACTGGTGCATGCACGCACACACAGACGAAACATTTTAATCTGAATTCATGAATCTGAATGCACCCCCCCCCGGATACATTTTGTCTCAATCACGCCCATGGTCAGCATGAGGCAAGTGGTGACTGTAGCGATGACTGTAGTGAAGTTATTTCCTCTCCATTAGTGTCATAGATCTCCAATAAATGCCACATAATTGCCAACTTAACATTACGCCCATCACAGCTGCTACTTCTCATTATACTCCTGCTGAACAATATCGATGCCAAGGTGTTAGCATGACTCGAATATAATAGTCATTATGACACAAGCTTAAAAACATGTCCCGAGGTTCTTTATTGTGAGACATTATTTTCTTTTTATTACCAAAGCAAATCTTTAGCCTAATTAGTGTGTGATGAAGCAGGTATTGCTCTGATTTTGTGCCTGCCTCAATCCTCAAGGAGAACAAGAGACCAGGGGTAATTTGATCTCTGGGAGACAGACTTAATATTTAACTTTTTATGGATTTGGATAATTACTGATGATAACCTTCTCTCCCCTCTGTCTTTCTCTCTCTCTGTCTTTCTCTCTCTCTGCCTTTCTCTCTGTCGCTTGACTTGCGCTGTCACTCATTTGAATTGTCTAACAACACTTGCTCGCAGTTCAGCCCTGCTTTTATCTGCTGCCCATTCAGGCTCTGACATCCACGGGTCACCTTCTGGTGCAGCATAGCGAGTCGGAGGATGAAGGGATTTCGACACACAGCCACCAAAGCTGTTGAAACTGAGTGCAACTTTTGAGCAAACATATCGCCCTGAATCAGAACATGTTTGCGAAGGTTCACACCCAGGCTATCTTAAGTCATATTCGAGGAGAACTAATCACTTGTTTGCCTACTGGAAGGGCGATGTGTCATGGTAGCCCAGGTCAAAGTATGCCAACGTCCAGACCATACTGCCAAGGATTAGTATCAACAAGAACCTACTGTCATGAATAATCCGCGCATTATTTCTCCGTTTCTTGCAATAAAGGCAGACGAAGACTTGCCCAATCTGTTAGAAATGGCCTGCAGCTCTACACACCAAGGACAAAAGGAAAGTGATGGAAAGAAGTTGGGGATTAGGAGGTTTTCTCTGTAGATGTGTCATCTGTCATCACGAGGTTTGCCTTTGTCTCCCCTTAAATTCCCAACAGTTGGTGAGAAGGTGGGGGGTTGGAACTGCCATTTAGTTTTGTGTTTAGAATGTCTCAGTCCAAGGAGTGTCTGCTGTACCTGTAGCTTTCAGTGCCTCCACAGGTGCTGCGACAGTGCAGTTTGCTGAGGGTTGAGGGGTCCGCTGTGAGGTGTTACATACTGAGTGTAGTGCTATTGAAGGATTTCTGCCTCAGGGAGAGCTCACGTTCACCAGGACTGGGGCTCAGATTTATCAAGTGCTACAGTACTGGATCACTTCCCTTTTATGCTCATGTTGACTCATTAGTACGTAAGAGATCATTAGTCTTACCCTGACAGGTCTGATAAATGTAAACTTCAGAGATGCTGATTTCCTTTTAGTTCTAGAAAGTTAGGTATGATCATTTCTCCCAGTCCTGGTACTGAAGAAACCCTGCATGACACATTTCAGCAATTCCATAAATTAATGGAACCATCTTAAAGTGACCAAGGTCTTGTTAATTAACTAATACGTTCAGGCAAGTATGCTGGGAGCAGGAAAAACATTACAATGTGCATCACAGGGGAATTTCAGGATGACAAAAGAAGAAGACAAAAGGCTTAAGGTAAATGTTAGCATAAAGTAACAGTTTCATTTAACAATAAGTCTGTTATATACAAGATGAGTGTGTATTGAACTTTTATAATAAATTGAACTCTCAAGAATGAGCATTAAAAGATGTTGAAACAGCCATTAATGGCATATAACATTTATGATCGGAGTACTTTACTTGGAGGGAAAAAAATCAATACATATGAAAGAAGGGCAGCTTATGTGACCATTCCTAGCAGGGTACAAGATGGAATGCATGCCTAAAATTTTTCATGCCTAGGAGTGTTATTGATTCCTCTTTTATATGACCATAAACTATGTTTTGGCCATACACTAAGGAAACAGGTCACGTTTTCACCTTAGGGAGATTATGTCTAACTTATTTTCCCAGTGGTGCACTCTGTTCAACATAGTTTTACATAAGCACATAAAATGAAAAAGATAGCTTGAATGATAGATTAAATGAGCACAGTTGTTGTCACAAAAACATTCACATAACTGGTGTTAACCTTTAAAGTTACCCTGTCAAGAGGATGCCAGGCAGTGGGGTTGCTATGGTGCTGTATCACAGGGCAGGATGGAGCAGTGCAGTCTGTCAGAATGTGAAGACTCACTCCAAACAGTCTCACAGGACCACACGCAAACACAGGCCCACTCGTTTTGTTCAGTCAACTGCTCATTCAGTCTTGTGGAAACTCAGCTTCTAATGGGTTTTGAGGGTCTGGGGTTTGTTCTAGTGGGACCACTTATGTCTAGGTTGTCAGTAATAGAATCTGAAAATGTAATAGAAAATTATTCAGATTTTTATGTGATTTCATGTCTTATTTCTTTTTTTCTTATTGTATTTCTTTGTGTGTGTGTGTTGAAACTTTTGTCCCTGGACACTCCAGAAGAAATGTATCTGTGTGTGTGTGTGTGTGTGTATGTGTGTATATATATATATATATATATATATATATATATATATATATATATATATATATATATATATATATATATATATATATATATATATATATATATATATATATGGCTTTATTTATTTATTTATTTATTTATTTATTTAACCTATCTATTTTTGTTAGTTTGGCCAATAATAACTTGATAATGATGGCCCCTCAGTAAGGACAATATGAGTAATGCTGTATCTGTCCTTGTCTAGAATGACAGAAGCCATTGTTTCTCACACCACTGCATCAATTAGGCATTTTATTAAACATTTGTTACACTTTAATACAGACTCTAGTTCTGACATTGGTATGGAGCAGAACACTGTGTTCAGTCCACTTCTGGAACTGGTAGAGGCCAAATCATCCATGACACTCCTCTTGTGTTTGCCTTCCCAAAAAGAAGACTCAAAAACTATACAAATAAAATAGAATAACTTTTGCTTTATATCAGTCTGGTGTTCTAGTTTCCATGTTTTTAAAATCCCATTATCGGGTTATTAACCTGTTCCACATGGATGCTTATCTTAACTTTAGCATTTTTACAGGATTTGGACTTTGTTACAAAAAAAAAAACCAAACTTGTTAACCAATCACCCTGTTTGAAATGGAATGCCTTCACTGGTGGTTCGTCTTTCATCTGTAATACCTCTCTGTTTACTCTCTGACAAGTTAATTCACATGCATGAGAGCAGAAAGGGGAGGCTTGTGGATCTTTCCCATCATGTTTCAAACAGTCGGCCACCGTCTCCACTCTCAGGCAGGGCTTTTCACGTAGGCTTTGGGAATCTGTTTAAGGTATTTGCTTCCCCCCCCTTCCATCTATTCAACTGCAGGAGGCAAATCCTGGGACTTGTTGATATCTCATAAGGCGCTTACATGAGTCATCGTTGCCCAGATGCGGCATGCATGCTATTTGAACAGCTGCGTTTCCACTCTGCACTCCGTTATCGTGGCTATTGTCGTGCTGCCATGCGCTAGGCCATTTCATCTTCTTGCCATTTCATCTCCTGAGGTTGTCTGAAGAACTGAAAGAAAACTTTCAGGTCTCGTTTTAAACCAGACAAGCAGATTTAATTTTTTTTTGCAATGGAAGCTCAATGTAAACAGATCAAACAAAACGAGTTCTGTTAGCAAGGACAATATATTTTGGCCAAGTGATCATTATATTTCTACTACATATGTATATTTGGATATGCATGTTCCAGTGCTATCTAGACACTAGGAATATGCGAATCTTTGAAAATTCAGATATTGGTGTTTGTTTGCCCCACAAAAAAGAAATGTTCTTTATTAACTTCAGAAAGACATAGTTTATTTCCAACACACCACATGCACGCACACACACACACACACACACCATAGCCAAAAGGACTCCTCATGTAGTTTGTACCTCTGAACTTGCTTATTAGTTGGATGTGTCCTTTGTGAACATGTCTTTTCACCACTCTGTCACATCATTCTGAATGAGCTTCTCCAGTCCACAGCCATTTACAAGTGAATGGGGTACCTTGCAAGCCAAACAGAGCACATCCTTTTCCTGCTCTTTCACATCAATGGTGAGAAGGAGAAGAAAAACCCCAATTAGTATTTGTGCAATGCATAAACAAACACTGGGCACATCAAATAGAGTATTCAAAGCCTACAGAAAATCTTGAGGGGTTGGGGGGGGGGGGGGGGGGGGGCATGTGGACAATGTCCCAAGATGACCAACTTTGCTCGTTCACAAATAGGGGGTGTTTATGAGGGGGTTGTCTCTCTACAAGGATGGTGCTGCTGCGACAGGCAGCTGTGATCACTGAGAACAGTGCACCTTCCACAGGTAGATGCTATGCAGCTGCTGGGAAACTCCTCCTCCCTCCACCCACCTTTTAATTAATGTCAGCAATGGCTGAGAGAGGAGCTGACCTGCCTTTACCAGAAAACCTCTGCAGAAAGACTGATAGTAAGTTTCATAGTTAGTTTCATAAAAATGGCAAGCTCTCATTAAAGATTAAACTAATTGGCGAGAGGCTCTGTCTTGTTATAATTGCATGCTTGCCTGCATCACAAAGAAATTACAGTGTCTCATAAAGTACAGTCCTCAAACAAAGCAAATATAAAAATGATGGTGAAAACTTATGATGATCTTGAAATTTATGATGATCTTGGTCATTAGATATCGATACCATTTACAGGACATCTATGGTGTAATTCATCATTCAAACTAAATTTAAGTGCTTATTTAAGAGATATTTCATTACTTAGGAGCACATCATTTTTAAGAGAGTAGTGTTGCTGATGAAAACAAAAGCCTGCACTTTTGGGAAAGATTTTGCCATAATATACGCCCTGGATTACATCATCTGTGTTTGGGGGAGTGCTGGAGTGGTCAGTCTAGACATGGACGCCTGTCAGGCCTGCCTGCCAAACACTCTCCGTTCTCACAATGCAGTTTAATTAATGACATCACTAAATGGCTTGCTGCAATGAAGTTTGCATCCAGCTCAATATCGTAAGTGCTTCTGTACCTCTCAGCGTCTCACAGCGCAGCTGCAGTACAGGGAGGTAGAGAGATGGATTAATCAATAAAATACTTCCTCCCAAAAGAGAAACTTGGTGGGGCCACATCCCAACTTTCGAACCCAGGGAAAGGGGTTAAGTCTTCACGTATTATGTTGTGTCACTTTCTGGAATACACACATTGCCACAGATGTGCAGTCTAAGGCTGGTGTTAGGGGAAGAGATCCTTTTTCCTTATTCCCACTGTAATGATTTAAATCAGGACAAGGAAATTTAGTCCTTAGCATTGACAAGTAGTAGATCCTAAATATTATGCTCGATTTACATGATCATGTTCATTATAGTCCTTTACATAGCAGATGAACTTGAAAACATCCAGTTTTACAAACATTTAACTCTGTTGAACATCCTTCTCATCTCAAAAGGCCTGTTGGTGAGAGCAACCTGTTTAGAAGGCCTTTTTCTTTGATTCTGAGGAAGAGTGAGTAGCTACTGCAGTGTATCTGCACCTGTAAGAACATGTATAGTTTTTAGAGTAAAAAAGAGATACAGTGACTAATACCTTCACCAAACACATCAGAATCCACCATTACACCATTAGTAATTCAAAAATGTTACCGTTCCCAACTTCCTGTAGAGCAGTTCTTCAAAATGCCTCTTACTGAACTTGGCTGTTGTATTGGAGAGCATTATTACATATGATTAGACTCCTCCAGAGTGCAGAAATACTGATTACCTCACAACGTGCAGCATAGGCAAATGTATCCTTTAGACTGCATGCCGTGTAGCCCAGGCTGGGTCTACAGAATGGCCTAAACTCATCCTCCAGCACTTCCACTTTTCTTCATTCATCTCCTGTCCCCCCTAAAAGAGCTCAGGGCCAGGACACCATTCAAAAAGCAACATTAAGTTCTATGGATATAACTTTAATTGACTCTTTATCAAGGAAGGGTGAGCAGATAATGCTGATTATAAAAAATGGTATCATTCGTTGGCACCGGGTGTGCTACTCTTAAGTGGTCTCATTACTGTTTTTATTACTGAATTTCTAATGTAAAAAAAAGATTAAATTCTTTACTTAACTCATGGTGAGAAGGTCCAACCTATAATATGTGGCCCTAACAAGCATCATTTGGACACTCGTCTGGGAACCTGTTATATTTCACTTCTGTCCATTTTAGCCTAATGTGAACAGTATTAGAGTAATTACTCTTGCATTGACCAGTTTTCTTCAAGTCAGCCAGTAACAGCTGTGCTGTGATTTTCTGTGAATTCCCATTGCTGCTGAGTAAAGTGCTGTGAAGCCCTCTGCTGGTGGGCTGAGGTTGTAAAATTATCAAGGTGTAAATGTAGACTGCATTGTCTGATGGTTAATGCCATAGATCCAGTCTAGTACTGCAGCACAAGCGCAATGTGCACTGTATAGTAGCACATGTGATTCAGCTGTAATCATACCACTGATGATTGTAATTAGGCATATTAGTGCAGAGAAATTCTACAATCTACAGTCCCTGGATCTGTAGAAGTGTAGGATCTAGTCCTAAGCATCACCAGATTCACTTTCACATTATGATCCATATCCACGTTGGATTTGAAGATGAATGACAGCCATCTGTTAGTGGGTTGGTCCTTTGCAAATTAAATTGTAACACTTTCAGTGGGCCGAGATAGGAACAAGGATGCAGGAAGCAGCAATATAACACAGAGTCCTATTTTAATTTTAAACAACAAAAAAGGAAATAGCTAGGAGAAGATTCAGGCTTTCTCTTTTTTCAAATTCACAACTGAGCAAAAGTAATGTAATTTCCCAGCAACAGACTCTGCATGTCAGCTCTGTCTGTGTATAGTAGACTACCAGCAGAAAAGACAACATATAAGTGTGGTACCATTAATCATCTACAGGTGTTACCCATTTTAATCACCTGCTGGCTCAGCTGGGCTGTCTCTCCACCCCCGGATGATGCTCAGCCAACCTCCTCACCCCGCCTCCCACCCCAGATTGAATGTAAAATCATAAAGACAATACTACTTCAGTCGATTGGCTGGTTTGTATTTCTGAATGTGAGCAGTCTTAAAGTTCTCTCTCCGTCACTCCACACACAGACTCATTCACACACTAACCATGTGTGTCATATGGGTTGAACAATTAGGATGGTTTCAAAGGCCTGTGACTGACAGGGGCCCTAAAATAAGGGGCCCCTTTCATCTACACAGGCACTAACAGCACTTAGCCAAGTGTCTGGATTGATTATAAAGCAAGTCTTTGATTTTGCCTTCTTCTAAATTGTTATTTTATAACCAGAGATAAAAATTGTTTTAGGATCATGGGAAGACTGTAGAGATTAAAAAGATTTTTTAGGGAAACAGAACTTAGATTTATGTTTGCTACACTCTCATCAGCTCTGGGTTTATAAAAATCCCTTAAAGCAGATGCACTGTTTGATGCAATCAAGAACTTCCTATCACAATCGTTACCTCCAAAGGTAAACTAAATGTGACTGATTCTAGACTAAATAATTACATAAATAAAATGATAACATAGCATTACTTAATTTGAGGAATACTGACAGAACTGACATATTTAAAGAAAATATAGGTTATACTATTAAAAACTGCAGCTGATCCAAATCACTCTACACTACAAAATCTCTTAACAATCAGTTACTATACGTTTTGCTTATATAACATTGTACTGTCATGCCAATTTAAGAAAAGTACCTGAAAGCCTTCTGGTGCCCTCTGCCTGCATTTCATTTTTTCTTCCTGGAACATCTGGGCTTCTTTGGTTGCTCTTGCACATATGTGCATTTTTTGTTATTTGCCTATTTTTTTTAATTTACAAAAGG